>NC_089516.1:44402083-45784583 GCF_036850995.1 Saccopteryx leptura
TGGGCACTGAGCCTGGGTCTTCTTGGAGTTGTGTTATTTGAGAATGTAGCCTAAAGTGCAGCCTAAAGTGAATGGTAAACTCCACCTAAGGCTAAATCTCAGCATGAAATCAATAGTCAACAAGTAAGGGGAAATTGAAAAGAACTTTGAAGAAAGTGTGTAACTGTTGAGAGGTGTGACTTCAAATCAGATGTGGCAAGCTTACTCCTTCTACCCTCGGTGGTAGTCCTGCCCCCTCATCCGTGGAACCAAGTGGATGATGACCCACCATCTGGAACCAAAGAGATGACAGCTTGTCTCCCTGCGTCTGCTTGGCCTGTGCCCTCTGGGCCCTTGGTGGCCGTGACCGCCCTGGTGGCTCGGAACCATTCTCGGGCTCCTTCATTCCTTTTCTTGAAGTTTAACACACGTTCACAGCCAAATAGTTTTATCAGACTGTTTCCTGTCTTTAGAATCCAACAAATCTAAAGCCTCCCTTCATTTTTTTTCCTGTCTGTCCTCTTCAGACTGACTGGATCCACAAGTCATACACCAATCTCTTTAGCAACTGTTTGTCCAGCCACACTCTTGGTGTTCTTTCTAGAGTACACCTCATTTTTTGCAATATGGATAGGCTGAGAATTTTCCAAATCTTCATGCTCTGGTTCCTTTTTACTAATAATTCCTTCTTTAATTTCCTTCTTTCTTCTAACATTTTACTCTAAGTTATAAGGAGAAACCAGTCCATGTCTTTAATACTTTGCTCAGAAATCTCCTCAGCTAAATATCCAAGTTCATTGCTTACAATTTCTACTTTCCACCCAAGAGAACACAATAGAGCCAAATTATCTGCCACTTTATAACAAGATTGCGTTTCCTCCAGTTCCCAATAACACGTTCCTCACTTCCACCCGAGACCTCACCACACCACCGTTAGCATTCACATTTTCACCAACAGTCTCTTCAAGGAAATCTAAGCTTTTTCTATCAAGCACCTCAAAACCTTTCCACTCTCTACCCATTTCCTCATTATAAAGTCACTTCCATGTCTTTTTAGGTATTTGTTATAGCAGCACCACACTTCCGGGTGTAAAAATCTGTATTTGTTTTTTAGGGTAACTATAACAAAGTACCACAGACTGGGCGGCTTAAAACAACAGAAATTTTTGCCCTACAGTTCTAGAGGCCAGAAGTCCAAAATCAAGGTTTCAGCAGGGCCAAGCTCTGCCTCTTTTCTGGTCTCAGGCATTTCAGTCATGTGGCCATCTTCTCCTTGTATGTATCACATTGTCTTCCTTGTGTGTGTGTTTGTGGCTGTGTTTAGATTTCTCTCTTTTCTTTTTTTTTTTATTTTTTATATAATTTTATTTTTTTAATGGGGTGACATCAATAAATCAGGATACATATATTCAAAGATAACAAGTCCAGGTTATCTTGTCGTTAAATTATGTTGCATACCCACCACCCAAAGTCAGATTGTCCTCTGTCACCTTCTATCTTGTTTCTCTCTTTTCTTAATAAAGACACCAGTCACACTGGATTAGGACGCACCTGAAGAATCTAATTTTAGCTTGATTACTTCTATAAAGACCCTATCTTCAAATAAGGCAACATTCTGAGGTACCGGGGGGTTAAGACTTCAATATATCTTATTTAGGGGACACAATTTTACCCATAACAGGCTCCTCACAGATTCACAGAGTGGCTGTGCTCACCCACTGAGAGCAGATGTCTGTAATTCTCCAGCATCACCTCCTGGTACAGGCGCCTCTGTCTAGAGTTCAGTTGCTGCCATTCCTCCCTGCTGAAGTCCACAATCACATCCTCAAATGACACTGAGACCTGTAACAACACAATCCTGTTCAAGGTGACATGGTCAACACTGGGGAATGGGGAGAAAAGAAATAGAAAACAGTCTTTAATGTTCTTTCACCATAATATAACATATGGTATGCTTATTAAATACCTAGTTATAGATAATGCTGTGTAAACTACAAACATCAAGTCATATATTTCTGCTATTCACTGTATACAACATTTAGTCTTTCATTTTTAAAAAGAAAAATTTTGTACAGAATTTGACCTTGATCCTAATTTGTTGCTTATTTTAATAAGAAATTTGTGTTCTATAACTTTTAGGAGGAAGCATTATACTTTTTTTTTAACTTCACAATGCTCTCTCTACTGTTGCATATATACTTTCAAAAATATGGCCATTTCTTTAAGGCCTTTTTATTGCTCATGTCTAATTTAATTCCATAGAGGTCAGAAAATATATTCTGTATGATTTCAACATATGGTCTATCTAGGTGACTGTGTCATATGCCTCTGGAAAAGAATAATATTTGGTTGTTGATGGGTGTAGTGTTCCATAATATATAAATCAAGTTGGTTGAGTGTTGCCAAAATTCCCTATCACTTTACCCATTTGTCTTCTACACATTCAACCAGTTATTTGTTAAGTTTTTGGTAAAAACTGACAAGGAGATGTTAGTTTATATGGTTATGCAAAGGACACAGAATAGCCAAAACAAGGAAGAGTATGAAATATTTATACCATGTAATGTTAAGACTTCCTATAAGTTTTGGCACTGATGTAAGTACAGTTACATAGATCAATGGAACATAATAGAGAATCCAGAAACAAGTCTGCACATATACTGGTGATTGTTTTTTTGACAAAGATGCCAATGCGATTTAATGGAGAAAAGAAGAATCTTTTCAAAAAAATTGTGCTTGAACAAATGGATAACAGTATTGGAAAAAAACAAACCTTGAACCATACTTAACACCACATATAAAAATTAACTCCAAAATTAAGAGAAAGTAAGTTCCAACATGACTGAATTGCTTTTATTAGACCAACCCTCAACAGACAAAAACTATAAACTCTAAACAAAATATAAAAAAAACATCAACAGAAAACACTGAAGAGCAACCAAAATCAGGCATCTACTAGAAGAGAGTTGGCACAAGAAGGGATGATACTGGATATGTTTACCATTTTTACAGCTTTCAGTTTGCAAATAGGCCCAGTCAGCCATGCAAGGTAACTAAAAGTCCAATGAAAAATAACTTGAACCTCACTGATTTGAATCAGTGTTTCGCAGTTATCAACGCTCACTGGAAAGTCAAGGGGAAATCCGGACAGAGAAGGGTGCTTACATTCTGTGTATGAACTCTGCCCAAATCTCTGCTTAGCTAATTAAATTAACTAAAATTTGAACTACCACACACCACAGAGAAGGTAGTTTCCAGTTTTAGTCCAGCCAACTTAGTGCTTACTAAACAAACAAAAAAATCAGCAATGTTTAAGGGAACTAAACAAAATCTCAAATCTCTACAATATATGATTTATAATGACCAAAATGCAATCCCAAACAACACAGAAAGAGACAGAAAGGTGAAAAGAGAAAGAGAAGAGGTTCAAGAGTAAATACAGAGACAGACCCTGAGATGATCCAAATGCTGGAATTAACAGAAAAGAACTTCAAACCAGTTATGTATAAGTGTGCTCAAGAACATAAATAAATAATACGATCATAATGAATAATAGGATAGCTCAGTGGTCGGCAAACCGCGGCTCGCAAGCCACATGCGGCTCCGTTGGCCCCTTGAGTGTGGCTCTTCCACAAAATCGCATGTGCAGGTGTGCAGGTACGCGCGGGGGTGTCAGTTGGTGGGGGGGGGGGGCAGGAGACACGGCGCAGGCAGGCCGTGGGATATGCAGCATGGGGGAGGCGCACATGATTCATGCACTAGTTGAGTGAGCCAGTCAGTCAGCAGTCTCATTGTGCAGTGGTTAGTGCTAGTCGCGTCCACAAATCGCGCGGGTGACAAAAGTACCTACTCGAAGCATAAAGTTACCTGTATTTTTCCAACCAGCTGCAAATCCTACAGGTATTTTTGTCATCAATTTAAGAATTGTAATTATTTTGTGTTGGTGGCTTTATTATTATAAAATTAAACAGTTTTTTAGCTGCCCTGTCTGACATGGCTACAAAGAAAAAGCAAAGAAAAACGGAAGAAGAAAACCATGAATTTAAAGTTGAATGGACCGAGACTTTCACGTTTATTCAAAATTTAAATGGCCTTCCGATCTGTCTTATTTGTCAGGGAAAACTGGTGCATAACAAGAAATCAAATTTGGAGAGTCACTTTACAACTAAACATGTGTCATTTAGTACTAAATGTCCTGTCGGTGATGCAAGGAAGAAAGCAGTTGAGGAACTTCAGAAGAGTCAATAAAAATCAAGTTCTGTATTTAATTACTGGATGCAATCTTCCAACAATATTAATATTGCAAGTTTTGTGGTTAGTCAAGAGATTGCTAAGAGAGGAAAACCATATACAGATGGCGAATACATAAAAAAGTTGTTTTATAAATGCATCTGAAGAGCTATTTCGGGATTTTAGGAACAAAGCAGATATTCTAAAAAAAATTAAAGAGTTACCATTGTCTGCTAAAACAGTAGAAGATAGAACAGTCAAAATGTCTTAGAATATAACCAACCAGCAAGTTGAAGATCTTAAATTGCTTTCATCTTTATCAATAGCAGCTGACGAGTCTTGTGACATAAATGATACAGCGCAAGTTTCACTTTTTGTATGATTTATTTCATCTACAGGTCCTAAAGAAGAACTTTTAGGATTATTGCCACTCAAAGGTCAAACATGTGGAGAGGATATAGCAAATGCTGTAAATGAGTGCATTGAAAACCATCATATTCCACTCGATAAAATTGCCTCAATTTCAACAGGGCGAAAAGTATGACGGGCATAAGAAAGGGGTTTGTTGCTATTTTGAAAGAAAAAATTAATCACGATATACTTACCATTGCATTATTTATCAAGAAGTGCTTTGTGTGCAGACATTTCCAGAAGAAATCTGCATAGTTATGGAATTGGTGATTAAGATTATCAACTCCATTATAGCTAAAGCTCTTAATCATCGCCAATTTAAAGAATTTTTAGTTGAAATGGAGAGTGCATACACAGATCTTCTGTTGCATAACAAAGTACATTGGTTATCAAGAGGAAACATTTTGAAACATTTTGCTTCCTTATTAACAGAAATTAAAGCATTTCTCCTTGAGAAGGGTGTTCACTATCCAGATCTAAACAACGATCAGTGGATCCAAAATTTTTATTTCATGGTAGACGTTAATGTCTCATCTAAATCAGCTTAATCATAAACTACAGGGGAATGGGAACACAATTTTTTTGATGTTAGAAGAAGTTATTTCATTCAAAAACAAATTCTTTTTGCTCAAGATTTTGAAAGAGAAACTTTGATTCACTTTCCAGCCTGTTGAAACATTGCCAAGAAAATAATTCTGATATTGACATTTGTTATTTCAAAACACTTTTAAATATGAGGGAAGCTTTTCTCAACAGGTTTCAGGAATTCAGAAACAGCAAAGCAACATTGTTAGACGTTTGTTTGCCTTTGTTAAAAAAACATCTCAATGCTACTGTAACAGAATTAAATTTTTCTCCCTTTAATATTGACATTGGCAATTTTGAAATGCAATTGCTGGATTTAAAAGACAAAGAATTGTGGAGCTCGAAATTTGAACGTCTTTACGCTGATATAGAAATATTCGAGAAAAACAAATGTGAACTCAGTTCAAAGCACAAGTGGTCTCTTTTGAAAGACCTGGAGAAGAAAGATATGTTGATTTTTAACACCTGGAATAGTAGTCCTGACTCATATAATCAGCTGAAAAAACTAGCATTTGCTGTTCTTTCCTTATTCGGGTCTACATATTCATGTGAACAATCATTTTCAAGCACGAACCTTATCAAGAGTAAATTGAGAAGTCGTCTTATTGATGAGAACCTAGAATTGTGCATAAAATTAAAAACAATAACATACAAACCTGACTTACCCAAACTTTCCAAGGAAATGCAAGGCCATTGTTCACATTAGTGTTTGTCATTCATTGTCACGATTTCATTTTATGGTTACCTTACAATTTAATTTTATCAGTAAATAATACCATTATTAAGTATGATATCAAGTTTTATTCAACATACCTATAGTTTAACTAAGACTTAAAACTTTAAGTTTATTAAGTTAATTTTAGGGAGCATTGTGGAGTGAAAGAAGATGTAGTGTCAAGGACTGAGAAAGGTATGTTGAGACGGTTTAGAAATATAAAGAGGATGAATGAAAGGAGATAGACAAAACAAGTATACAAGATGAGTGTGGACGGGAGAGTTGGAAGGGGTCGACTTCAGTGAACGTACTTCAATCAGATTGAGGAAGTTTTTAGCAAAGGCCAGCTTAGAAGTACCCTAATTAAGTTAATAACAATGTACCTACCTATATAGTTTAAGTTTAAAAAATTTGGCTCTCAAAAGAAATTTCAATTGTTGTACTGTTGATATTTGGCTCTGCTGACTAATGAGTTTGCCAACCACTGGGATAGCTCAACTGAGAAATAGAAACTATAAAAAATAACCAACTGAAAAGTCTAGAACTGAAAAAAAAAAAAAAAAACAACCTGAAACTAAACAAACCAAAAAAATCTCTGGATGGGCTTAACAGCAGAGTAGAGATAACAGAAGAGCTAATGAACATGAGACAAACCAACAGAAATGATCAAAAGTGAAAAGCAGAGAAAATCTTTGAAAAAACAAAACAAAACAAAACAATAGAGTCTCAGGGATGGGTAAGACAAAATAAAATAATATACATGTAATTTGAAGCCCAGAAGGAAAGGGGAAAGGGGAAGAAAAGATTTTTAAAAAAATAATGGGCAACAGAGGTTCAAAACCCCAAGGTTGCCAGTTTGAGTGCGGCTCATCTGGCTTGAGTGCGAGCTCACCAGCTAGAGCGCAGTCTACTCAGCTTGAGTGTAGGATCATGGATATAACCCTATGGTCACTGGCTTGAGCCCAAAGGTCGCTGGCTTGAGCCCAAGGTCACTGGCTTGAGCAAGGGGTCACTGGCTTGGCTGAAGCCCCTTGGTCAAGGTACAAATGAGAAAGCAATCAATGAACAACTAAGATGCCGCAGCTATGAGCTGATGCTTCTCATCTCTCTCCCTTCCTGTCTGTCTATCCCAACAATGGCTTTAGGCGACCCCTGTGTTTTGTTCATTCGACCCCCGCCGGGGTCGCGACCCACAGGTTGAGAACCGCTGGTCTATCCCTTCGCCTCTTGCTATTAAAATATAAAATAAAATAATAAATGACAAATACAGTAAAGTTGCAGGATACAAAATCAATATACAGAAGTCTACTGCTTTCTTATATGCCAACAATGAAACTTCAGAAAATGAATTGAAAAAAACAATTCCTTTTACAATTGCAATAGCAACAACAACAAAATACTTAGGAATAAAGTTTTCAAAGGATGTGAAGGACCGATATATTGAAAAATATAAAGATTAGTAAAAAAATTGAAAAAGACACAATGAAATGATAAAATAGTCTATGTTCATGGATGGGAAGAATCAACGTAATTAAAATGGCCATATTACCTAAAATAATATACAAATTTAATGCATCCCCATTAAAATCCCAATGTCATTTTTTAAAGAAATAGAACAAAAATCACCAGGTTTGTGTGAAACCATAAAAGGCCCAGAAGAGCCAAAGCACTCCTGAGAAAAAAAAAGAATGAACCTGGAGATATCATACTACCTGACTTCAAATTATACTATAGAGCCACAATAATCAAAACAGCATGGTACTGGCAGAAAAACAGACACTCAGACCAATGGAACAGAATTGAGAGCCCAGAAATAAAACCACATATATATGGACAAATCAGCTTCAACAAAGGAGACAAAAACACACAATGGAGCAAAGAAATACTCTTCAATAAATGACATTGGCAAAACTGGAAAGTGACATGCAAAAAAAAAAAAGAAAAGAAAAGAAACTTGATTACATTTTGTCATCTTGCACAAAATTTAATTAAAATGGATCAAAGGCCTAAATATAAGATCTGAAACAATAAATCACATGGAAGAAAACAAAGGTACTAAACTCATGGACCTTGGCCATAGAGAATATTTTATGAATTTGACCCTAAAGGCAAGGGAAGTAAAAGCAAAAATAAATGAATAAAAAGCTTCTGCACAACAAAAGAAACTGACAACAAAACAAAAAGGCAGCCAACCAAATGGAACATGATATTGATAAAGAACAGCTCTGACAGGGGGTTAATATCCAAAATATATAAAGAACTCCAAAGCTCAACAGCAAACAAGCAAACAATCCAATTAAAAAATGAGGAGAGGACCTGAACACTTTGTTATGAAGACATACAAACCACAAATATATAAACAAAAAGATGCTCATCTTTGCTAGCTATTAGAGACATGCAAATCAAAACTACAATGAGATAGCACCTCACACCTGTTAGATTAGCTATTATCAACAAGACAGGTAATAACAAGTGTTGGAGAGGCTGTGGAGAAAAAGTAACCCTCATTCACTCTTGGTGGGAATGTAAACTGGTATAGCCAGTATGGAAAACAGTATGGCAATTCCTCAAAAAATTAAGAATAAAGCTACCATATGACCTAGCAATCCCTTTACTGGGTATCTACCTGAAAAACTTGAAGACATTGATACGCAAAGATAGAAGCACCTACATGTTCATCGCAACATTATTCACAGGGTCCAAGATATGGAAACAATGAAAGTGTCCCTCGACAGAGGATTGGATAAAGATGTGGTACATATATACAATGGAATACTACTCAGCCATAAGAAATGATGATATATTGCCATTTATGACAACATGGACACTGAAAACATTATACCGAGTGAAATAAGCAAATCAGAAAAAGCTGGCCCTGGCCGGTTGGCTCAGCGGTAGAGCGTCGGCCTGGCGTGCGGGGGACCCGGGTTCGATTCCCGGCCAGGGCACATAGGAGAAGCACCCATTTACTTCTCCAACCCCCCCTCCTTCTTCTGTCTCTCTCTTCCCCTCCCGCAGCCAAGGCTCCATTGGAGCAAAGATGGCCGGGGCGCTGGGGATGGCTCCTTGGCCTCTGCCCCAGGCGCTGGAGTGGCTCTGGTCGTGACAGGGCGACGCCCCGGAGGGGCAGAGCATCACCCCCTGGTGGGCAGAGCGTCGCCCCCTGGTGGGCGTGCCGAGTGGATCCTGGTCGGGCGCATGCGGGAGTCTGTCTGACTGTCTCTCCCCGTTTCCAGCTTCAGAAAAATACAAAAAAAAAAAAAAAAAAAAAAAAAAAAAAAAGCTAAGAACTTTATGATTTCACTCATAGGTGGGATATAAAACTGAGACTAGTGGGCGTGGACAAAATTGAAGTGGTTACAAGAGGGAGGGGGAGGGTAGTAAAGAGGGACAAATATATGGTGACAGAAAATGATTTGACTTCAGATAATGGACATACAACGCAATCAACAGTTTAAATGCTATGGAGAAGTTTAACTGAAACTTATATGTTCTTATGAACCAATGTACCTCATTAAATTTAATCCTTAAAAAAGAAAAAAAAAAGATATGTAATGTGTCAATACAACAGCCCCGTGTGGCCAGTGGAATAGCCTAGCAAAAGCTGCAAGGTCACTGTGGATTACTGCCAGTGGAATTCAGCTGTCACTCCCATGGCCCTGGCCGTTCAAGACATTGTGGTTGTAACACATTGCACAGACTGATGATGGCACTTGAGATGCTGGGTTGGATGCTGCCTGGGTTTTCCTTTTTTATCCCAGTGGAGATGGAAGACACTTCATAGACCTCTTGTGCTCCTATATCTCTTGCTGGGTATGACAAAAAAAGCAAGAGAATGTCTTTTCCCTGGCATTTTTCTGGTTTGTATTGGCAGCAAGTAATTCTGAGGTTGGCTTCCAGGCTGTTATTGAGCAACAGGTTTCCCGGGTTCAGTGTTCATTTCCCATGATGCAACTCATAGCACTCACTGGCAGCTGTGCAGGATGACCTGAACCGCCTGTGGGAACTGGGCCTTAGGGAAACCGCAGCCAATAAGTTTTTTTAAAAGGAATTTTCCCTGTGGCCAAAGGCAAAACGACCTTTCCCCACCCCTTCCCTTTTCTTAGAGCATTTGCTTGACAAAACTATATGTATCTTTCCTCTGCCCCTTTGATAGGTATTCAATCTTTTGAAAAGCTAAATAAACCTGTTGTCAGAATTACAGCCTGGGAGCCACCTCTATGAAATACAAACATCGAGAACAAAAGAGCCCCTATCCGCCTGTCACCTTTGGAGCTTAGGCTAGGTGCCTAGCTCCAAGCTGTAAACCACCTGCTTGTCATAGAGACAGGAAAAGTTTCATTTTGTCTTTGAATACAGCCAATTAACCAGCACAGATGGCTAACCCAATTACCAGGTAAATTTAGGATGAACTATGAAAGAATGCAGAGAACACACGCTGTCATATCCTTTTGCATGAGAACAAATTATCATTTATTTTGAGAATATGTATGTGATGGACTCTATCTGCTTGCTCTGCTACACAAAAGGGTGACATTGCTTTTCATCTTCGCAATCTCATTAGCAGATTGCCCATGATGCAAATCAGTGTGGTTTAATATTCAGAAATAAAATTTTCTTTCTTTTATACAATTGTAAAAAGTATAAAAATGACGATTTCCTAGGTTTCCCGGAGATTAAAAAAAATTTCCCCAACCATCTGCTGACGAGAATGAGGTGGCCTGAAAGTTTCTCAACAGATCAGACCAGCTGAAGAGCAGTGAACTATAGAATGTTTCCCTCCTAGCTCTATGCTGTTTCAAAATACTAGCCAAGTGAATCATGCTCTCCAAATTCCAGATTTTATTCGAGTAAGCATATGTTATAGAAGACCTAAAGTCCATCAAGATTACTGTTAGCCGTGATGGTGGGAAAATATGGGAAGCCAAAAATGTTGCCTGCAGTTCTGTCTCTTAAAGGGTTAATACACAGAGTGGGGCAAAAGTAGGTTTACAGTTGTGAGTAGGTGAAACAGAGTTTATTCTTGTATTATTATTATTATTAATTAGTGGCCTGAGGATGATGCCTTTGATTTCAGCAAATTAACTAAAGATGTGGTAAGTTTTAGTAGCATCTCATGCCCTGCAAATGAATTACTTGCGTTCACAGGATGAATATTGTAGAGCCAGTAGCTGCGGCCACCATCACAGCCACCTGGTCTGTGCTGGTTCAGGTTTAATGCAGACAGACGGTAAGGAATCAACCGAGCCAAGAACTGGTGGTCTATTTTCCTTTATTCTAGACTCGTACTGGCAAACAAGTAAAAAACAAACACACAGGGCACCAAAACCCACTCATATGTTCCTTCAATTCCACATCAAGAGAATCTTTCCAGTTTTCCTAGAATCAAAGGCCTTCACTAGTCTTATTCACCTCTGTTCCCCATCCCCTTCTCCTGCACAAACTGGCTTCTCCTTCAGCAGTCTGCCGTTTTGGCTGCCTGCTTCTTCCACCACCACGTGGCCTCTTCCCTCTCCAACAACATGGTCTCCTCTCTAAAATGGCCTCCTCGCTCCTTCTTTTAAAACTTTTCAGCGGGACAACCCCCTCCTCCAGCACACATTAGTATAACCAAGCCCCTTCCCAAACATGAAAGGCAATTAGCTTTATCACATGAGAGCATCATCATGTGAGCATTGGCCATCTTTAACAATAAGAGTGAGAAAAAAACAGAAAATACATTTTACAACTCATTTGCCCAACAAATATCATTCTAGTTAGAAAGTTTAAAATTATTTGGAAAGATTGAAGAAAATGGAAGAGGAAATGGGAGAGGAATGGTTTCAACAAACCCTCCTCCTTTCTCAGCTGTCGCCACTCCCACTGTTTTCCTTCCAGCCTCAAAATGACTCCCGGTAAGAGGGAAGCTTTGAGAGAGCCAATTCTGGTAATTAGCAGATTTCCTTGCAAAGAGAGATAAGGATACAATTTTTTGAGCCAGTATGAATTATCTTCCCTGTGTGAGATTTGTGTGCCTCATGCCCTAATTCCTGAGGGGAATCCCAGTTGTGCTGCTCCAAAATAAGCCTGCTGGGATACTGATTTTTCACCTGGTCATTAAGGAGCAAGACTGAGAAGAACCTTTGACCCTCCCCCCTTACCTACCTAAAGAAATTCAAATAGAAAAACCTGCTCAAGAAAGGGACCATCACCTTAGCATCATAATACAAAACTAAATGTGACAGACAAGGATAAATCCAGCAAAGCCTCTTTGTTGGACTTCCTTCTATGTCCCACTGTTTGTGGGTGACCCAGCAAGAATTTGTTTACCATGTTTTTGCTCTTTCTCATCCACCTGTGAACTTTACCTTTGAAACACCAGACCCTGCCTCCTTTCTCCTTAGTCCAAAACAGCATATAAGCCTCAGCTGCTCAATGTCTTCTTGGGACTCATATTCTTACGGAACCCCCACGTGTACATCCATAATAAACATTAAACAATTTCTTATGTTAATGTCTCATGTTAATTTGATTAGCCCAGCTAGAAGAACTTCGAAGGTGGGAAGAGAGGCTTTCTTTGATCCCCCACACTCCAATTCCATTTCCTGCTTAGCCTACATTCCACCTCTAAGAGTCTCTTCTCATCCACAGATCATATAGCTAAGGAAGCAGAGATGATAAAGCAACATTATCAGGGAATGATTGAGAACTTGGATAAGAGACTGTGATCCTTAAAGACAACAAGATGGAGAGCCTTTGCAGTCATCACTTGGAAAAGAAAAACAAAAACAAAAAAAGGTGCTAGGCTGATAAGAATCTACATGGGAAAGGAAACTAAAATGCCATCTAATTCTACATATTTCTTGACTCAATGAAAAGATAGCCAGTCCTTCCTACCCACATGACTCATAAAGCTGATGCCATTAAGAAGCTACCCATCCCTCCCCAGGGTTAGGGTGGGGAGACTTGAAACAGTAAGAATCTACATGCCCTTCAACTACACCAGGGGTCCCCAAACTATGGCCCACGGGGCCGCATGCGGCCCCCTGAGGCCATATATCTGCCCCCGCCGCACTTCCTGAAGGGGCACCTCTTTCATTGGTGCTCAGTGAGAGGAGCATAGTTCCCATTGAAATACTGGTCAGTTTGTTGATTTAAATTTACTTGATCTTTATTTTAAATATTGTATTTGTTCCTGTTTTGTTTTTTTACTTTAAAATAGGATATGTGCAGTGTGCATAGGGATTTGTTCATAGTTTTTTTTATAGTCCGGCCCTCCAACAGTCTGAGGGACAGTGAACTGGCCCCCTGTGTAAAAAGTTTGGGGACCCCTGAACTACACCAATATTCCTCATTAAGGGCTTCTTTTCCCGTGCCCAGGGAAGACTTACAGAAGTTTGCACAAGTACTTTGCAGGGTCGTTTCAGGTTACAGCCCTACACATGGAACATGCACTGGTTGCTGCACAGAATTCTGCACCCAGCAGGCTTCGCTTGTTTGATGGAGCAGACACAGCAGGACTGGAAGATGACCCACTGCATTAAGGGCATAATGGCCAAAAGACTGCTGCCCCCGACAGCCATGGAAGAACTAAAGGCTCTAGGGACCTACTGAGAGGGGCTGCAGATGGCCATATTTGAATCCTTTTTTGCTAAAAGTGAGTTGGGAGAAATGGAAGCAGTGTACCAAGAATAGGAGTGATTTCCCTGTTAATTTCCACTGGCAATTTGAGGCTTTCTCAAATTTTACCAGCATAAATCAAAGGACAGATCAAAATCATTCTCTGACATCCATATTTTGTCAGCTTGGGACAGACTATCACTCAAATATTAGCAACAGCTGCTCAGGTCTAGGAAAATCTAGAGAAAAACGGAGAAGAAAACAACTATTCTTTAAGGGAATAGCCCTTACTCTGAACAACATATGAAGGAAGCCAAGGTAAGTGGGGAAGCAGGAGGCCATTAATCAAGAAGCCAGTACACTGGAAGATGGCTTGTATAAAGAGACTCCAGAGGACACAGATATTGTAGAAACAAGGGATTAAGGAGGCCCAGGACAAAACCCTCAGCTCGGGGATAATAGGCAAATGGTTCAAAATCAACAGATGGAGGGAATCTCGGAGGTGCAAACTAGTGAACCACAAGTTTCAATAACTTTCCGTCAGGCTAATCTATGCTTGCTTTTTCTAGTAAATACCGGTTCTAGTTATTTTGCAAGTTCCTCAGAATTTTGTTACCTTTCATCTAGTGGTAGATCAATGCAGGTGGCTGACATTTTAGGTCAGTCTTCTACTTCTTCTTTTTCTTCCATGGCTCCCATAAAGCATCCTCTAATGAAGAACATGCTTTTTTACTTTCTCCTATAAACCTATTGGTTAGAGACATTCTTGCAAATTTGCTGTGAAAAACAATGGCTGCCATATTCTATACTCCTGATGGAGTGCTTGTGGTGCTCCCCAGAGAAAAGGCACCTGATTTGGTTCCTATGTGCGTCAGAAAGAAAAAGAGTGTGGGAGAGAGTGGCAGTCTCTCACTGTCCTGGAAAAGTACCCAAACTGAAACAAATCAATGCATCACTTTAGGCCCTAGACAATAATGATACTGGTTTAAATCAAGATATAGAACTGATAAAAGTAGCTTTCCAAAGCAATAAGCTATGGCCATGTGTAAAACAGTATCCTTTGTTGAGAAGTCTTTGTTAAGAGGGGTCGTAATCAGTTATAAAAGAATTAGAGGCCCTGGCCGGTTGGCTCAGCGGTAGAGCGTTGGCCTGGCGTGCAGGAGTCCCAGGTTCGATTACTGGCCAGGGCACACAGGAGAAGCGCCCATCTGCTTCTCCACCCCTCCCCCTCTCCTTCCTCTCTGTCTCTCTCTTCCCCTCCTGCAGCCGAGGCTCCATTGGAGCAAAGATGGCCCCGGTGCTGGGGATGGCTCGGTGGCCTCTGCCCCAGGTGCTAGTGTGGCTCTGGATGCAACAGAGTGACGCCCCAGAGGGGCAGAACATCGCCCCCTGGTGGGCATGCCGGGTGGATCCCTGTCGGGCGCATGCGGGAGTCTGTGCCTCCCCGTTTCCAGCTTCGGAAAAATGGAAAAAAAAAAAAAAGAATTAGATTGTCCCTGACCTGGGTAGAGTGGGCACCTATATACTATAGTTTGGTGGTGCCTGGCTCATATTAGCCAGGGGTAAAGTAACTCCTTGTTTAGCCCCGCTTGGCTTTTGGTTTCTGCCCATGCCTGGTTCATGCCCTGGACACATGGATTACTGGTTTAACTTTAATAGGTTGTATTGCAGCCAGCTCATACCTGCTCTTTACAGCTGTATTTCTAGCGTACTTTGTGCACTACTAAAGGAGCTAATAACCAGACTTGGTTCCAGGTCAGCTCCCATTAGGGCACCATGTTTGTGGTAGAGTATAAGTCTGTGAAGCACTTTATGATTGGCACATAGCTCTACTGGGTACTTACTGGTCTCGGTTGTTTTTTTTTTTTTGTTTTGTTTTTTTTGTTTTTTGTTTTTAGCGAGAGAGACAAAAAGAGGGACAGATAGGGACAGACAGGAAGGGAGAGAGATGAGAAGCATCAATTCTTTGTTGTGGCACTTTAGTTGTTCCTTGATTGCTTTTTCATATGTTCCTTGACTGAGGGGCTCCACAAGCCAAACCAGTGTGACCCCTTGCTCAAGTCAGTGACCTTTGGGCTCAAGCCAGTGACCATGGGGTCATGTTTACGATCCCATGCTCAAGTCAGTGACCCTGTGCTCAAGCTGGTGGGCTCACACTTAAGATAGTGACCTTGGAAATTCAAACCTGGGTCCTCTGTGTCCCAGGCCGATGCTCTATCCGCTGTGCCACCACGTGATCAGGCCTATCGGGCTCGTTTTGCAAGGCCTTGACTGTCCCATGATCCCAAAGCATATGCCCTCTATCATATCAAGTTTTTCTCCTGATTTGCTTAGGTTATGATGTGATCCCTCAAGGCCAATCTGGGACAGGAAAACAGCCACTTCTGCCATATAGATTCTGCAACAGATTAAATGGAATCTTAAGGCCACACAGGCCTTGGTATTGGCACCCATTAGAGAACTGGCACAACAGGTGAGAGTGTAGCTTATTTCTCTGCCCCTGAAGGACTGATTTAGAAATAATCAGCACAGTCCAAAAACCAGAGTATGCTCTCAAACCATCACCACCTTGGAAGAACTGGGGTATCTACCCAAACACAATAAGCATTACTTCCTCCACTCATTTCCTGAGTCAAGTGGGAAGGCTTCTGGGTGAAACCTTACTGGATGAGCAAGTCTGATGGCTGTTTTATGGACAAACCTCTTGGCAATGCATAAGGATACACTTGATTGGCGGTAATGTTGCTCTTCTATTAATCAGGGGCAAAGCACATGTATATATAGTCTTTAGGTTTGTGTTGGTAGCCAGAGCTGTTTCATGTTTGTTTGTTTGTTTTTGTGAAGATTTTACTTATTCATTTTGGGGAGTACAGAAAAGAGAGAGAGAGAGAAGAGAGAGAGAGGGGGGGAAGGGGGAGGAGCAGGAAGCATCAACTCCCATATGTGCCTTGACCAGACAAGCTCAGGGTTTCAAACCAGCGACCTCAGCGCTCCAGGTAGACGCTCCATCCACTGTGCCACCACAGGTCAGACAGAGCTGTTTCATGTTTGGAACACACATTTAAAAAAAAGGAATTAGAAAAACAGAGATAATTTAAAAAGGAATTCACCCTGTAACACTCCCATACTTCTGGTAAAGAAGGAAGGTGGATTTGATGAAGATGGACAACCACCATAGATTCATACAGGATCTTAGAGAAGTAAAGAAATTTGTTTTCTGTTAACCACTATAGTTCTTAACCCTGCAATTATTCTGACTTTGGTACCACAGTCTGCTACATTTTCCTCTGTAAATTATCCATGTTCTGCATCTTTTTTCTGTTCCTCTAGCTAATGAGTCTAAATTCTTGTTTAAGTTTTATTTATAAGGACTCCAATACTTATGGCAAAGGATTCCCCAAGGGGTTTGGGGCTCCTATTACCTATTTTCTCTTGTTATTCACAGGAAAATTCAGGGAAGTTTTTCTCGCTGGAGGGATCTATAATTATTCCATATGTAAGTGATTTGCTGGTAGCTTCCAAAACTAAAGAGCAAAGTAGAATTGGTACGTTGGCTTTCTTACAATTCCTTGCTTCACTGGGGCATAAAGGTTCTCTAGCCAAATTTTAATATTGCCTGACTGAAGTAAAATATTTAAGGTGTCTATTGTTAAGTGAAGGCTACAATTTAGCAGATGAGAGGACTTACTATGATGAAAAAAACAACACCAGAGACCATCTGGAGGGAGGTAGGGGAAGCTGCAGACAGCAGGCCCAGCTCCTGCAGAGGGAAAGGCCTCTGGGTGGAGCACTCACACGTGATTCTCCAGAGCCTCTGATGTGGTCCCTAGAATCTGAGAGGTGTGCAAACAGCTACGACTGGCTATAGTCTCTCCCCTGGTTCTGCGGATTCCAAATTTTAAAAAAACCTTGTTTTTGTCATGAAAACAAAGGCATTGCTAATGGAATTTTAATTCAAAAGGTGGGGTTGCACTACAGACCAGGGGCATATTTCTTAGTTCTTACCTCCAGTCCTGTATTTGCATGTCCCACAAGCTGTGACAGCTACCTTACAAGTATGTAAGACAGCATTTATCAGTATGTCACCTGACTAACTATGAACAAATATTATTCTCCAATATAATTTTGGGCTTGAACGATGCAATCTCTTAAAACCTGCTACTTTTTTTTTTTTAACCAGGTCTTGATCAAACAGGTGGTTGCAAGTGTCCCATGGTCACAGAAGCAGACAATTAAGGCAGCAATCTGAGTTTTCTGATATTCCTGTTTAAAGTATATATTTGAAAACGTTTACTGATGGGTTATGTACGTAGAGTGAAAAGAGCCATCTTGGGCTGAATGTGCTGTCGTGACTGCTCAGAAGATCTGGGAAGCTTATAATTGTGTCTGGCTTTAGATTAGCACTAGCAGCTAAGTTAATAGCAGCTCTAGGACTGCCATTCTTGGTTCAGGACTTAAAGCAAATATTCATAGAAGTAAATATATGTTTGGTGGTTATGTAATGGGGCCAATTTGAAAAAATAGGGGATTCTTTTCTCATGAACCGTTGGTGGGAATGCATACTGGTGTGGCCACTGTGGATACCAGTGTGGAGATACCTCAAAAAAATTAAAAGTGGAAGTGCCTTAGGACCCAGCAATTCTACTTCTAAGAATATATACAAAGAAACCTGAAACACTGATTTGAATATATGTACCCCTATGTTCACTGCAGTGTTATTTATAATAGCCAAGATTTGGAAGCAACCCAACTGCCCAACTGTAGATGAGTAGATAAAAAGCTGTGGTCCATTTACACAATGGAATACTACTCAGCTGTAAAAAGAAGTAAATTTTACTCGTTGTGACAGCATGGATGGACCTAGACAGCATTATGCTAAATGAAATAAGCCAGTCAAAGAAGACAAGCACTATGTGATTTCAGTCATATGTGGCATCTAATGAACAAAACAAACAAACAAAATAGAAATAGAATAATAGAGAACAAACTGAGAGCCATCAAAAGAGAGGGAGGTTGCAGGATTGGGTGAAAAAGGTGAAGGCATTAAGAGAAAAAATCATAGACACAGACAACAGCATGGTGATTACTAGTAGGAATGTGGGGGGGAGGCAGAAGAGGGTAGAGGGAGAATAAATGGTGATGGAAGGAGACTGGACTCGGGGTGGTGAACACACAATACAATATAGAGATGATGTGTATTATAGGTTGTACACCTGAAATATATAATTTTATTAACCAATGTCACCCCCTATAAATTCAACAAAAATAAAAAATAAATTAAAAAATAAAAAGGGACAATTTGACTTTGGGTGATGGGTATACAATATAAACAAATGTCAAAAGGATCTGGAGATGTTTTCTCTAAATCTATGTATTCTAGTTAACCAAGGTCACCCCGTTAAAATTAATTGTCTAAAAAATATATATATGCTTGGTTGGTATTGTGTCATCAAAAAAATCAGTTAATTAACAGAGGGATTTTTAAAGCATTAGACTTACTACCCTTACCAAAAAGACAAACTTATTCAAAATATATTCAAGAGATGTGCTATTTGTCAGCAGAATTCTTTACAGGCAACTACTAAGGTAAGCACCAGACGCCTTTCCCAACCAATTGGTGGGAGTTGGATTTCACAGAAGCAATGCTTGCAGAAGGTAAGTTTTGTCCAGTCATGGTGTGTATGTCAGGATAGCTTCAAATAATTGCTTTCTTCAAAAAGCCAATACTTAGGCAATGGTAAGGATTCTCTAAATAAACATAATTTCCATTTTGAAGCTACCAGTATACTGAATTAGACAGAGGAAGTCAATCTATTTCCACTGTTTTTCAGGATAGAAAGAAATGGAATTTTCCAATTCCAAGATGGCGATGGAGTAGGCAGATGGATGTTCCACTCATCTCCTCCCAGGACCAAACTGAAGTTATAATTATAACTATATTTAAGAACAATTATCCTGAAAAACCAACTTGGGACTAAAAGAAGAGTAGTCTATAACCTTCATTCACAGAAGAAACCATATGGAGACTGGTAGGAAGGGCAGAGATGCAGAAAGGGCTGCCCCACTCCCAGGGGCAAGCAGATGCAGGAAAGTTTGCCATGAGAGGTGTGGATACTAAACCCCAGGCTGGGTGCTCCAACCTAGAGCACCAGAGCCTAGAAGAGGTGACCACATCGCATTTGACAGTGAAAAGAGGTGAAGTTTCCATCTACGAGAAAGAGATGGGAGATCTCAGAGATGTGGGCACCCTCTTAAAGGTCCAGTGCAGAAAATATCAATCATAGCCACTTACCCTGGGCTCTGGCAGAGGGAGGGCTGAGAGGGCCAGAGTCACATGAGGAGAATGTGAAATTGTTAAACTCAGGGAGAGACTCCATGGGGTCACAGCTACCGGAACCCTTGTGCTGAATCATTCCCCAATACTGCAGTTGTCATCTTTCTTGAGTGGAGCAGTCCCCTCTGTGTGGCATCAGCCTGGGGAAAGCAACTGCCTCTACTTTGGAAATCTCTCTTGCCCCACCCTATAGACATTGGGTCTTGCTGAGAAGTAAGGAGTCTTAGCCAGGAATCAAGGGCTGAAAAAATTCAGGGATGACAGTGACTCAATTGTTTGGTGTTGAAGCTTGAGCTTTCCCCCTCACTTTCCTGAGAATATGACTGGTGCTTCTGCCCCACAGGAGATTCAGCAGAAGCTGTCTGGACTGTGGGCAGGCCAAATCTCTGGGTGTCAGAGGCCTCATCTACTGGACTCCTACTGGAATCCTTACAAAGGTCTGTGAAAAAATTCAAGACAGACTGACCCCTGGGACCCTGGGGTGAGAATCACACCCACTACCTTTTTTTTTTTTTTTTTTTTTTTTTTTTTTTTTTTTTCCGAAGCTGGAAACGGGGAGAGATAGTCAGACTCCCGCATGTGCCCGACCGGGATCCACCCGGCACACCCACCAGGGCGACGCTCTGCCCACCAGGGGGCGATGCTCTTCCCCTCCGGGGCGTCGCTTTGCCGCGACCAGAGCCACTCTAGCGCCTGGGGCAGAGGCCAAGGAGCCATCCCCAGCGCCCGGGCCATCTTTGCTCCAATGGAGCCTTGGCTGCGGGAAGGGAAGAGAGAGACAGAGAGGAGGGAGGGGTAGGGGTGGAGAAGCAAATGGGCGCTTCTCCTATGTGCCCTGGCCGGGAATCGAACCCAGGTCCCCCACACGCCAGGCCGACGCTCTACCGCTGAGCCAACTGGCCAGGGCCCCCACTACCTTTCTTAACACCTGATTAGCCCCAGCATCTATACTCTACCAGAAGTTTCTTCAGGGGACAAGCCCAACAAACAGCCAGCAGACAGAAGCAGCAGGAGGTGGATCTCAGGGAAATTTGGGCTTTTTACTGACCTGCCCCAGGCCCAGGGCTAGTAACAGCCAGCCTAGGTGTGCAGCCTGGACCTTCCATGTGCACCAAAGACAAATTCTGGATTGCTTGTATCTCCAAAAAGGTTGCTGAGTGCCAGTCATGGGTAGTGTCTTACACTGGTCTGTACCAGTTTTCCTCCTAAGAGGTCCAGAACCAAAATATCCAGAGGCCAGCTACAAACAACATCAGAGCAAGACCCAATTACCCTTACTAGCAGCATATCCAAAGGAGAGCTTGTCAGGTGCCAACTCCAGCTGAATCTAGTTTTGTTTTCTGTGGTCAGCACCTACACAGCAGCTCGTACACACTGAATAAGGTAGAGCATCACAGTTGGTCAGCCAAAGTCTCAAATATCCTGCCCCACTGGCCTAAGATCCACAAGAGGAAAGGAGAGAGGCTGAGCTCAGATATTCAAAAAGTGAGTTCCTTGGAAACTATTGTTGGGATTGGTAGAAGGGCTTAGCCACCTTCTGGGAAGTCAAAACAAACCCCAGTGGAAGACTCTCTCAACCTTCCTCCCTGGCACCAGGAACTCTCCAGGTAAAAGAACTACTGCAGAGAGGACTGTTGGCCCCACCAAACCTGACCTTGCGGCTTGCCTTGATGGGGAGAAATAGAATTAGAACACTTAGCAGTGGCCGAGGGATTATGCCCTGGAGTAGAGGCCACAGTCCCCATACTGAGCTTCTGACCAAGAGACCCTAAAGTAGGGGGTCCCACTAAATTTATCTTCTTGACCTCAGTTGCCCTAACCCACCAAGCTTGTGACCTGTGAAGGGGTTGGTGGGGTGAGGTCAGTCTGAGCCCACTTTACAGTCTTTCTACAGAAGACCAGGCAGTTGTAAGAGGAAATGTGGAGGCAAATCATAAGGAACACGGGCCCTTTTATGGAGCTGCTGTCAGCTCTAAGCAGGATGAAGTTGATCCTTACACACAGGTTGGCCCCTACCACAGACATCCAGGCACAGAAAATGCAGAAACAAACAGTTAACAGAGTTGTCGGTCCAGACAGGTAGGCCACGGTGGGTTACAAACAACGTCTGACATCAACTTGTAACCAAACTCCTCCCAGGAGGACCCAGAACCAACACAACCAGTAGTAGGATGCAGACCACAACAATGCTGGACTCAACTAGCCACACAAGTGGCATGCCCAAAGGCAGAATTCTGCAGGCACCAGACACTGCTGAGAATAACTGTGCCCCATAGGACAGACACTGCACAGCATCTAATACATGTGATCAAGGCTGACCCTTAGAGTCAACCAGCCTGAAGGGTTAACTCCACCCATGAAAAGACCAACACATTCAAGACTCATATAGAACAGGAGGGTAAATATAACCCTCAGGAAACATTGCTAAGTAAGGAGTTTAGGTGGTCTGAAGGTTATTATCATTGAGACCACCTTTGTCATAAAAATATTACAACAAATTTGGGAGTCATAGCAGAGCTACCTAATACAAAGACAAAATAGGAAGACAAGAAAATATGCCCCTAATGAATCAACAAAAGAAATACTCACAAAAAGAGTTAAATGAAATAGAAGTAACCAAACTACAAGATGCAGAGTTTAAAATAATGGTATTAGGATTCTCAAGGATCTTAAAATGTTAGAGTAAGAATGAATGATCTAAGTGAGAATTTAAACAAAGAGATAGTAAGCATTGAAAGGACATTGAAATCATAAAAAAGAACCAGTCAGAAATAGGAAATATGAAAACAATCCCCTTCACAATTGCAACAACAACAAAAATAAAGTACCTAGAATAAATTTAACCAAGGCAATAAAAGACTTGTACTTGGAAAATTATAAGACATTGATAAAAGAAATCAAGGAAGATACAAAGAAGTGGAAGCATATACCATGTTCATGGATAGGAAGAATCAACATCATTAAAATGTCTACACTACTCAAAGCAATCTATAAATTCAATGCAATTCCTATTAAAATACCAATGGCATACTTCACTGATCTAGAACAAATATTCTAAAAATTTATACGGAACTAAAAGAGAACCCAAGTGGCTTCAGCAATCTTGAAAATGAAGAACAAAGTAGGAGGTATCACACTTCCTGATATCAAGTTATACTACAAGTCCACTGTAATCAAAACAGCTTGGTACTGGCATAAGAACAGGCATATACAAATCAAAACTGCAATGAGATACCACCTCACACCTGTTAGATTAGCTATCATTAACAAGACAGGTAATAGCAAATGTTGGAGAGACTGTGGAGAAAAAGGAACCCTCATACACTGTTGGTGGGAATGTAAAGTAGTACAACCATTATGGAAGAAAGTATGGTGGTTCCTCAAAAAACTGAAAATGGGGTGACGTCACGGAAATGGCGCCGTGAGCAGCGCGTCCGACAGATCTCCCCAAAATCACAACAAATTTATCAACTAGAAACAGGAAAATTTATCTTCGGAGCAAACTGAAAGCAAAAGGACTGTTATCACTCGAATCTGAGAGACGAGGGTGTGGAGGAAGCTACCGCAGGGACGTTCATTCAAGCCGCGAGAAAGTGCGCCTGTGGTAAGTCATCCCGCACTCGGAAGCCGCCGCCGGCCGCCGCCGCCGCCAGCCGCCGCGACTCGGGTCGGTTGCAGGGCGAGCGGCAAGCAGCCGCTGGCGCGCTCCCGGTCTGGTTGCAGACCGAGCATTGCAGACCGAGCACCGCTAACGTTCCCAGCGGCCCGCGCACGGGGAGCAGGAGAGGCCCCAGGGCAGTATTCCCTACTTGGGAGATTCTCTCCGCGGGCGGGGCACCTCACCCAGCCATTCAAGCTAACAATCAAGCGTTGAGGGAGGGGCGTGCGCAGGCAGCCTGAAATACCTTCGGGAGCACAGCTGCGACCCAATTACTAAAATTAACTTAACCCGTGAAATCTGCGCACCCTCGGTTCTAATTGATAAGATCTCTCTCAGTTCACCGACCCAAGACAAGAGGCGTGATATTTTTTGGTGCCTCTAGCTAAAGGGGCGGGGGCAACTTCTGATTGATAGAGCCTCCATATTCAGGGATAAACGCTAACAAGAAGGACTTGGCAGATAATAAGATCTATACCACACTAGTCGCAAGCAGAGTCTAGTGCCTCTTCTTACCGGCCAAAACAGGCTACAAAGAGTGGAAAGCCTGGGTTGAGAGGTCCAACGGAATGCTAGACGCTGAACAATCACCTTGACAACAATTGACTCCCACCCCCGCCTGATTACACTGGAGGCCCTGACTGTCAGAGCCCTTCCCAGAGCCTTGCACTGAGTGGGGATAGAGTGGGGATTTCCCAGCTCCTTGAGTCTCTTACTCCCCAGGCAGAAGCAGTGGCAGCCTTGTGGCTGGATCGCCAGGCTGCTGGTTCGGGAGGGGGGGACTGGGAGAGAGAATCCACGAAGGCGAACTCTCTCGTCGTTAGACCCTGCAGACGCCGGCAGGCCTTGACTACCAACAAGACTAAAGCCAATTGTGTGACATTGCCATAGAACCCCATCAACTGCAAGTCCCTGCCTGGGTGTGGCGCAGGGGCAGGGCCTGGGGTGCAGAGTCGCCGACCGGGAAGAGGGAGAGAGGAGAAGGAGGAAGAGGTTGACATCTCAAAATCAGGAAAAATCCACAGACTTTGCAGCTTGTTCCACTGTTTGTTGGTTTTTTTTTTGTTTTGTTCTTTTTTTTTTTTTTCTTGTTGTTGTTGTTGTTTGTTCCTTCTATCTTATTGCCTTTATTTCCTCCACCTCAGTCCTTCTATTCTCTGCCCATCTTATGCTTCCCTTTTCTTGAACTACACTACCCATAAGTGTTACATTTTATTTCTCTTCTTCATCCTCACCCTCCTTTGGGGTTATACTCCAGGACACTTAATTCTCACTCTCTCCTCTTTTGTTTTTTTTTTGCCTTATTTTGTCTTTTTCTCTTCCTTTTTTATTTCTTCCTTCGTTTTTCTCTTTTTCTTATTTTTTGCTTTCTATTCGTTTTCTCTTTTCTCGTTTTACTTTCCTCCCATTTAATCCTCAATCACGAACAAATTAGTTAATTTGGGACTCAAGGTTTTTTTTGGCTTTGTTTTTCTTTTTCGGTTTTGTTTTTGTTTTTTTCTGGTTGGTTTGTTTTTGTGGCATTTTGGGTCCTCCCAACCCAAGGTCTCCATTGTATTTGGTCTTTGCTCCACTTAATACAACGTATTTTTACTTATTATTTTTATTTTTTCTTCTTGATTATTCCTTTTTTTGTCCTTTTTTCTGGTTCCCTCTTGTCCCTCTCATTATATCTCTTGGTTGACCGTCACCCGCAGGCAGATCAACTTATGCTTGTCTAAGATTTTCTTCCCTTTTTTTTTTTTTAATTTTTTTTATTTTTTTATTTATTTATTTATTTTTTTATTTTTTGCCCCCTTGAACTCTTCACCGCAAACCAGGCCCTCCATTATAGGCACGATATTTCCCTGAGGAGGGGAGAGGAGGGAAGGAGAACAAAGAAAAAAAAAAGGGGGGAAATAATAAATTATTACTGCTTTTTTTTGTGGGGTGTTTTACCCTTTGTTTTTTTTTTTTTGTTGTTGTTGTTGTTTGGTTTTTTTTGTTGTTTTTTTTTGTTTTTTTTTGTTTTTTTTGTTTTTTACTTTTTACTCTTTATTAAATCTAATTAGTGCTATCAACAAGACCACCCTCAGATGCCAATAAGAAAGAGGAAATCAAATATTATGGATACAAAAGAAAGAGAGGTAACACAAATAGATGTGGAAAAATCTATGGAGAAAAGACTTAACATATTGGAAGCCTTGGAGCTAAATGACAGAGAATTTAAAATAGAAATCTTAAAAATACTCAGAGATATACAAGAAAACACGGAAAGGCAATATAGGGAGATCAGAAAACAACTCAATGAACACAAAGAATATATTACCAAGGAAATTGAAACTATAAAAGCAAATCAAACAGAAATGAAAAACTCAATTCACGAACTGAAAAACGAGGTAACAAGCTTAGCTAGCAGAACAACCCAGATTGAAGATAGGATTAGTGAAATAGAAGACAAACAACTTGAGGCACAACAGAGAGAAGAAAGAGACTCAAAAATAATAAAAAACGAGAAAGCCCTACAGGAATTATCTGACTCCATCAGAAAGAATAACATAAGAATAATAGGTATATCAGAGGGAGAAGAGAAAGAAAATGGAATGGAGAATATACTCAAACAAATAATAGACGAGAACTTCCCAAGCCTGTGGAAAGAACTAAAGCCTCAAATTCAAGAAGCAAACAGAACACCGAGTTTTCTTAACCCCAACAAACCCACTCCAAGGCACATCATAATAAAGATGACACAAACCAATGACAAAGAAAAAATTCTCAAGGCAGCCAGGGAAAAGAAGAGTACAACATATAAAGGAAGGCCTATTAGATTATCATCAGATTTCTCAGCAGAAACTCTACAAGCTAGAAGAGAGTGGACTCCAATATTTAAAGCCCTGAAAGAGAGGAACTTTCAGCCAAGAATACTATACCCATCAAAGCTATCCTTCAAGTATGAAGGAGATATAAAAACATTCACAAATACAGAAAAGATGAGAGAATTTATCACGAGAAAGCCCCCACTCCAGGAAATACTAAAGGGGGTTTTCCAACCAGATTCAAAGAACAAAAGAAAACAACACCACAAGTAACAGCTCCACCAAGAACACAATAAAACCAAACTTAAACTGTGACAACAAAGGAAAAAAAAGGGGGGGAGAGAATGGAGATTAACAGTAGCAAAGGACGATGAAGTGCAGAAATACTTATAAGATAGGGTACTACAATGAATATGGTAGGTACCCTTTTCATTACTTAATGGTAACCACCCTAGAAAAAACCACCACAAAAACACATGACTTAAAAAAGGTAGCAACAGAGGAAAGAAGTATGGAACACAAACAAACAGAAACAAATGATAGAAAAACAAAAGAGAAGAATCAAACTAGATACAAAACTAACAGAAAGCAATTTATAAAATGGCAGTAGGGAACCCACAAGTGTCAATAATTACACTAAATGTAAATGGATTAAACTTACCAATAAAAAGACACAGAGTAGCAGAATGGATTAAAAAAGAAAATCCAACTATATGCTGCCTACAAGAAACACATCTAAGCAACAAGGATAAAAACAAATTCAAAGTGAAAGGCTGGAAAACAATACTCCAAGCAAACAACACCCAAAAAAAAGCAGGTGTAGCAATACTCATATCTGATAATGCTGACTACAAGACAGAAAAAGTACTCAGAGACAAAAATGGTCACTTCATAATGATTAAGGGGACACTGAATCAAGAAGACATAACAATCCTTAATATATATGCACCAAACCAAGGAGCACCAAAATATATAAGACAGCTACTTATTGACCTTAAAACAAAAACTAACAAAAATACAATCATACTTGGAGACCTCAATACTCCGCTGACGGCTCTAGATCGGTCATCCAAACAGAGAATCAATAAAGATATAGTGGACTTGAACGAAATACTAGAACACCTGGATATGATAGACATCTACAGGACACTTCATCCCAAAGCGACAGAGTATACATTTTTCTCTAGTGTACATGGAACATTCTCAAGAATTGACCATATGTTGGGCCACAAAGACAATATCAGCAAATTTAGAAAAATTGAAATTGTACCAAGCATATTTTCTGATCATAAAGCCTTGAAACTAGAATTCAACTGCAAAAAAGAGGGGGAAAAACCCACAAAAATGTGGAAACTAAACAACATACTTCTAAAAAATGAATGGGTCAAAGAAGAAATAAGCGCAGAGATCAAAAGATACATACAGACAAATGAAAATGAAAATACGACATATCAGAATCTCTGGGATGCAGCAAAAGCAGTAATAAGAGGAAAGTTCATATCACTTCAGGCCTATATGAACAAACAAGAGAGAGCCGAAGTAAACCACTTAACTTCACACCTTAAGGAACTAGAAAAAGAAGAACAAAGACAACCCAAAACCAGCCGAAGAAAGGAGATAATAAAAATCAGAGCAGAAATAAATGAAATAGAGAACAGAAAAACTATAGAAAAAATCAATAAAACAAGGAGCTGGTTCTTTGAAAAGGTCAACAAAATTGACAAACCCTTGGCAAGACTCACCAAGGAAAAAAGGCACAGGACTCAAATAAATAAAATCCAAAATGAAAGAGGAGAGATCACCACAGACATCATAGATATACAAAGAATTATTGTAGAATACTATGAAAAATTATATGCCACCAAATACAACAATCTAGAAGAAATGGATAAATTCCTAGAACAATACAACCTTCCTAGACTGAGTCATGAAGAAGCAGAAAGCCTAAACAGACCAATCAGCAGGGAGGAAATAGAAAAAACTATTAAAAACCTCCCCAAAAATAAAAGTCCAGGCCCAGACGGTTATACTAGTGAATTCTATCAAACATTCAAAGAAGACTTGGTTCCTATTCTACTCAAAGTCTTCCAAAAAATTGAAGAAGAAGCAATACTTCCGAACACATTTTATGAGGCCAACATAACCCTCATACCAAAACCTGGCAAGGATGGCACAAAGAAAGAAAACTACAGACCAATATCTCTAATGAATACAGATGCTAAAATTCTAAACAAAATACTGGCAAACCGAATACAACAACATATTAAAAAAATAATACATCATGATCAAGTGGGATTCATCCCAGAATCTCAAGGATGGTTCAACATACGCAAAACGGTTAACGTAATACACCATATCAACAAAACAAAGAACAAAAACCACATGATCTTATCAATAGATGCAGAAAAGGCTTTTGATAAAATACAACACAATTTTATGTTTAAGACTCTCAACAAAATGGGTATAGAAGGAAAATATCTCAACATGATAAAGGCCATATATGATAAACCATCAGCTAACATCATATTAAATGGCACTAAACTGAAGGCTTTCCCCCTTAAATCAGGAACAAGACAGGGTTGTCCACTCTCTCCACTCTTATTTAACGTGGTGCTAGAAGTTCTGGCCAGAGCAATCAGACAAGACAAAGAAATAAAAGGCATCCATATTGGAAAAGAAGAAGTAAAGGTATCACTTTTTGCTGATGATATGATCCTATACATCGAAAACCCGAAGGACTCCACAAAAAGATTATTAGAAACAATAAACCAATACAGTAAGGTCGCAGGATACAAAATTAACATACAGAAGTCCATAGCCTTTCTCTATGCCAACAATGAAATATTAGAAAACGAACTCAAAAAAATAATCCCCTTCACGATTGCAACAAAAAAAATAAAATACCTAGGAATAAACATAACAAAGAATGTAAAGGACCTATATAATGAAAATTACAAAGCATTGTTAAGGGAAATCGAAAAAGATACAATGAGATGGAAAAATATTCCTTGTTCTTGGATAGGAAGAATAAATATAATCAAAATGGCCATATTACCCAAAGCAATATACAAATTTAATGCAATTCCCATCAAAATTCCTATGAGATTTTTTAAAGAAATGGAACAAAAAATCATCAGATTTATATGGAACTATAAAAAACCCCGAATAGCCAAAACAATCCTAAAGAAAAAGAATGAAGCTGGGGGCATTATAATACCTGACTTTAAACTATATTATAGGGCCACAATAATCAAAACAGCATGGTATTGGCAGAAAAATAGACACTCAGACCAATGGAACAGAATAGAAAGCCCAGAAATAAAACCACATATATATGGTCAAATAATCTTTGATAAAGGGGCCAACAACACACAATGGAGAAAAGAAAGCCTCTTCAACAAATGGTGTTGGGAAAACTGGAAAGCCACATGCAAAAGAATGAAACTCGACTACAGCCTGTCCCCGTGTACTAAAATTAATTCAAAATGGATCAAAGACCTAAATATAAGACCTGAAACAATAAAGTACATAGAAGAAGACATAGGTACTAAACTCATGGACCTGGGTTTTAAAGAACATTTTATGAACTTGACTCCAATGGCAAGAGAAGTGAAGGCAAAGATAAATGAATGGGACTACATCAGAATAAAAAGTTTTTGCTCAGCAAGAGAAACTGATATAAAAATAAACAGACAGCCAACTAAATGGGAAATGATATTTTCAAACAACAGCTCAGATAAGGGCCTAATTTCCAAAATTTACAAAGAACTCATAAAACTCAACAACAAACAAACAAACAATCCAATAAAAAAATGGGAAGAAGACATGAATAGACACTTCTCCCAGGAAGAGATACAAATGGCCAACAGATATATGAAAAAATGCTCAGCTTCATTAGTTATTAGGGAAATGCAAATCAAAACTACAATGAGATACCACCTCACCCCTGTTAGATTAGCTATGATCAACAAGACGGGTAATAGCAAATGTTGGAGAGGCTGTGGAGAAAAAGGAACCCTCATTCACTGTTGGTGGGAATGTAAAGTAGTACAACCATTATGGAGGAAAGTATGGTGGTTCCTCAAAAAACTGCAAATAGAACTACCTTATGACCCAGCAATCCCTCTACTGGGTATATACCCCAAAACCTCAGAAACATTGATACGTGAAGACACATGTAGCCCCATGTTCATTGCAGCACTGTTCACAGTGGCCAAGACATGGAAACAACCAAAAAGCCCTTCAATAGAAGACTGGATAAAGAAGATGTGGCACATATACACTATGGAATACTACTCAGCCATAAGAAACGATGACATCAGATCATTTACAGCAAAATGGTGGGATCTTGATAACATTATAAGGAGTGAAATAAGTAAATCAGAAAAAAACAAGAACTACATGATTCCATACATTGGTGGAACATAAAAATGAGACTAAGAGACATGGACAAGAGTGTGGTGGTTACCAGGGCTGGGGGGAGGGAGGACAGGGGGAGAGTTAGGGGGAGGGGGAGGGGCACAGAGAACTAGATAGAGGGTGGCGAAGGACAATCTGACTTTGGGCGAGGGGTATGCAACATAATTTAATGACAAAATAACCTAGACATGTTTTCTTTGAATATATGTACCCTGATTTATTAATGTCATCCCATTACCATTAATAAAAATTTATTTAAAAAAAAAAACAACTGAAAATGGAATTACCTTATGACCCAGCAATCCCTCTACTGGGTATATACCCCAAAAACTCAGAAACATTGATATGTAAAGACACATGCAGCCCCATGTTCATTGCAGCATTGTTCACAGTGGCCAGGACATGGAAACAACCAAAAAGCTTGTCAGTAGATGACTGGATAAAGAAGATGTGGCACATATACACCATGGAATACTACTCAGCCATAAGAAATGATGACATCGGATCATTTACAGCAAAATGGTGGGATCTTGATAATATTATACGAAGTGAAATAAGTAAATCAGAAAAAAACAGGAACTGCATTATTCCATACGTAGGTGGGACATAAAAGTGAAACGAAGAGACATTGATAAGAGTGTGGTGGTTACGGGGGGAGGGGGGAGAGGAAGAGGGAAAGGGGGAGGGGGAGGGGCACAAAGAAAACTAGATAGAAGGTGACAGAGGACAATCTGACTTTGGGTGATGGGTATGCAACATAAGTGAACGACAAGATAACCTGGACTTGTTAACTTTGAATATATGTATCCTGATTTATTGATGTTGCCCCATTAAAAATAAAATTATTAGAAAAAGAAAAAAAAAAGAACAGGCATATAGATCAATGGAACAGAACAGAGAACCCAGAAATAAATCCACACCTTTAAGGACAATTGATATTTGACAAAGGAGGCAAGAGTATATACAATGGAGTAAAGACAGCCTCTTTAATAAATGGTGTTGAGAAAACTAGACAGGTACATGCAAAACAAATGAAACTAGACTACCAAGTTACACCATTCCAAAAACAAACTGAAAATGGATAAAAGACTTAAATCTAAGTTGTGAAACCATAAAAATCTTGGAAGAAAATACAGGCAGTAAACTCTCCAATATCTCTCAAGCCAATATTTTTGCTGATATATCTCCATGGGCAAGTGAAATAAAGGAAAAAATAAATAAATGGGACTATATCAAACTAAAAAGCTTTTGCACAGCAAAAGACACCTTTAACAAAATAAAAAGACAACCCACACAATGGAGAACATATTCACCAATACATCCAATAAGGAGTTAATAACCAAAATTTATAAAGAACTTATAAAACTCAATACCAGGAAGGTAAGCAATCAAAATGGGCAAAGGACTTGAACAGACCCTTCTCCAAAGAGGACATACAAACTGTCAGTAATCATCGGAGATGCAAATTAAAACCACAATGATATATCACCTCATACCTGCCAGAATGGCTCTCATTAACAAATCAACAAACAAGTGCTGTTGAGGGTGTGGAGAAAAGGGAACCTTCCTGCACTGCTGGTGGGAATGCAGACTGGTGCAGCCACTGTGGAAGAGTATGGAATTTCCTCAAAAAGTTAAAAATGGAACTGCCTTATGACCCAGATATCCCACTTCCAGGAATTTGTCCTAAGAACAAAAAACACTACTTCAAAAGATATGCACCCTCATGTTCACTGCAGCATTGTTTGTAATAGCAAAGATCTGGAAACCACTCATTTGTCCACCAGTTGATGAGTAGATAAAAAAGCTGTGGTATATTTACCCAATGGAATACTATGTGACTGTGAAAAAGAAGGAAATCTTACTTACTTTTTGTGATGGCATGGATGGACCTGGAGATTATTATGGTTAGTGAAATAAGTCAGGCAGAGAAAGACAAATACCATATGATCTCACTTATATGTGGAATTTAGTGAACACAATAAACTGAGGAACAAAACAGAAATAGAGGCAAGGTCACAAGAAACAGATGGACAGCTGTCAGAGGGAAGGGGGAAGAGGTGATGGGACCGAAGATGGTGAAGGGATTACGGAAAATCATATATACATAACACATAGATACAGGCAACAGGGGAGCAACAGCCAAAGAGAAAGGAAGGGTGGAAGTAGGAAGAGGGGGAAATATGGGGGCAGAAAGAGACTGCATAGGGCATGGAGGGCGCGATGTGGTGTGTAGAGTGCGTTATATTGAGTAGAGTAGTTGAAACCATGAGAACACAATAAATTAAAGAATTAAAAAAGGTGGAAATTACAAGCCACAGTGTAGGAGAAAGGAGAGACAACAGAGGACTTATAGCCAGAACGTATCAAGAACAACAAAATAGTAAGAAAAAGCAGACTACAGAACAGTCAGAGGTCTTATTTGAACAGACATGTAACAGGGTGCCCAATCTCATTAATTGTAAGGGAAATGCAATATTTAAACCATAATGTAGGCCCTGGTTGGCTCAGTGGTAGAGCATTGGCCTGGCGTGCAGGGGATCCGGGTTCGATTTCCGGCCAGGGCACATAGGAGAAGCGCCCATTTGCTTCCCCACCCCCCCTCCTTCCTCTCTGTCTCTTCCCCTCCTGCAGCCAAGGCTCCATTGGAGCAAAGATGGCCCGGGCGCTGGGGATGGCTCCTTGGCCTCTGCCCTAGGCGCTAGAGTGGCTCTGGTCGCGGCAGAGCGACGCCCTGGAGGGGCAGAGCATCGCCCCCTGGTGGGCAGAGCGTCGCCCCTGGTGAGCATGCCGGGTGGATCCTGGTCGGGCGCATGCAGGAGTCTGTCTGACCGTCTCTCCCCATTTCCAGCTTCAGCAAAAAAAACCCCCCAAAAAACCCCATAATGTAATACCCCCAACTCCCAACAGAATGGCTAAAATGAAGAAGACTGACCATGACAAATTATAGCAAGGATGAGGAGTCATATCAGCAGCTCGTATGCAGCTGGGGAGAGTATAAAATGGCACAATCTTTTAGGGAAACATCTTAGCCTTCATCAAAGCATATGTAGACCATATGAGGAAACAATTCTAGGAAAATAACAACAGAAACCCTTGGCTGATGCACCAGGACACATGTATAAATGGTCACTGTAGCATTTATATTATAACATGAGACATGTGGAGAACTGTCTCCCCACAATATCCTCCCTTCATTTGTGCACTGTCTTGCCTTCTGCAAATTTTCCCATTAGTATACTACTCTGTCAGCCACTCTGATTAATGTGACTGACAGAGATGAAGGCCAAAACTGTTCAGTTTATCTTATGCAACAATTAATTAATCAACAGGACTCCAGGCGGCAGAATGAGGCCAATCTGCAGTATTTTGTTCAACCATGATATCCATGGTTCCAGATTCAATCAGCTGAACAAATCCTTTAAAGCCATCAAGGCTTATCTTCCAAAGCCAGGTGTCTTTCTATCTAAATTTCCAAATTGACTTTTCCACTTGGTGTGAGACACTAGTCCAGGTACAGCAGGATGTATTAGTGATTGCACAGCTTCTGCTTTGGCCCAAGGGGGCAATTTCATCATCTGTAACAACCCTGTATGGTAAGCTGAGCCTGACTTGCCTTCCAGTGCTAAGATAGTGTGTTGATCACCTCAGATAAAGGCAGGGACAAATGTTCTACCACTTTTTTAAATTGGATGATTCCTATCATAGGACTATGTACCCTTATGGTGTGCATAAGTAACAAGCCATTCACTCTTCTAGAAAGCTCTTGCTAGCAGCCAAGTACGTAGCCTCTTTTTGGAGAGATCCTGAAAATCATTTAAAGGCTACCTGAACCCCCAGCCACCATGTTAGACACTTGCAGGTCGCTTATGACCACCCTTAAGGTGCAGATCACCTTATTTTTGGAAGGAAGGCGAGTTACTGCCTGGCTTCTGCACAAGAATGACAATCCCAGGGTGCTCCCAGAAGGAAGTATTGTTTACAAGTGTAGGGACCCCCTAAGGGAAACCTCCAGCAGTCAGGAGGCATAGGTTAACAGTGCCTCCAGTATGGCCTCTCAGATGTACTAGATCAGGGGTCCCCAAACTTTTTACACAGGGGGCCAGTTCACTGTCCCTCAGACAGTTGGAGGGCCGGATTATAAAGAAAACTATGAACAAATCCCTATGCACACTGCACATATCTTATTTTAAAGTAAAAAAAACAGAACGGGAACAAATACAATATTTAAAATAAAGAACAAGTAAATTTAAATCAACAAACTGACCAGTATTTCAATGGGAACTATGCTCCTCTCACTGACCACCAATGAAAGAGGTGCCCCTTCCAGAAGTGCGGTGGGGGCCAGATAAATGGCCTCAGGGGGCCGCATGCGGCCCGCGGGCCGTAGTTTGGGGACCCCTGTACTAGATGCACTGGATGATAATCTAACTGTTAAAGACAAAACTGAGCAGGAAAGGAAACTGATTTTATTCAGGCTACTGCAATCAGGAGAGCACAGATGTGAAGATCAGTGTCTCGGCAGGATGGTTTTGCTTTTACTTTCATAGTGACGATTACACAAGTCATGATGGAGAGAGATTTACAGGTGAGATTGTTTCTGCATTCAGGAGAAGTCTCTGTCAGCTGGAAAGGAAATGCTTATCTCTGTGTCTAGCTATAGTTTAAGGGGACAAATTTCTAATCTCAGTTAATCATTCATGAGGCAATGGGGAGTTGGAGGGTCTGTGTCTGGCTTTTTAGCAAGTTCAATAAAAGGAGAAAGTTTTGTGCTTGGCCTTGTCACAAGTCAACCCCAGGAGTCTTATGGGGGAGCTCATAAGAAAGAGTGGATAGCAAATCTTATCTAAGTCATAAGGGGAAAGGTGTTATTTGCGGTAAGTCATTTCTAAGGTAATAAAAAGGTGACGGGATTTCTTAATTGTTAACTGGGAATTTTACGCAGAAGTTATCTCATGTCACTGGCTATTTTTTCATAATTGAGTATGAAAGTGAAACAATCTAAATAAATTCAGTATATTTATACATAATGAATTTAAATGAAATTTTGTACATATCTGCTACATATTATATTTTATACATATTATATATTTTAGTAATTATTTTGGTGTGGTATACTGTATAGCAATCACCTACATGTAATGATACTTTTGTAATACTATAATTGCGATAAAAACTTAGTATCAAAAAAAAAAACTTAGTATCAAGAAAAGTCACTTTTTTATAATAAACAACATGACTGAACACGACAAAGAAAATATTTTACAATATCCTTGATATGTATGTTCAAACTGCGAGCAGTTAGAAGATAGTCCAAGTTTAGACAGCTCAACACTGTGATTGTTTTTGTTTACTGTACCTTTGATTTTGCGGTCTCACATCTGGAGGAGTGGGAAGAAAAGGAGTCCGCATGACAATACAGAACAGTGTGCTGTTTTTCGAACTTCGACCTTCAGGGTGAAGAGTCACAAATACAATAATCCTATATTAACCTGAGCTTCAAAAGTTGAAATAGCTAATGTAAGTGCAAGCAAGAGTTAACTCGTGAGCAGTCAACAATGTGTTACCTGTCACTGTTTTCAGGGCTCAGGTGAAGCTGAGGATTGTCAAGGTTCTTCAGTTCTATTTGGAAACTTGATCTAGTTCTTTTTTTTTTTTTTTTTTTTCTGAAGCTGGAAACGGGGAGAGACAGTCAGACAGACTCCCGCATGCGCCCGACCGGGATCCACCCGGAACGCCCACCAGGGGGCGACGCTCTGCCCACCAGGGGGCGATGCTCTGCCCCTCCCGGGCATCCCTCTGCCGCACCAGAGCCACTCTAGCGCCTGGGGCAGAGGCCAAGGAGCCATCCCCAGCGCCCGGGCCATCTTTGCTCCAATGGAGCCTCGCTGCGGGAGGGGAAGAGAGAGACAGAGAGAAAGGAGAGGGGGAGGGGTGAAGAGGCAGATGGGCGCCTCTCCTGTGTGCCCTGGCCGGGAATCGAACCCGGGACTTCTGCACGCCAGGCCGCCGCTCTACCACTGAGCCAACCGGCCAGGGCTGATCTAGTTCTTGTTATTGGAGAGACTGCCTGAAGGTGTTCATTCTAACCCAGGGGTCCCCAAACTGCGGCCCCCTGAGGCCATTTATCCGGCCCCCACTGCACTTCCAGAAGGGGCACCTCTTTCATTGGTGGTCAGTGAGAGGAGCATAGTTCCCATTGAAATACTGGTCAGTTTGTTGATTTAAATTTACTCGTTCTTTATTTTAAATATTGTATTTGTTCCCGTTTTGTTTTTTTACTTTAAAATAAGATATGTGCAATGTGCACAGGGATTTGTTCATATTTTTTTATAGTCTGGCCCTCCAACAGTCTGAGGGACAGTGAACTGGCCCCCTGTGTAAAAAGTTTGGGGACCTCTGTTCTAACCTATCCTATATGTTCATGCCACCAGCTGCATGGTATTCTTCCACCCCACAGAATGACTAACAGCTAGGGGAGGTGGTTCCAGGAGAGGAGATATTTGGAGGTGTTTACAGGTATTCTGTGTGTGTGATGCAGGAGCTGGGGCCCTCCCTGCTGTTTCCAATAGACTTCTCAGCAAGCTTGAGGGGAATGATGATAAATTTAAAGACCTTGCATCAGTTTGGGGGAGATGTTACCAGGGCATATTCCTTTGTGACGAAGGATCCAGAGGTGATTTTTTTTTTTTTTCCTGAAGCTGGAAACAGGGAAAGACAGTCAGACAGACTCCCGCATGCGCCCAACCGGGATCCACCCGGCAGGCCCACCAGGGGCGACGCTCTGCCCACCAGGGGGCGATGCTCTGCCCATCCTGGGCGTTGCCATGTTGAGACCAGAGCCACTCTAGCGCCTGAGGCAGAGGCCACAGAGCAATCCCCAGCGCCCGGGCCATCTTTGCTCCAATGGAGCCTCGGCTGCGGGAGGGGAAGAGAGAGACAGAGAGGAAGGCGCGGCGGAGGGGTGGAGAAGCAAATGGGCGCTTCTCCTGTGTGCCCTGGCCAAGAATCGAACCCAGGTCCTCCGCACGCTAGGCCGACGCTCTACCGCTAAGCCAACCGGCCAGGGCTCAGAGGTGATTTTAAAAGACAAAGACTATTAATGCTCTTCCCTTTCCTGTACCTCCCAGAGTCTAAGGTTTTTCATGTTCAGTTTCTGTGTTGTTGCTCAACCTATACTGTAGTGGAATAATCCATTGCATTATCTTGGATGGGAACACAGCCAACGAGAAAAGAATGTTTTACCAAGAGAATTGTTTTGTGATTCGAAGGCGAGTCACTGAAACAAGTCTATGTGACTGAAAGCGGTTGCTAGACTCTCTTCTTAGGCTATTCATTGAGATAAAAGAAAGGAATGTTGTGAGAACCATAGAAGCAATAACAGTTAATGCTTTTTGATATTGTATTGTTATTAAGCTATCATGCAGATATATTCCATATATCTTTAAGAAAAGGTTATGCTTGATGCTATGCCAATTTCTAGGTAAACAAGCTTTTTGAAATCTTGTGAATAAAAATAGGACACAGCGTGAACTCGGTGCCATTTGCCTGAGCGAGCGGTGGTCCTTTGCTAGTTCACTGACATTTCGTCTGCTGATCTCTCTCTCTCTGCGCCCCCGACTCACAACAACATTTGGCGCCCACTGTGGGGCCTTAAGGGAAGATTAGGAATGGACGAAACCGAAAGGGTAAGTTGGACGTGCTGTGTACGAGAAACTTTTGGGATCTACTAGCAAAGTCATGGGGAATTTCCACTCATTATTAGATGATATGTACAAGTTTTAAAATCCCTTTTAAAGGGTTTTGTTACGTCTTCTAAATGCTATTCAGAAACATTGTTATTGGTATACTCCTGAACATCTAATCAATTGAATTTGAATGTTTGGCAACAAGTAGGGAAATCTTTAGCCATACTCATCAGTACAGAGATCTGTTTGATGTTGAAATGTGGGCTGCTTATAATCTTATTGCTACAGCCTTTGGCCCTTTGCAATCAGATGGAGATTCTGTTAAAGACTTGAGTGAGCTTATTTATAATGACCCTGAAGGACCTGATTCAGCACAGAATAAACAGAATGATGACTTGGACAATACTGTCTCTGCTTCTGAAGTTACTGATAATGTTAATGAAATTCAGCCATCCACAGGCTTTCATCCCTCTTTCTTAAAAAATGAGGGAGCCCCTATAGATGATGTTGCCTGTCTAAAACATTTATTAAATAAACTACAATTTACACTAGAACAACAGAGGATTGGAAATCAGTTTACTGCTTTTCCTGTTCAAAAGCAAAATACATGTGAGCCTACAGCTCCTCCAATTCAAGGTCAAGAAATAATTGGTACTGGCAGGAAAAGGATTTTTCAATTCCCTGAAATCTCTGAAATGCCAACAGGTGCTTATGCATCATGATGATTTAGAATCTAATTCTAGTAATCTTTCTGCATCTATTTTTCCAATTATTCAACAGCCTTTCCCTTCTAATGCTCAATATCCTGGGGGAGGGCATAATGTCCAATTCAACCAAATTGAATTTACTTTCTTAAAGCTAGTCAAACAATCTGTTGCTACGTATGGACCTCAGTCCTCATATGTTCAAGGCCTTATCTCTTCTTATTGTAAAGATCATTTAATGATTCCTTTGGATTGGGATTTACTTGCTAGTAAGGTTTTGGAACCAGGACAATATTTACAATTCAAATCTTGGTGGAGAGAGGAGGCTCTTCGAATAAATAATCCCCTGGGAGCTACTTTTGAAATGCTCATCACGTTGGCGCTTATGCAGCTGTGGGACACCAAACTGGTTATACTGATGCTGTTATAGCTCAGATTAGATCGCTTGTCTTAAAGCCTACTTGCAAATCACTGGAGTTGGAGAAAATCTTGCAGCTTTACATTAGTTGGTACAAATTCAATTAGAATTAGGACATATAGAAGAATCATGAAGTCCTTAGAATTCTCTAGTCTTTGTAATAATAATAAAAAATACTTATTTTCTTTGGTGTTTTAGCTACAATCCTCTGAGCTATCATTTTGTTTCTTTCTTATTCTTTGCCTAGAAACTGAGGCAGGGGACATGTGTTGGGTCTTCTATAGAAAATATCCCAGCAGCTGCCAAGAAAATTTTCTTGGGGAAATTGTTTAGTCCCATCCATCATCAGTCTCTCTGTCAGAAAATGCCCTGATTAAAATCAGGCAGGCATCTTTTTAGTCTGACTGTGCTCTGAAATCCCGGGTTTCTCTTTGGTTTGTCTGGTCCTTTTTGTTTGATTCTAATTTCTGTTTAGTTTTGTTTAATGTTGTCTAAAATGTGATTTTTAAGGCCTGAATTAAGTGTTTACATGCAAAAACTAAAAATGCCGGCTTTTATATTGAAAAGAGTTTCACCCATATATTTTTTGCTTTAAAATTAGAAATTATTAGGAGCACTCATTTAAATTTAAATTGAATAGAATATGGATCCTTAAGACTTGCTAATTTGATTAATACATTGTAAGGTGTATTCAAAGTTTGAAGTCAAATAAGAATTCAAGTATTAGGATTAATTAAAATTATATGTTATACTTATGTTTCTGTGTTGAAAATTGTCTTGTTTTTTTGTAAAAATATGCTCAAATCTGTAAAACTAAGGAATTAAGTAAAATTAAGTCATTTTAAGAATTTCTCAAGCTGCTTCAGGCAGTTGGCTGCTTGTAAGACCACATCCTGAAAAAGGAGGCACCGAGGAAAGCTGAAATTTAGTTCCTCTGATGCCCTATTTTAGACTTAACAATACAAGACTTTTAGATATAGCTGATGCATCTCTTATTTCTAAGCAACATTAGTTTTCTTTTTAGCTTGCTTAGGCAATAGTCACTAAGCTGCAAGGCTTAGGAAAAGTCCCTAACAAAGCTCTAAAATTTTTTTACAATAGGAAGATAACAAGGATCATTTAGCCTCTGATGGGGAAAAACAGTTATCTTGTAAATAATTAAAAAGAGCAACTTTTTAATTTAGAGTCTAAACTTTCTGACAAGGAGATTTTTATACTCACTATGACCAAATTTCTGACAAATCTCTTAAAAGAGTTAAAAATGGCTTGCTCCCAGTATACAATTAACTGTCTTTATAGGCAGGAACTGCTATCCTCCTTTGTAGACTCTGAATGTTTATCTCAAAAAATTTAGAAATGTTAGCTCGGATTGTTCTTTCAAAAGCAAAAGAGTTACAATTTATGACTTAGTAGGAGAATAAGGCTTGTATTCAATCGGAATGCTAATCCTAATCATCTTATTAATATTACACAAGATGAACTTTTTAGATGGACAGTTTTCTAATTTACAACAGCAATGTAAGCAAAATGTAGGAGTGAGGATTTGCTCTTATCTCCACAGATACAGGAGACCAGTAGATACCTTCCAGAAGATTGAAGCCTCGGCATAAGTCGGAAATAGAAAAAAGGGAGATTTGACAATTAAATAAACTTATCCAGGAGGCAAAAAAATGTTTTAATTAAGACTAAGACTTCAAAAAACATCTTTAACTGTTTCTAACAATGCTAGCTGTTGTGTCTATAACAATAAGCAGAACTAACTATTCTTACTAAGTTTATATTACTTCCACAAGCAATGTTGAATAGCCCGACACTGTATCAACATTATGTAAATAAACCTTTAGAAAAAATTCATCAGAAATATCCTCAATCTTTAATAATCCACTATATAAATAACATGTTAATAGCTTGTAAAAATAATGCTGAACTTTCAGTAGTCCTTAAAGATGCTTCTGAAACCTTAAATCGGTATAGTTTAATTATAGCTGAAGATAAAATTCAAATATCCTGTCCTATTGTTACTGAGTCACAATATATAGAACGTATAGTTAAACTTACAGAAGCTGTTTATATTTCAAATGATAGTTCTAGATTGCACAAATTGTTTCAAGAGTTACAACTTTTATTGTAAAAACAAAATTCGCCTGTCTATATAACACACATTCGTTCTCATACAGCTTTACCAGGACCTATGTCTACTACAAATAATAAAGTTAATCAGTTACTCATTAGGTCAATAGAAATAGCTACTAAATTTCATACATAGACTCATACAAATAGAAAAGGTTTAATGCAAAAATTTTAAATGACCAGGCAGGAAGCTCGGAATATTGTTAGAAACTGTCCTCAGTATAGTACAGTGTATCCGTAAAGTCATGGTGCACTTTTGACCAGTCACAGGAAAGCAACAAGACGATAGAAATGTGAAATCTGCACCAAATAAAAGGAAAACTCTCCCAGTTTCATACCTATTCAGTGCATTTCAATGTGGGCTCACACGCAGATTTTTTAGGGCTCCTTAGGTAGCTATCCTGTATAGCCTGTATAGACTCGTCACTGACTGATGGCCTACCAGGACGGGTTTCTCCACCAAACTGCTGGTTTCTTTCAACTGCTTATCCCACCGAGTAATGTTATTCCTATGTGGTGGTGCTTCGTTATAAACGTGCCAATTTCATGTTGCACTTTGGTCACGGATTCGAATTTAGCGTGCCACAGAACACACTGAACTTTCCTTTGTACCGTCCACATCTCGACTGGCATGGCCATGGGCTGCTCCGCTGCGCTGTATACACAGTGTTATGTCATCATCTGCACATGCACACATGCTGCCACATCATCCTACAGAAACTGGGAGGGTTTTCCTTTTATTTGGTGCAGATTTCACATTCCTAGTGTCTTTTGTTGCTTTCCTGTGACTGGTCAAAAGTGCACCATGACTTTACGGACACGCTGTATAATAAATGCTCCTCCATTACCGAGAGGAATGAATCCTAGAGGACAACACAGTAATAACCTGTAGCAAATAGATATTACTCATATTTCTTCTTTTATAAAACTATCTTATGTACAATTTTACTGATACTTATTCTTCCTTTCGATAGGCCACACCTTTGCCTAGAGAAAAGGCTGAATGTGTCATTCAACATCTTATTGAAGCTTTTAATGTTATAGGCATTCCTAAAGCAATTAAAACTGACAATAGTCCTGCCTATACATCTGATAAATTTCAACAATTCTTACCCTTTTAGAATATTAAACATACTACTAGAATTCCATATAATCCACAAGGACAAGCAATTATTGAACGCAGTAATTGCACTCTGAAAAATATGTTACTTAAACAAAAAGGAGAAGAAGATTATCCCCTAGACTTATGTTACACAAAGCTTTATTTATTTTAAATTCCTTAAATACAGGAGAAAATAATTTGACTGCTGCAGACAGACATTGGACAAAAAATAACAGTTCTAAGATTAATCAACCTGTGCATTATAAAAATGAGTTGGATCAATAGGTACCTAGTGTAGTACAACATTGGGGAAGAGGGTTTGCTTGTGTCATTGCAGAATCCGGTGAAGTCCTTTGGAGTCCTGCTCGCAGAATTAAACTAACAACATGAATAAGAACAATAGATTCTTTCCATATCCACCCATTGCTGAGATGGAAGAAATGGATTTTGAAAAAAAACCTTAAAGGTGCTGCTGCTTGATATTGAAAAGATTAAAATACCAAAGTTGGGGTCTGCCTGACCTGTGGTGGCGCAGTGGATAAAGCATCGACCAAAGTTGGGGTCAACTTAAAAAGCTGATCTTTAATAGTAAAAAGATGCTACAAGCTACTAGAAAAGAAGAAAATGCTACCAACCTATTTTTAGCAATGATTGCTTTGGTAACAATTCCGGTAAGTAGAACTGAAAATTTTAGTTATTGGGCATATGTCCCTAATCCTCCATTAAGTAGAGCTATTCATTAGGAAAATAGTGCCTTTCCTATTTTTGTTAATGACTCTAATTGGCTTCCAGGACCTTTTAATGATAGAGGTCCCTTAGCACCTTCGGAAGAAGGCATGAAATTAGAAAATTATACAACAGGAGTTGAGGGATTACCTATATGTACAGGACATGAGCCACATTGTTTGAAAATAGAAGCTCAAGCTTGGCTCTCTATTGTCAAAAGTAACAGTAAAGGAGAAGGAAAAAAACGTTTGTTACAAGGATATGGATTTAAAAGTAATACATCTGTACATGAAACATCATAGATTAAAGCCCTCATGGTTCCGCCCGAGTTAAAGGGCAGGGTGCTGATCTAAGGTGACATAAGAACAATGGTTTAATTATAGCTGGTGGTCAAGGTAATCATACTATCATATGGCATGGAGGAGGGATGTCACCTCAAGCTCCACATATAAAATTTGGTCCTGTGCAATATCATTTGCAGAAAGTTGTCACGGCACTTAAACATATGTCAGTGTAGAAAGGAAAAATCTGGAGAAGTTATCCTTCTAATCATACTATGTTAATCTTTGAGAAAAATGAAACACATTTCATATCTGCTTATGTTAGATTGCTTTATATGTTTATTATAGGTGAAACCAAATAGACAGCTGAAATTTATTCAATAACTTGCAACAAGTGTGCTTTTTATATATGTATTAACTCTTCTATTCTTTTTAATGAAAATAGTCAAAGTCTTTACATTTTAAGAACCCCAACAGGAGTCTGAATTCCAGTACAGATGCATTGGATGTGGCAGGGTTCCCCTTCCATTATGCTGTTACAACATCTTATTAAGTCCTTGAAGCGAACCAAGAGACTGGTTGGACTGATTATCGCCATGTTGTAGAACTAATAGCTGTAACCACTGCAGCTGCTATATATGGAGTTGCATTACATCAAAGCATATAGACTGTGGACTTTTTGCAAAACTGGCATGAAGATTCTGAACAATTGTGGACTTCTCAATAACATATAGATAGTAACATTAATACTAAAGTTAATTATTTAGAGCAGACTATGATTATGTTAAGAATTCAAATTGTTAGCCTGCAAAGACAAATTAAACTAAGATGTGATTAGAATGTAACTACTCTTTGTGTTACCCCTATTCCTTAAAATCATACTTATTTCCCTTAGGAAAATGTTAAAAAGCATTTGTTAAATCATGATAATATGACTAAAGAAATCATTGAATTACAAAGATATATTCATGAAGCTTTTCAAAGAAAATTAGAAATTCTGACAGGTCAATCTATATTGAAGGGATTAATAGATAATTTATCATAATTAAATCCTATTGAACATATTAAAGGATTTTAGGGATCTACTGTGGGACTTTTTATAATAGTATTAATTCTATGTTTTCTTTTATATATAGTCTGTCGACAAATTAAAGCAAGAGAAATAAGGGATGAATAACAGAAGGCTGTGTTTTCTGTGGTACTTCATAACATTCAGCATAAACAAAAAAGGGTAAATGTAGTGGAATAATCCATTGCATGACCTTGGATGGGAACACAGCCAACAAGAAAAGAATGTTTTGCCAAGAGAATTGTTTTGTGATTCAAAGGCGAGTCACTGAAACAAGTCTATGTTACTGAAAGCGGCTGCTAGACTCTCTTCTCAGTAAAACATTCTCGTAAGATTTTACTGCTCTCTTCAAGGCTATTCCTTGAGATAAAAGAAAGGAATGTTGTGAGAACCATAGAAACAATAACAGTTACTGCTTTTTGATATTGTATTGTTATTAAGCTATCATGCAGATGTAGTCCATGTATCGTTAATTAAAGGTTATGCTTGATGCTATGCCAATTTCTAGGTAAACAAACTTTTGTTATATTCTACCCTTTGGCTCACGTGGAACACAGTAAGCAATGTAATGAACCAAGTGCTAATTATCTTTATGATCTAGGACAATGTCAGTACAACCAGAGAATCAGGTGACTGCACCAGAATTAAATTTAAATCTCAGCTGAACAGATGGGGATGACATCACAGTAATGGCGGTGTGAGAGATACTCCTGATCTCTCCCCTTGAAATTTCCACAAATTGAACAACTATGATGTAGCGACGGAATACCAGCTGGGCTCACAGATGCACCTGAAAGATCCACATACCAAATGGACTAAAGGTGGGATAGTGTGAAAAGGGGGAGGAACATAAAATGCATTCATGATGGGCTTTTTGGAGAATAAAGGAGACAAACCTGGAGAGACTGGTTTTTTTTTTCCTCTAGTGGGCTACAGGGAGGAGGGAAGCTCAGTCTCTCTGGATTTTGTCTGAGGGGTACGGAGAGGGAAACTCAGAGTGACTAGGTCTTCTTCTGCCAGGAGGAGTGGTGAGATAGAGGGGCAGAGGAGAGATAATCCTAAGCATCCAGAGCAAGAGGTCATGGTCAGTGTTCCTGTGAGTTGCCTGCAGCCTACACTCAGCTGAGACAGAGAAAGCTAAAGTGTGGCCCCTAAGCATCTGAGAACATGTCTCCCTCACCTCCTGGATAAGAGAATAGCAGAGAGAGACACCAGAGTGAGCTCTGCAGAGCAACACTCTCCCTTGAAGAACAGAGGTGCTACAGTCTGGTCCCCAGATCTGTTGAGATGTGGGAGGACTGCCCAGAAACCTGAGGTCACCATTGCTAGAATGGTAAAGCCAGAAAGCTGAAGCTGTAAAACCCTCACAACACACTCCACCCACTTATGCAACTGTAGGCCCACCTACATCATTGCCAAAGAAAAGTCTCAATGGAAGACAGCCCAGGAACTTCACAGAGCTAAAATTTGTGATACAGTGACACCTACTGGAAGAAACATCTCAAAACAAAAATTCATATTTCCTTTTTATCCCTTTTTCCTTATTTCTTTTTATTCTTATTCTTTTTCTCTTACTCCAATTTTTATAATTTTTATTCTTATTTTTGTGGGTGTTTTCTTTTTCACTTTTTTGTTTGCTTTCAATCTTTTCTGTGATACTTCTTGTCAAAAAATTTTAAGTTTTTATATTTTTATTGTATTTTTTATTTTAATTTTTTAGTGGTTCTTTTGTTAGATTTTTTTTTTAATGTGCCTTGACCGCAGGCCTTCAGCAGACCAAGTAACCCTTGCTTGAGCCAGCAACATTGGGCTCAAGCTGGTGAGCTTTTTGTTGCTCAAACCAGATGAGCCCTTGCTCAAGCTGGTGACCTTGGGGTCTCGAACCTGGGTCTTCTGCATTCCAGTCCGACACTCTATCCACTGCACCACCGTGTGGTCAGGCTAGTTAGGGTTCTTAACAATACCACTCTCAAATGCCATCAAGAAAGAAAAAGTCAAATACCATGGCTAAACAAGACAGAGAAGTAGTACAGAAAGAAAATGAAAAACCTTCAGGAAAATTTCAATCACATGGAAACCTTGGAGTTAAATGACAGAGAATTCAAAATTGAAGTTCTGAAAATACTCAGTGAGATGTAAGAAGATGCCAATAGGCAACTTAATGAGCTCAGAAAACAAATTAATGAACAAAACAAATATTGTACCAAGGAGACTGAAACTTTACATACAGAGATGAAGAACTCAATACATGAACTGAAGACTGAGGTAGCAATTAGGCCAGATAGAGGCAAGAATCAGTGACATCGAAGACAGGCAACTAGAGATGCTACAGAGATAAGTGGAGAATGACTTATGAATTAAAAAAAACTGAGAGACCTCTACAAGAATGGTTTGATTCCATCAGAAAGAGCAATATAAGAATAATAGGTATATAAGAAGAAGAAAAGGCCCTGGCCGGCTGGCTCAGTGGTAGAGCATCGGCCTGGCGTGCGGGGGACCCAGGTTCGATTCCCGGCCAGGGCACACAGGAGAAGCACCCATCTGCTTGGCATTACATAAAAATGGGACAGCCATCCTTTGGGGGAAATTTTATTTCCTACTCTGCCGACTGGAGCAAGGCTGCTGAGCTTAATGGGCTCTTGATTTACAGAGGCTACATAATTTTTTGAGGCCAAGTAGCGACCCACAGGTTGAGAACCGCTGATGTAGACAGAAGTCATGAGACTCCTGAGTCAGAGATGAAAGACTTTATTACTCACAGAAAAAAAAAAAACACAACAGCCAAGTAGTTTAGTTGCATTTTAAGGGGAAAAACATTAAAAATAAACTCTACTGCAAATCCAGGAAATCCATTCCACGAATGTAGAATAGAAAGAAAACCATTTTATTATTGAAAAAGCACTAAACCAGACTGCAATGCACATCACAGGCAATTGGCAAAGGAGATTGCAAAACTGAAATCTCACCCTTTTGTTTAGCTGAGCAAATACAGTCCATCATGTGCATATTCTCTAGATAAATGATAACTTGTCCTCATGCAAGAAGACTTCACAATGTATGTTCTCTGCATTCTTTCAAAGTTCATCCTAAATTCATCTGGTATTGGAATGGCAATCTGTGCTAGTTAATTAGCTTTATCCAAAGGTAAATTCAAACTTCTGTCTTATGACAAAAGGTGGTTACAGCTTAGAGCCAGTCACCTACGCTTAGCTCCCAGGGTATCTCTGACATTTGTATTTCAAAGAGATGACTCTCAGACCCCTAAGAAAAATAAAAATAAAAAAAAAATAAAAAAAAAATTCTGGGCTGTAATTTCAACAAAAGCTTTATTTACCTTTTAAAAAGATTTATATACATATCAAAACAGAGGAAGGACTTACAAATACCAGTTTTCTCCAGGAAATGCTATAGGAAAAAGAAAGTTCTCTTTCCTGTTCAGCAACAAGGAAGATCTCCCTCCCTTTTTTAACGGGTCATATGGTATTTGTCTTTCTCTGCCTGGTTTAGTTCACTTGGCATAATAATCTCCAAGTCTATCCATGCTGTTGCAAAAGGTAAGATTTTCTCCTCTTCACAGCTGCATAGTATTCCACTGCATAAATGTAGCACTGCTTTCTTTTTATCCACTTGTCCATTGATGGACACATAAATTGTTTTCAGATCTTGGAAACAATGCTGCAGTAAACATGGGGGTACATATCTTCTTTTGAAGTAGTGTTTTGGGATCCTTAGAAAAAAATTCCTAAAAGTGGGATAGCTGGGTGATAAAGCAGTTTCATTTTTAATTTTTTGAGGAAACACCATCCTATTTTCCACAGTGGCTGCACCAGTCTGCATTCCCACCAGTAATACAGGAGGGTTCCCTTTTCTCCACATCCTCACCAGCACTGAGTGTTTGTTAATGAAAGCCATTCTGGCAGGTGTGAGGTGATAACTCATTGTATTTTTAATTTGCATTTCTCTAATGATTAGTGATGTTAAACATTTTTTCATATGCCTATTGGCCATCTATCTGTATGCCCTCTTAGCAGAAGTGTCTATTCAGGTCCTTTGCTTATTTTTTAATTGGATTGTTTACTTCTCCAGTGTTGAGTTTTACAGGTTCTTTATAAATTTTGGTTATTAACTCCTTATCAGATGTATTGACGAATATGTTCTACCATTGAGTGGGTTGCCTTTTTAATTTTGTTTAAATGAGAGGCCAGGATAGTGAGACAGATTCCCTCATGCACCCAAACTGTGATCCACCGGCAACCCCCGTCTAGGGCTGATGTTCATATCAACAGAGCTATTCTCAGTGCCTGAGGCTGAAGCTCAGACCAACCGAGCTATCCTCAGTGCCTGGGGCTGACACTTGAACCAATCAAGCCACTGACCAATGAAAGGGGAAGACAGAGAGAGCAGGGGGAGAGAGAGGGAAAGAGAAGCAGATGATCAATTCTCATGTGGTGCTCTGACTGGGGATTGAACCAGGGATGTCCGTATGCCGGGTCAATGTTCTATCCACTAAGCTAACCAACCAGGGCCCTTTTAATTTTGTTAATGGTGTCTTTTGCTGTGCAAAAGCTTTTTAGTTTGATATAGTCTTATTTATTTTGTTCTTTATTTCACTTACCCATAGAGATATATTGGCAAAAATATTGCTACAAGAGATGTCTGAGAGTTTACTGCCTATGTTTTCTTCCAAGATTTTTATGATTTCATGACCTACATTTAATGACTTTTATCCATTTTGAGTTTATTTTTGTGAATGATATAAGTCGGTAGTCTAGTTTCATTTTTTGTTTTGCATGTATCTTTCTAATTTTCCTAACATTTATTTTATTATTCTTTGACAGAGACAGAGAGAGGGACAGATAGGGACAGAGAGACAGGAAGGGAGAGATGAGAAGCATCAAGTCTTTCTTGTGGCACCTTAGTTGCTCATTGATTGCTTTCTCATGTGCCTTGACCAAGGGGCTACAGCAAAGCAAGTGAATCCTTGCTCAAGCCAGCAATCTTGGGCTCAAGCCAGCGACCTTGGGCTTCAAGCCAGTGACCTTTGGGCTCAAGTCAGTGACCATGGCTCACATCTATGATCCCAAGCTCAAGGCTGCGACCCTGCACTCAAGCCAGATGAGCCCATGCTCAAGCCACCGACCTCGGGGTTTCGAATCTGTATCCTCAGCATACCAGGCCAAAGCTCTATTCCCTGCATCACCACCTGGTCAGGCTCTTTTTCTACTTCTTTTAAGTGCCAGGTTAGATTATTTATTTGAGCTTTTTCTTGCTTCTTCAGGTAGGCCTGTACAATAATGCTATGAACTTCCCTCTTGGGACTGCTTTCACTGTGTCCCACAGATTCTGAGTTGTATGTAGATCTTCATTTGTTTCAATGAATTTTTTTATTTCTTCTTTGATTTCATTGTTAACCCATTTGTTACTCAATAACATGCTATTTAGCCTCCAAGTGTTTGAATGTTTTTCAGTTTTTCTGCTTTAGTTGATTTCTAGTTTCATGCCACTGTGGTCAGAGATGAGATGTTAGATATGATTTCAATCTTCTTAAATTTATTGAGACTTGTTTGTATCCTAACATGTAGTTTTATCCTAGAGAATGTACCATGAGCACTTGAAAAGCATGTATATTCTGATGCTTTAGGCTGAAGTATTCTGAAGATATCAATTAAATCCAGTTGATTTATTAGAACTACCTTATGACCCAGCAATCCCTCTACTGGGTATATATCCCCAAAACTCAGAAACATTGATACGCAAAGACACATGCAGCCCCATGTTCATTGCAGCATTTTTCACAGTAGCCAGGACATGGAAACAACCAAAAAGCCCGTCAATAGATGACTGGATAAAGAAGATGTGGCACATATACACTATGGAATACTACTCAGCCATAAGAAATGATGACATCGGATCATTTACAGCAAAATGGTGGGATCTTGATAACATTATACGAAGTGAAATAAGTAAATCAGAAAAAAACAGGAACTGCATTATTCCATACGTAGGTGGGACATAAAAGTGAGACTAAGAGACATTGATAAGAGTGTGGTGGTTATGGGGGGAGGGGGGAGAGGGGAGAGGGAAAGGGAAAGGGGGAGGGAGAGGGGCACAAAGAAAACTAGATAGAAGGTGACAGAGGACAATCTGACTTTGGGTGATGGGTATGCAACATAATTGAACGACAAGATAACCTGGACATGTTATCTTTGAATATATGTATCCTGATTTATTGATGTCACCCCATTAAAAAAATAAAATTATAAAAAAAAATCCATTTGATTTATTAAGTCATTTAAGACCACTGTTTCTTTGATGATTTTATATTTGAAGGATCTCTCCATTGATATTAGTGGGGTGTTAAAACACCCTACTATGATTGCATTGCTGTTAATCTCTCCCTTCCTGTCTATCAAAATCTGCTTTATATATTTAGGTGCTCTTATATTGGGTGCATAAATATTTACAATGGTTATATTCTCTTATGGGATCACTCCCTTTATCATTCATTATGTAGTGATCTTCTTTGCTCCTTGCTATAGCCCTTGTTTTAAAGGCTATTTTGTCAGATATAAGTATTGCTACCCCAGTTTTTTTTTTCCTTTTCATTTGCATGGAATATTTCTTTCAATCCCTTCAATTTCAGTCTCTGTGTATCTTTTGTTCTGAGATGGGTCTCTTATAGACAGCATATATGGGTCATGTTTTCTTATCCATTCAGATACCCTATGCCTTTTGATTGGAACATTTAATCCATTTATATTTTTTAATCTATTTTTAAATCTAGTTACATTTAAGGTTACTACTACTATGTATTTTTTTGGTCTGGAAAGCTCTTTATTTCTTCAGTTTTAAATGATACCTTTGCTGGATAGAGGTCTTGGTTGTAGGTTCTTGTTTTGCATCACTTTGAATATTTCTTGCCAATCCCTTCTGTCCTGAAGTATTTCTGTTGAGAAGTCAGATGTCAGCCTTATGTGGTCCCTTTGTGGGTAATTAATTGCTTTTCTCTTGCAGCTTTTAGTACTCTTTGCTTTGTCTCTTATCTTTGGCCTTTTAATTATGATGTGTCTTGGTATGGACCTCTTTGGGTTCATCTTTTATTTATTTTTTTAACAGGGACAGAGAGAGAGTCAGAGATAGGAACAGATAGGAACAGACAGACAGGAATGGAGAGAGATGAGAAGCATGAATCATCAGTTTTTCATTGCGACACCTTAGTTGTTCCGATTGCTTCCTCATATGTGCCTTGACCGTGGGCCTTCAGCAGACCGAGTAACCCCTTGCTTGAGCCAGCAACCTTGGGTCCAAGCTGGTGAGCTTTTTTATTTTTGCTCAAGCCAGATGAGCCTGCACTCAAGATGGCAACCTTGGGGTCTTGAACCTGGGTCCTCTGCATCCCAGTCCAATGCTCTATCCACTGTGCCACCACTTGGTCAGGTTGGGTTCATCTTTAATGGGACTCTCTGTGCTTCTTGAACTTGTGTAACTCTTTCATCAGATTAGGGAAGTTTTCAGCTATAATTTCTTCAAACAAGTTCTCTATCCCTAGTTCATTCTCTTCTTCAGAAATCCCTGTGATGCAGGTGTTGTTTTGCCTGAGTTTCTTAGAGTTTCCTCAGGTTTCTTGAGCCTCCTTTCTTTTTGCTGCTTTGATTCTATGCTTACGTCTATTTTGTTCTTTAAATTCCTGATTTGAGGCCCTGGCCGGTTGGCTCAGTGGTAGAGCATCGGCCTGGCGTGTAGGAGTCCCAGGTTCGATTCCCAGCCAGGGCACACAGGAGGAGCACCCATCTGCTTCTTCACCCCTCCCCCTCTCCTTCCTCTCTGTCTCTCTCTTCCCCTCCCGCAGCCAAGGCTCCATTGGAGCAAAGTTGGCCTGGGTGCTGAGGATGGCTCCATGGCCTCTTCCTCAGGTGCTAGAATGGCTCTGGTTGCAACAGAGTGATGCCCTGGATGGGCAGAGCATCGCCCCTTGGTGGGCGTGCCAGGTGGATCCCGGTTGGGCGCATACAGGAGTCTGTCTGACTGCCTCTCCGTTTCCAACTTTGGAAAAATACAAAAAAAATAAATAAATTCCTGATTTGATTCTCCACTTCATCCTACCTGCTGCTGATTTCTTCTAGTGCAGTCTTCATTTCAGATATTGTATTTGCCGTTTCTGACTAGTTATTTTTTATGGTTTCAATATCCTTTATAACACTATTTTTCATTTAAGTTCTCACTAAGATCATCGATTGTTATTCTAAGATCCTTGAGAATCCTAATAACCATTACTTTAAACTCTGCATCTGGTAATTTGGTTACTTTCATTTCATTTAGTTCTTTCTCTGGGTATTACTCTTGTTGATTCATTTGGGGCATATTCTTTGTTTGCTCATATTGTCTGTGTATTAGGTAACTCTGCTCTAACTCCCAAATTTATTTGATGTGTTTATGAAGAAGGTGGGCTCAAGTGGTAATAACCTCCTGACCACCTGAGCTCCTTGCTCTAAAAATGTTTCTTGAGAGTTATATTTATCCTCCTGTTGTATGTGAGTTTTGGATGTGTTGGCCCTTTCATGGGTGGAGTTAACCTTTCAGGCTAGCTGGCTCTATGGGTCAACCTTGATCATGTGTATTAGACACTGGTCAGTGTCTGTCCTATGGGTTGTAGTTATTTTCAGCAGGATCTGGTGCCTGCTGGACTCCTCCTTTAGGTGTGGCACTTGTGTGGCTAGCTGAGTCTGCCATTGGTGCAGTCTGCAACCCTCTACTGGTGGTGTTGGATCTGGGTGGTCTTGGGCAGAGTTCAGTTACGAGTTAATGTCAGGCATTGTTTGTAACCCAATGTAGGCTACCATCTGGAGCTACCTCTCTGTTCACTGTTTGTGTCTGCATTTTCTGTGCCTGGGTGTGTGTGGGAAGGACCAACCTGTGTATAAGGATTGACTTCCTCCTGCTTAGAGCTCACAGTAGTTATGTAAAAAGGCCCAAGTTCTTCAGGATTTGCCTCCACGTTTCAGTTACTCCACCTCCTCTCACAGCTACCTTGTTTTCCTGTAGAGTCTTCTGTAGAAATACTATAGAGTGGGTTCAGAGTGGCCTCACGCCACGAACTCCTCTGCAGGTTGCAAGTCTGGTGGGTTAAAGCAACTGAGGCCAGGAGGACAACATTTGTGGGACCTCTATTTGGGGAGGTCTCTTGGTCAGCAGCTTGGGTATGAGGAAAGTGGCCCCTACTCCAGAGCCTAAACCCTCAGTCACTGCTGGAATTCCAATTCTGTTTCTTTGAAGAGAGATGAGCAGCAATTTCTGGTTGCATGGGTTTGGCAGTACACTCAGCAGAAATTCTTTCAGCTGAGCAGCCCCTGGTCTCAGGGAAGATTAAGAGAGTCTTCCACTGGGGCTTAGTCTCCTTCTGAGGAAGGTGATCAGTTTCAACAATAGTCTCCAAGGAACTCACACTTTGAATGTCTGGACTCTAAGACTCTCTCCCCTCCATGTGGGGAACGTAGCTCAGTGGGGCAGGGTATCTGGGACTTGGGCAGCTGACAGGAGGCTCCAGCTCATCCAATGTGTGCAAGCTGCTGTGCAGTTGCTGACTACTGAAAGCAGAATTTTTCTCATCTGTGTTTGTTGCCTGATGTGTTGTCCCTTTGGATACGATTCTAGTAATGCTGGTTGGATCTTTCTCTGACATTGTCTGTAGCCTTTTACAAGGGAAGCTGGTACAGACCAGTGTGAGACAATGCCCCTGACTGGCCCTCAGCAAACATTTGGTTCTATAAGCAATCCAGAGTTTGTGGCTGCCTCTGATGAACTTAGGTGCACATGGAAGGACCAAGCTGCACACCTAGGCTGGCTTTTACCACCACTGGTCCTGGAGCAAGTCACCAAAAGACCCAAGGTTCCCTGAAATCCTCCTCCTATTGCTTCTTTCTGCTAGCTGTTTGTTAGGCTCGGCTCCTGGAAAAACTTCTGGTAGAGTATGGGGGCTGGGGCTAATCCGGCATCAGGAAAGGTGGCAGGTGTGGTTTCCACCCCGGGACCCCAAAGTTTCAGTCTGTCCTGAATTTTTTTATGACTTCAGTAGGGTGTGGCCACTAGGAGTCCAGTGGGTGTGGCCTCTGACACCCAGAGATTTGGGCTGCCCACTGTCTGAACAGTTTCTATTGAATCTCCTGTGGGGCAGAAGCACCATATTCTCAGAAGAGTAGGGGGGAAAGTTCAGGTCACAATGCCAGACAACTGAGTCACTGTCACCTCCTGAGTCTTTTCTGTCCCTGCTTTCTGGCCAAGACAACTTACTTCTCACAGGGCCAATGTCTATAAAGTGAGGTAAATGAGATTCCCAAAGGTGAGGCAGTTGTTTCCCCCCAGGCTGATGCTGCACAGAGGGTACCGCTCCACCCAAGAAAGACTGCAACTGTGGTATTGTTGAATGATTCAGCAAAGGGGTTCTGGTGGCTGTACCCTACCATGTCTCTCCCCTGAGCCGCTAATTTCATACTCTCCTCATGTGACTCTAAGTCTTCTCAGCCCTCCCTCTGCTGGAGCACAAGATAAGTGGATGTGAATGAGATTTTCTAAACTGACCCTTTAAGAGGGTGGTGGTTGCATCTCTGATAACTCCTATTTCTCAGAGACAGAAACCTTGCCTTTTTTCACTACCAAATGATATGTGGGCACCTCTTCTAGGCTCTGGTGCTCTAGGATGGACCCACACTTCTTAGGGTTCATCTCCCCACAGTGAGAGTCCCCAGAGCCTCAGCCACCACTTGCCCCTGGGAGTGGGGTAGCCCTTTCCGCATCTCTGCCCTTCCTACCAGTCTCGGTGTGGCTTCTTATGTGTACCTTTGGTTACAGACTTCTATTCCCTTAGTCCTGAGTTGATTTTTCAAGATGATTGTTCTTAAATTTAGACATAACTCCAGTTAGGTCTTTGGGGAGGTGAGTGGAACATCCATCTTCCTAGTCTGTTGCCATCTTAGATCCGTAATTTTCTTCTTTGTGGAAGTGATTATCATAAAAGTCAAGATAGTAATTACCTTTGGAGTAGGACAATTCTGAAATGTTGACTATGAATACTTTCTATACTGACATAGTGAAAAATCACCAAGCTGTAAATGTTTTTTGTACACTTTTCTGTATATATGTTGTATTTCACAATAAAAGCATTTTTATAAAGATAGGTTTTGCCTGGTCTGTGGTGACACAGTGTAGACAGCATTGACTTAAACTACTGAGATCACTGGTTTGAAACTCTGGGTGTGCCCAGACAAGGCACATACAACAAGCAAGAAGCAAGCAATGAATAACTAAAGTGAAGCAACTATGAGATACTACTTCTTGTTCACCCCACTCCTCTGTAAAATCAATAAATAAATATTAAATATATATATATATACAGGCTTAATTGCCTTGGCTGTTTTGCTCAGTGGTAGAGCATTGGCCCATGCATGTGTATGCCCCAGGTTCATTCCTGGTCAGAACACACAGAAGTGCCTGTCTACTTCTCCACCCATCCCCCTCTCTCTTTTCTCTCTCACTCTCTCTATTCTCTACTCCTGCAGCCATGGCTCGATTGGAATGAGTTGGACCAGGAGGCTGAGGATTGCTCCATGGCCTCCGCCTCAGGCACTAAAAAATGGCTCGGGTAGCAACAGAGCAAGGGCACCAGATGTGCAGAGCATTGCCACCTAGTATGCTTGCCAGGTGGACCTGGTCAGGGCACATGCAAAAGTCTGTCTCTGCTTCTCCTCCTCTCACTAAATTAAAAAAAATGCATATAGTTAAGAGAGGGGTATACACATACACATGAGAAAAGATGAACAAAAATTCTTTGTTCATGGCAGCATGGTTTATACTTTGTATTATATTTTACCAAAATACTTAAAATTAACATAATTATAAATTTTTGTTCACTAGGGTACTTTTAATGAAAAAGGAGAAAGTAAAGATGTATCCTTAGTTGCTTTTATTTTCATAAAGAAACCCTAATCATGTGGAAAAAACTAACCTGGCTATACACATGAGATATAGGTGAACATATAGAAGAAAGGTAGGTAAGAAAATTTAGATTATGTAGATTTTTATATTTTTAAATTGTTTTTCATTTTTGAACTATGTTTTTATATTGTTATTCAAAATTAAATTTAAAAACTGTTACTGCCCTGGCTGGATAGCTCAGTTGGTTAGAGCATCATCTCAAAGCACAGAGGTTGCCAGTTTGATCCCCAGTCAGAGCACATACAGGAACAGATCAGTGTTACTGTGTCTTTCTCTGTCTCCCTTCCTCTCTCACTAAAATCAATAAATAAAATGTTACTAACATTTTTAGTGACAAAATGCTGCATCCATTAAACAAAAATAGCATGCTCTTAAAAGGGAATATTCTGGAAAAAAAAGCAATTTAACATAAAAATATATAACAGCATTAATGAGAGACACAAAAAATTTAGAAGATCAAGTTTTCATAAAAAACTACTTGAAGGAGTCCAAGATGGCAACAGAGTAGGTGGACGTTCCAACTGCTACCTCAGAGGACCAAATTGGATTACAACTTAATTTAAGAACAATCATCTTGAGAAACCAACTTTGGACTAAAGGAAGAGGACTCTATAACCAAGAATGACAAAAGAAGCCACACTGAGACTGGTAGAAATGGCAGAGACATGGAAAGGGCTGCCCCGCTCCCAGGAGCAAGGAGTCCTTTCAGACCCTCACTGCGAGGAAGGTCGCCCTGAGAGGTGTGGGTGCTCAGCCCTAGGATCGAAGTCCCAAGCTAGAGCCCCAGAGCCTAGAAGAGGTGCCCAGACAGCACTTGGTAGTGCAAAGAGCAGGATTTCTGTCTTCAAGAAAGAGACTGAGCTTTCCAAAATGCAGACTCCATCTTAAAGGTCATACGCAGAAAATCTTGTTCACAGCCACTTACCAGGGCTCTGGTGGAGAGAGAGCTGAGAGGACTGGAGTTGCGTGAGGAAAGTGGAAAGTTGGGAGGCCAGGGAGAGACACTGTGGGGGATGGCCACCAGAACCCCTGTGCTGAGTCATTCTCCAGTACTGCAGTCACCATCTTTCATGGGCCGAGCATCTCCTTTGTGCAGCATCAGCCTGGGGAAAAGCAACTTCTCTGCCCTCAGGAGTCTCTCCTACCCCAATCATGGTCATGGGTCGTTCTGAGAGGCCAGGAAGCAGGGGGCACATCAGTGGCTCAGTTTTTTGGTGTTGAGACCAGAGAGTTTCTCCACACACTCCCGACTCTAGGACTGGTGCTTCCACTTCACAGGGGATTCAGTAGAAACTGTTCAGAGAGTGGGCAGACCACACCTCTGGGTTTGAGGCCACACCCACCGAACTCCTGGGGCCACACCCTACTGAGGTCTGTGAAAAAAGTGTGGACTGATACCTGGGGGCAAGAGATGGAGCCACACCCACCACCCTTCCTAATTCCTGAATTGCTACAGGAACTAGACTCGAGCAGAGGTTTTTTTTCAGTGACTAAGCCCAACAAGGAGCCAGCAGACAGAGGCTGGAGGGACTCAGGGAAACTTGGTGTTTTAAGCGGAACTTGCCCTAAGCCCAGTGTAGGTAAAAGCCAGCCTAGGAGTGCAGTTTGGTATTTCCATGTACACCTGGGCCCAGCAGAGGCAGCCAAAAAGTCTGTATTGCTTGTAGCTCCAAGAAGGTTGCTGAGGGCCAATCACAGGCAGTGTCCCCCACTGGTCTGTGCTGGGCTTCTGCTTGGGAGGCCCAGGGCTGACAAATCCAGGGGCCAGCTTCAGAAAGCATTGGTTCAGGACCTAAAAAACCTTGCTAGAGTGGTATCATAAGGAAAGGCTCTTCACACCTGGCCCAGCTGAGGCAAGTTCCACTATCTGTGATCAGCAATGGAACAGCAGCTCATGTGCATTGAATAGGGTGGAGTTTCACAGTCAGCCTGCCTGGGCACTGGATATCCTGCCCTGCTGGCCTAGATTCCATAGGGGGAAAGGAGACAGGCATGGACCATGGACATTTATTGTGTCGGTCCCTGTGAGTCTATTGTTGGAGCTGGTTGAGGGGCTTAGCCACCTTTGGGGGAGCACAGTCAGCCCCAGGAGAGGACTCTCTCAGTCTTCCTTCCTGAGACCAGGGTCTCATCAGCTGAAAGAACTGATGAGGACCAGGGTCCCATCAGCAGAGGGAAATGTTGGCCACAATCAGTATGAACCTGCTGCTCACCCTGTTGTACAGAAATAAAATTTGAGTTTCCAGCAGTGGCTGAGGGATTAAGCTCTTGAGTAGGGGCCACATTCCCTGTAATAAGGTCCTGAACAAGGGACCCCAGAAGTAGGGGTCCCAACCTAACATTGTAGTCCCAACCTCAGCTGCCTTAACCCACACCAAGCATGCAAACTTTAAAGGCATTGATTGGGTGAGGCCAGTCTGAGCCCACACCACAGTTTTACTATAGAAGACTGTGGGAAGACCAGGCAGCTGCAAGAGGAAGACGAGCAGCTGAAAAGTGGAGACAAATCTTACAGCGCTTGAGGTTTTATGAAGCTGCTGTCATTATATACAGGTGGGCCCCTCCAACACTTCTGAGGCAGAGAAAACACAGACACAAACAGCAAAAAGTACAGTAGCTGCAGACAAGTAGTCCACAGAAGGTTACAAACAACAGCTGATGCCAACCCAAGAAGTGGGTGGCAGACAGCACCAACCCTAGACTCAGCTACATACATAAGCAGCATGCCCAAAGGTAGAGTCTAGCAGGCACCAGACACAGTAAGAATTAAATATGCCCAACAGGACAGACATTGTACAGTGTGTAAGACAAATGATTAAGAGTGACCCTTAGACTCAATCACCCTGAAGGGATAACCATACCTACGAAAGGACCAACTGCATGGAATACCCAAATATACAGTAAGAGAAAAAATAGTACCCTCAAGAAGCATTTCCAGCCATGGCCGGTTGGCTCAGTGGTAGAGTGTCGGCCTGGCGTGCAGGAGTTCCGGGTTCGATTCCTGGCCAGGGCACACAGGAGAAGCACCCATCTGCTTCTCCACCCCTCCCCCTCTCCTTCCTCTCTGTCTCTCTGTTCCCCTCCTGCAGCCAAGGCTCCATCGGAGCAAAGTTAGCCCGGGCACTGAGGATGGCTCCATGGCCTCTGCCTCAGGTGCTAGAATGGCTCTGGACACAACAGAGCAATGCCCCAGATGGGCAGAGCATCGCCCACTGGTGGGCATGCCAGGTGGATCCCGGTTGGGCGCATGCGGGAGTCTGACTGCCTCCCCATTTCCAACTTCAGAAAAATACACACACACACACACACACACACACACACACACACACACACACACAGAAAAAAGAAGCATTCCTAGAACAAGGATATCAGGTGGCCTGGAGGTCAGTACCACCGAGCCCATCTTTATAAAGACACCACAAAAATTTCAAAGTCAGATGCAGCACTACCTAATGTAAAAATGCACAGAGAAAATGGGAAGACAAAGAAATGCAACCCAAACCAATCAACAAGAGAAATCCCCAAAAAAGAATTGAATAAGATGGAAGTAACCAAACTACCAGATACAGAGTTTAAAACAATGATTTTTAGGATGCTCAAGGATTTTAGAGAAATAATAGATGGACATAATGAGCTCCTAAATAAAGAGATAGCAAGCTTGAAAAGGACATTGAAATCATAAAAAAGAACCAGTCAGAAATGACAAATACAATATCAAAAATGAAGGCTACACTAGAAGGAATCAGTAGCAGGATTGATGAAGCAGAGGATCGAATCAGCAATTTAGAGGACAAGATAATTGAAAGTACAGAACAGAGTAGCAAAAAGAAAAGAGGCTCAAAAAGACTGAGGAAACTCTAAGAGAGCTCTGTGACAACATGAAGCGAAACAACATCCATATCATAGGGCCATGATGGCGAACCTATGACGCGCGTGTCAGCACTGACACATGTAGCCATTTCTTTTTTTTTTTTTTTTACACATAGCCATTTTCGATGACACTCGGCCGCATGTGGCTGCATACCAGAGAAGTATGGGGCCGCATGCCAAGAAGGACGTTTCATTCTTGGCTCCTGAACGGCCAGGTGCAGTAGCTGAGGACAAAACATTTGCTGTACTGTAGACACTCTGTGCCAGAGGTCTGTAGGCCAAAACAACAGAACTCCGGCATAGAGTGTCTAGTTCTGGGACTTTCGGTTAGGTCATTAGGAGATCTTTGACCTCACTTCTGGCTGGCAGAGTAGGGCGCAGCGGAATGCCACAGGGGACACATCTCTGGGGGCCCTGTGATCACCATTACCAGCAATCACATAACCACAGCAACCATCATCCAATATACTGTTCTGGGGTGTTGTGGATTTCTAATTGACCATTATTACTGAGATAAGTGAGGGGGAGGCTGGGAGAGGCAAGGGCCTGTGCTATGGGTGCTGTTTCCCACCATTAGAAATAGTGGCAGCGGCCCTGGCCAGTTGGCTCAGCGGTAGAGCATCGGCCTGGCATGCGGGGGACCCGGGTTCGATTCCCGGCCAGGGCACTTAGGAGAAGCACCCATTTGCTTCTCCACCCCCCCACCTCTCTGTCTCTCTCTTCCCCTCCCGCAGCCAAGGCTCCATTGGAGCAAAGATGGCCCGGGCGCTGGGGATGGCTCCTTGGCCTCTGCCCCAGGCGCTAGAGTGGCTCTGGTCGCATCAGAGCAATGCCCCGAAGGGGCAGAGCATCGCCCCCTGGTGGGCAGAGCGTCGCCCTGGTGGGCGTGCCGGGTGGATCCTGGTCGGGCGCATGCGGGAGTCAGTCTGACTGTCTCTCCCCGTTTCCAGCTTCAGAAAAATACAAAAAAAAAAAAAAAAAGAAATAGTGGCAGCCATCTTAATTTACATAGGATGCAACTTGCAGAATTTCAAGACAGCATCTGGGCTCAGGTGTTTGTTGACTTGAGGTCAAAGCTTGAGAATCTGGAAAGATGCCGCTTGGAGAATCAAGAGGAATGCCACTACGAACAGGAAATTTGGAGTGCCTGGAACTGATTACCAGACACTTTTAGGACCCTGAAAAATATAGCAATGGTTTTATTCACAATTTTTCCCCCTATGTACTTCTGTGACACCTTATTCTCAGCATTAAATAATATCAAAACCAACAAAAGAAACAGATTGTCAGATGAAGTTAGTAGCACTTGCTTGGGCTTGAAGTGTACAAAATATCAACCTTCAATTGAAGATTTAGCCAATGAAATTCAGCCACAAAAAAGTCATAATAGGTAGGTTAGTTAAAGATTTCCGCCTCCCCCACTTATCTTAGTTCACAGCATCCCACACAAGTTAAATAATATCAAGACCCACAAAAGAAACCGACTGACAGATGAACAAAGAAGTCACTAAGCAGGTAAGTTAAATAATTAGTTTTTGGTTTATTAAATACAGTTATATATTACAATTATATATTTTTGTTATTTAAACTATAAATATTGTGAAATTATGGGTTTTTTCTCAAAGTGATATACCACCCAAGTTATGCATGGTTTTTTGGTGAATTTTGACACATCAAGCTCAAAAGATTGCCCATCACTGTCATAGGGGTTGTGGAGGGAGAAGAGAACGAACAAGGGATAAAGAACCTGTTGGAAGAAATCAAAGCTGAAAACTTCCCTAAATTGATGAAGGAAATAGTCACATAAGTTCAAGAAGCACAGAGAGTCCCATTAAAAGATATATCATAATTAAAGTGCCAAAGTTAAGAGAAAAAGGACTGCTAAAAGCTGCAAGAGAAAAGTAGTTAATTACCTCAGAGGAGCCCCCATGAGGATGACATCAGACTTCTTGACAGAAACACTTGATACCAGAAGGGATTGGCAAGAAATATTCAAAGTGATGCAAAGAAAGAACCTACAATCAAGCCTTGTTTATCCAGCAAGGCTATTGTTTAAAATTGAAGGAAAAATAAAAACCATTAAAGACAAAACAAACAAACAAAAAAAAAACTCAAGGAATTCATTACACTCAAACCAGTGCTGCAAAAAATGTTAAGGGGTCTGCTGTAAAAGAGTGAAGGGGGAAAAAAATCCAGAAAAGGAGGATTGTAGATTTAAAGAATAAAATGGCAATAAATAAGTACATGTCAATAATAACCTTAAATGTTAAATGGATTAAATACTCCAATCAAAAAACACAGGATAGCAGCATGGATAAGAAAACAGGACCCGTACATACGTTGTCTACAAGAGACCCACTTCAGAATAAAAGAGATACATAGACAGAAAGTGAAGGGATGGAAAAAAGTATGTCATGCAAATGGAAATGAAAAAAAAAAAAAAGCTGAGGTAGCAATACTTATATCTGACAAAACAGACTTTAAAACAAAGGCTATAGTAAGAGATAAAGAAAGTCACTACATAAAGATAAAAGGAGCGATACAATAGGAGGATATAACCATTGTTAATATTTACACACATAATATAGGAGCACCTAAATATATAAAGCAGATTTTGGTGGACATATAGGGCGAAATCAACAGCAATACTATAATAGGGGATTTTAATACCCCTCTAACATCAATGGATAGATCCGTCAGACAGAAAATTAACAAAGAAACAGCAGCCTTAAATGACACACTAGATCAACTGGATTTAATAGATATCTTCAGAACCTTTCACTACAAAGCAAAAGAATATACATTCTTTTCAAGTGCTCATGGTACATTCTCTAGGATAGACCACATGTTAAGACACAAAACAAGTCTCAGTAAGTTTAAGAAGACTGAAATCATATCAAGCATCTTCTCTGATCACAATGGCACAAAACTAGAAATTAACTTCAATAAAAAAACTGAAAAAACATTCAAATACTTAGAGGCTAAATACTATGTTATTAAAAACAAATAGGTTAACAATGAGATCAAGGAAGAAATAAAATATTTCCTTGAAAGAAATGAAAATGAACATACAACAACTCAAAATTTATGGGACACAACAAAAGCAATCCTGAGAGGGAAGTTCATATCATTACATACATATTTTATGAAGCAAGAAAAAGCTCAAATAAACAACTTAACCCTGCATCTAAAAGAACTGGAAAAAGAACAACTACTAAAGCCCAGAGGAAGTAGAAGGAAAGAAATAATAAAGATGAGAGCAGAAATTAATAACATAAAGGCTAAAAATATATATATAAAAGATCAATGAAATCAATAGCTGGTACTCTGAAAAGGTAAACAGGATTGATGAACATTTAACCAGACTCATCAAGAACAAAAGAGAGGACTCAAATAAATAAAATTAGAAATGAAAAAGGAAAGTAACAACTGACATGGCAGAAATACAAAGGATTGTAAAAAAAAAAAGTACTATGAAGATCTAAATGCCAAAAAATTAAACAACCTAGGTGAAATGAATAAATTCCTAGAAACATAGAATCTTCCAAGACCCGATCTGGAAGAATCAGAAAACCTAAACAGACCGATTACAACAAATGAAATTGAAACAGTTATCAAAACACTCCCCCCCCCAAAAAAAGTCCTGGACTGGATAGCTTCACAGGTGAATTTTACTAAATATTCAAAAGAACTAACTCCTATCCTTCTCAAACTATTTCAAAAAATTCAAGAGGAGGGAAGACTTCCAAGCTCCTTTAATGAGGCAAGTATTATCCTCATTCTAAAACTAGGCAAAGACAATACGAAGAAAGAAAACTATAGGCCAATATCCCTGATAAACTTATATGCTAAAATTCTCAACAAAATATTAGCAAACCGGATCCAGCAATACTTTAAAAAACTCATACATCATGATCAAGTGGGATTTATTCTGGGGAGGCAAGGCTGGTACAATATTTGCAAATCAATCAATGTGATTCATCATATAAACAAAAGGAAGGATAAAAATCACATGATTGTTATCAATAGATGCAGAAAAAGCATTTGATAAAATCCAGCATCCATTTATGATCGAAATTCTCAGCAAAGTTAGAATACAGAAAACATAACTCAACACAATAAAGGCCATCTATGACAAACCAACAGCCAACATCATACTCAATGGACAAAAGCAATCCTCTTGAGATCAGGAACAAGGCAGGGATGCACCTCTCACCACTCTTATTGAATATAGTTCTGGAAGTCCCTGCAACAGCAATCAGACAAGAAGTAGAAATAAAAAGCATCCAAATTGGAAAAGAAGAAGTAAAATTATCATTTATTGATGACATGGTTTTGTACATATAAAACCCTAATGTCTCAGTCAAAAACTACTGAGGATGTCAGAGAAATGGCGCCATAAGGAATGATACCGATAAATCTCCCCAAAAATTCAACAAGATCTTCAACCAGAGACAGAAAAATCTATCCTTGGTGCCTCCAGAAGTTCCACACTAAACGTGAAGGTATGACTGCGTGAAAAATTGACTAAATATAAAATCAACCCCGAAGGAAATAAGGAGGAAGAAACACTCCGCCTTCCTCACTAACCTAAATAAGGGCTGCTTTCACTGGGAACTGAGAGTATAGAAACTCAGGCGGGCATAGGGTGTGAATAGAACCAGACTGCGGCACAAACGTCAGAACCAGGCTGTGGCACGGACATCTAAGCCGAGGAAATACTGTGCTTGTGGCAACCCAGTCAACACAAGCTAATGCTCGCTCCAAATCCAGACAAAGAAAGGCACTTGGGACAGTCATCCACCCCGATCTCCTGGTTGGCGCGCACAGATAGTGGGCGAGAGATTCCTCCTAGAGCCCCGGGAGTGGGCGCCCGTGTTCCCGGACATAGGGGCAGAGTCAGAGGCCTTTCTTTGGGCCGAAACCAGAGTCTTGAGGTCGCCCCTGCGCCCCGAAAAGCAGCGAACGGGGAGTGAGTGGAAGTGAAATTCCCTATGCTCAAACTTTTTCGTGAGAATGGGGCACTTGACTGGGAGTGAGAGGCGGCTGGCCAGATATCCTGGTCAGCGAGCGCAGACAGTGGGCGAGAGATTCCCCTGGGAGTGGGCGCCCATGTTCCCGGACAGAGTGGCAGAGCCAGAGGTCTTTGAGTGGGCGGCAGCCCCGCCTGATTATGCTAGCAGCTCTGACTGACTGAGCCTTACCCAGAGCCCTGCGCTGAGTGGGAACACAGTGGGGATTTGCCAGCTCTTTGAGCCTCTTACTCTCCAGGCAGAGGCAGCAGCAACCCCATAGCTGGATCATCAGGCTACTAATTCAGGAAGGAAAGACTGAGAGGCTCCGGAAATACGGACTCTCTCATTGGCGGAGCCTGCAAATGCTAATGAGCCTCGACTGCCAACAAGACTGAAGCCCAATATATGACATCGCCATAGAGACTTATCAACTGCAAACCTCTACCTAAGCGTACCACAGGGGCAGAACCCGGGGTACAGAGTCACCCACCAGGAAGAGGGAGAGAAAAGAAAGAGCAAGAAGATAACTTCTCAAAATCAAGAATAATCCGCAGACTTTATAAACTATCCCATTTTATTATATTTGTTCGTTTGTTTCTCTTATCTTCTTGTCTTGATTATTTTCTTCCTCTTCCAATTTGGTCATTTAATTATCTGCTGGTCTTACTCTCTCCTCTCCTTGAACTACACTATCCACAAGTGTTACATCTCCCATTATCTTTTCTTTCTTCTTCCTTTCTCTCTATGAGGGTTGCACTCCAAAACCCTTAACTCTCTTTCTCTCTCCTTTTATTCTTTTTTCTTCTTTTTGTGTTTTCCTCTTTCTTTCTTTTTTCTCACTCTATATTAGTTTCTTCTTTTCTTCTTTACTTTTCCTCTCATTCAATCCTCAATCACAAACAAATACTTTATCTGGGACTCAAATTTTTCTTTGTGGTGCTTTAGGGTTTTTTTTACTTCGCTTTTTTAACTCACTAGCAGTGCTCCCAACCCTGGCTCTCCATTTTATCTAGTTCTTGCTCAACTAAATACAATAGTAATTTTTTATTTTTTCCACATTTTCCTGTTTTCCTCTTATTCCTCTCATCATATTTCTTAGTCAACCATCACCTAAATGCAAATCATTTTATTCTTGACCCAAATTTTTTTCCTTTTTTGCACTGTCTGGATCCATACCCCCTTTTTTGCCCCCTTATCACTTCTCCCTAACTCAGGCCCTCCATTATAGGTAGTTTTTGTTCTATTAATCACAATATAATTCACAGTTCACCACAAGATTTTCTCAAGAAGGAGGGGAGAGGGGAGGAGAGGGAAAAAAAAGGGGGGTATAATAATTTTTTTAATTTAGTCTTTTTTATTTTTGTTTAACTTTTTATTCTTTATTAATTCTCATTAATGCTATCAACAAAACCACCCTCAGATGCCATTAAAAAAAGGAAATCGAGCGTGCGGAGGACCCGGGTTCGATTCCCGGCCAGGGCACATAGGAGAAGCGCCCATTTGCTTCTCCACCCCTCCGCCGCGCTTTCCTCTCTGTCTCTCTCTTCCCCTCCCGCAGCCAAGGCTCCATTGGAGCAAAGATGGCCCGGGCGCTGGGCATGGCTCTGTGGCCTCTGCCTCAGGCGCTAGAGTGGCTCTGGTCGCAATATGGCGACGCCCAGGATGGGCAGAGCATCGCCCCCTGGGGGGCAGAGCACCGCCCCTGGTGGGCGTGCCGGGTGGATCCCGGTCGGGCGCATGCGGGAGTCTGTCTGACTGTCACTCCCTGTTTCCAGCTTCAGAAAAATGAAAAAGAAAAAAAAAAAAAAAAAAAAAAAAAGGAAATCGAATATCATAAATACAAAAGACAGAGAGGTAGCAGAGATAGATGAGGAAAAATCTATGGAGAAAAAACAATATATTGGAAAACTTGGAGCTAAATGACAGAGAATTTAAAATAGAAATCCTAAAAATACTCAGAGATATACAAGAAAATACACAAAGGCAATTTAGGGAGCTCAGAAAACAACTCCATGAATACAAAGAATATATTACCAAGGAAACTGAAACTATAAAAACAAATCAAACAGAGATGGAAAAACTCAATTCATGAGCTAAAAAATGAGGTAACAAGCTTAGCTAATAGAACACACAATGGAGAAAAGAAAGCCTCTTCAACTAATGGTGCTGGGATAACTGGAAAGCCACATGCAAAAGAATGAAACTCGACTACAGTTTGTCCCCTTGTAATAAAATTAATTCAAAATGGATCAAAGATCTAAATATAAGAACTGAAACAATAAAGTACATAGAAGAAGACAGGTTCTAAATGCATGGACCTTGGTTTTAAAGAGCATTTTATGAATTTGACTCCAAAGGCAAGGGAAGTGAAGGCAAAAATAAATGAATGGGACTACATCAGACTAAGAAATTATTGCTCAGCAAGAGAAACTGATAACAAAATAAACAGACAGCCAACTAAATGGGAAATGATATTTTCAAACAACAGCTCAGATAAGGGTTTAATATCCAAAATATACAAAGAACTCATAAAGCTCAACAACAAAAAAACAAACCATCCAATAAAAAAAAATGGGAAGAGGACATGAACAGACACTTCTCTCAGGAAGAAATACAAATGGCCAACAGATATATGAAAAGATGTTCATCTTCATTAGTTATTAGAGAAATGCAAATCAAAACTGCAATAAGATACTACCTCACACCTGTTAGATTAGCTATTATTAACAAGACAGGTAATAACAAATGTTGGAAAGGCTGTGGAGAAAAAGGAACCCTCATTCACTGTTGGTGGGAATGTAAAGTAGTACAACCATTATGGAAGAAAGTATGATGGTTCCTCAAAAAACTGAAAATAGAACTACCTTATGACCCAGCAATCCCTCTACTGGGTATATACCCCCAAAACTCAGAAACATTGATACGCAAAGACACATGCAGCCCCATGTTCATTGCAGCATTGTTCACAGTGGCCAGGATATGGAAACAACCAAAAAGCCCGTCAATAGATGACTGGATAAAGAAGATGTGGCACATATACACTATGGAATACTACTCAGCCATAAGAAATGATGACATCGGATCATTTACAGCAAAATGGTGGGATCTTGATAACATTATACGAAGTGAAATAAGTAAATCAGAAAAAAACAGGAACTGCATTATTCCATACGTAGGTGGGACATAAAAGTGAGACTAAGAGACATTGATAAGAGTGTGGTGGTTATGGGGGGAGGGGGGAGGGGGGAGAGGGAAAGGGAAAGGGGGAGGGAGAGGGGCACAAAGAAAACTAGATAGAAGGTGACAGAGGACAATATGACTTTGGGTGATGGGTATGCAACATAATTGAACGACAAGATAACCTGGACATGTTATCTTTGAATATATGTATCCTGATTTATTGATGTCACCCCATTAAAAAAATAAAATAAAAAAAAAGAGTGTGGTGGTTGGGGGGGGGGGAGGGAGAGGGAAAGGAGGAGGGGGAGGGGCACAAAGAAAACTAGATAGAAGGTGACAGAGGACAATCTGACTTTGGGTGATGGGTATGAAACATAATTGATTGACAAGATAACCTGGACAAGTTTTCTTTGAACATATGTACTGTGATTTATTGATGTAACCCTAGTGAAATTAATTTAAAAAAATAAATAAAATAAAAAAGTGATTAGTCAGTACGACTCTAATGAGGTTATCACTACACAGCTCTACATGGGGAAAGTCTCAGTGCTATAGGTTGAGAAACAGTTCCAGGAATTCCTTTATAATTTGTTTGGCGTAAGGTTTTTATTGTGTCTTTAGCCTGTAGAGATTTTGATATTTTTTCTATCTGAGATTGATACTTGATGCAATTGTCTATACTACTTTATACACAATAGCTCTATTTCAGTAATATATACATATACATTTTATATTAGGTACATGAACAAAAGAATGAAAACTACATTGCTCAAAAGTATGTTCTCAAACTGGCTACCAAAACTGGAGAACTGGAGTAATATTTAGTTTCCCATAAAAATCGGGGCTTCTGTTCTTAATTAAAATTTAATATGATCATTTCAATCTTTATTTTAACATTTATCATGCAAATTATAAAATCCAGAGAACCGCCTGACCTATGGTGGCGCAGTGGATAAAGCGTCGACCTGGAACGCTGAGGTCGCCAGTTTAAAACCCTGGGCTTGCCTGGTCAAGGCACATATGGGAGTTGATGCTTCCTGCTCCTCCCTCCCCCTTCTCTCTCTCTCTCTCTCTCTCTCTCTCACCCTCTCACCTCTCTAAAAATTAATTTAAAAAAAGAAAAATTAGTAAAATCCAGAGAACCATCTCAGTCATCCTAAGGTAACACGTATTGAACCTTGCCTATGGAGAGCCACAACATGAAGAATTTTACATGTATTATCTCATTCAAACCTTACACCAGCTCTGTGAGATAAGGACCTGAGGTTTGAGATATTTAAAAACACATATAGTCACACAGCTAGTTATTTATGGAGCTAGCAATTTATGGAACTAGTAATTTGTGAACCAAAATTTGATTCAGATTTTATTTTCCTTTTGTGATATTTTCCTAAAACATGTGCATTAATTATTTAGCTTTACCCTGGGAGACCTGTATTTGTATGTGTTGCTTGTGTTTTACTAAAAACCAAAATATAGCCTGAACAGGCGGTGGCACAGTGGATAGAGCGTCGGACTGGGATGTGGAAGGACCCAGGTTCGAGACCCCGAGGTCGCCAGCTTGAGCGCGGGCTCATCTGGCTTGAGCAAAAAACTCACCAGCTTGGACCCAAGGTCGCTGGTTCCAGTAAGGAGTTACTTGGTCTACTGAAGGCCCCCGGTCAAGGCACATATGAGAAAGCAATCAATGAACAACTACGGTCTCGCAACAAAAAACTGATGATTGATGCTTCTCACCTCTCTCCGTTCCTGTCTGTCTGTCCCTATCTACCCCTCTCTCTGACTCTCTCTCTCTGTCCCTGTAAAAAAAAAAAATATATATATATATATATATATACATATATATATATATATATATATTACAGGTAAAGGGATTTAAAACATTTTCAATAGTAATACATTAAAGTTTTACAATAAGGAACTTAACAATCTATTAAAAGTAATTATTTAAAAGGTAATAAAGTTACCTTTTGAACAAAAACAAAACAAAACAAAAAAACTACTGGACCTGATAAATGAATTCAGCAAGGTGGCAGGATATAAAATTAATATTCAGAAATGAGTGGCATTTTTATACACCAACAATAAACTGAAAAAAAATTAAGAAAACAATCCCCTTCACTATTGGAACAACAACAACAACAAAAAGTATCTAGTAGTAAATTTAACCAACAAGGTAAAAGACTTGTATTTGGAAAATTATAAAACATTGATAAAAGAAATCAAGGAAGATACAAACAAGTGGAAGCATATACCATGCTCATGGTTAGAAAGAATAAACATCATTAAAATGTCTCTACTATCCAAAGCAATCTATAGATTCAATGAAATTCTTATTAAAATACCCATGGCATACTTCAAAGATATAAAACAAATATTCCAAAAATTTACATGGAATGAAGAAAGAACAAGAATAGCCTCAGCAATCTTAAAAAGGAAGAATAAAGTGGGAGGCATCTCACTTCCTGATATCAAGTTATACTACACGGCCATAGTAATCAAAACAGTTTGGTACTGGCATAAGAACAGGCATACAGATCAATGGAACAGAACAGAGAACCCAGGAATAAACCCACACCTTTATGGTCAATTAATATTTGACAAAGGAGGTAAGAGCATACAGTGGAGTAAAGACAGTCTCTTTAATAAATGGTGTTGGGAAAATTGGACAGGTACATGCAAAAAAAATGAAACGAGACCACCAACATATACCATTCACAAAAATAAACTCAAAATGGATAAAAAATTTAAATGTGAGTTGTGAAATTATAAACATCTTGGAAGAAAACATAGGCAGTAAACTCTCCGATATGTCTCATAGCAATATTTTTGCCAATTTATCTCCATGGGCAAGTGAAATAAAGGACAAAATAGACAAATGGCAGTACATAAAACTAAAAAGTTTTTGCACAGCAAAAGACACCATGAACAAAAGACAACCCACACAATGGGAGAACATATTCACCAATACATCTAATAAGGGGTTAATAACCAAAATTTATAAAGAACTTCTAAAACTCAACACCAGGAAGGTAAACAATCCAATGAAAAAATGGGCAAAAGAATTGAATAGACACGTCTCCAAAGAGGACATACAAATGGCCAATAGGTGTTGTGGACCTTAAATGGTAAAAAGCCTTTGTAGACTCGAGGCTTAGCAAAAGGCTAAGTTCTCCCCCCTTCACCTTCATATTGGCTATGAAGCTGAGTATCTGCACCCATTTCACTTGCTTCCTTGACTTGCTGGAAGCAATTTACATGCCCTTCCTCTGACTCTGACTGTTTTCAGATGTTGGTAGATTTCACTAATGCATCCTGCTTATGCCTTGGGAGAGTTCCTGTTTTAAGCCTTGGATGCGTAACTTTGTATCAAGGACTTCCTTGATTTGCATATGTAACTTTGTATCAAGGAGTTCCTTGATTTGCATATGGCTATATAATAAAGCAAACTGGGGCTATGGGGCACTCAGATATTGCCATCAGCATTTGAAGAGTCCTCCCAGTCCCATTTTTTCTTAATAAGTGTGTTTCCTTAATTCCACACCGTTATGAGGAGCCGCGCTGGTCCACGGGAAGTGGCGCCCAAACAGAAGACTTGAGTATGAGTACGAGGAAACTAAAACTGAAGGAAGGTGATGGAACTCCCCAAAGTGAAGTGCGCACAGTGAGTAAAGAAAGTTTTTGGGGAAAGTGTAGTCAGGAGTAAAAGATTATGGGACAGATAGGGTAAAAAATAAGGGACCTTTTTGTAGAAATGTTTCTGTATGAAGACAAATTGTTGTCTGAAGAGTATCAGGGTGAGCTGGAAACAGAGGGATGTGAATATGAGGACAACTTGGAGTCTGAGGAAGACTCGGGAAATGAAAAATCTGTGGCTATGGCTGCCTTAGCCACAGGGCCTTCACTGCCCTCAGCTCCTTCCTACATTAAACCCTCTGCTCCTCCATTCCCTTATTGGGCTGATTGCGGAGTCTATAGCTCAAAATCTGGGAAATCCCCTCTCCAACAATCTATAGACCAGGCTCAAAATGTAGGGGAAACAATAAATGGCTTTACCTGTTTTCCTGTTGTAGAAAGACAGGATGATACAGGGAGACTAGTGCGAGAACATAAACCTGTACCTTTTAGAACTCTGAAAGAGCTTAAACTTGCTTGTGTTCAGTATGGGCCTACTGCCTCTTTTTCACTTGGTTTATTAGATACTATCAGTGCAAAAGCTCTTCCCCCAAATGACTGGAAGGCGATTGCTTGTGCTTGACTCTCCGGGTGTAATTATTTGCTGTGGAAGTTGGACTTTCTTGAAACTGGATAGGAGACTCAGGTATTAGGAAAACTACAGCTTTTCCTGTCATGGTCTGATTTTCTTTCATGTTTTAATAACAATCTTCTGAACTATCATTTTGTTGCTTTCTTATTCTTTGCCTGGAAATTAAGGCAGGGGATCTGTGTTGGATCTGACTATAGAAAATATCCCAGAGAGTAATGGTGCGGTAGGAAGCGATACTGATAAATCTCCCCCAAAACTCAACAAGGTCTTCAACCAGAAACAGAAAAACCTATCCTTGGAGCCTCCAGATGTTTCGCAATACACCCGAAGGTATGGTCGAGCGAAAAATTGGTTAAATATATAATCAAACCCCGAAGGAAATAGGGAGTAAGAAATGCTCCGCTTTCCTCACTAACCTAAATAGGGCTGCTTTCACTGGGAACTGAGAATATGGAAATTAAGGCGGGCAAAAGAGGTGAATAGATCCAGGCCACGGCACAAATGGCCGAACCAGGCTGTGGCAAGGAGATCCAAGCCGAGAAAAAACTGTGCCTGTGGCAACCCAGCTAACATTCGTGCCAAACCCAGACAAAGAAAGACAAGTGGGGCAGCCATTTTCCCCAATCTCCTTGTTCGCGTGCAGAGAGTGGGCGAGAGATTCCTTTGAAATCCCCGGGAGTGGGCGCCCGTGTTATCCCACAGAGGAGCAGAGTCAGAGGCCTCTGTGTGGGCCAAAAGTGGAATCTGCAGGCCAGCCCAGTGCCCTGAAAAAGCCGCGCATGGGGAGGGAGCAAGAGCCAATTCCAACGCTGGAACTTTTTCATGTGGGCGGGGGTTTCACTCAGAGGGTGAGGCGGCCGGCCTGATATCCTGGTCTGCATGCGCAGATAGTGAGCAAAAGATTCCTCCGAGTGCCTCGGCAGTGGGCGCCCGTGTTACCCCACAGAGAGGCAGAGTCAAGGGGCCTTTGTGTGGGCCAAAAGTGGAATCTCCAGGCCAACTCAGCGCCCTGAAAAAGCCGCGCACGGGGAGAGAGCAAGAGCCAATTCCAACGCTGGAACTTTTCTGTGTGGGCGGGGGTTTCACTCAGAGTGTGAGACTGCCTGCCTGATATCCTGGTTTGCACACAGATAGTGAGCGAGAGTTTCCTCCAAGCGCCCCAGGAGTGGGCACCCGTCCATGTTACCAGACAGAGTGGCAGAGCCAGAGGTCTTTGTGTGGGCGGAAGCCCCACCTGATTATGCTAGCAGCTCTGACTGACTGAGCCTTACCCAGAGCCCTGTGCTGAGTGGAAATAGAGTGGGGAGTTGCCAGCTCTTTGAGCCTCTTACTCTCCAGGCAGAGACAGCAGCAACCCCATAGCTGGATCATCAGGCTACTAACTCAGGAAGGAAGGAAAGACTAGGAGAGAGGCTCCAGGAACACAGACTCTCCCACTGTCGGAGCCTATAAATGCTAATGAGCCTCGACTGCCAACGAGACTGAAGCACAATACATGACATCGCCATAGAGACTTATCAACTGCAAAACTCTACCTGAGCATGCCAAAGGGGCAGAACCCGGGGTACAGAGTCACCCACCAGGAAGAGGGAAAGAAAAGAAAAAGCAAGAAGATAACCTCTCAAAATCAAGAATAATCCGCAAACTTTATAACCTATCTCATTTTATTATATTTGTTCGTTTGTTTCTCTTATCTTCATTCTTGATTTTTTTTTTCCTCCTCCAATTTGGTCATTTAATTCTCTGCCGGTCTTACTCTCTCCTGTCCTTGAACTACACTACCCATAAGTGTTACAACTCCCATTATCTTTTCTTTCCTCTTCCATTCTCTCTATGAGGGTTACACTCCAAAACCCTTAACTCTCTCTCTCTCCCCTCTTTTTTCTTTTTTCTTTTTCTTTTAGTGGTTCCCTCTTTTTTCTCTCTCTCTCTTTTCTCCCTCTATATTAGTTTCTTCCTTTCTCCTTTACGTCTCCTCTCATTCAAACCTCAATAACGAACAAATTATCTTATCTGGGACTCAAACTTATGTTTGTGGAATTTTGGGGGATTTTTACTTCACCTTTTTAACTCATTAGCAGTGCTCCCATCCCTGGCTCTCCATTTTATCTAGTTTTTGTACCACTAAATACAATAGTAATTTTTTAATTTTCCCCCCATTTTCCTGTTTCCCTCTTATTCCTCTCATCATAACTCTTAGTCAACCAACACCTAAAAGTAAATCATTTTATCCTTGACCCTAATTTTTTCCTTATTTGCTTTTTGTGGGTCCATACCCTCCTTTTTTTTCTTTCTTTCTTTTTTTTTTTTTTGGCCCTTTCTTACTTCTCGCCAATTCAGGCCCTCCATTACACGCATTGTTTGCTCTATTTAGTACAATATAATTCACAGTTCACAACAAGATTTTCTCAAGAAAGAGGGGAGAGGAGAGGGAGAGGAAAAAAGAAGGGGGGGAATAATTTCCTTTTTTTGAATTTTAATTTAATTTTTCTTTAATTATTATTTTTTTAAAAAAACAACTCATTTTGATATTTTATTTAACTTTTTATTCTTTATTAAATCTCATTAATACTATTAACAAAACCACCCTTAGGTGACATTAAGGAAGAGAAAATCGAATATCATGGATACAAAAGAAAGAGAGGTAACACAGATAGATGAGGAAAAATCTATGGAGAAAAAATTTAATATATTAAAAACCTCGGATTAAACGACAGAGAATTTAAAATAGAAATCCTAAAAATACTCAGAGATATACAAGAAAACACAGAAAGGCAATTTAGGCAGCTCAGAAAACAACTCAATGAACACAAAGAATATATTTCCAAGGAAATTGAAACTATAAAAATAAATCAAACAGAAATGAAAAACTCAATTCACGAGCTGAAAAACGAGGTAACAGGCTTAGCCAATAGAACAGGCCAGATAGAAGGTAGGATTAGTGAAATAGAAGACAAGCAACTTGAGGCACAACAGAGAGAAGAAGAAAGAGACTCAAAAATTTTAAAAAATGAGATAGCCCTATAGGAATTATCTGACTCCATCAAAAAGAATAACATAAGAATAATAGGTATATCAGAGGGAGAAGAGAGAGAAAATGGAATGGAGAACAAACTCAAACAAATAATAGATGAGAACTTCCCAAGCCTGTGGAATGAACTAAAGCCTCAAATTCAAGAAGCAAACAGAACTCCGAGTTTTCTTAACCCCAACAAACCTACTCGAAGGGACATCATAATGAAATTGGCACAAACCAACAGCAAAGAAAAAATTCTCAAAGTAGCCAAGGAAAAGAATACAACATATAAAGGAAGGCCCATTAGATTATCATATGATTTCTCAACAGAAACTCAACAAGCTAGAAGAGAGTGGACCCCAATATTTAAAGTCCTGAAAGAGAGGAACTTTCAGCCACAAATACTATACCCATCAAAGCTATCTTCAAATATGAAGGAGAAATAAAAACATTCACAGATACAGAAAAGATGAGGGAATTTATCATCAGAAAACCCCCACTCCAGGAATTACTAAAGGTGGTTCTCCGATCAGATACAAAGAACAACAACAAAAAAAGCAAAGCCACAAGTAAAAGCTCCAAGAAGAACATAATAAAACCAAATTTAAACTGTGACAACAACAAAAAGAAAGGGGGGGAGAGGATGGAGATTAACAGTAGCAAAGGACGATGGAGTGCAAAAGTACTCACAAAATAGTGCACTACAATGAACAGGGTAGGAACCCTTTTCATTACTTAAAGGTAACCACCATTGAAAAAACCACCACAGAAGCACATGATTTAAAAAAGATAGCAACAGAGGAAAGATGTATGGAATACAACCAAATAAAAACAAAAGATAGAAAAACGAAAGAGAAGGATCAAACAAGACACAAGACTAACAGAAAGCAATCTATAAAATGGCAATAGGGAACTCACAAGAGTCAATAATTACACTAAATGTAAATGGATTAAACTCACCAATAAAAAGGCACAGAGTAACAGAATGGATTAAAAAAGAAAATCCAACTGTATGCTGCCTACAAGAAACTCAAATAAGTAACACGGATAAAAATTCAAAGTGAGCCCTGGCCGGTTGGCTTAGCGGTAGAGCGTTGGCCTAGCATGCGGAGGACCCGAGTTCGATTCCCAGCCAGGGCACCCAGGAGAAGCACCCATTTGCTTCTCCACCCCTCTGCCGCGCTTTCCTCTCTGTCTCTCTCTACCCCTCCCGCAGCCAAGGCTCCATTGGAGCAAAGATGGCCCGGGAGCTGGGGATGGCTCTGTGGCCTCTGCCCCAGGCGCTAAAGTGGCTCTGGTCGCAACATGGCGACGCCCAGGATGGGCAGAGCATCGCCCCCTGGTGGGCAGAGCGTTGCCCCATAGTGGGCGTGCCAAGTGGATCCCGGTCAGGCGCATGTGGGAGTCTGTCTGACTGTCTCTCCCTGTTTCCAGCTTCAGAAAAATGAAAAAAAAAAAATCAAAGTGAAAGGCTGGAAAACAATACTCCAAGCAAATAACATCCAAAAAAAAGCAGGCATAGCAATACTCATACCTGATAATGCTGAATACAAGACAGCAAAAGTACTCAGAGACAAAAATGGCCATTTCATAATGGCTAAGGGGACAATGAATCAAGAAGACATAACAATTCTTAATATATATGCACCAAACCAAGGAGCACCAAAATATATAAGACAGCTACTTATTGACCTTAAAACAAAAACTGACAAAAATACAATTATACTTGGGAGACCTCAATACACCGCTGACGGCTCTAGATCAGTCATCCAAACAGAGAATCAACAAAGATATAGTGGCCTTAAACAAAACAGGACATTTCATCCCAAAGTGACTGAGTATACATTTTTCTCCAGTGCACATGGATCATTCTCAAGAATTGACCATATGTTGAGCCACAAAAACAACATCAGCAAATTCAGAAAAATCAAAGTTGTACCAAGCATATTTTCTGATCATAAGGCCTTGAAACTAGAATTCAACTGCAAAAAAGAGGAAAAAATTCCCACAAAAATGTGGAAACTAAACAACATACTTTTAAAAAATGAATGGGTCAAAGAAGAAGTAAGTGCAGAGATCAAAAGATATATACAGACAAATGAAAATGACAGTACAACATATCAGAATCTATGGGATGCAGCAAAAGCAGTGATAATAGGGAAGTTCATATCACTTCAGGCATATATGAACAAACGAGAGAGCCCAAGTGAACCACTTAACTTCACACCTTAAGGAACTAGAAAAAGAACAAAAACAACCCAAAACCAGCCGAAAAAAGGAGATAATAAAAATCAGAGCAGAAATAAATGAAACAGAGAACAGAAAAACTATAGAAAAAAATCAATACAACAAGGAGCTGGTTCTTTGAAAAGATCAACAAAATTGACAAACCCTTGGCAAGACTTACCAAGAAAAAAAGAGAAAGAACTCATATAAACAAAATCCAAAATGAAAGAGGAGAAATCACCACGGACACCGTAGATATACAAAGAATTATTGTAAAATACTATGAAAAACTTTATGCCACTAAATTCAACAACCTTAGAAGAAATGAATAAATTCCTAGAACAATACAACCTTCCTAGACTGAGTCAAGAAGAAGCAGAAAGCCTAAACAGACCTATTAGTAGAGAAGAAATAGAAAAAACCATTAAAAACCTCCTCAAAAATAAAAGTCCAGGCCCAGACGGCTATACCAGAGAATTTTATCAAACATTCAAAGACTTGGTTCCTATTATACTCAAAGTCTTCCAAAGAATTGAAGAAGAAGCGATACTTCCAAACACATTTTATGAGGCCAACATAACCCTCATACCAAAACCAGGCAAGGATGGCACAAAAAAAGAAAACTATAGACCAATATCTCTAATGAATACAGATGCTAAAATACTAAAAAAAAATACTAGTAAATCGAATACAACAACATATTAAAAAAATAATACATCATGATCAAGTGGGATTCATCCCAGAATCTCAAGGATGGTTCAACATACATAAAACGGTTAATGTAATACACCATATCAACAAAACAAAGAACAAAAACCACATGATCTTATCAATAGACGCAGAAAAGGCTTTTGATAAAATACAACACAATTTTATGTTTAAGACTCTCAACAAAATGGGTATAGAAGGAAAATATCTCAACATGATAAAGGCCATATATGATAAACCATCAGCTAACATCATATTTTTTTTTAATTTTTTTAAATTTATTTATTCATTTTAGAGAGGAGAGAGAGAAGGAGGAGGAGCTGGAAGCATCAACTCCCATATGTGCCTTGACCAGGCAAGCCCAGGGTTTCAAACCGGCAACCTCAGCATTTCAAGGTCGATGCTTTATTCACTGCGCCACCACAGGTCAGGCAGCTAACATCATATTAAATGGCACAAAACTGAAGTCTTTCCCCCTTAAATCAGGAACAAGACAGGGCTGTCCACTCTCTCCACTCTTATTTAATGTGGTACTAGAGGTTCTAGCCAGAGCAATCAGACAAGACAAAGAAATAAAAGGCATCCATATCAAAAAAGAAGAAGTAAAGGTACCACTTTTTGCAGATGATATGATCCTATAAATCAAAAACCCCAAAGAATCCACAGAAAGACTACTAGAAACAATAAGCCAATACAGTAAGGTCGCAGGATACAAAATTAACATACAGAAGTCAATAGCCTTTCTATATGCCAACAATGAAACATTTGAGAACGAACTCAAAAGAATAATCCCCTTCACGATTGCAACAAAAAAAATAAAATACTTAGGAATAAACATAACAGAGAATGTAAAGGACATATATAATGAAAACTATAAACCATTGTTAAGGGAAATCGAAAAAGATATAATGAGATGGAAGAATATTCCTTGTTCTTGGTTAGGAAGAATAAATATAATCAAGAGGGCCATATTACCCAAAGCAATATACAAATTTAATGCAATTCCCATCAAAATTCCAATGACATTTTTTAAAGAAATGGAACAAAAAATCATCAAATTTATATGGAACTATAAAAAACCCCTAATAGCCAAAGCAATCCTAAAGAAAAAGAATGAAGCTGGGGGCATTACAATACCTGACTTCAAACTATATTATAAGGCCACTACAATCAAAACAGCATGGTATTGGAAGACAAATAGACACTCATACCAATGGAACAGAACAGAAAACCCAGAAATAAAACCACATATATATAGTCAAATAATTTTTGATAAAGGGGCCAACAACACACAATGGAGAAAAGAAAGCCTCTTCAATAAATGGTGCTGGGAAAACTGGAAAGCCATATGCAAAAGAATGAAACTGGACTACAGTTTGTCCCCCTGTACAAAAATTAACTCAAAATGGATCAAAGATCTAAACATAAGACCTGAAACAAAAAAGTACATAGAAGAAGACATAGGTACTAAACTCATGAACCTGGGTTTTAAAGAGCATTTTATGAATTTGACTCCAAAGGCAAGAGAAGTGAAGGCAAAAATTAATGAATGGGACTACATCAGACTAAGAAGTTTTTGTTCAGCAAGAGAAACTGATAACAAAATAGCCAACTAAATGGGAAATGATATTTTCAAACAACAGCTCAGATAAGGGCCTAATATCCAAAATATACAGAGAACTCATAAAACTCAACAACAAACAAACAATCCAATAAAAAAATGGGAAGAGGACATGAACAGACATTTCTCCCAGGAAGAAATAAAAATGGCCAACAGATATATGAAAAGATGCTCATCTTCTTTAGTTATTAAAGAAATACAAATCAAAATTGCAATGAGATACCACCTCACACCTGTTAGATTAGCTATTATTAACAAGACAGGTAATAGCAAATGTTGGAGAGACTGTGGAGAAAAAGGAACCCTCATACACTGTTGGTGGGAATGTAAAGTAGTACAACCATTATGGAAGAAAGTATGGTGGTTCCTCAAAAAACTGAAAATAGAACTACCGTATGACCCAGCAATCCCTTTACTGGGTATATACCCCCAAAACTCAGAAACACTGATACGTAAAGACACATGCAGCCCCATGTTCATTGCAGCATTGTTCACAGTGGCCAGGACATGGAAACAACCAAAAAGCCCGTCAATAGAGGACTGTATAAAGAAGATGTGGCACATATACACTATGGAATACTACTCAGCCATAAGAAATGATGACATCGGATCATTTATAGCAAAATGGTGGGATCTTGATAACATTATAGGAAGTGAAATAAGTAAATCAGAAAAAAACAGGAACTGCATTATTCCATACGTTGGTGAGACATGAAAGTGAGACTAAGAGACATTGATAAGAGTGTCGTGGTTACGGGGCGAGGGGGGAGAGGGAAAGGGGGAGGGGGAGGGGCACAAAGAAAATTAGAAGGTGACAGAGGACAATCTGACTTTGGGTGATGGGTATGCAACATAATTGAACGACAAGATAACCTGGATAGCCCTGGCCGGTTGGCTCAGCGGTAGAGCGTCGGCCTAGCGTGTGGAGGACCCGGGTTCGATTCCCGGCCAGGGCACATAGGAGAAGCGCCCATTTGCTTCTCCACCCCTCCGCCGCGCTTTCCTCTCTGTCTCTCTCTTCCCCTCCCGCAGCCGAGGCTCCATTGGAGCAAAGATGGCCCGGGCGCTGGGGATGGCTCTGTGGCCTCTGCCTCAGGCGCTAGAGTGGCTCTGGTCGCAATATGGCGACGCCCAGGATGGGCAGAGCATCGCCCCCTGGGGGGCAGAGCACCGCCCCTGGTGGGCGTGCCGGGTGGATCCCGGTCGGGCGCATGCGGGAGTCTGTCTGACTGTCTCTCCCTGTTTCCAGCTTCAGAAAAATTAAAAAAAAAAAAAAAAAAAAAAAAAAAAAAGATAACCTGGATATGTTATCTTTGAATATATGTATCCTGATTTATTGATGTTGCCCCATTAAAAAAATAATTTAAAAAGAAAAGAAAAGAAAATATCCCAGCAGCTGCCAAGAGCAAATTTTCTCAGGGAGATTTTGATTAGTCACATCCTTCAGTCCATCTGTCTGAAAATTCCCTGACTAATATGAGGCAGGCATCTTTCTAATCTGGATGTGATCTGAAATCCCGAGTTTCTCTCTGGTTTGTCTGGTTCGTCTAATTCTTGTTTCTGTTTAGTCTTTGTTTAATGTTGTCTAAAATGTGTCTGTTTTTAAGGCCTGAATTAAGTTTTCTTAATGCTGGCTCTAATATTTAGAAAAAATAAAATGTTTTTAGAACTTATAAGGAGTGCTCATTTAAATTTAAATAGAATAGAATGTAGATCCTTAAGACTTACTGATTTGGTTAGTGCATTGTGAGGTGTGTTCAGAGTTAGGAGCCAAATAGCAATTTAAGTATTAGGATTAATCAAAGTTATATGTTATACTTGTGTTTTTTTGTGTGTAAATTGTCTTGTTTATGTGTAAGGTTATACTCAGGCAAAACAAAGGAATTGAGCAAAATTAAGCAGGGCCCTAATAAGTCATTTCAAGAATTTGTCTCACAGCTAATTCAGGCAGTTAGAAGAATAGTATAAGGATGCTAATTCTGCTTCTCAGGCCACATCCTGCAAAAGGGGCCCCAAGGAAATTGGTGATTTGGCTCCTCTGATTTTGCCAATTGGATTAAAAAAAATAGGTCAGAAACACCCTAAAATGGAACTAACAATACAAGGGTGTAAATTTAAAGGACTTTTAGATACTGGAGCTGATGAATCTGTTATTGCTAAGCTACATTGGCCTACTTCCTGGCCCACTGATGCAGCAGCCACAGAATTACAAATACCCTCAACAAAAAGCTCTAGTTTTTATAATGGGAAGATAAAGAAGGTCATTCAAGATTTTTTAATCCTTATGTGCTCCCTGGATGGCCATTTAATTTGTGGGGTAGAGATGTTTTGAAAAATACGGGAGCATTGCCTGTCACTCTTAATGGTTTAGTCAGTACTCAGATGCTTGATAGGGGATTTTTGCCCACTAAGGGACTAGGGAAAAGAACAGCGGGAAATTCTAACTCCCATAGAAGTGGCACCCAATACTAGAAGGCATGGATTAGGATATCAAAATTTAGCATAGGGGCCTTGGTAGCTCCTGCTACCCCAATAATGCATTGTACAGACCCAATTACTTGGAAATCAGATAGTCTGGTATGGGCAGACCAATGGCCCCTTTCTCAGGAGAAACTTAAGGCAGCTGCTCAATTGGTACAAGAACAGTTACAGCTCGGGCACATTGAACCATCTAATAGTCCATAAAATACGCCTATATTTCTCATTAAAAAGAAATCAGGAAACTGGAGGCTATTACAAGATTTGAGAGCAATAAGTAAGACTATGGAAATTATGGGTCCTCTCCAGCTAGAACTTGCTTTTTCTACTGCCATTCCATGGAATTTTCACCTTGTAATTATTGATTTGAAGGACTGCTTTTTTACTATTCCTTTAAGCCCTCATGATTGCAAGCGTTTTGCATTCAGTGTTCCTTCAGTTAATTTCCAGGCTCCAATGGAGCGATACCAGTGGAGAGTTTTGCCTCAAGGTGTGGCTAACAGTCCCTCCTAGTGCCAAGAATATGTTGCTCAAGCTATCTCTCCAGTACAAAGGCAGCACCCTAAGGCATACATAATTCATTATATGGATGATATTCTTATTGCTCATCCAGATAAATACATGGTGTTGATCATTTTGCAACAACTAGAATATTCTTTGAAAGAATCAGGACTTTATACAGCTCCTAAAAATGTACAGCAATCTTTACCTTTTTCTTATTCAGGACAAATTATTGAGGGACAACAAATTTGTCCACAGAAATTAGAAATACAGATCATTTGCAAATTTTAAACGATTTCCGGAAACTGTTAGGAGACATTAATTGGTTTAGATCTTCCTTGAAATTAACTACCGGGGAACTGAAACCACTTTTTTTTTTTTTTTTTTTTTTTTCCCATTTTTCTGAAGCTGGAAACAGGGAGAGACAGTCAGACAGACTCCCGCATGCGCCCGACCGGGATCCACCCGGCACGCCCACCAGGGGCGATGCTCTGCCCACCAGGGGGCGATGCTCTGCCCATCCTGGGTGTCGCCATGTTGCGACCAGAGCCACTCTAGCGCCTGAGGCAGAGGCCACAGAGCCATCCCCAGCGCCCGGGCCATCTTTGCTCCAATGGAGCCTTGGCTGCGGGAGGGGAAGAGAGAGACAGAGAAGAAAGCGCGGCAGAGGGGTGGAGAAGCAAATGGGCGCTTCTCCTGTGTGCCCTGGCCGGGAATCGAACCCGGGTCCTCCGCACGCTAGGCCGACGCTCTACCACTGAGCCAACCGGCCAGGGCCTGAAACCACTTTTTGATAGTCTTAGAGACTCTGCTGAACCAGCTTCTCCTCGGCTACTTACAGCTGCAGGACAGCAAGCTTTAAAGTTTGTAGAAAAAGCCTTGCAACAAGCACAACCAAAATGCATAAATTCTGAAGAATCAATTGCCTTACTAATTTGTCCCTTGAGTTATACTCCAATGGGACTACTGTGCCAAGCTTCACGTCCTATTGAATGGATTCATTTAGCTGTTACTCCTAAGAAAGTTTTATCTCCTTATTTTGATCTTGTTGCCTCCTTGATTATCAAGAGGCATAGGTGACCCTTACAGCTTATAGGTTTTGAGCCTCAAATTATTGTTGTTCCTTTTTTCAAAGGATCAATAACAATGGCTCTGAAAAACTTCCACTAAGCAAATGGCTTTTGCAAATTTTACAGCTCACTACCCAGCTGATAAAAGTTACATTTGTATTTCCTAAAACAATTGTTAATGAGCCCATTCCTGAAGCACCTACAATCTTTACTAATGGGTCCAGCTCAGGAATAGCAGGCTTAATAATCAATGGACAACTTTATACTGAAACAGTCAACTTAAAATCAGCTCTAAGAGTAGAATTACATGCCATAATCATGGCTTTTCAGCATTTGCCATATTCCTCCTTTAATCTATATACAGACAGCAAATATTTACTTATGGTTGTTTCCACTATAGAGACTGCTGTCTTAGGGACAACTGCTGATGAACTATTGAATATTTCAGCAGTTTCTCCTTCTTCAAAGACTTGTATGTCAACATAGAGCTCCATGTTTTATAGGACATACTTAAGCTTATTCCATGCTCCCTGGAGCTTTAGCACAAGAGAATGCCCTTGTTGATCAAGCTATCCAAAAGAAAATGATTTGGAGCAACCATGACAGATTGAGCAATTCAGTCTCATACTATTCATCACCAGAACGCTGCAGCCCTGTGTAAACAGTTTCAACTTTCTCGGGAAGCAGTACGGCAGATTGGTAAATCCTGTCCAAGGGGTCCTATACTACAATCTGTCCCTTCATTTGGAGTTATCCCTCAAGGACTACTACCAGGACAACTTTGGCAAATGGATGTTTACTCATATACCTTCATTTGGCAAACAGTCCTATGTCCATGTTACAGTGGATACTTATTCTGGATTTATAGTAGCCTCTGCTAGAACAGGAGAGGCTGCTAAGCATGTTATGATTCATTGTCTGTATGCATTTTTTATTATTGGACTTCTTGATGTGATTAAAACGGACAATGCTCCTGCATATGTAGCAAAAGCATTTACTGTATTTTGTCAAACCTTTCAAATTACGGGTATTTCTTATCATCTTTAAAGTCAAGGTATTATTAAAGTGTACTCAGCAAATATTTTAAGGTCAATTTTAAAAAATTTAAAAGGGGGAGTAATATCCTGGAACTCCTACGGGTCTACCATATCATGCTTTTTACTTAAAAAAAAAATTTCTTTTGAATGCTGATGAACAGGAAATGCCAAATCTTTTTCTCCTGCAAACTTCTACCCTCTCTTATTTGATCCACTTAATAACACTGTTTTGTCTTTTTCCAAATAGCTCCAGATATACGGAAAATGTTTATATAGGCAGATGGGATCCTCAAACCCCTCAGCAAGATCATCTGAGCATGGCTTTTAAGGTACCAAGAGGCAGAAAAAGCCCAATAGAGATCAGGTGAAATACCAGCTCTTTGGATATGCCCTTAAGGCTTCAGCGCCTCAAAGGGGTCTCATAGGACTCCATCTGGGCCCTGCTTCAATAGTGGAAAGGAAGGTCATTGAGTCAAAGCCTGCCAGGCTTACGTGCCTTTGCTCTGAGGAAGAAGGGACACTGGAAGGTAGGCTTCCCCCTCGCTCTTCTAAGGGAGGGTTCAGTCTCTTCCAGCCCTGCTCCAGCCACCTATGACCTAACCTTGCCCAGAAAGCTGGAGTTTGCCACTGAAGGCTGAAGGTGCCCAGGGCCATCGGCCCCATCTACGACACTGTGGATGAGCCTAGGGTATTTCTTCCAAGTAGCAGGTAAACTGATCTCATTTACAGAAGGGCCACTTAACTATGTCTTGCCTGAATATTCAGGTTTCTTATTCTTCCCTCAAAGATCTCTGTTGTGGGTGTTGATAGTCCTATTTTCTGCTGCTTTGTTTAATATATAGTGTTTCCTTTATTCCTCCTGCCTCAATGCCCCACTCATATTTCAGGTTGGGACCTATTCCTAATTTAGAACTCCTTTTTTCCTTTTTTTCCAATTTACAAATTTACCTCTACCACCCAGCTTAGTGTATCCCAATTTTCTCTTTACCACGCCACATTTGCAGAGCTCCAAGAAAAAGCACCCTGGTCTCATCTCTCCAAGCTTAGGAGAACAGAAGCTCCATCTCCACACATGATGCAGATGGCTTTTCCAGTCTACCTGAATCATTACCAGCTAGAAGCAGCGGTCATTGGGACTTTGACACTAGCTGCAGAGTGTGGAAGTGTGACAGCAATTCCAGTGCCATGCAGACTTTTCCTGGATGTGGACTTTTCCTGGACTCCTGCTTCTGTGACAGCTTTTCATGGACTGAACTGGGGTTGGGTTGCATTTGCAGAGATTTGAAATGGTGTTGGGGCCAACTTTGACTTGGTGAACATGTTAAGGACATTACTCTTTTATAGATTCTTGTTATATTGGCCAAGAATTTGCTTAAAGGCTTTAATCACTGTAATGTATTAGAATGTTTGTTTGGGTATCTGTTAGCATTGGCTATACTAATTTTGTGTTTGTTCTGTATTTTTTCAGCCTGCTTCCAAATTAGAATCAGGGAAACTAGGAAATCAGATGAGTGCAAATCTCAGCACACAAATTAAAAATAAAAAAGGAAAGGAGGATATGTTCTGGACCGTAAATGGCAAAAAGCCTTTGTAGACTCGAGGCTTAGCGAAAGGCTAAGTTCTCCCCCCTTCATATTGGCTATGAAGCTGAGTATTGCACCCACTTCACTTGCTTCCTTGACTTGCTGGAAGCAATTTACATGCTCTTCCTCTGACTCTTTGTTTGTTTTCAGATGTTAGTAGATTTCACTAATGCATCCTGTTTATGCCTTGGGAGAGTTCCTGTTTTAGCCTGGATGTGTAACTTTGTATCAAGGACTTCCTTGATTTGTATATGGCTACATAATAAAGCAAACTGGGGCTATGGGGCACTCGGATATTGCCATCAGCATTTGAAGTCCTCCCGGTCCCATTTTTTCTTAATAAGTGTGTTTCCTTAATTCTGCACCATTATTAGGAGCTGTGCTGGTCCACAGCAAATAGGCATATGAAAAAATATTCAATGTCATTAATCATCAGAGAAATGCAAATTGAAACCACAGTGAGATGTCACCTCACACCTCTCAGAATGGTGCTCAGTAAAAAATCAACAAACAATAAGTGCTGACAAGAGTGTGGAGAAAAGGGAACCCTCCTGCACTGCTGGTGGGAATGCAGACTTGTGCGGTAACTGTGGAGAAGAGTATGGAGTTTTCTCAAAAAATTAAAAATGGATCTGCCTTTTGACACAGCAATCCCACTTTTAGGAATATATCCTAAGAATACCAAATCACTGATTCAAAAGAAGATATGCGCCTGACCAGGCGGTGGTGCAGTGGATAGAATGTTGGACTGGGATGCCGAGGACCCAGGTTCAAGGCCCTGAGGTCGCCAGCTTGAGTGCGGGCTCGTCTGGTTTGAGCAAAAGCTTATCAGCTTGGACCCAAGGTTGCTGGCTCCAGCAAGGAGTTAGTCTGCTGAAGGCCCATGGTCAAGGCACATATGAGAAAGCAATCAAAGAACAACTAAGGTGTTGCAACACGCAACGAAAAACTAATGATTGATGCTTCTCATCTTTCCATTCCTGTCTGTCTATCCCTCTCTCTCTGACTCTCTCTGTCTCTGAAATACAAACAAACAAAAAAAGAAGATATGCACCCCCATGTTTATGGCAGCATTGTTTGCAACAGCCAAGATCTGGAAACAGCCCAAGTGTCCGTCAGTGGACAAGTGGATCAAAAAGTGTGGTACAATGGAATACTACACAGCCCTGAAAAAGAAGGAAATCTTAACTTTTGCAACAGCATGGATGGACCTGGAGATTATTATGCTAAGTGAAATAAGCCAGGCAGAGAAAGACAAATATCATGTGATCTCACTTATATGTGGAATCTAATGAACAAAGTGAACTGAGCATGGAATAGAGGCAGATGTGGGGTTACAGGGAGCAGAGGGACAGCTATCAGAAGGAAGGGGGATGAGGGGATGGGATCAGAGAAGGTGAAGGGATTAGTGAAACTATATATACATAACACGTAGATATAGATAACAGGACAGCAAATCCCAAAGGGAAGGGGGGAGGGAGCTTGAGGGAAGGGAGCAAAGGAACGGTAATGAGGGATAAGGGGTTGGGGGTGAGGAAGTTATATTGAGTGGACACTTGAATTCAAAAAAAAAACAAGTGCTAGAATAAAGAACTGTTAAGTGCAAAAAAAAAAAACTACTTGAAAGAAAATCAAAAGGGAAAGAAATGGAAATCTGTAGAATAAAGACTAAAAGAAAAAAGGATCAAAAACCAAATAAGAAAAGTTTTTTGAAAAGCAGAGAAAATATGTATGTGGAAAAAGGCTTTTAAAATTATGCACAAAAATAATTTCCAACCTAAAACTCTGTATCTAGGCAAAAAGATATATTTAGCATCACAGGCATTTATTACTTTTTTACTTGTATAAATTTATTTCTACAATTATATATATTAAATAAATATATTTTGGCATGACATTTTCAGACATGCCAAGTTTCATAAAATCTATCTGTCATGTATCCATTTTCAAGGATAGATTGGAGGATGTGCTCCCACAAAATGAGAGGGTAAATAAACCAAGAAAGAGAAAGACACAGGATCCCTAGGAAAGCGGATATGCAACAAGACGGAGGTGAAAAAGATTTCTTGGGGGATGGCAAAGAGAAGACACCAAGATAACCGCTGTGTGTGAAGCTGAGAGAGCAACCAGATCAGCCTCCAGCAACGCAGTAAGTTCCAAAAAAGATTTCTATAAAGAGAAGACATTGATGCCCAGAGTTGAGATCAGCCGCACCTACTACTAGCTGTATGGTCTTAGGCCACATTGCTTTTCTCTATGCTTTAGTTTCCCTCTATAAAATGAGAATAACAATGGCATCCACTTCTTGAGGTTGTTATGAAGATGTGTTAGTATGTTTTGTGTGTATATAATAGTGCTGGGCACACAGTAAACATTATATGTGTTTACAATTATTGTCACTATGATTATTACCTAATATGTCTGAATACATAGAGAGGAGATTTAAACAACGAGGAAGAATTTGGAGTTGAATTATTGATATGTATATAGTAAAGGAAATTACTAAACTAGAAAACTGTTAATTCTAAGGAAAATAAAAAGTTGTATAGAAATAGTAACTACAGCATGGATACCACAAGATTCATACTATAAACTTTCACAGTAATAAACATTGATGGTGGATCTGATCAAAACAATGATATTTACAGACAAATGTGTATGTGAGTGAGGGTGTGCAGAAAAGCTAAATCTCCACCTCCTATAGTGGAAAGTCAATAAATAATGCCCAAAAATAAAAATAAAAATAAGAAAACCTGTTAAAAAGATTAAGTGCTTACCTCTAGGGAGCTGGAATCGGGGAGAAATAAAGCTGGAAAGAGCCATTTTTTAAAAGAAGACTTAGAAACTACTGGCAACTTTTACCATTTGTAAATCAAACTAAAAACTGACTTTAAATTACGATGTGAAAAGATACAAAAATATACAAGAAATGATAATGATGATAATGGATTATTAACCTTAATATTAAGCCTGACCTATGGTGGCACAGTGGATAAAGTGTCAACCTGGAACTCTGAGGTCACCGGTTCAAAACCCCGGGCTTGCCTGGTCAAGGCACATATGGAAGTTGATGCTTCCTGTTCCTCCCCCCTTCTCTCTGTCTCTCTCTCCCCTCTCTAAAATGAATAAATAAAACCTAAAAAAACCTTAATATAAAAAAAAACTATTTAAAATAAATAAATCAGCAATGAACAGGAGAAGGAAATTCACACAAGGGATAAATAAATTACCAATAAAAATCCTCTGATTATGTTACCTAATTTTTTTAAGTCATACATATTAAAATAATGCAATGTTATCATTCATTCTGAATAAATTCCTGCCCTTGGGTGCCTCTTCCTCCTCCTTACCTCACAGGAGTTTTCTCTTCTTCCTGCAGTCAGGGCCAAGGACCACTGGGGAGAGCTCTGGTTGGCTGGCATGTTTACTCTGGGACTCAGCCCTCAGGATCTCTTGAGGACAACAGCTTTTCCCAGGAGCCTATGGCTGGGCAGGGTCCACGGACTCAACCAGAGCTGCTGGGACCAGAGGAAAGATCCTGCAGCCTTCACTATGGAGTCTAGTCTGGGGACTTCACAGAGACTCCAAGAAACCTAGAAAGAAAAGTATTCACATGGTGAGTCATTGAGCATTCACCCCACAAACGTTACTTGGGGGCACCAGAGTACAGCTCACGGCACTGGATGCTGTGGGATAGACAAGGTCTAACAATACCAATTCCAGTTATTAATCAAAATAAAATGTGAGTGAGGCCACAGATTTACACTAAAATTAAAAAGGGCTTAAATTCTATCTTGGCCAACTTTTAGCTATGAGAATATAAAATGCTTCTTCAGTTATTTTTTTTTCAAAATGAGTCAAAACTGTCTCAAGGGCTTGTGAAAATTAAATAAGATGGTGTTTGTAAGGCACTTAGCACCAGAATGGCCCAAGTGAAGTTTTAATTGATATTAGCAAGTATTGTTATTATGGGGAATCATATAATGTGCAAAAGCAGGTACCTCATTTAATTTGCACAACAATCCTGTCATCTATGTGTTGCTGTAATCATTATTTCACTTTATACATGCGACAATCTACCTGGCTTCAAAGTTCACATTCTCAACACCATACCAATGGCACCTGTTAGTAGTAGGCTAAAAATAAAAGTAGTTCTGAGTAGATACTGAAAACATGACTGTGATTTGGAATAAGGAAAATATTAATAGCCCGGGACTAAAATTGTTTAATTACCTCAAAAATACTCAAAGGTAAAAAACTGTTTATCCTCTTATTGAGGGAGGAAAGGGTGTCTCAGTGTCCAAGCTGAGGTACAATTTTATTCTAGTCAACCAATAGAGGAGGGGCACTACAGATTCAGTCATTCTTTATAGGAATGGGAAAATATCCACATAAAATGAAGAGGAATTTAATTAAGACAACAAAAATGAGAGACAGGATGAAGAGAAAACAAGGAAGTAAAGTAAGTAAGGAGCAAAGTAAAAGGCATGAACAAGTAAGTTTTTAAACTCATAAAGATGATGTCATACCAAAGAAAGAGAATATGCTTTTTTTTTTTTGTATTTTTCTTAAGTTGGAAATGGGGAGGCAGTCAGACAGACTCCCGCATGCACCCGACCGGGATCCACCCGGCATGCCCACCAGGGGGCGATGCTCCGACCATCTGTTGCAACCAGGGCCATTCTAGCACCTGAGGCAGAGGCCATGGAGCCATCCTCAGTGCGCGGACCAACTTTGCTCCAATAGAGCCTTGGCTGCAGAAGGGGAAGAGAGAGACAGAGAGGAAGGAGAGGGGGAGGGGTGGAGAAGCAGATGGGCGCTTCTCCTGTGTGCCCTGGCCGGGAATCGAACCCGGGACTCCTGCACGCCAGGCCGAAGCTCTACCACTGTGCCAACCGGCCAGGGCTGCTTTCTTTTTTTATGCCCATGGAACTTTTACAAAATTCTATCAAGTAACTTGTCCACAAAAAAAATCTGATAGGTGTTTTAATGTTGGAAATTAACAGGCTACATTCTCTGATCATAGTATAAAGTGTTCAATTTCATTAGTCATTAGGGAAACGTAAATCAAAATCAAAATTTTCCATTAATTATGAGACAATAGCAAGTCTTCCTAAGGTATGAATAACCTGGAACTCTCATACATTGCTGGTAGAATTGTAAAAAAAAAAAAATGCAGCCATTCTGAAAAACAGTTTGGCAAAATGTTACCCACAGAGTCATCACATGACCCAGCAGTTCCAGTCCTAGGTATCGACACCAAAAAAGTGAAAACACATGTCTACTCCAAAACTGTACACAAATATTCACAGTAGTCAAAAAATGAAAACTACCTAAATATACATCAACTGAAGAATGGATAACCAAATGTGGAATATCCACACAATAAAGTTATTTAGCAATAAAAAGTAATAATACATGCTACAACATGAATGAACCTTAAAATCATTATCTTACATGAAAGATGCCAGTCACAGAAGAACACATATTTTCTAATTCCATTCATATAAAACGTCTAAAATGGGCAAATACACAGAGACAGAAAATTGATTAAAGATTTCCTAAAGCTGGGGGTTTGGAGGTGGCATGAATGGTGAATGTCTGCTAATGTGTACAAGGTTGAAAATGTGCTAAAATCACATTGTGGTGATGATTGCATAATTCTGTGAATGTACTTAAGACTACTGGATTGGGTCCTGGCCAGTTTTGCGCAGTGGATAGAGCATCAGCCCGGCTTGTGGACGTCCCAGGATCAATCCCGGTCAGGGCACACAAGAAGTGACTATCTGCTCTCTCCCTCTCTCTCTCCTCTTTCTCTCACTCTTCTCCTCTTGCAGCCAGTGGCTCGATTGGTTTGAGTGTTGGCCCTGGGTGCTGAGGATAGCTCCGTTGATTCAAGCATCAGACCCAGACAGGGGTTGCGGGGTGGATCCCGGTCGGAGCACATGCAGGAGCCTATCACCCCTCCTCTCACTTTAAAACAAAACAAAACAGAAAAACACTGAACTGTATACTTGAAATGGGTGAATTTTATGATACTGGAATATATCTAAATAAGTCTGTTTTAAAAGAAAAGAAACCGTTTCCTAAATAACCCAGGACCAAAGAGGGAAATCAATACAGAAGCTACACAATGTTTACCAGCAGTCACAGAACATACTAAACTTATATATAAAGTGAAGTGTGCAGCTTTAAATGGCTTTATTTTTAATTAAAAAATAAATATTACAAAAAAGAACTATGTTCCACCTAAAACATTCAAAACAGAAAAAACGAAATTAAGCTAACCTCCCCAAAAATAAAGTAGTACTGAATAAAAATAAAATTTTGAATGATCAAATAAGTATAACAATGGGAAGTTTAAAGCAAACAAAGAGTTGGATCTTTGAGATGACCAATGTCGTAAATAATGCACTAACAAACCAGATAGAGTTTATATATATATATATATATATATATATATGGAAGTCTCAAAGGAAATTAAAAAGTAGCCTGACCATTATATATATTATATATATATGATGTAAAAAAATAATGTGAGAGATTATTCCTCTCACATTATATATATATAATGTGAGAGGAATAATCTTTCCCAGATAAGGCAGTGGTTCAAAGTAGTTATTGTGGGATATCATGTATAACTGTGCAGCAACACAGTTTAATATTGATGTGAAAGAGGTGCTCCCCTAGCAAAAAACATAAATTAACAAGGTTAACAGAGGAAAAGACATAGAAGAGAACAATGAATGTAGAAGAGACTAGAACAAAAATGACATAAGACAACAAATACAAAGACTGAAAAGTAGAAAGGAAAGGTGGCCAGCCCAGACCTCAGGGACTGGAGAACATTATTACAGCGATGAGTTCCCTGGGTTTCATTCTCCCTCCCATGTGTCAGACAAGGCGCTGGAGAAGCCTGTAACTCAAAATTGTCAACAGGCACAGACAAACAAAACTCGAAGAAAAGCCTACTCCCCTTAATCAAAGAACCAAGGAAAGTGTGGCTGAACTGAATATACTCACCCTACTCCAGCCAAATAGTAACAGAACAAACACACTTTCTCTTCAAGCACCCATGCAACATTCTCTCAAACATACAATATCTAGGGTCATAAAACAAACCTAAACAAATTAAATTATAAAGCATATGTTCCTTGATTTTAAGAGCATTGAACTAGATAATCAATAACAAAAAGATAACAGGAAAGCCTCCAAACACTCAGGAATTAAGAAATACATTTCTAGATAATCCATGGATCAAAGAGGAAGTCTCAAAGGAAATTAAAAAGTAGCCTGACCAGTGGTGGCACAGTGGAGAAAGCGTCAACCTGGGACGCTGAGATCCCAGATTCAAAACACTGAGGTCACAGCTTAAGCGCAGGCTCATTCGGCTTAAGCATAGGTTTGCTAACTTGAGCACAGAATCTCCAGCTTGAGCAAGTGGTCACTGGCTTGGCTTGAGCGGACCCCCACACCCCATCCAGGATCGTATGACAAGGAATCAATGAACAACTAAAGTGAGTGATGCAATTACAAGTTGATGCTTCTCATCTTTCTCCCTGTCCCCCTCTCTCCCTCTCTCTCTCCCTCTCAAAAATAAAACAATGAATAAAGATAAAAATATAACATAATGATATTCGTGGAATGCAGATAAAGCAGTGCTGAAAGGGAAATTTATAAATTTAAATGTTTATATTAGAAAAGAATTAAGGTCTTAAATCAATCATCTAAATTGCCACTTTAAGAAACTAAAAAAAGAGCAAAGTAAACCCAAAACAAGCAGAAGGAAAGAAGTAATAAACATAACAGCAGAAAACAATGAAATTAAAAACAGAAACAATGAAATTGAAAACAGAAAAATAAAGAAAAATCAATGAAAGCAAAAGCTGGTTCTTTGAAAACATTGATAAAATTGGTAATCTTCTAGCAAGACTGACAGACAAAAAGAAGACACAAATCACCAACAGAAATGAAATAGGAGATATAACTATAGTTCCTGCAGCCATTAAAAGGGAACAGAATACCACACACAACTTGATATACATTAATTCAACAACTTGGATGAAATGGTCCAATTCCTCACAAAACACACACTCCCACAACTCATCCACTATTAGCTACTCTGAAAAGATAGTAACTAAATAATCTGAACACTCATGTAACAACTACAGAAAATGAAGACATAATCAAAAAGTTTCCAAAAGAAAATTTCCAGGCCCAGAAGGTTTCACTGCAGAGTTCTACCACATATTTAAAAAAAAAAAATTAGCATAATTTTTCCACAATCTCTTCCAGAAAACATAACACTTCCCAGCTCGTTCTACAATGTCAGTATTGCCTTAATATTAAAACCAAAGACAATACAGAAAAGGAAAACTATAGACTAACATTTCTCATGAACTTAGATGCAAAAATTCTCAAAAAAAAAGTATTAGCTAATCAATTCCTGCAACACATAAAGAGAATTATACACCACAATCAAGTGAAATTTATTACAGGAATGTAAGGCTGGTTCAATATTCAAAACTCAGTGTACTCCTCCATGTTCACAGGCTAAAGATAAAATATCACAAGATCATATAAATTCATATAGTACGGCAAAATTCAACATATATTCATGATACACGTAGACAAACACACAGATCAATGGAACAAAAAGTAGTCCCACACAAGTATGGCCAACTCATTCATTCATTTACTCACTTTATCTATCTAATTTATCTATCTATCTATCTATCTATCTATCTTATCTATCTAATCTATCCTATCTATCTATCTATCTATCTATCTATCTATCTATCTATCTATCTTTCTATCTATTTATGTGAGAGCAGGGAAGGCAGAGAGACAGACTCCCACATGCCAGGACCCGGATCCACAGGGCAAGCCACCTATGGGGCGATGTTCTGCCCACTGGGGTGTTGCTCAGTTGCAGCCTGAGCTTTTTTAGTGCTGGGAGCCAACTAGCTCCAGCCAATCCAGCCAGGACTGCAGGATAGGAGAGGGGGGAGGGGGGAGATAGATAGGTAGGTAGATAGAGGGGAGGGGGAGGGGTGGAAAAGCAGATGGTTGCTTTTCCTGTGTGCCCTGACCAGAATCGCACCAGGGACATCCACACCTGGGGCAGACGCTCTACCACCGAACCAACCAGCCAGGGCCTGCCAATTTATTTTTGACAAAGGTGCAAAATAACAGGAAGGACAGTTTTTTCAATAAGTAGCGTTAGTACTTGGGGCTTGAGTAACTGGACATTCAAATAAATAAACCTCAATCTAAGTCTCACATTTCATACAAACTTAACTCAAATGGATCATGAACAGCAGGAAGGAGAAATGGACAACTCAGCATCACAGTAGAAAATTTATCTCTCCTCTCCCAGGAACAGAAGAAGCAGATAAAAAAAAAAATTGTACAAATTGTGTACAACACAACTGACAACTAAATAATTAAATATTATTGTCGAGTTATAAATGGAACATTTACTAAAATTCACCACTCACTAGGCCATGCATCCTCTCATATTTCAAAGAATGAGCTTCATGTAGACATTTTTCAGACCACGTTTTTCTAAGGTTAGAAATCATGAAACAGATAAACTTTTGTAAACTGAAAACGCACTTCTAAATAACTCAATGTGCAAAAGAAAAATTATCAACTCTTAAAAACACTTCAAACATAATGCACCAAACCTTGTGGGTTTTAGAGTGAACTTGAAAACCTTAATATTGATATGAGAAAAGAGGAAATCCTGCAAAGTAATCAGTGAATCATCCAACTACAGTTAGACAAACGAGTACCTCACTGACCACACAAAATTCCTCAACACTCACCCTCCCCAGGGCCGCATCACTGCAAAACGCCTCCTGCACAGCGCACTGAGATTCTCCTGACTACTGTTAACCCTCGACTCAGAACCACAGCCGCTTCCGGTCACCACCCCTAGCACCGCCCCTTCTCTGGATTTGGAGCTTCGCAGGAATGGGGCGTGGTTCTGCACATGCGCAAAACCACATTTGAAGCCACTGTCAGCCAAGAGTGAACATGGAGTTGCTACTGAGTCAGTGTTTTAGGGCATTAGGTGCCACTGGCCAGCGGTGGGGAACGTGACCGTACTCGGGTCGCGCTTCCTCATGGGGTACGCCATGGTGGAGGAGGGGCCGTTCAGTACTGAGGATGAGGAAGCCTCTGTCACAGAGCTGAGCAGTGGAGGTGTCTCGTAGGTGGTGGGAGGAGCAGGGTTAGAGACGTTTCCCTGGGCAGGCTTCCTGAAGGAGGGGTCTTTGGATCTGTACTTTTTGGATCTGAAATAATGTTCAGAGAAGCCGAGGGGCCTTTGGAAAGAGGCAGAGATGCCAGTGGCTGTCAGCTCTTGGCGGATACCATAGGATGAGAAGGGGGTAAAAGACGGGTTACAGGCCTCTCCTGGATCACACCACGAGGGGAGAAGGGAAAGAAATCAGAAATGTGCAGGCCCCGCCCCTCAACTATAGCACTGGAGAGAAAAAAGGGAGAAGTCAGCGTTAGCTTCCCCTCTACTGTGCTTGTGGAGGTTGGTTATGGGGTTTGAGTGTTCCCATAATCTACATTTTTTCCACTCCAGCTACCCAAGCTAAAATAAAAGTATAATAATACATGAAATGTAATAATTATATAGTTATATAATACTTTTTCTTAACCTAATGTAATATGTCACTAAAAACATCTTTAAGAAACTATTATTTTTATTTCTATGTAAAATAAAATCTACATAGTGATAGCTACCTTACTTTGCAAATGTAGTTTTAAGACAAGACTGATACTGCCCTTCAACCAGTTTTCTTTCCCTAATGATCTACAATACGGAAAGTATGAAGATGCCCTGCCCTTCTGAGAGATGTCACTGTGGCAAATGAGGAAGAAGCTGTACTGCCTTTCACTTGACAGTACCTATACTGTCAACAGCAAGGTCAAATATCTCCTCCTCCATGGTATCCTCCAGACAGAGGTAGAAAGCTGAGGGCGTTCCCGAATCCTCAGGTTGAGGGAACTCCTATAGCCCTGGTCTGGGTGTTTATTGAATAAGTAAATGAAAGAAGAAATGGAATCAATGGAAGTACATTTGGCATGTATACACTTGTAACAGAGTGCCTGGAATCATTGTTAATGTTGTTGAGTGTCATAATAGTACTAGGATATGTTTAAGAAAAATAGATCTGTTAGACCATTTCAGAGAAAAAAAGATAGAGCCAACAAACATATGAAGGGATGTTCAAAGTCATTAGTGATTAAGGGAATACAAATCAAGACATGTTGAGGTGACATTTTACATACACCCATTCAATTTGCAAAAATTTAAGTCTGAAAATACCAAGTGTAGGAGAGGATGTGCACCCACCAGATTTTCTGACCTATTGAAGGAATGTAAACAACTGAAACCACTTTAGGAAACAGTTGGCATTCCCTTCAACAGTGAAATATACCTCATCATCCAGCCAGTCCTCTCCTAAGAATATATCCAAAAGAAACCTTGCACATGAAAGTGAGGATATGTGTGGCATCCTGTTCATGACAGCAAAACCTGAAAACAAAAATGGATGGTCATCAACAGGAGTCAAAATGAATGAACTAGAATAATACCCAACAGTATGGATGAATATTAAGGGAAAAAATCTTATAATTCCCAAAAGAATGTATAAAGCATAACTCACTTATATAAAACTAAAAGCTACTAATATAAAGAACATGAACTATTTAGGATTGTGTGTAGTTGTAATAAAATTATATAAAAAGGGCCTGACCTGTGGTGGAGCAGTGGATAGAGCATCGACCTGGAGTAATGAGGTCACTGGTTCAAAGCTCTAGGCTTGCCTGGTCAAAGCACATGTGGGAGTTGATGCTTCCTGCTTCTCTCTCCCCTTCTTTTTCTCTCTCTTTCCTCTCTCTAAAATGAATAAATGAAAAATAATTATATAAAAATAAATAAAAAATAGATGAACTTAGCCTGACCAGTGGTGGCACAGAAGATAGAGCATCAACCTGGGACACTGAGGTCCCAGGTTTGATACCCAGAGGTCGCCAGCTTGAGTGCAGGCTCACCAGCTTGAATGCAGAGTTCCCACTTTGAGTGTAGGATCATTGACATGACCCCGTGGTCCCTGGTTTTAGCCCAAAGTCACTGGCTTGGCTAAAGCCTCCCCATCAAGGCATGTATGAGAATGAATCAATGAACAACTGAAGTGAGTGACACAACTACGAGTTGATGCTTCTCATCTCTCTCCCTTTCTGTCTCTGTCTCTATCTCTGTCAGTCACTCACTAAAAAAAATAGATGTAGGGACTCAGGACAATGTTTACTTCAGTTGAGGGGAGGCAGGACAATGAATTGGGGGAACACATGAATAGATGGAGGTTATTGTCAAGGCCCTACCTTTTCTTTTAAGTGGTAGGTGCATAAATGTTAATTGTATTATTAAAACTAAGTATTTCAATTAATTGGGAATATTTAATGGTTAGATCAATAGCTACACATAAAAAGAGAAAGTTTGCATGGAGAAAAGTACTGCCGTTTCCCTGAATGGGGCAAGAAAACCTTTGGTAGAATGAGCAAGGAGGCAGGAGCCCCACAGCTCTCACACTTACTAAGGCTGCTGCCATACATGTGCTCTGGCTCCGGCCCACCTCATCACGCCACTCATCTGCTCCAATGTTTTTCTTCATATCTTTCTTTCCTGACCTACCTCACCACTTCCTAGCTCCTCGCCATGCTTATGTTTTCTTCATAGCCTTCCTTTTTAACAGAAATTATCTTATTCATTTACTGTTTGCTCATTTCCTTGTTTGTGCTGATACTGCAATGATTTCTGCTTCTCACATATGTGGAGTAATCAACTTCTTATTTTTTGGCATATTTACCACACATGTAGAGAGCAGCAAAACACACACACTGGATTCATTTTCTTAAAAGATTAATTATTTCCACTTGGCCTGTGGTGGCACAGAGGATAAAGCATCGACCTGAAATGCTGAGGTCGCCAGTTCAAAACCCTGGGCTTGCCCCGTCGAGGCACATATAACAAGCAATCAATGAACAACTAAAGTGAAACAACTATGAATTGATACTTCTCATTCCCCTCTCTCCTAGATCTGTAAAATCAATAAATAAAATATTTTAAAAAACAAATTATTCGCTCCAAAAACCTCTTCAGGCATCTCTGAATGACACAACTAATTATAAAATTGATTTGGTATGAGTAATGCAGGAAATACTAAAGAGACAGAGACCTTGTAAGTATATGAGGTTCTATTTGTTCTTCATAAAATGTTTATTGATCACCAGTAACAGCCCTTAGTACTTGATATTTGGTAAAACAGAAGAGCCCCCAAATCCTTAGCTTCATTGACCTGCATCCTAAAAGAGAAGAGAGCTAATAAACATTGTTTATTAAAAGGCTGTATCTGCTAAAGGGCAGAGCGATGTGACTTAGAAATGTTGGGGGACTGTCACTTTAAATAGGAGGATCAGAGTTACCTTTTAAACTCTATCACTGATTTCCTACATCCTGGAGTAGACCAGTTGCAAATCTTCACATTTATGTGAGTATCCATTTAAAAACAAAGAAGAATGCAAGGTCAGAATATTTTCATACTGCAGCTAAAGACAAAATAGTGAGCACATCTGTGTTGTACAATAGATTCAAGGAATAATAATGTCTAAAGAAAATTACTTAAGTGACTGCAATAAAGTTTAAAGGTGTTATTAAGCTGGTATGCATCAGATAACTCTACAATAGAAGCAGAGCTAGGGTTTTATAGGGGAAAGTTGAGTTCATGTCTTTGAAGTTTTTTACTTTTTAAATTAAACTCACAATTTGGGAGGGTCAATCTTGTTTTCATGTACCTCGTGGGATTGGAGCCCCATAACATCAGAACAGTATTTTCTGAGAATTGTTTTGTAAACCTTGAAGCCAGTGGTGGGATTCAAATAATTTTAACAACTGGTTCTCTGCCCTAATGAACGTTTTAAGTATAAAAAAACAATATACCAAAAGGTAGTTTATTATTTCATGCATTTAATATATTTTTTTTAATTCCTCTTTTTTTATTTTTATTTTTTTGCAGAGACAGAGAGTGAGTCAGGGAAGGACAGACAGGGACAGACAGACAGGAACGGAGAGAGATGAGAAGCATCAATCATTAGTTTTTCATTGCGCGTTGCAACACCTTAGTTGTTCATTGATTGCCCCCTCACATGTGCCTTGACCGCGGGCCTCCAGTAGACCGAGTAACCCCTTGCTGGAGCCAGCAACCCTGGGCCCATGCCGGTGGGCTTTTTGCTCAAACCAGATGAGCCCGCGCTCAAACTGGTGACCTCGGGGTCTCGAACCGGGGTCTTCCGCATCCCAGTCCAACGCTCCATCCACTGCGCCACCGCCTGGTCAGGCTCATGCATTTAATATTTAAATAAGAATAATAAAAGAGGTATACAAAATTAGGTTAATAAGAGTTTAAAAATATTAATGAAAAATATTAAATAATACCTGACAAAAAACAATAAAACTATTAAGATATTTCCATATTGCTTCTTGATTGGTGTCCTCACTTGCAATTTTCTTCATTTTTGACCAAGCATCATTGGTTGTGTGATTTATCCTTAATGATATTCTCACTGTAGGGGTAGGATCCCATTCCTTAAGGGGTAGGCCAGTTAGACTAATAGTCATTGTGTTTGATATGTTAGAAACAGTTAGGTGATTTCTCTTCTCTGAACATATTATGTTCATCTTTGTGTGTTTTTTTAACTTTATTTAGAAAATTAACTTAAACAGGCTGACACTGATCAATAAGAGTACATAGGTTTCAGGTAAACATTTCTATAGCATTTGAACTATAGATTATGTTGATTTGACCCATAACCCAAAGTCAAATCATTTTACGTCACCTTATATTTTTCCCTTTCTACAGCCTTTACCTTACCCTCTTCCCCACATCCTCCTTCCCCTGGTAACCACTTCACTTTTATCTACATTCATGAGTCTCAGTTTTATATTCCACTTATGTGTGAAATCATACAGTTCTTAGCTTTTCCTGATTTACTTATTTATATCAGTATAATGTTTTCAAGGTCCATCCATATTGTTGTAAATATCACTATGTCATCATTTCTTATGACTGAGTAGTATTCCATTGTATATATGCACCACTTCTTCTTTATCCAATCCTCTATCAAGGGACAATTTGGTTGTTTCCATGTCTTGACCACTTTGAATAATGCTTTGATGAACATGGGGTGCATGTGTCTTTACGTATCAAAATTTCTGAGTTTTTGGAGTAGATACCCAGTAGAGGGATTGCTAGGTCATATGGTAATTCTATTCTTAATTTTTTGAAAAACCACCATACTTTCTTTCATAATGGTTTTACTACTTTGCATTTCCACCAGCAGTGAATGAGATGTTGCTGTCACAATGATGTAGGTGGGGCCAAAGATGCGTTGGTGTGGGGGATATGTTGTGAAGGCTTTATGGCTTCAGCTTTACAGCTTCAATTTTATGGCTTTATGGCTCTAGCAATGGCAATCTCAGGCCTCTGGGTACTCCTCCCCATGTCTCAACAGACCCGGGGACCAGATGAAGAGCACCTCTGTTCTTCAGGGGAGAACAGGGCTCTGGAGAGTTAACTGTGGGGCTTGTCTCTGCCACTCTCAGTACCACAAGGTCAGAGAGGCAGGATCTAGTAGACTGGGGGCCACACTTTAGTTTTCTCTGTCTCTGCCAAGTGCAGGCTGCAGGTAGACTGTGGGAATACTGGCCATGACCACATGCTCTGGCTGGTTTGGTTTATCTCACCTCTGCCCCTCTATCTCACCACTCTTCTCAGCAGAAGGAGACACTGAGTTTCCTTCTCTGTACCCCTCAGACAAAATCAAAACAGCTTGAGTCTCTCTCCTCCCTGTAGTCCAAAGAGAGAAAAAAAACTGAGTCACACTGGGTTTGTCTCCTCCTCAGAGCTGTCCATGAGTGCATTTTATCTTCTGACCCCCTTTTCAACCCATACCACTCATAGTCCATTCAGTGTGTGGATTTTTCAGGCATACCTGTGAGCCCAGCTGGGGTTCTTTCACTGCATTGTAGTTGTTCAACTTATTGAAATTTCAAGGAGGAGAGATCAAGAGTATCTCTCATGCCACCATTACTCTGACATAATCTGTCTGATTATTTAAAAATAAAATTTAAAGTAATTACTCAAATTCTTAGATGTGAGAATGGGCTTTTGGCTGTGCAAGAAAATGTCCTTGTTCTTAGGAGTGTGTCAATATACAAAGATGACCCAAATGAGGATAGAGACTACTTACAATTTTTTATAGCAAGGGAGTCAGCTACCATCACTTGCATTTGGCAGAGATTCAACTGCAAGCAGGAGAGTGAGAAAGCTTTATACTGAAAAAAGTAAGGTTTTAGGTGTGCCTTAATAGGAGGCTACTGGCATTGGGAAGCTGGAGGTGGGCTAAATAGAAACAGGGCATACTATGTTATTGGTTAGGGGAACAGATTTGGCTTTCTATGGTGGGACCAGAGTTGGAACTGGAAAGTGGAGGCAAAAATTAAGAGGCTGGTAGTCACTGACCAAGACCTGACCAATTGATGCAGAGGTAGTGGTTTGGCTTCCTATGCCTACAGAGGTTGTAGGTCAGAGTTCTATTATTCTATTATTATCTGGTCATAGTCCATTTGAATATTTAGTCCCTCAAGAGATATGTGTTGAGTATTGAGCTTTGAAGGAGCATGTCTGCAGCTTACTATAAAATGTATTATACCACTTATGACAAACCCTCAGCCAATATCATGCTATGTGTTGAAAAACTGAAAGATTTTCCTCTAAAATCAGGAATAAGACAAGGATGCCCACTCTTTCCATTCTAATTCAACATAGTTCTGTAAGTCTTAGCCAGAGCAATTAGGCAAGAGAAAGACATAAAAGGCATCCATATTGGGAAACAAAAAGTAAAGGTATCACTTTTCACACATGACATGATTCTGTTTATAAAATACCCCAAAGACTCCACTGAAAAACTATTAGAAACAATAAACCAATACAGTAAAGTTGCAAGATATGAAATCAATATACAAAAGTCTACTACTTCCTGTACACCAACAATGAAACTTGAGAAAATGCATTTTAAAAATTCCTTTTACAATTTCAACAACAACAAAATGCCTAGGAATGAACTTAACATAGGATGTGAAGAACCTATATACTGAAAACTACAAAGCATTATTAAAAAGAGATTGAAAAAGGCACAATAAAATGGAAAGATATTCTGTGTTTGTAAGTTAGAAGAATCAACATAGTTAAAATAGCCATATAATAATAGCATATTACACAGAGCAATATACAGATTTAACACAATCCCAATGAAAATTCTAGTGTCATTTTTTTTTTTAAAAAGTAGAAAAAAAAATGATCAGATTTGTATGGGACCACAAAAGACCCCAAACAGACAAAATAATCCCAAGAAAAAAGAACAAAGCTGGAAGTATTATGCTACTTGACTTTATATTATACTATAGACTGAGTCACCATCTTGGAATTCTTTGGGTCCCTTTTTGCCTTCTCCTTTCTTTGCATTCAAGGCAGGATTTCTATCATCTCTTAGTATTTTTGGTCACTGAGTTCTTCCTCTGCCTGCTAGCTCCAAACTCCTTGTCTTGTTGAGGATACAGAGAGCCCAGGCAAAATGCCAACACATTTCTCTGTCCAGCTGGTGGCACATCTGTATTTATCATGAGTTCAGTTCGATACCTATCTCCTGTATGTAATCTTCCCCTATTATTGCCAGCCCACATTTAAACATATCAGGCTCTAGAGCTTTGACAGCGAGGTACAACAACACTACATTATACAGTGACTGGGTCATGCTTGCTGTTATATTAAGAAGAATAAACCAAAGAGCATCAGGGTGAAACAAGGAGACTGCTGAGCCGATGATGGTGATGACTCAGATGTTAGAAAATAAGAAAAAAAATGATGTCAGAGTAATGGCAGCATGAGAGATACTCCCGATCTCTCCCCTTGAAATTTCAACAAACTGAACAACTATAACACAGCAAAGGAACTCCAGGTGGGCTTACAGGCACACCTGAAAGATCTGTGCACTGAATGTATTAAAATTTTTTTGTTAGTGTTCTTAACAATACCACTCTCAAATGCCATCAAGGAAGAAGAAATCAAATATCATGGCTACACAAGACAGAGAGGTAGTTCAGAAAGAAAATAAAAAATCTCCAGAAAAAATTTCAATCATATTGTAACCTTGGAGTTAAATAATAGAGAATTCAAAGTTAAAGTTCTGAAAAAACTCCACAAGATGCAAGAAGACATGAATAGGCAACTTAATGAACTCAGAAAACATACTAATGAGCAAAACAAATACCTCACCAAGGAGACTGAAACTTTAAAAACAGAGATATAGAATTCAATACATAAATTGAAAACTGAGGCAGGAAGTTTGGCTAATAGAACAAGCCTGATAGAGGAAAGAATCAGTGATATAGAAGACAGGCAACTAGAGATGCTACATACAGAGAAGAAAGAGACTCGTGAACTAAAAACAAAACAAAACAAAACTGAGAGAGCTCTACAAGAATTGTCTAAATCCATCAGAAAGACCAATATAAGAATAATGGGTATATTAGTAGAAGAATAGAGGAGAAGGGAATGGAGAGCTCATTCAAACAAATAATTATTTAATTATAATTGATGAGAATTTCCCAAACAAATAGAAAGAGTTAAAGCCTCAAATACAAAAAGCAAACAGAACTCTGAGTTACTGCAACCCAAACAGACATACTCCAGAGCACGTCATAATAAAATTGTGAAAAATCAATGACAGAAAAAATCCTCAAGGCAGCTAAAGAAAAGAACATAACCTATAAAGGAAAGCTCATTAGGTTATCATCAGACTCCTCAGCAGAAACTCTACAAGCCAGAAGAGAGTGGACCCAAACATTCAAAATACTGAAAGAGAGGAATTACCAGCCAAAAATACTATATCCATCAAAGCTATCCTTCAAATATGGTGGAGAAGTAAATATTTTCCAGACATGCAGAAGCTGAGGGAATTTATCACCAGAAACTCTCCCCACTATAGGAAGTATTCAAGGGGAGGTTGAGGGGTGAGGGTGTTATATTGAGTGGGACACTAGAATCCATGTTACCACAATAAATTTAAAATTTTTTAAAAAATCCTTGAGGTCTCTGTCTTGAATTTGAGCTCACCAACTTGAGCACAGGGTCAATGGATTAAGCACAGGTTTGCCAGCTTGAATGTGGGGTCGCAGGCTTGAGCACAGGACCATCAACATGATCCTGAAGTTGCCGGTTGGAGCCCATAGTTGTAGGTTGGAGCCCAAGGTCACCAGTTTGAGCAAGGGGTCACTAGCTCAACCTAAGCCCAGGGTCACCAATCAAATCCCTGATCAAGGCACATATGAGAACCAGTCAAGGCACAACTAACTGTAACAACGAGTTGATGCTTCTACTTTCTTCTTTCTCTCTCTCTCTCAAAAAAATTATCATATAGCAAAATTAAATTTTTGTTGTACAGTTCTTTTAATTTAAATACATGTATAGATTTGTATATCCACCACCATCATGAGGACATAGAACAGTTCCATTACATCTCTCTAAAAAACAACTCTCATCACACCTAGGGTATTTAACAACGTTACAATAATACCATGCAGTTCAAAATCAAATTTTTCTAATTATCCCCAAAATGCTTTACTTTTATAAAAATCCAAAATCCAAATAAGGTTCATACATTGCATTTGGTTGTCATGCTTAAGTCTCTAACCTGTCTTTAGTCTTTAAATGTATTTTTCCAGCCTATTTTGTCTTTCACAGCCTTGATATTTTTACGACCCTATGTCAATTGTGGTATAGATAGCTGTACATTTCTTATTGTTTCCTTATTAAGAGATTCAGGTCAAACAACTTAGGAAAGAAAATCTACATCGATGAAGTGGCCCTCTCAGTGAATCATGTCTGCAAGCATGTTTCCGTGCATCCTATATTTGGTAATACTAGATTTAATTACTTTATTGTAAATAAATGTTTTACCTTAGGGTAATTATTTGGGAACCCTGTGAATAATCTGTTTCCCAATGTATTAATTTGCTAGGGCTGCCATAACAGAATATCATAAACCGGTTGACTTAAACAACAGAAGTTTATTTTCTCACAGTTTTGAACGCTCAAAGTCTAAGATCAAGGTACTGGCAGGTTTGGTTTCTCCTGAGGCCTTTGTACTTGTTTTGTATATGGTCATCTTTTTACTGCTTGTCTACATGCTTATATTCTGTGCACACCCAGTGTCTCTCTACATATCCTAATTTCCTCTTCTTTTTTTTTTTTTCTGAAGCTGGCAACGGGGAGAGACAGTCAGACAGACTCCCGCATGCGCCCGACCGGGATCCACCCGGCACGCCCACCAGGGGCGATGCTCTGCCCACCAGGGGGCGATGCTCTGCCCCTCCGGGGCCTCGCTCTGCCGCGACCAGAGCCACTCTAGCGCCTGGGGCAGAGGCCAAGGAGCCATCCCCAGCGCCCAGGCCATCTTTGCTCCAATGGAGCCTTGGCTGCGGGAGGGGAAGAGAGAGACAGAGAGGAAGGAGGGGGGCAGGTGGAGAAGCAAATGGGCGCCTCTCCTATGTGCCCTGGCCGGGAATCGAACCAGGGTCCCCCGCACGCCAGGCCGACGCTCTACCGTTGAGCCAACCGGCCAGGGCCCCTCTTCTTTTTTTTTTGACAGAGACAAAGAGAGACAGAGAGAGGGACAGATAGAGACAGACAGACAAGAAGGGAGAGAGATGAGAAGCATCAATTCTTCGTTGTGGCACCTTAGTTGTTCATTGATTGCTTTCTCATTTGTGCCTTGATGGGGCAGGAGGGAGCTCCAGCAGAGCAAGTGACCCCTTGCTCAAGCCAGCAACCTTGGGCTCAAGCTGGTGAGCTTACTCAAACCAGATGATCCCGCACTGAAGCTGGACCTCGGGGTTTTGAACCTGGGTCCTCTTCATCCCGGTCCAATGCTCTATCCATTGTGCAACTGCCTGTTCAGGCTAATTAGCTGTTCTTATAAGGACACCAGTCAGATTGGATCAGGGTTTACCCTAAAGAGCCCATTTTAATGTAAACCCCTCTTTAATGGCCCTATCTCTAATATGTCACATTCACATTCTGAAATACTGGGGTTAGGGTTTCAATGCATAAATTTTGGAGGAACACATTTCAGCCCATAATACTCAAATAAGCTTTTACAAAATGGTTTTGCTGTTGTTTTTTTAGGGAGAGAGTGAAAGACAGAAAGACAAAGAGAGACAGACAGGAAGAGAGAGAGATTAGAAGCATCAACTCTTTGTGGCACTTTATTTGTTTATTGATTGCTTCTCATACATGCCTTGACCAGGGGACTCCAGCTGGGTCAGTGACTCCTTGCTCAAGCCAGTGACCCTGGCATTTCAAACCTGGACCCTCAGCATCTCAGGTCAATGCTCTCTCTACTGAACCACCACCTGGTCAAGCCACAAAATGGTTTTAGCCTTCATTGATGATCTTCACCTAAAACAATGATTAACTTAGGGATTGCAAAATGGTGATTTTCTAATTCTATTATCTTTCTATATTAGCTAATATTCTTCTATAAAGAGCTTTCCTTCCTGCCTGACCAGGTGGTAGCACAGTGGATAGAGTATCAGACTGGGATGCAGAGGACCCACGTTTGAAACCCCAAGGTTGCCAGCTTGAGCATGTGCTCACCAGCTTGAGCACGGGGTCGCTGGCTTGAGCCCAAAGGTCCCTGGCTTGAAGCCCAAGGTTGCTGACTTGAGCCCAAGGTCGCTGGCTTGAGCAAGGGGTCACTTGCTCTGCTGTAGCCCCCCACCCCCTGGTCAAGGTACATATGAGAAAGCAATCAATGAACAACTAAGGAGTCCCAAAAATAATTGATGCTTCTCATCTCTCTGCCTTCCTGTCTGTCTGTTCCTCTCTTTCCTAATCTCTCTCTGTCTCTGTCAAAAAATAAATAAAATAAAATAAGAGCTTTCCTTCCCTATTCATGTTTGTTTAGAATTATTATATTCATGTGCCAGTATCAGGTTTATTGTTTTTTTGATTGCAGATACATTGTGTAATACACAAGTAAAGTTTAAGAAATATCAGTGCAATTAATGAATAGTAAGTACTACTGTAACATTCTACTAGAACAGGGGTCGGGAACCTATGGCTCGCGAGCCAGACGTGGCTCTTTTGATGGCTGCATCTGGCTCGCAGACAAATCTTTAATAAAAAAAATTATAACGTTAAAAATATAAAACATTCTCATGTATTACAATCCATTCATTTCCTACCGTTCATGTTCATGGTTGCGGGTGGCTGGAGCCAATCACAGCTGTCCTCCGGGACAACATCAAATTTTTATTGGATAATGCCTAACGTACACGGGTTGTTGTATGGCTCTCACGGAATTACATTTTAAAATATGTGGCGTTCATGGCTTTCTCAGCCAAAACGGTTCCTGACCCCTGTACTAGAACTAGGGGATATAGTTTGTCTTCATTGATTTTAGTTTCTTTCCCCAATTGCAACTTGTCAGAGGTACTGTTTCCCAGATCCTACTTTGTCTTGGCTTTGAAACAATGTTGTTTTCTTACTTCTAAGAAAGAAATGGACCATTCAGTAAGCACTTGTTAACTTCACTGCTATGAACTATTAACCGAGTTTTTCTTTTTCTTCACATCTAACCTATGAGGTATCTAAGGAAAGCTTTATTCAGCTTTATTCTAATGTTACATCTTGATGCTTTCTGATTCTACTGACTGGCATTATGTTGATGACCTGATTTCATTGATTTCTTTAAGCCCAACTGATGAACACTTGGATTTTTCCCTCTGTATTTCTCTATTTCAAACAATGCCACAATGAACCACTTGTAATTGACCTTTTAAACATGTGTGGGTGTAGAATACAGTCTCAGAAATGCAGGTTCTGAGTCATAATTAAATGTGTTTTAATTTGGTAAATATTTCCATATGCACCTCTGTATGATTTTATCACTTTGACTACCCCCAATAGTTGATGAGAGTGTCAGTTTTCCTACAAAATCACCAGCAGAATGGGTTGTTAAACGTTTACATTTTTGCCAGTCTAATAAGTTGATAACTGGTATGCCAATTGTGGTTTTAATTTTCATTTCTCTTAATATGAAGGTGGTTGAGCATCTTTTCATATGGGGTAAGTGTAGGTGGGCAAAGGGGGAAAATGTGAGGATGGAAAAAGACTTTGCCTGGGGTGATGGGCTCACCATGCAGTGTGCAGATGACTGATGTTTTATTGAGCTGTACACTTGAAACCTGTATGGTTTTGAGAACCAATTCCTCCTCAACAAATTTAATTTTTTAAAAAGAATCTGCAAAATAAGAAGGACAGTCTGACCAGGCAGTGGTGCAGTGGATAAAGTGTTGGACTGGGAAGCAGAAGACCCAGGTTCAAGACCCCGAGGGTGCCAGCTTGAGCACGGGCTCATCTGGCTTGAGCACAAAGCTCACCTCACCAGCTTGGACCCAAGGTCGCTGGCTTGAGCAAAGAGTTACTCGGTCGACTGAAGGCCCGCGGTCAAGGCACATATGAGAAAGCCATCAATGAACAACTAAGGTGTTGCAACGAAAAACTGATGATTGATGCTTCTCATCTCTCTCCGTTCCTGTCTGTCTGTCCCTGTCTATCCCTCTCTCTCTGTCTCTGAAAAAAAAGGACACCAGCATTACTACGTCCAATAGTGTCTCTCCTCTCTAGATCAGGGCTGACCACAGGAAAAGCTGCTACAGAATTTTGTTCACATGTTGAGGATGAAGGGCTGCAAAGCACTGGAGGCCCATTTACAGCCAGTTCTCAGACCCAGAACTCATTGACTGGAGAGGAGGTTGGTCCGCAGGAGAAAGAATCCTGCAGTACTACAGCAAGGACCAAAGCAAACAAAAACAAAATAAAACAAAATCCTGGCATAGAGGACCAGGGTACTATTCAGTAAGCACTTTTTAACTTCACTTCTATGTGCTATTAACCGAGTTTTTCTCTTTCTTCACATCTAACCTATGAGTTATCTAGAATTAGGTCATTTAGAAGCCCCCCCCCACCTCCTGCAGCCTTGTTAGAAAGGAATACACCTATTTATCCTCTAGTACCTGTATTATTTCACTTTTTGTATTTATATCTCATTCATTTACAGTTTATTCTGTCTAAAAACTTTCAAATCTGAGGCTGAGCTGAAAAGGATAAGGAAAGCTTTATTCAGACTGCTTCCCAGTAGGAAGTCCCTTGCTGAACAAAAAGCAATATCGTGCCAAGTATTTTCTGAATTCTAGAAGAACAAGAGACATAGAGTTAGCACATCTAAAATTGTCCTTTTTGGTTTTGTCTGTGATCAGACAGATGACAGGGTGGTACTGTTTTTATTTCTTGTGCTATAAAATTGTTTATTTTCAACAGTAGAACATTACGTCCCAATTGTTTTTTAAAAAGTTCAATTCCAAGATGAAAAACATTAAAGGCTGTCTTTTTTCTCAATTGCTTCCTCATTACTCCCTCCGCCACTTTCTCAATTTTAGTTTAAAACGAAAGTTAGGGGTCTTCTTGGAATCTATTATTGGAATCTTACAATTCTCATGTATGGTGTGAAGTATAAATCCAATTTAATCATTTTACAAATGGCCATCCAGTAGTTTAAAAGTACATCTTTGCCCCAGTGACTTGAGATAACTCATCATATACAGTTCTGAATTTCTATATATACTTGGGTCTATTTGGAATGTTTATTTCTATTCTACTGGTCTGTTTCTCCATTTATGAGTTAGTATCACACTGTTTTAATTATAGAGGCATTGTAGTATGATTTAGAGTTGGGCAAGGCTAGCCTCTCTCATTTCTCTTCGTTTCTTTGCATCTTATTTCCACCTGGATTTTAGGTAGTCTGGCTCCTGAGCTGATCCACCTACTTATTGTGTATCTCTATGATATTTATTGACAAAATTCTTTTTGGTGGCATAAATGGTTGAGATATGGTAAAAACAATTGTGTTGTGATAGATTGATTCATGGGCCCAACACTTCAGCCCTTCCTGCATCTATATCCTTCCCTTGGCCTCACATGTGTAGAGCATACTTCCCTTCCTCTTCACCTTGGATGCCTTGGATGCATATGTGACTTACTTTGACCAAGTGCACGTGAAAGTAAGTGTGTGAATTCTAAGTCTAGATTTTAAAAGGCACAGAACCCCCATCACTGATCCCAAAGATCCTGTATTATAAACGCCAAAGATTTTATTATATTTAACTATACAGAGCCTATATACCCCATACCACAACCCCCCATTAGTCACCCCACAGTTTTCCCATGCCTTCTTTTGTTTCTGCCATAACCATGAGAAGACTGTCTCCACGGGGAACCTCTACCACTAAAACTTGGGCTATAGAATGAGAGACTTGTGAAGTAGGGACGCCACACCTGGTGCAACCTTAAATAGAGCCACCCAACCAAGCCCAACCTAGATAAGCTGAACCCCAACTAAACTGTAAATCTGTGAGAACTAAAGCTTATTGACACATGACAATGAGATCTATGATAACTACCCAATAGCTAGATAAAATTAGCTTTAATCACTCAGTGTAATGTCTGCTAGGTTCCTCCAGCATAAAATCACTATTTCCCCCTTAAAAATTCTTAAGTAGTTTGTTGTAAAATACTTCAAGACTATGTAAATACTCTGCTCCTCATCTAACTTCTACCCACTGGTTTACTGATGACAATTTTCTAACTCTACCATTTCCTTATTAGCTGACATTCTACTATAAAGAAGTCTCTCTTCTCTCCAATTTCTTTATTTTTCATTTATTTACTTATAAATGTACATGCTCATAGATCCTTATTTTACTCAATCAGTTTATAATCTATTACTATATTTATTTTGAAAATTTAAAATATTCTCAAATTTGGCCAGTGGAAATCACCTCCAGCTAGATTTTTAGCTTCTTTTGGCAGGTTGCCATGATTCCTTAAGGACATCATGACTCTCTAGCACAACAAAATATTTGGTTCATCTTGTACTTTTCTTGCCCCAGCCCAGAATAACTCATATTTTCTACTTAATATCTTTTTAATGAGTTTTTATTACGGTATATAACATAGTATGCTTACTAAATACCTAATATTATGTAATATTTTGCAATTTACTCTGTTCATGCAGTAAAAGTTATTCTTTGCTGAAAAAAAACCCTGAGTCCTACACTAAACTTTCTTAAGTTTTCCAGTGAATTTGAGAACTGCCAGAAACACCTTTCCTGGGCAGTTGAGTACCAGATATTATGCTGGGAATTAGAAAGAGAGAAATAGATTATACACACCCTTGATTGTAACAACCTGACATCTCCAAAACAAATACAAGTAGGTAGGAAAGGTGAATTCTTTGTGCAGGAGGAAGTTAACCTGCCAGTGTTAAAAAACCTTAAATTGGAAGAAAAGGCAGATAATGCAAAGTGCAAAGGTGTGGAAGTAAAAAAAAATGTATCTGATGTTAAATAGCCCTATGTAGAAGAAAGGTCTACGTCACACTTAGGAAAGCAAAATGACTAAAAAAATATGCAGTCTTCTATTTTTTTTTTTACAGTGATTAAAGCCTTTAAGCAAACTCTTGGCCAATACAGCAAGAATCCATAAAAGAGTAGTGTCCTTAACAAGTTCACCAAGTCCAAGTTGGCCCCAACACTATGCCAAGTCCCTGATAAATGCAACCCAACCCCAGTTCAGTCTGTCAGGAGCTGTCACAAGGAGCAGGAGTCCAGGAAAAGTCCACATCCAGGAAAAGTCCACATGGCACTGGAATTATTGTCACAATTCTATACTTTGCAGCTCATGTCCAAGTCCCAATGACCGCTGCTTCTAGCTGGTAATGATTCAGGTAGACTGGAAAAGCCATCTGCAGCATGTGTGGAGATGGAGATTCTGTTCTCCTCTACCTGGAGAGATGAGACCAGGTGCTTTTCCCTTGAGCTCTGCAACTGTGGCTTGGTAAAGAGAACCTTGGGATACACTAAGCTGGGTGGCAAAGGTAGATTCATAATAGAAGTTGGCAAAAGGGGGAAAGAGAGCTCTAAATTAGGAGTAGGTCCCAGCCTGAAATATGAGTGGGGCACTGAGGTAGGAGGAATAAAGGAAACACTATATATTAAACAAAGCAGCAGAAAATAAGACTATCCACACCCACAACAGAGATCTTCGAGGGAAGAATAAAACACCTGACTATTCAGGCAAGACATAGTTAAGTGGCCCTTGTGCAAATGAGATCAGTTTACCTGCTTCTTGGAAGAAATACCCTAGGCTCATCCACAGTGTCATAGATGGGGCCGACGGCCCTGGGCACCTTCAGCCTTCAGTGGCAAACTCCAGCTTTCTGGGCAGGGTTAGGTCATAGGTGGCTGGAGCAGGGCTGGAAGAGACTGAACCCTCCCTTAGAGAAATAAAAGGCATCCAAATTGGAAAAGAAGAAGTAAAACTATCCTTTTTGCAGAAGATATGATACCATACATAGAAAACCCTAAAGTCTCAGTCAAAAAACTACTGGACCTGATAAATGAATTCAGCAAGGTGGCAGGGTATAAAATTAATACACTGAAATCAGAGGCATTTTATACACCAACAATGAACTGTCAGAAAGAGAAATTAAGGAAACAATGCCCTTCACTATTGTAACAAAAAAAAATAAAGTACCTAGGAGTAAATTTAACCAAGGAGTTTAAAGACTTGTACTTGGAAAATTATAAAACATTAATAAAAGAAATAAAAGAAGATATAAACAAGTGGAAGCATATACCGTGCTCATGGTTAGGAAGAATAAACATCATTAAAATGTCTATATTACTCAAAGCAATTTATAAATTCAATGCAATTCCTATTAAAATACCAATGACATACTTCAAAGATATAGAACACATATTCCAAAAATTTATATGGAATCAAAAAAGAACACAAATAGCCTCAGCAATCTTGAAAAGAAAGAATAAAGTGTGACGTAACACACTTCCGGATATCAAGTTATACTACAAGGCCACTGTACTCAAAACAGCATGGTACTGGCATAAGAACAGGCATATAGATCAATGGAACAGAATAGAGAACCCAGAAATAAACCCACATCTTTATGGACAACTGATATTTCAGAAAGGAGATAAGAGCATACAATAGAGTAAAGGCAGTCTCTTTAACAAATGGTGTTGGAAATATTGGACAGCTACCTGCCAAAAAATGAAACTAGACCACCAACTTACACCATTCACAAAAATGAACTCAAAAGAGATAAAAGACTTAACTGTAAGTCGTGAAACTGTAAGCATCTTAGAAGAAAACATAGGCAGTAAGCTCACCAACATCTATCGCAGCAATATATTTGCTGATTTATCTCCACAGCAAGTAAAATAAAAGTCTGGATAAACAAATGAGACTATATCAAACTAAAAAGCTTTTGTATAGCTAAAGACAATATGAACAGAATAAAAAGACAAACCACACAACGGGAAAACATATTTGACAATACGTCTGATAAGGGGTTAATAATCAAAATTTATAAAGAATCTGTAAAACTCAACACCAGGAAGACAAACAATCCAATCAAAAAATGGACAAAAGAAATGAATAGACACTTCTCCAAAGAGGACATACAGATGGCCAATAGACAGATGAAAATGTTCAACATCACTAATCATTAGAGAAATGCAAATTAAAACCACAATGAGATACCAGCTCACACCAGTCAGAATGGTGTTCATTGACAAAACAACACATGATAGGTGCTGGCAGAGATTTCTCAAAAAAATTAAAAATTGAACTGCCTTTTGACCCAGCCATCCCACTTTTAGGAATATATCCCAAGAACACCATTTCACTGATTCAAAAAAAGAAGTGCACCCCCATGTTTATGGCTGCATTGTTCACAATAGCAAAGATCTGGAAACAGCCCAAGTGTCCATCAGTGGACGAGTGGATTAAAAAGAAGTGGTATGCCCTGGCTGGTTGGCTCAGTGGTAGAGCATCAGCCTGGCGTGCGGGAGTCCCAGGTTCGATTCCCGGCCAGGGCACACAGGGGAAGCGCCCATCTGCTTCTCCACCCTTCCCCCTCTCTTTCCTCTCTGTCTCTCTCTTCCCCTCCCGCAACCAAGGCTCCATTGGAGCAAAGTTTCCCCGGGCGCTGAGGTTGGCTATGTGGCCTCTGCCTCAGGCACTAGAATGGCTCTGATTGTGGCAGAGCAACGCCCCAAGATGGGCATGCTGGGTGGATCCCGGTCAGGTGCATGCAGGAATCTGTCTGACTGCCTCCCCGTTTCCAAATTCAGAAAAAGAAAAAGAAAAGAAAAAGTGGTACATATACACAATGGAATAGTATGCGGCCATGAAAAGGAAGGAAATATTACGTTTTGCAACAACATGGATGGACCTGGAAACTATTATGCTCAGTGAAATAAGCCAGGTGGAGAAAGAAAAATACCATATGACCTCACTCATTTGAGGAATCCAATGAACAATGTGAACTGATGAACGGAATTAAACCTGAAGGGAAGGGGGGAGGGAGCTGTTGGGAGAGCGGAAAGGGTGTTGTTGAGGGGAATATGGGAAACGGGGATGCATTCGGGGAGACACTAGAATCTATGTAAACACAATAAATCCAAAAAAATAAAAAAAAACCTTGAGTCTGAAGGGCGATGGCTGCGGCGGTGGCGGCAGCAGCGGCAGAGGGGTCTGTGGGCCGTCGGGGCTCCGGGCCTTTCCGTAGCGCCATCTTGTGCTGGCGGCCCGTGGGGAGGTGAGGGGCAGGCAGTCGGGGTGGGGGGAGTGCAAGGGTCTACTGGAACGGCCTGGAGTCTGAGGAACTGGAGCCTGAGGAATTGCTGCTGGAGCCGAGTGGAGCTTGAGCCTGAAGAGTAGCCGCCCCGTCCCGCGCCCCACCAGGGGCTCTGGGGCCCTGGGCCTGACTCAGGAGTCCCCGGGAGCCAGGAGGAGGAGGAGGAGGAGGAGGAGCCGGGACTGGTCGAGGATGACCCGAAGGACGGCGCCATTTAAGACCCAGAGCTGGAATCGATCAAAGGTCTAGTCAAGGAGATGGAGGAAGAAGCTGAGAAGCTAAAGGAGCGAGGTAGAGAAGCAGATGAATACAAGTCTACCCAATACAATGCTGGCCCAGTGATCATGTCTATTGAGGAGAAGATGGAGTCCGATGCCCGTTCCATGTATGTTGGCAATGTGGACTATGGTGCAACAGCAGAAGAGCTGGAAGCACACTTTCATGGCTGTAGTTCAGTCAACCGCGTTACCATACTGTGACAAATTCAATGGCCATCCCAAGGGGTTTGCATATATAGAGTTCTCAGAAAAAGAGTTAGTGAGGACTTCCCTTGCCTTAGATGAGTCCCTATTCAGAGGAAAAGAAATCAAGGTGATCCCAAAACGACCCAATAGACAAGCAATCAGCACAACAGGCAAGAGTTTTCCACGAGCCCGATACCGTGCCTGGACTACTAACTACAACAGTTCCCTACTCGATTCTACAGTGGTTTTTAACAGCAGGCGCTGGTGTCATTCTACAGGGGCCTGGCTAGAGCGACTTCATGGTATTACTAAAAAAAAGTGTGTATTAGCAGGAGAGAGAGGAAAAAAAGTGGAAAGAAGTGAGGGGAAAGAATAAAAAAAAAAACAACCCAGAAGATGACCTTGATGGAAAAAAAATATTTTAAAAAATAAGGATATTCTGTGGAAGGGGGGAACCCCATAACTAACTGCTGAGGAGGGACCTGTTTTGGGGAGTAGGGGAAGGCCCGGGGAGTGGGGCAGGGGGCTGCTCATTCACTCCGGGGATTCGCCAAGGACTCACCTCATCTGTGCAAGCTGCTCCCCCTGAGTCCCTGTCCCACTTCACCCTCTTGGTGGCTGCTCAAGGGTAGGTGGGCATGGGTGGTCGGAGGGTTTTTTTGTTTTTGTTTTTACCCAGAGCTCTGGAAGGACACCAAACAGTTCTGCTTGTTACCTTCCCTCCATCTTCTCCCTAACTTTCACAGTACCCTCCTGCCTGCTCCTGTCCTGCCAGGTCAACCACCCACCCCCACCCCTCCTTTCTGGCTCCCTGTTCCTCCAGATTGCCTGGTGATCTATTTTGTTTCCTTTTTTGTTTCTTTTTCTGTTTTGAGTGTCTTTCTTTGCAGGTTTCTGTAGCTCCCAGCTCCCAGTGGCTCCAGTATAAATTTCCCTTTCCCCTGGGGAAATGCAATGCACTACCTTATTTTTTGGGGGGAGGTTGGAACTATTTTTTGTTTTTCAGGGTTTTTTCTCCCTTTTATTTGGAGGGAATAGAAGGAAGTGGGCACAAGGAGGTGGGAGGTGGCTTTTGTTTATTTTTTTAGCTCATTTCTGGGGGAGGGTGTTTTTAAATATGTCATGAATAAAGTTTTTGAAAACAACATAATTAAAAAAAAAAAAAGAAATCTTGCCTAACCAGGCGGTGGCAGCGTAGATAGGCATTGGCTTGGGCGGCTGAGGACCCAGGTTTGAAACCTCGAGGTCTCCAACATGAGCACAAACTCATCCAGCTTGAGCATGGGCTCACCAGCTTGAGTGAAGGGTGGCTGGCTTGAGCGTGGGATCATAGACAGGACCCCATGGTCACTGGCTTGAAGTCCAAGGTCGCTGGCTTGAGCAAGGTTCACTCACTCTTCTGTAGCCCTCCCCCCCCCCCGTCACGACACATATGGGAAAGCAATGAATGAGCAACTGAGGAACTGCAGCAAGGAATTGATGCTTCTCATCTCTCTTACTTCCTCTCTCTCTGTCCCTGTCTGTTCCTGTCTCTGACTCTCTCTCTCTCTGTCTCTGTCAAAAAAAAAATCTTTACCCTGGAAGAATTGTCATATTTTTTCACTGTGGCCAATGTGAATCATAAAAATGACTGCATTTTTCTCCCAGCTAGTCTGCAGTACCATAGGGACCACAAGCCTACAGCCCAAATAGATTCTAGTGCTGACTTTGTCTATTCTGTCTATATATTTCCTGACCTAATTTTTATAGAGTCATATCTGGATGTTTTGCAAAGTGATTCTTTAAAAAAATCCCCTCAAAACACTGGAAAGCAATGGTGCAACAAACTAGTACATGAATTAATGATAACTCATTAAAAACTTTGTTATTTTCTGCTTTTCTTGGGAAGGGACATGGGTCTGCAAAGTCAGAGTTGCAGAGGGGAAGATATGCAAGTATTTGCAGAGCTCAGGTTCACCAGCCTGGAAACCCTCACACTTCAGCTGGACAAGAAGCCATACCCTGTGCAAAGCCCAGGAAACACCATGTTCCTGTGACCACAAGCTGTGTATCTGTGACTGATATAATCATGTGACACTTGGAAAAGGCAGGTTTCTCATCAAGAACAAGTGGATAATTGTCCTCTCTTAAGTCATTTACCACTTAATATCTGTCCTTGCACCCTGACCTATGATCATGATTTCTAGAAAATAATCATGTACATACACAAAAATTTAAATGCACTAATTTAACTATAGTGGTGTTAATCACAGTCAAAACCAAAACCATCCTTCATAAATGTTTACTTACAATATACCATTTATATAAATTATGATCTATTCAAATAATATTATGCAGCTGTTAAAATTGTATAAAAAACATTTGCTGATGTGGAAAATAATTTTTTGTTTTGTAGAGAGAGAGAGAGAGAGAGACAGGAAGGAAGAGAGATGAAAAGCATCAATTCTTCATTGCGGCACCTTAGTTGTTCGTTGATTGTTTCTCATATGTGCCTTGACCAGGGTTTCCAGCTGATCCAGTGATCCCTTGCTCAAGCCAGAGACCTTGGGCTCAAGCTAGCAACCAGGCTGTGATCCCACGCTCAAGCTGGTGAGTGCATGCTCAAGTTGGATGAGCCCATGCTCAAGCCGGATGAGCCCATGCTCAAGCCGGTAACCTTGAGGTTTTAAATCTGGGTGCTCAGCGTCCCAGGCTGACTCTCCATCCACTGCACTACCGCCTGGTCAGGCAACACTGACCATTCTTGATGGGATGTTATGCTTCCTATTCCAGAAACCAACCCAGTGCCCCTCACAAAAAATTACTGACCCTTAGGCCCAAATTGCCTGGCTCCACATCCCCACAAACTTAGTGGCCTAAAACAACACACACTTATTATTAATATTTTAGTTTATGTGAGTCAAGAAGCTGAGCCCAGCTTAACTTGATCCTCTGTTTCAGAATTTTTAATGAGGCTTAAACAAGGTGTCAGCCAGGTTAGGGGCCTCATCTGAAGGCTCAACTGAGGAAGGATATGTTTCAAAGCTCATTATGTAATAGTTTGCAGAATTTAGTTTGTTTGGGCTTTTGGGCTAAGGGCCTCAGTTTCTTACTGGCTTATGGTCTGAGGCCATCCTCACTTCTCTGCTACATATGCCTCCCCAACATGGCAAGTTGCTTTACTAAAACCAACAAGGGAGAGAGCCTATTAGCAAGACAGAAGCTACCATCTCTTATTATCTAACTCAGGGGTGGTATCTCCTCAATGTTAAGGTATACTATTGGTTAGAAGCAAGTTGCTAAAATGGAGAGGATTGTGCAAGGTCATGAGTACCAGAAGGCAAGAATCATTGGGGCCATCTCATAATCTACTTTCCATATAGACCACAGACAAATAAGAACTCCAATGCAGAGATTCTATGCCTCTTCCCAAAATACAATGTCTCAGTCACGGCAAAAGATTAATAGTTGCAGACACGAAATAGTTGAAGAGTATTCCACCAACTTACTTTATTTGAAGAAAACACTAAAAAAATATATTCTAAATAAATGAATACCAAGTCAGAATATAGCTTTCAAAATAAGAGTAAAACATTGCTGGACTGGTGGTGGTGCAGCAGATAGAACGATTGACCTGGGATGCTTATGTCCCAGGTTCAGAACCTCAAGGTCACCAACTTGAGCACAGGCTCATTCAACTTGAGCACAGACTCACCAGTTTGAACATGGGTCACCAGCTTGAGTGTGGGATCATTGACATGACCCCATGGTCACTGGCTTGAGCCCAAAGTTTGCTAGCTTTAAGTCCAAGGTCATTGCTTTGAGCTCAAAGGTAGCTAGCTTGAACAAGGGGTCACTGACTCAGCTTGAGCCCCCCAGTCAAGGCACGTATGAGAAGTCATCAGTGAACAGATAAAATGCCTCAACTACGAGTTGATGCTTCGGATCTCTCTCCCTTCTTGTCTCTCTCTCTCTCTTGCTATATAAAAAAAAGCAAAACAATGTTTAACAACAATTATTGTGGTAAAACTTATACCCTTAGGTATACATTCATATAGCTATAGTTAAACTATGATTTTTAAAAATGACTGGAAAAATTGGACAGATATATGTAAAAAAATGAAACTAGATCACTTAAATACATCATATACAAGAATAAACTTGAAATGATTAAATACTTAAATGTAAGACTAAAAACCATAAAACTCATTAAAGAAATGTAGGCAGTAAAAGCTCTAATATTTCTCTTATCAATATTTTTTTCTGATATATTCTTTTCAGGGAAGAGGATACAAAAGGAAATACAAAAGGAAATATAAACGAATATGGTTACATTAAACTAAAAAGTTTTTGCACAAGGAAGGAAACCTTCAACAAAATGAAAGACAAATCACTGAATAGCAGAAGATATTCACCAATGATACATCCAATAAGAGGTTAATATTCAAAATTTAAATAGAATTTATACAACTCAACACCAAAAAACCCCACAACACTCCAATTAAAAAATGGGCAAAGGACCTGAATAGACACTTCTCCAAAGAGGACATACAGATGGCCAATAGGCATATGAAAAAATGGTCAACATCACTAATTATCAGAGAAATGCAAATTGAAACTACAATGAGATATCACCTCACACCTATCAGAATGGCTGTTACCATTAAATCAACAAACAAGTGTTGGCGAGACTGTGAAGAAAAAGGAACCCTCATGCATTGTTGGTGGGAATGCAGCAACTCTGGAGAACAGTTTGGAGGTTCCTCAAAAAGTTAAAAATGAAAATGAAATTGCCTTATCACTTAGCAATTCCATTTCTGAATATATATCCCAAGAAACCCAAAACACTGACTTAAAAGAATATATCCACTTCTATATTTATTGCAGCATTATTTACAATAGCCAAGATAGGAGAGCAACCCAAGTGCCCATCAGTAAGCAGGTGGATAAAGAAGTGATGGTGCATACATACAATGGAGTATTTCTTAGCCGTAAAAAAGAACGAATTCTTACAATTTGTGACAGCATAGATGGACCTAGAGGGTATTATACTGAGTGAAATAAGTCAGAGAAAGACAAATACCACATGATTTAACTTATATGTGGGATCTAAAAAAACAATATAAATCAACAAACAAAACAGAAACAGACTCATAGATATGAAGAACAGAGTGATGGTTGCCAGAAGGGTGGAGGATTGAGGGACCGGGTGTAAAAGGTGAAGGAATTGATAAGTACAGACTGGTAGTTACCAAACTGTCATGGGGATGTAAAGCACAGCGTAGGAAATACACTCAGTAATATTGTAATAACTGTGTGTGGTGTCAGGTGGGCACTGGCAATATCGGGGGAGCACTTTGTAAAGCATGTGATTGTCTGACCACTATCCTGTACACCTGAAACTAATACAAAATAATATCGAATGTAAAATGTAATTGAAAATTTTTTTTAATTTTTAAAAGGAATAAAAATTATTTTAAAAGAAATAAAAATTATGTGTAATTAGATAATAAAAACTTCCAACCTAATGAGTAAGGGGGAGGGACAAAATGAACAGAAACTTCATTAAGCTATTAAGAAGGATAAAAGTTGTATTTAGGAAATAGTAAGAATGATAATAAGCATATATAATAAAAAGATAAGGTTATCATAATTACATAAATTTAAATGGACTGAATCTCAAGACACAAATGTGGGATCAGGGCAAAAGTATATTTATATACAGTAACAAGAAGTATATCTTAAAGAGAAAAACACAATGGTTTAGGCAAAGATTCTCCAGGTTAATGGTAGCAAAATAAAAGCAACACTTGTGATGTACTTATCAAAGTAAAATTCAAGGTCAACAGCACTAAACAAGCAAAACAAGGAAAATCCTTTAGTGGCATTGTGTAAAATGGCCCAAGATATAGACTTTAAGATTTCCTTCTCTTCCCCCCTAAATACCCCCACAGAACCACAAGAAGAAATTTGTTTAGAAATATTATAACATTTATTTATATCTTTTGATAATATAACACCTGAAGTAGACAAAAAGAGAAAAGTATCAGAGTAAAGAAACAATTATCAAACTAGATTGGAAAGTTGTAAGGAGAAACCTGTACCTAACAGCGAATACAGTTTCTTCTTCTGTATCTATGAATGTGGTAGAATATTCATTTAAGTATCCAGCTCACAAAGGAAAAGTTGAATAATATTTACAAATTCATATTCAATGGCTACATTCTCTAGTCACGGGAAAACCATATTAGAAAAAAAAAGGAGAAAAGACAAATTACCTTAATCAGTAAAAAACTAAGAAATTTCTCTCAATAGCTAGGATCAAAATAATAAATCAGTTCTGAAGTTGCACCTTTTATTGCAGAGTTTATAAGATACATTTAGAGGAAAGTGTATAGCCTCAAATCTATGATTATTAAAAAAACAAACTAGGAAATCAAGATTAATTGAATTAGGAATTTAGATTTCATTGGTAGATGGGATATAATACAAAATGCAACAACTAAACAAACTCACAGATACAGAAAGCAGAGTGGTGTTAAGAGAGGGGAAGGGTTTGGGAAGGATGAAGAAGGTCAAGAAGGTCAAACGCATGGTGGTGGAAGGGGAGTAGACTGGGTTGTGAGCACAGAATAGAATATACAGGTGTTGTATTATAATGTCATACATCTAAAATTTATGTATTGTTAACCAATGTTACCCTGATAAATATAATGAAAATACTAAAAAAATTAGAAAAAGAACAACAAACAACACAAACACATGAATATGAAACACAAAATAACTTAAGAAATGGTCATTCAAAAAAAAAATAAAGCTTAAATAAATAAAAAATATAAACTTAGAGAGTATAAATAAAATAAAAGTTGGTCCTCTCAAAAAATTATATGGATCAGTCCCTAAAAAATCTGATCCAATTGAAAAGAAATAAAAAAATACAATATTCATAATAAAAAGGAAATATTACACCAAAGTGCTAGTAATATAAGCTAAATATAAATATATAAAATAAATATAAAAATTATTGTGAAATGTGAAGTATAAATCTAAAGGAATATACTTAAATACTTAGGTGAAATATGTGAGTCCCTGGGGAAACGTAATTGTAAAAATTAATGAAAAAATTAATAAGGGACCAGTGCTTACAGGCAGTGTTACCAGGCACACGTCCACTGGCACAGGAAGCCTGGCTGGGGCTGGCAGAGACAGATGTGGCAGAAGTTCTAGTCCCCTTCTGGCAACCCTATAGGCCTGGAACTGACATGACTAGATGGGGCCTCAATGGACAGGGCAGGCTAGAAGATGGAACCAGAGCAGGGTGTTGGGGCAAGGAAGACAGGATGTGATGAGCAAGGATGAGGGGAGATGACTGACTGAAACTGGACTGGCAGGGCCAAAACTGACAGAACGGGCTGGGACATCATGGGATGATCAAGTCATAATTACCATGACACCTTGAATTCTCTTCAGTCTCTCAAAGTGGAAGCATCAGAGAGAACTATCCCACACTCTTCTATCCCCCACCCCAACATTTTCCCAACATCTCTGACCTAAAGAATATTAGCAATTACTCAGAAATTGGTGAATTGGTTGTGCACTATTCAGGCACCAACTATATATCTGATGGCCCAGAATGGGGACTGCAGGGAACAAGGGTCAGGACTGCCAGATCCCTTTTGTAAAGTGCCAGCTCCTCTGACAAAAGAGGACCCACTGAACACTGAGTGGGCATCACTTCATAGTTACCCCTGCATGGGCACTGCAGCCTGCTCCTAAATACAGTTGCACTGTTACCCACTACCGTTGGAGTTTCAGAATTGAGTTGGTGGCCAAATAGGTTTAGGGGCCATCAGGGCATATTAAATGCCCCAGGTCTTCCAAAGTTTATTTTAAAAACTTTGGGCAGTGGTAAATAAGAGCAGGGCAGATTCCCCTAGCCCATCCCAGGTTCAGGAATGGAAAAATGAATAGAAACAGGAAAGAATTTTGAGGACCTTTTCCAAAAAGGGGAAGACAAAAACAGGGGACCAAATGATGAACAGAGAAACACAGAGACACCCTGCGATGCCTTGAAAAAGAAGTTGTTAGAGAAACAGGTGTGTGAGGAATCTATGGAGTGTCTCCCTTGCACAGGATATTGGGTATAGGACCTCAGTTGAACAGGGCTCAGTTGTCTACTTTGGAACGCAGGTCAGTGGTAAGCGGGTCGTGCTGGATTGTCTGGTGAAGCATCAGGGCCAGCAGACCTGCCCGGTTCTTCATAGCTGTGCGCACCTTCTGCTCCTGCTCAGTCAGCTTTTCCAGCTTGTACAACTGTGGAAGATCAGTATAAGTGGGGGATTCTAGGATTCTATCCTGCCCCTCAGCTGCACTCAGCATTGTAGCCTACCGCTCGCACACGCTCTAGGTCCACCTCAGCACGCCTCAGCTTTTCCCAGCAGTAGTGGTGGCTACACAGGCGTTTTGGGAGGCGACAGAATTTACCAGTGAGTTCAAAGATATTGTGCACTAGCGGGCAACCACACACCTCATCCTCTGATACCTGTGGAGGAGAAGGAGTGACCCACCAAGGAGGAAGAGAAAATTCAGTGATTAGGTAGAGAAGAGGGGCAAACAGGGATGATCAAGCATGGAGGATGAAGGAAGACATTAACAAGTAGGGATGGAGGAATTGGGTGATCAGACAGAAAGGACAAAGGAACAGAGAAATCAAATAGGAAAGAGAGAAAGGGTGGAGGGAAGATCTGACAAGGAAAAGTAGATGAATGAGGGTTGGTAAGGCATGGAGGAGGTAGGGACAAGGCAGAAAAGGTGGGAAGATGAAGGCTGTTTAAACAGAGAGGAAGAAGTTATTTAAGAGATGACAGGCAGGGAAAAGATGATTGGGAGCAGTGAGGCAGGGAAAATAAGAATGGAGATAAGTCAGAAAGTGGGGGAGAGAGGAAATGAGGGCAGCCGTGCAGAGAGGAAGAGAGAAAAAGGGGTGGTTGGAAAAGGGGTAGGAAAGGAATGGAGGATGGTTGAACAAGGAAAAGAGAATGGAGGACGGTTATGCAGCGAGGAGCAGAAGAATAGAGAGTGGTCAGGCAGAGAGAGAGAGAAAAGTGGTGGTCAAGCAAGGAGGATACAAATAAACAGCAGTCAGGCAGAGAAAAATAAGAATCGAAGGTGATCGAGAAGTAAGGAGAGGGGACTGTAGGGTAGTCAGGAAGGGAAGAGGGGAGAAAAGTGTTGGTCAGGATGTATAAATGCAGTCAGGCAGGAGGAAGAGGGAAACAGGAGGCAACCAAGCAAGGAGGGAGAGAGGAGTAGGGTGGTCAGGCAAGGAGGAGGGAAGGAATGGAGGGTGAGAAAGAGAGTCTCACCTTGGGGTCTTTTGAGTGCTCAGGACACAGCACCTGGAGCCTCTTACAGTACCTCTTACTCTGTGGGTCATAAACGTCGCAGAAGAGTCTTGTGGTTCTGAGGTGAGATTGAAACAGATATAAAAATCAGGAGGAGGGAGGCCCCATCCTGAACTCTGTCCATATTTTTTCCCCAACGTCGCCCATACCTTGCCCTTAACCTGCCCACCTCTGTCTGTGAGCCCAGCTACACCCTGCCCATGATCTTGCCCACCCTGTTCCTGAGCATGTCCGTATTATGTCTTTGACTTTGATAAACACCCACACTCACCCCTCAATGCAAGTGGGGTCCAAGGACCCAAAGGACGCTTTGCACTCAAACTGGGAAGAAAGATTACAAATAGAAGGAACTGTGGATGAACACGGCAAGCCCTCCCATGACAAAGTCCCAAACAATACATTTGTCCCCTGTCCGCCCAGCCAATGGCCCCCCTCCCCACTCCCTGATGCCCCAATCTTTGCTTTCATACTGGGGATGGAACAAAAACACAATGATAGAACCATGGATGTGTGTTGTAATCCCTACTACAAATAAACACCCAGTAAGCAAACATGTCCCCCTCCCCATGAACCCCACCCAGCCAAAAACACCCTTGCCCTGTCAGCTTCTAGCCAATGCCACAACCTTGGTGAAGCAGTGTTCCATGTGGCACAGGGCAACACCCATACTGACAGATTTTCCACAGGAGACACAGAAGATCTTTTGGTGGACGTTGTCCATTTCTTTGGTTCTCTAGACAAGACAGTGGAGGAACCAGTGAAGAAGTGAAGAATGGAAATGGGCAAGGCAAGACACCAGGTACTTCCAACTCACCTCCTCATCCTTGCACACAGCCTGCTGCTTTCCACGCAGAATGATAGCCTCAAGTTCATGGAACTGACACTCCATGTCCTTCAGGCGAGCGTGGGTGACCTGCTGCTCACGGAGAATGTTTTCGAGTATTTTCTTGCCATGCTCTTCAGCAATGCAGGGGCTGCTTTGCCATTGCTGGATGCGCTGGGGCAGGATCTCATAGATGCGTCTGGAATGGGAAATAGTAAGAAATGGAATGGGTAGGTAGGGGCAATTAAAGAAGAAATGGATGAGTTACCGGATGGTAAATATATAGGATAATAAATGACAGATAAGTGAATGCTGGTAAATGAGTGATTAAATGGTGGACGGATAGGTAGATGGGTAGATGGCTAGGAGGGTAAACAACTTTAAAAATGAATGAGTAGCTTGGTGGATGGAATGCAGATGGATGGTTCAGTGGGTGGGTGGTTGTAAAGCTGAGTGAGTGGATGAATGGTGGATAAATGGGTAGGAAGAGGATAGACTTACAGACAGCAAAGATCATGCTTTACCCAAGCCCCGTTGATTACCCTCCAGGTGAACTCACTGAGCTGCCAGATTCATGCCACAGTCATCTGAGCAGTACTTGGAGCCTGGCCGGGTGGGATTCACACAGCCAGACCCCAGGCACTGCCGTAGCAGGGCTGAGTCCTTGGCTTCCATCTGAGCTGGATGTTTCCGCTTTTCCATGTGTTTCTGTTTCTTCTCCTTCTGTGGGACAACCATGCTCAGAGTAGGGGCAGGGGAGTCCCTTAATCCTGTACCCCTGGGCCTTGCATTCCACACCCAACATATGCCTCACTGTTCACCACGCCAACATTTCTAGTACCTTCCCTTCCACTTTTTTCTTCTGTGTCTCCATTTTCTTCATATACACCACCTACTTCTTCAGTACAAGATCCAGGAATGGGAACTCCTCAAAAAAAAACAACAACAACAACAAAAAAACTACTTTGTTATGTAACAAGCTGTCGTTCAAATCAATGGATAAAATAACAGTCATTTATTAATTCAAGATTATGTCAGTTGACAATTGGAATAGGCTCAGCTGGGCAGTTCTGCTGGTTTTGCCTGGGTTTTTCCATATGGTTGTAGTCAACTAGTGGCTGTTTGGTCCTAGATGGTCTCACTCACATGTTTGGAGTTTGGTGGGTCAGGTGGTGGAGTTAGGTGGTGGAACCATGAGTCTCTATCAGCTGGCAGGCTAGCCTGTGTTTTTTCACATGGTGACTGGATTACAAAAGCATCAAAAAAGATGAAGCCCCAATTTTTAAGCATATTTTAAGCCTCTGCATGCTTGCTAGCTCCCTGTTGGACATCCAGGGCTGTAGGCCAGGAAAATGCTGACAGATCTCCCCAACTTGTTTCTTTTTTTTTTTTTTTTTTTGTATTTTTCCGAGGTTGGAAACGGGGAAGCAGTCAGACAGACTCCCGCATGCGCCCCACCGGGATCCACCCGGCACGCCCACCAGAGGGCGATGCTCTGCCACAATCAGAGCCATTCTAGCTCCTGAGGCAGAGGCCACAAAGCCATCCTCAGCACCTGGGCAAACTCCGCTCCAATGGAACCTTGGCTGCGGGAGGGGAAGAGAGAGACAGAGAGGAAGGAGAGGGGGAGGGGTGGAGAAGCTAATGGGTGCTTCTCCTGTGTACACTGGCCGGGAATCGAACCCGGGACTCCTGCACGCCAGGCCAACGCTCTACCACTGAGCCAACCGGCCAGGGCCCCCAACTTGTTTCTTAAATGATCTTTGGACACTCCCCTGCCTCCTCTCTCCTCATTGTTGACCCTCTGTCTTCATTATATCCATCCTTCTACCCAGCGGCTCTGTCATTCTAGCGCCTGAGGTGGAGGCCATGGAGCCATCCTCTGCGCCCTGGTCAGGGCCAATATAGACATTTTTAAAGTTTGTATGTATATGCACACACAGGCAACAAATCACTACTTTCAGTGATTAATAGAGCAAGCACACACATCAAAAGAATATACATATTTTCAACAAGATAATTATTATTTGGCAAACTTGTATTACTTTCAAGTTAGAGATACAATATTAATAAACATTGACTCTGGTAGCCTTAAAGGAAGTCTAAATACATTTCAGTGAATTAGTATCACACAGGTCACAGATAACTTACATTAGAAATTAATAAACAGTTGCTACTGAACCATAAAAAAATGACTTCCTGCTGTTTACAACAACATGAATGGACCTTGAAAACATTACACTGAGTGAAATAAGTAGGTCATAAAAAACTAGTAACTAGATGATTTCACACATAAGTATGATATAAAACTGAGACTATGGACATAGATAAAAGTGAAGTGGTTAACAGGGGGAGGAGCACATGGGGAGGTGGATAGGGCGCAGGGGATGAGGCAAAGAGGGACAGTATGCATTGATGGAAAGTGATTTGACTTTGAGTGATGGGCACACAGTATAAACAGTTCAAATCCTATAGAGATGTTTACCTGAAACCTATGTACTCTTATTGATCAATGTCACCATGTTAAAGTTAATTTCTAAATAAATAAAAATAAATTAATAAAAGGCTTAATTGAAAAGACATTTCAAAATAGTTTCTGATAAAGAGATAAATAACTGAAATTAAAAAAAAAAAACACTTAGGCCCTGGCCGGTTGGTTCAGTGGTAGAGCGTCGGCCTGGCGTGCAGGAGTCCCGGGTTCGATTCCCGGCCAGGGCACACAGGAGAAGCGCCCATCTGCTTCTCCACCCCTCCCCCCTCCTTCCTCTCTGTCTCTCTCTTCCCCTCCCGCATCTGAGGCTTCATTGGAGCAAGAATGGCCCGGGCGCTGGGGATGGCTCCTTGGCCTCTGCCTCAGATGCTAGAATGGCTCTGGATGCAGCAGAGCGACACCCCAGAGGGGCAGAGCATCGCACCCTGGTGGGCGTGCCGGGTGGATCCCAGTTGGGTGCATGTGGGAGTCTGTCTGCCTCCCGGTTTCCAGCTTCAGAAAAAAACAAAAACAACAACAACAACAAAAAAAAACCACTTAGAACTTAACAAAAAGAAAAGCAATGCAGACCAAACACTGGTCTTAAATGGAACTTTAAGATGAAAATATTAGGAAAAGAGGAAGACGGAAATTACTGATCTAAGCATTTAACTCAAATTAGAACAAATACGCATCCTAACTTCAAAGATCCCAATTATCAACCACAAAATCTCCCTCGCCCATCCCTCTGAACACAAAACCCACATTTCCTGGTCAAACCCTTACAAAATACCTCAGCGAGCGCTAAATTGTGGAGAGCTTCGCAGTAGGCGACACCGAAAGACTACCTTCCGCTTCGGTACCCACCTTAGCCCCGCCCTTTCTTGAATATGTTGGTTTTGCGCATGCTCAAGATCCTGTGGAAAGCTGGGGTTCCTGGTCAAAGTTCAAATAGTGTGGTAGCCGGGAAACCATAGCAGCCAAGTGTCCGCCATTCCACAGAACACCATTGACGGACCTACATAGATACATTTGTCTGTTTTGATGCCAGCATCTACTGTTTTACATATTGGAGTGACTGATCACTGATCATTGTATATGGCAGAAATATCGATCCCCTTATTATTTTTCATTTTGAATAATTTCATATTATTACTATTTTACTGTTGTTTTAATCATGAGGTAGGCAATGAGAAAAACAAGCAAAAAACACATAAATCCATTATTAAAAGTCAAAGTACAAGGCTCCATTGGAGCAAAGATGGCCCGGGCGCTGGGGATGGCTCCTCAGCCTCTGCCCCAGGCGCTAGAGTGGCTCTGGTCGCAACAGAGCCACGCCCCTGGAGGGGCAGAGCATCGCCCCCTGGTGGACAGAGCTTCGCCCCTGGTGGGCGTGCCGGGTGGATCCCGGTCGGGCGCATGCGGGAGTCTGTCTGACTGTCTCTCCCCGTTTCCAGCTTCAGAAAAATACAGAAAAAAAAAGTCAAAGTAGAAAAAGTATAGAAAAATTAAAGTAGAAAAAATATAGAAAGCAAAATGTAAGAAGGTAGGAATAAGTTAATAATTGAAGTTTATATTTTATTACTTAATCAGTAATAAAAAGTGTTATGGAGTAAACTCTAAAGTTAAAGTCAAAGATGATCAGTTTGGGTAAAAATGAACAAATCTAGTCATATGCTATTTATGTCAAACCTAGCATATCATAAAAATACAGAAACATTTAAAATAAAGTAATGGAAAAAAATTTGCCAGGCACATGCTAATCAAAATAAGCAAGATCAGACTAAATATCAAACTAAAAATTTTAAGACAGAAAGTATTAATTGAAATTGAAAAGGTTGTTCCATAATGACTTGATGCACCATGAATATGTAAAAATATCAATCTTACACACAATTAAATGGTGTAAAATAAAAATATATTAAATCAAGCTAAAATAGAATAGAATATTCTCATTATAAAAGATTAAAATCACCTTATTCTTTTAATTCCCACTCACCCATCAAGACTCAGCTTTGCTTCCTTCCTATCTGGATGGCCAGCATCTCTTCTGAATGAACTTATGGACATAATTATAATAGCAAGGATGTTCCTTTCATTGTAACCTTGAAATTAGATAGGAAATGGGGACATTGCCTGAAATATCACATCTGTTTTGTATCTGTCTTAGTAGAAATAAGGGCAGGGACAGTGTTGGTCTTGGTCACTGCTGATTGTCAGTGCCCAGTTACCACACAGCACATGGGGTATCTAGTAGCCACTGGTGTTCTAAGGAATATGCCAGGGATCCTGCCTGTATTATTTCTTGAGGATAAAAGCAAATATATACTGTAACTTGCACCAGAGTTCCATTTAACTAATCATTGACAAGGAAAACAAAGTTTAAAAATGTTAAGATCTTTCTGATAGGAAGCTATTTTCCTGATTAAAACCTGGCATCTAATGACAGTGTCCCCAAATAAATCTTCACAACTTATATGAAACCCAGTTTTGGTATTGAGACAGGAGGTGAAAAACCCAAGCTAACTCACAAGCAATCTGTGAACTTTAAAGAAAGCATTACCTCTCCATGGCCATGAAAGTTTATAAGTACTATTTGTGGTGTCTAAGCTAGTATTTTAACAAAGCTGACAAGCCATTAGCTAGATGGACTAAGAAAAAATGGAAGGAAAATTATTAAAATAATAAATGAAAGTGGGGACATTACCAATGAATAAATAAAACCCAGAAATAAATGTTTATGTCTATGGTCAAATCATTTTTGAGAAGGCTGTCAAAACCATTAAATGGAGCAAAACAGTTTTTTTTGTTTTGTTTTTTTTTACCACTTGTGCTGGGAAAACTAAATATTCACATGCAAAAGAATAAACCTGGTGAAGGAAATACATGCACAAATCCAGGAAGTACAGAGAGTCTCAAATAAGATGAATCCAAAAAGGCCCATGCCAAGATGCATTATAATTAAAATGCCAAAGGTTAAAGACAGAGAGAGAATCATAAACACAGAAAGAGAAAAGAAGTTAGTTACCTACAAAGGAGCTCCCATAAAGAGTTCTTCACTACGAAATCAATAATACAAGAAATGTTAAAGGGTCTTCTTTGAGAAGAAAAAGAAAGAAGATAAAAATAATATGAATAATAAAATGGCAATAAATGTATATATATATGGACAATTACTTTAAATGCAAACAGATTAAATGCTTCAATCAAGAGACACAGGGTAGCCTAACTGGTGGTGGCAGAGTGGACTGAGCATTGACCTGGGACACTGAGGTCCTAGGCTCAAAACCACAAGGTGGCCGGCTTGAGCACAAACTCGCCAACTTGAGTGTGGGATCTCCAGCTTGAGTGTGGAACCATCAACGTGATCCCATGATCCCTAGCTTGAGCCCAAAGGTTGCTGGCTTGAAGTCCAAGGTTGCTGACTTGAGCAAGGGGTTATGGACCCAGCTTGAGGTCCCTGGTCAAGGCAGTATGAGAAGCAATTAATGAACAACTGAAGTGCTGCATCTGTGAGTTGAAATTGATGCTTCTCTTCTCTCTCCCTTTCTGTCTCTCTGTTCCTCCTGACTGTCCCTCTCTCTTTCACTCTCACTAAAAAAAAAAAAAAAAAAAAAAAAAAGAAATGTTTGGATATCAACCCTTTATCGTATATATTATTTGTGAATATGTTCTCCCATTCAGTAGGATGCTGAAGCCCCAGGTTTGAAGGCCAGACGTTGCCGGCTTGAGTGTGGGTTCACCAGCTTGAGTGTGTGGTTGCCGGCTTGAGCATGGGATCATAGACATGGCCCCATGGCCGCTGGCTTGAGCCCAAGGTTGTTTCCTTGAGCAAAGAGACATTGGCAGGCCCCAGTCAAGGCACATGCAAGAAACAATCATTGTACAACTAAAGTGACACAACTATGAGTTGATACTTTTTACCCTCTCTCTCCCTTTCCATCTCTCTCTCTCAAAAAAAATCTTAAAAAACCAAAAACTAAAGCTGTCTCCAATAAGAATATCTGACCAAAAAAAAAAAAATATATATATATATATAAATCTGTTGTTTTGATACCATGTGGAAATAATGATCCTCACCAAAACAGTATCTGCAGTCTGTGTATATGTTAACTCTTTGTATCCCTTGCTAGATGCCAGGTTTAAGTCATACCTAAAAGTTTGGATAGTTTTGTTAACTTGACTTCAGGAAAAGAATTGGATTTGATATCTTAAAGAGTGACAGCATACTCAGCTTGAAAATATTCTTGTTCAGTCTTAGATATGATCCATCTACAAAAAATTTTAACTCTGTGTCTTATAAGGTAGTTTTGAATAGACCAGAGTGAAGCATGGAAAAGTCTTTGATTAAAAGTTAAATGACCGTGATCTTTTCCCTCCTCTGGTAGAGGGAGTAAGATAGCTAGAGTAAGAGTTATGATGTATGGTGTTATGAGCTGGGAATGGAAGCAGCAATTCACAGGGAGTGAAGCTAATTTAAAATATGGGAATAATATTTGAATACACATTTCATCAAAGAAAATATGTAGATGGCAAATAAACACATGAAAGATGATCAACATCATTAGTCATTAAGGAAATGCATATTAAGACCACAATGGGATAACACTATACGCCTATTCAAATGGCTAAAATTAAAAAGACCAACTATGCCAAGTGTTGATAAGGATGTAAAGAATCTAGAATTGCTAATGGGAATGTGAAATGATACTGCCACTTTGGAAAAGTTTGGCAATTTCTTAAAATATTTCACATATACCTACCACATCATCTAGCTGTTCCACTGCTAGATATTTGCTCAGGACGAAAGGAAATATATCCATACAAAGAAAAGTACACAAATATTCAGAGAAGCTTTATTTAGAATAGCCAAAAACTGGAAACAACTGAAATGCCCCTCAATAGGTGAGTAAATAAATAAGCTGTAGTATATCTATACAATCAAATACTACCCAACAATAAAAAGGAATGAGTTATTAATATATACAACAACATTGATAAACCCTAAAATATAATTATGCCAAGTGAAAGAAGCCAGACTTAAAAGACTACATACTGTATGATTCCATTTATAAACATTTCTAGAAAATGTAAACTAAACCATAAAACAAAAAGCAAATGACTGGTTGCTTGGATATTAGATGGGAAGATAGAAGGGATTAAAATAGTCAACCTGGAAGCGCTCCTCCTGGAAATTTGAACAACCAAATTAACAATGATGGTATTAGATTATAACCCATAGAATAAAATAAGTATTCACCTGTTTACAAAAGGCATAACAAAATCCTAAGTTCCCAGGAAGATTGAAAATAAAAGGATGTAAAAATTAAATATGGTGAAAATGGTAAATTTTATGTTATACATATTTTACCACAATAAAAAGAATGGAAAAAATATTCTGATTTGCTTATGCCAGAAACACTTGGCCCCCAACTCTGTGTTTAATAGGAGCAGTGATACTAAATATTGATTTCTCTTCTTTAAAAAAATTTTTTTTAATTTATTCATTTTAGAGAGAAGTAGAGAGGAGCAGAAAGCATCAACTTCCATATGTGCCTTCAACAAGCAAGCCCAGAGTTTTGAACCAGCGACCTCAGCATTCCAGGTCGACACTTTATTCATTGTGGCACCATGGGTCAGGCAATATTCAATATTCCTTTCTTGTTCTTGATTTTAAAGGGACTGTTTCTAATGTTTTGCTGTTAAAAAAGATGTTTCAAAACTGTAGCAATGGTTTCATGAGTATGTACTTATCTCCAAATGCAAGTTGCATACATTAAGTAAATATAGCTTTGTCATCATACCTCAATAAAATGGTTTTTTAAAAAAGAAACATTTGGCCCCTTCTTTTGTGTCCTTCTTAACTGCTTTATTCTCTCATATGCTATATCCAACCCATCAGAAAATATTGTCAAGGGTCCACTCTGAAGAGAGACACCAACAAAGGCAATTCTACAGTTATAACATTTATATGGGCTCACTCCCATTTTTACTTACCTTGTGCAACATAAGTGAAAGCATCCAGAGTTTCCATCCAGCACAAGTTCTCCTATGTTTATCAAGGGAAAAGGAATCACCAAAGGCTTTCTCACGAATCTTACATTCATAGAGTGTCTCCCCGGTGTGCATTATCCTGAGTCTAAAGACTGGAGTCTTTTTCCATATTGATTTATACTCACAAGGTTTTTCTCCAGTGTAAATCTTCATGTGACTCATAAGGGGTGTGGGAAAACTAGAGGCATTTTCAGCCTAATATTCATAGAGTTTCTCCCCATTACATAATCTCTTCTGTTTTTATTTTAATTGCTTGAATTTAGAGACAGAGAGGATGGGAGGAGAGAGAGAGAGAGAGAGAGAGAGAGAGAGAGAGAGAGTATTCATTTGTTGTTCTACTTAATTGTGCATTCATTGATCACTCCCCTTGTGTGTGGTGACCAGGAATCAAACCCACAACCTTGGTGTTTCAGGATGACACTCTTAACTGACTGAGCTAACTGGTCAGGGCCTCTTCTTCTTTATCAGGTAAGAGTCTTTGTTAGGGGGTTTTCCATATTAATTTCATTCATAAGGTTTTGCTCTATTGTAAATTCCCATGTATGTTTTATGGATAACCTTACACTAAAGGTCTTTCCACATTAAATACACCCAAAATATTTTTCTTCAGTGTGAGTTATTTCTTTTAAATATATTATTTAGAAAATTAATTTTAACAAGGTGACATTAGTAAATAAGAGTACATAGGTTTGAGGTAAATATTTCTATAGCTTTTGAACAGTTGATTATGTTGTGTGCCCATCACTCAAAGTCAAATCATTTTCTGTCACCTTATATTTCTCCCTCTTTACACCCTTTGCCCCACCACCTATCCCATCCTCCTTCCCCACACCCCCACCCTCTGGTAACCACTTAACTTTTAAGTATACATGTCCATGAGTTTCAGTTATATATCCCACCTATGTGTGAAATTATACAGTTCTTAGATTTTTCTGATTTACTGATTTCACTCAGCATAATGCTCTCAAGGTCCATCCATGTTGTCCTAAATGTAACTATATCATCATTTCTTATGGCTAAGTAGAATTCCATTGTATATATGTACCACTTTTTCTTTATCCAATCCTCTATTGAGGAACACTCTGGTTGTTTCCATGTCTTGGCCACTTTGAATAATGTTGTGATGAACATGGGGTCACATGTGTCTTTACATACCAATGTTCTCAAGTTTTGGGGGTAGATACCAAGTAGAGGGATTGCTGGGTCATATGGCAACTCTGTTCTTAATTTTTTGAGGAACCACCATACTCTCTTCCACAATTGTTGTACTAATCTGCATTCCCACCAGCAGTGAATGAGGGTTCCTTTTTCTCCACAGCCTCTCCAACAATTGTTATTACCTGTCTTATTAATAATAACTAATCTAACAGGTTTGAGGTAGCATCTCATTATAGTTTTGATTTGCATTTTTCAAGTAGCTAGTGAAGATGGGCATCTTCTCATATAGCTGTTGGCCATTTGAATGTCCTCTTGTGAGAAGTGCCTGCTCAGGTCCTCTTCCCATTTAAAAAATTTTTTTAATTTAGGCAATTAATTTTAAAGGGGTGACATTGACTAATTAGGGTACATAGATTCAGAGAAAAGATCTCCAGGTCATTTTGACATTTGATTATGTTGTATACCCATCACTCAAAGTCAAATTGTATTCCATCACCTTCTATTTGGTTTTCTTTGTGCCCCTCCCCTCTCCCACCTCCTCCCTCTCATCCCCTCCCAGTAACCACCACACTCTTGTCCATGTCCCTGAGTCTCATTTTTATGTCCCACCTATGTATGGAATCATACAGTTCTTAGTTTTTTTCTGATTTACTTATTTCACTCAGTATAATGTTATCAAGGTCCATCCATGTTGTTGTAAATGATCCAATGTCATCATTTCTTATGGCTGAGTAGTATTCCATAGTATATATGTACCACATCTTATTTATCCCACCAACTATTGAAAGGCTTTTTGATTGTTTCCATGTCTTGGCTATTGTGAACAATGCTGCAATGAACATGGGGCTGCATGCGTCTTTATGTACCAATGTTTTTGAGTTTTGGGGTTATATACCCAGTACAGGGATTGCTGGGTTATATGGTAGTTCTATTCTTAATTTTTTGAGGAACCACCATACTTTCTAATCAGAAAACAAACTCAAAAAAATAATCCCCTTTATGGTTGCAACAAAAAAAATAAAATACCTAGGAATAAACATAACAAAGAATATAAAGGACCTATATAATGAAAACTACAAAGTATTATTAAGGGAAATCGAAAAAGATACAATGTTGATGTTGCTCCATTAAAAAAAATAAAATTATTAAAAAAATAATAAAAAAGAAAAAGATAGAATGAAATGGAAAAATATTCCTTGTTCTTGAATAAGAAGAATAAATATAGTCAAAATGATCATATTACCCAAAATGATATACAAATTTAATACAATTCCCATCAAAATTCCAATGTTATTTTTTAATGAAATGGAACAAAAAATCATCAGGTTTATATGGAACTCTAAAAAACCCTGAATAGCCAAAGTAATCCTAAGGAAAAAGACTGAAGCTGGGGGCGTTATAATACCTAACTTCAAATTATATTATGGAGATGTCAGAGAAATGGCACCGTGAGGAGCACGACCGACAAATCTCCCCAATGTTTCAACAAGTTCATCAACCAGAGACAGAAAAATCTATCCTTGGAGCATCTGGGAGTTCCACACACTGAAGGCAAAGTGCTATCAACAAGACCACCCTCAGATGTCATTAAGAAAAAGGAAATCGAATATCATGAATATAAAAGATAGAGGAGTAGCACAGAGAGATGTGGAAAAATCTATGGAGAAAAAATTTAATATATTGGAAACCTTGGAGCTAAATGACAAGAATTTAAAATAGAAATCCTGGCTTTGGCCGGTTGGCTCAGCGGTAGAGCATTGGCCTGGAGTGTGGGGGACCCGGGTTCGATTCCCGGCCAGGGCACATAGGAGAGGCGCCCATTTGCTTCTCCACCCCCCATCCTTCCTCTCTGTCTCTCTCTTCCCCTCCCGCAGCCAAGGATCCATTGGAGCAAAGATGGCCCGGGCGCTGGGGATGGCTCCTTGGCCTCTGCCCCAGGCGCTAGAGTGGCTCTGGTCACGGCAGAGCGAGGCCCCAGAGGGGCAGAGCATCGCCCCCTGGTGGGCAGAGCGTCGCCCCTGGTGGGCGTGCCGGGTGGATCCTGGTCAGGTGCATGCGGGAGTCTGACTGTCTCTCCCCGTTTCCAGCTTCAGAAAAAATACAAAAAAAAAAATAGAAATCCTAAAAATGCTCAGAGATATACACGAAAACACAGAAAGGCAATTTAAGGAGCTCGGAAAATAACTCAACGAACACAAAGAATATATTACCAAGGAAATTGAAACTATAAAAACAAATCAAACAGAGATGAAAAACTCAATTTATGAACTGAAAAATGAGGTAACAAGCTCAGCTAATAGAAATGCCAGATAGAAGGAAGGATTAGTGACATAGAAGACAAGCAACTTCAGGCACAACAGAGAGAAGAGAGAGACTCAAAAATTTAAAAAAATCAGAAAGCCCTACAGGAATTATCTGACTCCATCAAAAAGAATAACACAAGAATAATAGGTATATCAGAAGGAGAAGAGAGAGAAAATGGAATGGAGAATATATTCAAACAAATAATAGACGAGAACTTCCCAAGCCCATGGAAAGAACTAAAGCCTCAAATTCAAGAGGCAAACAGAACACCGAGTTTTCTTAACCACAGCAAACCTACTCCAAGGCACATCATAATGAAAATGGCACAAACCAACGACAAAGAAAAAATTCTCAAGCAGCCAGGGAAAAGAAGAATACAACATATAAAAGAAGGCCTACTAGATTATCATCATATTTCTCAGCAGAAACTCTATAAGCTAGAAGAGAGTGGACCCCAATATTTAAAGCCCTGAAAGAGAGGAACTTTCAGCCAAGAATACTATACCCATCAAAGCTATCCTTCAAATACGAAGGAGAAATAAAAACATTCACAAATACAGGAAAGATGAGGGAATTTATAATCAGAAAACCCCCACTCCAGGAAACAGTAAAGGCGGTTTTCCAACCAGATTCAAAGAACAAAACAAAACAAAACCACAAGTAAAAGCTCCACCAAGAACACAATAAGACCAAATTTAAACTGTGACAACAAAAGCAAAAAAAGGGGAGAGGACGGAGATTAACGGTATCAAAGGATGATGAAGTGCAGAAAAATACTCATAAGATAGGGTACTACAATGAATATGGTAGGTACCCTTTTTATTACTTAATGGTAAGCACCCTTGAAAAAACCACCACAGAAGCACATGACTTAAAAAAGGTAACAACAGATGAAAGAAGTATGGAATACAAACAAACAAAAACAAAAGAGAAGAATCAAACAAGATACAAAACTAACAGAAAGCAATTTATAAAATGGCAATAGGGAAGCCACAAGTGTCAATAATTACACCAAATGTAAATGGATTAAACTCACCAATAAAAAGACACAGAGTAGCAAAATGGATTAAAAAAGAAAATCCAACTGTATGCTGCCTACAAGAAACACATCTAAGCAACAAGGATAAAAACAAATTCAAAGTGAAAGGCTAGAAAACAATACTCCAAGCAAATAACATCCAAAAAAAAGCAGGTGTAGCAATACTCATATCTAATAATGCTGACTACAAGACAGAAAAAGTACTCAGAGACAAAAATGGTCATTTCATAATGATTAAGGGGACACTGAATCAAGAGGACATAACAATCCTTAATATATATGCACCAAACCAAGGAGCACCAAAATATATAAGACAGCTACTTATTGACCTAAAAAAAAACCTGACAAAAATACATTCATACTTGGAGACCTCAATACACCACTGACGGCTCTAGATTGGTCATCCAAACAGAGAATCAATAAAGATATATTGGCCTTAAACAAAACACTAGAACACCTGGATAAGATAGACATCTACAGGACACTTCATCCCAAAGTGACAGAGTATACATTTTTCTCTAGTGTACATGGAACATTCTCAAGAATTGACCATAGGTTGGGCCACAAAAATAACATAAGCAAATTCAAAAAAATCGAAATTGTACCAAGCATATTTTCTGATCATAAAGCTTTGAAACTAGAATTCAACTGCAAAAAAGAGGGAAAATAACCCACAAAAATGTGGAAACTAAACAACATACTTTTAAAAAATGAATGGGTCAAAGAAGAAATAAGCGCAGAGATCAAAAGGTATATACAGACAAATGAAAATGACAATACGACATATCAGAATCTCTGGGATGCAGCAAAAGCAGTGATAAGGGGAAGTTCATATCACTTCAGGCCTATATGAACAAACAAGAGAGAGCCCAAGTGAACCACTTAACTTCACACCTTAAGGAACTAGAAAAAGAAGAACAAAGACAACCCAAAACCAGCCGAAGAAAGGAAATAATAAAAATCAGAGCAGAAATAAATGAAATAGAGAACAGAAAAACTACAGAAAAAATTAATATAACAAGGAGCTGGTTCTTTGAAAAGATCAACAAAATTGACAAACTTTTGGCAAGACTCACCAAGGAAAAAAGAGAAAGGACTCATATAAACAAAATCCAAAATGAAAGAGGAAAAATCACCACAGACATCATAGATACACAAAGAATTATTGTACAATAATACTACGAAAAACTATATGCCACCAAATTCAACAATCTAGAAGAAATGAATAAATTCCTAGAACAATACAACCTTCCTAGACTGAGTCATGAAGAAGCAGAAAGCCTAAATAGACCAATTAGCGGTGAGGAAATAGAAAAAACTAAAAAACCTCCCCAAAAATAAAAGTTTAGGCCCTGACAGTTATACTAGTGACTTGGTTCCTATTCTACTCAGTCTTCCAAAAAATTGAAGAAGAAGCAATACTTCCATACACATTTTATGAGGCCAACATAACCCTCACACCGAAACCTGGCAAGGACGGCACAAAAAAAGAAAACTACAGACCAATATCTCTAATGAATACAGATGCTAAAATACTAAACAAAATACTGGCAAATTGAATACAACAACATATTAAAAAAATAATACATCATGATCAAGTGGGATTCATTCCAGAATCTCAAGGATGGTTCAACATACATAAAACGGTTAACGTAATACACCATATCAACAAAAAAAAAAGAACAAAAACCACATGATCTTATCAATAGATGCAGAAAAGGCATTCAATAAAATACAACACAACTTTATGTTTAAGACACTCAACAAAATGGGTATAGAAGGAAAATATCTCAACATGATAAAGGCCATGTATGATAAACCATCAGCCAACATCATATTAAATGGCATAAAACTTATGACTTTCCACCTTAAATCAGGAACAAGACAGGGTTGTCCACTGTCTCCACTCTTAATTAACGTGGTGCTAGAAGTTCTGGCCAGAGCAATCAGACAAGAGGAAGAAATAAAAGGCATCCATATTGCAAAAGAAGAAGTAAAGGTATTACTTTTTGCAGATGATATGATCCTATACATCGAAAACCCCAAAGACTCCACAAAAAGATTACCTGAAATAATAAACCAATACAGTAAGGTCACAGGATACAAAATTAACATACAAAAGTCCATAGCCTTCCTATATACCAACAATAAAATATTAGAAAATGAACTCAGAAAAAACAATCCCCTTCACGATTGCAACAAAAAAAATAAAATACCTAGGAATAAACATAACAAAAAATGTAAAGGACCTATATAACGAAAACTACAAAACATTGTTAAAGGAAATCGAAAAAGATACAATGAGATGGAAAAGTATTCCCTGTTCTTGGATAGGAAGAATAAATATAATCAAAATGGCCATATTACCCAAAGCAATTTATAAATTTAATGCAATTTCCATCAAAATTCCTATGACATTTTTTAAAGAAATGGAACAAAAAATCATCAGATTTATATGGAACTATAAAAAACCCTGAATAGCCAAAGCAATCCTAAGGAAAAAGAATGAAGCTGGGGGCATTACAATACCTGACTTAAAACTATATTATAGGGCCACGACAATCAAAAAAGCATGGTATTGGCAGAAAAATAGACACTCAGACCAATAGAACAGAATAGAAAGTCCAGAAATAAAACCACATATATATAGTCAAATAATTTTCGATAAAGGGGCCAACAACACACAATGGAGAAAAGAAAGCCTCTTCAACAAATGGTGCTGGGAAAACTGGAAAGCCACATGCAAAAGAATGAAACTCGACTACAGCTTGTCCCCTTGTACTAAAATTAATTCAAAATGGATCAAAGACCTAAATATAAGACCTGAAACAATAAAGTACATAGAAGAAGACATAGGTACTAAACTCATGGACCTGAGTTATAAAGAGCATTTTATGAATTTGACTCCAAAGGCAAGAGAAGTGAAGGCAAAGATAAATGAACCAGACTACATCAGACTAAAATGTTTTTTGCTCAGCAAGAAAAACTGACAACAAAATAAACAGACAGCCAACTAAATGGGAAATGATATTTTCAAACAACAGCTCAGATAAGGGCCTAATACCCAAAATATACAAAGAACTCATAAAACTCAACAACAAAGAAGCAAACAATCCAATAAAAAAAAATGGGAAGAGGACATGAACAGACATGTCTCCCAGGAAGAAATACATAAGGCCAACAGATATATGAAAAGATGCTCATCTTCATTAGTTATTAGAGAAATGCAAATCAAAACTCCAACAAGATACCACCTGACACCTGTTAGATTAGCTATTATCAACAAGACAGGTAATAGTAAATGTTGGAGAGGCTGTGGAGAAAAAGGAACCCTCATTCACTGTTGGTGGGAATGTACAGTAGTACAACCATTATGGAAGAAAGTGTGGTGGTTCCTCAAAAAACTGAAAATAGAACTACCTTATGATCCAGCAATCCTTCTACTGGGTATATACCCCCAAAACTCAGAAACATTGATACGTAAAGATACATGCAGCCCCATGTTCATTGCAGCATTGTTCACAGTGGCCAAGACATGGAAACAACCAAAAAGCCCTTCAGTAGAGGACTGGATAAAGAAGATGTGGCACATATACACTATGGTATACTACTCAGCCATAAGAAATGATGACATCGGATCATTTACAACAAAATGGTTGGATCTTGATAACATTATATGGAGTGAAATAAGTAAATCAGAAAAAACCAAGAACTACATGATTCCATACATGGTGGGACATAAAAACGAGACTAAGAGATATGGACAAGATTGTGGTGGTTACCGGGGGTGGGGGGAAGGGGGGACGTGGAAGAGAAGGAGGGAGAGGGGAAGGGGGAGGGGGAGAGGCACAAAGAAAACTAGATAGAGGGTAACGGAGGACAATCTGATTTTGGGTGATGGGTATGCAACATAATTGAATGACAAGATAACCTGGACATGTTTTCGTTGAATATATGTACCCTCATTTATTGATGTCACCCCATTAACATTAATAAAAAATTATTTATAAAATATATATTTTATAAATAATTTTTTATTAATGTTAATGGGGTGACATCAATATATATATATATAGTGGAGCCACAATGATCAAAACAGCATGGTATTGGCAGAAAAATAGACACTGAGACCAATGGAACAGAATAGAGAGCCCAGAAATAAAATCACATATATATAGTCAAATAATCTTTGATAAAGTGGCCAACAACACACAATGTAGAAAAGAAAGCCTCTTCAGTAAATGGTGCTGGGAAAACTGGAAAACCACATGCAAAAGAATAAAATGCAACTACAGTTTGTCCCCTTTTACTAAAATTAATTCAAAATAGATCAAAGACCTAAATATAAGACCTGAAACAATAACTTACATAGAAGAAAACATAGGTACTAAACTCATGGACCTTGGCCATAAAGAGCACTTTATGAATTTGACTACAAAGGCAAGGGAAGTGAAGGCAAAGATAAATGAATGGAACTACATCAGACTAAGAAGCTTTTGCACAGCAAGAGAAACTGACAACAAAATAAACAGAAAACCAACTAAAGAGAAGATGATATTTTTAAATAACAGCACAGATAAGGGCCTAAATATCCAAAATATACAAAGAACTCATAAAACTCAACAACAAACAAGCAAACAATCAAATAAAAAAATGAGAAGAGGACATGAACAGACACTTTTCCCAGGAAGAAATACAAATGGCCAACAGATATATGAAAAGATGCTCATCTTCATTAGCTATTAGAGAAATGCAAATCAAAACTACAATGAGATACCACCTCACACCTGTTAAATTAGCTATTATCAACAAGACAGGTAATAACAAGCGTTGGAGAGGCTGTGGAGAAAAAGGAACCCTCATTCACTGCTGGTGGAATGCAGAGTATTACAACCATATGGAAGAAAGTATGGTGGTTCCTCTCCCCATTTTTGAATTGGATTGTTAGTTTTATTTGTTGCTGAGCTTTGTGAATTCTTTATATAGTTTATATATTAAACCCTTATCAGAGATGTTGCTTGCTAATATCATCTGCCATTTAGTTGGCTGCCTAATTATTTTGTTACGAGTTTCTTTTGCTGTGCAGAAGCTTTTTAATTTGATATAGTCCCATTCATTTATTTTTCCCTTTAAGTCTCTTATGTTTGGGGACAAATTCATAAATTGTTCTCTATGGCGAAGGTCCATGAGCTTAGTGCCTATGTTTTCTTCTGTGTAATTGATTGTCTCAGATCTTATATTTAGGTCTCTGATTTATTTCAAATTAATTTTTGTGCATGGAGACAAATTGTAGTCAAGTTTTATTCTTTTGCATGTGGCTTTCCAATTTTCCGGCAGTTGATTGAGGAAGGTTTCTTTTCTTCATTGTGTGTTTTTGGCTACTTTGTCAAAGACGATTTGTCCATATATATGGTGTTTTATTTCTGGGCTCTGGATTCTTTTCCATTGGTCTGCATGTCTGTTTTTCTGCCAATACCATGCTGTTTTGATTATTCTGGCTCTATAGTATAATTTGAAGTTAGGCAATATGATACCTCCAGCTTCATTCTTTTTCCTCAGGATTGCTTTGACTATTCATGATTTTGTTTTGTTTTTATGGTTCCATATAAACCTGGTAATTTTTTGTTCTATTTATTTCTTTAAAAAATGACATTGGGATTTTGATGGAGATTGCATTAAATTTGAATATTGCTTTGGGTAATATGGCCATTTTAACTATGTTGCTTCTTCCAATCCATGAACATGAAATATTTTTTCATTTCATTGTTTCTTTTTAATTTTTTTTTTCAATAATAGTTTGTAGTTTTCAGTATATAGGTTCTTCACATTCTTTGTTAAATTTATTCCTAGGTATTTTGTTGTTGTTGTTGCAATTGTAAAAATAATTGTGGTTTTTTAAAATAAATTTTTATTTTAATGGGGTGACATCAATAAATCAGGGTATATATATTCAAAGAAAATATGTCCAGGTTATCTTGTCATTCAATTCTGTTGCATACCCATCACCCAAAGAAAGATTGTCCTCCGTCACCTTCTATCAAGTTTTCTTTGTACCCCTCCCCCTCCCCCTCTCCCTCCTTCCCTCTGCCCACCCCCCGTAACCACCACACTCTTGTCCATGTCTCTTAGTCTCGTTTTCATGTCCCACCAATGTATGAAATCCTGCAGATGTTGTTTTTTTCTTATTTACTTATTTCACTCCATATAATGTTATCAAGATCCCACCATTTTGTTTTAAGTAATCCAATGTCATCATTTCTTTTTTTTTTTTCTTTCCTTCATTCTTCCGAAGCTGGCAACGGGGAGGCAGTCAGATAGACTCCCGCATGTGCCCGACCGGGATCCACCCGGCATGCCCACCATCAGGCGATGCCCTTCCCATCTGGGGCGTTGCTCTGTTGCATTCAGAGCCACTCTAGCGCCTGAGGCAGAGGCCACAGAGCCATCCTCAGCGCCTGGGCCATCTTTGCTCCAATGGAGCCTCACTGCAGAAGGGGAAGAGAGAGACAGAGAGGAAGGAGAGGGGGAGGGGTGGAGAAGCAAATGGGCGCCTCTCCTGTGTGCCCTGGCCAGGAATCGAACCCAGGACTCCCGCTCGCCAGGCTAACGCTCTACCGCTGAGCCAACCGGCCAGGGCCAATGTCATCATTTCTTATGGCTGAATAGAATACCATGGTGTATATGTTTCACATCTTCTTTATCTTGTTGTTGTGAGTCGGGGGCGCAGAGAGAGAGATCAGCAGATGAAATTATCAAGGACTAGCAAAGGACCACCGCTCGCTCAGGCAAATGGCCCCGAGTTCGCACTGTGTCCTAATTTTATTCACAAGACTTCAAAAAGCTTGTTTACTGAGAAATTGGCATAGCATTAAGTGTAACTTTTACTTAAAGATACATGGAGTGCACCTGCAAGATAGCTTAGTAACAACATAATATCAGAAGGCATTAATTGCTATTGCTTCTATGGATCCCATAACATTCCTCTCCTTATCTTAAGGGATAACCTTGGAAAGTACAGAAATCTTATGAGAATGTTTTACTGAGAAAAGCCCAGCAACTGCCTTCAGCCACATAGACCTGTTTCAGTGACCTGCCTTCAAGTCACAAAACAATTTTCTTGGCAAAACATTCTTTTCTTGTTGGCTATGTTCCCATCCAAGGCCATGCAGTGGGTTATTCCACTACATTTCCCCATTTTTGTTTATGCTGAATGTTATGAAGCACCACAGAAAACACAGCCTTCTGTCATTCATCCGTTATTTATCTTGCTTTGATTTGTCAACAAACTACATATAAAAGAAAACATAGAATTAATATTATTATAAAAAGTCCTACAATGGATTCCTAAAATTCTTTAATATATTTAATAGGATTTAATTGTAATAAATTATCTATTAATCCCTTGAATATAGGTTGACATGATAGAATTTCTAATTTTCTTTGAAAACTTCATGAATATGTCTTTGTAATTTAATGATCTTATTAGTTACATTATAATGATTTAACAAATGGTTTTTAAAAAAACATTTTTCTAATGGAAATAACTACGATTTTAAGAAATAGGGGTAACACAAAAAGTAGTTACATTCTAATTACATTTTAGCTTCATTTGTCTTTGCAGGCTAACAATTTGATCTCTTAATATAATCATAGTTAGAACAAACTATCATTAACTTTAGTATTAATGTTACTATTTATACATTATTGAGAAGTCCACAGTTGTTCAGAATTTTCACGCCATTTTTGCACAAGGTCCACAGTCTGAATACTTTGATGTAATGTAACCCCAGATATAGCAGCCACGGTGGTTACAGCTATTAGTCATATTATGATGATGATGATTAGTCCAACCAGTGTCTTGGTTCGCTTCAAGGACTTAATAAGATGTTGTAACAGCATAATGGAAGGGGAACCCTGCCATATCCGATGTATCTGTACTGGAATATAGACTCCTGTTCAGGTTCTTAAAATGTAAAGACTTTGACTATTTTATTAAAAAGAATAGAAGAGTTAATACATGTATAAAAAGCACATTTATAGCAAGTTATTGAATAATTTTTAGCTGTCTATTTGGTTTCACCTATACCAAATATATAAAGCAATCTAACATAAGCAGATATGAAATGTGTTTCATTCTTCTTAAAGATTAACATAATATGATTAGAAGGATAATTTTTCTAGATTTTTCCTTTCTACATTGACATATGTTTAAGTGCCATGGCTATTTTCCACAAATGATATTGTATAGGACCAAATTTTATATGAGGAGCTTGAGATGACATCTCTTCTCTATGCTATATGATAGTATGATTACTTTGATTACCAGCTGTAATTAAACCATTGTTCTTATGCTACCTTAAATCAGCACTCTACCCTTTAACTTGGGCAGAGCTATAAGGGTTTTAATTTATAACGTTTTATGTACAGATGTATTACTTTTAAATTTGTATTTTTGTAACAAACATTTTTCCCTTCTCCTTTACTGTTATTTTTGACAGTAGAGAGCCAAGCTTGAGCTTTTATTTTTAAACAATGTGGCTCATGTCTTATACATATAGGTAATTCCTCAATTCCTGTTGTATGATTTTCTAAGTTTACGCCTTCTTTCGAAGGCGCTAAGGGACCTCTATCATTAAAAGGTCCTAGAAACCAATTAGAGTCATTAACAAAAATAGGAAATGCACTATTTTCCTAATGAATAACTCTACTTAATGGAGGATTAGGAACATATGCCTAATAACTAAAATTTTCAGCTCTACTTACCGGAATTGTTACCAAGGCAATCATTGCTAAAAACAGGTTAGTAGCACTTTTTTTCTAGTAGTTTGTAGCATATTTTTACCATTAAAGATCAGCTTTTTAAGATGAACCCAACTTGGTATTTTAGTCTTTTCAATACCAAGCAGTAGCACCTTTAAGATTCTTTTTTTGAAATTCATTTCTTCCATCTCAGCAATGGGCAAATATGGAAAGAATCTATTGTTCTTATTCATGTTGTTAGTTTAATTCTGCGAGCAGGACACCAAAGGACTTCACCGGATTCTGCAATGACACAAGCAAACCCTCTTCCCCAATGTTGCACTACACTAGGCACCTATTGATTCAACTCACTTTTATAATGTATAGGTTGATTAATCTTAGAACTGTTACTTTTCATATAATGTCTGCAGCAGTCAAATAATCTTCTCCTGTATTTAAGAAATTTAAAGTAAATAAAGCTTTGTGTAACATAATTCTAGGGAATAATCTCCTTTCTTCTCCCCCCTTTTGTTCAAATAATATATTTTTTAGAATGTAATTATTGCATTTAATAATTGCTTGTTTTTGTGGATTATATGGAATTCTAGTAGTATGTTTAATATTCTAAAATGCTAAGAATTGTTGAAATTTAGTAGATGTATAGGCAGGACTATTGTCAGTTTTAATTGCTTTAGGAATGCCTATAACATTAAAAGTTTCAATAAGATGTTGAATGACACAATTAGCCTTTTCTCTAGGCAAAGGTGTGGCCTATTGAAAAAAAGAATAAGTATTAATAAAACCGTACATAAGATAGTTTTTTTAAAAGAAGAAATATGAGCAATATTTATTTGCTACAGGTTATTACTGTGTTGCCCTCTAGGATTTATGCCTCTCAGTAATGAAAGAGCATTTATAATTCTATACTGAGGACAGTTTCTAACAATATTCTGAGCTTCTCACCAGGTTATTTTAAATTTTTGCATTAAATCTTTTTTATTTGTATGAGTTTTTGTATAAAACTTAGTAGCTATTTTTATTGATTTAATGAGTAATTGATTAACTTCATTATTTGTAGTAGACATAGGTTCTGGTAAAGCTGTATAAGAATGAATGTGAGTTATATAGCTAGGCAAATTTCATTCCTACAATAAAAGTTGTAATTTTTGAAACAATTTGTGTAATTTAGAACTATTATTTGAAATATAAACAGTTTCTATAAGTTTAATTGTATGTTTTACATATTGTGAATTAGTAATAATGTTAATAGGATAGGATGTTTGAATTTTGTCTTTAACTATAATCAAACTACACTGATTTAAGGTTTCAGAAGCATTTTTAAGGATGACTGAAAGTTCAGCATTATTTTTATAAACTATTAATATGTTATTTATATAATGGATTATTAAAGATTGAGGATATTTTTAACAAATTTTTTTAAAGGTTGATTTACATAATGTTGATACAGTGTCTGACTATTCAACATTGCTTATGGAAGTAATATAAACTTAGTAAGAATAGTTAGTTATGCTTATTGTTATAGACACAACAGCTAGCATTGCTAGAAACAGAGTCAATGATGTTTTTTGAAGTCTTAGTCTTAATTAAAACATTTTTGCCTTCTGGGTAAGTTTATTTAATTGTCAATTTGTCTTTTTTTCTATTTTTAACTTATGCCGAGGCTTTAATTTTCTGGAAGGTATTTACTAGTCCCGTATTTGTGGAAATAAGAGTAAATTCTCACCCTTACATTTTGTTTACATTGCTGTTGTAAATTAGAAAACTGTCCATTTAAAAAGTTTATTTTGTGTAATATTAATAAGAAGGTTAGTATTAGCATTTTGATTAGCTGGAATACAAGCTTGATTTTCCTAAGTTATAAATTGTAATTCTTTCGCTTTTGAAAGAACAGTCCGAGCTAACATTTCTAAATTTTTTGAAATAAAACATTCAGAGTCCATGAAGGAGGATAGCAGTTTCTGCGTATAAAGAAAGTTAGTTTTGGTCCTGGCCGGTTGGCTCAGTGGTAGAATGTCGGCCTGGCGTGCGGGGGACCCGGGTTCGATTCCCGGCCAGGGCATGTAGGAGAAGCACCCATTTGCTTCTCCACCCCCCCTCCTTCCTCTCTGTCTCTCTCTTCCCCTCCCGCAGCCAAGGCTCCATTGGAGCAAAGATGGCCCAGGCGCTGGGGATGGCTCCTTGGCCTCTGCCCCAGGCGCTAGAGTGGCTCTGGTCGCAACAAAGCGATGCCCCGGAGGGGCAGAGCATCGCCCCCTGGTGGGCAGAGCATCGCCCCTGGTGGGCCTGCCGGGTAGATCCCAGTGGGCGCATGCGGGAGTCTGTCTGACTGTCTCTCCCCGTTTCCAGCTTCAGAAAAATACAAAAAAAAAAAAAAAAAAAAAAAGGAAGTTAGTTTTATACTGGGAGCAAGCCATTTTTAAATTTTTAAGAGCTTTGACAGAAATTTGGTCATAGTGAGTATAAAAAACTCCTTGTCAGAAAGTTTAGACTGTAATTTAAAAAGTTGCTGTTTTAATTATTTATAAGATGTTTTTTTTTATTAGAGGTCAAATGACCCTTGTTATTTTCCTATTGTAAAAGAAATTTTAGAGCTTTGTTAGGGACTTCTCCTAAGCCATGCAGCTTAGTGACTACTGCCTAAATGGGCTAAAAAGAAAACTAATGTTGTTAGTAATAAGAGATGCATCAGCTTCTATATTTAAAAGTCTTTTGTATTGTTCAGTCTATTATAGGGCATTAGAGGAACTAACTTCCCGCTTTCCTCAGTGCCTTCTTTTTCAGGATGTTGCCTTACAAGCAGCCAACTGTCTGAAGCAGCTTGAGATAAATTTTTAAAATGACTTAATTTTATTTAATTCCTTAGTTTTACAAATTTGAGCATATTTTACACATAAACAAGACAATTTTCAATACAGAAACACAAATATAACATATAATTTTAATTAATTCTAATATTTGAATTCTTATTTGATTTTAAACTTTGCATATACCTTACAATGTATTAACCAAATTAGCAAGTCTTAAGGATCCATATTCTATTCAATTTAAATTTAAATGAGCGCTCCTTATACAATAATTTCTTATTTTAAAGCAAAAAATATATGGATGAAACTATTTTTTCAATATAAAAGCTGGCATTTTTAATCTTTGTATGTAAACACAATTTAGGCCTTAAAAATCACATTTTAGACAACATCAAACAAAAACTAAACAGAAATTAGAATCAGAAAAACTAGACCAGACAAACCAAAGAGAAACCCGGGATTTCAGAGCACAGTCAGACTAGAAAGATGCCTGCCTGATTTTAATCAGGGCATTTTCTGACAGATGGACTGATGATGGATGAGACTAAACAAAATTTCCCCAAGAAAATTTTCTTGGCAGCTGCTGGGATATTTTTTATAGTTAGATTCAACACATGTCCCCCGCCTCAGTTTCCAGGCAAAGAATAAGAAAGAAACAAAGTGATAGTTCAGAGGATTGTAGCTAAAACATTAAAGAAAATTAGTATTTATTTATTTTATTATTACAAAGACTAGAGAATTTTAAGGACTTCATGATTCTTCTATATGTCCTAATTCTAATTGAATTTGTACCAACTGATGTAAAGCTTAAAGCTTTTCTTCCTTGTCTCCAACTTCATGAATTTGCATCCAGGCTTTAAGACAAGCTATCTAATCTGAACTATAACAGCATCAGTATAACCAGTTTGTTGTCCCACAGCTGCATAAGCACCAACACCTATGAGCATTTCAAAAGTAGCTCCGGGGGGATTATTTCTGGTGTTCATGTGAGATATTTGAAAAGCCTCCTCTTCCACCAAGATTTTAATTGTAAATATTGTCCTAGTTCCAAAACCATACTAGCAAGTAAATTCCAATTCAAAGGAATGATTAAATGATTATTACAATGGGAAGAGATCAGATCTTGAACATATGAGGACTGAGGTCCATACGTAGCAACAGATTGTTTGACTAGCTTTAAGAAAGTAAATTCAAATTGGTTAAATTGGATATTATGCCTTCCCCCAGGATTTGGAGCATTAAGAGGAAAAGGCTGTCGAATAATTGGAAAAATAGATGCAGAAAAATTACTAGAATTAGATTATAAATCATTATGACGCACAAGCACCTGTTGCATTTCAGAGATTTTAGGGAGTTGAAAAATCCTTCCCCTGCCAGTACCAATTAATTTTTGACCTTGAATTGGAGGAGTCGTAGGCTCACATATATTTTGCTTTTGAACAGGATAAGTAGTATACTGATTTCCATTCTCCTGTTGTTCCAGTGTAAATTGTAGTTTACTTAATAAATGTTTCAGACAGGCAACATCATCCATAGGGGCTCCCTCATTTTTTAAGAAAGAGCGATGAAAGCCTGTGGATGGCTGAAATTCATTAACATTATCAGTAACTTCAGAAGCAGAGACAGTATTGTCCAAGTCATTATTTTGTTCATTCTGTGCTGAATCAAATTCTTCAGGCTTATTAAAAATAAGCTCACTCAAGTCTTTAACAGAATCTCCATCTGATTGCAAAGGTCCAAGGGCTGTAGCAATAAGATTATAAGCAGCCCACATTTTAGCATCAAGTGGATTTCCGTGCTGATGAACACAGCATAAAGATTTTCCTACTTGTTGCCAAACATTCAAATTCAATTGATTATAGTGTTCAGGAGTATAACAATAACAATATTTCTCAATAGCATTTAAAAGACGTAACAAAACCTCGTCTTTTATTTGAGTTCCAGACCCTTTTAAAAGAAATTTTAAAACTTGTACATAATTGTCCTGTAATGAATGGGAATTTCCCATGACTTTGCTAGTTACCCGAAAGTTTCATGTACACAGCGCATCCAACTTACCTTTTCGGGGTTCCATTTGTTCCCAATCTCTTCTTAAGGCCCCACGTTGGCGCCAAATGTTGTTGTGAGTCGGGGGCACAGAGAGAAAGATCAGCAGACGAAATTATCAAGGACTAGCAAAGGACCACCGCTCGCTCAGGCAAATGGCCCCGAGTTCGCGCTGTGTTCCCATCCAAGGCCATGCAGTGGGTTATTCCACTACACTATCTAGTCTTCTATTTTTTTTTTACAGTGATTAAAGCCTTTAAGCAAACTCTTGGCCAATAAAACAAGAATCCATAAAAGAGTAATGTCCTTAACATGTTCACCAAGTCCAAGTTGGCTCCAACATCATGCCAAATGCCTGAAAAATGCAACCCAACCCCAGTTCAGTCTGTCAGGAGCTGTCACAAGGAGCAGGAGTCCAGGAAAAGTCCACATCCAGGAAAAGTCCGCATGGCATTGGAATTGTTGTCACCATTCTATACTTTGCAGCTCACGTCCAAGTCCCACTGACCGCTGCTTCTAGCTGGTAATGATTCAGGTAGACTGGAAAAGCCATCTGCAGCACGTGTGGATATGGAGCTTCTGTTCTCCTCTGCCTGGAGAGATGAGACCAGGTTGCTTTTTCCTGGAGCTCTGTGACTGTGGCTTGGTAAAGAGAACCTTGGGATACACTAAGCTGGATGGCAAAGGTAGATTCATAATACAAGTTGGCAAAAGGGGGGAAGAGAGCTCTAAATTAGGAGTAGGTCCCAGCCTGAAATATGAGTGGGGCATTGGGGTAAGAGGAATAAAGGAAACACTATATATTTTAAAAAGCAGCAGAAAATAGGACTATCAACACCCACAACAGAGATCTTTGAGGGAAGAATAAAAAACCTGACTATTCAGGCAAAACATAGTTAAGTGGCCCTTGTGCAAATGAGATCAGTTTACCTGCTTCTTGGAAGAAATACCTTAGGCTAGTCCACAGTGTCGTAGATGGGGCCGATGGCCCTGGGCACCTTCAGCCTTCAGTGGCAAACCCCAGCATTCTGGGCAAGGTTAGGTCATCGGTGGCTGGAGCAGGGCTGGAAGAAACTGAACCCTCCCTTAGAGGAGCGAGGGGGAAGCCTACCTTCCAGTGTCCCTGTTTCCTCACAGCAGAGGCATGTAAGTCTGGCAGGCTTTAGCTCAATGACCTTCCTTTCCACTATTGAAGCAGGACCCAGATGGCATCCTGTGAGACCTCTTTGGGGTGTTGGAGCCTTTAAGGGTGTATCCTAAAAGCTGGTAGTTCCCCTGATCTCTATTGGGCTTTTTCTGCCTCTAGGTATCTTAAAAGCAGTGCTCAGAAGATCTCGCTGAGGAGTTTGAGGATCCCCATCCACCTATATAAATCTTTTCCATATATCTGGAGCTATTTGGAAAAAGACAAAACAGTGTTATTAGCTGGATCAAATAAAGAAGGTAGTAGTTTGCAGGCGAAAAAAATTTGGCATCTCCTGTTCATCAGCATTCAAAAAAAAATTAAAAAAAATTTTTTAAGTAAAAAGCATGATATGGTAGACCTGTAGGAGTTCCAGGATATGACTACCCCCTTTTAAAATTTTTAAATTGACCTTAAAATATTTGCTGGGTACACTTTAATAATACCTTAACTTTAAAGATTGTAAGAATGACAAAATACAGTAAATGCTTTTGCTCCATATGCAGGAGCATTTTTAGTTTAACCACTTTAGGAAATCCAATAATAGAACAATGCATACAGACAATGAGCTATAACATGCTTAGCAGCCTCTCCTGTTCTGACAGAGGTTACTATAAATCCAGAATATGTATCCACTGTAACATGGACATAGGACTGTTTGCCAAATGAAGGTATATGAGTAACATCCATTTGCCAAAGTTGTACTGGTAGGAGTCCTTGAGGGTTAACTCCAAATGAAGGGGCAGATTGTAGTATAGGACCCCTTGGATAGGATTTCCCAATCTGCCGTGCTGCTTCCCAAGAAAGTTGAAACTGTTTACACAGGGCTGCAGCGTTCCGGTGATGAATAGTATGAGACTGAATTGCTTGATCTGTCATGGTTGCTCCAAATAATTTTCTTTTGGTTAGCTTGATCAACAAGGGCATTCCTAGGCCCTGGCCTGTTGGCTCAGTGGTAGAGCATCGGCCTGGTGTGCAGGATTCCTGGGTTTCATTCCCAGCCAGAGCACACAGAAGAAGCACCTATCTGCCTCTCCACCCCTCCCCCTCTCCTTCTTCTCTGTCTCTCTCTTTCCATCCCGCAGCCAAGGCTCCACCGGAGCAAAGCCACCCCGGGCGCTAAGGATGGCCCCGTGGCCTCTGCCTCAGGCGCCAGAATGGCTCTGGTTGCAACAGAGCAACACCCCAGATAGGCAAATCATTCCCCCTGGTAGGCGTACCAGGTGGATCCCAGTTGGGCGCATGCCAGAGTCTGTCTGACTGCCTCCCCATTTCCAACTTCAGAAAAATACAAAAAAAAAAAAAAAAAAAAAAAAAAAAAAGAAGAAGAAGAAAAAAAGGGGCATTTCCTTGTGCTAAAGCTCCAGGGAGCATGGAGTGAGCTCGAGTATGTCCTATGAAACATGGAGCTCTATGTTGACATACAAGTCTTTGAAGAAGGAGGAACTGCTGAAATAGTTCATCAGCATTTGTCCCTAAGACAAATTGTCTTTATTGTGGAAACACCATAAGTAAATATTTGCTGTCTGTATATAGATTAAAGGGGGAATATGGCAAATGCTGAAAAGCCATGATAATGGCATATAATTCTAGACTTTGAGCTGATTTTAAGTTGACAGCTTCAGTATAAAGTTGTCCATTGATTTGCAAGAGCGATTTGCCATTTAGTGGAAGTTTCCCAGAGTCATTGTTGTTGATCCTTTGAAAAAAGGAACAACAATAATTTTGAGGCTCAAATCCTATAAACTATAAGGGTCGCCTATGCCCCTTGATAATCCAGGAGGCAACAAGATCAAAATATGGAAGTGTATTCCATGGGCTATTAGATGGTTCAATGTTCCCAAGCTGTAGCTGCTCTTGTAGCAATTGAGCAGCTGCCCTAAGTTTCTCCTGAGAAAGGGGCCATTGGTCTACCCATACAGGATTATCTAATTTCCAAGTAATTGGGTCTGCACAATGCATTATTGAGGTAGCAGGAGCTACCAAGGCCCCTATGCTAAATTTTGAGATCCTAATCCACACCTTCTGGTATTGGGTGCCACCTCTACAGGGGTGAGAATTTCTCACTGTTCTTTCCCTATACCTTTGGTGGGCAAAAATCCCCGATCAAGCATCTGAGTACTGACTAAACCATTAGGACTGACAAGCAACACTCCCATATTTTTCAAAACATCTCTACCTCACAAATTAATTGGCCATCCAGGGAGTACATAAGGCTTAAAAAATCCAGAATGACCTTCTTAATCTTCCCAATGTAGGAAACTAGAACATTGTTGAGGGGATTTACTCTGCCCTATACCTTGTAATTCTGTGGCTGCTGCATGAGTGGGCCAGGAAGTAGGCCAATGTAGCTTAGCAATAACAGATACCTCAGCTCCAGTATCTAAAGGTCCTTTAAATTTATGCTCATGTATTATTAGTTCCATTTCAGGGCGTCCCTGACCTATTTTTTTTTAATCCAATTGTCAAAATCAGAGGAGCCAAATCACAAATTTTCTTGGGGCACCTTTTGCAGGATGTGGCCTGAGAGGCAGAATTAGCATCCTTATACTATTCTTCTAACTGTCTGAATTAGCCGTGAGACACATTCTTTTTTTTAAATTAATTTTGATGGGGTGACATTGATAAAATTGTCTTCTGTCACCTTCTAACTGGTTTTCTTTGTGCCCCTCCCCTCCCCCAACCTCCTCCCTCTCTTCCCCCCCACCCTGTAACCCCAACACTGTTGTCCATTTCTCTGAGTCTCATTTTTATGTTCCACCTATGTATGGAATCATCTAGTTCTTAGTTCTTTCTGATTTACTTATTTTGCTCAGTATAATGTTATCAAGGCCTATTCATGTTGTTGTAAAAGATCCAATGTCATCATTTCTTATGGATGAGTAGTATTCCATAGTATATATATACCAAAGCTTTTTTTTTTGTGTGTGTGTGTGTCTTTTTTTTTTAATAATTTTATTTTTTTAATGGGGCTACATCAATAAATCAGGATACATATATTCAAAGATAACATGTCCAGGTTATCTTGTCATTCAATTATGTTGCATACCCATCACCCAAAGTCAGATTGTCCTCTGTCACCTTCTATCTAGTTTTCTTTGTGCCCCGGCCCCCTCCCCCTTTCCCTCTCCCTCTCCCCTCTCCCCTTGTAACCACCACACTCTTATCAATGTCTCTTAGTCTCACTTTTATGTCCCACCTATGTATGGAATAACGCAGTTCCTGTTTTTTTCTGATTTACTAATTTCACTTCGTATAATGTTATCAAGATCCCACCATTTTGCTGTAAATGATCCGATGTCATCATTTCTTATGGCTGAGTAGTATTCCATAGTATATAATATGTACCAAAGCTTTTTAATCCACTCGTCTTCTGATGGACACTTGGGCTGTTTCCAGATCTTTGCTATTGTGAACAATGCTGCCTTAAGCATGGGGGTGCATTTCTTCTTTTCAAACAGTGCTATGGTGTTCTTGGGGTATATTCCTAACAGTGGTATAGCTGGGTCAAAAGGCAGTTCGATTTTTAATTTCTTGAGGAATCTCTATACTGTTTTCCACTGTGGCTGCACCAGTCTGCATTCTCACCAGCAGTGCAGGAGGATTCTCTTTTCTCCACATCCTCACCAGCACTTATTCTGTGTTGTTTTATTGATGAGCGTCATTCTGACTGGTGTGAGGTGATATCTCATTGTGGTTTTAATTTGCATTTCTCTAATCATTAGTGATGTTGAGCATTCTTTCATATGCCTATTGGCCTCTTTGGAGAAGTGTCTATTCATTTCTTTTGCCCATTTTTGGATTGGATTGTTTGTCTTCCTGGTATTAAGTTTTACAAGTTCTTTATAGATTTTTGTTATTAATCCCTTATCAGATGCATTGTCAAATATATTCTCCCATTGTGTAGTTTGTCTTTTTATTCTGTTCTTATTGTCTTTAGCTGTGCAGAAGCTTTTTAGTTTGATAAAGTCCCATTTATTTATCCTGTCTTTTATTTCACTTGCCTGTGGAAACAAATCAGCAAATATATTGCTGTGAGAGATGTCAGAGAGCTTACTGCCTGTTTTCTTCTAAGATGCTTATGGTTTCATGGCTTACATTTAAGTCTTTTATCCATTTTGAGTTTATTTTTGTGAGTGGTGTAAATTGGTGGTCTAGTTTCATTTTTTTGCAGGTAGCTGTCCAATTTTCCCAACACCATTTGTGGAAGAGGCTGTCTTTACTCCAATGTATGCTCTTATTTCCTTTGTCAAATATCAGTTGTTGATAAAAATGTGGGTTTATTTCTGGTTCTCAGTTCTGTTCCATTGACCTATATGCCTGTTCTTATGCCATATAGAACAATTGCCTTATAATATAACTTGATATCCGGAAGTGTGATACCTCCCACTTTATTCTTCCTTTTCAAGATTGCTGAGGCTATTCGTGTTCTCTTTTGGTTCCATATAAATTTTTGGAATATGTGTTCTATATCTTTGAAGTAAGTCATTGGTATTTTAATCGGTAGTGCATTGAATTTATAAATTGCTTTGGGTAATATAGACATTTTAATGATGCTTATTCTTCCTAACCATGAGCACGGTATATGCCTCCACTTGTTAGTATCTTCCATGATTTCTTTTGTCAATGTTTTATAATTTTCCAAGTACAAGTCTTTAATCTCCCTGGTTAAACTTATTCCTAGGTACTTTATTTTTTTGGTTGCAATGGTAAAGGGGATTGATTCCTTGATTTCTCTTTCTGACAGTTCATTGTTAGTGTATAAAAATGCCTCTGATTTCTGAGTATTGATTTTATATCCTGCCATCTTGCTGAATTCATTTATCAGGTCTAGTAGTTTTTTGACTGATACTTAGGGTTTTCTATATACAATATCATATCATCTGCAAATAATGATAGTTTTACTTCTTTTCCAATTTGGATGCCTTTAATTTCTTTTTCTTGTCTGATTGCTGTGGCTAGGACTTCCAGAACTATGTTGAATAAGAGTGGTGAAAGGGGCACCCCTGCCTTGTTCCTGATCTTAAGGGGATTGCTTTTAAATTTTGCCCATTGAGTATTATATTGGCTGTGGGTTTGTCATGGATGGCCTTTATCATGTTGAGGTATGTTCCCTGTATTCCCACTTTGCTGAGAGTTTTGATCATGAATGGGTGCTGGATTTTATCAGATGCTTTTTCTGCATCTATTGAAATTATCATGTGGTTTTCCTCCTTCCTTTTGTTTATGTGATGAATCACATTGATTGATTGGCAAATATTGTACCAGCTTTGCCTCCCAAGAATAAATCCCACTTGATCATGGTATGATTTTTTTTCATATATTGCTGGATTTGGTTTGCTAATATTTTGTTGAGGATCTTTGCATCTAAATTCATCAGGGATATTGGCCTATAATTTTCTTTCTTTGTGTTGTCTTTGCCTGGTTTTGGAATCAGAATTATGCTCGCCTCATAAAAGAAGTTTGGAAATCTTCCTTCCTATTGTATTTTTTGAAATAGCTTGAGAAGGATAGGAGTTAGTTCTTCTTTGAATATTTGGTAGAATTCACTTGTGAAGCCATCAGGCCCAGGACTTTTCTTTTTTGGGAGTTTTTTGATAGCTGTTTCAATCTCATTTGTTGTAATTGGTCTGTTTAGGTTTTCTGATTCTTCCAGATTGATTTTTGGAAGATTATATGTTTCAAGGAATTGGTCCATTTCATCTAGGTTGTCTAGTTTTTTGGCGTACAGTTCTTCATAGTATTTTCTTACAATATTTTGTATTTCTGTTGTGTCAGTTGTTATTTCTCCACTCTCGTTTCTAATTTTATTTATTTGATTCCTCTCTCTTTTTTTCTTGGTGAGTCTGGTTAAAGGTTCATTGATCTTCTTTACCTTTTCAAAGAACCGGCTCCTGGTTTCATTGATCCTCTGTATTGTTTCTTTAGGCTCTATATCATTTATTTCTGCTCTGATCTTTATTATTTCCTTCCTTCTACTAGCTCTGGGCTTTACTTGCTGTTCTTTTTCTAGTTCTTTTAGATGCAGGGTCGAGTTGTTTATTTGAGCTTTTTCTAGCTTCTTGAGGTATGCTTGTAATGCTATAACCTTTCCTCTCAGGACTGCTTTTGCTGTGTCCCATAAATTTTGAGTTGATGTATGCTCATTATTGTTTGTTTCTAGGAATTTTTAAATTTCTTCTTTGATTTCATTGTTAACCCATTCATTATTCAATAACATGCTATTTAGTTTCCAAGTGTTTGAATGTTTTTCAGTTTTTCTGTTGTGGTTGATTTCTAGTTTAATGCCATTGTGATCAGAGAAAGTGCTCGATATGATTTCAATCTTCTTAATTTTGTTGAAACCGCTTTTGTGCCCTAACATGTGGTCTATTCTAGAGAATGTACCATGAGCGCTTGAAAAGAATGTATATTCTGCTGTTTTAGGGTGAAAGGTTCTGAAGATATCTATTAAATCAAGTTGATCTAATATGTCCTTTAAGTCTGCTGTTTCTTTGTTAATTTTCTTTCTTGAGGATCTATCTAATGATGTTAATGGGGTATTGAAATCCCCTACTATTATAGTATTGCTGTTGATCTCGCCCTTTCAGTCCATCAAAGTCTGCTTTATATATTTAGGTGCTCCTATATTAGGTGCATAGATATTTATAATGGTTATATCTTCCTTTTGGATTGCTCCCTTTACCACTATGTAGTGACCTTCTTTATCTCTAACTATGGTCTTTGTTTTAAAGTCCATTTTCTCTGATATAAGTATTGCTACTCCAGCCTTTTTTTCATTTCCATTTGCATGAAATATTTTTTTCCATCCTTTTATCTTCAGTCTGTGTGCATCTTTTGATGTAAGGTGTGTCTCTTGTAGACAGCATATGTATGGGTCCTGTTTTCTTATCCACACAGCTACCCTATGTCTTTTGATCGGATCATTTAATCCATTTACATTTAAGGTTATTACTGATATGTAATTGTTTATTGCCATTTTATTCCTTAAAACTTTATTCCTCTTTTGCTATATTCTCTTTCTCCTTTGATCTGTTTACAACAGGTCCCTTAGCGTTTCTTGCAGCCTTGGTTTGGTTGCAGTGAATTCCTTGAGGGCTTTTTTGTCTGTAAAGTTTTTATTTCTCCTTCAATTTTAAATGATAGCCTTGCTGGATAAAGTAGTCTTGGTTGTAGGCTCTTGTTTTGCATTACTTTGAATATTTCTTGCCATTCCCTTCTGGCCTCAAGTGTTTCTGTTGAGAAGACATCCTATGGGGGCTCCTTTGTAGGTGATAGTCTTTTTTTCTCTAGCAGCTTTTAATATTTTCTCTATATCACTTAGCTTTGGTATTTTAATTATGATGTGTCTTGGTGTTGATTTCTTTGGGTTTCTCCTTAATGGAGTTCTCTGTGCTTCCTGAACATGTGAGAGGTTTTCCTGCAATAATTTAGGGAAGTTTTCAGCTATGATATGTTTGAACAAAGTGTCTATCCCTTGTTCTTTCTCTTCTTCTTCAGGAACCCCTATGATGCGGATGTTATTTCTCTTCATGTTATCACAGAGCTCTCCTAGAGTTTCCTCAGACTTTTTGAGTCTATTTTCTTTTTTCTGCTCTGCTTCCATGCTTTTCTTTATTGTGTCCTCTAACTCGCTGATTCGATTCTCCGCTTCATCCATCCTACTTTTAATTCCTTCCATTGTATTCTTTATTTCAGATATTGTATTTGTCATTTCTGACTGATTCTTTTTTATTATTTCAATGTCCTTTTTATATATTTGCTATCTCTTTATTTAGGTTTTTGTAATGACCATCTATTGTTGTTCTAATATCTTTTTTTTTTTTGTATTTTTCTGAAGCTGGAAACGGGGAGAGACAGTCAGACAGACTCCCGCATGTGCCCGACCGGGATCCACCCGGCACGCCCACCAGGGGCGATGCTCTGTCCACCAGGGGGCGATGCTCTGCCCCTCCGGGGTGTCACTCTGCTGCGACCAGAGCCACTCTAGCACCTGGGGCAGAGGCCAAGGAGCCATTCCCAGCGCCCGGGCCATCTTTGCTCCAATGGAGCCTTGGCTGCGGGAGGGGAAGAGAGAGACAGAGAGGAAGGGGGGGGGGAGAAGCAAATGGGCACGTCTTTTATGTGCCCTGGCCGGGAATCGAACCCGGGTCCCCCGCACGCCAGGCCGATGCTCTACCGCTGAGCCAACCGGCCAGGGCCACTAATATCTCTGAGCATCCTAAGAATCGTTATTTTAAACTCTGCATCTGGTAATTTGGTTATATCTGATTCATTTAGGTCCTTTTTGGGGGATTTCTCTTGGTTCATTTGTGTTGCATTTCTCTGCCTCTGCATTTTCTCTTCACGGGACTGGCTGTGATCACATACTCGGGTGCACAAGCCTTGGTGGCCTTGGCCTTTGCCCCGCCCCCATGGATGACATTTTGCTCGGTCCAGAGGGCACTGGCAAGCACCTTTGCTCAGCTGTGGGTCTCCACCTGTTTCCGGGCTTTCGCCCCGCCCTTGCAGGAGGAGCCCGCTCATGGAACAGCTGCTAGCCTTGGCTCTACTGGCCGGGCAGGACTGCGTGCCCATGCTCAGCTCAGTAGCGGAACTCCGCCTGTTCTGGGCTTTTGGCTCCACCCCCGTGGGAGGAGCCGGCTCCCAAGTCAGACCACAAGCCTGGGTTACAAGGAGGGGGAGGGGCCAAGGCTGTGCTCCTGTGCCCTTGCTCAGGGGCTGGTCTCTACCCTTTTCAGGGTTCCCACCCTTCTCCCGCAGGCTGGATTATAGGCTGCCGTCAGCTGGGCTTGACCGCTTTTGCATGCCCCCACTTCCCCAGCCGGGCAAGACTGAGCTCACACCTGAGCCCAGTGGTGGCCAGCTGGCTTCCACCCCTGCCAACAGAATGGCGTTTCCGTCTCCCGCTGTCACCTGCCCTCCTGCGAGCCCTCAGCCGCGTGGGTGCGGGCACTGCATTTCAGACCCTAACACTCACTATTGTAGACCCGAAAGCTCCCTCCTTCTAAGCAACTCTTTTCTGAGTGCCACGGGAGAGCTTGTTTGGCTGCTCTCCTGCTTCCTTTTGCTGGTATTGCTGTTTCCAGGGGAAATATTCACTTCAGATTTGGGGAGTGACTCGTCCCAGGAGTTAGGGTGGCTATCTCCCAAAATGTTTCTCCCTGTGCCTCCTAGATTACACTCTGTTCCTGCTACTCTGGTATTCTCCTCTCTCCCCCCATCCCCTGGAGCCCCAGATGAGTTGTTGTGAGAGAGGTGTTCTGCGCGGTCCCTTTAAGAAGAATCCTGGGTCTGAGAAATCAGACTCTTTCTCACGAACAGTATCCTGACTTGTTTCCAGCTAAATACTGTCCTTATGCCTCTCTTGGGCTCTGGGGCTGCAGGCTGGGGCTTTGTTCCTGGGGCTCAGGACTCTCCCCTCTCTGCTAAACTCAATTCCTGCCACGCGAGTATCTCTCGACTGCCGTTCATTATGGGGAGCTGGGTAGCCCTCTCCGCATTTTCGCTTTTCCTACCAGTCTCGGTGTGGCTTCTTCAGTGTTTCTTGGTTGAAGAGTCCTCTTAGTTTAGTCCAAAGTTGGTTTTTCCAGATGATGGATCTTAAAATTGGTTTGTAATCCACTTTGGTTCTGGGAGGTAGATGTTGGTACGTCAGAATTGTGGGGTTTTTTTTATTGTTGTTGTTCATTTTCCAAAATTACATCATTGGCATATAGAAAAGCAATGGACTTTTGTGTATTGATTTTGTATCTTGTGACTTTATTGTATTGGTTGATTGTTTCTAATAGTTTTTTGGTGGAGTCTTTGGGATTTTCTACGTATGAGATCATGTCATCTGCAAAAAGTGATACCTTTACTTCGTCTTTCTCAACTTGGATGCTTTTTATTTCTTTCTTTTGTATGATTGCTCTGGCTAAAATTCCAGAACTATGTTGAATAAGAGTGGATAGAATGAGCAGCTTGTCTTGCTACTGATTTTAGGGGGGGAAAAAGCCTTCATTTATGCAGAAGAAGCTGATATTTTGTCATATAGGGCCTGTATTATGTTGAGATACTTTTCTTCCATTCTGATTTTATTGAGTGTTTTAAACAGGAAGGGATGTTCTATCTTATCAAATGCCTTTTTTTGCATCATTGATAGGATCATATGATTTTTGTTCTTTGTTTTGTTGGTGTGGTGTATTACGTTGATTGATTTCCATATGTTGAACCATCCTTATGCTCCTGGAATGAATCCCACTTGATCATGGTGTATTTTTTAAAATATGTTGTTGTATTTGATTTGCTAGTATTTTGTTTGTGGTTTTTGCATCTGTATTCATTAGAGATAATGGTCTGTAGTTTTCTTTTTTTGTGTTGTCCTTGCCAGGTTTTGGTATCAGGGTTATGTTGGCCTCATAAATGTATTGGAGAGTATTACTTCTTTTATTTTTTTTGAAGACTTTGGGAAGGATAGATACCACATCTTCTTTGAATGTTTGGTGGAATTCACTTGTGTAGCCATCTGATCCTGGACTTTTTTATGGGGGAGGTTTTTTGATAATTGTTTCTATTTCCTCCCTGCTTATAAGTCTATTTAGGTTTATTACTTCTTCATGACTCAGCCTAGGAAGATTGTATAGTTCTAGGAATTTATCTATTTCCTCTAGGTTTTTGAATTTGGTGGCATATAATCTTTCATAATATTCTACTATAATCCTTTGTATATCTATGATGTCTGTGGTAATTTCTCCTCTTTGGTTTTGGGTTTTGTTTGTATAAGTCCTTCCTCTTTTTTCCTTAGTGAATCAAGTCAGTGATTTGTCAATGTTATTGATCTCTTCAAAGAACCAGCACTTTGTTGTATTAATTTTTTCTATAGTCTTTTGTTTTCTATTTCATTTAGTTTTGCTCTAATTCTTGCTATTTCATTTCTTCTGCTGACTTTGGGTTGCCTTTGTTCTTCTTTTTCTATTTCTTTAAGGTGTGATGTTAGGTTGTTTACTTGGGATCTCTCTTGTTTCTTGATATAAGCCTGTGCTGATATAAATTTCTCTCTTATTATTGCTTTCACTGCATCCCAGACATTTTGATATGTCGTGTTGTCATTTTCATTTGTCTGTATATATCTTTTGATCTTTGTTTATATTTCTTCTTTGACCTAGTCATTTTTTAGAAGTATGTTGTTTAGTTTCCACATTTTGGGGGGTTTCTTTACATCCTCTTACAGTTGAATTATAATTTAAAGCCTTATGGTTAGAAAATATACTTGGTATAATTTCAATCTTCCTGAATTTGTTGATGTTAAATTTGTGGCCCAACATATAGTCTATCCTTGAGAATGTTCCTTGCACCTTAGTAGAATGTATAATCTGATGTTTTGGGATGAAATGTCTTGTAAATATCTATTACATCCATTTGGTCCAGAGTGTTGTTCAAGGCCAATATTTCTTTACTGATTTTCTGTTTGGATGATCTATCCAAAGCCATCAATGGTGTATTGAAACCTCCAAGTATGACTGTGTTTTTGTTTAATTCTATTTTTAGATCAGTTAATAGATGTCTTATATGTTTTGTTGCTTCTTGGTTTGGTGCATATGTATTAAGAAGTGTTACATCTTCTTGAGTATGAAATGTTCATCTTTGTCTCTGGTTACCTTTGTTGTCTTGAAGTCAGTGTTGTCAGATGTGAGTATTGCTAAACCTGATTTTCTTTAGATATTATTTGCTTGGAGAATCATTTTCCAGCCTTTCACTTTGAATCTATTTTTGTCCTTGCAGCTTAGATGTGCCTCTTGAAGACAGCATATGTTGGATTTTGCTTTTTGATACAATATCTTATTCTGTGCCTCTTTATTGATGAGTTCAGTTCATTTACATTTAGGGTAATTATTGACACTTGAGGGTCCTATATCCATTTTATGTTTTGTTTTCTGGTAGCTCTCTGTCTTCTTTGGTTCTTCTCTTTTTCATTTCTGTCAGTTGTTTTTGTTAAGTGATTTTCCATACTTCTTTCCTCTGTTTCTTCTTTTTTAAGATGTATATTTCAGTAGTGGCTTTTTTGTGGTTAGTTACCATTAGGTTATTAAGAGAAAAACATTCATATGTACAAGAGTCTTTTTTCTCATGAGTGCTTCTGCATCAATCCTCCTTTGTTACTGCAGAATTTTATCCTCTCCACTTTTGTGTTATTGTTGTCACAGATTATTCTTGTTTTTATTGTGTCCTTGTTGGAGCTGTTGTTGTGGTTTTGATTTGTTGTGTTCTTTGTGTCTGGTTGAATAACCCCCTTGAGTATTTCCTTTAGTGGGGATTTTCTGGTGATTAAACTCCCTCAGCTTCTGTATGTCTGTAAAAGTTTTAATTTCTCCTTCATATTTGAAGAATAACTCTGATGAACATAATATTCTTGGCTGATACTTCTTCTTTTTTAGTACTTTGAATATTTGGGTCTACTCTCTTCTGGCTTGTAGAGTTTCTGCTGAAAAGTTTGATGATAATCTAATGGATTTTCCCTTATATGTTATGTTCTTTTTTTTCCCTATCTGCCTTAAGGATTCTTTCTTTGTCATTGATTTTTTATAATATTATTACTATGTGCCTTGTAGTAGGACTGAGTTGTGGTAGCTTGGTGTTCTGTTTGCTTCCTAGATTCGAGATTCTAACTCTTTCCATAGGCTTGAGAAATTCTCATCAATTATTTGGTTGGATAGGTTCTCCATTCCCTTCTCCTCTCTTTTTTTTTCTGATATACCCATTATTCTTATATTGGTCTCTCTGATGGAGTCAGAACAATTCTTGCTCTCCCAGTTTTTTAAATTTGTGTGTCTCTCTGCTTTTCTCTCTGTAACATCTCTAGTTGCCTGTTTTTGATGTCACTGATTCTTTCCTCTATCCAGCTTGTTCTATTAGCCATACTTGCTACCTCAGATTTCAATTCATGTATTGAGTTCTTCAACTCTGTTTTCAAAATTTTAGTCTCCTTGGTGAGGTGTTCATTTTGTTTTTTTGAGCTCATTAAGTTGCCTATTGGTGTCTTCTTGCATCTCATTGAGTATTTTCAAAACTTCAATTTTGAATTCTTTATCATTTTATTCCAAGGTTTCCATGTGATTGAGATTTTTTTCTGGAGATTTTTTATTTTCTTTCTGAACTATGTCTCTGTCTTATGTAGCTATGGTATTTGATTTCTTCATCCTTGATGGCATTTGATAGTGGTATTTTTTAAGAATCTTGACAAAAAAATGCTTTTGTCCATTTGGTGCATGGATCTTTCAGGTACACCTGTGAGCTCAGCTAGAGTTCCTTTGCTGTATTGTCATTGTTCAATTTGTTGAAATTTCAAGGGGAGAGATCAGGAGTATCGCTCACACTGCCATTACTCTGACATCATATTCAGTATGAGTTTTCACATGAGTCCTAAGTGAAGGGATCTTTTGGAAGGCTTTCCTGAAGTCATTCATAAGCCTTCACCCTGATGTGTATTCTCTTGTGATGAGTAAGATTAGCCCTCATGTTGAAAACTTCAAAAAAAATTGTATTCATTGGGTTTCTCTTGAGAATAAAATCTCCCCTATTGAAGAGATGAGTGATGACTGGAGAAGGTTTTCTGTTTATTATTGTCATAGGAACTATCTTATGACATTATATACTATATCCTACCCATTATATTCTTAATGATTCCCTGTGCATGTATATGGCCCCTGCCTTATGTTTTCTCAAGTTGAAAGGGTTACTCTTCTGTAATAAAGCTCTATCATGCTCTTTATCCTCATACAGAGATTTTTCTGGCCTGACCAGGCAGTGGCACAGTGGATAGAGCATTGGACTGGGATGCGGAGGACCCAGGTTCGAGACCCCGAGGTCACCAGCTTGAGCGCGGGCTCATCTGGTTTGAGCAAAAGCTCACCAGCTTCAACCCAAGGTCACTGGCTCGAGCAAGGGGTTACTCAGTCTGCTGAAGACCCACGGTCAAGGCACATATGAGAAAGCAATCACTGAACAACTGAGGTGTTGCAACACGCAACAAAAAACTAATGATTGATGCTTCTCATCTCTCCGTTCCTGTCTGTCTGTTCCTGTCTATCCCTCTCTCTGACTCTCTCTCTCTGTCTCTGTAAAAAAAAAAAGGAAAGAAAAAAAGATTTTTCTGGTAACTTTTTTTTTAGAGAGAGAGAGGGAGGGATAGACAGGGACAGAGAGAAAGAGAGAGAGATGAGAACATCAACTCGTACTTGTGGCACCTTAGTTATTCATTGATTGCTTTCTCATATATGCCTTGACCGGGAGTGGGAGGAGGCTCTAGCTGAGCCAGTGACCCCTTGCCCAAGCCGGCGATCCCACACTCAAGCTGTGAACCTGTGTTCAAGCCCAATGAGCCCATGCTTAAACCGGTGTCCTTGGAGTTTTGAACCTGTGTCTTCAGCATCCCAGGCAAGTGCTCTTTCCACTAAACCACTGCCTGGTCAGGCCTGTAACTTTTAAGGCTGAATTATTTTATAAACACTGAATATTTTATTTAAATTAATGAAAATAATTATATATAAATTCCCAGTGGGGGGGAATCATGTTTTGAACTGTTACGATATTCATAGTATCTTTCCTGAGACACTGCTTTCTCCTAAATGAATTACACTTACCTAAATGACTTTCTTAGTTCTTAGATGGTGTATTAATTTATATTAATTTACTGTTGCTTCTTTAACAAGTTACCACAAAGTTAGTGGCTTAAAGCAACAGAAATATCCAGTCTCATAACTCTAATAGCACCTGTAATACATGCCTTAGTTTATATTTTCAACACTAAACTCTGAGTTCTTCCTGACTTATTCTTTTTTTTCTCCAACATTGAGAATAGTACCAAAATTAGTGTAAGCATGAGAAAAACACTTAACAAAACATTTCCCCAGTGATAACATGGACTTCTTGAGACAAAGACACTTTTATCTCCTTATGGAGTGTCCATCACAGCATTCTGAAGAATGTGATGCTCAAGAAAGGAAAGTCAGCCAGAGAAGAGGGGTGGCAGTTGAATGGGAGCATTTCTGTGTAGTGCTCCCCTAGCCACAAGCAGCTCAAAACCTGACAAAACATGTTCAGGAATCCAGGCAACAAATGCATCAGTCTATTTTAGGAAACTCCTAGCAAAGGATAAATATCTGTCTTCTGGAGAAGTATCAAGTTTCTATTCACTTGTAAAAATTTGTCATCAACCCAGAAGCCATTATTTCCTCCCCTTTGTCTCTTTCAGGAGACAGGAAGGCTACTGAAACAGTGGAGCCAAGGTAATTCAAGCTTCCCACATTTTACATTCACCAGCCCCGCTGCTGCCACATACACTAATTTTGAGCCCCTCCTCTCTCCTTATGCATTCATATTGCTGGCATAAGAATTCAGGGTAGTTATTTCTCACCCAGCATCAGAAAAGAAGACTCTGGGCTTTGATACTCATGAGGAAGAGATTAGTAGTTCCAGTTTGGAAATATAGCTGGCCAAGTCAATCTCAGTCCTCCTTGATCCAGTGAAATTTGGAGTCATTTCACCACTAATAATCAACCAATAATAATGCAACCTAAATCATTAGCTATTTCACTGCAGTAGACCAGGTTGCACATGAGAGATCCTTTTAAAATGGAAAATGCTCTGCTATATTCATATTAATTTTAAGTGCCATTTGCTGGAGATTGTCCTGATAACTTTACCTGCATTTACCCATTTAACTCTTATAATGATTCTGCTAAGACCTGGGTGGGTGGCTCAATTGGTTGGAGCGTCGTCCCAATGTACCGGGATTGTAGGTTCAATCCCTGGTCAGGGCACATGCAAGAAGTAGCCAATGAATGCATAAATAAGTGGAACAACAAATCATCTCTCTCTCTTCCTTCTTCTCTCTAAAAAAATCAATTAAAATGTTTAAAAAATAATTCTGCCAAGTACATATTATTCCTCCCACTTAATAGCTGAAGAAACTTAGGTATAAAGATGATTATTAACTTATAATAGATAAAAGGGGTTATTAACACACTCAGTATTTGCACAGTCTTTGCCTCTCTCAGAGACTTTTCCCTTTCAGTATTTCAACAGCTCCTGAGAGGTTTCTCACTAAGGTGGCTGTCCTGCTCTAAGTACCTTCCCTCCTCCTTCAGAGACTGGGGAAGACAGCACACAGACCTTCCCCCGCCCAGTGACCTCAGTCTCTCTCTCCCATCACCTTCCACCTGGGCCAGGCTGAGGAGAGTGACTCTTAACAACCACTGTACTGTATAACTACGATACAACAGCCTCTTGGTGCCTCTGTTTCCCATTTCTAAAATGGGTACCCATATCCATTGGTGGGATGCTTTGGAATGTCAAGGAGCAGAGGTGGATAGCACAAGTCACACCAGAAACTTCTTTTTATACATTTTGTATAAGAACCACTTTTGAAATATGCTTATTTTCTTTAGTCGGTTTTAATGGGTGACAGTACTGCATCACATGCCACACAGCTCAAGGTGAAAATATTCTAATAAACTTTTGTTTTAAAAAAGTAAAGAATTTTGAGCCCCAACCCAGATCTCCTGAGTAAAAAAGAGCATTATGTTAAACAAGATCCTCAGGAGTTTCAGGTGCATGGTTAAATTGCACAAGCGCTAGGCTGGACCTCTGCTGGTCACCATAAACCACTAGCAAATGAACTGTCCTGGGCCATTCAGATATCCTGGAGCTCCTCCTGCTGGCAAAATATCTGTGTTTCAGGCCCCAATGCCTGCATTCAAGCCCTTCCTTCTCATTTATTAAACCCATTCAGCTATTTATCTGGAACTTGCTACATAAAGGCACTGAGGATTCATCAGTGAAGATTCATGAACCACAGTGCATATGGAGAACTTACATTCTATTGATGCAAGGCAGAAATTAAATTAGTAATAAATTATATATCAGGTGATGTTAAGTTCTTTTGGAAAAACAAACCAGGCTGAGGGAGTATAAGGTGCCACAGACATGCACACATCCAAGAGTCTTTGTATTGAGAGGCCGGGCTAATTCTGAGTCAGATGAGAGAAATACAGTGTGTCTGTAAAGTCATGGTGCAATTTTGACTGGTCACAGGAAAGCAACAAAGGACGATAGAAATGGGAAATCTCACCAAATAAAAGAAAAACCCTCCCAGTTTCTGTAGGATGAGTGGCAGCATGTGCGCATGCGCAGATGATGACATAACACTGTGTATACAGCGGAGCATCCCACGGCTATGCCAGTCTAGATGTGGACGGTACGGAGGAAAGTTCAGTGTGTTCTGTGGCTCGCTAAATTCGAATTTGTGACCAAAGTACAACGTGAATATGGGTGCACCACCACATAGGAATAACATTACTTGGTGGGATAAGCAGTTGAAAGAAACCAGCAGTTTGGTGGAGAATCCCATTCTGGTAGGTCATCAATCAGTGATGAGTCTGTAGAGGCTATATGGGATAGCTACCTAAGGAGCCCTAAAAAATCTGTGCGTGAGCCCACATCGAACTGCACAGAATAGGTATGAAACTGGGAGAGTTTTCCTTTTATTTGGTGCAGATTTCACATTTCTATCATCTTTTGTTGCTTTCCTGTGACCGGTCAAAAGTGCACCATGACTTTACGAACACACTGTAGATAATTATCTTTCTGAGAAGAAAGATAACCATTTTGCAGAGCACTATAAATTGAGACCTGGCTTGCTTAAAAAATTGTTTTGAAACCTCAAAGCATTAGAAATAACTAGACTATTATGGCTTTGCAAAATCTCGGAGAGATTTCTGATATTGGTGTACTTCAACTTACCCTAACCAGGATGTGCTGAAGTGAATAGTTCTTGGCCCACTCCATCTGCAGAGGGCAGAACTTGGGTCTCCTCCCAAGATGGAGAGATGTAGAACAATAAGTATCTAAAGAGCCCCCATACACCCTGGCTGGTTGGCTCAGTGGATAGAGCATCAGCCTGGCCTGCAGATGTCCTGAGTTCTATCCCCAGTCAGGGCACACATGAGAAATAACAATCTATTTCTCTCTGCTCCCTCACCCCCTTCTCTCTCTCTTCCCCTCTTGCAAATAGTGATTCTATTGGTTCAAGCATTGCCTTCAGGCACTCTTTGCTGATTCGACCCCAGACAGGGGTTGCCAGGTGGATCCTGGTCAAATGGGGAGTCTGTCTTTCTACCTCCCTCCTCTCACTTAAAAAATTAAAGAGCTCCTATACCAAAAATACCTTCTACGGCCACCCCCCATGCCCATATTCCAGTATAATCAAGAGAAAATCATCAGAAAAACCCAGATTGGGGGACATTCTACCAAATACCTGGCCAGTACTTTCGACTGTCAAGATCATTAAAAACAAGGAGGGAGTGAGAAACTGTCACAGAGCAAAGAATATTGGAGACATGACTCCTACTATAAATGCAATGTGACAGTTGGATTGGATTCCAGGACAGAAAAATAACATTAATGGAAAAAAGCTGGTGAAATCCAAATAAAGCTTGGAGTTTTAGTTAATGGTAATGTATCACTGTTAGTTTCTTTGTTTTTGACAAAGATACCGTTGTAGTGAAACCAGCAAGAGTATACAGACTTCTCCACACTAAAGTTAAAATTTAAAGGAGTCTTTTATTCAAAGCCAACGACCCCTCAGAGACCTAAGCCAGTCAAATCATGAGGCCCAAACACAGTATGAAGTTAGCTTTTAAAGATAAATTTACACACTGCTTGGGGTGTGGGGAAGAGGGGAAGCTTAGCGGTAAAACAAAGCAGTGAAACAAGCTATTTTACAATGTTTATAAGATTAATTCAGGGAGAAACATTCTGGGAACATCTGCAACCTTGAGGAACAAGCCAAAGGCCACAGCCTGAGAAACCAGCCTCAAGGCCAGGGGTAGGAAGTCTTTTAGAAAAAGTAAGTTTTTCTGAAAGTCTCTTTGTTTTACAGAAAGGAAGTTCTGCTATTTCATTTCAATACCATGAAAATATAAGATTTTAATAATATGTAAAAAAGAGTAAGAGTTATACAGAAACTCTTCATATTATCTTTGCAAATTTCCTGTAAATATAAATTATTTCAAATTAAATGGTTTGAAAAAACAGTTTAGCCCTGGCAAGATAGCTCAGTTGGTTAGGGCATTGTCCTGAAGCACAGAGGTTGCTGATTTGATTCCCTGTCAGGGTACATACAGGAACAGATCAATATTTCTGTTTCTCTCTCTCTTTTCTTTCCTTCCTCTCTCACTAAATCAATAAATAAACATTGTAAAATATTTTAAAAGTAAATAAATAAATTTTAAATACTGAGCAAAAGGTTGATACTTGTTAAAGCTGGGTGTAGTACTATTATAAGAGACCTAACTAACTGTAACCCCCTTTGTCTTGTAAGCTACCCAGGACTAGCTTATACATGTAATCTATAATGAAACTACATTTTACTATTTTTGTTCATTTTAGGGAAGTTATTATACAGGCTCAACAGTCTGAAAAAATGCAGACATTAGGGGGCCTGCCACTGACTGTTAAGAAATTTGGACCAGATGACAAGATGGTGATGGAGTAGGCAGATGTACCAACTTCTACCTCCAGAACCAAAGTGGATTACAAACTAATTTTAAGATCCATCATCTGGAAAAACCAACTTTGGACTAAACTAAGAGGACTCTTCAACCAAGAAACACTGAAGAAGCCACACCGAGACTGGTAGGAAAAGTGGAAAGGGCTGCCCAGCTCCCTGGAGCTAATGGCAGTAGGGAGAGACTCGTGTGGCAGGAAGTGAGTTTAGCAGAGAGGGGAGGGTCCTGAGTCCCAGGAACAAAGTCCCAGCCTGCAGCTTCAGAGCCTAGAAGAGGCGTATGAACAGTATTTAGCTGGAAACAAGAAAGGATACTGTTTGTGATAAAGAGACTGATTTTTGAAATCCAGGATTCTTCTTAAAGGGACCGTGCAGAAAACCTCTCTCACAACCACTCACCCGGGGCTCTGGGGGACAGGGAAAGAGGAGAAGACCGGAGTGGCAGAAAGAGAGTGTAATCTAGGAGGCACAGGGAGAAACATTTTGAGAGACAGCCACCTTAACTCCTGGGATGAGTCACTCCCCAAATCTGAAGTGAATATTTCCCCTGGAAACAGCAATACCAGCAAAGGGAAGCAGGACACCAGCCAAGCAAGCTCTCCCACAGCACTCAGAGCAGAGTCACTTAGAAGGAGGGAGATTTTGGGACTACAATAGTGAGTCTTAGAGTCTGAGCTGCAGCACCCCCACCCACACAGCTGAGGGCTCACCCGAGGGCAGGCAGCGACGGGATGCAGAAGCATGGTTCTGTTGGCAAGGGCAGAAGCTAGCTAGCCTCCACTGAGGCCCAAGTGTGAGCTCAGTCTTGCCAGGCTGGGGAGGAGGGGATGTGCAAAAGTGGTCAAGCCCAGCTGCGGGCTTCCTGCAATCCAGCCTGGGGGGGGCGGGAACCCTGGAAGGGACGGAGACCCGCCCTTGAGCAATGGCAGAGTAGCACAGCCCTGCCCCACCCAAACTGAGGCTTGTGGCCTGACTTGGGAGCCAGCTCCTCCCACAGGGGAGGAGCCAAAAGCCCAGAACAGGTGGTGTCCCGCTACTGAGAGTGGGCACGCAGTCCTGCCTGGCCTGTGGAGCCAAAGCATGCAGCATCCCATGAGCGGGCTCCTCTTGCAAGGGCGGGGCAAAAACCTGGAATCAGGCGGAGACCTGCAGCTGAGCAAAGGTGCTCACCCCCGCCCTTAGGGCCGAGCATAACATCACTCGCAGGGGCAGGCGAAGGCCAAGGTCACCGAGGCTTGTACACCTGATCACATGATCACAGCCACTCCTGTGAAGGAGAGGCGGAAACCACAGCAACAGCCTAAGTGGGCAGGCACCTGACACACCCATACCCAAATGCACTAGGCAGCAATAGCAGGGGGGTGGTGGGCCTGCACACAGACCACACCTAGGGAACACAGAGACCACACAGTGGACTGCACACAGACCACACTGGAGACCACAGAGTGGACTCCAGTGGCCAAAACCTTCTTTTACACAGACAAAATGAGAAGGCAGAGAAATGCAACACAAATCAATCAAGAGAAATCCCCAGAAAAGGACCTGAATGAATCAGATATAACCAAATTACCAGATGCAGAGTTAAAAATAACGATCGTTAGGATACTCAGAATATTAGAACAACAATAGATGGTCATTACAAACACTTAAATAAAGAGATAGCAAATATAAAAAAGGACATTGAAATAATAAAAAAGAATCAGTCAGAAATGTCAAATACAATATCAGAAATGAAGAACACAATGGAAGGAATTAAAAGCAGGATGGATAAAGCTGAGAATCAAATCAGTGAGTTAGAGGACAAGATAAATGAAGGCACAGAAGCAGAGCAGAAAAAAGAAAAGAGACTCAAAAAGTCTGAGGAAACTCTAAGAGAGCTCTGTGACAACATGAAAAGAAATAAAATCTGCACCATAGGGGTTCCTGAAACAGAAGAGAGAGAACAAGGAACAGAGACTCTGTTCAAACATATCATAGCTGAAAACTTCCCTCAATTAAGGCAGGAAAATGTCTCATAAGTTCAAGAAGCACAGAGAACTCCATTAAAGAGAGACCCAAAGAAATCTACACCAAGACACATCATAATTAAAATACCAAAGCTAAGTGATAAAGAGAAAATATAAAAAGCTGCTAGAGAAAAAAAGAATATCACCTACAAAGAAGCCCCATAAGGATGACATCTGACTTCTCAACAGAAACACTTGAGGCAAGAAGGGAATGGCAAGAAATATTCAAAGTAATGCAGAACAAGAGTCTACAATCAAGACTACTTTATCCAGCAAGGCTATCATTTAAAATTGAAGGAGAAAAGCAATCCTAAAGAAAAAGAATGAAGCTGGGGGCATTACAATACCTGACTTCAAACTCTATTATAGGGCCACGACAATCAAAACACCATGGTATTGGCAGAAAAATAGACACTCAGACCAATGGAACAGAATAGAAAGTCCAGAAATAAAATCACATATATATAGTAAAATAATTTTTGATAAAGGGGCCAACAACACACAATGGAGAAAAGAAAGCCTCTTCAATAAATGGTGCTGGAAAAACTGGAAAGCCACTTGCAAAAGAATGAAACTGGACTACAGTTTGTCCCCCTGTACTAAAATTAACTCAAAATGGATCAAAGATCTAAACATAAGACCTGAAACAATTAAGTACATAGAAGAAGACATAGGTACTCAACTCATGGACCTGGGTTTTAAAGAGCATTTTATGAATTTGACTCCACAGGCAAGAGAAGTGAAGGCAAAAATTAATGAATGGGACTACATCAGACTAAGAAGTTTTTGCTCAGCAAGAGAAACTGATAACAAAATAAACAGAAAGCCAACTAAATGGGAAATGATATTTTCAAACAACAGCTCAGATAAGGGCCTAATATCTAAAATATACAAAGAACTCATAAAACTCAACAACAAACAAACAAACAATCCAATAAAAAAATGGGAAGAGGATATGAACAGACACTTCTCCCAGGAAGAAATACAAATGGCCAACAGATATATGAAAAGATGTTCATCTTCTTTAGCTATTAGAGAAATACAAATCAAAACTGCAATGAGATACCACCTCACACCTGTTCGATTAGCTATTATTAGCAAGACAGGTAATAACAAATGTTGGAAAGGCTGTGGAGAAAAAGGAACCCTCATACACTGTTGGTGGGAATGTAAAGTAGTACAACCATTATGGAAGAAAGTATGGTGGTTCCTCAAAAAACTGAAAATAGAACTACCTTATGATCCAGCAATCCCTCTACTGGGTATATACCCCCAAAACTCAGAGACATTGATACGTAAAGACACATGCAGCCCCATGTTTATTGCAGCATTGTTCACAGTGGCCAGGACATGGAAACAACCGAAAAGCCCGTCAATAGATGACTGGATAAAGAAGATGTGGCACATATACACTATGGAATACTACTCAGCCATAAGAAATGATGACATCGGATCATTTACAGGAAAATGGTGGGATCTTGATAACATGATATGAAGCAAAATAAGTAAATCAGAAAAAACCAGGAACTGCATTATTCCATACGTAGGTGGGACATAAAAGTGAAACTAAGAGACATTGATAAGAGTGTGGTGGTTACGGGGGGAGGGGGGAATGGAAGAGAGAAAGGGGGAGGGGGAGGGGCACAAAGAAAACAAGATAGAAGGTGACAGAGGACAATCTGACTTTGGGTGATGGGTATGCAACATAATTGAATGACAAGATAACCTGGACTTGTTATCTCTGAATATATGTATCCTGATTTATTGATGTAGCCCCATTAAAAAAATAAAATTATTTAAAAAAATTAATAAATAAAAATAAAATTGAAGGAGAAATAAAAAGCTTTCCAGACATACTAAGGGGTCTGTTGTAAACAGATCAAAGAAAAAGAATATAGCAAAAGAGGAATACAGTTTTAAAGAATAAAATGGCAATAAACAACTGCATATCAGTAATAACTTTAAATGTAAATGGATTAAATAATCCGATCAAAAGCCATAGGGTAGCTGCGTGGATAAGAAAACAGGACCCGTACATATGCTGTGTACAAGAAACACACCTTAAAACAAAAGATGCACATAGACTTAAGATAAAAGGATGGAAAAAAATATTTCATGCAAATGGAAATGAAAAAAAAGCTAGGGTAGCAATACTTATATCAGACAAAGTGGACTTTAAAACAAAGGGTATAGTAAGAGATAAAGAAGGTCACCACATAATGATAAAGAGAGCAATCCAACAGGAAGATATAACTGTTATAAATATCTACACCTAAATATAGGACCACCTAAATATATAAAGTAGACTTTGATGGATTTAAAGGGCGAGATCAACAGCAATACTATAATAGAAGGGGATTTCAATACCTCACTAACATCACTAGATAGATCCTCAGGAAAGAAAATTAACAAAGAAACAGACTTAAAGGACATATTAGATCAACTCGATTTAACAGATATCCTCAGAACCTTTCACCCTAAAGCAGCAGAATATACATTCTTTTCAAGTGCTTATGCTACATTCTTTAGGATAGACCACATGTTAGGGCACAAAGGCGATCTCAACAAATTTAAGAAGATTAAAATATCGAGCACTTTCTCTGATCACAATGGCATGAAAATAGAAATCAACCACAACAGAAAAACTGAAAAATATTCAAACACTTGGAAACTAAATACCATGTTATTAAATAACAAATGGGTTAACAATGAGATCAAAGAAGAAATTAAAAAATTCCTAGAAACGAACAATAATGAGCATACATCAACTCAAAATTTATGGGACACAGCAAAAGCAGTCCTGAGAGGGAAGTTCATAGCATTACAGGCATACCTCGAGAAGCTAGAGAAGCCCTGGCCGGTTGGCTCAGCGGTAGAGTGTCGGGCTGGTGTGCAGAAGTCCCGGGTTCGATTCCCGGCCAGGGCACACAGGAGAAGCGCCCATCTGCTTCTCCACCCCTCCCCCTCTCCTTCCTCTCTGTCTCTCTCTTCCCCTCCCACAGCCGAGGCTCCATTGGAGCAAAGATGGCCTGGGCACTGGGGATGGCTCCTTGGCCTCTGCCCCAGGCGCTAGAGTGGCTCTGGTCGTTGCAGAGCAACGCCCCGGAGGGGCAGAGCATCGCCCCCTGGTGGGCAGAGCATCGCCCCCTGGTGGGCGTGCCAGGTGGATCCCGGTCGGGCACATGCGGGAGTCTGTCTGACTGTCTCTCCTCGTTTCTAGCTTCGGAAAAAAGAAAAAAAAAAAAGAAAAAAAAAAGAAGCTAGAAAAATCTCAAATAAACAACTTGACCTGACATCTAAAAGAACTAGAAAAAGAACAGCAAGTAAATCCCAGAGCTAGTAGAAGGAAGGAAATAATAAAGATCAGAGTAGAAATAAATGACATAGAGGCTAAAGGAACAATACAGAGGATCAATGAAACCAGGAGCTGGTTCTTTGAAAAGATAAACAAGATGGATGAACCTTTAACCAGACTCACCAAGAAAAAGGAGAGAGGACTCAAATAAATAGAATTAGAAATGAGAGTAGAGAAATAACAACTGACACAACAGAAATACAAAATAGTGTAAGAAAATACTATGAAGAACTGTATGCCAGAAAACTAGACAACCTAGATGAAATGGACAAATTTCTTGAAACATATAATCTTCCAAAAATTAATCTGGAAGAATCAGAAAACCTAAACAGACCAATTACAACAAATGAGATTGAAAGAGTTATCAAAACACTCCCAAAAAAGAAAAGTCCTGGGCCTGATGGCTTCACAAATGAATTCTACCAAATATTCAAAAAAGAACTCCTATCCTTCTCAAGCTATTTCAAAAAATTCAAGAGGAAGGAAGACTTCCAAGCTCCTGTTATGAGGCGTGTATAATTCTCATTCCAAAACCAGGCAAAGACAACACAAAGAAAGAAAATTATAGGCCAATATCCCTGATGAATATAGATGCTAAAATTCTCAACAAAATATTAGCAAACCGGATCCAGTAATATATGAAAAAAATCATACACCATGATCAAGTGGGATTTATTCTTGGGAGGCAAGGCTGGTACAATATTCATAAATCAATCAATGTGATTCATCACATAAACAAAAGGAATGAGAAAAACCACATGATGACATCGGATCATTTACAACAACATGGATGGACTTTGATAACGTTATACTGAGCGAAATAAGTAAATCAGAAAAAACTAAGAACTATATGATTCCATACATAGGTGGGACATATAAATGAGACTCAGAGACATGGACAAGAGTGTGGGGGTTATGGGGTGGCAGGGAGTAGAGGGAGGGGGTTGGGGGAGGGGAGGGGCACAAAGAAAACCAGTTAGTTTACAGAAGACAATTGGACTTTGGGTGATGGGAATGCAGCATAATCAAATGTCAAAATAACCTAGAGATGGTTTCTCTGAACATATGTACCCTGATTTATCAATGTCACCCCATTAAAATTAATTTAAAAAAAAGTAATTTGGACCACATGGCCAAGATGGTTCTGCAGATAACCTTAGCTTAAGGAGACCTGTTTTGCTTCTGTAATCCCGCTTAGCTAGGTGCCTGTATTCTGCTCTTCTCCCCTCGCCCAAAAATGTGGTTTCTGCCTTTAAAAGCAAACCCCTGAGCTTGTTCAGGGCCATATGATTTGAGCCTATATTGATCTCCATGCAAGCTGCCGGCAATAAATTTCTCAAAATTTTCCTGTAACTGTGTCTCTTTGGAACTCGTTGGTCATTTTACAACAGTGTAAAGTGGAGCCATTATACATCTTTCTTCACTTTAATATATGTTTGAAAATATTTGAAATAAAATATCTTTAAGGAAAAATAGAGCTCATGCTGATTCTTTGAAACATTTACTAAGGTAAACATGTAATATAACTAAGAAAAAAAAAGAGAAAAAAGAGATCCTGAAAATAGAATGGGAAGGAAGAAATAATCACAAAGACAATAGCAACTTTAAAAAACTTATCGAATATTTTAAACAAATATGTCTTAATTCAAAACCTGATTGTTACGATCTGAATCATGTTTCAGTCTTAGCTTCACTAAAGGAAGATGATACAGTATTAAGAAGCACATAGCACCATCTCTGAAGCATGACCAAAAAATTTTAACTTTAATTTAGCATCTAGAACTAGCTCATGTTTACAAGAAATACCAAGAATGGGAACACAAATTGAAAGACACCCTAATGAAAAAATCAGCTGAATTCAAGTTGTAGAACATTCAACAAGGCAAATAACCAGAATTCTCCACCAAATCAATTTTATTTAAAAAGGGAGAGGACTAGCTTTTCTTCTCTCCACGGTGTACCTTTGCTTTGTTTCTCCTAAGCTTCAAGTGTCCTTCTTTTGCCTCTGTAACTTGTTTCTTGAGCCTCATTTCTTCTACCACTCACTTCTTCTACCTCTGTGACTTCCTAAATAAACTTTTTGGAGGAAAATGAAAGCGAGGAGGAATCTGTTATGACTTGAGACATAACAGCCAAATAAAATGTAAACCTTCAAGTTAGTAACACTAAGCCCATTTTTTCACATAAAGACATCACAAGTTTGAAAGTCAAAGAAAAGCTACCTAATACACAGACAAAATGGACAAAGAAATATGCCCCAAATGAATCAACAAGTGTAATCCCCAGAGAAAGAACTAAATGAAATTAAAATAACTAAACTACCAGATGCAGAGTTTAAAATAATGGTTCTTAGGATGCTCAAGTAACTCAGATTAAGAATGGATAATCAGGCCCTGGCCAGTTGGTTCAGTGGTAGAGTGTTGGCCTGGCGTGCAGGAGTCCCGGGTTCAATTCCTGGCCAGGGCACACAGGAGAAGCTCCCATCTGCTTCTCCACCCCTCCCCCTCTTCTTCCTCTCTGTCTCTCTCTTCCCCTCCGGCTGCCAAGGTGCCATTGGAGCAAAGTTGGCCCGGGTGCTGAGGATGCTCTATGGTCTCTGCCTCAGGCACTAGAATGGCTCTGGTTGCAACAGAGCAACGCCCCCGCATTGACCCCTGGTGGGCATGCTGGGTGGATCCCGGTCAGGCGCATGCGGGAGTCTGTCTGACTGCCTCCTCATTTCCAACTTCAGAAAAATACAAAAAAAAAAAAAAAGAAGAAGAATGGATGATCAGGCACTATGAGAGAAATGGTGCCATAAAGAGCAATACCAATAAATCTCCCCAAAATTTCAAAAAGATCTTCAACCAGAGACAGAAAAATCTATCCTTGGAGCCTCCAGAAGTCCTGCACTGAATGCAAAGGTATGATTGAGTAAAAAATTTAGTAAATATATCATCAAACCTGAAGGAAAAGATGGAGAAAGGAACACTCCGCCTTCCTCACTAACCTAAATAAGGGCTGCTTTCACCGGGAACTGAGAGAATAGGAACTAAGGCAGGCAAAGGGTGTGAATAGAACCAGGCTACAGCACAAATGTTTGAACCAGGCTGTGGCACGGACATCCAAGCTGAGGAAAAACTTTGCTTGTGGCAACCCAGTCAACACAAGCTAATGCTCGCGCAAAACCCAGACAAAGAAAAGCAAATGAGGCAGCCATCTGCCCCAATCTCCTGGTCGGTGCATGTGGATAGTGTGTGAGAGATTCCTCCTAGAGCCCCGGGAGTGGGCGCCCATGTTACCAGACAGAGGGGCAGAGTCAGAGGCCTTTGTGTGGGCTGAAACCAGAGTCTCGGGGTCGCCCCTGCACCCTGAAAAGTGGCACGCGGGGATTGCGCGGGAGCGAAATTCTCTACGCTCAAACTTCTCTATGCGGGCCGGATGCCTCACTCGAAGTAAGACGTGGCCGGCCTGATATCCTGGTCAGCGTGCATGGATAGTGGGCGAGAGATTCCTCCTAGAGCCCCGGGAGTGGGTGCCTGTATTCCTGGACAGAGGGGCAGAGTCAGAGGCCTTTGTGTGGGCTGAGACCGGAGTCTCAGTGTTACCCCTGCGCCCTGAAGAGTGGCGTGTGAAAGCGAGATTCCCTATGCTTGAACTTCTCCAGGTGGGTGGGGCGCCTCACCCAGCCATACAAGGTAACAGACCCATGAAGGATTAGCTTAACCCACAGTCTGCTCGCCTCCCAACTGACCTATGCAACCCTAATCGACAAGATCTCTCTCAGGTCAGCGATCTAAGACAAGAGGGGTGATATTTTTTAGTGCCTCTTATTATGCTATGCATGTAGAGGTGGGGGCAACCTCTGATTGGCAGAGCTTTCATACTCAGAGCTTTCATACTCAGGGCTATATGTTAAAAAGTGTGATTTAGCAGCTTGTAAGTTCTCCTGCTTTGCAAACAGTGACTAGGGCATCTTCTACCCAGCCAAAACAGGTTACAAATTGCCAAAAGCCTGGGAAAAGTGGTCCTACAGAGTGCTGAGGCATTAAAGCATGCCTAGAGAAGCATAGGAAGGCACCTTGAAAACAAGTGGCTCTCAGCCCCACCTGATTATGCTAGCGGCTCTGACTGATTGAGCCTTACCCAGAGCCCTGCACTGAATGGGGATAGAGTGGGAATTTGCCAGCTCTTTGACCCTCTTACTCTCCAGGCAGAGGCAGCAGCAACCCTATAGCTGGATCATCAGGCTGCTAATTCAGGAAGGAAAGGCTAGGAGAGAGGCTCTGGGAAAACGGACTCTCTCACTGTTGTAGCCTGTTAATGCTAATGAGCCTCGACTGCCAACAAGACTGAAGCTTAATACATGACATCGCCATAGAGTCTTATCAACTGCAAACCCCTACCTACGCATGCCACAGGAGCAGAACCCAGGGTACAGAGTCACAGACCAGGAAGAGGGAGAGAAAAGAAAAAGCAAGAAGATAACTTCTCAAAATCAAGAATAATTCACAGACTTTATAACCTATCCCATTTTATTATATTTGTTCGTTTGTTTCTCTTATCTTCTTGTCTGGATTATTTTCTTCTTCCAATTTGGTCGTTTAATTCTCTGCCGGTTTTACTCTTTCCTCTCCTTGAACTACACTACCCATAAGTGTTACATCTCCCATTATCTTTCCTTACTTCTTCCTTTCTCCCTATGAGGGTTGCACTCCAAAACCCTTAACACTTTCTCTCTCTCCTTTTGTTCTTTTTTCTTCTTTTTGTGTTTTTCTTTTTCTGTTTTACTCCCTCTATATTAGTTTCTTCTTTTCTCCTTTACTTTTCCATTCATTCAATCCTCAATCATGAACAAATTATTTTATTTATCATGAAAAATTATTTATTTTTCCTTGTAGCCTTTTGGGTGTTTTTTACTTCGCTTTTTTAACTCATTAGCAGTGCTCCCAACCCTGGCTTTCTATTTTATCTAGTTTATGCTCAACTAAATACAATAGTAATTTTTTAATTTTTTCCCCTTTATCCTGTTTCCCTCTTATTCTTCTCATTATATCTCTTAGTCAACCATCAACTAAAAGCAAATCATTTTATTCTTGACCCAAATTTTTTCCTTTTTTGCATTTTGTGGGTCCATACCCCCTTTTTTGCCTCTTTATCACTTCTCCCCGACTCAGGCCCTCCATTATAGGTAGTTTTTGTTCTATTGAGCAGAATATAATTCACAGTTCCCCACAATTTTTTCTCAAGAAGGAGGGGAGAGGAGAGGAGAGGAAAAAAAAAGGAGGAAATAATTTTTTTAACTTTTTATTCTTTATTAATTCTCATTAGTACTATCAACAAAACCACCATCAGATGCCATTAAGGAAAAGGAAATAGAGTATCATGGATACAAAAGACAGAGAGGTAGCACAGATAGATGAGGAAAAATCTATGGAGAAAAAATTTAATATATTGGAAAACTTGAAGCTAAATGACAGAGAATTTAAAATAGAAATCCTAAAAATACTCGGAGATATACAAGAAAACACAGAAAAGCAATTTAGGGAGCTTAGAAAACAACTCAATGAACACAAAGAATATATCACCAAGGAAATTGAAACTATAAAAACAAATCAAACAAAGATGAAAAAGTCAATTCACAAGCTGAAAAATGAGGTAACAAGCTTAGCTAATAGAACAGGCCAGATAGAAGGTAGGATTAGTGAAATAGAAGACAAGCAACTTGAGGCACAACAGAGAGAAGAAGAAAGAGACTCAAAAATTAAAAAAAATGAGAAAGCCCTTCAGGAATTGTCTGACTCCATAAAAAAGACTAACATAAGAATAATAGGTATATCAGAGGGAGAAGAGAGAGAAAATGGAATGGAGAACATATTCAAACAAATAATAGATGAAAACTTCCCAAGCCTGTGGAAAGAACTAAAGCCTCAAATTCAAGAAGCAAACAGAACACTGAGTTTTCTTAACCCCAAAAAACCCACTCCAAGGCACATCATAATGAAACTGGCACAAACCAACGACAAAGAAAAAATTCTCAAGGCAGCCAGGGAAAAGAAGAATACAACATATAAAGGAAAGCCCATTAGATTATCATCATATTTCTCAGCAGAAACTCTACAAGCTAGAAGAGAGTGGACACCAATATTTAAAGCACTGAAAGAGAGGAACTTTCAGCCAAGAATACTATACCTATCAAAGCTATCCTTCAAATACAAAGGAGAAATGAAAACATTCACAAATACAGAAAAGATGAGGGAATTTATCATCAGAAAACCCCCACTCCAGGAATTACTAAAGGGGGTTTTCCAACCAGATACAAAGAACAAAACAAAACAAAACCACAAGTAAAAGCTCCACCAAGAACATAATAAAACCAAATTTAAACTGTGACAACAAACACACAAAAAAAGGGGGGGGGGAAAGAACGGAGATTAACAGTAGCAAAGGACAATGACGTGCAAAAGTACTCACAAGATAGTGTACTACAAAGAACAGGCTAGGAATCCTTTTCATTTCTTTTTTTTTTTTTTAATTTAAAGTTGTTTTTTTTTATTCATTTTAGAGAGGAGAAGAAGAGACAGAGAGAGAGAAGGGGGGAGGAGCTGGAAGCGTCAACTCCCATATGTGCCTTGACCAGGCAAGCCCAGGGTTTCGAACTGGCGACCTCAGCATTTCCAGGTTGAAGCTTTATCCACTGCACCACCACAGGTCAGACCCTTTTCATTTCTTAATGGTTACCACCATTGAAAAAAACCACCACAGAAGCACATGACTTAAAAAAGATAGCAACAGAGGAAAGAAGTATGAAATACAAACAAACAAAAACAAAGGATAGAAAAACAAAAGAGAAGAATCAAACAAGGCATGAAACTAACAGAAAGTAATGCATAAAATGGCAATAGGGAAACCACAAGTGTCAATAATCACACTAAATGTAAATGGATTAAACTCAACAATAAAAAGGCACAGAGTAGCAGAATGGATTAAAAAAGAAAATCCAACTGTATGCTTCCTACAAGACACTTATCTAAGCAACAAGGATAAAAACAAATTCAAAGTTAAAAACTGGAAAACAATACTCCTAGCAAATAACATCCAAAAAAAAGCAGATGTAGCAATACTCATATCTGATAATGCTGACTACAAGACAGCAAAAGTACTCAGAGACAAAAATGGTCATTTCATAATGATTAATGGGACACTGAATCAAGAAGACATAACAATTCTTAATATATATGCACCAAACCAAAGAGCACCAAAATATATAAGACAGCTACTTATTGACCTTAAAACAAAAACTGACAAAAATACACTCATACTTGGAGACCTCAATACACTGCTGATGGCTCTAGATCAGTCATCCAAACAGAGAATCAATAAAGATATATTGGCCTTAAACAAAACACTAGAGCACCTGGATATGATAGACATCTACAGGACATTTCATCCCAAAGTGACAGAGTATGCATTTTTCTCCAGTATACATGGATCATTCTCAAGAATTGACCGTATGTTGGGCCGCAAAAACAACTTCAGCAAATTCAGAAAAATTGAAGTTGTACCAAGCATATTTTCTGATCATAAAGCTTTGAAACTAGAATTCAACTGCAAAAAAGAGGAAAAAAACTCCACAAAAATGTGGAAACTAAACAACATACTTTTAAAAAATGAATGGGTCAAAGAAGAAATAAGCTCAGAGATCGAAAGATATACAGACAAATGAAAATGACAATACAACATATCAGAATCTATGGGATGCAGCATAAGCAGTGATAAGAGGGATGTTCATATCACTTCAGGCCTATATGAACAAACAAGAGAGAGCCCAAGTGAACCACTTAATATCACACCTTAAGGAACTGGAAAAAGAAGAACAAAGACAACCCAAAACCAGCCGAAGAAAGGAGATAATAAAAATCAGAGCAAAGCCTGACCTGTGGTGGCGCAGTGGATAAAGCGTCGACCTGGAAATGCTGAAGTCGCCCGTTCAAAACCCTGGGCTTGCCTGGTCAAGGCACATATAGGAGTTGATGCTTCCAGCTCCTACCCCCTTCTCTCTCTCCTCTCTCTCCCTCTCTGTTTCTCTCTCTCCCTCTCTCTGTCTTCTCTAAAAATGAATAAATAAAATAAAATAAAATAATTTAAAAAATAGTTTCTTAAAAAAAATCACAGCAGAAATAAATGAAATAGAGAACAGAAAAACTATAGAAAAAATTAATAAAACAAGGAGCTGGTTCTTCGAAAAGATCAACAAAATTGACAAACCCTTGGCAAGAGTTACCAAGAAAAAGAGAAAGGACTCATATAAACAAAATCCAAAATGATAGAGGTGAAATCACCATGGATATCATAGATATATAAAGAATTATTGTAGAATACTATGAAAAACTTTATGCCACTAAATTCAACAATCTAGAAGAAATGGATAAATTCCTAGAACAATACAACCTTCCTAGACTGAGTCAAGAAGAAGCAGAAAGCCTAAACAGACCAATAAGTAGGCAAGAAATAGAAAAAAAACTATTAAAAACCTCCCCAAAAATAAAAGTCCAGGCCCAGACAGTTATATTAGGGAATTCTATCAAACATTCAAAGAAGACTTGGTTCCTATTCTACTCAAAGTCTTCCAAAAAATTGAAGAAGAAGCAATAGTTCCAAATACATTTTACGAGGCCAACATAACCCTCATACTGAAACCAGGCAAGGACAGCACAAAAAAAGAAAACTACAGACCAATATCTCTAATGAATACAGATGCTAAAATATTAAACAAAATACTAGCAAATCGAATACAACAACATATTAAAAAAATAATACATCATGATCAAGTGGGATTCATCCCAGAATCTCAAGGATGGTTCAACATACGTAAAATGGTTAATGTAATACACCATATCAACAAAACAAAGAATAAAAACCACAAGATCTTATCAATAGATGCAGAAAAGGCATTCGATAAAATACAGCACAATTTTATGTTTAAGATCCTCAACAAAATGGGTATAGAAGGAAATATCTCAACATGATAAAGGCCATATATGATAAACCATCAGCTAACATCATATTAAATGGCACAAAACTGAAGGCTTTCCCCCTTAAATCAGGAACAAGGCCCTGGCCGGTTGGCTCAGCAGTAGAGCGTCGACCTGGCATGCGGGGGACCCGGGTTCGATTCCCGGCCAGGGTACATAGGAGAAGCGCCCATTTGCTTCTCCACCCCCCCTCCTTCCTCTCTGTCTCTCTCTTCCCCTCCCGCAGCCAAGGCTCCATTGGAGCAAAGATGGCCCGGGAGCTGGGGATGGCTCCTTGGCCTCTGCCCCAGGTGCTAGAGTGGCTCTGGTCGCGACAAAGTGATGCCCCGGAGGGGCAGAGCATCGCCCCCTGGTGGGCAGAGCGTCGCCCCTGGTGGGCATGCCGGGTGGATCCCGGTCGGGCGCATGCGGGAGTCTGTCTGACTGTCTCTCCCCGTTTCCAGCTTCAGAAAAAAAAAAAGAAAAAAATATAAATCAGGAACAAGACAAGGTTGTCCACTCTCTCCACTCTTATTTAACGTGGTGCTAGAATTTCTGGCCAGAGCAATCAGACAAGACAAAGAAATAAAAGGATTCTATATCAGAAAAGAAGAAGTAAAGGTATCACTTTTTGCAGATGATATGATCCTATCCATCGAAAACCCCAAAGACTCCACAAAAAGATTACTAGAAACAGTAAACCAATACAGTAAGGTTGCAGGATACAGAATAAACATACAAAAGTCCATAGCCTTTCTATATGCCAACAATGAAACATTTGAGAATTAACTGAAAAAATAATCCCTTTCACTATTGCAAAAAAATAAAATAAAATAAAATACCTAGGAATAAACATAACAAAGAATGTTAAGGACCTATATAATGAAAACTACAAAGCACTGTTAAGGGAAATCGAAAAAGATACAATGAGATGGAAGAATATTCCTTGTTCTTGGATAGGAAGAATAAATATAATCAAAATGGCCATATTACCCAAAGCAATATACGAATTTAATGCAATTCCCATCAAAATTCCTATGACATTCTTTAAAGAAATGGAACAAAAAAGTAATCATGTTTATAGGGAACTTAAAAAAACCCTGAATAGCCAAAGCAATCCTAGAGAAAAAGAATGAAGCTGGGGGCATTACAATACCTGACTTCAAACTCTATTATAAGGCCACAACAATCAAAACAGCATGGTATTGGCAGAAAAATAGACACTCAGACCAATGGAACAGAATAGAAAGTCCAGAAATAAAATCACATATATATAGTAAAATAATTTTTGATAAAGGGGCCAACAACACACAATGGAGAAAAGAAAGCCTCTTCAATAAATGGTGCTGGAAAAACTGGAAAGCCACTTGCAAAAGAATGAAACTGGACTACAGTTTGTCCCCCTGTACAAAAATTAACTCAAAATGGATCAAAGATCTAAACATAAGACCTGAAACAATTAAGTACATAGAAGAAGACATAGGTTCTAAACCCATGGACCTTGGTTTTAAAGAACATTTTATGAATTTGACTCCAAAGGCAAAAATAAATGAATGGGACTACATCAGACTAAGAAGTTTTTGCTCAGCAAGAGAAACTGACAACAAAATAAACAGACAGCCAACTAAATGGGAAATGATATTTTCAAACAACAGCTCAGATATGGCCTAATATTCAAAATATACAAAGAACTCATAAAACTCAACAACAAACAATCCAATAAAAAAATGGGAAGAGGACATGAACAGATACTTCTCCCAGGAAGAAATACAAATGGCCAACAGATATATGAAAAGATGCTCATCTTCTTTAGTTATTAGAGAAATGCAAATCAAAACTGAAATGAGTTACCACCTCACACCTGTTAGATTAACTATTATTAACAAGACAGGTAATAGCAAATGTTGGAGAGGCTGTGGAGAAAAAGGAACCCTCATTCACTGTTGGTGGGAATGTAAAGTAGTACAACCATTATGGAAGAAAGTATGGTGGTTCCTCAAAAAACTGAAAATAGAACTACTTTATGACCCAGCAATCCCTCTACTGGGTATATACCCCCAAAACTCAGAGACATTGATATGTAAAGACACATGCAGCCCCATGTTTATTGCAGCATTGTTCACAGTGGCCAGGACATGGAAACAACCGAAAAGCCCGTCAATAGATGACTGGATAAAGAAGATGTGGCACATATACACTATGGAATACTACTCAGCCATAAGAAATGATGACATCGGATCATTTACAGCAAAATGGTGGGATCTTGATAACATTATACGAAGTGAAATAAGTAAATCAGAAAAAAACAGGAACTGCATTATTCCATATGTAGGTGGGACATAAAAGTGAGACTAAGAGACATTGATAAGAGTGTGGTGGTTATAGGAGGAGGGGGGAGAGGGAGAGGGAAAAGGGGAGGGGGAGGGGCACAAAGAAAACTAGATAGAAGGTGACAGAGGACAATCTGACTTTGGGTGATGGGTATGCAACATAATTGAATGACAAGATAACCTGGATATGTTATCTTTGAATATATGTATCCTGATTTATTGATGTCGCCCCATTAAAAAAGTAAAATTATTAAAAAATTTAAAAAAAGAAATAGTAAGCATTAAAAAGGACATTGAAACCATAGAAAAGAACCAGTAAAAAATGGTGAATACAATATCTGAAATGAAGACTGCACTAAAAGTAATCAACAGCAGGTTGGATGGACTGAAGGACTTAACCAGTGATTTAGCGGACAAGATAAACATAAGCGTAGCTTGAGCAGGCAGTTGTGCAGTGGATAGAGTGTTGGATTGGGATCCATAGGACCCAGATTTGAAACCCCAAGGTTGCCAGCTTGAGCCCAGGTTCATCTGGCTTCAGCACGAGCTCACCAGCTTGAGAGCAGGGTTGCTGGCTTGCGTGTGTGATCATAGACATGACCTCACGGTCATTGGCTTGAATCCCCAGGTCGCTGGCTTGAGCCCAAGGTCACTGACTTCAGCAAGGGGTCACTTGCTCTGCTGCAGCCCCCAGTCAGGGCACATATGAGAAAGCAATCAATGAACAATGAAGGTGCTGCAATGAAGAATTGATGTTTCTCATCTCTCTCCTTCCTGTCTGTTTGTCCATATCTGTCCCTCTCTCTCTCTCACTAAAAAACAAACAAGCAGAAAAACAAACACACAAAAAACCCACAAGCACAGAAGCAGAACAGCAAAAAGAAAAGAGGCTCAAAAAGACTGAGGAGGCCCTGGCCGGTTGGCTCAGCGGTAGAGCGTCGGCCTGGCGTGTGGGGGACCTGGGTTCGATTCCCGGCCAGGGCACATAGGAGAAGCGCCCATTTGCTTCTCCACCCCCCCCTCCTTCCTCTCTGTCTCTTTCTTCCCCTCCCGCAGCCGAGGCTCCATTGGAGCAAAGATGGCCCGGGCGCTGGGGATGGCTCCTTGGCCTCTGCCCCAGGCGCTAGAGTGGCTCTGGTCACAGCAGAGTGACGCCCCAGAGGGACAGAGCATCGCCCCCTGGTGGGCAGAGCATCGCCCCTGGTGGGTGTGCTGGGTGGATCCTGGTCGGGGGCATGCGGGAGTCTGTCTGACTGTCTCTCCCCGTTTCCAGCTTCAGAAAAATACCAAAAAAAAGACTGAGGAGCCTGACCAGTGGTGGCGCAGTGGATAGAGCATCAAACTGGGATGCAGAGTGCCCAGGTTCAAAACCCCAAGATCCCCAGCTTGAACGTGGGCTCAGCAGCTTGAACGTGGGATCATAGACATGACTTCATGGTTGCCGGTTTGAGCCCAAAGGTCACTGAATTGAAACTAAAGGTCGCTGGCTTGAGGATAAGGTCACTGTCTTGAGCAACGGGTCACTCACTCTAATGTAGCCACTCCCATCAAGGCACATATGAAAAAGCAATCAATGAACAAGCAATCAATGAATAACTAAGATGCCACAACAAAGAATTGATGCTTCTCATCTCTCTCTCTTCTTGTCTGTCTGCCCCTATGCTTGTCCCTTTCTTTGATTCTTTCTGTCTCTGTCAAAAAAAGCAAGCAAGCAAACAAACAAACAAAGGACTGAGGGAATTCTAAGAGACCTCTGTGACAACATGAAGAGAAACAACATCTACATCATAGGGGTTCCTGAAGGAGAAGAGAATGAACAAGAGATAGAGAACTTGTTTGAGGAAACCAGAATGGAAAACTTCCCTAAATTGGTTAAGGAAAAGTCATACAAGTTCAAGAACACAGAAAGTCCCATTAAAAAATGAACCCAAGAAGGACCATATCAAGACATATCATAATTAAAAAGTCAAAGTTAAGAGACAAAGAGAGAATACTAAAAGCTGCAAGAGAAAAGCAATTAATTACCTACAAAGTAGCCCCTATAAGGCTGACATCAGACTTCTCAACAGAAACACTTCAAACCAGAAGAGATGGTCAAGAAATATTCAAAGTGATGCAAAAGAAGAACCTAAAACCAAAACTACTCTATCCAGAAAAGCTATCATTTAAAATTGAAGGAGAAATAAAAAACTGTCCAGACAAAAAAATGGCTAAAGGAGTTCATTACCATCAAATCAGTACTGCAAGAAATGTTTAAAAATCTGCTCTAAGAAGAGGAAAGGAAAAAAAAAAAAAGAAATAAAGAGAAAGAGGATTATGGGTTTAAAGAATAAAATGGCAATAAATAAGTACTCATCAATAATCACCTTAGATGTAAATGGATTAAATGCTCCAATCAAAAGACATAGAGTAGCTGCATGGATAGGAAAACAGGACCTGTATATATGCTGTCTACAAGAGACCCACCTCAGAGCAAAAGATACACAGAGACTGAAAGTGAAGGAATGGAAAAAAAATACTTCATGCAAATGGAAATAAAAAAAAAATCTGACAAAATAGCTTTTTCTTTTACTTGTTTGCTTTTCCGATGTTCTTGATTAATAAAAAAAAAAAGCAGTTGAATCAAGTGCTTTTTTTATTGCTTCATATTCATTTTGAAATATCCCCTAATACAGGGGTCCCCAAACTACAGCCCGCGGGCCGCATGCGGCCCCCTGAGGCCATTTATCTGGCCCCCACCGCACTTCCAGAAGGGGCACCTCTTTCATTGGTGGTCAGTGAGAGGAGCATAGTTCCCATTGAAATACTGGTCAGTTTGTTGATTTAAATTTACTTGTTCTTTATTTTAAATATTGTATTTGTTCCTGTTTTGTTTTTTTACTTTAAAATAAGATATGTGCAATGTGCACAGGGATTTGTTCATATTTTTTTTATAGTCTGGCCCTCCAACAGTCTGAGGGACAGTGAACTGGCCCTCTGTGTAAAAAGTTTGGGGACCCCTGCCCTAATATTTGTGAGCAGTATATAAAAAAAACTGTCTCACATAGTTACAGAGGCTGAGAAATACAAGACCTATAGCAGGAAAGCTAGAGACTCAGGAGAGTAGAAGGCATAGTTCTAATCTGAGTCCACAGGTCTGAATACCAAGGAAGCTAATGATGTAAATTCAAGTCCAAATCTGAAGCAGGAGAAGACTTATGTCCCAGCTCAAAGACAGCCAGAGAGAAAGAATTCTTTCTTATTTAGCCTTTTCTTCTATTTAGGCCTTAAACAGAATGGGTTAGGCCCACCCACATTGGAGAGGGCAATCTGCTTTACTCAGTCTACAGATTCAAATGCTAATATTACCCAGAAACATCCTCACAGATTTACTCAGAATAATGTTTAACCAAATACATGGACACTTCATAGCCCAGTCAAGTTGACACAAAAAATTAACCATCACACCATGAATGGATCGAGATTACACAAACTGACAGAAAACAGGTTACTGTCTATGTGCAGAAGGTGCTCACAATAGAAATTGAATTGATGTATTAAAAAAAAATGAAGCTGCATTTCTTGCAGATCTGATTCTATGACCTGTGTTGGCTCACCTGTTTTATACCCAGTCTTCACAGGCACAATTGACAATCATGGAAGCCTTCTCCACCTCCTCCCCCACAACACTGCCTCTCTCTGAAGTACTATGTATCCTATAGTCATCTCTGTGTCCCACAAAACACCCAGCACAAAGTCTTGCACAAAGTAGGAGTTCAGGAAGTGACTTTGAATGAATTAATGATCTAAAGATCTCTTTATTTCAGGTATATTAAAATCACAAAGAAAGAAATTAGAGCGTAGGAGAAGGGATGACAGAAAGTTGAGTGTCTATTGGGACGGGCTCTAGGCAGGGTGTCTGGGGACCCAGAGCATAGTCTGGGTTCTGCCACTATCTCTGTGGCCTCGACTCATTGCTTAGACTTTCTGAGTATCAATTTCTTCAACTTTGTGATTGGCATACTAATACCTGTCCTACCTGTTTCAGAGGCACTGGGAGCTTTAAAGGAGATTGAATGGGGTGTTTCCTATAAAAGTACACAATATATTATAAAAATGCTGTAAAATGTGTAGTGGATTTGTTGTCATTGTTTCTTTTTTTAAATTAATTTTAATGGGGTAACATTGATGAATCAGGGTACATATGTTCAGAAAAAGCATATCCAGGTTATTTTGACATTTGATTATGTTGCATACCCATCACCCAAAGTCAAATTGTTTTCTGTCACCTTCTATCTGGTTTTCTTTGTGCCCCTCCCCCCTCCTCACCCTCTCCCTCTCCTTCCTCCCCCACCATCCCGTAACCACGACACTCTTGTCCATGTCTCTCAGTCTCATTTTTCTGTCCCACCTATGTATGGAATCATATACTTCTTAGTTTTTTCTGATTTACTTATTTCATTCAGTATAATGTTATCAAGACCCATCCATGTTGTTGTAAATGATGTGATGTCATCATTTCTTCTGGCTGAGTGGTATTCCATAATATATATGTACCAAAGCTTTTTAATCCACATGTCCACTGGCGGACTGGCGGACACTTGGGCTGTTTCTAGATCTTCGCTATTGTGAACAATGCTGCCATAAACATGGGGGTGCATTTCTCCTTTTGGAACAGTGCTATGGTGTTTTTAGGGTATATTCCTAAAAATGTGATAGCTGGGTCAAAAGGTAGTTCGATTGTTAATTTTTTTGAGGAATCTCCATACAGTTTTCCACAGTGGCTGCACCAGTCTGCATTACCACTAGTAGTGCAGGAGGGTTCCCTTTTCTCCACAACCTAGCCGGCATTTATTCTGTGTTGATTTGTTGATGAGTGCCATTCTGACTGGTGTGAGGTGATATCTCATTGTGGTTTTAATTTGCATTTCTCTAGTGATTAGTGATGTTGAACATTTTTTCATATGCCTACTGGCCATCTGTATGTCCTCTTTGGAGAACTGTCTATTCTTTTTTTTTTCTGTTCTTATTGTCTTTAGCTGTGCAAAAGCTTTTTAGTTTGATATAGTCCCATTTGTTTATCCTGTCTTCTTTTTTTCTTTTTTCTTTTTATTTTTTTCTTTTTATTTTTTTGTATTTTTCCAAAGCTGGAAACGGGGTGGCAGTCAGACAGACTCACGCATGCGCCCGACTGGGATCCACCCGGCTCTGCCCAACTGGGGTGTTGCTCTGCTGCAACCAGAGCCATTCTAGCACCTGAGGCAGAGGCCATGGAGCCATCCTCAGCACCCAGGCCAACCTTGCTCCAATGGAGCCCCGGTTGCGGGAGGGGAAGAGAGAGATAGGGAGGAAGGAGAGGGGAGGGGTGGAGAAACAGATGGGCACCTCTCCTGTGTGCCCTGGCCGGGAATCAAACCCGGGATTCCTGCACGCCAGGCCGACGCTCTACCGCTGAGCCAACCGGCCAGGGCCTTGTTCATCCCGTCTTTTATTTCACTTGCTCATGGAGATAAATCAGCAAATATATTGCTGCTAGAGATGTCGGAGAGCTTACTGCCTATGTTTTCTTCAAGAATGCTTATGGCTTTACGGCTAACATTTAAGTCTTTTGTCCATTTTGAGTTTATTTTTGTGAATGGTGTAAATTGGTGGTCTAGTTTCATTTTTTTCAGGTAGATGTCCAATTTTCCCAACACCATTTATTAAAGAGGCTGTCTTTACTCCATTGTATGCTCTTACCTCTTTTGTCAAATATCAGTTGTCCATAGAGCTGTGGGTTTATTTCTGGGTTCTCTGTTCTGTTCCATTGATCTATATGCCTGTTCTTATGCCAGTACCAAGCTGTTTTGAGTACAATGGCCTTGTAGTATAACTTGATATCAGGAAATGTGATACCTCCTGATTTATTCTTCCTTTTCAAGATTGCTGAGGTTACTCGTGTTCTTTTTTGGTTCCATATAAATTTTTGGAATATGTGTTCTATATCTTTGAAGTATGTCATTGGTATTTTAATTGGTATTATATTGAATTTATAAATTGCTTTGGGTAATAAAGACATTTTAACGATGTTTATTCTTCCTGACCATGAGCACGGTATATGCTTCCACTTGTTTGTATCTTCCTTGATATCTTTTATCAATGTTTTATAATTTTCTGAGTACAAGTCTTTAATCTCCTTGGTTGAATTTACTCATAGGTACTTTATTTTCTTATTGCAATAGTGAAGGTGATTGTTTCCTTAATTTCTCGTTCTGACAGTTCACTGTTGGTGTATAAAAATGCCTCTGATTTCAGTGTATTAATTTTATATCCTGCCAACCTTGCTGAATTCATTTATCAGGTCCAGTAGTTTTTTCACTGAGACTTTAGAGTTTCCTATATATAATATCATATCATCTGCAAATAATGATAGTTTTACTTCTCTTTTCCAATTTGGATGCCTTCTATTTCTTCTTCTTCTCTGATATCTGTGGCAAAGACTTTTAGAACTATGTTGAATAAGAGTGGTGAAAGGGGGCACCCCTGCCTTGTTCCTGATCTTAAGGGGATTGCTTTTAATTTTTGCCCATTGAGTATAATGTTGGCTATGGGTTTGTCATAGATGACCTTTATCATATTGAGGTATGTACCCTGTATTCCTACCTTGCTGAGAGTTTTGATCATGAATGCGTGCTAGATTTTATCAAATGCTTTTTCTTCATCTGTTGAAATTATCATGTGGTTTCCTTCCTTCTTTTTGTTTATGTGATGAATCACATTGATTGATTTGTGAATATTGTACCAGCCTTGCCTCCCCAGAATAAATCCCACTTAATCATGGTATATGATTTTTTTCATATATTGCTGGACCCGGTTCGCTAATATTTTGTTGAGGATTTTAGCGTCTATATTCATCAGGGATATTGGCCTATAATTTTCTTTCTTTTTGTTATCCTTGCCTGGTTTTAGAATCAGAATTATGCTTGCCTCATGAAAGGAGATTGGAAGTCTTCCTTCCTCATGATTTTTTTAAATAGCTTGAGAAGAATAGGAGTTAGTTCTTCTTTGAATATTTAGTAGAATTCACTTGTGAAGCCATCAGGCCCTGGACTTTTCCTTGTTGGAAGTTTTTTGATAACTGTTTCGATCTCATTTGGTGTAATCAGTCTGTTTAGGTTTTCTGATTCTTCCAGATTGAGTTTTGGAAGATCGAATGTTTCAAAGAATTTGTCCATTTTATCTAGGTTGTCTAGTTTTTTGGCATACAGTTCTTTATAGTATTTTCTTACAATATTTTGTATTTCTGTTGTGTCAGTTGTTATTTCTCCACTCTCATTTCTAATTTTATATATTTGAGTCCTCTCTCTTTTTTTCTTGGTGAGTCTAATTAAACATTCATCGATCTTGTTTAGCTTTTCAAACAACCAGCTCTGGTTTCATTGATCCTCTGTATTGTTTCTTTAGCCTCTATGTCATTTATTTCTGCTCTGATATTTATTATTTCCTTCCTTCTATTACATCTGTGCTTTACTTGATGTTCTTTTTCTAGTATTTTTAGATTCAGGATTAGGTTGTATATTTGAGCTTTTTCTAGCTTCTTAAAGTATGCTTGTAGTGCTATGAACTTTCCTGTCAGTGCTGCTTTTGCTGTGCCCCAAAAATTTTGAGTTGTTGTATGCTCATTATCATTCGTTTCTAAAATTTTTTATTTCTTCTTTGATCTCATTCTTAATCCATTCATTATTTAACAACCTGCTATTTAGTTTTCATGTATTTGAGAATTTTTGAGTTATTCTGTTGTGATTGATCTCTAGTTTTATGCCATTGTGATCAGAGAAAATGCTTGATACTATTTCAATCTTCTTAATTTTGTTGAGAGCACTTTTGTGCTCTAACATGTGGTCTATCCTAGAGAACGTACCATGAGCACTTGAAAAGAATGTATATCCTGCTGCTTTAGGGTGAAATGTTCTGAAGATATCTATTAAATTGAGTTGATCTAGTGTGTCTTTTAAGTCTGCTGTTTCTTTGTTAATTTTCTTTCTTGGGGATCTATCTAGTGATATTAGTAGAATATTGAAATTCCCTACTATTATAGTATGGCTGTTGATCTCACCCTTTATATCCATCAAAGTCTGCTTTATATATTTAGGTGCTCCTATATTAGGTGCATAGATATTTATAATGGTTACATCTTCCTGTTGCATTGCTCCATTTATCATTATGTAGTGACTTTCTTTATCTCTTACTATAGCCTTTATTTAAAAGTCCATTTTGTCTGATAAAAGTATTGCTACCCCAGCTTTTTTTTTCATTTCCATCTGCATGAAATATTTTTTTTCCATCCTTTTACCTTCAGCCTATGTGCATCTTTTGTTTTAAGGTGTGTGTCTTGCAGACAGCATATGTACGGGTCCCGTTTTCTTATCCATGCAGCTACCCTATGTCTTTTGATTGAATCATTTAATCCATTTATATATATATTTTTTTTCATTTTTCTGAAGCTGGAAACAGGGAGAAACAGTCAGACAGACTCCCGCATGCGCCCGACCGGGATCCACCCGGCACGCCCACCATGGGGCGATGCTCTGCCCACCAGGGGGCGATGCTCTGCTCATCCTGGGTGTTGCCATGTTGCGACCAGAGCCACTCTAGCACCTGAGGCAGAGGCCACAGAGCCATCCCCAGCGCCCGGGCCATCTTTGCTCCAATGGAGCCTTGGCTGCGGGAGGGGAAGAGAGAGACAGAGAGGAAAGCGCGGCGGAGGGGTGGAGAAGCAAATGGGTGCTTCTCCTGTGTGCCCTGGCCGGGAATCGAACCCGGGTCCTCCGCACGCTAGGCCAATGCTCTACCGCTGAGCCAACCGGCCAGGGCTAATCCATTTATATTTAAGGGTTTTGTGGGGTTTTTTGTATTTTTATGATGTTGGAAATAGGGAGGCAGTCAGACAGACTCCCACATGTGCCCAACCGGGATCCACCTGGCCATTCTGGCGCCTGAGGCAGAGGCAATAGAGCCATCCTCTGTACCCAGGCCAACTTAGCTCCAATGGAGCTTTGGCTGCAGGAGAGGAAGAGAGAGACAGAGAGGAAGGAGAGCAGGAGGGGTGGAGAAGTAGATGGGCGCTTCTCCTCTGTGCCCTAGCCGGGAATCAAATCTGGGACTCTTGCACACCAGGCCGATGCTCTACCTCTGAACCAACTGGCCAGGGCTACATTTAAGGTTATTATTGATATGTACTTGTTTATTGCCATTTTATTCTTTAAAGCTATATTCCTCTTTTGCTATATTCTTTTCCCACTTTGATCTGTTTACAACAGGCCCCTTAACATTTCCTGCAGCGTTGGTTTGGTTGTAATGAATTCCTTGAGATTTTTTGTTTGTTTGTTTTTTTCTGGATAAAAATCCACTGTTTTTTATTTCTCCTTCAATTTTAAATGATAGCTTTTCTGGATAAAGTAGTCTTGGTTGTACGTTCTTGTTCTGCATTACTTTGAATATTTCTTGCCATTCCCTTCTGGCCTCAAGTGTTTCTGTTGAGAAGTCAGATGTCATCCTTATGGGGGCTCCTTTGTAAGTGATAGCCTGTTTTTCTCTAGCAGCTTTTAATATTCTCTTTATCACTTAGCTTTGGTATTTTAATTATGATGTGTCTTGGTGTAGGTCTCTTTGGGTTTCTCTTTAATGGAGTTTTCTGTGCTTCTTGAACTTGTGAGTGTTTTTTCTGCAATAATTTAGGGAAGTTTTCGGCTATGATATGATTGAACAAAGTCTCTATTCCTTGTTCTTTCTCTTCTTCTTCAGGAACCCCTATGGTACGGATGTTTTTTCTTTTCATGTTGTCACAGAGCTGTCCTAGAGTTTCTTCAGACTTTTTGAGTTTCTTTTCTTTTTTCTTCTCTGCTTCCATGCCTTTGTTCAACTTGTCCTCCAACTCACTGATTCAATCCTCAGCTTCATCCATCCTGTTTTTAATTCCTTCCATTGCGGTCTTTATTTCTGATATTGTATTTGTCACCTCCAACTGAAACTTTTTAAATATTTCAATGTCCTTTTTTATACTTGCTATTTCTTTATTTAGGTGTTTGTAATGATCATCTGTTGTTGTTCTAAGATCCTTGAGCATCCTCACAATCATTATTTTAAACTCTGCATCCAGAAGTTTGGTTATTTCCATATCACTTTGTTCTTTTTCTGGAGGTCTCTATTGTGGTTTCATTTGGGTTGCACTTCTCTGTCTTCTCATTATGTCTGTGTGTTTGGGTGTTTTGTTTGTAGAGCTGTTTGAGTCTAGGTTTGGTGTTGTCTGCCTCCAATTTTCAGTTGTGTAATTTCTAGGTCTTGTGTTGGAATCAGTTGTTATTTGTAATCCACTGTCCGATTTGGTTTTTCTAGTAGAGCCACTTTGAAGTCTTGATTTGTTTGTTTTCTTCTCAGTTTTCTTAACATAGTGGTACTCTTGTTTACTGATCTCAGCAGGGGGCTTTACTTGAAACTGTATCCAGGAATGCGGTGGGTGTAACCTGAGACTCTGAAGGCCTCTTCTGCCAGTTTCTCTCTCCGGGGGCAGGGTGTTTTCTCAGCTTCAGTATGGGGAGGTGTATTTCAGATCTCCATGGAGACCTGAGTTACTGCCCCTCCTCCCCAATTCTTGTTTTCAGCTGTGTCTTGTTGTGCTGATTGGAGCTGGAGAGATGTCTGGAGATAGGTTACCCAGAACCACTTTAGTCTTGTTTTGTGTGAAATTATCAACCCCTCCCTTAGCTATGGCCACCTCCAACACTGGATGAGTTAGCTTCTCAGGTCATCCCATGCATTCCTCTGCCCCTCACCTTCTGTCTCTCCTTCTCCCCTTTCCTTTTGGAAGACAAGCCAGCCCTTTTAACAAACCTCATTTCCAGGTCCCTGGGCAAGTGGCTGTGAGCGATATTTTCTGCTGTTTTCTTTGGAGTGAGAGCCCTTCTGGGCTCTCAGCCTCACTCCCCCTCCCTTCATTCCTGTAAGAAGGGGAGACCTCTGCTCCTCGGTGATCCCTACGAGGCTCGGTGTGGCTTCTTTGCTCCTTGGTTTTTGAGAGTTGTTCTTGTAGTTCAGAGTTGGTTTTTCATGCTGATTGTTCCTAAATTAATTTGTAATCCAGTTTGGTGGTGTGAGCTTAGAGTCTGTGCATCTGCCTACTCCATTGCCATCTTCAGGTCCTGACAAAATAGCTTTTAAAACAAAGGCATAGGTCAGGCACTAGAATGGCTCCAATTGCAATGCAGCATCACCCCAGAGGGGCGGAATATCACCCTGTGATGGGCATGCCAAGTGGATCCTGGTCAGGTGCATGCAGGAGTCTGTCTGCCTCCCCCCAGCTCTCATTTTGGAAAAATAAAAGAAAAAACAAATTAAAACAAAGGCATAATGCCTAGCCAGGCAGTGGGGCAGTGGATAGAGAATTGGACTGGGTCTCTGAGCACCCAGGTCTAAAGCCCCAAGGTAAACAGCTTGAACATGGGCTCATCTGGCTTGAGTGCAGGCTTACTAGCTTGAGCACAGGGTTGCTGGCATGAGTGTGGAATCATAGATATAATTACATGGTTGCTGGCTTGAAGCCCAAGGTCGCTGGCTTGAGCAAGGGGTCACTGGCTTGGGTAGAGTCCCCCAGTCAATTCACATATTAGAAATCAATCAAAGAACAACTAAGGTACCACAAAGAAGACTTGATTCTTCTCATCTCTCTCCCTTCCTGTCTGTCTGTCCCTATCTGCCCCTCTCTCTGTCTGTGTGGCCATAATGATAATTAAAATGATAATAATAATAATAATAGCTATAGGAAAGGACAAAGAATGCCACTACATAATGATAAAGGGAGTGATCCAACAAGAGGATATGGCCATTGTAAATATTTATGCACCCAAAATAGGAGCACCTAATATATAAAGCAGATTTTGATGGACATAAAAGGCAAGATCAACAGCAATACTATAGTAGTAGGGGATTTTAATACCACTCTAGGATAAGTGGGTAGATCCTCCAAACAGAAAATCAACAAAGAAACAGCGGCCTTAAATGACACATTAGATCAACTGGGTTCAATTGATATCATCAGAATACTTCACCCCAAAGCATCAGAATATACATTCTTTTCAAGTGCTCATTGTACATTTTCTAGGATATGCCACATGTCAGGACACAAAACAAGTCTCAATAAATTTGAAAAAACAGAAATTATATCAAGCATTTTCTCTGACCACAATGGCATGAAACTAGAAATCAACTACAATAGAAAAAATGAAAAACATTTAAACATTTGGAGGCTAAATAGTATGTTATTAAAGAACGAATGGGTTAACAATGAGATCAAGGACAAAATAAAAAATTTCCTTGAAACAAATGAAAATGAACATACAACCAAAATTGTATGGGACACAGTGAAACCAGTCCTGAGAGGGAAGTTCATAGAATTACAGGCATACTTTAATAATCAAGAAAAGACTCAGATAAACCATCTAACCCCGCACCTAAAACAACTAGAAAAAGAACAACAAACAAAGCCAGAGGAAGTAGAGGAAGAAAATAATAAAAATCAGAGTGGAAATAAATGACATAGAGGATAAAAAAATACAAAAGATCAATGAAATCAAGAATTGGCTCTTTGAAAAGGTAAACAAGATAGATGAACTTTTTTTATTTTATTTATTTATTTATTCATTTTAGAGAGGAGAGGGAGAGGCAGAGAGAGGAGAGACAGAGAGAGAGAAGGGGGAGAGGAGCTGGAAGCATCAACTCCCATATGTGCCTTGACCAGGCAAGCCCAGGGTTTCAAACCGGCAACCTCAGCATTTCCAGGTCGACGCTTTATCCACTGCGCCACCACAGGTCAGGCAATAGATGAACTTTTAACCAGGCTCATCAAGACAAAAAGAGAGGATCCAAATAAATAATTTTATAAAGGAAGAAAAAGTAGCAACCAACATCACAGAAATAAAGAGGATTGTAAGAAAATGCTATGAAGATCTATATGCAAAAAAAAAAAAAAAAAAAAATGAATAAATTCCTAGAAACATATAATCTTCCAAAACTCAATCTGGAAGAATCAGAAAACCTAAGCAGACCGATTATAACAAATGAAATTAAAACAGTTATCAAAAAACTCCCAGCAAGAAAAAGTCCTGAACTAGATGACTTCACAGGCAAATTTTACTAAACACTCAAAAAAGAGTTAATACCTATCCTTCTCAAGCAATTTCAAAAAATTCAAGAGGAGGAAAGACTTCCAAGTTTTTTTAACAAGATAAACATTATCCTAGTTTCAACACCAGGTACAGACACTACAAAAAAAAAAAAAAAGAAAACTATACACTAATATCCCAGATGAACATAGATGCTAAAATTCTCAACAAAATATTAGCAAACCAGATCCAGCAATACATTAAAAAGGTCATACATCATGATAAAGTGGGATTTATTCCAGGGAAGCAAGACTGGTACAATATTTGCAAATCAATAAACGTAATTCATCACGTAAATAAAATAAAGGATAAAAATCACATGATCATATCAATAGATACAGAAAAAGCATTTGATAAAAATCTATCATCTACTTATGATCAATACTCTCAGCAAGGTGGAAATACAGAGAATATACCTCAACATAATAAAGGCCATCTATGATAAACCGACAGCCAACATCATACTAAATCAGCAAAAATTAAAAGCAATCCCCTCAAGATCAGGAGCAAGACAGGGGTGTCTGCTTTCAACACTCTTATTCAACATAGTTCTAGCCACAAAAAATCATAGATGAAGAAAAAATAAAAGGCATCCAAATTGAAAAGAAGTAAAACTGTCATTATTTGCTGAGGACATGATATAGTACACAGAAAACTCTAAAATCTCATCTAAAAAACTACTAGACCTGATAAATGAATTTGGCAAAGTGGCAGGATATAAAATTAATACTCAGAAATCAGGGGCATTTTTATACACCAACAATAAACTGTCAGAAAGAGAAATTAAGGAAACAATCCCCTTCACTATTGCAACAACAACAACAAAAAATAAAGTACTAGGGATAAATTTAACCAGGGAAATAAAAGACATACTCAGAAAATTAATGGACATTTAAAAAAGAAATCAAGGAAGACACAAACATGTGAAAGCATATGCTGTGTTTATGAATTGGAAAAATTAACATTACTAAAATGCTCGAATACTCCAAAAATGTATGTGGAACCAAAAACTAACCCAAATAGCCTCAGCAATCTTGAGAATGAAAAACAAAGTGGGAGGTATCACACTTCCTGATACCAAGCCAAAATACAAGGCCAATGTAATCAAAACAGCCTGGTCCTGGCATAAGAATGGGCATATAGATCAATGGAACAGAACAGAGAACAAATACAAAAAAATTCAAGGCTTTATGGTCAATTAATGTTTGATTAAGGAGGAAAGAGTATATACAACAGAGTAAAGATTATCTCCTCAATAAATAGTGTTGGGAAATAGCAAAAAATGAAAGTAAACCACCAAATTACACTATACACAAGAATAAATTCAAAATGGAAAAAAGACTTAAATGTAAGTCATGAAACCATTAAATTCCTAGAAGAAAACATAGTCAGTAGAATCTCAGATATTTCTTGTAGCAATATTTTGCTGATATATCTCATTGGATAAGTAAAATAAATGAAAAAATAAACAATTGGGTCTACATCAGACTAAAAAGCTTTTGCATGGCAAAGGAAGCCATCAAATGAAAAGATAACCCAATATATAGGAGAACATATTCTCCTATGAAGGAAAAGACTCTGCACAAATATAAACAGTAGTTAACTTCAGAGCAGGGGTTACTTGGAGACAGGAGATCTTGGAGTATGTTAACCATAACATGAGACTGGCCTGGGGTTACTTAAATGCAAGTACACAGGATTCTTGGAAGAATGCCTTCAAGAACCAGATGTCCTTTATGATTAATAAGCTCTGAGACTCTGACTCTTCTCGTGTCCTTAATCATGAAGGAAACAGTAGACATGCAGGGTTGGGGATGAAACGGGTGGGAAAAAAAGTTTTTGTAGCTTTCTAGTTTTATCTGCTAAGCTGTGGCTTTTAGAACTCAATAAATATGCAGTGGTGCAGTTTCTTGGGGCTGATCCCGCCTAAGAGTTTCAGCCCTCTGCTACACTACTTTCATCTGATGTGTCTTATTTCTTGCAAGTTATGTAACACATCAATACATCTGACAAGGGGTTAATAACCAAAATTTATAAAGAACTTATAACATTCAACACCAAAAAAGCCCACAAACAATCTAATTAGAAAATGGAAAAAGGACCTAAATAGACACTTCTCCAAAGAAGACATACAGATGGCCAATAGACATAGGGAAACATGCTCAATGTCATTAATCATCAGAGAGATGCAAATTAAAACAATGATATTACTAAAAGTCAGTGGGTGAGTGGATCAAAAAGTTGTGGTACATTTACACAATGGAATACTACTCAGCTGTAAAAAAGAAGGAAATCTTACCTTTAGGGAGACCGTGAATGGACCTGGAGATTATTATGTTAAGTGAAATAAGGCAGGCAGAAAAAGACAAATACTATATAATCTCACTTATACATGAATCTTATGAACACAATAAACTGAGGAACAAAATAGAAACAGAGGTAGGATCACAAGTAACAGATGAACAGCTGTCAGAGGTGAGGGGTTTGAGGGGGCTGGCTGGATGAAAGAAGGTAAAAAGATTAGGCAAAAAAATACATACACACACATAATATATTGATATAATCAACAGGGTGGCAATAGCCAGAGTGAAAAGAGGGGTATTAGGGGGAGGAGGGAAAAGCTGGAGGAAATGGCCACAGAAAAAGACTTTTCTTTGTCGGAAGCCAATCCACTAATGCTGGCTAACTAGGTCATAGCAGGAGAAGATCCACAACTGCTGGTTGACAAAGTCACAGCAAAAGAAGATCGATGGCTACTGGTTGATAGAGTCACCGCAGTGAAGACCAACAGCTGCGGGTTGACACAGTCACCGCAAAGGAAAGGCACAATGATACTTCCTCCTTTAATCTTTTGAATTAATCTGGCCTTATATTCCCCCCTTTTCAGGGTGTGTGCTATTATTTATGGCACAGGGATAATAGTACCTTGCTTTCCCTGTAGATTCGTAGTAATTTCTTTGGAAATGAGACAGAAGGTGTAAGTTCCACAGAAAAGCCTGTAAGCCCCTTGAACTGGGCTCATAAACATAAGAGGCTGGCCATGATATCCCTCATAAAGGGTTAAGTTTGTAGGAGAATTTCTTCTTATTAATCATGTTAGAAAGTATAAAGTTAGAACTTAACTAGTGTATGAATATAGTAAATGAATAAAGTTTAACTAGACATTAGAATCTTAGGTAAAGTGTAGTGGAGTGGCCTGTTGCATGGCCTTGGATAGGAGTGCAGCTGGCTAGTAAAGAATGTTTTGTTAAAAGACTTGTTTTGTCACTGAAGGCAGTTGCTTGGCTTTTCTCAGTAAAACATTCTCATGAGATTTTTGTATTTTCCAAGAATAAGGAGAGGAATGTGGTGGGATTCATAGCAGCAATAGCAATTAATGCCTTCTGATATTATGTTGCTACTAGCTATCTTGCAGGTGCACTCTATGTATCTTTAAGTAAAAGTTACTCTTAATGCTATGTTAGTTTCTTAAATAGCAAGCCTTTTGTAGTCTTGTAGAAAAAGAATTAGGACACTACATGAACTCAAGACTATTTGCCTGAGCAAGCGGTGGTCCTTTGCTAGTCCTTGATGATATCGTCTGCTATCTCTTTCTGCGCCCTTGACTCACAACAACAGTAAAATAGAGTTATTAATTAGTACTAATCTTTTAGAAGTTTGTACCGATATTGTTATTACTATTCAAGTTATTGTATAACTGTACTTTGAATAACTTACCACCTGACTTGTAGCTTATAGATATGAATTAACTGTTATCTAGAAATATGTAACCATAGTGAAACTAAAACAATGATGTATTCAAAATACCATGTGATTGTAACTTAGTGTGTGTGCATAAAAAGTAAAGTTAGACCAGCCATTGGCAGAGATGCCTGGCAGTAAATGCTAACTAGAGAATAAAGAGAAAGAAAAGAATTCGGGTCTCTCACTCGATTTTTGCCAACGCCGTCTCTTCCTGTGGGACCCCTGGATCCCCGCCAGGGCTGGACCCTGGCATTTCTTAGTGTAGGGTGGGGGGAGCACAATGTGTTGTGTAGAGGGTATTATATTGAGTTGTACATTTGAAATCAGTATGGCTTGGTGAACAATTCATCCCAATAAATTAAAAATAAATTTAAAACACACACACACACACACACACAAGAAACATTAAAAGAAATTTTAGAATTTTATTTTGAAAACTTTTATTCCTTTGAGGCCATGTTGTTAGATATATATAGGTCCTGGATAACTTTCTGGTGTATTGTTTATGTTCTGTTGTATAGACGTACCTTAATCAGAGTCACCCATTATTGACAGACATTTAGGTTGTTCATAATATTTTGCTGTTACATTAAATGCTGCCATGCATGTTCCAATAATACTTTGTTACAAAACAGAGGTAATATATCTATAAAATTAATTCCTAGAAGTGTAATTCCTGGGTCAAATAGTAAATGTGCTTTATACTTGTAAAAGATATTCCCGATGAAAAAGTTCTGCAGACAGATGTTGGTGATGGTTGCACAGCAATGTGAATATATATACTTAATGCCACTCAAGTACACTTTAAAAAAATGGTTAGGGGACCTGAAGATGGCAGCAGAGTAGGCAGACGCACAGACTCCCATCTCACACCACCGAACTAGATTACAAACTAATTTAGGAACAATCACCATGAAAAACCAACTCTGTACTACAAGAACAACTCTCAAAATCCAAGGAGCAAAGAAGAAGCCACAACAAACCTGGTAGGGAGTGCCTGAATATCCCCTGCTTACAGGAACAGAGGGGGGTTGAGGCTGAGAGCCCAGAAGAGCTCTCACTCCAAGGAAAAGAGCAGAAAATACTGCTCACAGCCATTTGCCTGGCGAACAGGGAATGAGGTGTGTTGAAAGGGCTGGCTTCTCTTCCATAAAGAAAGGGGAGAGAGAGAAACAGACGGTGAGGGGCAGAGAAATGCAGGGGACGACCTGAGAAGCTCATCCAGTACTGGAGGCAGCCATAGCTGGGGGAGGGGCTGATCCTTCCACAAAACAAAAGATTAAAGTGCTTCCGGGTCACAGATCTCCAAACATCTCTCCAGCTCCAATCACTGCAACAAGACACAACTGAAAACAAGAAGTGGGGAGGAGGGGCAGTAACTCAGGTCTCCATGGAGATCTGAAATACACCTCCCCATACTGAAGCTGAGAAAACACCCTGCCCCAGAGAGAGAAACTGGCAGAAGAGGCCTTCAGAGTCTCAAGTTACACCCACCACATTCCTGAATACAGTTTCAAATAAGCCCCCTGCTGAGATCAGTAAACAAGACTATCCCCTGTTAAGAAAACAAACAAATCAAGACTTCAAAGGCCGTCCAAATCCAAAAGTGGATTACAAATAATAGCTGATACCAACCCAAGAAGACCTAGAAATAACACAATTGAAAACGAGGCAGAGAACACCAAGCCTAGACTCAACCAGCTCTAAAACAAAACACCCAAACACACAGACATAATGAGGAGACAGAGAAGTGCAATCTAAATGAAACCACAAGAGAAACCTCCAGGAAATGAACTGAGTGATACGGAAATAACCAAACTTCTGGATGCGGAGTTCAAAATAATAATTGTGAAGATGCTTAGGGATCTTAGAACAACAACAGATGGTCATTATGAACACCTAAATAAAGAAATAGCAAGTATAAAAAAGGACATTGAAATATTAAAAAAGTTTCAGTTGGAGGTGACAAATACAATATCAGAAATGAAGACCACAATGAAAGAAATTAAAAACAGGATGGATGAAGCTGAGGATTGAATCAGTGAGTTGGAGGACAAGTTGAACAAAGGCATGGAAGCACAGAAGAAAAAAGAAAAGAGACTCAAAAAGTCTGAAGAAACTCTAGGACAGCTCTGTGACAACATGAAGAGGAATAACATCCGCACCATAGGGGTTCCTGAAGAAGAAGAGAAAGAACAAGGAATAGAGACTTTGTTCAATCATATCATAGCCAAAAACTTCCCTAAATTATTGCAGGAAAAACTCTCACAAGTTCAAGAAGCACAGAGAACTCCATTGAAGAGAAACCCAAAGAGACCTACACCAAGACACATCATAATTAAAATACCAAAGCTAAGTGATAAAGAGAATATTAAAAGCTGCTAGAGAAAAAATGGTTATCACCTACAAAGGAGCCCCCATAAGGATGACATCTGACTTCTCAACAGAAACACTTGAGGCCAGAAGGGAATGGCAAGAAATATTCAAAGTAATGCAGAACAAGAACCTACAACCAAAACTACTTTATCCAGCAAGGCTATCGTTTAAAATTGAAGGAGAAATAAAAAGCTTCCCAGAAAAAAAAAAAAAAAACCTCAAGGAATTCATTACAACCAAACCAATGCTGCAGGAAATGTTAAGGGGCCTGTTGCAAACAGATCAAAGTGGGAAAAGAATATAGCAAAAGAGGAATATAGCTTTAAAGAATAAAATGGCAATAAACAAGTACATATCGTTAATAACCTTAAATGTAAATGGAATAAATGATTTAATCAAAAGACATAGGTAGCTGCATGGATAAGAAAACAGGACCCGTACATATGCTGTGTATAAGAAACACACCTTAAAACAAAAGATGCACATAGGCCGAAGGTAAAAGGATGGAAAAAAAACATTTCATGCAAATGGAAATGAAAAAAAAAACTGGGGTAGCAATACTTATATCAGTCAAAATGGACTTTAAAACAAATGATATAATACGAGATAAAGAAGGTCACTACATAATGATAAAGGGAGAAATCCAACAGGAAGATATAACTATTATAAATATCTATGCACCTAATATAGGAGCACCTAAATATATAAAGCAGACTTTGATGGATATAAAGGGCGAGATCAACATCAATAGTATAATAGTAGGGGATTTCAATATCCCACTAACATCACTAGATAGATACTCAAGAAAGAAAATTAATTTTAAAAAATACAGTAACCTAGAAACTCAAACCAGAACCAAACGTTTTCTAAAAAAATGTTAGCTGATGCATTTTTTTTTTTCATTAAAGAAGGAATGGCAAAGTTAGAAGAGCAAGATCTTGATACAGAGAAGTTCACCATTTACTGTACAGTTACTGAAGGCCTCAGATGCCACAAGACTTTTATGATAAGAAAAAGAACAGCTCTGTACAAACTCCCTTGATGGCTTCTTCAAGAAACTGACTCTGTCTGCAGAATCAAACCCCGATTCTCTAACACCAGTTCTATCCTCATGTAATTAGAATAATGCATGTGAGCACTAGAAGATATGGAATTAATAGTTTGTAAAGGCTATTTTTTTCATGTTTTTTTTCATCACATTTATTGGGGTGACACTGCTTAACAAAATTATACAGGTTTTAGGGTCACATCATCTGTACACTGAATTGTGTGTTCACCACCCCAAATCAAATCTCCATCATTATGAATTACACCCTCTATACCAGTGGTTCTCAACCTTTCTAATGCCATGACCCCGCAATACAGTTCCTCATGTTGCGGTGACCCCAAACCAAAAAATAATTTTGGTGGTTACATCATAACTGTAATTTTGCTACAGTTATGATTTGGAATGTAAATACCTGATATGCATTATGTATTTTCCGATGGCTTTAGGCGACCCCGCTGGGTTCGCAACCCACAGGTTGAGAACCGCTGCTCTATACCCTCCTGAACTCTCATCCCCAACAATTACCACATGTTGTCAGGTTCCATGGTTTTTGTTCTTATATTTTCTTATTTGCTCAACTCTTTCACCTGCATCCCCAGCCCTGTAACCACCCTGATATTTCTCAGTCTGCTCTTTATCTGTCTGTCTTTATTTTGCTTGTTAGTTTATTTTGTTCATTAGACTTCACATATTAATGAAATCATATGGTACCTGTCTTTATCTGACTGGCTTATTTCACTTAGTGTAATAGTCTTCACATACATTCATACTGTCGCAGAGAGTAAAATTTCCCTTGTTTATACAACCAAGTAGTATTTCATTGTGTAAATGTACCACACTTTTAATCCACTCATCTACTGATGGGCACTTGGGTTGCTACCAAATCTTGCCTATTAAAAATAATGCAATGAATAAAGAAGTGCATATATTTTTTTCAAATTAGTGTTTTTGGTTTCTTCAGATAAATTCCCCAAAGTGGAATTACTGTGTCATAAGGCAGTTCCATTTTTTATTTTTTTGAGGTAACCCCATGCTATTTTCCACAGTGGCTGCACCAGTCTGCATTTCCAGCAACAGTGCAAGAGGAATCCCTTTTCTCCACATCCTAACACTTGCTGTTTTTTGATTTATTAATGATAGCAATTCAGACAGGTGTGAGGTGATATCTTATTCTGGTTTTAATTTACCTTTCTCTGATAATTAGTGATATTGAACGTCTTTTCATATGCCTCTTGGCCATATGTTTGACCTCTTTGTAGAAGGGTCGATACAGGTCCTTTGCCCACTATTTAAATTGGATTGTTTGTTTTTTTTGGTGTTGAGTTTTATAAATTCTTTATAAATTATAAATATTAACAATTTAGCAGATGTATAGTTGGTGAGTATGTAATTCCATTGAGTGGGTTATCTTTTAATTTTGTTGCTGGTTTCCTTTGCTGTGTGAAAAAATTTTAATTTGATGTTATTACATTTGTTTATTTATTTTTTGTTGTTTCCCTTGCTTGAAGCAATGTGTCAGAAAAAATTAAGTGTCCGAGATTTTTCTGCCTATGTTTCCTTCTATGATTTTAATGGTTTCAAAACATTTGGGTCTTAATATATTTTATTTTTGTGTGTAATGTGAGATGGTCTAATTTTATTTTTTCAACATCATTTGTTGAATAGACTGTCTTTCTCCCATCCTATATTCTTACCTCCTTTGTCAAATACTAATTGACATTAAAAGCAGGAGTTTAAAAAGAAAGAAACAAAATTAACAAAGAAACAGCAGACTTAAAGGACACACTAGATCAACTCAATTTAATAGATATCTTCAGAACCTTTCACCCTAAAGCAGCAGAATATACATTCTTTTCAAGTGCTCATGGTACATTCTCTAGGATCAACCACATATTAGGGCACAAAAGTGGTCTCAACAAATTTAAGAAGATTGAAATCATATCAAACACTTACTCTGATCACAATGGCATGAAACTAGAAATCAACCACAACAGAAAAACTCAAAAATTCTCAAACACATGAAAACTAAATGGCAGGTTGTTAAATAACGAATGGATTAAGAATGAGATCAAAGAAGAAATTTAAAAAATTCCTATAAATGAATGATAATGAGCATACAACAACTCAAAATTTATGGGACACAGCAAAAGCAGTACTGAGGGGGAAGTTCATAGCACTACAGGCACACTTTAGGAAGCTAGAAAAAGCTCAAATAAACAACTTAACCCTGCATCTAAAAGAACTAGAAAAATAACAGCAAGTAAAGCTCAAATGTAGTAGAAGGAAGGAAATAATAAATATCAGAGCAGAAATAAATGACATGGAGGCTAAAGAAACAAAACAGAGAATCAATGAAACTAGGAGCTGGTTCTTTGAAAAAGTAAACAAGATCGATGAGCCATTAACTAGACTCACCAAGAAAAACAGAGAGAACTTAAATAAATAAAATTAGAAATGAAAGTGGAGAAATAACAACTAACACAACAGAAATACAAAATATTGTAAGAAAATACTATAAAAAACTGTATGCCAAAAAACTAGACAACCTAGATGAAATGGAGAAATTCCTTGAAACATACGAACTTCCAAAAATCAATCTGGAAGAATCAGAAAACCTAAACAGACTGATTACAACAAATGAGATCAAAACAGTTATCAAAAAACTTCCAACAAAGAAAAGTCCAGGGCCTGATGGCTTCACAAGTGAATTCTACCAAATAGTCAAAGAAGAACTAACTCCTATTCTTCTCAAGCTATTTCAAAAAATCATGAGGAAGGAAGACTTCCAATCTCCTTTTATGAGGCGAGCATAATTCTGATTCCAAAACCAGGCAAAGACAACACAAAGAAAGAAAATTATAGGCCAATATCCCTGATGAATAGATGCTAAAATCCTCAACAAAATATTAGCAAACCAGATCCAACAATATATGGAAAAAAATCATACGTCATGATCAAGTGGGATTTATTCTGGGGAAGCAAGGCTGGTACAATATTCACAAATCAATCACTGTGATTCATCACATAAACAAAAGGAAGGAGAAAAACCACATGATAATTTCAATAGATGCAGAAAAAGCATTTAATAAAATCCAGCACCCATTCATGATCAAAACTCTCAGCAAAGTGGGAACACAGGGAACATACTTCAACATGATCAAAGCCATCTATGACAAACCCACAGCCAACATCATACTCAATGGGCAAAAATTAAAAGCAATCCCCTTAAGATCAGGAACAAGGCAAGGGTGCCCCCTTTCACCACTCGTATTCAACATAGTTCTGGAAGTCCTAGCCACAGCAATTAGACAAGAAGAAGAAATAAAAGAAATTGAAGTTAGAAAAGAAGAAGTAAAACTATCATTATTTGCAGATGATATGATATTGTATATAGAAAACCCTAAAGTCTCAGTCAAAAAACTACTGGACCTGATAAATGAATTAAGCAAAGTGGCAGGAGGGGAAGAGAGAGACAAAGATAAAGGAGAGGGGGAAGGGTGAAGAAGCAGATGGGCACTTCTCCTGTGTGCCCTGACCAGGAATCGAACCCAGGACTTCCACACACCAGGCAGATGCTCTACCGCTGAGCCAACCAGCCAGGGCCTGGCTTTAAGGTTTTTAAAAGCTAATCATGCATTAATTTTATGTACAGAAATGAATTGATATAGTCTCTCATGACTTTAGAATTTTATGTCATTAGAAAGAATTTCACTGTACAAGAATAAAAAAAATTCTCATTTTGTTTTCTTCTAGCACACTGACGGTTTCATTTTTACATTTAAATCTTTAATTCACCTGGAATTTATTTTATTTATTATTAAAAAGATTCTATCCACTTAAAATAGAGAAAGAGAGAAGGGGGAAGGAGTGGGAAACATCAACTCATAGTTGCTTCTCGTATGTGTCTTGACCAGGCAAGCCTGTTGTTTAGAACTTGTGACCTCAGCATTCCAGGTTAATGCTTTATCCACTGCGCCACCACAGGTCAGGCCATCTGGAATTTATTTTAGTGTAGGACAGCGGTTCTCAACCTGTGGGTCGCGACCCTGGCTGGGGTCGGACGACCAAAACACAGGGGTCGCCTAAAGCCATCGGAAAATATATATTTATTATACAATACACAGGTTGAGAACCGCTGGTGTAGGAAGTACAAGAAAGTTCTAATTTTATTATTTTTTTGTGAGTTCCATGAAATGTTTCCTTTTGTTGATGAATTTGATCTTTTCCTCATAAACAATACAAATCAAATAATTGACCCCATTTACTTTTTTGCTATGACTTCAGGAAAATCAGAAACAAATTCACATCTAAGGAAAGAAATGAATTTCATAACTAATCCCAATTTTACCTCATGTTAATCTATTTGCTTTATATTTTCTGTGCTCCTACATTTATTTTTCAATTTTATGGGATATATTCTTATCAGGTTCTAAATACCCAGTGGAAAATAAAGTAGGCAATAAATAGACAAATAAGTTATAACTCATCTGGGCCTCAGTCATTTCCTGCTGTTCTTGGGTAAAGGCAAGACAGAGATCTCTGAGAAAGAGCTAGGGGAGGCCTGGGGATAAGAGGTTGAACGTAGTGGGGGAGCAGAAAAATAGAAACACAGATATGAGAGATATGATCTGCCTCATACCACCCAGAAGCACTAGCCGAAAATGCCCACCCATAAGCCAAGTTAGAGGTTGCCAGAGAGGCCCATGTACTTATATCCGCAACTTATTTATTAGTGACTGATATGATTGTGTAGAGCTGACATGATCAGAGTTGGCAAACTATTTTGTAAAAGACCAGATAGTAAATACACAACGTTTTTAGGCCATATATAGTCTCTTTGGCAACTACTCAACTCTGCCATTGTAGCATGAAAGCAAACACAGATAATAAGTAAATAAATGAGTGTGGCTGTTTTCCAAGTAAACCTTATTGTTGGACACTGAAATTTAAATTTCATATAATTTTCACATGTCACAAAATACTCCTTTTTTACTTTTTTCAAGCATTTAAAACTATAAATAGTATTCTTAGCTTGCAGGCAGTAGAAAAACATCAAGGATCAGCAAATGAGGGGCTATAGTTTGCTGACCCTGATGAAGAGCCTAGATGAGGAAGTTTGTTATTGGGAGTATTTGTACAATTGTCTCTTGATACTTCATTTACAGTGCAGTGACCTCCCTTAGATACATAAAGTCTAGTTCTAGAAATTTATTGCAAGGAAATAATCATAGTCACACATACACAAATTGAAAGAAAAGACTGTTATTCCACCTTGGATTACAACAATGAAAAAAACTGGACACATCCAAACATCCAGTAACAGAGGAGTGGCTCAAAAACCCAAGGTTAGCCTGGGCTGGTTGGCTCAGTGGATAGAGCATCATCACAGTATGTAGACATCCTGGGTTTGACCCCCAGTCAGGGCACACATGAGAAGCAACCATCTGCTTCTCATCCCTTCCCTCTCCCTCTTCTCTCTCTTCCCCTCTCTCAGCCAGTGTTTTGACTGCTTCAAGCATTGGCCCTGGGCACTGAAGATAGATCAGTTGATTCAAGCATCAGTCCCAGACAGGGGCTGCTAGGTAGAGCCCAGTCCAGGCACATGTGGAAGTCTGTCTCTCGATCTCCCCTCCTCTCACTTAAAAAAATATCCAAAAACCCAAGGTCAATCCTAAAGATTCCACCAGAAAAGTACAAGATCTAATGAGTGAATTCAGCAAAGTAGCAGGATACAAAATTAATATTTAAAAATCAGTGGCCGTTTGATATACTAATAATGAACTATCAGAAAGAGAAATTAAGAAAACAATCTCATTTACTACTGTGACAAAAAACAAGTACCTAGGAATAAATGTAACCAAGGTAAAAAGAGGTAAAAGATCTGCACTCAGAAAATGATAAGATACTGAAGAAAGAAATTAAGGAAGATACAAATAAGTAAAAGCATATATCATGTTCATGGATAGAAAAAAATTAATATAATTAAAATGTCTATACTACCCAAAACAATATCTACAGATTCATCGCAATTCCTAATAAAATACCAATGGCATATCTCAAAGATCTAAAACAAAGATTCCAAAAATTTACATGGAACCAAAAAAGACTATACTACAAGGTCATACTAATCAAAACAGCATAGTATTGGCACAAGAACAGGAATACAGATCAATGGAAAAGAATAGAGAGCACAGAAATAAACCCATGCCTTTATGATCAATTAATATTTGACAAAGGAGGCAAGAACATAAATGGGAGAAAGATAGTCTCTTCATTAAATGGTACTTGGAAAATTGGATGGGTACATGCAAAAGAATGAAACTAGACCAGCAACTTATACCATACACAAGGATAAACTCAAAACGCATTAGTCTTAAATGTTAGACTCAAAACCATAAAAATCCCAGAAGAAAGCATAGTAAAATTTCAGACATTTCTCATAGCAATATTTTTGCCAATATCTGTCCTAAGGGTGAAAGAAACAAAGGAAAAAGACAAATGGGACTATATCAAACTAAAAAGTTTTTGCACAGCAAAATAAACTATTAACAAAATGAAAAGAGAGCCTGACCTCCGGTGGTTCAGTGGACAAAGTGTTGACCTAGAATGCTGAGGTCACCAGTTTGAAACCCCGGGCTTGCCCAGTCAAGGCACATACAAGAAGCAACTACTACAAGTTGATGCTTCCCCCAACACTTTATCTCTCTCTCTCTTTCTAATCTCCTCTCTCTAAAAAAAATAAATAAAAAGAGAACCCACTGAATGGGAGAACATATTTGCTAATGACACATCTGATAAGTGGTTAATTTCCAAAATATAAAAAGAACTTACATAGCTCAACATCAAGAAGATAACCCAATTAAGAAATGAGCAGGGGAAGACAAGATGGCGATGGAGTAGGCAGACGTACCAACTTCCATCTCCCAGAACCAAAGTGGATTACAAACTAATTTTAAGATCCATCATCTGGGAAAACCAACTTTGGACTAAACTAAGAGGACTCTTCAACCAAGGAACACTGAAGAAGCCACACAGAGACTGGTAGGAAAAGTGGAAATGCAGAGAGGGCTGCCCAGCTCCCTGAAGCGAATGGCAGCCAGGAGAGACTCGCGAGGCAGGAGGTGAGTTTAGCAGAGAGGGGAGGGTCATGAATCCCAGGAACAAAGCCCCAGCCTGCAGCCCCAGAGCCTAGAAGAGGCGTATGGACAGTATTTAGCTGGAAACAAGACAGGATACTGTTTGTGAGAAAGAGACAGATTTCTCAGTCCCAGGATTCTTCTTAAGGGGACCGTGCAGAACACCTCTCTCACAACCACTCACCCGTGGCTCCAGGGGACAGGGAGAGAGGAGAGGACCAGAGTAGCAGGAAGATAGTGTAATCTAGGAGGCACAGGGAGAAACATTTTGGGAGACAGCCACCCTAAACCCTGGGACGAGTCACTTCCCAAATCTGAAGTGAATATTTCCCCTGGAAACAGCAATACCAGCAAAGGAAAGCAGGACACCAGCCAAACAAGCTCTCCCACGGCACTCAGAGCAGAGTCACTTAGAAAGAGGGAGCCTTCAGGACTACAGTAGTGAGTGTTAGGGTCTGAGCTGCAGCGCACCCACCCACACAGCTGAGGGTTCCCTGGAGGGCGGGTGGCGGTGGAACATGGAAGCGTGGATCTGTTGGCAAGGGCGGAAGCCGGCTGGCCACCACTGGGCCTAGGTGTGAGCTCAGTCTTGCCCAGTTGGGGAGGAGAGGACGTGCAAAAGTGGTCAAGCCCAGCTGTGGGCCACCTGCAATCCAGCCTGCAGGGGAAGGGCAGGAATCCCAGAAGTGGTTGAGACCTGCCTTTGAGCAAGGGTGCAGGAGCACAGCCTTGCCCCACCTGTGAAACTGAGGCTTGTGGCCTGACTTGGGAGCTGGCTCCTCCCATGGGGGTAGAGCCAAAAACCCAGAACAGGCAGAGCCCCGCTACTGAGTGTAGGTATGCAGTCCTGCCTGGCCTGTGGAGCCAAGGCTTGCAGCCGTCCCATGAGTGGGCTCCTCCTGCAGGGGCGGGATGAAAGCCTGGAATCAGGTGGAGACCTGCAGCTGAGCAAAGGTGCTCACCACTGCCCTCAGGGCCAAGCATAATGCCACCCACGGGGGCAGGGTGAAGACCAAGGCCACCAAGGCTTGTAAACCCGAGAACGTGATCACAGCCACTCCTGTGAAGAAGAGGCAGAAACCACAGCAACAGCCCCAGTGGGCAGGCACTGGCAACACCCATACCCCAATGCCCTAGGCAGCAACAGCAGAGGGGTTGGCAGGCCTGCAGACAAACCATACCTAGGAAAGAGAGGCCACACTCAGTGGACTCCAGTGGCCAAAACCTTCTTTTACACAGACAAAATGAGAAGGCAGAGAAATGCAACACAAATGAATCAAGAGAAATCCTCAAAAAGGACCTGAATGAATCAGATATAACCAAATTATCAGATGCAGAGTTTAAAATAATGATTGTTAGGATGCTCAAAGATATTATAACAACAATAGATGGTCATTACAAACACTTAAATAAAGAAATAGCAAATATAAAAAAAGAACATTGAAATAATAAAAAGGAATCAGTCAGAAATGACAAATACAATATCAGAAATGAAGAACACAATGGAAGGAATTAAAAGCAGGATGGATGAAGCTGAGAATTGAATCAGAGAGTTAAAGGACAAGATAAATAAAGGCACAGAAGCAGAGCAGAAAAAAGAAAAGAGAGTCAAGAAGTCTTAGGAAACTCTAAGAGAGCTCTGAGACAATATGAAAAGAAATAACACCCACATCATAGGGGTTCCTGAAGAAAAAGAAAAAGAACAAGGGATAAAGACTTTCTTCAAGCATATCATTGCTGAAAATTTCTCTCAATTAAGGCAGGAAAACATCTCACATGTTCAGGAAGCACAGAGAACTTCATTAAGGATAAATTCAAAGAAATCAACACCAAGACACATCATAATTAAAATACCAAAGCTAAGTGATAAAGAGAAAATATTAAAAGCTGCTAGAGAAAAAAAGACTATCACCTACAAAAGAGCCCCCATAAGGATGTCTTCCAACTTCTCAATAGAAACACTTGAGGCCAGAAGGGAATGGAAAGAAATATTCAAAGTAATGCAGAACAAGAGCCTACAACCAAGACTACTTTATCCAGCAAGGCTATCATTTAAAATTGAAGGAGAAATAAAAAGTTTTCCAGACAAAAAAAAAAAAACCTCGAGAAATTCACTACAACCAAACGAAGGCTGCAAGAAATGCTAAGGGGCCTGCTGTAAACAGATCAAATGAGAAAAAGAATATAGCAAAAGAAGAATACAGTTTTAAAGAATAAAATGTTAATAAACATTTACATATCAATAATAACCTTAAATGTAAATAGGTCAAATGATCCGATCAAAAGACATAGGGTAGCTGCGTGGATAAGAGAACAGGACCCAAGCCCTGGCCGGTTGGCTCAGTGGTAGAGCGTCGGCCTGGTGTGCAGAAGTCCCGGGTTTGATTCTCGGACAGGGCACACAGGAGAAGCGCCCATCTGCTTCTCCACCCCTCCCCCTCTCCTTCCTCTCTGTCTCTCTCTTCCCCTCCCGCAGCCGAGGCTCCATTGGAGCAAAGATGGCCCGGGCGCTGGGGATGGCTCCTTGGCCTCTGCCCCAGGTGCTAGAGTGGCTCTGGTCACGACAGAGCGATGCCCCGGATGGGCAGAGCATCACCCCCTGGTGGGCGTGCCGGGTGGATCCCGGTGGGGCACATGTGGGAGTCTGTCTGACTGCCTCCCCGTTTCCAGCTTCAGAAAAATACAAAAAAAAAAAAGTGGTCTCAACAAATTTAAGAAGATTGAAATCATATCGAGAACTTTATCTGATCACAATGGCATGAAACTAGAAATCAACCACAACTAAAAAACTGAAAAATACTCAAACACTTGGAAACTAAATAGCATGTTATTAAATAACGAATGGGTAAACAATGAGATTAAAGAAGGAATTTAAAAATTCCTAGAAATGTATGATAATGAGCATACATCAACTCAAAATTTATGGGACACAGCAAAAGCAGTCCTGAAAGGAAGTTCATAGTATTACAGGCATACCTCCAGAAGCTAGAAAAAGGTCAAATAAACAACTTGACCTTACATCTAAAAGAACTAGAAAAAGAACAGCAGGTAAAGCCCAGAGCTAGTAAAAGGAAGGAAATAATAAAGATCAGAGCAGAAATAAATGACATAGAGGCTAAAGAAACAATACAGAGGATCAATGAAACCAGGAGCTGGTTCTTTGAAAAGGTAAACCAGATCGATGAACCTTTAACTAGACTCACCAAGAAAAAAACAGGGAGGACTCCAACAAAAAAAAAATTAGAAATGAGAGTGGAGAAATAACAACTGACACAACAGAAATACAAAATATTGTACAAAAACACTATGAAGAACTGTATGCCAAAAAAGTAGACAACCTAGATGAAATGGACAAATTCCTTGAAACATATAATCTTCCAAAAATTAATTGGGAAGAATCAGAAAACCAAAACAGACCAATTACAACAAATGAGATAAAAAAAGTTATCAAAAAACTTCCAACAAAGAAAAGTCCTGGGCCTGATGGCTTCACAAGTGAATTCTACCAAATATTCAAAGAACTAACTCCTGTCCTTCTCAAGCTATTTCAAAAAATTCAAAAGGAAGGAAGACTTCCAAGCTCCTTTTATGAGGTGAGCATAATTCTGATTCCAAAACCAGGCAAAGACAACACAAAGAAAGAAAATTATAGGCCAATATCCCTGATGAATATAGATGCTAAAATCCTCAACAAAATATTAGCAAACCGAATTCAGCAATATGAAAAAAATCATACACCATGATCAAGTGGGATTTATTCTTGGGAGGCAAGGCTGGTACAATATTCACAAATCTATCTATGTGAGTCATCACATAAACAAAAGGAAGAAGAAAAACCACATGATAATTTCAATAGATGCAGAAAAAGCATTTGATAAAATCCAGCACCTATTCATGATTAAAACTCTGAGCAAAGTGAAAATACAAGGAACATACCTCAACATGATAAAGGCCAACTATGAAAAACCCACAGCCAACATCATACTCAATGGGCAAAAATTAAAAGCAATCCCCTTAAGATCAGGAACAAGGCAGGGGTGCCCCCTTTCACCGCTATTATTCAACATAGTTCTAGAAGTCCTAGCCACAGCAATTAGACAAGAAAAAGAAATAAAAGGCATCCAAACTGGAAAAGAAGAAGTAAAACTATCATTATTTGCAGACAATATGATACTGTATATAGAAAACCCTAAAGTCCCGGTCAAAAAACTACTAGAACTGATAAATGAATTCAGCAAGGTGGCAAGTATAAAATTAATACTCAGAAATCAGAGGCATTTTTATACACTAACAATGAACTGTCAGAAAGGGAAATTAAGGAATCAATCCCCTTTAACTTTACAAGCAAAAAAATATAGTACCTAGGAATAAATTTAACCAGGGAGATTAAAGACTTGTACTCAGAAAATTATAAAACATTGATAAAAGGAATCAGGGAAGATACAAACAATTGGAAGCATATACCATGCTCATGGTTAGGAAGAATAAACATCATTAAAATGTCTATATTACCCAAAGGAATTTATAAATTCAATGCAATACTGATTAATATACCAATGATTTACTTCAAAGATATAGAACACATATTCCAAAAATTTATATGGAACCAAAAGTGAACAAGAATAGCCTCAGCAATCTTGAAAAGGAAGAATAAAGCGGGAGGTACCACACTTCCTGATATCAAGTTATACTATAAGGTCATTGTACTCAAAACAGCCTGGTACTGGCATAAGAACAGGCATATAGATCAATGGAACAGAACTGAGAACCCAGAAATGAACTCACACTTTTATGGACAACTGATATTTGACAAAGGAGGTAAGAGCATACATTGGAGTAAAGACAGCCTCTTCAACAAATGGTGTTGGGAAAATTGGACAGCTACCTGCAAAAAATGAAACTAGACCACGAACTTACACCATTCACAAAAATAAACTCAAAATGGATAAAAGACTTGAATGTAAGCTGTAAAACCATAAGCATCTTAGAAGAAAACATAGGCAGTAAGCTCTCTGACATCTCTGGCAGCAATATATTTGCCGATTTGTCTCCATAGGCAAGTGAAATAAAAGACAGGATAAACAAATGGGACTATATCATACTAAAAAGCTTCTGCACAGCTAAAGACAATAAGAACAGAATAAAAAGACAAACTACACAATGGGAGAATATATTTGACAGTGCGTCTGATAAGGGGTTAATAACCAAAATTTATAAAGAATTTGTCAAACTTAACACCAGGAAGACAAACAACCCAATCAACAAATGGGCGAAAGAAATGAATAGACACTTCTCCAAAGAGGACATACAGATGGCCACTAGGCATATGAAAAAATGCTCAACATCATTAATCATTAGAGAGATGCAAATTAAAACCACAATGAGATATCACCTTATACCAGTCAGAATGGCGCTCATCAACAAAACAACAAGGAATAAGTGCTGGCAAGGATGTGGAGAAAAGAGAACCCTCCTGCACTGCTGGTGGGAATGCAGACTGGTGCAGCCTCTGTGGAAAACAGTATGGAGATTCCTCAAGAAATTAAAACTCAAACTGCCTTTTGACCCAGCTATACCACTGTTAGGAATATACCCCAAGAACACCATAGCATTGTTTGAAAAGATGAAATGCACCCCCATGGTCATGGCAGCATTGTTCACAATAGCGAAGATCTGGAAACATCCCAAGTATCCGTCAGAGGACGAGTGGATTAAAAAGCTTTGGTACATATATACTATGGAATACTACTCAGCCATAAGAAACGATGACATCGGATCATTTACAACAACATGGATGGACCTTGATAACATTATACTGAGCAAAATAATTAAATCAGAAAAAACTAAGAACTATATGATTCCATACATAGGTGGGACAGAAAAATGAGATTCAGAGACATGGACAAGAATGTGAAGGGTACAGGGTGGGAAGGAGTAGAGGGAGGGGGTTGGGGGAGGGGAGGGGGACAAAGAAAACCAGTTAGAAGTTTACAGAAGACAATTGGACTTTGGGTGATGGGAATGCAGCATAATCAAATGTCAAAATAACCTAGAGATGTTTTCTCTGAACATATGTACCCTGACTTATCAATGTCACCCCATCAAAATTAATTAAAAAAAAAGAATTTGTCTCATGGCTAATTCAGGCAGTTAGAAGAATAGTATAAGGATGCTAATTCTGCTCCTCAGGCCACATCCTGCAAAAGGGGCCCCAAGCAAATTGGTGATTTGGCTCTTCTGATTCTGCCAATTGGATTTAAAAAAATAGGTCAGGAATGCCCTGAAATGGAACTAACAATACAAGGGCATAAATTTAAAGGACTTTTAGATACTGGACCTGATGTATCTGTTATTGCTAAGCTACATTGGCCTACTTCCTGGCCCACTCATTCAGCAGACAGAGAATTACAAGGTATAAGGCAGAGTAAATCCCCTCAACAAAGTTCTAGTTTTCTACATTGGGAAGATTGAGAAGGTCATTCTGGATTTTTTAAGCCTTATATGCTCCCTGAATGGCCAGTTAATTTGTGGGGTAGAGATGTTTTGAAAAATACGGGAGCATTGCTTGTCAGTCCTAAGGGTTTAGTCACTACTCAGATGCTTGATAGGGGATTTTTGCCCACTAAGGGACTAGGGAAAGAACAGCAAGGAATTCTCACCCCCATATAAGTGGCTCCTAATACCTGAAGGTGTGGATTAGGATATAAAAATTTAGCATAGGGCCCTTGGTGGCTCCTGCTACCCCCAATAATGCATTGTGCAGACCAAATTACTTGGAAATCAGATAATCCAGTATGGATAGACCAATGACCCCTTTCTCAGGAGAAACTTAGGGCAGCTGCTCAATTGCTACAAGAGCAGCTACAGCTTGGGCACATTGAACCATCTAATAGTCCATGGAATACACTTCCATATTTTGATCTTGTCACCTCCTTGATTATCAAGGGCCATAGGTGACCCTTACAGCTTATAGGTTTTGGGCCTCAAAATTATTGTTGTTCCTTTATTTAAAGGATCAACAACAATGGCTCTGAGAAACTTCCACTAAATGGAAAATCGGGCCCTGGCCGGTTGGCTCAGCGGTAGAGCGTCAGCCTGGTGTGCGGGGGACCCAGGTTTGATTCCCGGCCAGGGCACATGGGGGAAGCACCCATTTGCTTCTCCACCCCCCCTCCTTCCTCTCTGTCTCTCTCTTCCCCTCCCGCAGCCAAGGCTCCATTGGAGCAAAGATGGCCCAGGTGCTGGGGATGGCTCCTTGGCCTCTGCCCCGGGCGCTAGAGTGGCTCTGGTCGCGGCAAAGCGACCCCCCGGAGGGGCAGAGCATCACCCCCTGGTGGGCAGAGCGTCGCCCCTGGTGGGCGTACCGGGTGGATCCCGGTCGGGCGCATGTGGGAGTCTGTCTGACTGTCTCTCCCCATTTCCAGCTTCAGAAAAATACAAAAAAATAAAAAAATTAAAAAAAATCTCAGAAAAAAAAATATAAAAAAATAAAAAATAAAAAAAATAAATGGCAAATTGCTTTTGCAAATCAATGGACAACTTTATACTGAAACAGTCAACTTAAAATCAGCTCAAAGACTAGAATTATATGCCATTATCATGGCATTATATGCCATTATCATGGCTTTTCAGCATTTGCCATATTCTTCCTTTAATCTATATACAGACAGCAAATATTTACTTATGGTGTTTCCAGTATAAAGACTGCTGTCTTAGGGACAAATGCTGATGAACTATCTCAGCAGTTCCTTCTTCTTCAAAGACTTCTATGTCAACATAGAGCTCCATGTTTTATAGGACATACTCGAGCTCACTCCATGCTCCCTGAAGCTTTAGCACAAGGGAATGTCCTGGTTGATCAAGCTACCCAAAAGAAAATTATTTGGAGCAACCATGACAGATTGAGCAATTCAGTCTCATACTATTCATCACCAGAACGCTGAAGCCCTGTGTAAACAGTTTCAACTTTTTCGGAAAGCAGCATGGCAGATTGGTAAATCCTATCCAAGGTGTCCTATACTACAATCTGTCCCTTCATTTGGAGTTATCCCTCAAGGATTCCTACCAGGACAACTTTGGCAAATGGATGTTACTCATAAACCTTCATTTGGCAAACAGTCCTATGTCCACATTACAGTGGATACTTACTCTGGATTTATAGTAACCTCTGTCAGAACAGGAGAGGTTGCTAAGCATGTTATAGCTCATTGTCTGTATGCATTTTTCTATTATTGGATGTCCTAAACTGGTTAAAACGGACAATGCTCCTGCATATGTAGCAAAAGTATTTACTGTATTTTGTCAAACCTTTGAAATTCTCGGTATTTCTTACAATCTTTAAAGTCAAGGTATTATTAAAGTGTACCCAGCAAATATTTTTAAGGTCAATTTAAAAAAATTTAAAAGGGGGAGTCATATCCTGGAACTCTTATGGGTCTACCATATCATGCTTTTTACTTAAAAAGTTTTTAAATTTCTTTTGAATGCTGATGAACAGGAGATGTCAAATCTTTTTCTCTTGCAAACTTCTACCTTCTTTTATTTGATCCAGCTAATAACACTGTTTTGTCTTTTTCCAAATAGCTCCAGATATACTGAAAAGGTTTATATAGGCAAATGGGGATCTTTAAACCCCTCAGCGAGATCTTCTGAGCAGGGTTTTTAAGGCACCAAGAGGCAGAAAAAGCCCAATAGAGATCAGGTGAACTATCAGCTTTTAGGATACGACCTTAAAGGCTCCAATGCCCCAAAGGGGTCACATAGGATTTTATATGGGTCCTGCTTCAATAGTGAAAAGGAAGGTTATTGATCTAAAGCCTGCCAGGCTTACATGCCTTTGCTGTGAGGAAAAAGGGACACTGGAAGGTAGGCTTCCCCCTTGCACCTCTAAGGGAGGGTTCAGTCTCTTCCAGCCCTGCTCCAGCCACCTATGACCTAACCTGGCCCAGAATGCTGAGGTTTGCCACTGAAGGCTGAAAGTGCTCAGGGCCATGACCCCATCTACGACACTGTGGACGAGCCTAGGGTATTTATTCTAAGAAGCAGGTAAACTGATCTCATTTGCACAAGGGCCACTTAACTATGTCTTGCCTGAATAGTTAGATTTTTTATTCTTCCCTCAAAGATCTCTGTTGTGGGTGTTGATAGTCCTATTTTCTGCTGCTTTTTAAATTTTTTAATTATTTATTTATTTATTTATTTATTTTTTGCATTTTCACAAAGCTGGAAACGGGGAGGCAGTCAGACAGACTCCCGCATGCACCCGACCGGGATCCACCAGGCATGCCCACCAGGAGGCGATGCTCTGCCCCTCTGGGGCGTCGCTCTGTTGCATCCAGAGCCATTCTAGCGCCTGAGGCAGAGGCCATAGAGCCATCCTCAGCACCCAGGCCATCTTTGCTCCAATGGAGCCTTGGCTGCGGGAGGGAAAGAGAGAGACAGGAAGGAGGGGGGAGGGTGGAGAAGCAGATGGGCACTTCTCCTGTGTACCCTGGCCAGGAATTGAACCCAGGACTCCTGCACGCCAGGCTGATGCTCTACCACTGAACCAACCGGCCAGGGCCTGCTTTGTTTAATATATAGTGTTTTCTTTATTCCTCCTACCTCAATGCCTCACTCATATTTCAGGCTGCGTCCTACTCCTAATTTAGAGCTCTCTTTCCCCGTTTTGCCAACTTCTATTATGAATTTATCTTTGCCACCCAGCTTAGTGTATCCCAAGGTTCTCTTTACCATGCCACAGTCACAGAGCCCCAGGGAAAAGCAACCTGGTCTCATCTCTCCAGGCAGAGGAGAACAGAAGCTCCATCTCCACACACGCTGCAGATGGCTTTTCCAGTCTACCTGAATCATTACCAGCTAGAAGCAGCGGTCATTGGGACTTGGACGTGAGCTGCAAAGTATAGAATTGTGACAACAATTCCAGTGCCATGCAGACTTTTCCTGGATGTGGACTTTTCCTGGACTCCTGCTCCTTGTGAAAGCTCCTAACAAACTGAACTGTGGTTGGGTTGCATTTGCAGGGATTTGGAATGGTGTTGGTGCCAACTTGTACTTGGTGAACATGTTAAGGACACTACTCTTTTATGGATTGTTGTTGTATTGGCCAAGAGTTTGCTTAAAGTCTTTAATCAATGTAAAAAAAATAGAAGACTGGATAAAGAAGATGTGGCACATATATACTATGGTATACTACTCAGCCATAAGAAATGATGGCATCAGATCATTTACAACAAAATGGTGGGATCTTGAAAACATTATACGGAGTGAAATAAGTAAATCAGAAAAAACCAAGAACTGCATGATTCTATACATTGGTGGGACATAAAAACGAGACTATGAGACATGGACAAGAGTGTGGTGGTTACGGGGGGGGGTGAGGGATGGAGGGAGAGGGGAAGGGGAGGGGGAGGGGCACAAAGAAAACTAGATAGAAGGTGATCGAGGACAATCTGACTTTGGGTGATGGGTATGCAACATAATTGAATGACAACATAACTGGGACATGTTTTCTTTGAATATATGTACCCTGATTTATTGATGTCACCCCATTAAAATTAATAAAAATTTTAAAAAAAAAGAAATGAGCAAAGGACCTGAATAGACACTTCTCCAAAAAGGAGATATAGATGGCCAATACGTATATGAAAAAATGAGCAGTGTCACTAATCATCAGAGATGCAAATTAAAACCACAATAAGATATCACCTCACACCTCTCAGAATGGCTATCATCAATAAATCAAGAAATAACAAGTGCTGGCAAGGAAGTAGAGAAAAGAGAACCCTCGTGCACTATCGGTGGGAATGCAGACTGGTGCAGCCATGGTGGAAAACAGTATGGAGTTTCCTCAAAAAAACTGAAAATGTAAGTGCCTTTGACCCAGCTGTCCCACTTCTGGAAATATATCCAAAGAAACCCAAAACACTAATTTGAAAGAATATACACACCCCTATGTTCATTGTGGCATTATTTCCAATAGTCAAGATGTGGAAACAGCTCAAGTGCCCCTCAGTAGATGAGTGGATAATAAAGTGTGGTACATATACACAATGGAATACTATTCCACTGTAAAAAGGAAGGAAATTTTACTTTTTGGGACAGCAGGGATGGGCCTGGAAGTTATTACGCTAAGTGAAATAAGCCAGTCAGAGTAAGACAAATACCATATGACCTCACTTTTATGTGGAATCTAATGAATTAAACTGATGATCAAAATAGAAACAGAGACATACATACATGGAACAGACTGACAGCTGTCAGAGGGAAGGAGGTTGGGAGATTGGATGAGAAGGTGAAGGCATTTTAAAAGCACTATATATCTATAACATATGTATAACATTTATATATTATATTTTTTTGTATATTTATATTTACATATATGATATATAATACATATATACATACATAAAACACAGACACAGACATTGTGGTGATAGAGGAAAAGGAGGGGCGTATGTGGAGGTGGGCAAAGGGGGGATTAATGGGGACAAAAGAGACTTTGCTTTGGGCAGTGGGTGCATGATGCAGTGTGCAGATGATGTTTCATTGAGCTGTACACTTGAAACTTGTATGGTTTTGTGAACCAATATCACCTCAATAAATTCAGTTTAAAAAAAACCAAGGCCATCCAAAAGATGGATTGCTATGAACCATTTCAACAGTTAACCTGTGGTCTGGAAAGACAGCAAATGTCAAATATTAACAACTGATGAGTCTAAATGAAGTTGTATGGGTGCTCACTGACAACGTTTCTGTAGGTTTACAATGTAAAAATAAAGCTGACATGGTTTCAAAAACTAAAAAATGTTTTTGTGAAATGCAAGTTAATAGGCTTACACAGACCTATCTCTAGCTCATGAGAACTCTGTACTCCCTGTTAAAGGTAACAAATGTAACACCCTTTTTCACAGGGAAATAATACAGATTAATTTATCTAACTACCCAGTGCCTGTTTCAATCACACTAAATTTAATTTTAACTATATGTAACATAAAAGATTTACCAAGAAAATATTTTTTAATGTCAATATTTCCTTTACATTTTGTTCTAAAGGTAAAGAAAATCCTGACTTGCTTAGATTTTGAACATTTTAGGAGAAAATAACTTTTATACATGAAACACACAAATTATCTGGGAAGAGTTCCCCGGTATGGGTGGAGACTAGTCCCTACAGGCGGTGATAGCATTTGGGGAATCCCTGAGTCTTGATTCTCCTCAGGGCTCAGACCTAGACTTGCTGGGTTATATGCTATTATTTGAAAATCTAACATGGGTAATAAATTCATTCAGTAACTTGAACGCAAACAAAAAAATTAATGAAAAGCTTACACATTTAAAAAACATAGAAACTATGATTAACTACAGGATAGCCAATTTTAGACAGACAGGAGGACTTCAGCAACCCTCCTTTACGCTACTATTGAATGAGGTGATTAAAGATAGTGCGTTGTCAATTTCTGCTTGAACCCCAGTTATGCACTATGAGGCACAGAGCTGGAATTATCAAGAATTGTCGAAAATTTGTCTCCGTTTAAAACTTTTTAAATGCTCACATTCATTCCTGTCACCTAGAGTCAAAGTCAAATTTTCTGTGTATAAAAAAAAAAAATCCAGGGAGATAGATCACAGGGATGTACTACCCCTTGTACAGACCAAAATCATAATCAAATCTTGCCATCCTGCTTCCAAGGCTCTGGCTTTTAAATACTAAATATTTTTTACTCTACCTCCACCTAAGAGTCCCGCCTGCCCTAGAAACCACCAAATCCCATGAAATCCCACCCACACCAGCCACGCAAAGGTCCACAGAAGCTGCCTGCATAGTCCCTGTTCCAACTCTGCAGTCTTCCTTAATTTCCTGGGATTCCGTAAAGCCCCAAACACCTCTTTCCCACTTCTGCCATTTTCCTTCGCTCAGGACCGCCCCTCCCCACCTGGCTATTTGGTTGGCCCGCGCCCTCGTCGTGCGTCATTCAGCCGCGCCACCCGGAAGCCGTGATCGCCCCCATCGTTCTTATTGCCGGTGGCTCTAAGGTGAGGGCTGGGTTTGGGTATCGCTGGGTGGCGGCGTCCTCGAGTTGGAAGGGGAAGAAGGTGGGTCCCCTCCCTCCCCAATCGTCAGCCGGACATGCCGACTCCCAACGTGTAGAAGGTGCATGAGGCCACACTGAGTGGTCAACGTAGTCTTCTCCTTTCCCATTCCTCAGGAGCTCATCATGGCGACGCCCCCTAAACGGCGAGCGCTGGATGCCACCGGGGAGAAAGTGCTGCGCTACGAGGCCTTCATCTCTGACGTGCTACAGCGAGACCTGCAGTGAGTGACAGCGCGGGAGGAGGGGCGTAAGGAACGTGTCACGTGGTGAGCGGGGCGGTAGGAGTCAGGGTCTAGCTTTCTGATTGGTGAGTAAGGCGTTCGGATCCCGGCCTTACGGACCGTTACAGAGGAAAGGAGGGCGAAGGTCGGGGTGCAACTTAATAGTCGTGGCATCTAATACGTAAAGGTGTGTCGGCGCCTGCGTAGCCTTGGAAGGTTAAGAACTAGAGTTTCCAGGCTGGAGTTCTCAGGAACGAAACCTGTTTTGGCTATTTAGCCATCCGTGTGAACACACTGTACCTCGCCTCAACTTTCTGTGTCTTGGTTGGAGCTTCTTTCTAGGGTGGGAATAGGATATTCTCATTGGAGGGAGGCATTGGGAGTAGTATACGAATAATTATGATGCTAACATATATGGAGTTTACTGTGTGGCAGGTACTATTCTAAGTACTTTATAGTAAACATTCATTTAATTCGGCTAATGACTCCATGAGGTTATACTTGTCATCCTATCTTGTAAATGGGGAAATTGAATCCCAAAAATGTTACATACTTAACAAAGTCACATAGCTATTAGTAAGAGCCTGGATTCAAACCCCAGCAGTCCGACTGAGTTCAAATCTTAACTTCTGCCTTAAAACCCCTCTTTCTGGCACAGTGACTTTGGGGGTCTCAGAGTCATGCTATGAGGTATTCCAAGAAGGACGGCTTCCTGTTGGTTGTCATTTTACTGTTGTCTTATCATGTCCCATCAGAAAGGTACTGGACCACCGTGACAAGGTATATGAGCAGCTGTCCAAATACCTTCAATTGAGAAATGTCATTGAGCATCTCCAGGTAAAGATGCCAGGGCTGGGTGTCTTCTCTGTGTGTGTGGGGGGGGTGCATGGGAGGAGATACCCCAAACCAAAACCTGTCACCTGACCTAAAAGTTGACCACTAACCCCTACTTCTTTTTCCCTGGCCCCACAGGAAGCTAAGCACTCAGAGTTATGTATGCAGGTGGATTTGGGCTGTAACTTCTTCGTTGACACAGTGGTGTGAGTGTCTGTGCACCCCTCCAAGTCCACAGCGTTCAACTTTCCCCTTCCTTCATTCAACAGATATCTTTTTGAGTGTTTTCTATGTACCAGCCACTGTGCTAGGTGCTGGAGATGTGACAGTGAATGAAATAGGACAGAGTTCCTGCCTTCCTGAGCTTCAACTTGGGGAAAGCAGGGGAGGGGAGTAAAAAAAAATCTTAAATAAACTTATGGTATTTTAAACAGGGATAAGAACTTGCCCCACTTCCTCTAACCACTGTCTCCCTAGCCCAGACACTTCACGGATCTACGTGGCACTTGGATATGGTTTTTTCCTGGAGTTGACACTGGCAGAAGCTCTCAAGTTTATTGATCGTAAGAGCAATCTCCTCACAGAGTAAGTCTATTCCATGAGGATAGTGTCTAAAAACACCACCATTTGCAACACTCCTCTCCTTTTCTCCATGAGTTCCTGGGATACTTAGGGATCCATCTCTCTTTCTCCTCAGGGATGGGGCTGAGGAAAGTGAGTATGCAAATCTCAGCCCCAAGTGAAGTACATACTAAGCACTCAATGATGGTCTTTGTATTTTTGTTTTATTTTTTATTTTTAGCAAAGGAGAGAGAGAGAGAAAGGGAAAGACAGGAAGGGGAGAAATGAGAGGCATCAACTTGTAGTTGCAACACTTTAGTTGTTCATTGATTTCTTTCTCATATGTGCCTTGATGGGTTGGGGGGGGTGCTTCAACTGAGCCAGTGACCCCCTGCTCAAGCCAGCTACCCTGGACTCAAGTCAGTGACCCTGGGCCTCAAGTCAACAACCATGGGGTCATGTCCATGATCCTCTGCTCAAGCCGGTGAGCTCATGTTCAAGCCAGGTGAGCCTGCACTCAAGCCAGTGACCTAAGAGTTTCGAATCTGGGTCCTCAGCATCCCAGGTCGATGTTCTGACCACTGGGCAACCACCTGGTCAAGCTGGTATTTGTATTTTTCATTCACACCAACATTTTATTGGGCTTCTGCTGTATGCCAGACTCTGCTTGATGCTGGGGAGGCAGCTGTGAACAAGGCATGGCCTTCTTGAAGGCTTACATTCTAGAAGAACTAGATTGTTACACATAACCATAATTTTGACCAGATCCATGGGGTCTCAGCCTATAAGTCACTAGCAATAAAACAAATTACCTCTGACTTCACCACCTGCTAATTTTTTCCTTTTGCTCGTTCAGTGTTCTCACCACACTGACCTTCACAGGCTTCTTTAAGCACCTCAGAATGATCCCACCTTGCCTGACCTGTGGTGGTGCAGTGGATAAAGCGTCGACCTGGAATGCTGAGGTCGCTGGTTCAAAACCCCAGGCTTACCTGGTCAAGGCACATATGGGAGTTGATGCTTCCTGCTCCTCCCTACCTTCTTTCTCTCTCTCTCTCCTCACTAAAATAAATAAAAAATTTTTAAAAAAAGAATGACCCCACCTTAGGGTGATTGCAGTGGCTGTTCTCTCTGCCTGCAGTACTCCCTCCCCGGGTACCTGCATGGCTCCTTTCCCCTCACTCAGGGTAAGTCTAGCTTTCATGTCAACCTCACCGAGGTCTTCTGTGACCTAACTTTAAAACTACAACCCCTGGCACTCCTGATTCCCTTTCCTTGTTCTACTTTTTTCTTTTTTCCCTAGTACTTATGACCTCCTTCCTAATGTGCAGCTTACTTCTTTCTAATGTTCATTGCCTTCTCCCATTGGGATATAATGTTTACAAAGGCAGATATTTTGTCTATACCCCAAGTAACTAGAATAGTACATAGCATATATAGTAGGCGCTCCGTGTTTGTTGAATGAATTTAAAAGTGTATGCTGGAAACAGGTTGAAGTAAGGATTGAACAGATCTCTGTTGGTGGTGATGGGGAGGTAATATGGGAAGAAAGTATAGGCTCTGGTTGCTTTTAAGGTTTTGTGCAGGGAAGGAAAATTGGGAGTTTAGATGAGAGGTTTGAAGTGTAACCAGGGAAGGGCCTCCCAGAGGAAGTGACATTTGAGCCACTTGGCTGAGTGGACAAGACAGAGGGCTGTCTGGGGAAGAGCATGCCTGGCAAGGGGACCTGTGTACCTACCACGTTAGAGAAGCCTGGAGAGGCGAGCGTGGCTCAGGTGGGAGTGGTGAGGGGACGCTGAGCAATATTCTTAGACTAACAGCACCTCACTGAAGTGAATACCACTCATCTAAAATTCCTTCTGGGTTATATTTATCTTTATTTCTATATTCATTTCTTCCAAAGTTGCCTCCCTTATGGTTTTAGTACTTCTCTTTTCAGACTTTTCCAGGGTTTCAGTGTTAGTGGACGAAAAGAGCCTCAGACCTGCTGAGATTTCTAAATCTTAGTGAGCAGACCAGTCAGTGAATAGTTTGGTTGAGGGGCCTACTTTCACAGGCCAATGAATTCTGAACTGGTAGTCATTTAGACCAAGACTATTTTTTTATTTTTATTTTTATTTATTTATTTATTTTATTAAATTTAATGCAGTGACATTGATAAATCAGGGTACATATGTTGAGAGAAAATATCTCTAGATTATTTTGACATTTGATTGTGCTGTATACCCCTCCCCTAAAGTTAAATTGTCTTCTGTCACCTTCTATCTGGTTTTCTTTGTGCCCCACCCCTCCCCTAACCCCTCTCTCCTTCTTCACCCCATCCCCCCTCCCCCAACCCCCCGCCCCTGTTGCCATCACATTCTTGTTCATGTCTCTGAGTCTCATTTTTATGTCCCTTCTATGTATGGATTCATTTTAGTTTTTTTTCTGATTTACTTATTTCACTCCGTATAATGTTGTCAAGGTCCATCCATGTTATAATAAATGATCCGATGTCATCATTTCTTATGGCTGAATAGTATTCCATAGTATATATGTACCAAAGCTTTTTAATCCGCTCGTCCTCTGACGGACACTTGGGTTGTTTCCAGATCTTCGCTATTGTGAACAATGCTGCCACAAACATGCGGGTGCATTTCTCCTTTTCGAGCCGTTCTATGGTGTCCTTGGGGTATATTCCTAAAAGTGGGATAGCTGGGTCAAAAGGCAGTTCGATTTTCAGTTTTTTGAGGAATCTCCATACTGTTTTCCACAGTGGCTGCACCAGTCTGCATTCCCACCAGCAGTGCAGGAGGGTTCCCTTTTCTCCACATCCTCGCCAGCACTTATTCTGTGTTGTTTTGTTGATAAGCGCCATTCTGACTGGTGTGAGGTGATATCTCATTGTGGTTTTAATTTGCATTTCTCTAATGATTAGTGATGTTGAGCATTTTTTCATATGCCTATTGGCCATCTGTATGTCCTCTTTGGAGAAGTGTCTATTCATCTCTTTTGCCCATTTTTGGATTGGGTTGTTTGTCTTCCTGGTGTTGAGTTTTACAAGTTCTTTATAAATTTTGGTTATTAACCCCTTATCAGACGTATTGTCAAATATGTTCTCCCATTGTGTAGTTTGTCTTTTTATTCTGTTCTTGTTGTCTTTAGCTGTGCAAAAGCTTTTTAGTTTGATATAGTCCCATTTGTTTATCCTGTCTTTTATTTCACTTCCCCGTGGAGATAAATCAGCAAATATATTGCTCCGAGAGATGTCGGAGAGCTTACTGCCTATGTTTTCTTCTAAGATGCTTATGGTTTCACGGCCTACATTCAAGTCTTTTATCCATTTTGAGTTTATTTTTGTGAGTGGTGTAAGCTTGTGATCTAGTTTCATTTTTTTGCAGGTAGCTGTCCAATTTTCCCAACACCATTTGTTAAAGAGGCTGTCTTTACTCCATTGTATTTCCTTACCTCCTTTGTCAAATATCAGTTGTCCATAGAACTGTGGGTTTATTTCTGGGTTCTCTGTTCTGTTCCATTGATCTATATGCCTGTTCTTATGCCAGTACCAGGCTGTTTTGAGTACAATGGCCTTGTAGTATAACTTGGTATCAGGAAGTGTGATACCTCCCACTTTATTCTTCTTTTTTAAGATTGCTGAGGCTATTCGTGTCCTCTTTTGGTTCCATATAAATTTTTGGAATATGTGTTCTATATCTTTGAAGTATGTCATTGGTATTTTAATTGGTATTGCATTGAATTTATAGATTGCTTTGGGTAATATAGACATTTTAATGATGTTTATTCTTCCTAACCATGAGCACGGTATATGCTTCCATTTGTTTGTATCTTCCTTGATTTCTTTTATCAATGTTTTGTAATTTTCCGAGTACAAGTCTTTAGTCTCCTTGGTTAAGTTTACTCCTAGGTACTTTATTTTTTTGGTTGTAATAGTGAAGGGGATTGTTTCCTTAATTTCTCTTTCTGACTGTTCATTGTTGGTGTATAAAAATGCTTCTGATTTCTGAGTATTGACTTTATATCCTGCCACTTTGCTGAACTTATTTATCAGGTCCAGTAGTTTTTTGACTGAGACTTTAGGGTTTTCTATATACAATATCATATCATCTGCAAATAATGATAGTTTTACTTCTTCTTTTCCAACTTGAACCAAGACTATTTTTTTATAACAAAGCTCTCCTTATTATATCACAGGATTCATGAGCCTTTCAAATATATTTTAATTTTTTGAGACTTGATGTCTTTCCCTAAAATGAGGTATTTAAGTTGTCACGCCTGCCCCTTTGTCTGGTCTTTTTGATATATTGGCATGGTCAGTTAGTGTGATGAGAAATGTAGTTCAATCTCTTATTACTTAAGTATAATCAGTAGGACTCCCTAGAAGCAGGAGTCTAGAAGATGAGGATTTAAGTCTGTGTAGCTCACTCTCCCCTTTAAAATGGTCACGGCAAACTTTAAACTTTATTTCAGGTAATTTTATATAGCTAAAATGGCCTATTGGTCCTTCCTGTTCTTAGTATATTTCTTTGTTTGAGGAGTGGGAGGATCAAGTCTCTTTGTGTATGCTTTCCTGATTGCACAGAGAAGTACACATTCACACCTATAAACGGACATGTCATTGTAGAAGGAACAGAATAACCATACGATTGTTAACACTGCCTTACCTATTAAAGCAATAGCAATAAATTAAATGTATCCCTTTTGTGTTACAACTAGCATTTGGTGACTTTTATATTTTTCTCCTTTTTAAATGTTGAACTGATAGCCTTTCATAGACTAAGCTAGTACCATTAAGTAATTTTGTTTTCTTCTTTGACGTCCAAATTGTCCCTGATCAAGGGATCAAGCTGATCAAGTTCATTCCTCCGTTCTTCGATCACTACCCTAGATATTCTTGAAAGCATTCTTGCTTTCTGGCAACAACACCATCCTCTACTTATTTCTTGTGCATAGATTCAACTGTCTTTTGTAGACTTCAGGTTCCTTTAAGTGGACTAGTTCATTCCCTTATTGTTTCAACATACATTGGGTGCTTACTATGTGCCGCACACTGTTTTGGTACCTGGGGATACAGTGGGGAATAAAGCAAACCAAATCTCTGCCAAATCTTACGCAGTTCATATTCTAGTCAGGGGAGACATACCAAAAGCATGTAAATGATGTAGTGTGTTACACGTTGACAGTGCTACAGAGAACAGCAAGGAATACAAATAAGCAAAATTACTATTGCAGTTTTAAATAGAATGCTTAATTGGATGTGGGGTGTGAGAGAAGGAGGAGTCCAGGTTTCTGGCTGAACAACTGGAAGGATGGAGTTGCTGTTATCTGCGATGGAGAAGATGGGGAAGGAGCGTATTTGGAGGCAAATATCAGGAGTTCAGTTTAGGATCTGTTGAGTGTGAGATGCTTGTTAAACAGTGAAGTTGAGTTTTTGATGTAGTTAAAACTCCCAAGGCTGGAGTTCAGGAGAGAGGTCTGAACTGAAAATATAAATTTGGGAGATATTGGTATATAAATAGGTTTGCACTCTTTCTTTCTAATTTATCATCCTATGTTGTTGTCTTCTCCTTTCTTACAGTATTTAGTTTCCCTAAAACTGACTCCTACATTTACAGAGAGCTTACCACAATAAAATCCACAATCCTTATCACAATATCAATATCCTGCATGACCTAGCCCCTTCCTACTTCTTGGACCTTATACCAATTTTCTTCCATCTTAACTTTCACTTAACTTTCTTTCTTTTTTTTTTTTTTTGTATTTTTCTGAAGCTGGAAACGGGGAGAGACAGTCAGACAGACTCCCGCATGCGCCCGATCGGGATCCACCCGGCACGCCCACCAGGGGCGATGCTCTGCCCACCAGGGGGCGATGCTCTGCCCCTCCGGGGCGTCGCTCTGCCGCGACCAGAGCCACTCTAGCGCCTGGGGCAGAGGCCAAGGAGCCATCCCCAGCACCTGGGCCATCTTTGCTCCAATGGAGCCTTGGCTGCGGGAGGGGAAGAGAGAGACAGAGAGGAAGGGGGGGGGGTGGAGAAGCAAATGGGCGCTTCTCCTATGTGCCCTGTCCGGGAATCGAACCCGGGTCCCCCATACGCCAGGCCGACACTCTACCGCTGAGCCAACCAGCCAGGGCCCACTTAACTTTCTAATACTCTGGCCTGACTGCTCCTCAGAAAGCTCTTTCCTATCTCTTGGCCTTTTTGTGGAAAAGACCTTCCTACTGTTTAACTCTTACTCGTTCATCATTCTTCAGAAAAGCCTCCCTTGACCCTTTATTTCAATAAAGGATTCTTTTGGGTGAGACTGATCCCAGTTGGCTTATATAAGGAATCTACTGGTTTATATAACTCAACATTCCAGGGCCAGAGTGGCTTCAGGCAATTCCAGCTTCCTAGTTGCTTATGCCTTTCTGAGTCCTCTCTTACCAGCCCTTTGGTAAGTCCTGTTGACTCGACCTTCAGAATATATCCCAAATCCAATGATTTCTCATCACCTCAGCTGCTGCTGCTGTGGTCTAAGTCTCTGTCTCTCACCTGTTCTACTGTAGTAGCTTCCTTACTGGACTTACTGCTTCTATACCAACTCTCCTTATCCCCTATCAATTCCCCAACAGCAGCCAGATGGATCCTCTAAAACCCTAGTCCAGAGGCCGGTAAACTCATTAGTCAACAGAGCCAAATATCAACAGTACAACAATTGAAGTTTCTTTTGAGAGCCAAATTTTTTTAAACTGAAACTATATAGGTAGTTACATTCCTTATCGAGGTAGCACCCACATGTGGTATTTTGTGGAAGAGCCACACTCAAGGGGCCAAAGAGCCACATGTGGCTTGTGAGCCGTGGTTTGCTGACCAGGGTCCTAGTCAGTTCACATCCCTGCTGTGACCACAACCTGGTTCTTGTCCCACTTACAGTAAAAGCCAGTGTTCTTACCTTGACCTTGACCTTGTAGGTTTTACATGATCTGTCTCCACTGCTTACCTCTCTGACCGCACCTTCTACAATCTACCTTTGCTTATTCTTCTCCAGCCACACTGGCCTCTCTGCTGTGCCTCAGACATGCCAGGTACATCCCCACTTCAATGCCTTTGCATTTGCTGCCCCTGGTGTCTGAAACACTGATCTTCCATATATCCAGATGATTCACTTCTTCATTTTAAGTCTTTACTCAAATGCTTCTGAGTGAAGTTATCACTAAACACTCTACTTAAAATTGCAGTCCCCACTCCTGTACTCCTTATCCTCTTATCATCTAAATTTTTTCACCATACTTAGAGCCCTCTGACATACTCCATATATTTTATTTCATCATTTGTTGCTCTCAGTGAGAATTTGAGCTTCACGAGGCTGCAGTTTTTGTTTGTCTTTCTGCTGTCTCCCCAGTACCTAAAACCACCTGGTATAGAGTAGGGATTCAGTAAACGTCTTTGAATTAGTGCAGTCCAGATGGTGGCCAGGCATCTCTGCACAGGAGCAGGTCAGATAGTGGGATGTCCTACCACCTGTCGTGTGGAAATCATCCAGGACATAGATAGTTCTTGAAGTGATGAGGAAGCCTTGCCCTCATTGTCATGGGGCCCACTTCACCTTTTCTTGTTTATTTTCTCCAGGCTCAGCGACAGCCTCACCAAGGACTCCATGAATATCAAGGCCCATATCCACATGTTGCTAGAGGTGAGAGCTGCTCACCGCACTCCCAGACTCTGTCTCCAAATGCATTTGGGGTGGTGACCTGTGGAAGGGAGAGAGCCAGAGACTGGAAGGCCCATCTGTCTCTCTAAATTGGAGCCAAGCTGGAGCCGGGTGGCTCTGAGGGAGGGAAGGGCAGAGCAAGCCTGGGGCAGGGCCTGGACCTAGTCTCTGTTCAGTCTCTTCTATCTTCTTTTTCAGGGGCTTAGAGAACTACAAGGCCTCCAGAATATCCCAGAGGAGTCTCACCATTGACTTCTTCCCCCCTCTCCAGACATTAAAAAGCTTGAATGCCTTTTTGAGTCATGTGGCCTTCTTTTCACCCTCAACCCCTATTGCTTGCTAATGTGCCATTTCTTTTTTTCTTTTTTTTTTTCTGAAGTTGGAAATGGGGAGGCAGTTAGACAGACTCCCACATGGGCCCGACCAGGATCTACCTGGCATGCCCACCAGGTGGGATGCTCTGCCCATTTTGGAGCGTCGCTCTGCCGCAATCAGAGCCGTTCTAGCGCCTGAGGCAGAGGCCACAGTGCCATCCTCAGCGCCCGGGCAAACTTTGCTCCATGGAGCCTTGACTGCGGGAGAGGAAGGAGAGGGGGAGGGGTGGAGAAGCAGATGGGTGCTTCTCCTGTGTGCCCTGGCCGGGAATCGAACCCGGGACTCCCGCACGCCAGACCGACGCTCTACCACTGAGCCAGCTAGCCAGGGCTTAATGTGTCATTTTTAAAGCACAAGGTTACAAGGAGGCCCAGAGATCCATTCTGTGTGTAACCTTTAAAGCGCCCCCTAAGTCCAGCCTGGCAGCATTAGCGACTCAACTTCCTGCTCTGCCTGCTCTTCTGTTGCCTTGGCAACTTGGGCTCCCACCTGACCCTTCCATTTTTTTTTCTTGGACACCTCTCTTAATTTTACCATAAAGAATGGGCCAATTCAGGGTGGAGGTTTGTTCCCATGGCAATCAGCCTTTTACTTCTGGCCCTAAGGTTTATCTCTCTCCCATACCTCAATCACTCCTCAGGTACCTTAAATTACACTCGTGTGGGGCTCAGCCCAAATTGGCCTTGCTACTGCGTCTAAATAGTTCCAGCTTCCACCAATGGGCACAGAACCAGATCCTGCCCTCCCTGGTCCGGTCCCTATTCTAGGCTTAGTCCAGCTTCCAATAAATGTAGAGCCAAATTCAACCCTTTATAACTCTGGCTGCAGCTTGACCCTGCCCTCCCGGGCATTTAATTTCCGCCACTCTGCTCTTGTCTGGCAGCTGTCCTACCCTTGCTCCGTTCTAAATTTGTCTTTTCTAGCCAATCACTATAGAGTTACACTACCCGCCTACGCAGAGGCCTGGCCCGACCCCTTTCCTGCCGGCTGTTAACGCCCATTTCTATATAAGCCCTGCTTCCGCTAAGCCACACCGCGGCCAGCTCCGCCCCGTTCGTGTTTTGGCAACTGCCTAGGAGTCCCTTGTTCCCCAATCAGCAGAAAGCAGAGCCAACCCACCCCAATCCTCCAAGGCTGTCTTCCGTTATGGGCCAATCAGTGCGAGGCAGGCACCTCCAGAACCTGGTCAATTGCCCAAGGTCTATCAATCTTCCTTTGGCCAATCAGCGCAAAGCTCCGGCGGGACCAAGAACGCCCCCTTGGAACCCGCCATCTGCGTTCCATCAGTTTCTCTTGGGCCAATTGCCGCATAGCTCTGTGGGACAAGGCCCGCCTTCCCAATTCTGGACGTCGCGGTCAATCTATGGCGCTTGGCCAGTTAGCGAGCCGCGGAACGCTCGGCTCCTCCTTCCTGGGCCCACGTGAGCGGTGGGGAAACGCAGGGGCGGCTTCTAGGTGTTGCCGCTGCCGCCACTGCCGCTGCCGCCAGCACCACCGTCACCGCCGCCGCCGCTGCCGCCGCCTCAGAACCCGGGCCTGGGGGGCGGTGGGGCCGCGCATGGAGCCCCCGCCCCCCGGAGCTGCCAACACCGCCGCTGCCCTACGCACAGGTGAGCCGCGGCCTGGAGGGTGGAGGGCTTGGGCCGTGACCCCACGTATCCTTCCCGCCCCCGCGCGAGGGATGTGGCTTGGCCCGTGGCCTGCTGGTGTGTGCCTCTCCACCACCACCACCACGGCTGGTGGACCTGCCTGTGGCGTTGTCCTCTCCCTTCGCCCCCTGTAATGGATATGACTGTGGCCTAACCCTCCTTGTTTAATAGTGGATCGGTCTGCGTGCTTATATTTCTCCCCACCTCACTTTACAGTGGACTCGTCCATGGTCTTGCCCCCACCCCCACTTACAGGGCATTGTCCAACTTTTTGACAGTAGGTTCGTTTATTTCTCCTCTCTTCAACTTGCAGGGGCCCCGTCTGTGGCCTTGTTTGTTCCACCCCTGCTGTTCCTTGGAGTGAATCAATCCGTGGCGTTGTACCCCCTCCATTCCTCTTTTAACAGTAAATTAATCTGTGAATTTGTATCCCTGCCTCCTCCAATTCTCCAGTACATCAGTCCATGGCTTGATCACACACATGGGCACACACACCATTTTACAGTGGATCAGCCCACAAGCTTGTATTCACATGCCTCTACTTATCACCCTATCCTCCCTCTTCTGTATACTGTCACTCCTCCAATCCTTGGGCTTCTCCCTTCTTTTTAATAGTGGGTCAGTTTGGTGCTTCGTGTCTTTCCATAGTCAGTAGCCCAGTCCATTTCCTTGACCCCTCTCCTTTTAATCAGTATCTGTGTGATTTTTCCCCCCTCCACTATTGTGCAGCAGTCGATGTGCTTTTCTTCATCCCTTGTCCAGTCAATAGGATAAGCCTTTACACGAACTCCACCCCTCCTTTCCTTTGCAGTGGATCTGTTCATTAGCCTTTCTGCTACCCATGTGCTTGCAATCATAAACCTTCCCCTCTCCTGAGTCCAGTGCTTTGTAATCCCTCCTCCAGAAGGGTCAGCCTGTATGCTTTTTTCTCCCTTGCTTTTCTTGTGGTGGGTCAGCTGTGGCCTTCCCTGACGTCCTCCCTCTTTCTTAATAGTGGATCAGTTTTTGTGCTTGTTGAACCCAGCTCTTTTTTACTCCAGAACACACCGTCTTATGCACACTGTTAACCATCAAGACGTTCTTTCTCACTATATAGTAAATGAATATATTAGTGATCATGCTAATAGGAGTTAACATTTATTGAACACCAACTAACATTTGAGTACCAGGCAAAGTGCTTTATATTAATGAGCTCATTTAATCCTCATCATAACCCTGCTAGATAGGTATTGAGGAAACTTTGGCATAGGGAGGTTAACTATCTTACTCAGTGGTGACCCAGTAAGTATCGGGGTGCCCCTCATAATACAGGATAATTTTTGAGGCTCCCCTCTCTCACCTCATCCCATCCTATAGGAGGCCCCACTCCTTAAAAACCAAATTAGTTCCATCTCCAAGCTTTTGTTTTTGCTCCTCCCTCTGTCTGCAGATCTGTCTCCACTGCACACCTTGTCTCAGCAACCGTCCACCCCCATCCCAGAATCTGTGTGACCATGGTGATTTAACCACTTTCTCTCTCAACCTGTTTCCTCATTTGTAAAATGCAGGGGAGGGGGTTAGAATGACAGTTCCCTCCAGTGTAAAGAAAGAATAGCTGTGAGGTAATGACTATACAGGTAACCCTCTGGCCTTACCTCCTTTACTCCTAACTCTGTCCCGGCCACACTGACCTCCTCACTTGTCCTCAAACACACTAGTGGACCAGCCTCAGAGCCATTTTTTCTGCGCATAACATTTCACCCCCAATCTCTGCATGGTTCCTTTTGGGGCTCTGTTCAAATGTCACCTCATCCCTGACCATCGGAATGTGCATGCCTAGCAGAACTAAAGCCCCTTCTCTGCTTTATTCCTCCCTCTGCCCTTTATTACTATCAATCACACTGTGTAGTTTACCAATTTATTGTGTTCTCTCCTCATCAGGAGTCCCATGAGTGCTTATGGGTTTTTTGTTTTGTTTTGTTTTTTACATTTTTTTCTTTTTATTCATTTTAGAGAGGAGAGAGAGAGAAGGGGGGAGCAGGAAGCATCAACTCCCATATGTGCCTTGACTAGATAAGTGCAGGGTTTTGAACCTGCGACCTCAGCATTCTAGGTCAAAGCTTTATCCACTGCACCACCACAGGTCAGGCGAGTGCTTACAGTTTTTGTTTGCTTAATCACTGCTGGGTCTCTAATGCCTAAAAACATACCTAGTATATACAGTAGGTACTTAATAGAAATTTATCGCATGAATGAATGGGAAAAATATAATTTCAGATAAGTCAGGGTGGGGGGACAGGTGGGGGTGAAGAGGGCATATAAGAGCTAATTAAGAGGTTAGTTTTTTGGGACTTCATTCAACAAACATTCACTGAGCACCTACTAAGTACCAGGCACTCTTCTAGGTGCTGGGGATGTAGGAGGGAACAGAACAGGCAGTCATTTCTGCCCTTGAGCATACATTTGTTAAAAGTGGAGGAGATAGACTATATAAATAAAACAAGTAAAATTATATAGTTAGGCAAGTGCTAAGGAAGAAAAATGAAGTAGGGAAGATTGAAATAGAATATTAGGGTGGTTGAAATCTTAGGCACAGGGCAGGCCTCACTTAGAAGGTGACTCTTGAATTAAGGCCTGAAGGAGGTCAGGGAGGGAGCCATAGTGTCTAGTGCAGCGGTTCTCAACCTGTGGGTCGCGACCCTAGCCGTGGTCGCGACCCACAGGTTGAGAACCGCTGGTCTAGTGGAAGAGTGCATTGGGCAGAAGGAACAGCTGATGCAAAGTCCCTGAGGTGGGATTGTGCCTGGCATGTTCAATGCACACAGAGGCCAGTATAGCTGGAACAGAGTGAAGGGAGGGCTAGGAGGCGAGATCTGAGAGGTAGTGGGAGACAGGTGATACAGGTTGGAGGGGAAGGGTTGGAAAGGGAGAAGGGTGACACACTAGCAAATAGCTAACATTTCTTCTGGGTCTACCATGTGCCACAGGTACTTTTCTAAGTCCTTTATGTATGCTGACATTTAATCCATACAAAAGCCTTTGAAAGCAGGTGTATTTTGAGGATAATTTACTTTGAGAATGAAATATCCCCATTTTACAGATGCAGATTCAAGAGAGGTTGAGTGACTTGCTCAAGGTCACATAGCTAGAACAGGGCAGAAGAGTAGGAGGCTGAAGACTCAGAAAGAAGAATAGCTTTGCAAGGGCAGACAAGTCATTCAGAGCATTGGATCACAAGAGGAAGAATAAATTCTGCCTTGAAGGTAATGGAACTTGATGATTGTGTGATCAAGGGTTCATCGGATGCAGGAAGGGGGGAGGGGCACTCCTGGCAGGGAGAACAGTACATATATATATTCTCAGAGATGGAAGCTAGATGAATTCACAGGGTGCCCATGATGCAGTATGCCAAATCTGTGCCCACCTCAGAGCCTTTGTACATGCTGTTGCCTCTGCCCGAAGCATGCTTCCCACAGATGTCAGCATCGCTTGCTACCTCGCCTCCTTCAAGTCTCTGCTCAAATGTCATTCCTCAGAAAAGCCTTCCCTGCTTACCCTGTGTAAAAGAGCATTCTTGTTACCCTCTAGCATCTTACCCCTCTGTTGTTCTTCGTGGAGAGCTGGTGTTATAAGGTGGCCAGGATTCACCTGACTGGGTTTGAACCCTGGCTCTGCCAGCTTCCAGCTGTGTGCCCTTGGGCAAGTTACTTAACTTCTCTGTGCTTCCATTTTCTCATCAAAATGGAAGGGTATAGTAAAGCCCACCTGATAGTGTTGGTTTGAGGATTAAATGAGTAAAATGGTGTGCATCTGTAAGGGCTATATGACTGGTTCCAATTTTTAAAATTAGTATTATTCACAGTGTGCAGATAGGTGACTGCAAGGCCTCTGAGACTGGCCATCTCCAAAACTGACCTTTTCATCTCCCCTCAAAACCTTTCTCCTACAGTGCTTCCATCTTAGTTGATCCCAGTTCCATCCTTCCTGGTGATCAGGCCACAAACAGAATCACCCGATTTCCTCTCTCATCCCCATCTTATAAGTCAGCAAATCCCGCTGCTACCACCACCGTCTCTCACTCGAACTATTGCAGTAGCCTCTGCAGCCACTTACCGGTTCTCTTCATAGAAGCCAGAGGGAACTTGTTAACATCCAAGTCACAGCCTGTCACCACCTTGTTCACAACCCTCTCATGGCTCCTGTCTCACTCAGAGTCAATCCTTACGGGGCCCGAATAAAGCTCTCGCAGTCTGGCCCCTGTTGCCCCTCTGTTGTCATCTACTACTGTCCCCTAGCTCCCTCCTGTCTGGCCATGCCAGGCTCCTTTCTCTTCCTGCAGCCTGCCAGGCGCACTCCAGCCTCAGGACCTTTCACCCTGGCTATTTCCTCTGCCTGGATCCTCCTCCCTGGGTCGTCACAAACCTACTTCTTCACCTCTTTTAGGTCTTCACTCAAATATCACCTCCTCCGTGACGACCCCTCCCCTGGCTGTCCTTTAAAAATAACTCCTTCCCTTTTTCACTTTTTCCCGTAGCTCTATCATCATCTGACTTATCATTGTTTACTTGTTTATCTTGTCTGTCTGCCTCACTAAAATGTCACTTGCACTGGAGCACCTGGCCCACAGTTGGTACTCAATAAATGCTTGCTAAATAAATGAGATGAAGAAAGGTAAAGACATTAGAATAAGACAGATCACTAGAACTCTTATTAGGGGTCAAGTGGGATACGTTGATAAACAAAATATAAAACCTGTGTGCTATTGAGGCTTGAAGCAAACTGTCATATTTCACCTAAATTGATAGGTTCTGTTGCCACAGACAGAGGAACTGCTAAAATTGCCTGTCTTTGCCACCAGGAGTCACACTGAACTCTTTGTGCCTCTGAAACAAGCAGGCCTTCGAAATAAACTCAGGGCTCCTGTGCCAGGACTCTTTTCATGGCTTTGTATAGTTACCTAAAATTGTGTCTGCTGAATGAACATTAAAACAGCTCAGACATTAAGAAGATCATATTGTATATTTAATTACAGATTAAGGAATCTAGCTATAAATAAATAATAGAGGGAGGTTCTTTGAAAACCGATTTGGAAGGTCTTATTCTTAACTCAGCAATCCCAGCCAGTGAACAGTTGATTGACGGAAGATCATTCTTTAAGGAATGGGAAGCTCCTGTTTATTTCCCATTTGTGCTCAAAAAAGAGTAGTTATGGGAGGACAGGGAAGGTCTTGTTCTCTGCAGGATATGCCAAGGGAGTAGTCAGTGTGAACGGCGATTTAGCCCAATGGTTTGAGAGCTTAGACAACTGGAATCTGACTGCCTAGGTCCAAATCCTGGCTCTCCACCTAGAGCCATGTGGCCTGTAGATGTCACTAAGACGTTCTGTGCTTCATTACAGTACCTACTCCCCAGAGTTGTGACGAGGGAGAAATGAGTCAATACCTATAAAAATAACAGTACAGGTCTGTATGCCCTTATCTAAAACCTTTGGGTTTCAGTATTTCTAATTTTTCAGATTTTAGAAAGGTAACAAGGTGCACATATAAGACGTTACATAACACCCTTAGTGGGCTCCATAATTGGCCACATTCAGATTTCTGCAGCAAAATGTATGAACAGTCACACTAAGTAAGGATCAATAAAGACCACAAAGGGCCCTGTTTTGTTTCAAATCAGGTTTTGCTTCCAAAAGGGTCACAAAGAAGCCTTCTGTTCTTAGAGCTTTTTGGAATACTGGATAAGGGATTATGTACAAATCAGAAACTAGTATTTGTTTGGAGCTTATGCTACTCCAGCATATTATATTTATTCTATACAATAACCCTATGAACTAGGTGGTATTGTTGTTATCCCTACTTTACAGATGGGGAAATAGAGGCACAAAGAGGTTAAAGAACATGCCCAGGGATCACACTGCCAACAAGTTGCAGAACCAGGCAGGATTCCAACCTGGCAGTCTGGTTGCAAGGCCCAGGCTATTCCAGTAGGCCATATTGCCTGATTATATTAATGCCTAGCATGTAGTAAGCACTCAATAAATGGTAATTACGGCGGTCATGAAGAAGAACATACAGGGACAGTAACAGGTCTGAGGAGTGTGGGTAGAGAGACAGAAGAAAGCAGGCATTCAGTTCTAGAAAGGCTTCATAAAGGCAAGGCCCCTGGGGCTGAGACTTGAATGATGAAGATTTCTAGGCAGAAGCAGCAAGGGAGCCCCGCATGATGTGATCTGCCTTTGCGAGAAGCTGGCAGAAGGAACCTCCTGGAAAACTTGATTTTTTTTTTTTGTATTTTTCTGAAGCTGGAAACGGGGAGAGACAGTCAGACAGACTCCCGCATGTGCCCGACCGGGATCCACCTGGCACGCCCACCAGGGGCAACGCTCTGCCCACCAGGGGGCGATGCTCTGCCCCTCCGGGGGGTCGCTCTGTTGTGACCAGAGCCACTCCAGCGCCTGGGGCAGAGGCCAAGGAGCCATTCCTAGCGCCCGGGCCATCTTTGCTCCAATGGAGCCTTGGCTGCGGGAGGGGAAGAGAGAGACAGAGAGGAAGGAGGGGAGGGGGGTGGAGAAGCAAATGGGCGCTTCTCCTATGTGCCCTGGGCGGGAATCGAGCCCAGGTCCCCCGCACGCCAGGCCGACGCTCTACCGCTGAGCCAATCGGCCAGGGCCGAAAACTTGATTTTTTAAAACGTTTATTTTATTGATTGATTTTATTTATTGATTTAGAGAGAGAGGAAAAGGAGTGAGAGATATGGAGACAGGAACATAGATCTATTCTTGTATGTGCCCTGATCAGGAATCAACCAGCAACCTCTGCGCTTCAGGAGGAAGCTCTAAGCAACCAAGCTATCTGGCCAGGGCCTTTTTTTTTTCTTTTTTTTTTTTGGTTGTTTTACTTGATGTTTAATGTGGTAGAAAATGCAAATAAAAATTTTCATATGAGGGGCATTATACTGCTTTAACAAATTATCATGAATTTAGCTGCTTAAAACATGAACTTACTATGTTACAGTTCTGTGAGTGAGAAGTCCTGCACGGGTCTCACCAGGCTAAATCCAAGTGTCTGGAGGGCTGCACTACTCTCTGGAGGCCCCATTTTCTGCTCTTTCAGGTTGTTGACAGAATTTAATTCCCTGAGGTTATAGGATCTAGGTCCCTATTTCCTAACTGGTTGTCATCTGAGGGCCATTTCCAGCTTTTAAGAGGCCACCACATTCCATGGTCAAAGCCACCAATGGCAGGTTAAGTCCCTGTCATGTTTGAATCTCTCCTGCCTCATCTTGCTGAGCTGGCTTTTTCTCTATTCTGCTTTTATTAAGAGTGTATGTGACTACTCCTGGTCGGATGGCTTGGTGCTTTAGAGCCTCGTCCTGAAGTGCAGAGGTTGCCAGTTCGATCCCCAGTCAGGGGGTACATAGTAACACATCTCTGTTCTCCCCTCTCTCTCTCACTCTCTCTCTCTCTCTCCCCCCCCCCTTTCTTCTTCTTACTCTAAATTCAGTCAATAAAAAAATTTTATAAAAGAGTTTATGTGATTAGATTGAGCTCATCCAAATAATCCAGAATAATCTCCCTATTTTAAGATCTGTAACCTTAAATTCATCTGCAAAGTTCCTTTTGATATGTAACATAATGCAGTGTGTCCGTAAAGTCATGGTGCACTTTTGACCGGTCACAGAAAAGCAACGAAAGATGATAGAAATGTGAAATCTGCACCAAATAAAAGGAAAACCCTCCCAGTTTCCGTAGGATGATGTGCAGCATGTGCGCATGCGCAGATGATGATGTAACACCGTGTATACAGCGGAGCAGCCCACGGCCATGCCAGTCGAGATGTGGACGGTACAAAAGAAAGTTCAGTGTATTCTGTGGCTCGCTAAATTCGAATCTGTGACCAAACTGCAACGTGAATATCGGCGCGTTTATAACGAAGCGCCACCACATAGGAATAACATTACTCAGTGGGATAAGCAGTTGAAGGAAACCGGCAGTTTGGTGGAGAAACCCCGTTCTGGTAGGCCATCGGTCAGTGACGAGTCTGTAGAGGCTATACGGGATAGCTGCCTAAGGAGCCCTAAAAAATCTGTGTGTGAGCCCGTGAATAGGTATGAAACTGGGAGAGTTTTCCTTTTATTTGGTGCAGATTTCACATTTCTATCGTCTTTTGTTGCTTTCCTGTGACCGGTCAAAAGTGCACCATGACTTTACGGACACACTGTATATTCATAGGTTCCAGAGATTAGGACATGGACATCTTTGGGGGGGGGTGTTACTCTGTCTACCACAGTCTTCCCTCTGGCCCCCAAAGATTCACATTTGTCCCACATGCAAAATTTCTTCATACTCTTCTAATGTTTCCAAAAGTCTCATCCCATTACAGGAGAGGTTGAACAGCTAAGAATTTAGTCTAAGGGTGTTTATGGAATGATGGTGGGCTTTGGAGACAAAGGTGGAAGCAAGATGGCAAGAAAAGAATTTTTCTTCTGCTGACCTCTGCCCCGTCCTGTGTCCACAGTTTCTTGGCTCTGAGCCACCTGCCCTCCAGGTACCCCTGGGATGGCGTGAGCATTCCCCCAGCGATGGACCCCTCTGTGACGCTGTGGCAGTTTCTGCTGCAGCTGCTGAGAGAACAAGGCAATGGCCACATCATCTCCTGGACCTCTCGGGATGGTGGTGAGTTCAAGCTGGTGGATGCCGAGGAGGTGGCCCGGCTATGGGGACTGCGCAAGAACAAGACCAACATGAACTATGACAAGCTCAGCCGGGCCTTGCGGTACTACTATGATAAGGTAAGGCCTCGGAGAGTAGGGCTGGGAACCCAGTAATTTATATCAGTTACTTTATTTTCTTACTTGCTATAGCTATAACTTTGAAACCAATATTAAACTTGACCATTTCTTACCCTATCCTCTGGTACTCTCAGACCAATGTTGGGTTCCCCCAACCATTTTATCTCAGTTATTTTCTTGTCTTACTGCTTTGGCTAAAACCTTCAAAGTCATGCTGTCCTACCACACCCCACACAACATTTCATGTTCTTACCCTATTCCTATAGCCAAAACTCTGAAAATACTATTAATAATAACTTTTTCTCATCCTGTGCTTTGGGACCTCTGGACCAGTCCTAGACTCCCCCTGTTATTTCATAATCTACTGTTACTCCAGAATAAGAATTCCAGAAGATTCTTGTTCTAGAAACAAAGCCTCTATGACAGTATCATGCTAACCATTATCATCCTCTGAGACTCTTTTAACATTTTCATCAATTACTTTCTTTAGGTAAAACCTCCCAAAGAACATATATAATGAAAGCTCTGTACCCCATTCTCTTGTGTTCCCATAGCAACACTGGTCCACCCCAGTATTTATATCAGTTATTTTATTTTATCATCTTATTCCTATAGCTAAAATTTTCCTCATCCTCTCAGACTTCTAGCCCAGCACTGGATTTGCCCTCTCCCCTAATATTTATGCCAGCTTTTTAATCTTATGTCTTTACCTGAAACTTCCAAAACAGTATTAATGAATATCCTTTCGATCTTTTTCTGAGTAACACAAACCCACCCTGTGACATACCTGACCAGAATTAAGATGTCCCGAGGGTACCTGGTGCCCCCTGGATGCCTCTTGTCCCCCAGAACAGCCCTGGACCCTATACTGCACACCCAGTCATTTATAGCTTTTATTCCATTTTCATATTTTATTCCTTTAGCTCAAACCTCGAAAACAATATTAATAATGAGGCTACCTCACTGTGTTCTGAGACCACCAGAACATCCCTGAGACCCTCTAGACCTATTCTGAAGTATCCCAAACGTGCTCTGTGACCCACCCAAGTCAACGTGGAGACTCGGCCTCGAATTTATATCAGGATTCTAATATTCTTGTCTAGTTGTTATCAGTTACTTCATTTTCTAATTGCCTTAGCTTAAACCTCCACAAAAGTTTTCAGAATGTAGCTCGTCACCTGTCGTCCCTAGTGACCTTGCCCTGTTCCACATCTGTCTCAATAGCTTTAAATAAGCCTCTGTATTAGTAATTCATCACTACATCTTCCACATTAGTCTCTTCCAACACTTATATCAGTTATTACATTTTCCTGTCTTTTTTTTTTTTCCAGAGACAGAGTCAGAGAGAGAGAGATAGACAGGGACAGACAGGAACGGAGAGATGAGAAGCATCAATCATTAGTTTTTCGTTGCGCGTTGCGACACCTTAATTGTTCATTGATTGCTTTCTCATATATGCCTTGACTGCAGGCCTTAAGCAGACCGAGTAACCTCTTGCTCGAGCCAGCAACCTTGGGCTCAAGCTGGTGAGCTTTTGCTTAAACCAGATGAGCCCGCGCTCAAGCTGGCAGCCTCGGGGTCTTGAACCTGGGTCTTCCGCATCCCAGTCCGACGCTCTATCCACTGCGCCACCACCCGGTCAGGCGTCATTTTCCTGTCTTACTACATTCACTAGACTCCAAAACAGTGTCCTGGCAGCCACCCTTAAGGCCTGACCCTGTTAACCTAAGATACCCCTGGTTCCTGGAGCCAGGAGGAAAGCCTGCTTCTATGCCCGCTCCTCTATGTGGGCCCCGTCTAGAGAGGAGCCACTAGGTGTGGGGGTGTGTCTGAGATGGGGGGAGGGGAATTGGACTGATGGAAATGAAAAGTGACAGAGGGAGATTTGGAGGGGGCATGGGTGGAGGAGATTTGGGGGGGGGGGAAGGGGAGAAGGGCAGCAGACTAAAAGGAGAATTATGGAGGGGAGAATAGAGAAGGGGGAGAAACTGGGGAAAAATAGAGAGAGGGGAATTGGGATGGAGAAGAAAGTGAGGGAGAAACTAAAGCAGGAGAAGGGAGGAGTCCAAAAATTGAGAGATGGATGGTATAAAATAGGCTGGGAGGGGGCCAAATGGGGAGGCAGACGGAGTGGATGGTGTATGTGTAAAAAGACAGGAGAGGAGGGGGCAACAGGGAAGAAAGACACTAGGAGACACACCCCTACACCCCCCCCCCCAATACACAGCCTGCTTCCACCCTGGCCCTTTTTGTCTAAGGCCCCCTATCCTGTCTCCTCCCTTCCCAGAACATCATCCGCAAAGTGAGTGGCCAGAAGTTCGTCTACAAGTTTGTGTCCTATCCCGAGGTCGCAGGGTGCTCCACTGAGGACTGTCCGCCCCAGCCCGAGGTGTCTATCACCTCCACTGTGGCCAATGTGGCCCCTGCTCCTGTACATGCTGTCCCCGGGGACACTGCCTCTGGGAAGCCAGGCACGCCCAAGGGTGCAGGAATGGCAGGCCCAGGTGGCTTGGCGCGAAGTAGCCGGAACGAGTACATGCGCTCAGGCCTCTATTCCACCTTCACCATCCAGTCCCTACAGCCACAGCTACAGCTGCCGCTGCACCCAAGGTCCATCTCAGTGCTTTCCAATGCTGCAGCAGCAGGAGCAGCAGTGCCCCCCTCAGGGAGCAGGAGCACCAGTCCAAGCCCCTTGGAGGCCTGCCTCGAGTCTGAGGAGGCTGGCCTGCCTCTGCAGGTAAGGGCTGAGATACGGAAATGCAGGAAGAGGAGGGATGTACAATTTCCAAATGAGGAGGGGTAAGAAAAGGGACATAAATGTTCTATTACAGGAGGTATGGTGGAAGGGGGGACACACATCCCCTTGGTGGAGGAAGGGTTGGGGAGGTGAGCTATGCTAGTACTGAAAAGAAAGGAGATTAAGTGCACTACGATTGTATTAGGTGCCCTGAACATGCGTTTTGCTTAATATACTGGTTCTTTCACTTCAGCATTCCCAGAATCAACTGGAGGGCTTTTAAACCCACAAGTAGCTGGGGCATACCCCCAGAGTATCTGATTATATGGGTCTGGGGATGGGCCCCAAAATTTGTATTTTTAACCAGGCAGATGCTGATGGTCCTTAAAGAAATTTTTTGAGATCTGCTTTCAGGACTTGGGGCAGTATCCCTGGGAGTACCACCTCGCCCTGCTCCTGCTGGAGGATCTGCCCCGATGCGCAGTTTTGCCCCCAGTACCAAGTAACTCTTTCCAAGGGAAGACATTGCTTCACTACCCCAGCAACCCATACCTACGCCCTCCTCTCCCAGGTCATCCTGACCCCGCCCGAGGCCCCGAACCTTAAATCAGAAGAGCTGAAGGTGGAGCCCGGGTTGGGCCGGCCACTGCCCCCAGAAGTGAAAGTGGAAGAGCCCAAGGAAGAATTCCACGCGGCAGCTAGTGGGGAGGCGGGGTTTGTGCCGGAAGCCCCTAGGGCGGGGCGGGAAGTCCCTCCGCCAGAGGGAATGTCTTCCCGTCTTCCTGCGGTTGTTATGGAGACTGCAGCGCCGCTGGGCGGCCATGGGGTTTCCACAGCTTCCACCCCAGAGATCGCCCAGCCTCAGAAGGGCCGGAAGCCCCGTGACCTGGAGCTGCCACTAAGCCCTAGCCTGCTAGGTGGGCCAGGACCTGAACGGACTCCAGGATCGGGAACTGGCTCCAGTCTGCAGGCACCCGGCCCAGCGCTAACACCATCCCTGCTACCTACGCACACATTGGTGAGTGCCTAGGGAAGGGTGGGGTTGGCTCCCAGGGCCAATGGGATTGATGCGGGGCGAGGTGCTTAAGAGGCATTAGGCTGACCCCGAGGGCCAATGTGGTTATCTAAGTGAGTGGAGGGTGCAGGCTTCAAGTGTGATTGGCTGTCTGGGGTTCGAGGGACAGGGCTTGATTAAAGAAGGGCAGGAGCAAGCCTCCAAGGCTGAGGGATGAGGTTAGAATGAAAGGCAGGTCTGGGGAGCTTTGTGGGCGGGGACTGAAGGACTGAAAGGCCTTGTGTGGGAACTGTTTCTGAGCTGGGGCATGGAGTGAAGAACCTGAGCGGGGCTTTTTGGTTTGGAATTTCCTTAGTGGGCCTCTTGTGAGCTGTAAAGGCAGAACTAAGAGTTGGAGGTTGAGCCTGAGCTATATTGGAATGATAGCTTCTAGGATTTGAAACCATATGGACAGGGTATTTGTAGGTGGTCCTGCCTGAGGCTGGGGTGGGCTCTCAGGAGTTAGGAGGGGTTGCCAATGTAAAGTTGGAATGATGTCACGGGCATGGCCTTAATAGTTATGGTCCAGGCCTGTGCACTTTTGTGGAGTGACCTCAGAAGTCTGAGTGGGATATCTGGTGGGGCTGGAACCAAGATCCTTCCTTTTCCCCACACCTGCTCTCTACTCACTTGAGCCCTGACCGCCTGTTCCCCACAGACCCCGGTGCTGCTGACCCCCAGCTCGCTGCCCCCCAGCATTCACTTCTGGAGCACCCTGAGTCCCATTGCACCCCGTAGCCCAGCCAAGCTCTCCTTCCAGGTGGGTTCTCCTTCCCCCATCTCGGACTGGGTGGGATGACCTAGCATGACCCTCATCCATGACTTTTCCCTGTTTCTGTCCCCAGTTTCCGTCCAGTGGCAGCGCCCAGGTGCACATCCCTTCCATCAGCGTGGATGGCCTCTCAACCCCCGTGGTGCTCTCCCCAGGGCCCCAGAAGCCATGACTACCACCACCACCACCGGCCCTTTCTGGGGTTACTTATGCCCTGAACTTCTCCCCAGCCAGCCGTCTCAAGGAGAAGCATAGTTCTGTTGACAGACTCGTGTTGTGGTCATGGTGAGGTGCGGATTCTTAAGAAGAAGGATCTCTCAATAACTTTTTCACAGAAAACATACTATTCCTCTCTTCTGGTCAGTCCCCCAGTGGCCGCCCTTACACGCCCCTGCCGCAGTGGTGGGGGCGGTTTATTTATTTATTTTTTGAAGGCCACTGGGAGGAGCCTGGCCCAGCCCTTTTGGAGGGAGTGGGAGGACATCTTCCCCAGCTCCACATTTTTCCCCCAAGATGAGACAATCGGGGTCTGGCTTGAGAAGAACCTTTCTTTATTTATTTCTCAGCCTGCCCTTCGGAAGCTGAGGGAGCCCTGTCTCCATTTTGGGGTGTGAGTAGAAGAGCTAGCTTGTTGTTTTTTTGTATTCCTGGCTATCCCCAAGGGTCCGGCAAGACGGGAAGAATTTGTGCCATTAAATGGTTCGGGAGTCTTGACCAAGTCAGACTCATACCCTTGGAGTAGAAATTCCCACTGCCTCCCAGCCTTTTTCTCAGACAGCCTGTCCTTTGTCAGCCACCTTTTTGGCTAGGGACAAATGCCCCTTTTGTTCTTCCACCCCTGAGAAGCCATTCCTGTGTCTGCCAAACTCCTGGGGTCCTGCCTCTTACCTCCCAATGGAGGGTTTTTTTGTGGGAGTGGTCCCCGTCTGGGGGGCCCTCCAGCCAGTACTCCAGGTCTCCCTGTTCCCCGTCCTCTGCCATTTTGATAGTATAATCTATTTTTAAACAGGGCTTTTCAATAAGGGAGAGGGGGCACCTCTTCCTATATCTGAGATGGGGTGGGTGGGAAGGAAGGGATTTTGGGGGGGGTCTTCCTGCCACCCCCAAGTGTTTATTTTTGATACCAAATGTGTATTTTCAGCTCCCTCCCTCCCAGCCTCCCAATTTCCTGCGGGCGGGTACAAAGGACCCTTTAAGTGTCCCTGGAGTTGGGAGGGAGGAATAGGGGGCATAAAGCCTGTCCTATCTGAATTCCAGGCTGGAGAGGGTGCGTTCAAAGGATTCCTGGGCTCACCAGCTGACAGCACCAGCCCAGGCCTAGGGACCTGGGGGTTGGTGATTTGGGGGACGGTGCTACACCTGTCTCCACTGTTCGTTTTTCTTCCCCCAAAATGGATCTTTTTTTTCTAAGAGTCCCAGAGAATGGGGGAATTACTCCTGTAAATATATATTTTTAAAGGTGATGTTTGAGGCTGCTAGCATTTTTTTTACCCCTGAAGCCATGGGGGCTGAGTGTGACAAGCATTACTGTGTATAAAAGGCCGTAAGGATGTGAGATTGATTGTGGGAGAGTATGATATTGTGTGTCAGAAACAGTAGTCAAGACTGCAGATGGTAACCAGGTGTGAAAAGAAATTATAGAAACTGTGTGTGTGTGTGTGTGTGTGTGTGTGAGTGTGTGAGTGTGTGAGAGAGAAATCGTGTGAGTGGAAGTTGTAACCAGAAACTTGACATGTGTCTTTGTGAGTAATTGAGTCTGTGTTTCAGGAAATCACGGTACAGATGAATGAGTGATTAAGGTGCTATACAGAAAACTGGTGGTGTGTGTAAGGTGAATGTTTATGAGCAGGTAGTGGGGACTACAGTTAGTCGGACAGGCTGATGGTGAATATGACAAACGGAGTGATCAAAACAAAATGTGAGAGCCTGTGGGCGTGAAAGAGTCACTGTATGTAAGCAGGTGACTGTTGGGAGGTTCATTGCATGTGAAACTGTTCGTGCAAGGCTGTGGTATTAGCTAAAGTCGTGGGAGAAGTTGGTTATATGAGAGAAAATGGCTGTGAAGCCAGATGGGTGCCTGAGACACGAAATATACAAGAATGCGTGATTATGTGTATGAATACTGTTCATGTGAGACTAGCAAAGACTGAGAAGCAAAAAAATAGCTGTGAGTAGGAAGGTATGAGAGGCTGTAACTGTGTGTGCATGCATGTGTATGCATACCTAAAACTAGTGGCAATTAATTGGAAGTTACTACAGTACTCTAGCCCACAGATTCAGGGACTGTGAAAGTGAGAGAAAACGATGATGAGACTCCCTGGCCAGGTAGCTCAGTTGGTTGGAGCATCGTCCTGATACACCAGGGTTGTGGGTTCAGTCTGCCATCAGGGCACATACAAGAATCAACCAGTTGGTGTATGGATGAGTGGAACAACAAGTAGATATTTCTCTCTCTCTCTCTCTCTCTCTTTCCCTCTCCCTCTCTCTCCCTCTCTCTCTCTCTCTCTCTCTCTCTCTCCCCTAAGTCAAATAAAGTTTTTTTAAAAAATGATGATGAGACTGTGTCTAAAATGGTGCAAGAGGCTGCATAACTGTAAAGGATGATAAGTAACAACAAAGCCAGAGCTATGTGAAAGAAAATTGAGCCCTTGGTGTAAGAGTACGGGTATAAGAAACTGTGTATAAGGCTTATGGAGAGCCTAGTATCAATTGTGAATTAGTGGCCACAGAGACGTCTGAAACTGACTGAAGGAAAGTGATCATGACACTGAATGGGTACCTGAGACACTGTCAGAAACTGATTGTGTGGGTGTGTGTAAAACTTTGCAAGGGACTTTATTACAGACTGTAAATCAGTCTGTAGTCTCCTCTGGTGGAGCTGCTTGAGCAAAAATGTGAGGTGACTAAGACGATGTCTGAGATAGTGTGATTATGTATGCATATGAAACTCTTAGCTATAATCAGAGACTGCGTGCGTGGAATGGGGCCTTGAGTGTGAAGAGGTAGGAGAGATGGTGGTTTTGTGTGTGTGCAAGAAATTTCATGAGAAGCTAGTGGTGGCTGTAAATCAGTGACTATTTGTGTATGACAGCCTAAGCAGTTGAAACACCTCATCAAAAGACGTGACTGTGCATGTGGAAAACTGACTGGTACAAGTAAATATTGGTCACATTGGCCAAATGAGACGCTATAACACGGTTGTGTGTGTGAATTGTTAGTAGGAAACAGTCGTAAGAGTGGGAATCAGTGACGGAAAATGACTCTGAGTGACTGAGAGAATGTTTGAGAAGCTGTGTGATCTTGTCTGTACGTGAGCCTGTTCATAAGAGACTACAGTGGAGGCCATAAATCCAGAGCTGTGTAACCATTTAAAAATAGTGAGAGAAAATGATTGAGACCCAATGAGGCTGCATGCCTAAGAGAAAGCCCTCTTCTGTTTGTCCTCATCCTCCGCGGCCCCTCTTCACCCCTGTGCTCCATTTCCCCGCAGTTCTGCAAAACTTGAAATGCTGGACTTCCCCAGGGCTTTTCCTAGCTTCCCTTCCCTCTTCTCAGGAGTGCTGGTCAAGTCCAAGAACTTGAGACAAGTTTATCCCCCCACCCCAGTGATGCTCACATTTTTATCTCTAACTCAGGCTCTTCCTCATAAGCACTTCACAGAATTTCTAAAGTTTTGTTTATTTCATTTATTTCTGCATTCAGCAAATGTTTATTAAGCCCTGCAGACACAGCAGTTAAAACATCAGACAAAAGTCTTGACCCTTGTGGAGCTGGTAACAGTGAGGGTGACAGACAAGACGTAGATGAATGCATCATACGAGGTGGCAGTCCAAATAATTACATGAGATAAGACTCTTTGTTTAAGTAAGAAATCTGCAGAGTCATTTTATTGTTCAAATGTGGGAGAAGATGAAAGCACCGACAATCCTCTTCCACAGGGAATCCTATGAGTATTTATACAGTTTGGGAATAAAGGAAATACCAGTTATAACATTATTACCAGGGCAACGGGTGATTAGATAAAGCAGCCAACCAGAAATACAGGTTTCTTGAATATCTTTTCACAGAATAACAGCCCTGGTGTCTGAAATCTTGGAACGTTAACAAGACTTCTTTGTTCAAAGCAAACTTTCTGAGACAGGCTTATATTATCAGGAAACAGAGTACATCTCAATGTCAACACACCTTATCACCCATAAAACAAGATAATATTCTTGAGAAAGTTCTGTTTTAACGTTAAACCTGACAAAATCAAATCCTTTTACTTTATTTTAATTTGGGTCAAGTCATTTCTCCCTCTAAATGCAGGGGTCATTGCCTTCCTGCCTTTCTTAGACACCTTCCTGTTATTTTTAAAAGATTCTTGTTTTCAAAATGGCTCTGGAGTTTCACTCATTAGGGATTATAAAAAGATATTAGTTCCATGGAACTCAGTTTTATCTGAATGGAAAAATGGGTTGAAGAGAAATCAATTATTAACAGTAAAATAAGGAGCACGTAGAATAGGTTTTCAAGATGAGAACTACAAGGGGAAAGAGTGGTCAGGGACTAGAGTAATGGTTCTTACACTGTGGTCCCCAGACCAGTAATGTAATTGTCACCTGGGAACCTCTTAAAAATGCACATTCTTGACCCAAGACCTACAGAATCAGAAACGGGATGACTCAGCCATCTGATTTGACCGGCCTTTCAGGTGATTTCTGATGCACACTAAGGTTTGAGAGCCACTGGGCTACAGAGTGACAGGTGTGCCATACAAAAAGGGTATCTGGGGGAAGCCTCTGTGAGGGAGGTGACACTTATTATTTGTGTCTTCTTTTAGAATGTAAGCCCCTTGCCTGACCTGTGGTGGCGCAGTGGATAAAGCGTTGACCTGGAAATGCTGAGGTCGCCGGTTCGAAACCCTGGGCTTGCCTGGTCAAGGCATATATGGGAGTTGATGCTTCCAGCTCCTCCCCCCTTCTCTCTCTCCTCTCTCTCTCTCTCTCTCTCTCTCTCTCTCTCTCTCTCTCTCTCCCCCCCTCTCCCTCTCCCTCTCCCTCTCTCCTCTCTCCTCTCTCCTCTCTCCTCTCTAAAATGAATAAATAAAATAGAATGTAAGCCCTGTGAGGAACCAGATTTGGGGCTGTCCTATTCTCGGTTCCATTCAATGCTGAGAACATCTAGTACACTAGGTGCTCAATAAAGGTTGGATAAATGTATTTAACAAACAGAGTATCTACTATATGCCAGGCACTGCTAAGGACTTTAAAAATCTTAGCTCCCATTCTTCACAACAAACCCTATGATGCAGGCTCAGGGAGTTGGATGTCACCTACCCAAGTTACTCTGATGGAACATGACCAGGTCAGTTTCCTCCCAACCACCCCCTCCACAGGCCCTGAAGGTGACCCCAGCTGGGCCTCTGGGACAGTGGATATCCCCAGTTCACTCCTTGAGAATCCTTTCCACATTCTTGTCACTTCTCTTTCTCACTTCCCTTGTGCTAACTTTCCTTCCCCATGCTGACCACAGGGAGCCTCCCTTTCAGGAAAGAGGAGGTTGGGTCAGGATGAGGAATGAAGAAATTACCCCGATGCCCACTCCACCATGCTGAGCATGCCATACTTGTTTCACCTTTGGTCATCCCCATGAGGTTGGTCCTGTCATGTAGAGTGTGATTTTACCGGTGAAGAAACAGGGTCAGAGAGGTTCAAGTGACTCGCCCAAGGTTCTACAGCTAGGAAGTCCATCTTGCTGCAAATTCCTATGCTCCATTTCCCTCCAGTAAGAATTTGTTCAGAGAGCATTGATTGAGTGCTGAAAGGTTACTGGGCGGGGCGTGGGGTGCTGGGATTACAGTGACAAAACATAACCAAGAGTGAGACAGGAAATAGGGATGTGGGGAGAGGAGGTGGCTCAGGGACAACGGTGACAAGGGAAAGGTGGGAGCTGAAAGGACCTGCCCTCCCCCCAGTTGCTGCCCTTTGCCCTCCCAGTTCCTCCTGTCCCTGGTTCCTCTTTCCTACTGAGTCCCAGAGCAGGTCAGCTCACATAAAACCAGGCGGAGCTGCAGGAGTGCAGCGCCCAAGATGCCCACCCCAGCACAGGCTGCTTGGTTGCTGCTGCTGCTGCTGCCGCCACTGCTTCTGCTACTCACCCTGCCAGCCACAGGTGAGTGCCTGAGCCCAGCTGGCCCTCATGGGTGCCCAGGCACACCACACCCCTGACCAGACCCCTTTGTCGTCCCCCCCCAACCCCGGTACAGGCTCAGACTCCGTACACTGCTTCACCGAGTATGAGGAATCCTCAGGCAAGTGCAAGGGCCTCCTAGGGGGAGGCGTTCGTGTGGAAGACTGCTGTCTCAACCCTGCCTATGCCTTCCAGGAGCCTGGCAGCAAGTTCTGTCAGGCATGCAGGTTAGGGGAAACCTGGGCTTGGGGGAAGGCAACCCAGAACTGGGCTCTCCTCTGGGATTTGCAAGGGTGGTACCAGGTCCTGATCCTGACCATAGCTCCGGGCTTCTCAGCCTCGGTTCCACTGACATTTGCGGCCAGAAAAATTATTATTGGTTGGGAGGGGGCCAACCTGTGCATTGCAAAGTGTTTTGTAGCATCCCTGGCCTCTAATTAGATGCCTGTAGCAACTTTCTGCACCAGTTGCAACAAACAAAATGTTTCCACACATTACTAAATGTTCCCTGGGGTACAAAATCACCCCTGGTTGAGAACCACTGCTATAGTTTACATATATTGAGTACTTTCTGCATACTGGAAGCTTTATGGATGGATTGCAGCTCAGATATTTCTGAAGGTTGCTGAAGTCCCCTAATTGTGATGACAGCTCATATTGAGCGCTTACTGTATAAGATGCATTGTGGAGGCAGGAAAGAGTGGGGAATTCTGAAGACAGCTCCAGGCCCCTAATTATGATGACACTTCACATTCATTGAGCACTTCCTGCATACCAAGTGCATTGTAAAGGTCAAGGGCAGCTGGAAGATTTCTGAGGGTAGCTCAAGTCTCCTAATCATGATGCCAGCTTACATGTATTGAGCATTTACTGTATCCCAGACATATTGCCTAATTGCTTACTGTATATCCCACATAACTGTGGGGAAGGAGAGCTTGGGGATTTTTTTGAGGGCAGCTCTGGGTCCCTAGTCACCTCGGCAATTCACATCTCTTTAACATTATGCTGTGCAGGTGTTTGAGGATAGAACTGGGATATTTCTCTTGGGTTCTCTGAGCTTACTGGGATGATGGCTCCTATTTAAGCACTTCCTGTTTGTACAGTGGTGGCCTAGTGGGTTTCTGACAGCAGTTCTGGGCCCCTAGTCCTTACATTTGCTTACTGCATACCTGGCACTGACCTTGGGGAACTTCAAAGGGTAGCTCCATATCCCTGATCGTGAAGGTAAATGGTATTTATTAAGTACTTACTGTGTGCCCGTCCCTTCCCGTTCAGTCCCCTAACATCCTTAAGAAGTAGGTACTCTCATTTCACACATATTTACCCCACATCCCCATCTATAGCGGCCCACACTCTTCAGTCCTCTACACTATCATTGCCAGCTTGCACCAGGATGGGACATATGTGCTTCTCTCTGCAGGCCCCCACGATGGTCACCATGGTCCCAGTGGTCCCCCTGCTCAGTGAGCTGCACTGAGGGCTCCCAGCTGCGGCACCGGCGCTGCATAGGCCAGGGCGGACAGTGCCCTGAGAAGGCGCAGCCTGGGGCCCTTGAGTGGCAGCTGCAGGCCTGTGAGGACCAGCCGTGCTGTCCTGGTGAGGAGGATTAGCAAGGCAGACATGCACTGCCTGTTACCCAGCGCTGGGAACAATTGGGACAGAGGTCCTGAGGGTGGGACTGTGCCTGATGTTTGTGAGACCCTAAGGAGAAGTCAAGTGTGGCTGGAGGAGAGTGGTAGGAGGTGAGGTGAGAGGGAGCCTGAACTCTGTGGGCCATTGTGAGGACGTTGGTTTTTATTTTGAGTGACATGGGGGCTCTGGGCAGAGGAGAAACATGCTCTGACTTGGGCGAACCAGAGGAATCAGTGTGCCGGTGACTGCAGTAGTCCAGATGAGCAGTGATGGTGGACCGAGTGTGACAGAGGATGCAGGGACAGGATTAGCTGATGTAGGGTACATGAAGAAGTGAGGACCCCTGAATGACACCCCACCTCCATCCCATCCCCCTCTCTTCTCTCCCACAGAGATGGGTGGCTGGTCCAACTGGGGGCCCTGGGCTGCTTGCTCTGTCACCTGCTCCAAAGGGATCCGGACCCGTCATCGAACATGTGATCAGCCCAGCCCCAAGTGTGGGGGCCACTGCCCAGGAAAGGCACAAGAGTCAGAGCCCTGTGACACGAAGCAGGTCTGCCCCAGTGAGTGAGGGCAACCACAGGGCACTGGAGCAGGCACCCAGGATGGGTCTGAGGGTTAGAGGAGGGAACTGCCAGGGTGGGAAGACTTCAGCATGCATGACCACACTTGGCCTCCCCTACCCCACCTCACCACAGCACACGGGGCCTGGGCTGCTTGGAGTCCCTGGGGGCCTTGCTCAGGCTCCTGCCATGGTGGACGCGTCGCACCTGTGGAAAGACGAAGCCGCACATGTTCTGCACCTGAGCCCTCCCTGCAGCCTCCTGGAAAGCCATGCCCAGGGCCAGCCTATGAGGAGCGGGTCTGCAGTGGCCTGCCGCCCTGTCCAGGTACATAGGCATAAGGCCTCTGACACATGACACACTGCTCTTGATTTGGGCACAGATGCTCTGTCATTTCGTGGCGTAGATCTTAGACCATTTGACCACTGAGCTCTTTGTTTAGGGACGGTCTGCCTCTAGGGCCTAGGGGCTGAAGGGGGGAGACTGAGGTGGCCTTTCCTCACTCCTGTTCCCCCCCTCAACAGTGACTGGAGGCTGGGGACCATGGGGTCCAGTGAGCCCCTGTCCCGTGACCTGTGGCCTAGGCCAGACCTTGGAACGACGGACATGTGATCAACCTGTGCCCCAGCACGGGGGCCCCTTTTGTGCCGGTGACGCCATCCGGACCCACATCTGCAACACAGCTGTGCCCTGCCCTGGTCAGCACCTTAAGATGCACTATTTCCATGCCTGAGCCTCCCACCCTTCTCTGCTGCCCAGTTCCTGCTGCTAAGGCCTTGTTCCTGCCTCAAATTCCTCCATTCCTGCCCCCAATGCCTTGGCTGTACCTCTGATCCCCCATTCCCACATATGATCACTCCCGCTCCCTCCCCCAGCACTCATTTCTTCCCTTCAACCCCCTTGCTGGCTCCCTTCTTTGGTGTGAGCCCCTGCTGCCTCTGTCTCTGCAGTGGATGGAGAGTGGGGGCCGTGGGAGGAGTGGAGCACCTGTGTTCGCCCGAAGATGAAACACATCAGCTGTGAGGAGATCCCTGGCCAGCAGACACGCTCAAGGAGCTGCAAGGGCCGCAAGTTTAATGGACATAGATGTGTTGGGGAACAACAGGATATCCGGCACTGCTATAACATCCAGCGCTGTAACTGTGAGTGCTCCTCAGACGATGCTATGAGAGTGGGCAGCCCATGAAGTGACAGGGGTTTCTGACTCTGTGCCATGGACCCCATGTCCCTGTAGCCTCTCTCTCACCCCCTAAGTCCAACAATTCTGACTCATAACTCTTTTCTCTCATTGCAGGGCAAGGCTCGTGGTCAGAGTGGGGTACCTGGGGGCTGTGCACGCCCCCGTGCGGACCCAACCCCATCCGTACCCGCCAGCGCCACTGCAAGGCCCATCTCCCCAAGTTCTCGTGAGTGAGGAGGCAGAGTGTGCCTAAGAAGGGGTGATGAGATTGCTATGTCAGCGTTCAGGGCGGGAGAGTTAGCTACCCCCTGCCAGGGCTTCTACCACTGGGCCTAAGGTGACTGCCTTACTGAGTGCCATTTCCCAGATGCAGGAAGTAGTGGAAACAAAAAAAGCAGCTGAGAAAGAAGATATTGAAGGAAGAGTTTATAGCCTCTGTGTCCTTAAGTCATACTCATTCAGTCACTCAGCCGTTCTCCCACTCACTCAGTCCTTCACGTGTCCATTTGCTTTGCTCTCTGTTACCCATGCTTTGATTGGCTTGTTCAGCCACTCAGTCTCTCATTCCTTTTCACTTATTCATTCCTCCAGTCACTCATGCCTCCACGAGTTACTTGCTGTCTCACTCAACGTCTCACTGCTCCCAGGCACTCTAAGTAAGGCCTTCTTGGCAATAGTTGCAGACACACACAACCTGGACCCCAAGAGATCCGGGTAGGCAGGGCCCTGACAGAAGGCATATGAGCAGTGGTTGGTAGGTGGAAAAGGGACTGTCACCTCAACCTGGGTCTGGGAAACTGATCAGGCCTCTAATAGGAAGGGGTCAAGACTGTGTGAGTCGAGTCCTGGACACAGGTGGTCAGCCACTCAAAGAGCTTCCTGGTAGCCAGGGTGGCCCAGGTGTGGGAGAGGGTTAAAACACTCACTTATCCCTTATTTCCATATAACGTACATCAAGCTACTAGATTAAGTGGCTTGCTCCCTTCTCATGGAAGGCCTACAATCTGGAAAGTCACGTCCAGCGGTGGGTTTTAGAGTGGGTCCTGAAGATGAGTTAGGGGTGTTGAGTGGAGGCAGGAAGGACTTGACAGAGTGAAAGAATGAATGGAGAAAGGGCTGATTGAGAAAGTCAGGATGTGAGTGAATGGAGGGCTTGCCTAGTGAGAGAAATAACCCAGGCAAAGACCATTCTGGACATGGGACTGAGCCGGGGTAGGGTAGAAGAGAGAGGTTGCCTTGGGCAGAGATTTGGGCACAACAGCAAGGCCTTGAATGTGGGGGCAATCATTTGTTTTTTCCAGTGGGAATTGGGAAGAGCAATGTAAAAGGGTTTGGGCTGTAAGAGAAGGTAGCTCATGTCAAGTAGTAACAACCACTGCCATTTACTGAGCACTTAAATGTGTATACCACTCTGAGTAGTTTACCTGAATTAACTCATTTATCCTCACTCAGCTCAGTGAGGTGGATATTATTATTATTATTATTTCCATTATTCTCTTTTTTTTTCTGAAGTTGGAAACAGGGAGGCGGTCAGACAGACTCCCGCATGTGCCCGACCAGGATCCACCCAGCATGCCCACCAGGGGGCGATGCTCTGCCCATCTGGGGCATTGCTCTGTTACAACCAGAGCCACTCTAGCGCCTGAGGCAGAGGCCATGGAGCCATCCTCAGCGCCCGGGCCAACTTTGCTCCAATGGAGCCTTGGCTGCAGGAGGGGAAGAGAGAGATAGAGAGGAAGGAGAAGGCGTGGGGTGGAGAAGCAGATGGGCGCTTCTCCTATGTGCCCTGGCCGGGAATCGAACCCGGAACTCCTGCACGCCAGGCCAACGCTCTACCACTGAGCCAACCGGCCAGGGCCCCATTCCCATTTTTCAGATGAGGGAAAGTAAGGCACAGGGAAGATAAATAAATTGTCCAATAAATCAGTTAAAAAATAGTGTTGAGCACATAGTATGCACTCAGTAAGAATTTGCTGAATGCATTCTTGCCTTCCCTGAGCTTCTCCTCTCCATTTCTCCCCTCCTGTCTCAGGCCTACTGTTACCATCGTTGAAGGTCAAGGTAAGAAGAACGTGAGCTTCTGGGGGAAACCATGGCCACTGTGCGAGATGCTACAGGGGCAGAAGGTGGTGGTGGAGGAGAAACGGCCATGTACACACGTGCCTGTCTGCAAAGACCCTGAAGATGAGACGTTTTAATACCTTTCTTCCACTCTGATGCCCTGACCTCCCAGACCTCAATAAACCAGCTTTTTCCCCACAAGTGGGGCAATAGCATCTTCTAGTCCAAAGGATACAGCACAGGCAAAGTTGCAGTGGCCTGTTGTGAAACACTGTATTTTCCACTGCCACAGTTTGCAGGAATGAAGGCGAGTATCCATCCCCACTGCCGGAGCCCCAGTGTCTGCCTCCCACCCCCACCCCTCAGTGCCTGGGTGCACCCAGCAGTCCCTCTGCAGAGCTATGTGTTATGGGTTTCCTGTTTTGGCTACTTGGCCTGCCAAGTACTTTCTGATTGGCTGACAGGCTTGTTAACCGTCTGGTTCCTAAAGCTCCCTGGGTTCCCACCCATGGGAGCCTCTGGCCTGGCAGATTTCACATCAGCCCTGGGTGAACAGCAGCAGACAACAGAGGCGTGTCGAGTGGGCACCCTGCTGCACCAGCACCTGCACCCATACCCACACACTCCCAACAGCTCAGCTCCAATGCTGCAATTAGCGGTGACAAATAGCTCCAGGGCGGGAGAGTGAGGGGCAAAGAAGTGCCTATGAAGTGCTCTAAGCTGGGGGAGGGGCAAAGAGAAACTAGAGTCAGCATCTGCCAGGAAGAGCCCAAACCCAGATACAGATTCTTTTTTTATTATTATTCATATTTTTTAGAGAGGAGAGGGAGAGAGAGAGAGAGAGAAGGGGGGAGGAGCAGGAAGCATCAACTCCCATATGTGCCTTGACCAGGCAAGCCCAGGGTTTTGAACCGGCGACCTCAGTGTTCCAGGTCGACGCTTTATCCACTGTGCCACCACAGGTCAGGCGATACAGATTCTTCTTAGCATATTTTCATTCAACACTTATTAGCGTAGGCATCTGGGGTGAAGAAGGGCTAGTAGAAGGAGAGGGCATCTGAACAAGGGAACAGACTCAGAGTAGGTGATCTTTTCCTTTGAACACTTACTCAACACATCAATGCCTGCTGTATACTAACAATAGTCCTGAACATTGTGGGAGATAGGGAAGAAGAGGAGTCAGAGTGGTACATGTCTCCACAGTGAAGAAAATCAACCCAGACATCCTTAGCATTTGCTCATTCATCTTCTACATGAATACTGGTGAGACAAAGCATAAGCATCATCATAATTATGATACTAGAGAGTACTTGCTGTGTGCCTGGTAGTGTTTTAAGCCTCCATAGTATGAGTTCATTTAGTCTGCAATGAACCTATGAGTATCAGTATTATTATCCACATTTACCAAGAAGAAAACAGACCCAAAAGGTAGTGGGCTGGACATTTCTGAAACTCCATGTCAGGAGTGGAGTTTAGGACTTAGTGCTGTGAGGGGGGTGGGGCACCTCTGTGTGGGAGGGTTCATATGGAAGATTTATGATACCCGGAATCTGTCAGGATATTCAGTTCTCTGGGTTGATTTCCTCTTGTGTGAAATGGTTCAGTTGATGGGTTGAAATGAAGACAAAGTTGATAAATATTTGGTCATCCTGGGAGGAATAATCCAAAATGAGGAATCTGGTTGCTAATACAGAATATAAGAAAGGTATGTGTTTTTACAAGAAAATGGAAGTTTGTGTACATGTAGTGTGAGACATAGCTTTGTGTATGTGTGATGTACAGAACTATGGTTGTGTGCAAATATTAAGGATGTACTGAGTGTATGTGCATGAGTGTGAAGTTACAATCATGTGTTCACCATAACAGTGTGAGTTATAGGGGGGTATGCATGCACACATGCGCATTACAGCAACATAGATATGTGTGTGAGTTATAAACAGGTACACACAACAAAGAAAAACATTCTTGGAGGCCCTTTTATTTTTTTTTTATTTTTTTTTATTTATTCATTTTAGAGAGGAGAGGGAGAGACAGAGAGAGATAGAGAGGAGACAGAGAGAGAGAAGTGGGGGAGGAGCTGGAAGCATCAACTCCCATATGTGCCTTGACCAGGCAAGCCCAGGGTTTCGAACCGGCGACCTCAGCATTTCCAGGTCGACGCTTTATCCACTGTGCCACCATAGATCAGTAATATTTTATTTATTGATTTTTAGAGAGAGGGGGGAGAGAGAAGGGGGGGAGCAGGAAGCATCAACTCCCATACGTGCCCCGACCAGGCAAGCCCAAGGCTTCGAACCGGCAACCTCAGTGTTCCAGGCAATTTTTTTAAATTTTCTTTTATTAATTTTTTAGAGAGGAGAGAGAGTGAGAGAGAGAGAGAAGGAGGAGGGAGGAGCAGGAAGCATCAACTCCCATGTGTGCCTTGACCAGGCAAGCCCAGGGTTTTGAACCGGTGACCTCAGCGTTCCAGATGGACGCTTTATCCACTGCGCCACCACAGGTCAGGCAAGGCCCTTCTTTTAAATTCCTGCTGGAGAAGATGGAGGCAGTGCAGAGGAGCCTTACCTCTGCCTCAAGGAGTTGAGACACTTCTGGGAGGAATCCTCATTCTGCTACAAAACAATCTGCAAAAATATTAATTCCTGGAAATTGAGCCACTTGGAGAAAAGAAATGATGCTGAGGTCCTCGGTACTAGGAACCTGGAAATGAGGCCCCTGGGAAGAGGCAGGCTGGGGACAAATTCCTGAGGAGCCAGAGGTCTGTAGACCTGCAGCTGCTCCTGTTCCCCAGAGAGGGTGCCATAGGTCTCTAGTACAATTTGTTTGCTTCAGTTAACTGAGCAAAAAACTGGGGAGCACATACTTAAAAATGCTGGGAAATACCCGATTCTTGAGAAGAGTTGGAAATGAAATGCCAGAGAGGGCATCCAGGAGAGCGAGGGCATGAATGGCCAAAGCAAAGGCCTGGGGGTGTGACTAAAGCTGGCTGGGATGGAAGTAGAGGAAGTAGAGGACAGTTTGGAAGTATTTGACCTGAGGACTGTGGGAGGCTGGGAGAAGAGAAGATGGAACCCAAGTCCTGAGGGAGGACATTTCCTTGGTCCAAGATGAACCTTGAGGCATTGGGAGGGGAGGACATTCTTGGCAGAAGTGACAGCACATACAAAAATGGAGGTTGTCTCTCCCCACCCCCCACCCCATAAGAGGTGAGTCAAGTGATCATTTTTAGTTTGAAGGCTGGCACTCTGACTCCAGACCCTACACCATTGTTTAAATGGGCCAATTTCTAACGTACGAAGAATGGACACATGATTAAATGGATGATTCACCTGAAAATCCTGCAGGATGAGACTCCAAATTTGCCTACTTAACATATCTTCTACGTCACTGCCATCATCAGTCACTATGGCCCACAAGGCCCTGCCCTGCCTGTTACTGCTGACCTCTCTGGCCCCATCTCCTGCCACATTCCCCTTGATCATTTTGTTCCAGGCACAGTGGTACCTCTTTCTGGCACATTCTAAAAAAAATAAATGTATGGATCACATAGTGAAAATGACTCCTTAGGAATGAGTTGGAATTCTCAAGTCCCTTCATCTGTAAAATGGAAATGATATTAACTACCTCATAAGATTGTTGGGAGGGTTGGATAAAATACATGTAAACAGCTCAGTTAAGCATTGGGTCCAATCAGCCAACACAGGATTATTTTAAAATAGATTAGTTCTTTCATCATCATGAGGATCTTAATAGGAGCTGACAATTGTTTTCACAGCCCACCTCTGTCCAGACTATAAAGGCTATTTGCTCATGTGGCAAACATTTGGCACTCACTGTGTGCATACCTTAAGATAAGTCTGCCTCTGTGGAAAGTTTTGTGGTGCAGAGGGAGACAGCCATGGGCACTAATGATACCAGGTGGTTATCATGGGTTTTGGCTGTGTCCAGGGCAAACGATTAAGGGTGTAAGGACCCAGTGTGTGTGTAAAGGGAAATATATGGACAACACCAGGGCTAGAGTTCAAGGAATGTGTGTGTGTAGCTGATCTAGTTTTGTCCATCATTGTCTGTATGTATTTTGTCTGGGTGTGCATACTTGTGTGAGTTTCCCTGGTTCTCTGTATGTTGGTGTGGTGCCTGTGTACATTTGTAAGTGTATATATATGCATGCACGTATGCCTGCCTGCCTATGTGTGTTACCCTGGGCTGTGTGTGTGAACCTAGATTGGTGTATGTTCTCTGTACATGCCCCCATGTGTTTCCTTATTTGTGTGTGTCTGTGTGTGTCTACATGAATTTCCACGTATGTATCATTCCATGGGGGCCGCTAGCCCCCTAGGGCAAGGGTGTGTACCCCTCCCAAATGTCCACCTCCACCTATATATAATGCCATCTACATCTTCTCCGCACCTCTCTGCCTAGCTGAACCTGTGTGTACGCCGGAAACTGATCTCCCTGCGGGAGGTACTGCTTGTGACCCCACCCCTCGCCGTGAGGGTGTTATTTCTCTACTTTCGTGTTTCCAGGTGTGCCTCCATTCCCAACCCCACATGCCTTCTGTGGTGAATAACATCACTGAAACCCGAGGAACTATGGAGGGTCCTGTGTATGAATCCGACTAGGTGTGAAGACCAGAATGAGGCGGGGTGGGGGGCTGGCCTGACCGCTCACTCCGACACTCCCGACAAACAGCCACCCTGCCCCCACACCCCAAATTGCGCATCCCCAATCAGAGGGGGGAAGGGAACAGGATGCGGCGTGGCGCGTGCGCACTGTTCCGTTCAGCACCGCGGACAGCGCCTTCGCCCCCGCCTGCTGGCGCACGCCACCGCCGCCCCAGCACTGAAGGCGCACTGACGTCACTCGCCATTCCTCCTCAAACTCCCCTTCCCGGTAGCCTTGGTCGCGTCCGCGCTGCCGCCGGCCCAGTCGGACTGTACCACACGAGGCGCGAGATAGGGAGGCACGGGCGCGACCATCCGCGCTGCGGCGGTGGCGACTCAGCGCTGCCTCAGTCTGCAGCGAGCAGGGGAAGAGTCGCGTCGTGCCTGAGAGCGCAGCTGTGCTCCTGGGCCCCGCGCGGTCCGCCCTCGCGGCTCCTGACCAGACTGCTCCTAGGACCCCCTGCCCCTCGCCGCAGCCATGAACTACCTGCGGCGCCGCCTGTCCGACAGCAACTTCATGGCCAATCTGCCAAATGGGTACATGACAGACCTGCAGCGCCCGCAGCCGCCCCCGCCGCCACCTGCTGCCCCCAGCCCTGGAGCCACGCCCGGTCCTGCGACCGCCACTACAGAGAGGGCCTCCTCGGCTGCCCCCATGGCCTCTCCGGCCGCCCCTAGTCCTGGGTCCTCTGGAGGCGGTGGCTTCTTCTCGTCGCTGTCCAACGCGGTCAAGCAGACCACTGCTGCTGCAGCCGCCACCTTCAGCGAGCAGGTGGGCGGCGGCTCTGGGGGCGCAGGCCGTGGGGGCGCCGCCGCCCGGGTGCTGCTGGTCATCGACGAGCCCCACACCGACTGGTAAGCCACTGCCGCAGAGATCTCCCCGTGGGCCTGGGTCCCCAGATGGTTCCATGATGAGCAATTATCGAGCACCACTTGTGTGTCCAGCACCTGACCCTCTCACCTAAACCCTTTTCCTTTAAATTATTATGCTTGGTGCTTCTTGTGGGCCCCGCCCTTACCAGCCCTCCCCCCACCCCCAAAGACTTCTCGACCCATACAGGGAGCAGTCATCGGGCACCTGCTGTGTTCCTCCTTCCCAAAAGCCTTGGCTTCCATGTATCCTGTGAACATTTGAGAGCTCATGTGCCTCCCAACCCTCTCACCACAGGCCTTGTCCTCTAATGGATCTTGTGAGCATTTATCAAATACCTGCAGTGTGCCTCAACAGGAGCCTTTCTCCAAGGCCTTTGGCTTCCATGAATTTTGTGAACATTCACTGAAAGCTTGACATGTGTCCTGTCCCCCTCAACCCTTGCCCTAAGGCCTTCTCTCTAATAGATCTTGTATTTATCCAGACTAAGTTAAGTGCTCTACCCCAGCCTTCTCCTTAAAGACCATTTAAACTATTCAGTGGACAGTGATTGAGTGCCTGCTGTGTAGCCCATCAAAGCTTCTCACCAAAGGTATTGCCTTTAATGGATCCTATAAACCTTTATGGAATGCCCTCTGTGTGCCCCAACCTCAGGCCCCCTTTCCAAGGACTTATTTCTTTAAATAATCTAGAAAGCTTGACGTATGCTCCATTCCCAATCCCCTTTCTTAAACATATCATTTTCGTCAAATGAGTTCCATGAGCATTTTTGAACCTTCTGTGTGTGACTCATCTTGAGACTCCCTCCCCAAAATCCTTCTCCTACAATAGATCTAGAAGGCATTTATTGAGTGCTTCTTTTATTCTCCATTCTCAAACTACTTCTTCAAAGACTTTTCCTTCAGTATAACCACCTAGCACCTATCAAATGCTTACTGTGTGAGCCTTCTCTAAAGAGTCTTTCTTCCTGTGTATTCAGCATGCATTTATTGGGTGCCTGCTGTTTACCACATCCCCAAACCCTTTCCCCAATGCCTTTCCTCCAGTGGCTTTATTCTGCATGTATTGAGCACCTTCTGCATGATGCAAAGTTAGACCCTCTCCCTAAAGGCCTTTGGCTCCAATTAATACAGTAATCAGGTATACAGCACTGTGTGCACTATTTCAATCTCCCTTTCCAAAGACCTTACTTTTTAATCACTTCTTGGAGCATTTGTGGAGCACCTGCTATATGCCTGAACTACCTGTGCCTTCTCCACAAAAGTCTTTCCTCCCCATAGATGGAAAATCAAGCTTGCATAGATCGAGTTTCTGCATCTTCACTCCCCTTCCCCAAAAGATTTTCCTCCAATTGATCTAGTGATTGTACACCCATCCTTAGCCCTCCCTCAAATACCTTTTCTCTGAATGAATTCAGTGTGTGTTTACTCCCTGTCTGCCAGGTGCTCAATTCTAATCACCTTCCCTCAAAAGCGCGTTCCCCCAGTGGTTCCTATGAGCATGTATGGAGTGACTTCTGTGTTCTCCTCTCTTCCCCAAAGACCTTTTCTTCCAGTGGATCCAGTGAGTGTGTATGCAGTGCCAGTTGTGTGTAGGGAGTACACTCCCATTCATTACCCCTAGGAGAACCTGCACTTATCATAAAACCTCTATTCAGGGTCCTTCCTTTGGTAAGTCCAGAGCCCAATTTATAAAGGTTACCCCTTCTCCACTCCTTTCAGTGTCCCTAAGATTCCCTCTCCTACTCTTAAGTCTGGACCCTAAAAGGTCTTCCTTCTATTTATGCCACTAAACATTTATTGATCACCTACTATATATATAAAAAAGTCATTCCAAGCCTGTAAGTTCTGCCCCTGTCTCAAGTGCTTCTTCCCCAGGGGTCTGCTTCATCCTAAATATATTGAGTACAAGTTCTTTACTGGTTAGATAACCACACACCCCAGGAACCCTTACCCAGCAGCCTTTCTATTTGGAGCCATTTATTCATCCTACAGATATCAACTGCATACTTTCTATGTTTCAGAGTGTGGGATGCATTTATTAAGCATTACTGTATACTAGAACAACCCCTCCTTCAGTTCTTCCTTCTAATTCTAACCACAGGCTGGATTTGCTCTATCTTTTCCTCCATTTACTGCCACAATTCTCCGATGAACACTTATTATATGCTACTAAGAACCCCTTATTCAATGCCTCTTCTCATCCCCTCCTTGTAGCCCCAATTCCCCCTTCAACAATCTTCATTCTGCCAATCCTGAAGCTCTTAACATGCACCTACTATATTCTGGCCAGGTTCCCCCCCACACACTTAGTAGCCATCTTCCCAAATGCCCCTTTCCCCAATTAATCTAAAAAGCATTTATTAATTTCTTACTGTATTCTGTTCAAACAATCACATTCCAATCCCTGCTGCAGGCTCTTCCAGTCTTTTCTCCAACAAGCCATAGAGCATTTTTGAACACATGCTAAACTTCCTTCACCAACACCCACTCACACAGATGTCATCTTCCTGGCTGAATTTGCTCCACTGACGTCAGCAAACCTTCGTGAGGCCCCTTCTGAACACTGGTAACCACCCTCCTTTAGACTTCTCTTCTTCACTCACCCTCCAGGCAGGTGCTTTGCTGCTTTGTCTTTCATTCCAGCAAGAACTTATTATTTACCTACTGAATGTTGACAAGACCCTTTCCCGTTCATAATCACTACTCCAGTGTTTATGACAACCTGCTGAATTCAATGAAAGGTCCTTCTCTTCCCCTTCTGCATCCCAGAACCACCCCACCTTAATCCTAGCAGCTGCTCCAGTCTTTTCTTCCAGTCAATCTAACAAATATCTATCTAGTATCTACTATAGGTGGAGTCGAATGGATAAAGGGAGAGAGCCTGCATACACCAGGCTCGGTGTGGGGATCAAGAGACTTCTGCATCACCTACTTGCTAACAATCAAAACTATGCAAGTTTTAGGGACCTCAGCCTTGAATAAAGGAGAAGTTGTACAAACTCTAATGGATTATACACCTAAGTACAGTCTGACACCTTTCCCACAAAACCTAAACACTCTCATTCTTTTTCTGGTCCCAAGTCCTCCTGATTTAAACTTGTAAACTGAGTTGAGACTCATCTACCCTTTTTGGAGAAAATTAAGTCCAGTGTTTTCTAAACTGTGGGCCACCTATTGGCTTGTGACCAGTGTTTCATTTGCTTCATGAAGTAGGGTAAACAAAAATAGAAAATGACAGAGTATATCATACATAGTAAGTGGAATTATTATTTAGCAAATAAGAAATATAATCAATAATATATGTCATATATTATATATGACATATGCTGTATAATGCATTTATTATATAATGGGTTTATAGTATATAATACCTATATGTGTGTGTTTTTCTTCATGAAGTGGAATAAGATAGAACAAGAAATTTTAAATTTTATTGCACATAGTATTGTTTACTGACACTTTCATTCTAATTATATATGTATATTTAAACATTCTACTATATATTCTAGATACATTTGCACATAATATGTAATATATCATATATTGTATGTTATATAAGACAGCTTATCTTATATTTGCTGTATAACATATTACATGTGTCTTATATAATATATATTATATATATATATGGGGTAGATTATTATGTAAATATGTATATATGGGTTATATAAACTATGTTTCTTATTGTGGCTTCCTTTCTGAGACTTCCCTGGAAGCAGACCTTGAGAATCTGGTATTTGCATGCAGATTGCTTGGGGAGAGCTCTGGGTAGCAACACCTGTTGTGGAGTAGGGGTAGGGGAAGTAGTGGTTAGCAGTGGGAAAGGTTGAGCTATGACACAGCCACGACAGAGGCCTCAGCCAATCCTCTGGGGAGTTGTGGAGCTGGGAGAACCCCCTAGAGCAGAGGTCCCCAAACTGTGGCCCCCTCAGGCCATTTATCCGGCCCCCACCGCACTTCCGGAAGGGGCACCTCTTTCATTGGTGGTCAGTGAGAGGAGCACATTGACCATCTCATTAGCCAAAAGCAGGCCCATAGTTCCCATTGAAATACTGGTCAGTTTGTTGATTTAAATTTACTTGTTCTTTATTTTAAATATTGTATTTGTTTCCGTTTTGTTTTTTTACTTTAAAATAAGATGTGCAATGTGCATAGGGATTTGTTCATAGTTTTTTTATAGTTCGGCGCTCCAACGGTCTGAGGGACAGTGAACTGGCCCCCTGTGTAAAAAGTTTGGGGACCCCTGCCCTAGAGTTATCCCAATGGAGTTAGAGTATCCATGCTTTTGAATCCCTGCATCAGTCAGTCTTTGACGGCAGGCTGCCCTCTGGGAGGAAGAACAATCTTGGGGAAGGCAAATTTGTGCTGCAGAGGGAAATTCCCAGGGTGGGACAGCTGTTCCCAGAACCTGGGGGGTAGATGTGAAAGCCTGAGGGGAGGGGAAAGGTGAGGATCTGGGTGGAGCACGCAGTCCACCTCTTGTACTGCTCAGGTTCATTTGCTTCTTAGAGTAAGTTCACCCCATCTGGGAACAGCATTTCCTGGACTGTAATTGGCTTTTGTTTTCTGAGGAAAACTTGAAAGAACATGATTAGTAGGATGAATTACAGCCTCCACTGCCACAGTTGACAATGTGGCATAAATAAATTATATGTGTTTGTCTTCTTCTTCTATACATTCTAGATTCCCCTCAGCTTCAGTTAACACCTCTCTTGGTCTCAGTGGCTTGCCTGGTGCATGACACATTCTCTCACCCTTGAGAGATCCCTGAACCCTTGGTGCCCATGCTCTCCTCAGGCTGTGGCTGCTGTACTTGTCCATTTGCCATCAAACTTGAGCAAGGAGTACCAACAGATGCCAAAGCAGATCACCCGGTGCCTCCGTGCCCCCACTGTGTAACAGCAGCCCTGCCTCCTCCTGATGATCAGGGTCGCGCACCCCTGCCCAGACAGTGACTCTTATTCATGTCTGTTGGCATGCAAACCCTGAAGTGTCCAGGTAGCACTCAAAGCTTAGAATGTAATGGGATTCTTGCTGTGTCCCCTGGTAGCAGTGTCCCCCCTTGGAGAACCAGGACCTCTAACCTTGCAGAGCCCTGAGGAAACAGGAAGCACACATTCCAAAAGTGGATCACTGGGATTGATGGTAAGCTGGGCCACGCCTACTTTCACCTCTGGGTTCCCAGACCCATGTATTTTCCTGATTAGAAACAGCACAAACAGTGATCATTGATTTAGGGTGTATACTGAGTTTTGGAGGATGGTGTCCCCTTCTTGCATAGTATAACCTATAAGCTATGATCTTAGCTGTGGTTACAAGAAGTTGTTCCAAAACTCTATCAGGTTAGCAACTTCTGGGTGCTGTGGTGTATATGATCATCTGTTCATTCCATGGTCATGAGCCCACTTTTGCACCTCCTTTGCTGTTTGATGCAATGTTACGTGGGATCCCATACCGATGGATCAAACACTGTGTATGTTGTTGGTCAGTGATGCTGGCCAATGTCCTGCAGTCAGGAAAGGCAAACCAATACATAGAATATTCCAGTCAAAATTAATCATTAGTCTTTCCATGGTGGAAGAGGCCACAAAGTAGCTCGTTGGTCTTCTTGAGGGATGGTGCAGTGTCAGGGACTCAACATTGGTCTCTGTTGCTGGCAGGTTGAACATTCTGTAAAAATTCTGTAAAACCCCACATATAGTCTCTGTCTTTCTCACTCTTGCCGCTTCATACGTGTGCCCATCTGCCAGCACTGAGGCGACTGATTCAAGAGGCTGGCTGACGTAATCTGGCTGACTCATTCTGTCCACTTGGTTGCTTAGTGCTACTTCCATGATGGATGCTGTCTGCTGGGTGTTAACAAACAACAAAGATCTCTGCTCCTCATTCCACTTCATCTCCACTCCCACATGTCTAGCCACATTTTTGTGACCCAGACCTCCTTGTTTTCATTTTCCAATAGCTTTTTTTTCAAAGCCTCTGACAAATTAGCTAAGCCATTAATCACTGCCCATCAGTGAATATATATTCTAATCTTAGGCCGCTTCTCTTTCCCCACAAAATAAGTGGCCAGGTGTCTAGCTCGAAGCTTTGCCCATTGGGAACTCTGCCACTCTTTTCAAGGCCACTCTGAATGGAGCTAGAGTGCAGCCACTGTTTATTTTTGGCTCCCACCCACATACCAAGGCAACCCATTTGTGAAGCAAGCTTAGACTTTTTCTTCCTTTATCTGCTGGGTTTAAGGTGTCCCCTTAGTGAGCTGAGGGAGGCACTAGCACAGCAGTGTGCATGACAAGCATCAGAGGCGGATTTAACGGCAGGCACAGCGGGCACTCGCCCTGGACCCCGGCTTCTGAAGGACCCCGCAAAACCGCAATTTTACATTTTTTTCTAATGACACCAAGTTTGGTTTCATATGTGCAATTTTAACATTAATCGTACATAATACTTTTTATTTATTTAAAAATATGGTTAACATGTATTTTTATTTTCTCTGTCTCTCTCTCTTTTTAAAGGGGTCCAATATTTTCTTCTGCACCCAGTGCCTCAACCGACCTTAGTCTGCCTGTGACAGGCATTTAGGTCACCTGCTCAGGCAGCTTGGTTGGTTCTGCTTGGGCTCAGTCATGGCTGCTGGGCCTGTCTGACTTTATTATTTGGCAGGCCTCGGTGCACAGTTACTTGGTACCCCATGGTCAAGAATTCTGTCTCTATCAGGACCCAGTACGACACCAGGATTTGTTTCTCAAAAGGCACGTACTTCTCTGCTGCAGATGGCATGGCCTTGCTTCAGAACCCCGGGGGCCTCCCATTCGAGCTTCTCTTAAACTCTATACTGCATCTTTTCTCACTATTGACACTTCTACTATCACAGGATCTGCTGGATCATGTTGCCTGAGTGGCAGGACTGCTTACCATCACAGCCTGACCTGCTGCAGAGCACTTTGAGTCAATGCAGTATGTCAGGGGCTGTCTGTGCTCCACCCCCAACAAATGGTTCCTTGTTGCCTGCTGGCTTCTGGGTGACTCAGCTCCTCAATGGCATTAGAGTCTCTTTGTAGTTTGACTTCTCTGTCCCACTGTTTTAGGTTAACTTCTATGGAAACAGGTTTGGAAGCAGAAATTTACAAGTAGGAAACTTATTAGAGAGTACCCTTGGGATCAACACCTATAAGGAGGGCAGGGTTGGGCAGAGGGAGAAGCTGTTCCACGATGTGGTTGCATCAGAGCCTTAACCTGATCGCAGAGGGAGCTCTGGGGCTGAGATGGTCCTTCATTCTTTTTTTTTTTTTTTTTTTTTTTTTTTTTTTTGTATTTTTCTGAAGCTGGAAACGGGGAGAGACAGTCAGACAGACTCCCGCATGTGCCCAACCGGGATCCACCTGGCACGCCCACCAGGGGCGATGCTCTGCCCACCAGGGGGCGATGCTCTGCCCCTCCTGGGCGTCGCTCTGCCGCGACCAGAGCCACTCTAGCGCCTGGGGCAGAGGCCAAGGAGCCATCCCCAGCGCCCGGGCCATCTTTGCTCCAATAGAGCCTTGGCTGCGGGAGGGGAAGAGAGAGACAGAGAGGAAGGAGGTTGGGGTGGAGAAGCAAATGGGCGCTTCTCCTATGTGCCCTGGCTGGGAATCAAACCCAGGTCCCCCGCACGCCAGGCCGACGCTCTACCGCTGAGCCAACTGGCCAGGGCCGAGATTGTCCTTCAGATTCAGTCTGTATGGAGGCAAAGAGGCTGACCTTTATACTCCCTCAGACCAGATATAAGCTATGAGCTGCCTGGAGTAGGTATAACCTTGGCTATACCTGTGACATAAGACAGTTTCCACTGGGACACAACCATGAGCTGTTAATAGCTGATGTTCAGGATGCATTAGCTCTGAAGAGAAGATCTGAGTAGAGTACCCACTACACTTATGGTCAAAAAGGTTTGAAAAACAGTGATATAGTCTGCACTATATCACTTTATTTATTTATTTTTTTCATTTTTCCAAAGCTGGAAACAGGGAGGCAGTCAGACAGACTCCCACATGCGCCCGACCGGGATCCACCCAGCATGCCCACCAGGGGGCGATGTTCTGCCCCTCTGGGGCGTCGCTCTGTTGCATCCAGAGCCATTCTAGCGCCTGAGGCAGAGGCCACAGAGCCATCCCCAGCGCCCGGGCCATCTTTGCTCCAATGGAGCCTCGGCTGTGGGAGGGGAAGAGAGAGACAGAGAGGAAGGAGAGGGGGAGGGGTGGAGAAGCAGATGGGCGCTTCTCCTGTGTGCCCTGGCAGGGAATCGAACCCGGGACTCCTGCACGCCAGGCCGACGCTCTACCGCTGAGCCAACCAGCCAGGGCCATCACTTTATTTTTAAAGTCTGCACTTATCATTTTATTTTAAGTCTGCACTTATATTTTTATTTATTGCTTTCTTATGTTTAGAGAGAGACAAAGAAACATCAATTTGTTGTTCCACTTGCTTATACATTCATTGGTTGATTCTTTTTTTTTTTAATTTTATTTATTAATTTTTAGAGAGGAGAGAGAGAGGGAGAGAGAGAAAGGGGGAGGAGCTGGAAGCATCAACCCCCACATGTGCCTTGACCAGGCAAGCCCGGGGTTTCGAACCGGCGACCTCAGCATTTCCAGGTCGATGCTTTATCCACTGCGCCACCACAGGTCAGGCACTTGGTTGATTCTTGTATGTGCCCTGACCCGGGATGGAACCTGCAACCTTGATGTATTGGGAAGACACTCTAACCAACCGAGCTACCTGGCCTGGGTCTCCTTTTATAAGTAAAAAAATACACTGATCTAAAAATTATTCTCTTCCAACACTTGTGAAGGGTCAGTGTCAGTAATAGAGTGTGTGGGGGGGGGGATGGGGGGGAGAGAAGGAAATAACTGTGTGTGAGTTCTTTGGGATATGTCAGTCAAGTCACAAGGACCTGTTTATGCTGTGCATATATGTCAGAGACCCTGATTGTGTGCATGTAGGTGAACCCAGGAGTGGCTTCTCCCTTCCTCCTCCTCCTATAAGAAAATTGAGGACAAGCTTCTGCCTGTGGAGAAGCTTGTCAGATAGGAAATCCTGGGTCTTGGGAAGAGGCCATAGGAAATCTACCCCAGCTGGAGATGGATGTAGGTGAGAAGAGTGACATAGCAGTTCATGATATGTCTACTGCTGCTTCTACCCCTCTTCCCTCCTATGATTTCCACTCATCCGCAGGTGCACTCTTTTCCACCCCCATCATTGCAGTCTCCAGCTTCTGTAGAGCCACTGCCAGCCTGCACCCCTCAATCTGCCCCTCCTTTTCTGATACCTGTGCCCACCCATGTCTGTTCTGTCCCTTCGCACACAATCAGACATGGTGAACGCCCTCCTCCTTGGGAAAGGGCCAGAGAACAAAGAGATGCTTCAGGCTGTACAAGCAGATACAGACACTGAGATCTACCCAGGCACGCTTCATACATTTGTATTCTCTAAGGTTTCTTTGCTGTTTACAAATCTTCATGCAATTTTAAAGTATGTTACAGTTTACAAATCACCCTCATTTTCCAAAGCTTTCCAAAAACATTTATAATAGCAGTGTGACAGGCAGACCTGCTCTCTGGGGGTTAAGGACTTATTTTAAAATTTGCAATGTCCTTTGGCATTACACACCTTAACGAGGATTACTTTATTGTTCACAAAGCACTGTTTGAGTTTTCAAAGTATTTCAACAATCATAAAATCACTTTATGGTTCTCTAGAGGCACTGCAGGGGCAAAGGGGCAAAAGACTGGCCTGGGTTTTGTCTTCCTGAGATGTGAGCATTGATGGATGTGCTCTTCTTTTTCTCTACAGGGCAAAATACTTCAAAGGGAAAAAGATCCACGGAGAAATTGACATTAAAGTAGAACAGGTTAGTGAAGACAGGTGGATCTGGGGATCAGCTGTCCAGGTTGCAAACTGCGTGGTTATTTATGTGTGATGCGAATGAATCACTGATTTTTTCCCCTTTCCAGGCTGAATTCTCTGACCTCAATCTTGTGGCTCATGCCAATGGTGGATTCTCTGTGGACATGGAAGTTCTTCGGAATGGAGTGAAGGTTGTGCGGTGAGTATAAAAAGAATACCTTGGTGTTTTGGGAGAGACGTAAGGACTCAGATATGAGGGAGGATCTCCACCTCCGTACCCATCCTTCTGTAAGCAAGAACTTAGGCACATTACAGTAGCCAAGCTATGGAAACAGCTTAAGTGTCCATTGATGGACAAATGGATAAAGAAGATCACACACACACACACACACACACACACACACACGAATATTATTCAGCCATGAGAGAAAAGAAAATCTTGCCATTTGTGACAACATAGATGGACCTTGAGGACATAATGCTAAGTGAGATAAATCAGAGGAAGACAAGTGCTGCATGATATCACTTATATGTAGAATCTTAAAAGGCGAAAAATTTATACAATCTAAAGAGAAACCATAGTATATATATATATATGTAGAATCTTAAAAAGCCAAACTCATAAAACAGAGAATAAAATTGAGATTGCCAGGGGGTGGGGACTGAGAGAATAGGAGAGATGTTTAACAGTATAAACTTGCAATTAGTAGATAAATAAGTCCTGGAGATCTAATGAAACAGTATAGTGAATATAGACAATGTTGTATCATAATCATCAAACATGCTAAGAGACTAGATCTCAATTATTCTGCCACAAAAATGAAATAATTATGTGACATAATAGATGTACTAACTAATGCTACAATGGCGATCACATTACAGTATATAAATGTATACAATCAACATGTCAGTTGTACACTTTATTTTATTTTTATTTTTGAATGTTTATTGTATTGATTTTAGAGAGCGAGAAAGGAAGGAGAATGAGAGAGAGAGACAGGAACATCAACCTGCACCACTATGTGCCCTGACCAGGGATTGAACTGGCAACCCCTGTACCTCAGGACAATGCTCCAACCAACTGAGCTATCCAGCCAGGAAATTTGTACACTTTAAATTAAACAGTTATCTGTCAAATATATTTCTTTTTTTTTTTTTGTCAAATATATTTCAATGAAAAAAAAACAGGCACAGAATATAGGAGATAGCTTTTCTGAAAAAAGAGGCAAGGGTCCCAGCAAACCACAAAACAAACTTTTTAGTTATTCATTCAACAAATATTTCTTGAGCATCTATTGTATACCAGGTGCTGCTCTCAGCATTTTACATTCAACAAACATTTATTGAGCACCTGTTGTATGACAGGCACTGTTCTACATGCCGAGGACCTGGCAGTGAACAAAACAGAACCCCCGAACGACAAAACGCCTCTGCCCTCATGATGCTTACATTCTACTGTGGGATACACACAATAAACAAATAAATTAGCCTGACCTGTGGTGGCGCAGTGGATAAAGCATCTGACCTGGAATGCTGTTACCAGTTTGAAGCCCTGGGCTTGCTTGGTCAAGGCACATACGGAAGCAATGCTATAAGTTGATGCTTCTCCCGCCTCTTTATCCCCTCTTTCTGTCTCTCTCCTCTCTCTAAAAATCAATAAATAAAAGCTTTTTTAAAAGATTAAAGAAAACAAATTGAAAATGTAAATATACTGGCCCTGGCCGGTTGGCTCAGTGGTAGAGCGTCGGCCTGGCGTGCAGAGGTCCCGGGTTCGATTCCCGGCCAGGGCACACAGGAGAAGCGTCCATCTGCTTCTCCACCCCTCCCCCTCTCCTTCCTCTCTGACTCTCTCTTCCCCTCCTGCAGCGAGGCTCCATTGGAGCAAAGATGGCCCGGGCTCTGGGGATGGCTCCTTGGCCTCTGTCCCAGGCGCTGGAGTGGCTCTGTCGCGACATAGCGATGCCCCGGAGGGGCAGAGCATCGCCCCCTGGTGGGCGTGCCAGGTGGATCCTGGTCGGGCGCATGCGGGAGTCTGTCTGACTGTCTATCCCGTTTCCAGCTTCAGAAAAATACAAAAAAAAAAAAAAAAAGAAGTGGCAGAAAATGTAAATATACTAAGAAAAATGTATAGCAGCAAAGGGATGTAGGTATTGTTGGCGGGTGGAGGGATCTACAATTTGAATGGAATTGACCATTTTAGTGTAAGAGACATTTGAGGAAAGACCTGAAGGAAGGGAAGGAGAGCTACATGCAGGAAGCTAGGGAGAAAATGTTTCAGGCAGAGGGAACAGCCAGGTAAAGGCTCTGAAGCCAGAATTTATTCTGGGCAACATCCTCTGGAGACAGATAGTAGTCTGAGAGTTTGTGACCAGGGAGCTATCGGAGCTGAGCAGGTATCCTGAAAGCTGGCGTTGGTGAGGAGAGGAGCAGGTCGGAAAGGCTTTAAGGGGGTCACCAGATGGGGAGAGGGTAGAAAGGATGCTTGTGGCAGAGGGAACAACTTGTGCATGTGTGCTGAGGTGAGAAACCCGTTAACAATTTCTAGGAGCTGTGGAGACATGGCAGCTTGCTCTTTGATCTAAGGATGTTGGGAAGCTTCTGGGGGAAGTCCTAAATACTCCCACCCTTTAACCCCAGGACTCTGAAACCGGACTTCGTGCTGATTCGTCAGCATGCCTTCAGCATGGCACGGAATGGAGACTACCGCAGTTTGGTCATTGGGCTGCAATATGCTGGAATCCCCAGCGTTAACTCTTTGCATTCTGTCTACAACTTCTGTGACAAGCCCTGGGTGGTAAGTGACAAAAAGGGTGCTATTGGCAGAGGGACTATCTCATGCATGCATGTGGGAGCTCAACATCACTATGATTTTTGAGAACTGAGGAAGTTTGGAACCCTAGTTTGGAGACTCCCTCTAGGTGAAAGACTTGCTGACCTGTCTCTCCTGACTCTCATAGTTTGCCCAGATGGTTCGACTTCACAAGAAACTGGGGACAGAAGAATTCCCTCTAATCGATCAGACCTTCTACCCCAACCACAAAGAGATGGTGAGTCTGGGGGAAGTACAGTGGGCAGGAGGGAAAAGCATCGTACCTACTGCAATAGTATTGCCAGTGGATGTGTTACCATCGGCACATTATCAAAGAGTACAGGTAGAATGTGCCTGTGGAGAATGAAGTTGCTTTGGGAAGGGTTTAATAATACCATAAATTTACTTATGTGGTTACAAGTGTGATTTAAATAATTGATCCTGTTACATATAGTATCTATACTCACCAGTGCTACAAATTGATTTCTAATGTAAATTAACAGAACTAATATAATGAATCAGATTATATTACATATAGAAATTAAGTCATTGTTACTGACATTATCAAATATTCCTCTTGATAAAAATGTTACTGACCAGGCGGTGGCGCAGTGGATAGAGCATCCGACTGGGATGCGGAAGACCCAGGTTTGAGACCCCGAGGTCGCCAGCTTGAGTGAGGGCTCATCTGGCTTGAGCAAAAAAATGTTACTAATGTTTCAAATTAGGATTCGCAATAAAAATTATCAGTAGCAATGTTATAAATTAAATTGCTTACAAATAACAATTAAATTATTGGTTACCATTATCATAAAATATAATCACCAATATTACAAATTATCACCAATACTGCAAATTATTGATACTGGTGTGAATTTTTTATTTTATTTTAGTGAGAGGTAGGGAGGCAGAGAAATAGACTCCCACATACGCCTCAACTGAGATCCACCCGGCAAGCCCCTGACCGGGCCACACTCTGCCCATCTATGGCCGCTGCTCCATTAGTCAACAACTGAGCTATTTTAACACCTGAGGTGAGGCCATGGAGCCATCTTCAGTGCTTGGGGCCAATTGCTCGAACCATTTGAGCCATGGTTGTGGGAGGAGATAAGAGAGAGAGAGAGAGAGAAGGGGGAGGGAAGGGGGTAGAGAAGCAGATGGTCGCTTCTCCTGTGTGCCCTGACTGGGAATTGAGCCCGGGACTTTCATTGGCCAGGGCCTGGGGTGAATTATGAGTACCAATGTTATGAATTAAATTATAGTTCCTAATAGAAATTGAATAATTATAACTATTTTCAAAGATTATAACTATCATTACAATTATCAATATTACAAATTATGCTCTAATATAAATGGTAAATCCTTATTTTGGATTATATTATACTTAATAATAAAAACTATATTATTGGCCCTGGCCAGTTGGCTCAGTGGTAGAGCATCAGCCTGGCGTGCAGGAGTCCCGGGTTCGATTCCCTGCCAGGGCACACAGGAGAAGCGCCCATCTGCTTCTCCACCCCTCCCCCTCTCCTTCCTCTCTGTCTCTCTCTTCCCCTCCTGCAGCTGAGGCTCCATTGGAGCAAAGTTGGCCCGGGTGCTGAGGATGGCTCCGTGGCCTCTGCCTCAGGCGCTAGAATGGCTCTGGTCTCAACAGAGCAATGCCGCAGATGGGCAGAGCATCGCCCCCTGGTGGGCATGCTGGGTGGATCCCGGTTGGGCGCATGCGGGAGTCAGACTGACTGCCTCCCCGTTTCCAACTTCAGAAAAATACAAAAAAATAAAAAACAAACAAACAAAAAAACCTGTATTATCATTACTAATAGCATCAAATATTATAACTACCATTATAATTTACTACCAGTGTTACAAATTATGGTGATCAATATAAGCGATTAATACCTATGTTGTGAATTAAGTTATAATTACTAAAATAAATTAAAATATTAGCCCTGGCCAGATAGCTTGGTTGGTTAGAGCATCATCCCAAAGTACAGAGGTTGCCAGTTCAATCTCCAGTCAGGGCGCATACAGAAACAGATCAATGTTCCTGTCTCTCTTTCTCCCTTTTTCTCTCACTAAAATCAATAAGTAAAAAGACTTACAATAAATAAACTACTAGTAAAACATTGTAAAATATTATTAAAAATTATTGTCGCCTGACCAGGCAGTGGTGCAGTGGATAGAGCGTCAGACTGAGATGCCGAGGACCCAGGTTCGAGACCCAGAGGTCGCCAGCTTGAGCACGGGCTCATCTGGTTTGAACTAAAAGCTCACCAGATTGGACCCAAGGTCGCTGGCTCGAGCAAGGGGTTACTCGGTCTGCTGAAGGCCCACGGTCACGGCACATATGAGAAAGCAATCAATGAACAACTAAGGTGTCACAATGCGCAACAAAAAACTGATGATTGGCCCTGGCCGGTTGGCTCAGTGGTAGAGCGTCGGCCTGGTGTGCAGGGGTCCTGAGTTCCATTCCCGGCCAGGGCACACAGGAGAAGCACCCATCTGCTTCTCCACCCCTCCCCCTCTCCTTCCTCTCTGTCTCTCTCTTCCCCTCCCACAGCGAGGCTCCATTGGAGCAGAGATGGCCTGGGCGCTGGGGATGGCTCCTTGGCCTCTGCCCCAGGCGCTAGAGTGGCTCTGGTCGCGACAGAGCGACGCCCCGGAGGGGCAGAGCATCGCCCCCTGGTGGGCAGAGCATCGCCCCTGGTGGGCGTGCCGGGTGGATCCCGGTTGGGCGTATGCGGGAGTCTGTCTGACTGTCTCTCCCCGTTTCCAGCTTTGGAAAAATACAAAAAAAAACACAAAACCCAAAAAAACTGATGATTGATGCTTCTCATCTCTCTGTTCCTGTCTGTCTGTCCCTGTCTATCCCTCTCTCTGACTTTCTCTCTCTGTCTCTGTAAGAAAAAAATTATTGTCAATGTTACAAATTAAGATTGCTAATATAAATTATGAGTAACTATGTTTTGAATTATCTTATAGTCACTAATAGAAAGCATTATTAATATGGGTAACATTCTAATTGTTACTATAAATAATTAATGATATTAAAGTTATGATTACTAATATAAATTATGAGAATCTTATGAATCAAATTTTAGTTACAAATAGAAATTGATGCCTGACCAGTGGTGGCACAGTGAATAAAGCGTCCACTCATAATGCTGAAGTCTCCTGTTGGAAGCCTCAAGGTCAAGGTCACTGGCTCTGAACAGGGGCTCCTCAGCACAGGGCTGCTGGCTCAAGCCAGGGATCATTCACATGATCCCAAAGTTCACCAGCTGGAGCCCAAAGGTCACTGGCATGAAAAGCCCAAGGTGGCTAGCTTGAGCAAGGGGACACTGACACAGGCCTGGTCAAGGCACATATGAAAAGCTCAATGTACAACTACAAGTTGATGCTTCTCAGTCTCTCTTCCCTCTCTTGGAAGCAATCAATGAACTAAAGTGAAAGCAACTAAGAGTTGATGGGTTTTGCCCTCTCTCAGTCTCTCTCTCCCTTCCTGTCTCAGTCTCTCTCTCTCAAAAAAAAAAAAAAAAAAAAAAAAAAAAAAAAAAAAAGAAGAAAGAAAGAAAGAAAAGAAAAAGAAACTGCCCTGGTTAGAGCATCATCCTGAAGCACGGAGTTTACCGGTTCAATTCCCGGTCAGGGGACATACAAGAATAGAAGAATGTTCCTATCTCTTTCTCTCTCTCTCCCTCTTCCTCTCTCACTAAAGTCAATAAATAAAAATGTAAAAGAAAGAAATATTAAAGAAGAAAAAGAAATTGAATCACCATTACTAATGCTGACAAACTAAAATAATTTTTTTTAATTTAACAATATTACAAATTATGCTTACTTACATAAATAATCATCACTAGTTTTATTAATTAAATTAAAATTAAATATCAATATTGACCCAACATCACCAACTTGGCTGAATAACATTGGCACTACTATTAAAAATTCTTATCAGCCTGACCTGTGGTGGCGCAGTGGATAAAGGATCGACCTGGAATGCTGAGGTAGCTGGTTCAAAACCCTGGGCTTGCCTGGTCAAGGCACATATGGGAGTTGATGCTTCCTGCTCCTCCTCCCTTCTCTCCTCTCTCTTCCCTAAAAATAAATAAATAAAATCTTAAAAAAAATTCTTATCAGTATTACAAATTATGATCACTGATATATAATTTCACAGTGTTATAAATTAAATTAACTTACAGATGAACATCAAATTATTAGTTCTAAGGAAACTCAATTTGTTTATCATTATAAAGATAATTCTACATTCTTTGAGAGACAGTATATCTGACTATAATTAAGAGCATGGACTCTGTAGCCAGAATTTCTGCATTGGAAACCTAGCTCCACAATGTACTAGCTTTTTAACATAGGAAACATCATTGAAATGCTTTGTGCCTCAGTTTACTCATTTATAAAGTGTGAGTAATAATAGTTTCTGTATCATAGAGTTGGTGTGAGAATTAAATTAATGAATGAAAGTGATTAGAACAGTGCATCTGTTATATATTAACTGTTATTTAAATGTTAAGAAAGTTCTCTTTTATTCCTAGCTTGTTGAACGTTTTTATCATAAAAGGGTGTTAGATTTTGTTACATGCTTTTTTGTGTTTATTGATATGATCATGTGGGTTTTGTCCTTTATTCTATGAATATGACGTTTACATTAATTGGTTTTCATACAAGTTGGGCCACACTTGCATTCTTGGACCAAATCCCACCTGACTTGATATATGGTCTTTTTACATGTTGTGGGATTCAGTATTTTGTTGAGAATTATGGTTTTTATAATTACAAGAGCCATTGGTCTATAGTTTTCATATGCTGTCTTTGTCTGGTTTAGGTATCAACCTCATAGAATGAGATGGACAGTGTTCCCTTCTCTTCTATTTTTGAGAAGAGTTTGTGACAGATTGGTTTTAATTCTCTTTAAATGTTTGTTAGAATTCACCAGTGTGGTCCTGGGCCTTTCTTTGCAGGAAGTATTTTTTAAATTACCATTAGTCATTCAATCTCCTCACTTACTTTAAGTTTATTAAGATTTTCTATTTCTTTTTGAGTCAATTTTAGTAGTTTGTGTCTTTCTAGGAATTTGTCCATTTCATCTAAGTTTTTTAATTTATTGGCATAAAATTGTTTTGAATACTGCCTTATAATCCTTTTCTGTAAGATCAGTGTTATGTCCCCTCTTTCATTTGTGATTTTAATAATGAGTTTTCTCTATTTTTTTTCATAGACTAAAGGTTTGGCAGTTTTGTTGGTCTTTCCAGAGAGCTAACTTTTAGTTTCATTGATTTTCTCTATTGTTTTTCTGTTTTCTTCTTTCATTTATTTCTACTCTAATCTTTATACTTCTTTTCTCCTGTTTTCTCTGTGCTTATTTTGTTCTCAAGATGGAAGATTAGATTATTGATTTGATATCTCTCATCTTTTTATTTATTTATTTTTATTTTTTTACAGAGACAGAGAGAGAGTCAGAGAGAGGGAGAGACAGGGACAGACAGGAACAGAGAGATGAGAAGCATCAATCATTAGTTTTTTTTCGTTGCACGTTGCAACACCTTAATTGTTCATTGATTGCTTTCTCATGTGTGCCTTGACCGCGGGCCTTCAGCAGACCTAGTAACCCCTTGCTCGAGCCAGCGACCTTGGGTCCAAGCTGGTGAGCTTTTGCTCAAACCAGATGAGCCCGTGCTCAAGCTGGCGACCTCCGGGTCTCGAACCTGGGTCCTCGGCACCCCAGTCCGACACTCTATCCACTGTACCACCACCTGGTCAGGCTCTCTCATCTTTTCAAATATTCACATTTACAACTATCAATTTCCCTCTTGTCACTACTTTAGCTACATACATTAAGTTTTGGTATGTTGGATTTTCTTTTCCATTCATCTCAAAGTATCTTCTAATTTCCCTAGTGATTTCTTCTTTGATCCATTGGTTATTTAGGAGCATGTTGTTTGCTTTCCACATATTTGTAAATTTCCCAATTTCCTTCTGTTATTGGTTTCTAATTTCATCCAGTTGTGGTCAGAGAACATTTGTATGATTTCAGTCCTGTTACATTTATTAAGATTTGTTTTGTGGCTTAACATATAGTCTGTCCTGGAGTTGTTCCATGTGCACTTGAGAAGAAGGTGTATTCTCCTGTTGTAGGGTGGAGTTCTACAGATGTTTGTTATGTCCTGTTGCTTTATAATGTAGTTCAAGTCTTCTCTTATTGATCTCTGTTTGGTTATTATATCTTTTATTTAAAGTGAGGTTTTAAAGTCTCTAACCAATATTGTTGAATTATTTCTCCTTTGAATACTGCCTATTTTTGTTTTATGTATTTTAGAGTTTTATTGTTATGAGCATATTGTTTCTCATTGCTGTATCTTTTTGATAGATTAACTCTTTTATCAGTATAAAATGGCCTTCTTTACTTTTAGTAACAATTTCATTTTCAAGTCTATTTTATCTGATGTTAGTATAACCATTCCAGCTTTCTTTTAGTTACTGTTTGCATGGTAAATATTTTTCCATCCATTTACTTTCAACTTATTTGTGTCTTTGAATTTAAAGTGTGTCTCTTGTAGACAGCATATAATTGGGTCATATTTTTTAAAATTTATTCTGCCTATCTCTTACTTTTAATTGGAATGTTTAATTAATTTACATTTAATGTAATTAGTGGTAAAGTAGAATTTATGTTTATAATTTTGCTATTTGTGTTCTATATTTCTTATGTCTTTTTTTCCTCCATTAATGTATACTTTTGTGTTAAGTAAATATTTCCATGTTTTTTCAAAAAATAATTTCCTTAGCCTAACCAGGTGGTGGCGCAGCAGATAGAGTATTAACCTGGAATGCTGAGGACCCAGGTTCAAAACCCTGAGGTTGCTGGCTTGAGTGCAGGTTCATCTGGCTTGAGCACAGGCTCACCAGCTTGAGCATGTGGTCACTGGCTTGTGTGTGGGATCATAGACATGACCTCATGGTTGCTGGTTTGAGCCCAAAGGTCACTGGCTTGAAGCCTAAGGTTGCTGGTTTGAGCCCACGGTTGCTGGCTTGATCAAGGGGTCACTGGCTCTGCTGGAGTCCTCACACACACACATACACTCAGTAAAGACATGTATGAGAAGCAATCAATGAACAACTAAAAATGCCTCAACTACGAATTGATGCTTTGCATCTCTCTCCCTTCCTGTCTGTCTGTCTTTGTCTGTCTCTGTCTTTCTCTCTCTCTGTCTGTCTCTTGCTAAAATAAGAAATATATATATTATTTCCTTAGTGGTTTCCCTGGGGATTACAATTAACATCTTAATTTATATCATTCTTATTTGAATTAATACTAATTTAATTTCAATGGTATTTTAAATATTTTAAAATTTCTTCTTCATAGCTTTATTCCCTCACCACTCCTTTGTGCTATTATTGTCATACAAATTACACCTTTACACATCATGCACTCATGAATATAGACTTATAATTATTGCTTGATGCATTTGGGTTTTAAATCAGAGAAATAAAGTATTATAAACAAAAGAAATATATTCATAGCATTTTTTTATATTTACCTATATAGTTACTTTTACAAGTGCTTTTTATTTCTTCATTGGAATTTGAGTTACTTAATGTCTAGTGTCATTTCAATTCAGCCTGAAGGACTTTCTTTTTTTTTTTTTTTTTTTGTATTTTTCTGAAGCTGGAAACGGGGCGAGACAGTCAGACAGACTCCCGCATGCGCCCGACCGGGATCCACCCGGCAAGCCCACCAGGGGCGACTCTCTGCCCACCAGGGGGCGTTGCTCTGCCGAGACCAGAGCCACTCTAGCGCCTGGGGCAGAGGCCAAGGAGCCATCCCCAGCGCCCGGGCTATCTTTGCTCCAATGGAGCCTTGGCTGAGGGAGGGGAAGAGAGAGACAGAGAGGAAGGGGGAGGGGGGGTGTGGAGAAGCAAATGGGCGCTTCTCCTATGTGCCCTGGCCGGGAATTGAACCCCGGTCCCCCGCACGCCAGGCCGACGCTCTACCAATGAGCCAACCGGCCAGGGCCCTGAAGGACTTTCTTAGTATTTCCTGTAGAACTGTGCTCGTGATCAATTATCTCAGTTTTTGTTTACTGTGAATGTCTTAATTTCTCCTTTTTTTGATATTAAAACAATTTTTTATTACATTTTACCTTTAATATTATTTTGTATTAGTTTCAGGTGTACAACTTAGTGGTTAGACAACCATATACCCTATAAAATGTCCCCCCTGATATTTTCAGCTCCCAACTGGCACCATGTATAGTTATTACAATGTTATTGACTATATTTCCAATGCTGTACTTTACATCCCCATATTATTTTGAAACTACCAATTTGTATTTTTCAATCCCATTCCTTCATTTTTGAAGTATCATTTTTAAGGATATAAAACTCTTACTTGACAATATTTTTCTTTCAGTGTTTTTAATATGTTCCATTGCTTTCTGTCATCTAAGTTTTCTGTGAGAAATCAGCTATTAATTTTACTGAGGATCCCTTGAATGTGATGACTCACTTCTCTCTCTTTGGCCTTTTTAAGTTTGTTTATGATGCATCTAGATGTAGATCTCTACAGGTTTATCCTACTTAAAGTTCAGTGAGCTTCTTGGATGTATAGATTAATACTTTTATAAAATTTGGGAGGTTTGCCTGACCTGTGGTGGTGCAGTGGATAAAGCATTGACCTAGAATGCAGAGGTTGCTGCTTCAAAACCCTGGGCTTGCCTGTTCAAGGTACATACAAGAAGCAACTACTGTACTATGAGTTGATGATGCTTCCTGTTCCGCCCCTTTTGTATCTTTCTCTCTCATCTCTAAATTCAATAAATAACATCTTTTTAAAAAAATTTGGGAGGTTTTCAGCACCTTGCTCTCTCTTCTCCCCTTTTGGGACTCTCATTATATGTGTTTTGACATATTTTATAGTGTTCCACAGTTCTCTGAGACTCCATTCATTTTGTTTATTTTTTCCTTTATGTTCCTCAGATTGGATTATCTCAGTTGCCCTAGCTTCAAATTCACTGATTCTTTCCTCTCAGCACAAATCTACTGTTGAGCCCCTTATTTTTTATTTCAGTTACTGTATTTTTCAATTTCAGTATTTTATTATTTAGAATTTCTGTCTCTTTATTGACAATCTCTATTTGTTAAAACACCATTCTTATTTACTCATTTACTTCTTTAAACATGGTTTTCTTTAGTTCTTTGAAAATATTTTAAATAGCTGATTTATAGTCTGTCTATTAATTTCAGCGTCTGGGCTTCCTCAGGGACAGTGTCTATTGAATGCTTTATTTTTCTGTGTTTGGGGTATTTTATTGTTTCTTTGACTGACTCATAATTTTTTGTTGAAAATTTAACATTTTAAATATTATGATGTGGTAACTCTGGAAATCAAATTCTTTGCCATTTTTAGGGTTTGTTTTTGTTCTTTGTTTTTTAGTGCTCTTCCTGAACTAATTTTGTAAAGTTTGTATTCTTTGTCATATATGACCACTGAAGTTTCTGGTCCATTAGGTTAGTGGTCAATTCATGATTGGACAGATACTTCTTTAAACACTTAGAACCAGTAAATCTCCAAGCTTTTGCTGGTGGACTCTGTGTGCATGTCGGTGTATGCCTTCAATGCTCAGGCAGAGTATTTACAACTTTGCATTAGCCCTTACTACTTGTGCAGAGCCTCGAGGTCAGCCAGAGATCTTAGACATGCACACAGCCTTATGCATATTTGTGGCTTCCTAGATTCCCAGGAATATGTCAGAACTTTTCAAAGTCTCCTACGGAGATCTCATTACCCAATTTTTCTGTTAGACTTTTTGGTCAGCTTATAGTTTGTCATAGGTAGAGTTTTCTTTCTTTTTTAATTATTTTTATTTATTTATTCATTTTTAGAGAGGAGAGAGAGAGACAGAGAGGGATAGAGAGGAGAGAGAGACAGAGAGAGGGAGAGAAGGGGGGAGGAGCTGGAAGCATCAACTCCCATATGTGCCTTAACCAGGTAAGCCCAGGGTTTCGAACCGGCAACCTCAGCATTTCCAGGTCGACGCTTTATCCACTGCACCACCACAGGTCAGGCCCATAGGTAGAGTTTTCTAAGAAAGTGCCAGACAGTTCAAATAAGGATAGTTTTCTGTGAATGAAATTTTGAAGGGACTCCAACCTTGTTCTGCCTCCTCCTGTGTTTGCTAGGCTGCCGATTTACATCAGAATAGCAAGGCTTAAAAAAAAAAAAGAATAGCAAGGCTTTTGTTTTCAAGGCTTTTGTAGAGGTAGGGGGAAAGGGATGGGAACAGGAAAAGTTAAAATGCCACAAAACTGCCTGTTCTTTCTGAGATTCAGCTATTTTTTTAAAAATGCTATAAACTTTTGGTCAATTTTTAAATGTCTGAAAAAATTTGATTTTGACATTTTTTTTTTCAGTATTCTGATTACTTTTTGGAGGAGAGGATTTTTATAGGTGCTTACTCTTGCATTTCCACTGACATCAAGGCATATTTTGTTTTTTCCCGCCTTGATGCTAGGATAATGTATTTCAAAGGCAAGATATGGCAGCTAGGTGTACTTATTGCTACTGGAATGTCCTTGCATCTAGGCTTCCTCATTGTACAGAGCAAGGAAATTCCATATATATAATATATATGTCATATGAAATTTTCTAATATTATATATATATATAGTGTATTCAGACCAATTACTCTAGTTTTAACTCAACACATTACAGTGTTTCCCCAATTTTATATTTTATTTCTAACCTTACCCCATTCTATATTTTATTTCTCTTCTCTACCAATGAGAACCTTAGCCTCCAACATAACCAATATATTTACTCATTTGTTCCATACTACAATACACAGAAAACATTTTTAGAATATAAACACCTATATGACTGTGAAAAATGAATTTAGTAAGTTGGAGTGTGACATGTGTTAGCCTTTTTATGTCTTTAGACAAGGATATACAAAGTACTCATTCAATAGTTTCTTGGTTGCCTAGCTGGGTAGTTCAGTTTGTTGAAGCATCGTCTTGATATGCCAAAGTTACAGGTTTGATCCCTGGTCAGAGCACATACAAGAATCAACCATTGAATGTATAAATAAGTGGAACAACAAATCAGTTTCTCTGCTCTCTGTCTCCTTTCTTGTCTCTCTAAAATTAATTAATCAATAAAAATTTTTAAAAAGTTATTTGTTTTAGTTCATGTTATTTCTCATTCAGCATGGTTATGTTAGTTTATGTTATTTATTCTAGTTCAAATGTAGACTGTTTCTCTTTGTATTAAATTTTAGTTTCCTCCCTAATTATGCTGATTTAATATTAAAATTTTAAATGTAAGACATTAGCATGATTCCAAAAGTCAAAATATAAAAAGGCATATGAAGATAAAATTTAAAATCTAGATGAAATGGGTAATTTTCCAGGGAAACACAGTTAACAAGAATTGACCCTATTAAAGCTTAACAGTCCAGTCTCCATAAAAGAAATAAAGTTATTAAAAAACTACTCCATAAAAAAGCCTCAGGCCCAGATGTTTTCACAGGGAAATTCTACCAAACTGTTAGTGAGCAGTAAATACCAATACCAAATAAATTATTTCAGAGAACATAAAATGAAGAGAAACTTTCACATTATTTTCTAAAGGAATTATAACATTGAGAACACAAAAAAATGCATTAACCATTTTAGTCATGAATATCAATATGAAAATCTAAATAAAATATTACCAAATGAATTCAAAACTACATTAAGAAAACAAGAACTTCCAGTGAAGATGTTGGTATAGGTAAATGCGGCACTCTAATCCTCCCCCCCACACACACACACAACCACCTCAAAATTACAACTAAACTACAGAACAACTATCATTCAGAACCATCTGAAATCTAGCTGAATGGCAGTTCTACAACGAGGGATTTAAAGAAGCCACATCAAGACTGGTCAGAGGCCCTGTCCAGGCGGTGGCGCTGTGGATAGAGCATCGGACTGGGATGCAGAGGACTCAGGTTCGAGACCCAGAGGTCGCCAGCTTAAGCGCAGACTCATCTGGTTTGAGCAAAGCTCACCAGTTTGGACCCAAGGTCACTGGCTCAAGCAAGGGGTTACTCAGTCTGCTGAAGGCCCACGGTCAAGGCACGTATGAGAAATCAATCAATGAACAACCAAGGTGTCGCAACGAAAAACTGATGATTGATGCTTCTCATCTCTCTCTGTCCCTGTCTGTCCCTCTGACTCTCTCTCCCTGTCCTTGTTAAAAAAAAAAAAAAAAAAGACTGGTAGGAGGGGCAGAGACACGGAACAGGCTGATCCCACACCCACAAGTGGAGGTTTAAAATTGAGAAGGATAGCTCGGCTGTAGAGGTTACTCCTGAGCAACGAAGGGTCCCAGCCCCACACCAGGCTTATCCGTGCCAGCGAGAGAAGTTCCCATAACTTCTGGTGATAAAAACCAGAGGAGATTGTAGCTGAAGGAGAGAGCAGGCTGCTAGAGTCCCAGGTGTTTCTCTTAAAGGACCCACACACAGAGACTTACTTGGACTTACTCCCTCTAAGCTCCATCACTGGGGCAGCAGCTTGAAAGGAACTAGGGACATCTGTGGAGCTGGAGACATCAAGACAAGAGCTGGAGGGCAGCTTTTTTCCAGACAAAAGTGCTAGCAGATGCCATTGTTCCTTTTTTAAGATATGCTTCCCCCCCCACAGAGCCAACAAGGGGGTGCCATATCTGAATTTCCATCAACCTAGCTCCCATTGTTTGCCCCACCCAGGTGATTCCCTGAGGTCCAGCTCCACCCAACTTGCAGGTCCATCTTCTGAGCCATTTTCAGTGGCTTGTCCATACAAACTGCCTGTGTTAGCTCAGGCTTCGGACTTTCCTAAAACCTCTCAAATAAACAGCATGTGGCTTCTGAATACCCCATATCTCTTGCTAAGTGGCCCCAGACCCAGCACTAGCAGCAGCTGGCCTGGTTCACAGCTTGGCACCTCCAAATCCAACACAAGTAGCAGCCATCTGCATATTGCTCTGTAGTTTGTGCCAGGTGGTCCCAGGCAGGGCAGAGGAAATGGCTGATCTTGCACCTCCCAGGAGGTCCCAGAGCAGACTTGATGGACCAGAATACAACCTTACCACCTCCACAAGCAACACACTCAAAGAGCAGATTCCGTGAGCACCAAAGCCCCACTGAATCAAGTCCTGCTCCTTAGGGTCAGCTCCTCCACAACAGCTCCTCCACTGTAGTTGCAGCCAGTTCTTAAAGCTGATCAGCTTAGGAGTCAGTCCTTCACAGTGACACCAACAACAATCAAGGCTCAACTACAACAAGACAATGCACACAACCCACATAGGGGTGCACGTGTAGGGCCCAGCACAGGTGACTGGGGAGGCTCTGACACTGGACCCTACAGGACACCTACTACACAAGGCCACTCTACCAAGTCTGGGAGATGTAGTAGCTCTACTTAATACATAGAGGCAAACAGAGGGAAGCAGCAGCAGAACAGAGAATGTGGAGATAAAGAAACATGTCCCAAGTGAAAGAACAGGAGAACGCTCAAGAAAAAGAACTAAACAAAATAGAAGCAAGCCATCTACCAGATGCAGAGTTCAAAACACTAGTCATAAGGATGCTCAAGGAACTTAGTGAAAACTTCAACAAAGAAATAGTAAGCATAAAAAAGGACATAGAAACCATTGGAAAAATTAGTCAGAAATGAAGGATACACTAACTGAAATGAAGAATAATTTACAGGAATCAACAGTAGAGTAGATCAAGCCAAGAATCAAATCAGCAATTTGGAATATAAGGAAGCAAAAACAAACAAAAAAAAAAAAAAAACACCCAATCAGAAGAGCAAAAAGAAAAAAGAATAAAAAAATTTGAAAATAGTGTAAGCAGCCTCTGGAACAACATTTACACCAATGGGTGATGGAGGGAGAAGGGAGAGAGCAAGAAATTGAAAGTCTATATGAAAAATAATGACAGGAAACTTCCTTAACCAGGTGAAGGAAATAGATATACAAGTCTAGGAAGCACAGAAAGTTCCAAACAAGATGAACCCAAGGAGGCCCACAACAAGTCACGTAATTAAAATGCAAAAGGTTAAAGACAAAGAGAGAATCTTTATTTATTTATTTTTTTATTTTTGACAAGAGAGAATCTTAAAAGCAACAAGAAAAAAGCAGTTAGTTACCTACAGAGAGCTCCCATAAGACTGTCAGCTGATTTCTCAACAGAGACTTTACAGGCCAGAAGAGAGTGGCAAGAAATATTCAAAGTGATGAGAAGCAAAGACCTACAACCAAGGTTACTCTACCCAGCAAAGCTATCATTTAGAATTGGACAGATAAAGAGCTTCCCAGACAAGAAAAAACTAAAGGAGTTCATCACCACTAAACCAGTATTATATGAAATGTTAAAGGGTCTTAAAGAAGAAGAAGAAAAAATAAAGATAAAAAGTATGAACAATAAAATAGCAACAAATACATGTCTATCAACCACTGAATCTAAAAAACCAAATAAACAAGCAGAACAGAAACAGACTCATAGATACAGAAAACATTTTGACGGTTGCCCGTTAGGGGGTCGGTTGGGGGATGGGTGAAAAAGGTGAAGGGATTAAGAAGTACAAATTGGTTGTTACAGAACAGTCATGGGGATGTAAAGTACAACATAGAGAAAATAGTAATGTTTTAATAACTCTGTATGGTGTCAGATGGGTACAACGCTTATTAGGATGATCACTTAGTAAGTCATATAATGTCTAATCACTGGGTTGTACACCTGAAACTAATATAATATTGTATGTCAACTGTTATTAAAAAATTTAAGGCCCTGGCCGGTTGGCTCAGTGGTAGAGTGTCGGCCTGGTGTGCAGAAGTTCCGGGTTCGATTCCCGGCCAGGGCACATAGGAGAAGCGCCCATTTGCTTCTCCACCCCCCCCTCCTTCCTCTCTGTCTCTCTCTTCCCCTCCCGCAGCCAAGGCTCCATTGGAGCAAAGATGGCCCGGGCGCTGGGGATGGCTCCTTGGCCTCTGCCCCAGGCGCTAGAGTGGCTCTGGTCTCGGCAGAGCGACGCCCGGAGGGGCAGAGCATCGCCCCCTGGTGGGCGTGCCGGGTGGATCCCGGTTGGGCTTATGCGGGAGTCTGTCTGACTGTCTCTCCCCGTTTCTAGCTTCGGAAAAATACAAAAAAAAAATTAAAAATGATTAAAATGAAAATATTATAGTGTAACCAAGTAAGTGAGTTTACTTCTGGGCATACAAGAATGGTTTGTTATAGGTAATGTATTAATATATATAATACAACATATTAGTAGATCTAAGGAGAAAGCCATTATTTCCATAAATGTGTATTTTTTTTAAGTAAGAGGAGGGGAGATAGTGAGACAGATCTCTGCATGAGCCCCGACCAGGATCCACCCAGCAACACCCATCTGGGATTCACGCTCAAATCAACCTACCTATTCTTAGCACCTGAGGCTGATGCACTAGGACCAATCAAGCCAGTGGCTGCGGGAAGGGAAGAGGGAGAAAAGGGGGAGAGAAGCAGATTGCTTCTCTTGTGTACCCTGACTGGGAATCAAACCTGGGACATCCATACATCCACTGAGCCAGTTGGCCAGGGCTAAATATTTTTAAATCCTTTGGCAAAATTCAACATATATTCTGATAAAAATCTGCCAAAAATAGAAATCAAGTGATACCCTCTTATCATGATAAAATTTGTATACCTCAGTCCTAAAGTTATTATCAACTTAATGGAACAACATGGAAGGCATTTCCACCAAGATCAGGAACAGGACAAAGTGCCCACTGTCTCCACTTCTTTTCAATATTGTACTTGTGGATATTGGACCAATGCAAATAGACTAAGAAAAATAATTATAGATGTAAGAATGGGTAAAAAGGAAATAAAAATAGCTCTATTTATAGATGATATGATAGTACACCTAGAAATCCCCCAAAGAATAACAAAGTTAATAAAACAACAAAAGAATTCAGTAACAACAGAATATAAAATCAACATACAGAAATCAGCAGTTTTCATATGCACGGATAACAAAATAGAATGATAATGGAGAATAAGTCCCCATTTGTGGTTACAAAACAAAAAAGATAAAATACTTTGGGATAAAGTCAACAGGGGATATGCAAACTTATATGAGAAGTTTAAAACACTCCTGGAAGATATAAAGGTAGACTTACACAAATGGAAAGTTGTTCCTTGTTTTTGGATAAGATGAAATAACATCACAAAGATGTCAGTTCCCTTCTCAGCTTATATGTTATAAATTTAATATGACCCTCCTATAAGCTTTTATCTACATCTGGACAAATTGAGAGTGAAATTCATATGGACATGCAAACATGCAGTGATAATTAAGAAAACACTGAGTCTGGGTGGATTAGTCGTATCAGCCTACAAGGAGTCCAATCCCTCTGCCAGCAAATGATGTATTGTACAGAGCCTTTCTAATTTAAACAGTATGATACTGACATATGAATAGACAGACTGACAGACTAAAGGAAGAAAAATTAAAAGTCCAGATATAGATTCATTTGCATATGGAAATGTAGTAGGTGATAAATGTAGCAAGCTTTGTTTTTGACATTTAAATTCTTCATTGGTCTAAAATTGATTTTCTTTTATTCTTTTTTTTTAGCACTCTTGCAAACATCTTTATTACTTAACACTTCTCTACATGCATTATAGAATGACTGTCACATTCATTCACTTACATAACAATATTCTCAAAATAGCAAGCATGTAGCACTGGTTTTTTTTTAAGCGAGAGAAAGAGAGAGAGAGAGGACAGACAAGATGGGAGAGAGGTGAGAAGCATCAATTCTCCATTGTGGCACCTTAGTTGTTCATCAATGATTGCTTTCTCATATGTGCCTTGACTGGGGGGTGGGGGTGGGGCTCCAGCCGAGGCAATGACCCCTTGCTCAAGCCAGCGACCTTGGCCTCAAGCCAGCTACCTTGGGCTTCAAGCCAGTGACCTTTGGGCTCAAGCCAGGCACCTTTGGGCTCAAGCCAATGACCATGGGGTCATGTCTATGATCCACACTCAAGCCAGCGACCTCACGCTTAAGCCAGTGACCTCAGGGTTTCAAACCTGAGTTCTCTGTGTCCCAGGCCAATGCTCTATATCCACTGTGCCACCACCTGGACAGGCACATGTAGCACTCTTAACAAATATTTTTATTACATGTATTTGTTGGAATTGACTTTCATATGCAGTGTGAGGTAGGTAAGGGTCCAATTTCATCTTTTTCCTTTTAGGCAATCCTTTTCCCCCAACTGATCTGCTATGCCACCTCTGTCATATACTAAAATCTCACATATGTGTGGAGCAGGTTCCAGACCCTATTCTAGTCCACTGGTCACTTTCTCTATACCTGTACCAATGCAGTACTATCTTAATAACTATATTTTCTCATTAATTCCCGATATTATTTAGGAATATCAGGTAGAGTAGTTGAACCTCCTGGTTGTTCTGCAGCTGTATAGAGGCTATTTTTGTCAGGACAGAAAGAACAGAATTTCAGAGGCCAGGAAGAAGACAGAGTTAATGGTGGGTAGTGGTGGTGGGTGGTGGCAGAAGCATTAGACCTCTTGTAGACCAACTTGCCACCCTATTTCCTCTTTGTTCCTCACCCCGCTGTGCAGCCCGTAGGGGCAAAAGGTAGGCCTGAATTTGCAGAAGTAGTTTTCCCCCATTTTGTACTTTGAAGCTCTGATGGGAAGGTTGCCTAGCCTCCATCATGTGGTGGGAGACACAGATCAGGGCTCCACTACCACATCTACTCCCGTCTGGCTCCACTACCACATCTACTCCCGTCCGAGTCGCAGACCGCCAGGAATCTTCAGTGCTGCTCAGCTCAGCATGTCTTAGTTGTTACCAGTCGAGGTAGGGTACATGGGAAGACCCTGTTAAGCACAATTTGACTTCTCTGTACACCAGCTTTCTTAGCTTGATGATCTGCTTATGTCAACTTGGATCGTGTAGACTTAGGGGTGGGGGTGCTATGGGAATAAGAACTTCACCTCCCTTGCTATCTGCATTCTAGGTGATTGATTTATGGCTCCACAAATATTTTTTTCTTTTTCTTTTTCTGAAATAACATTTATTTCGAAAGAGAAACCATATTAGAGCATCATTGATAACACAAAAGTTATTTTTTACACCTTTAGCAATTCTAATAACAATTGGATTCTATACGCACTCAGCAAATATTTAAAAAGGTTCACAATGTAATAGATGGAGTCCAATCCCAAAATCTCTCTGGATCCAGTCCTTTCTGTGAGTTCAGGATTCATGGTATCTGTGCAGTGAGGAAAGAGAGGGTGCTTTGGGGTGGGAATTAATGGGGTCAGGGATGCAAGGATTGTGTGAAAGAATAGGGCAGAAGTGAGTGAGGAAATGAAAGAAAGAGCAGGAGAGATATGTCATAGGTTGGGAGGTTTTCATTTAAGGGGCCAGTGTCACTAAGATGTAACAAATCCCAAAAAGCAGACATATTATAAGTATGTAACTCATTGAATTTTCACAAAGTGAGCACACTTTTGCCGCTTACACCCAGATCAAGAAACAGAACATGATCAGATAGATTTCCCATCACAAAAGTTGATGGTTTTTGTGATGGTCAAGGGGGCAGTTGGGGGAAGTTGGTGGGATTAGGGAAGTTTTGAAGTTTGAGGAAGGCAGTCACCAGCTCACTGTGGCTGAGTAGAAGTTTGGGTCCAAGGCAGGAGCCTGTTGTATCTGAAGATTCAATAACAGATATCGGTCACCAGTGAAGGTAGCTAAGTTTACAGCTTCGTGTTCTTGCCAGTGCTCAGTCAAGCAGATGTCCTTGCATGGACACTGCAAGGTTGGGTTCAAGTATGTGGCTTTGCGGGGGTGTCAGTGAAGCACCTGGAGGTGGTTGGGCAGGGAGCACTGCTCCACATGCTTCTCCTCATAGTTTCTGCCTCTGGAAGAGAAGGACAGCAGGGACTAAGAAAGAGCAGGGCCCTGGCCAGTTGGCTCAGCGGTAGAGCGTCGGCCTGGCGTGCAGGGGACCCGGGTTCGATTCCCGGCCAGGGCACATAGGAGAAGCACCCATTTGCTTCTCCACCCCCCCCCCTCCTTCCTCTCTGTCTCTCTCTTCCCCTCCTGCAGCCAAGGCTCCATTGGAGCAAAGATGGCCCGGGCGCTGGGGATGGCTCCTTGGCCTCTGCCCCAGGCGCTAGAGTGGCTCTGGTCGCAGCAGAGCGACGCCCCAGAGGGGCAGAGCATCGCCCCCTGGTGGGCGTGCCGGGTGGATCCCGGTCGGGCGCATGCGGGAGTCTGTCTGACTGTCTCTCCCCGTTTCCAGCTTCAGAAAAATACAAAAAAAAAAAAAAAAAAAAAAAAAAAGAAAGAAAGAGCAGGAGGGCCAGGGCACAGTGAAAGGGAATAGTGAAAGGTGAAACAGGGAAGAGTGGAGAGCAGGAAGGAAAGAAGACAGCAAGGATGGGGGAACAGGGGTAGGGAAAGGGATGTGGAACATGGAGAAGGAGCAGAGGGCAGGAAATAGGGAGCAGGGCAAGGAGCAGGGAACAAGGAAAGGAAGTAGGGGCTGGCAAACAGGAACAGGGAGCAGAAAGAACAGGGCAGAGTGGGTGCTGTGGCTGTAGGCATACCCGCGAGGTGCACTCAAGACCCAGTGGCATTCTTTCTTGTAGATATTCAGGAAGCCTCCCTGATATGCTCCTCCCTGAGCCACTTCTACAGTACACCACTCACTCCCTGAAGTGCAGGTTCCCATCTTTCAAAGAGCCTAGAGGAGAACAGATATCATGCCCTGATTGTCTCTAGTGTGACTAGAGTCCTTTGGCCAAGAGACACTGTGATCTCACCCCAAGTGGTCAGTCCAAGATTCAAGACACTATTGATCAGGGACTGAATGTGTGTGCTTGGCTGCTATTGGAAAACACAGTATGCTGGGATGGGCGACACTTCATGGGACAATTCCTCAAGGAAGGGACACTTTATTCCAGTGCTGGAACAGGCCTGAGGATGGGGACTTCATGCAAAGTGAGGACAGGCTGGCTGACCTGTGATAAGGAATTCCTAAAGGGGAACCTCTCCTCATGTGCAGACATAACTACATTGTTCTTTATATTCAGGTACTTCTGTGAACCAGAGGTACGGGACCCCTTTAGGAACTTGATTGTCTGTGAGGGGGGAAAGGGAGAGGGACACTAAAACAAAGGAGCATTTATAGGTTGAGGATGTGTGGTCTGAGTATCATATCACATCAGTAGCCTTTAGCTGGCAGAGACCCACCTCAGTCCCTCAGCCAGAACAGGGTCAGGAGTTTGTATTTTGGTGGAGAAACGGGGGGGGGGGAGAGGTGTGCAGGGTGCCCTCTAATTTGACCTCATAATGCCTCATGGTCTCAGTGAGGGGATTGAGCCCCAGGAATCAAGCCATGAGGATGTGGGGTGGGAGAAATGTCTCAGGCCAGGCAGGGGACCATTTGGAGTTCAGGAATTCAAGATGTTCTTTATCCCCAAGACTCTTGAAAAAAAAAAACACCCCAATTAGCAGTTTGCAGAGCACCTCCTCTCCAAGCTCTACCACTTCACTGGCTTTATCCCCCCTTGTGGAACCTGACTGCGAGTCCCTGTGTTAGAGGCCTCTCTGAGGTCTGCCCAAACTTGCCCATGTTACAGTTACAGCAAACAGTATGGGATGCGGCTGCTAGCACCTGAAGGCCCACCTACAGGTGGTCATGAACAGACCAGGAGAGAAACAGGCACCAGCAGGAAGGCAGGATTCATGGCAGAGGCTTAAGGGATGTGGTAGGGGGAGGGTTGAATCATGGCTTTTCCCCAGCCCAGCTCAACCCCAAGCAAAACAGGATTCAGAAAGCAGCCATCTAGGCCCTGGCCAGTTGGCTCAGCGGTAGAGCGTCGGCCTGGCGTGCGGGGGACCCGGGTTCGATTCCCAGCCAGGGCACACAGGAGAAGGGCCCATCTGCTTCTCCACCCCCCCTCCTTCCTCTCTGTCTCTCTCTTCCCCTCCCGCAGCCAAGGCTCCATTGGAGCAAAGATGACCCGGGCGCTGGGAATGGCTCCTTGGCCTCTGCCCCAGGCGCTAGAGTGGCTCTGGTCGCGGCACCCCGGAGGGGCAGAGCATCGCCCCCTGGTGGGCAGAGCATCGCCCCTGGTGGGCGTGCCGGGTGGATCCCGGTTGGGCTTATGCGGGAGTCTGTCTGACTGTCTCTCCCCGTTTCCAGCTTCAGAAAAATACAAAAAAAAAAAAAAAAAAAAAAAAAAAAAAAGAAAGCAGCCATCTAATACTACTGCTTTCTAGGGGTCTGGGGTCAGGAGGAGGCCCCCATGCTGTGGTGGGGGCAAAGGACACTGAATCTGGACCTCTGGTACCAATGGCCCCACCTCCATCCATCAGAGCTGTAGCTTTCCACAAACGTTCAGCAGGACGTCCAAGCTCAGTGGCGTGAGGTGCCGCCTGGGCATTCTTTCCCATACGAAACTTCTATTTTGCTCTTTCAAGAGATCAAACCTTCAGTCTTCTACTGGGGTAGGGATTGGTACTTGGGGAATGTTTCCGCGGTTCTAACAGCTTCTTATGCACACTTCCAACTAATCTTTTTTAAAGCTACACCTTCACCCCCACATGCAGAGAGAACTTATGCGCTAATCTTTTTCTTGGGGGGGGGGCAGTCTGTACAGTGAAATTGGATTTGGCCCTCAGATCTTACCAGTACTGGCATAGGAGGTGTCCAGGGTTGGATAGTGAGATATAGGTGTCAGTCACTATTCATAAAAGAAAGTGCTGGTCGGCCCTGGCCGGTTGGCTCAGCGGTAGAGCATCTGCCTGGTGTGCGGGGGACCCGGGTTCGATTCCCGGCCAGGGCACATAGGAGAAGCGCCCATTTGCTTCTCCACCCCCCCTCCCCTCCTTCCTCTCTGTCTCTCTTCCCCTCCCGCAGCCAAGGCTCCATTGGAGCAAAGATGGCCCGGGCGCTGGGGATGGCTCCTTGGCCTCTGCCCCAGGCGCTAGAGTGGCTCTGGTCACGGCAGAGCGACGCCCCGGAGGGGCAGAGCGTCGCCCTCTGGTGGGCAGAGCTCCACCCCTGGTGGGCGTGCCGGGTGGATCCTGGTCGGGCGCATGCGGGAGTCTGTCTGACTGTCTCTCCCCGTTTCCAGCTTCAGAAAAAAAAAAAAAAGAAAGTGCTGGTCTTATAGAAATCTACCTCTTCATCGGTTATTGGGGGTGGGGGAGAGATGTTTCAACATATGGGGTAATATATTGGGAGCTGTTCTAGCAGCGAAATTTTCAAATTAGAACTATCTAAGGAATGTGTTAATCAATAGGAGCTATATGGATGGGTGGGGGTTTTATAAATGGAAATAATTTCAAACAGGCTTATCAGTGAGATAGATAGCAATGATGTGTATTACTGAATGGGAAGGTTTGACAAGGGGGCTCATCAGTAGGATCACTTTGATGGGCATATCTGAATGAGGAGATATGCTATTGGGGCAAGATATGTGAATGGGGAGATTTGTCAATAGAGATTGTCAATGGGGATTATGTCAATGAAAGTCATTTATGAATAGAGAAATTTGTCAATTGGGTACTCATTTGGGGATATGCCAATGGATGGATAATTATGAAGAGAGATATTTGTCAATGGAGTCCATCAATGGGTGATAGATTGCTGCTGGTTACTTCTGAATGGGGGATTTGTCAATGGGAGTCATCAATGTGGATATGTCAATGGGATATTTATGAGTAAAGAGATGGTTCAACAGAGGTATTTGTTAGTGGGGTGTTTGTGAAAGAAAGGGTTTGTACTTTTCAAAGGAAAAGATTTACCAAGGCCCAGATTTGTCACCTGTAGTCTTGTCAACAGTAGAGGTTTATAAATGTGTTTTTTCATCCACAATGAAAACTACAGAGTGGGAATGTTATCATTGAGGGGAAGGGTTGTCCTCAGAAGTCTATGAAAATATTGGTATTTTTCAGTAGCAGGATTTGCACACTGGGAAGCAGTGTACAAGTATCATAATAATAAGGAAAACAACAAATGAGCATGATAAATATTTGTAACATCTCTGGGGGACATTATCAGGATCAAGAGTTAAACTAAGGTTCCAGGATGCATTAAATTATTACTACTGATATTATATGTTATTTCCAATATTGTAAATTATTATTCCTAATATTAAACACTATTTGCAATATTGCAAATAATCATTACTGATAAGAATGATTACTAAAGTTATACATTAAATTATATTTATCATACTGTTAGTAATAATTAATACTCATAAGTGCTATGTGGCTAGCACTGTTCCAGGCAACTTACATGTATGACCTCATTTAATGCTCACATTGTCCCTACGAGTTAGGCACTTTTTATAGATGTGGAAACTGAGGCACAAAGAGGTAATATGATTTCCCCAAGGAAATAGAGCTAATACATGGAAGGGGAAGGATTTGAATGCAAGTGATCTGGCTCCAGCATTCATGCTGTTAATCATTACACTACGCTACCGATCTAGAAATGAAATCATTGTTAGTAATAATACATCTGAAGTTATTGTTAGAAGAATTTCATGTGTTTTGAGCTGAATAAAACATACCCAGTGGATGAGTACACCCACAGATTATCCTCCATCTCTAGCAGGATTCTGGATAAGAACTGTGATGCCCATTTTCTAGAGAGAAGTACTAAGGTCCAGGTGAGGTAAAGGACAGCTCCCAGGCTACCCATTGAGCTGGACCCCATGCCACACACCTCACAGGACTGTCACCCTCACATTTCCTCTCAGCCATCAGAGTCTCTCACAATCAGAGATTCACAGACACACTGAATGCTGGGGCAAGGAGTAACTCACTTGACTCACTTCAGTGGATTTTCTAGAATTTGGATTTTCTAGAATTATAATGGGGAGATATAGTGACCTCAGGACTACAGATATTCTGCCAGGATCTGGGGGAGGTGGCCTTGTATGCTGCTGTGGACTCTGTGAAAAGGGCTGAAGTAAAAGTAAGGCTTGGTGGTCCACCCTGTTCATGAAGCATTGGTGTCTTGACCCAAGGCACCACCTGCAAGTGGGCAGGACAGAAAGAGAATTGGCTTCCACACTGGACTCTATCCTTCTACCACCACTTTCTATGTCATTTTCCTCCCAGTGGTTAAGATAGCTGAGGGCTCAGGGAACTGGTACTGGGGTCAGGGAACAACGTAAGAGTACAGGCAGCTGTTGGTACTAAAGCTTGGTGAACTGTCAAGAGCTGCCAAACTCTTGCTGGCAGCTGAGGCAATAGTGACACAACCACAAAGGCCAAACCAGGACCTAGGTCCTTCTTACAGTTGTACCTATCAGTGAAGGCTGCCATTTACCCCTTTTGGTAGCCAGGGTTCCAAAAATTATTGTTAGAAGAATTTCATGTGTTTTGAGCTGAATAAAACATACCCAGTGGTATGCCGATCTCCTCAAGGCATAATTAAGGTGTAGATGTTGATGAAGAAATTGTTACTGCAGTGGTTGTGCCTTGAGCAAGCAGATAAGCACTGGGTCTTCAAGATCCACCCATTCTGACCTGGGACATACCTTGGGCCCTGAGGGAAACTTCAGGAGTGCAAAAGGATAGGACCACAGAAGAGCCAGGAGGCCATGCTTGGAGATCCAGAATACCCTGGAGGATACCTTGGTTCTTTTTTTTTTTTAATTCTTTTTTTTTATTATTTTTTATTCAAAGAGAGAGAGAGAGAGAGAGAGAGAGAGAGAGAGAGTCAGAGAGAGAGATAGATAGGGACAGACAGACAGGAACGGAGAGAGATGAGAAGCATCAATCATCAGTTTTTCTTTTTCTTTTTCTTTTTTTTTTTTTTTGTATTTTTCTGAAGCTGGAAACGGGGAGAGACAGACAGAATCCCGCATGCGCCCCACCGGGATCCACCCGGCACGCCCACCATGCCCACCAGGGGCAACCGCTCTGCCCACCAGGGGGCGATGCTCTGCCCCTCCGGGGCGTCGCTCTGCCGCGACCAGAGCCACTCTAGCACCTGGGGCAGAGGCCAAGGAGCCATCCCCAGCGCCCGGGCCATCTTTGCTCCAATGGAGCCTTGGCTGCGGGAGGGGAAGAGAGAGACAGAGAGGAAGGAGGGGGGGTGGAGAAGCAGATGGGCCCTTCTCCTGTGTGCCCTGGCTGGGAATCGAACCCGGGTCCCCCGCACGCCAGGCCGACGCTCTACCGCTGAGCCAACCGGCCAGGGCCAATCATCAGTTTTTCATTGCAACACCGTAGTTTATTTATTGCTTTCTCATATGTGCCTTGACCGCGGGTCTTCAGCAGACCGAGTAACCCCTTGCTCGAGCCAGCGACCTTGGGTCCAAGCTGGTGAGCTTTTTTTGCTCAAGCCAGATGAGCCTGTGCTCAAGCTGGCGACTTTGGGGTCTCAAACCTAGGTCCTCGGCATCCCAGTCTGACACTCTATCCACTGCGCCACCGCCTGGTCAGGCGATACCTTGGTTCTTATTGGCAGGAGCAGTGGATAGTCCAATGGGAAGGAATTTGAGGGTCCTTTTCTTCACCAAAGAAGATATATAGGAGCCTTTTTTCAAGCAGACTCAGGTCAACAGGTAACTTGAGTGTTCCACTGAATGTTTGTACCAATCTGAATTTCTGGTTCCTGTGGGCCTCACTTGAGTCAAGACCTTTGGAGTGTAAGAGGCAAGACCAGGGACTGGGAAGGGACGGGAGGGGCCTGGGCCCAGCTGTGGTAGGAGGGAATTCTAAGAGAGGGAGTGTTGGGAGAATCCCTTACTCAGGGATTGAAGAAAGATGAACCAGGAAGGTGAGGCCCTGGTCTAGAGGCTTGTTTCAGTAAGGGGACAGCTGTGTAGGGGGTGGTGTGGGCTGATGTCCTCGGTTGGCTCTGATTTTGAACCCTTACCTGCACTTCACTGCTGTCAAAGTTGGTCAGAGGAGTGAGGGAAGGACAGGTGGGGGCGAAGGGGATTTCTAGATCATACCTTCTGCCCATCTTTCTATTCCCCAAACAAGCACTTTCAAGGAGTCTCCCACAGGCCATAGTTGGGGAGAGGGTAGCAAGGCTGCCCCTTCTTCCAGAGTCCCTGGCTGGGTTATGTGGGGTGGGGGTCTGGGACCCTTGGGGCCTTCCCTTTTTACTCCAGTCAGACTCATAGTACAAAACTTAAGGGTGGGGACAGTAACACCCCCAGGTTTGGATAGGTCAGGACATCCTCACTGGATGACATCAGGGCAATGCAGGAGGTGAGGAGGAGAGCTGTTAGCCAATTGATAGGTCATTTGTCAACGGGCTTGTCACTGGACGGATCTGTGAATAGGGAAATTTGCCAATGAGGTAGTAAGTTGTCAGCAGTAGATAATTTATGAACTAGAGAACCCTGTGAAAATAGGATTTACGTTATTCTAGTAAAATGTTTTAAAGTAATGAGTAGAGAGATTAGTCAATAAGCTGTGATTAATAGCACAGGTTAAATTATTGACATTGCAGAATCAATAATGCTAATGGCAATGTAGAGAATTATTACCAATATCTCATCTATAAATTTTTTTTCTTCTTTTCCAAGTGATAGGGGAGATAGTGAGACAGACTCCCGCATGTGCCCAGACAGGGATCCTCCTCGCCACCCCCATCTAGGGCCGATGCTCTTCTCATCTGGAGTCATGCTCACAACCGAGCTATTTTTTAGTGCCTGAGGCAGAGGCTCCACAGAGCCATCCTAGTGCCCAGGGCTGATGCACGTGAACCAACTGAACCATGGCTATGGGACAGGAAGAGAGAGAAGCAGTAGGGGGAAGGGGGTAGGAGCAGATGGGCACTTCTCTGTGTGCCCTGACTGGGAATAAAATCCAGGACCTCCACACACTGGGTCAACGCTCTTACCACTGAGCCAACTGGCCAGGACCACCAATACCTCATAAGTAAATACCTTTAAGTAAAATATAAAAAGCCAACGTTTTGCACCCCTTGTCCAGGGTGCTCCCATCAGCTCATCAGTGACATGGGTTTATTTCCAGACACTACACAGGGACACTGCCTGCTGAGTGGTAGGTCTTTATTTCATTGTTTTGAATAAAGACAGGAAATGGAAAGGGGGTGAATACTGTGCAGGTTTCAGCTTCTGGTGGGGGCAGGATTCAGGCGCTCCGGAGCCGCAAGGACTGCCAGTTGCACATCCCTGTCTTCTGTGGCAGGCAGGCAAGGTGGCGGCTCTGGAAGCCCTTATCAGAGCCTGTGAGCAGCTGGTCTGTCCACAGACAGTGAGTGTTACTCTGCAGTTTGCAGGGAATAGATGAGCATGGAAATACCTGGAGGAGAGGAGGGAGGTACATCTCTGAGGGCTTCTCCTACCCCTGCCTCCCCCTATGGAGCAAAATGTACCCCTCCTCAGCATTCAACATTGAGCTGCTAGAGAGACCTCATATCACTCCACCTGGATACAGACTCAAGAATATTCCCTCCCATTGGGGGAACAGTCATTAGACTCGGTGAAGTGACAGTCATCCAGCAAAAGGATCAGATCCTTGGCGATTAGGTACAGTTATGGGCATCAGTCAGGTGAGTCTCCTGAGAACTGTCCCCTAGTATAGGGAACAACTGGCAGTAACAGGCAACAGCTGGTGGGTGGAGAACTTAAGCATAAAAAGGAGACTGTGGGGCTCAGACACAGTTACTGGGTCACAGGACATTCAGGAACACCAAGGACCAGTTCTGGAATAGTCAAAAGGGCAATGTAACTTGCCCTCATGTATAAAACAGTCACAGCTGAAGAGCAATGATCAGATGTGCTGGGGAAGAGTCAGTGGGTTGGGGAACAGCACTTTGGGTTTTTGGAGAACATTTTAGGGAACCAAGGAGCAATCCCGTGATGGTCAGGAACAAATGTCAGGACTACAGTATAGTCACAAGGGAGAGTGAGAGGGACAGGAAGCAGCTGAAACAGTGAATCCCTAGGTATAAGGTGCTGGGCAAAGGAACAGCATTCAAAAGAATGTCCAGAACAGTCTCGGGGCTGGGGGAACAGCAAGAAAGATCAGGGACAGCCCTGGATCAAGGAGTTGGGGAGCAGCCATAGGGACAAGAAATAGCCAGAGGGAGCAAGAAACAAGACTGTTTAGGGAAGAGCCCACAGCGCCCTCTCCAGGTGGCAGGCAGAGCCCAGGCACTTACTGTGCATTCCTCACAGCCAGCAGTGTAGAGCTTGGTGAAGCCCCGGCGCTGAGCAGAGCTCAGACTGTTCCATGGAACAACGAAACTGCAGGTAGTTATGTGCAGGTGTCCATTCCACAGTTGTCCTGGGAAAGGGGGAATAACAGGCAGCTTCTGATTGGTTGGGCCAGGGGGTGGGACCAGATCAGAGCCTGACTGGCGTCCCTGGAGTACAGACCCAGCTGGGAGCCTTCCAATAAACTGAAACTGGGGAGGGACCCTTCCCTCAGAGCTTTGCTGCCTCGAGGTCGCCCAACTGCGTCTGAGGGTCTGAGGGAAGGGTGGCATGGCCCAAGACGAGGGGGTAGAGCCTCACCAGCGATGAGAAACTCCTCACTGCGGTTCTTGGACTGGTGGAGGTATCCACAGACGCTCTCCATGGCTGGGGTGTAGGCGAACCGGATATCAGGGGCATCCCCCAAGGCGCTGAACCCTTTGAACATCTGTTGATGAATGAAAAGAGTGTCTTTGGCTGACATGATTCTCCCACTCCACCTTCTTCATACAGCATCCTGAGATCACAGCTACATCCTCAGCAGCTGATGGCCAGAGGTGGTTTTTTGTTTGTTTGTTCTGGCAGGGAGACAGATGTTAGGGCTGCTGAGAAAGGGGCAGGGGGGATACCTTGGTCATCTTGATCTCGTAATGCCGGTATAAGGTGGTCTGGTTGACTTCTGCTATCCCCATGAACCTGGCTCTGATGACTGGAGGAGAGGAGGGGGGAAAACAAGTCAAATGGACTATGTGAGCCAATAAAAATAAAACCATCATAAAAACCCCAATCACAATAGTCATACTAGCAAAACATATACTTAACTAGGGGTTACTGGATGCCACACAACACACTAAGAGATTTACACATTTGTTCACTGATTCACCCAGATTGTGAGCACCTACTCTTGGCCAGGCACTGCTTTAAGCCTTTTTCATATATTCATCATGTGGTTCATTCATTCAGTGAATGTTTGCCAGGCACCCTTCTGAGTGTTAGGGACACAACAGTGAACAAAACACAGAAATTCCTTCCCCTGTGGAGCTCACATTCTAGCCAGGAGGAGACAGACTAAACAAAAGCAAAATAGCTAAGTCTATGGAATGTTAAAAGGTATTAAAGTGTGATGGGGGCCCTGGCCGGTTGGCTCAGCGGTAGAGCGTCGGCCTGGCATGCGGGGGACCCGGGTTCGATTCCAGGCCAGGGCACACAGGAGAAGCGCCCATTTGCTTCTCCACCCCCCCCTTCCTCTCTGTCTCTCTCTTCCCCTCCCGCAGCCGAGGCTCCATTGGAGCAAAGATGGCCCGGGCGCTGGGGATGGCTCCTTGGCCTCTGCCCCAGGCGCTAGAGTGGCTCTGGTCTGCGGCAGAGCTATGCCCCAGAGGGGCAGAGCATCGCCCCCTGGTGGGCAGAGCTTTGCCCCTGGTGGGTGTGCCGCCCCTGGTGGGTGTGCCGAGTGGATCCCGGTCGGCGCATGCAGGAGTCTGTCTGACTGTCTCTCCCTGTTTCCAGCTTCAGAAAAATACAAAAAAAAAAAAAAATGTGATGGGGAACTTCAGAACTGGGTAAGGGGAACCAGGAGTACTAGGGGACAGGGGCAACATTTTGGGAAGGTAACAGTTGAGGCAGTCGCTCGTATGGATACCAGCGGGGGAGGGAGCAGCCAGTGCAAAGGCCCTGAGGAAGAACTGGGCCTGGAGTAATCAAGGAAATGAGTGAGGATGCCAGTGTGGCAAAGTCAGAGTCGAGGCAAGGCTGAGTGGAATTCTTCTAGAGGTGAGCACCATCCTGAACCGCACTGGACTGAGAGAAAGCAAAGCAGTGTGTAAGCAGAGTGGGGTCCACTCACCGAGGTCAGAGTTGCAGAAGGCCATCTGCGGGTGGGGTGGAACACAGGTACAGGCCCTGCAGGGGGCTGTCAGACACAGCAACAACAGGATGCCGGAGGCCAGGGGTGCAAAGGGGGCCATGGTGGGTTCTACAAGGGTGGGGAAGGGGGGTCAGGTGGCGTCCAGTCCCGCTGATCCCAGGACCTGGGCAGGCTTCCCCCCCATTCCCCCCCAAGCATCCTGGATGAGGATTCGGCTGCCACAACTGGACAAGAGGGGTTGGGGGGGTTGGGGATTTTAAGGGGGTGGGTATTTGAGAGCCCAGAGGATTTTAGGGGGCTAGGGTGTTGGGAGGTTTCAGAGTTGTGGAGTTTGAGTGGTTTAGGGGACTGGATAAGTGAGGAGATTATGGTGCTGTGGTGTTTGGGGAAAAGGGGGCTGGGAGAATTTGAAGACGAGGGTTAGGGAAATCAATGTGGAGGAGTTGGGGATGAGGAATTTGGGGTTGGGCAAACTGTGGACGTCTGGGGGGTGGTTGGGCGTTCAGGCTTGCGCATAGTGAGAGATAGAGGAGGTGGGGAGTTAGGGAGGCTGCGGAATTCGGAGTTCGGAGGAGGCTGGGGGTTTAGGGAGTTGGAGGAGGTTGGGGGCTTGAAAGAGTGGGGATGCCGGAGGGACTTGGAAGCAGAGGAAGTCTTGAGGTTTAGGGAGTTGAGGATTTAGGAGTCTAGGGTATTGGGGGAGCTGGGAGAGTTTGGGGGGCTTCAGAGGTTTGTGGGTGGGGGATTTGGGAAGCAATGAGAATTTAGGCGAGTTGGCCACTTGGGTGGCATCTGTGATATTGAGGCTCAGGAGCTTGGGGGAGTTGGGATGGTATCAGGGGTTGGAAGGAGTTTGGAGCAGTTCCAGCCCCCACCCGGACCGTCTCCCCCTTGAGCAGCCCAGGGCTCTGGTGCCTGCCTTTCAGGCTTGAGCAGCCAGCTTTCGGCAGCAAGAAAATTCCAGCCCAGGTCCAGGCCCTGCGGCTGCCCGGGCCCCTGCCTACCTCTGGTGTAGCCTCTCTAGGCGCTGCGTCTGCGGCGATGGCGGCAGTGCCTGAGCAGCGGAGGATAAATGTCCACGCGAGGGGCGGGGGCGGCAGTCGTGCGGAAACCACAGGCCTCCAGGCTTCCTGGATGTATTACTCATCCGCCCACCGTCAGTGGCTGCCAAGGGGTGGGCCGAGGGCTGCCGAAAAGGAGCTTCACCCTCCTCCTCTCATCCCGCTGGGCCTCGCCCTAATCATCCCCCTCCCCCATCTCCAAGTCCGGTCCCAGTCCTTGCCGGAGGCCTCAGTGCAGGGCTGAGAGTCAGGATTCCCCCAGTGCAATTCCCCCAAATCTCCAAACTGTCTCCATAGTCTATCCAATCATCCACTGCTTGCAAACTCCCCATGGCTGAAGCCTGAATTAGTTCATTTCATCAATAAACATTTCTTTTTTAAACTTTCTCTTTATTTAATGTTTATTTTATTGATTTTAGGGAGAGAGGAAGGGGGGCAGAGAGACAGAAACATCAATTTGTTCTTGTATGTGCCTTGATCTGGGATCCTCTGCTCTTCCGGACGATGCTCTCACCAACAGAGCTATCCAGCCTGGGCATTTCTTGTGCACCTACTGTATGTATTATCAATCATACACAAAAATTCCTCTCGGCCCTGGCTGGTTGGCTCAGTGGTAGAGCGTCAGCCTGGCGTGCAGGAGTCCCGGGTTCGATTCCCCGCCAGGGCACACAGGAGAGGCGCCCATCTGCTTCTCCACCCCTCCCTCTCTCCTTCCTCTCTATCTCTCTTTTCCCCTCCCGCAGCCAAGGCTCCATTGGAGCAAAGTTTGCCCAGGCGCTGAGGATGGCTCTGTGGCCTCTGCCTCAGGCGCTAGAATGGCTCTGGTTGCAGCAGAGCGACGCCCCAGATGGGCAGAGCATCGCCCCCTGGTGGGCATACTGGGTGGATCCGGGTTGGGCGCATGCGGGAGTCTGTCTCACTGCCTCCCCGTTTCCAACTTCGGGAAAAAAAAACTCCTCTCTGGTAGATCCGACATTCTAGTGAAGAGTGGGGGAGGCAGAGAGGAGACCAAGTAGAAGTAGTGGAGGGAGATAAGGTAGGTGAATGGAGGACGAATACAATGGGGGGTAACTGAGGCATGGAGAGATTAAGTGACTTATTCAAGATCACAATAAGTGGTAGAACTAGGATTTGAACTCAGGGGACCTGGATCCAGAGCCTGGGTCTTAACCCTGCACAAAAAACAGGCAAATAACATTTATATAACATCAACTGTGTAGCAGGCACTCAGCATAATTTATCTCAAAGCTCACAATTTTCGCAACATGGGTGGATATAGAGGGTATTATGCTAAATGAAATAAGCTAGGGAAAGAGAAATACCAAATGATTTCACTTATATGTGGAATCTAAAACACCAACCGAAGTAGAACAAGCATATAGACACAGAGAACAAACTGGTGGTTGCCAGAAGGGAGGATGGGGTGGGTGAAATAGCTGAAGGGGATTAAGAAGTACAGACTTCCAGTTATAAAACAAATAAGCCATGGGGATGCAATGAATAGCACAGAAAATATAGAAAATAATATTGTAATAACTTGATATAGTGGCAGATGCTAACTAGAATTATCATGGTGATCATTTCATAGCGTATGAAAATATTAAACCACTGAGTCGTACAAACCACTGAAACTAACATAATGTTCTATGTTAACTATAATTCAGGTCTTTTTTAAAACCTCATAATAAGGTTCTGAGATGGGTACCCGTATTATTCCCATTTTACAGATGATGAAATATGAGGCATAGAGGAATTGAAGAACTTTCCCAGGATCACAGGGCATGGCTAGGATTTGAACTTAAGCCAAGTGGCCCCAGGATCTAACCCAGGCTTAGCAAGTGAGGAAGGTGCTGGTGAATTACTGAGTACTGGGGTGAGGGGAGTTGAATAGTGGTGAAAGAGGCCAGTGAGTCAGAAGAAAGCTGATACCTTCCCATCCTGCCCTACCCCTTCCCCACCAACTCCTCCCCACCATGCTCCTGTGTGTGGGGGTGTTAAGCAATCCCTGCCTGCCAGCTTCCAGATGCTACCAGCATCTTCCCTAGGATCCTGGGAAAGGGCTCTGAGGGCTGATTAACACCTTTTGTTGTTCAGGGAGTTCAGACCAATAATAGTAACGGTATTGATGACAGCGGTCACTTATTGAGCACTTACTGAGTACCGTGCCCTGAAGTCTTTGTGTAAATTCTTTTATTCAATCTTCATTACCCTTTTGCTAATTAAGCTGGATTAACTCAGGGAGGTTAGCCCAATCAACAGCACCATCAGCACAAAAAAAAAAAACAAAAAACAAAAAAACAACAACATAAAAAAAAACAAACTACCACCAACACTTATGGAGTGCTTACTGGGTATCAAGCACTGTTCTGAAATCTTTGTAAGCACTTTCAGTCAATCCAGATTACTTCTTGCTAATGTTGGCTAACCAAGGGGGGCGTTAAACCAATCGTAGTAATAGCAACCAAGCACTCCTGAAGAATGCAGACTTCCTGTGTACCAGATATTGTGCTAAGCATTTTTCCCGACAATGAATCTGTTCCTCAAAATATCCCTGTGAGTTAGAGACTGTTCATATTCTCATTATGCAGATGAGGAAACTGAGACACACTAAGAATCGAGTGACGTGCCCAGGAATGGCAGTGAAGAAATGACTGTTGGGGAGAAAAGGGGAAAGACATAAACCAGGAATCTGAAGAAGCTGATTGTGCAAGTGAGGGAGTGAGAGTGAATGAGACAGGGGGTTGAGTAAGTCAGCAGCGGGGCCAAAGGGAGAAGTGATGAAAGGGAAAGTCGTGCTGCAGCCCCTCACTGACCCTGGTTCTGACGCCAGCTCTCTGACTCTGAAACCTGAGTCAGCGCAGAGTTTTGCCAACTGTCTACATGTGAGGGGTTGTGTCCATCCAGGTTAATGTGCAGGGGTTTTTTTATTCATTTTTTAGAGATGAGAGAGACAGAGACAGATAGAGAGAGAGGAGAGACAGAGAGAGAGAAGGGGGGAGGAGCTGGAAGCATCAACTCCCATATGTGCCTTGACCAGACAAGCCCAGGGTTTCGAACCGGCGACCTCAGCATTTCCAGGTCGACGCTTTATCCACTGTGCCACCACAGGTCAGGCCAATGTGCCGGTTTTTAAACTGGTAGGATTTCATGGAGGGGTGTCCCGGTATGTGACCATCTATGGGGCTGGGTGTGTGTGGAGGGCCATGGGGCCCAACTGGGTGTGCAGAAGGGACACTTGGCAATCTCCACAGCACACCAAGTGCTTGGGCCTGATTGTGCCCTTTGTACAGATTAGGAAACTGAAGCCCATAGAGGGTTAAGTGACCCGCCTGGGGACCCACATGGTTTTAGCAAGAGGAGAGGCCAAGATTCAAAGCTAGGGCTCTCCAGATGATCCAAGAATGTAGCGCTCCACTCATGCACACGTGTGGGCACACACACAGGTCCACAGCGTTGTGTTCAGGCCGAGGTCCAGAGGAAATAAGGAGGGTTTATAAAAAGAGGAGCCTAGTCTGACCAGGCAGTGGTGCAGTGGATAGAGTGCTGGGCTGGGACATGGAGGACCCAGGTTTGAAACCTCGAGGTCGCCAGCTTGAGCATGGGTTCATCTGGTTTGAGCAAGGCTCACCAACTTGCGCCCACGGTCGCTGGCTTGAGCAAGGGGTCACTCTGTCTGCTGTAGCCCCCCCCTCCAAGGCACGTATGAGAAAGCAATCAATGAACAACTAAGGTGCTGCAACGAAGAATTGATGCTTCTCATCTCTCTCCCTTCCTGCCTGTCTGCCTCTATCTGTCCCTCTCTGTCTCTGTCACACACACAAAAAAAAATTAATTATAAAAAGAGGAGCCTAGAAAATGAGGACAGGGGGTGTGCTGTGTACAGCTCTCTGCTGTGTCTCTGCCCTTGAGAGTTGCCTGTATGCCTTTAAGTGGTATGTGTGCAGCTGAGTGTTTACTGTAGCCCTGTGTGTTTTGTGTTGCTTCTGGGAGTTGCATGTCTGCCTCTGTAAAGCAGGTCTAGGTTGCACGTGTAATTGTGGATGTTCCTCCCCTCTGTGAGTTGTGTGTCTGAGTGTTACATCATCATCCGCTGCCTCTGGGTGCTTCCCTGCAATGCTACCTAGATGATCCCCATAAACCCATCCCAACTCAGTGCCTCTCAGGGCCCCATAATGACGCCAATCTTTTGGGAAATGAGGAAGGTGGGAGTGCAGAGGGAGGGTGACGCCTGACGGTCAATGGGTCACTCTGAGCCTGCGGGCTTCCTGTGCCTGTCGGGAACTGGGAACCACTGCCACCCCCAGCCACCCCTCCGGGAATGGCATTTCTCTACCCTGTGGGGCAGCTGTCTGCACAGCAGACAGAGAGCATGGCCCTGTGTGCATCTGTACTATGGTGGGGCTGGGGTTGCCCGGTCCAGTTCCCTCGATCCTGCCCAGGATCCAGGAGACTTGACATATCCCTGCACCTGCATGTGTGAGCATGTGAGCATGTGTGTGCATGCACACACCCAGGAGTGTCATCTGTATGCTTAGGAGGGTTGCGGGGTCTCCGGTTGTGTGTATGCCTCTCTGTGTATGTGGCAAGACATGTTGTGTCCCTAGATAGACGTTTGTGTGCCTGGGAGTGTAGTGTGGGTTTCTGTGTTATAGGTCTCAGTGGTTCTATTAATACCTACAAGTGTGTCTACCTTTCTTGGTATGTACTGTGGGTCCTTCTGTTTGTTGTGTGTGGCTAGGAGTGTTGAGTGTGTGTGAGTGTTGACTACGTGCCCCGTTCTGTTGTGTGTGCCTCTTAGAGTTGTGTATGCCTCTGCATTTCATGGTTGTGCCCTGAGGGCTGTCTTTGTATTACATGGGTAATCTTTCATATTGTATAGATTTGGGTGATGGGAGAGGGTTGTGTGCGTCTACGCGCCCAAAAGTGTTGTGTGCTGCTGGGCCAGGAGGCTAGCCGGAAGCCCTGGCCCCCGCCCCACGCAGTGAGCACTGGGCAGGTTGAATGACTGTGGGCATCTCCACAGTTGGAGAGTGAGGTGTGCTCCAGAGGTTGTGCTGGTTGCAGGTCTCTCCGTCTCATGGGTCTCAACGTGCATGGGCATCTGTGGGTTGGGTTGTGTAGATCTGAGTTTTGAGGGTTTGTGTGTGCGTCTCTAGGTTGTGTATGTGTGTGGACAAGGCTTACATACAAGGCCTGGCTGAGGGGTCCAGTTGTTACATGCTCACCACCACACCCCCATGCACACACATGCACACACTCACTTCTCTATCATTCAGTCACTGTATAAACAAACTTTCCCTTTTCCGGAAAAGGCCCCCACCCTGATCCCATGCCTCTGCCTGGGAAAGCAGAGGCGGGAAGTCTGGGGGTGGTGGAGGGAGGGACAGGCAGACAGGGCTCTGGGTTTGATCTTGAGATCAGAGGTGCTGTGTGACTCCCAGCTGCTGTCTGCCTGTCTCTGACTTGCCTCTTCTGGGAAATGGCTTCTAATGTGGCTCCTAGTGGATAGGCTCCCCTCAACACCACCCCCACCCCTGGCAATCAGCCCTCCTGCCCTGACCATGCTCTGCCTTTCCACCTACCAGCTCAGCAGCACAACGTACCCTGTGGTTGTGAAGATGGGGCATGCGCACTCTGGGATGGGCAAGGTGAGTCCCTGGGTTGGGGTGTGTCCCTGTGTTTGTAAATGGTGCACGCTCCTGGCATTGTGCATATGTATGTAAATGTATATTTTGTATTCAATGCACACCAGTAATTCTGTACGATTGTGTGTCCTGGGGTGTTTTTATCTGTTTCTATCTTTTCCCTCACATTCTTAGATTTTGTTGGCCTAATTTTCTATCATGCACTTGGCTAGCTTTATGTGTCCTGTTATTTTGTTAGCGTATACAGCATTGTATCTGTGTAGATGCATGCCTCTGTGTTGAACACACACTACATAATACTTTATATTCAAGGGTCTTGGGGTCCTGTATGCTTTTCCAACATCTGATTTTGTCTGTGTATGTAGAAAGCAGACTTGCAATTTGTATGTTGTTGTGTATCCATGCTTCTGTTGTATATTGTCTACAACTAATTTTATTACTGTATGCATATACTGTATATACACACAATTTTCCCACAGCTTATTGAGATATAGTTCACTTACCATACCACTTACCATGCATGCATGAGTACCTTGGTATGTCTGCTGAATTTCTGTGTACTTAGCTCACCTGTGTCATTTGTGTGCACACCTCCACCCTGAGGCACCGCCACTGCTGCCCCTTCCTGCCAAGGCCCTGACCCCCACCCCCCCCCACAGGTCAAGGTGGACAACCAGCATGACTTCCAGGACATCGCAAGTGTCGTGGCACTGACCAAGACATATGCCACTGCCGAGCCCTTCATTGACGCCAAGTACGACGTGCGCGTCCAGAAGATCGGGCAGAACTACAAGGCCTACATGTGAGTGGCTAAAATGAGGCCTGGGTAGGGGTCCCCAGCTCTGCCTTGTGCAGTCCGGGCCCCCCGAGCCTCTCTTCTCTCTCTCTCCCAGGAGGACATCAGTATCAGGAAACTGGAAGACCAACACTGGTTCTGCAATGCTAGAGCAGATTGCTATGTCTGACAGGTGGGTGGCCTGAACTCCGGGGGGAGGGGGAGGGAGGGTGGGAGTGTGGCTGCTCAGGCAGCACTGACAGGCTTTCTTTCCCCACGTTGCCAGGTACAAGCTGTGGGTGGATACATGCTCAGAGATTTTTGGGGGACTGGACATCTGTGCAGTGGAAGCACTGCATGGCAAGGACGGAAGGGATCACATCATTGAGGTGGGAGCAGCACCCGGGGATTGACGGGGGGAACCGAGGGCGGCGCACGGCAGCCACACTGTACACTGGGACGCACACCATGGCCCAGAAAGTCCTCGGCAAATGGCAAAATGTTTAGTATACTGTAAAGTGCCTTGGACTGGGACACGCTGGCAAATGCCAAATACTTAGTAAACTCTCAACTGCTTTGTGAACTTGATCATCCTTCCTCAGTAAATAGCAAAAACACTTGTTAAACTATAAAGTGCTCTGTGAACCGAGACCTCTTGGTGAATGGCAAAGCACTTAATAACCTTGAAAATGTTTTGTAAACTGACAGGCCCTTGGCAAACAAACAAGTACTTTGTAGACTCTAAAGACCTTTGTAAAGAGTACTTGTTGATACTAAAGCATTCTGTAAACTACCTTACAAATTAGGATGTGCTTGGTGAACAGCAAAGTGCTTTATAAAACTATAAAGGAAGAGCTCTGTAAACTGGAAGTCCTTGTTATTGAAACAAAACACTTTCAAAATTCTAAAGCTCTTGGTAAACAGTGGTGCCTCTGGTAAATAGTAAACCAATTTGTAAATGGTAAAATCCGCCTTGAAAATTTGGAGTGTTTGGTAAACAATAGCACTTCGTACACGATAAAGCATTTTCTAAAAAGACTGGTGCCATTTGCAAAGCACTGTCTAAAGTCTAAACACACTGTATATGCCATAGTCCTTTGTGAAGGGCAAGGAGCTTTGTAAACATGAAGTACCATGTCAACCACAAAGTTCTTTGTAAAGGACAGAGCACCGGCAAACCAGAAAGCCAGGATCCTCCAGTATTCTGTCAAGGGCCAGACAGTGCACACTTTAGGCTTTGTGGGCCAGAGTATCCTTGAAGCTACTCATCTCTGTAAAAGCAGCCATAAACAACATGTTTAAATGTGTGGCTGGGTTCCAATAAAACTTTGTTTGTTGACATAATTTTCACATGCTATGAAATCTTTTGATTTTTTCCAACCATTAAAAAAATGTAAAACCCACCTTTAGTTCGTAGACCGTAGAAAAACAGGTGCTGGGCTGGATGTGGCCCATGGTGCCTAATTTGCTAGCACCTCATGAGCTGTTTAGTACCGTGGAGTAGACAAGCTTTGTTCACACTGCACACCAGTGACTAACAAACTGAAGCTCATTTCCTTGGCAACCACCATGCCTTCTGCCAACTTAAAAGCACTTTGTCACTGTCACCCTCACATGCACTTCCTGCCTCTCTCCTCACTGGGTCTCCATTCTAGGTGGTGGGCTCCTCCATGCCGCTCATTGGTGACCACCAGGATGAAGACAAACAGCTCATCGTAGAACTCGTGGTTAACAAGATGGCTCAGGCCCTACCCCAGCAGCGGGACGTGTCCCCTGGCAGGGGCCCCCACAGCCAGGTCAGCTAGTGGTGGTCAGGCCAGCCCTTGGTCCTGGTGTGTCACCGAGTTAATCATCAGCTGGGGCATCACAATTACGCATGTGGTGGCGATTTCCCATTGTTTTAAAAAAATTAATAAATAGCTGCTACCCTGAATTCCCTGAGTGCCTCCCAACACCTCCTCTGGGGGTCCCCACCCAACAACCTGACATCTCCTCAGCTTAGCCACAAACATGGCAACACCCAGCACACAGGGAACCCATGTTATTCTGATTGGCTGATGCTCCACTGACCGGTAGCTATTTTTAACTTCTGCTCCACTCCTCTACCGCAGACTCCGTCCCCAGGCGCCCTGCCCTTGGGCCGCCAGATCTCCCAGCAGCCCTCCGGGCCCCCGGCTCAACAACGACCCCCACCACAGGGTAAGTGAGGAGCCAGTCTCCTGGGTGCCTACCGTCCTGCAGCCCCCGACCCCCTACCCCTCACTTGCCAGCTCTCACATGTGAACTCTTTCTCTGTCCCTCAGGTGGCCCTCCGCAGCCGGGCCCAGGCCCCCAACGCCAGGGACCCCCATTGCAGCAGCGCCCACCCCCACAGGGCCAGCAGCACCTTTCAGGCCTTGGACCCCCAGCTGGAAGCCCCCTGCCCCAGCGCCTACCAAGTCCCACGTCAGTGTCACAGCAGCCTGTGTCCCAGGCCCCACAGCTGACCCAGGGTCAAGGCCGCCAATCCCGGCCAGTGGCAGGAGGGCCCGGGGCACCTCCAGCAGCCCGCCCACCTGCCTCCCCATCTCCCCAGCGCCAGTCGGGCCCCCCACAGGCTACCCGTCAGACATCGGTCTCTGGTCAGGCTCCACCAAAGGCCTCAGGGGCTCCACCGGGTGGTCAGCAGCGCCAAGGCCCACCCCAGAAACCACCTGGCCCTGCTGGCCCCACCCGCCAGGCCAGCCAGGCGGGTCCCATGCCCCGCACTGGGCCACCCACCACGCAGCAACCACGGCCCAGCGGCCCCAGCGGCCCAGGCCCCGCTGGACGGCCCGCCAAGCCACAGCTGGCCCAGAAACCTAGCCAGGATGTGCCGTCACCTGCCACCGCCAATGCCGGGGGACCTCCGCACCCCCAGCTCAAGTAAGGGGACTCCACAGCAGCCCAAGCCTTGCTGCTCACAGAACATGTTCCTACACCAGGAAGGCAGCCCCAGCTCCCAAGCTCCTTGGACCCAGATGCTAGCCAGGGGTCCTGAGAGCTCTCTCCAGTCTGGGCCAGACCTCTCCCCCAAACTGTCACCCCTCTCAGTCCACAGAGGTTCTTGCCCTCCATCCCAGAGATTCAGTGCTAGAATCCCAGAGAAACTCCACTTTTAGTTCAGTCTTCCCAGCAGTCTCTGGGAAAGTCCCCTCCTCCAGCCCAGATACCTGGCTGACCCTCCTTTAGTAACTCTCCGCCCACCAAGTCCTCCTCCCGACCAACCCACCCACCGACCATCTCTGCTGCCAAACGCATCCTCGGGACTCCTCCGGGCCAATGTCCCAAACTACCCACTACCCAATTCAGTCCTGTATCACCTCACACTCTTTCTAGTCATCCTCCTACTTTTCCTACAGTCTAGCCCAGCGATTTTCGACCTTTTTCAGCTCATGGCACACAGAAACCTAGTTGCTAAACTTTTGTGGCATACCAAAAAATATATTTTTTGCTGATCTAACAAAAAAAGTAGGAGTAATTTTGATTCATTCACACTGGATGGCTAATGTTGGCTGCTGTGATTGCTTTATTTGACAATCTAAGGGAAAAGAAGTCAGTGTCCCTGACTAAATTCAGGAACTGCATTTCTTACAAAAAAATTATTTGATTTCAGAAAGGGAGAAACACTGATCTGTTGTTCCACTTACTTAAGCATACATTAGTTGAATCTTGTATGTGCCCGACCAAAGATCGAACCCATAACCTGGGGTTACTGGGACAATGCTCTGACCAACTAAGCTAGCCAGCCAGGGCAGTACTGCATGTTTTAAAAATTCTGGTGGCACTCCAGTTGAAAATCACTGATCTAGGCTCCTTTCTGGTCTATCCCCAAGTCCTTCTGGTCCGTCTCCCTCCCAAATCATCACACCATTCTCTCTGCCTGTTCTGGCCCATTCCAGATCTGCCCTCACCTTCGCTCACGAGTCCTTGCTGTCACATGCAACTGCTCCCTCTTAGATTTGTCCCTCCCAGCCTGTCCTTGGTCTAAGTACCCCCCCCCCTCCCCGCAGCACACACATTCTTCCTGGACTCCTTACCGTTAGACTGGAAACCTCCCTGCCCATCTTCACCTTTCTATCAAACTCCTCCCGGTCTAGCCCAGATTTGAAGATTCAGCCCAGGACTGTTCCCATTAATCCCAGACTTCTTCACCTTGGATTCAAGTGCTCCCAGCCTGGACCAGGGCTCCCTGACTCCTGCCTGAGCACCCATCAGGGTCCAGGCCCATGCTGATGGGTGGGAGGGTCACAGGCACCGCCCCAGGACCAGGGGGGCAGGGCTGGGGCCGGGCCTGGGGTAACATTGTGTTTCTCTCCCCCTCCTCCCTTCCTCTTCCCCCCTTCCTCCCACACCTCCACCTTGTCTCTCTCTAGCAAATCCCAGTCTCTGACCAATGCCTTCAACCTTCCAGAGCCAGCCCCGCCCAGGCCCAGCCTTAGCCAGGACGAGGTGAAAGCTGAGACCATCCGCAGCCTGAGGAAGTCTTTCGCCAGCCTCTTCTCTGACTGACACCCTACCCTGAGAACCCCTAAAATTCCTGGGCAACCCCTCTCTGGGCCCTGGATCCATTTCTCATTTTGGAATCTCCAACTCCCTTGAGAAGCCCTTTCCTGGTCCAACAAGAGCCCTCTTCTCACTCAGAATGCCCAAATCCCTAGGGAACCCTCACGCCTGGTCCGAAACCTATTTCTCATGTTTGGAGTTCCCAAGTCCTCCCGGAAGGACACTTCTGGTCACCTCAAGACCTACTTATCAGTTTTAGAACCTGCCAACTCCTGAAGACCTCCATTCCGGGTCCTCAGAGTGCGTTTTCTTTCCCAGAAGCTCCCAAACACCAGGCAACCCATTCTGGCATTCTGGCCCTAACACCAGAGACCCCTCCTGGAGCCCTGAAATTCCTGGAAAACCCTACTCCTGGTCCCAGATCTCTCAAGCACACTGCTCTCCATCAAAATTTTCCAAACCCTTAAGAAACCCCTACCTTTGGGCCCCTTTTCATGGATCTCCCGTTTCTGGAGACCCACCTCTTGAAATGCCACCACCTACCTGCCCCCACAGGATTTCCCTCCACCTGCCCCCACAACTCCATTCAACACACTGGGAGCTCCTCCCACTGCTAGACCCCTCAGTTCCCAGGGAGCCCTGCCCCACTTTCCTGCCTCTGACAGCTGTCTTTAAATATGCAAACTCCACCTACCCTCCCAGAATCCTTTGCACATGGGAGGCCAGTGGTCCCCCACTTCCCCACCTTTGCCCTGATGTCTGTGTCTGTGACTGACGTGGCCTCCTCTCGTGCGGTGCTTGGCATATGTGGTCCTCGTTCATCGTGCCGCCTGTGGTGATGCGTGCAGTGGCGCTGTTTGTGTGGTCCGCACCTCCCCCCAACCTCCACTCCTTGCCTGGACTCACCCCTACCCCTCAGAGGCTCTGAATCCCACAAGAGTCGGGAAGCAAAATAAACAAGCAGAGGCCCAGCAGAATTCTGTGCTTCTTGATGAAGAAAGAGGGGAGTCTTTGAATGGTGGGAGAGACAAGAAGGGACCCCCAAATCCATACGGGGTGCTGGGGACCCCGGAATCCAGTGGAAGGCACATCAGGCACAAATTCCAGAGAGGTTCTGAGTGGAATCTGTGCTATAAATCCCAGCCATTGGAGATATAGGAGCTCCCAAATTTAGAAGTATCCCCAAAGGCAAGAGGAAATCAAACTACCGAGGAGGCGGTGGTCTCAGTCTTAAGGGTCCCCCAATTCAAGAGACTGGGAAGCACATGAGGACCCCTCATCTCCCAGGGCAGGAATGGGGTATCCTGAGGCAGTATCAGGGCAGAGATGGAACATCAACTGGCTGGTAGGCAGGGCTCCTTGGTGTAGAAAGCTGAGACTGGTTCCCTGGTGGCTGGGGACAGGGCCTAAGGCACAAGGCGGGCTGCGCTGAGGAGGCAGGCGGGCAACTCATCAGCCTGGGTGCGGTGCAAGGAGGGTTCGGAGGCACTCCGCTCAATCTTGGGGAGTGACCGCTGCAGCAGCTCAATCGTGGCCAGAATCTGGTGGCAGGGTCACATGAGGAGTGTCCAGAGCCACATGGGCACCCCACCACCACCAAACCCCAGCCTTACAGGGAAGCACACACACACACAGTGTGAGCCTTGAACACGCAGGGTTCACATTCCCACCTTGGAGTCTTCCTCCTCCTCAGAGTCCCTTCCCCAGGACACCCAGCCCTCCGACCCGGCCCACCTGGGGGAAGAGGGGCCGCTCCTCCCGTTGGAACTTGAGGCAGTCGGACAGCAGGCGCCGCATGGCCTTCGGACAGTTGCTGGAGATTTTGCTGAGGTCCGGGGACAGATAGCCACGGCCCACCATAAAGATAATCTGGGGGTGGGGAAGACGGGAATGGCTTATCTGGGGACCTAGGCCGGGAGCCCAGGGAATTTTGGTCTCAAAGAACTTGGGAGGTTCCTTTTGAGGAACTGGGGTATTCTGGGTATTGGGGCTCTGGGGATTGTGCTATCTTGTGAATCCAAGGATTCTGGGTCTCTGAGGTCTTAGAAGGATTCTCTGCTTGCAGAGCACAGGGATTTAAGCTTGAGGAAATCAAGGATTGTAGGTATCTGGGGCCCAGAGGATTATAAGTCCATAGGTTTCTAGGGGGCGTAGGGGTCTGGAAAATAGAGTCTGGGGGAAACTCGAACTTCTGTGGAGCGAGGGAGCTAAAGGGTTCTAGCCTTCAGGAGCTTTTATTGTTGTGGGGGTCTGGGGCCTGAGGGCTGAGTTCACGTGGCCTGTACGACTACTGGTATATGGAGTCTAGGATTATCAGTTTCTGAGGGCCTGGGAGATTCCAGGCCTTGAACCTAGAGGACTGTGGGAGTCTAAGGCCTAGAGTATTGTGGGTGCCAGGGGGCCGAAGCCTGCCAAACACCCAAGGCCTGAATATCGTATCTGTGAGTATTCCAGAAGCACAAAGGGATTCTATTTCTGAAGAAATTAGATTCTGGGCTTTGGGGACTTGCAGGATTTTGAGTTCCCAGGTCAGAGGACTGGCAGTTGTTGAAGGGTCCAGAGGGCTTCTGGGTATTTGGGGACCTCAGGGGGTGGGATTGTGGGCATAGGGGATCCAGGAGATTCTGAACTTTGAGGATTCAAGAGGATTGTGGCTGAGGGAGAAGAAGGGGATTCTGGGTATAGGAGACCAAGAGGATTCTGGGAGTTCTAAGCCCAGAAAACGTGGGTTTTCTGGAGGAAGTGTGGCATTCCTGAACTGTGCAAAAGAGAAGATCTGGGGTTTACAGGATGAGGGACCCCTTAGCTTGGGAGACTGCAGATAAGGCATGGCTCTCACCTGGTCACGGCTGCCAATGTGACTATAAGGCAAGGAGCCAGTCATGAGCTCGTAGAGCACGACGCCATAGGCATAGACATCTGACTGGAAGCTGTAGGGATTCGGGTCCTGCATACGGATCACTTCAGCCGCCTTCGATAGGCCAGACCAGGCAGGGGAACCGTGGAGGTCAGCAAATGGCTGGCCCACAGTCCCAGATACCACTAGCCACACTGGGTACAACTCAGAGCCACCCACACAGGGTGAAACATGAGAAGTCTAGACGAACAGGCACCCCATGTCCCAGCCCTGCTGCCCATGTCCCTATTTGCCCCTGGTCCAGACCCTGGCCTAGTCCGGCCCAACTCACCATCCACAGCACAGAGCCTGAGGGCTGCTCCAAGGGCTGAGCCCCACTCCACCGCGTCTTCACTGTGGCCAGGCCGAAGTCACCGATCTTCACTGTGAGCCCCTCATGTAGGAAGATGTCCACGGGGGTCAAGGGCCACTACAAGGACTCCCAATAGGCACGCCTCTCACCCTGACTGGGAGGCTGTCATTAACACCTCCACATCAGCCATGCCTCTAACCCTACCCAGTAGTCCTCCAATGTCACAAAACCCCACCACAGCCTTGACTTGGGTGGGGAGTTCCAATTAATGCCCCCTACACTTGGGCCCCTTGTGACTGCTGACCAGGAAGCCCCTCTAAGGGTACCCATACTCTGTAATACCTGCCACAACTGCCACACCTTAGACTCTGACCAGAGTCCCCAAGAACACCTGAACAAACTGTAACTCTGATTCCTAACCAAGAGACCCCATTCAAGGTTCCTCACCAGCCACAGCTCTGCCACCTGGCAACGGCCATGTGACACATGCCCCCTATTCATCCCTAGAAACACCCCCAAGAGACATCCCTCTAAATCCTCTTCCCACCACAGCCCTTAGACAGGGACAGGTAGATACTGTTAGACTTGAGATCCCGGTGGATGATGTTCTTGGCATGGAGGTAGCTGTGGGAGTGGAAGCACGTGGCAAATTGGCTGGGGCTACCTCATCTCCCTCCCGCAGATCCCCCAACCCCCTTCCTAGTCCCCAGGCCAGGAGGCTCACTCCATGCCCTGGGCAGTCTGCCGGGCCACGTCAATAAGCTGGACCATGTCGAAGCGTGTGTCGGCCACATGTAGGTGGTGATAGAGGCTGGAGCCCTCGCACCACTGTGTGATGATGGCGAACCCTGGCCGGGTCATGAAGCCCATGAACAGCAAGATGTTGACGTGGCGTGTCTTCCTGCAGGCAGGGAGGGAGGTATTAGGGCAGGGAGGGAAAAATGTCATTCACTTTCTGAGCATCAGGAATGGTGCTGTTCACTGTCGCCTCCTGTCATCATTCCCACCCTACCTTTCGGGAAGCTCAGGGCCAGACTATAGCCAGATTCAATGAATGTGTGAGATATCTTTGCTGGGCTGATTCGGAGCTGGGGCTTATGCTCTGATTTTCTTCATCCCAGTTTTCCAACAAAAACAAGAGGGGTGGATTACCACCCCCACCCCTCTACCACCCAGTAGTGTCTTAAACACCAGCACCTGCCATACCTCTAACTCTGACCATTACCTGAACCTGTGATCATTTTAGAGATGAGAAAATGGAATGCCAATTTATCAATATTACACTGTATCAGCATAATATTGATAAATGGCAGGTAGAAAATATCAGTGGTGTGATTATATTGTTTCCACAGGAGGCTTAGAGGTAAAGAACTTGGGGCTTGACTCAAGTTAGATCTTCGGTTCCAATCCACGCTTCCCCAGGTGCTCACTCTGCAACCTCAGGAGGACACCTAGCCTGCGTCTCATTTCCCTCAAGCGTGAAAAGTACATTAGCTACCTTGGTGATGTTGGGAAGAGGAAGTAAATAACCCATCAGGCACGTAAACAGCACTGAACACAAGCAAGCCCTGTTAGTGCTCCTGGGTACCTGGCTCTACCTCACGGCAACCCTGTCACTGAGGACCAGATCAGCCCTAACTTAGACAAAAACCTTCATTCCTTATAGAAGTACTGACTTCAGTTATGGGAACACAAATGTAAACACAGTTGACCCTTGAACTACATGGGTTTGAACTGCACAGATCCACTTACACATGGAATTTTTTTCAATAAGTAACTATCTTTTTTTTTTTTCTTGTGGGAGAGACAGAGTCAGAGAGAGGGACAGACAGGAACAGAGAGAGACGAGAAGCATCAATTCTTCGTTGCAGTTCCTTAGTTGTTCATTGATTGATTTCTCATATTCACCTTGACTGTGGGTGCTACGGCAGACTAAGTAACACCTTGCTCGAGCCAGTGACCTTGGGCTCAAGCTGGTGAGCCTTATCCAAACCAGATGAGCTTGTGCTCAAGCTGGCAACCTCAGGGTCTCGAACCTGGGTCTTCCATGTCCCAGTCCAATGCTCTATCCACTGCACCACTGCCTGGTCAAGCATAACTGTACCATTTTTAATCTGAGGTTGGGAGCCCACAGATTCAGGGGTGCAACTGTATGCACTGAGATAGGCTGTTTAATATATGGGACTTGAACATCTGCAGATTTTGGTATCTGCAGGGAGGTCCTGGAACCAATCCCCCATGGATATTGAGGAACAACTAAGTTTTGGGAGAGCCAAAAGTTATACATGAATTTTCAACCACGCAGGGAGGTTGCCACCCCTTACTTCTACATTGTTCAGGGGTCAACTGCAACATCACTGATGCTCTGCAATTCTGCCATGTCGGAGCAGATAACACAGCACCTAAGCATTCTTCAGAGCAGTCATATTGTGGTTAAAATGTTAATATAATGCAAATTAAGAGCATGCTCAAATCACTGCTATCTCATTGAGAACAATTTTTCTTACTGTGGCATCCATTATGAGGATAAACATTAAAACGGCACAAGTTATGATAACATCAACTTTGTAACATAACTGTGCCCACCTGTCAGAGAGGAAAGCCCATGTGTAGGCCTAGGAGTGGTGGTAGTTAGTGTGGCAGAAAGGGAACACCAGGGTTTCTCAGCGCAAATGAATTAATATAGGGTTAATGATAAGTTAAGTAGAACAACTACAATCATAAATTAAACAATAATTAAATTATGGTTATGATTACAGTTAATACAGTTGACCCTTGAGCAACACATGGTACAGTTGAAAATCCACATATAATTTTCAGCTCTTTCAACACTTAATTCAGCCTGGCCAGGTGGTGGTGCAGTGGACAGAGCATCAGACTGGGACACGGAGGACCCAGGTTAAAAACTCTGAGGTCGCTGGCTTGAGCACAGGCTCACCAGCTTGAAAGCGAGGTCGCTAGCTTGAAGCCCAAGGTCGCTGGCTTGAGCAAGGGGTCACTCGCTCTGCTGTACCCCCCTGGTCAAGGCACATATGAGAAAGCAATCACTGAACAACTAAGGTGCCACAATGAAGACTTGATGCTTCTCATCTCTCTCCCTTCCTGTCTGTCTGTCCCTATCTGTCCCTCTCTCTGACTCTCTCTCTGTCTGTCAAAAAGAAGAAAAAATTAAAACACATTTTGTATGGGCCATGGCTGCTTTGCTCTGTGGTAGAGCATTGGACCCGTGTGAAGATGTCCCGGGTTTGATTCCCAGTCAGGGCACATAACAGAAGCACCCATCTTCTTCTCCACCCTCTCCCTCTTCTCTCTCTTTCTCTCTCTGTTTCCCTCCTGCAGCCATGGCTCAATTGGAGTGAGTTGGCCCCCGATGCGGAGGATGACTCCATGGCCTTCGCCTCAGGCGCTAAGAACTTGGTAGCTGAGCAGCAGACTAACGCCCCAGATGGGCAGAGCATCATCCCCTAGCGGGCTTGCTGCGTGGATCCTAGTCGGGGCCCATGCAGGAGTCTGTCTATGCCTCCTCTCACTGAATAAAAAACAAACAAAAACCTCCCCACATTCTGTATGTTATATGTATTGTATACTATATTCTTACAATAAAGTAAGCTAGACAAAAGAAAACATTATAAGAAAATCTGAGAAAGAGAAAATATTTACAGTATTATTAAAATACATCCACATATAAGTGGAACCATGTTGTTCAAGAATCAACTGCAGTACTGCTCTTAAAATAATGCCATTATTATAAATTAATTAGTGACAAGAATGCTACACAATAAACGTAACTCTAATGACACAGTAGTGTCACGCAGTGAAGAAGGGAAGATGCAAGCTTCCTGGCAACGCAGCTAACTAGCATTATGCTATTAATGAAAGTGCACTCAGTGATGTTAACTGTGTCCCGCAGCCATACCCATTTCACAGCAGGCAACCAAGACCCAGATTTTGGAGCCAGAGCTACTAATTAATGTCAATATTAACCCAAACACAAACCATAACGTCATCAGAGGTATTCTAAACATACCTGTTTCCCAGAGGGGAAAGGGACACTTGATACAACTTAATATTTATGCTGTTAATGACACGACCACAGGTGATGCGCAGAAGCGCCCAAGCACGGCCTTTCCCCGGACGCACCAAGGCCGGGCCCACTGCCCTCTCCCGGCATCCACACACACGTGCAATCTCACCTGAGCACCTGCATCTCGTTCTTGAAGGCCTGGGCCTGCTCAGCTGTGGGTTGGGCCACCTTGAGCACCTTCACAGCCACATCGCCATGCCACCGCCCGCGAAACACGGTGCCAAACGAGCCCGTCCCGATCCTCTTCAGCAGCTGCACCTCACTGGGTGGCACCTCCCAGTAATAGCCCGAGTCCCGGTACCCCAGATTCTTCTGTGGGCCACACGGGTGGCATCTCAGGGGCCTGCCCACATCCCTTATCACTCAGCCTGTGGTGCCCCCCACAGGTTCCCCTGGAGCTTACCACTTTCTTCTTGTCATCAGCCAAGGACTTCCTCTCCCGCTGTTCTGAAGGGGACTTGGAATGTGGGGACTTCCTCCCCGAGGACACACTGGCCAGGCTGGGGCTCCCCCGGGGGGCTCCATCACCACCACCTCTACTACCAGCAGCTGTGGTCGTGAAGAGGATGTGAGTGGAGGCAAGTGAGGCGGAGGGGGGCTTGGGGCACAGGCAGTGGGGGCTCACCATCAGTGCTGAAACTCTGGGCAGTGAGCTGGAAGAAGAGGGACAGGAGTCAGACGACGTGGAAGCCAACAGGAATGGTTCTCCCTTCTGCCTGCTGGTCTCCCGTGACTTCCCTCCTCAACACCAACCTGAATGAGGCTGGAGTCCATGGGGGCTGTGGTGCTGACCATGTGGACGTTGGGGGTAGACGTGGACCGGATGCGCTGGAGGGGGGCGTTGGCTGGGGCAGGAAAGGGGAAGTGCTCAGGGTCTCGATGCTGAGTGCAGGAGCTGCCAGAGGAAAGGCTGTGAAATAACTGTTGAATGAATGGGAGACCCAGCAAGCTGCCCCTGCCCCCTCCCTTTCGTAAAACCTGTGCTTAGCTCGTACTGAGTAAACATCCACTATTAGTACTATTATTCATTTGTTCAAGAAACATTTATTGAGTGCTTGCCATGTGCCAGACATCATACTAGGTGGTGAAAATAAAACTGTGGGCAAAACAAATGAAAGTTTTTGCCCTCATGGGGATGATGTTCCAGTAGAGAGAGAAAATTAAAAACAACAAAGGATACTTAATCTATCTGATGGTGATAGGTGCAATAAAGAAAAATATAAAGCATCTGGAAACAGAAAGTGTCACTAGTGACATCAGGAAGAGCTTCTCTAAGGAGGTGACATTTGAGAAAAGACCTAAGGAGAAACAGTGAGCCAAACAGACAGTGCGAGAAAAAGTAACATACAACACTTTATAACTATATGCACTATTAAAATATATCATGTGTTACATAACATATGATCTATATTAAAATGGTAATGCTTCAAAATATACATATCACAATGTTATATATGTTATATGTCCATGTTACATGTTATATATACTACAAAAATATTTAATGTTCCCTTCCACTATCCTAAAATAAAATTCATACAGAATTTATCCACATACACCAATAATTAAAAATAACATAATGGGCCCTGGCCGGTTGGCTCAGCGGTAGAGTGTCGGCCTGGCATACGGGGGACCCGGGTTCGATTCCCGGCCAGGGCACATAGGAGAAGTGCCCATTTGCTTCTCCACCCCTCCCCCTTCCTCTCTGTCTCTCTCTTCCCCTCCCGCAGCCAAGGCTCCATTGGAGCAGAGATGGCCCGGGCGCTGGGGATGGCTCCTTGGCCTCTGCCCCAGGCGCTAGAGTGGCTCTGGTCTCGGCAGAGCGACGCCACGGAGGGGCAGAGCATCACCCCTGGTGGGCGTGCCGGGTGGATCCCGGTCGGGTGCATGCGGGAGTCTGTCTGACTGTCTCTCCCCGTTTCCAGCTTCAGAAAAATACAACAACAAAAAAACCCATAATGCCATAACTTTATCATTTTATATATTACATAATACATATATATATATATATATATATATATATATATATATATATGATGTTAATAGAGACAGACTTGTAGCTAGAGAGCCGGTTAACAGCTGTAGGGGAGAGGCACTGGGTGAGGGGACTTGCAGGAATGAGAAAAAAGGATGAAAAAGAAAAAAGAACTCATGGACACGGACAACAGTGTGGTGACTGCAGGGACTGGGGGAACAGGGAGGCGGAAGAGAGTGTCGCTGGGGTAAATGGGGACGGAGCAGGACTTGATTTGGGGGGGTGAGCACACAATATGGTGTCCAGAAATGTGTTGTAGAATTGGGCACCTGAAACCTGTATAATTTTGTTAACCAGTATCACTCCCAATAAATTCAATTAAAAAATATATGATGTTCTATATCATATAAAAACATTATAAATCTAACACGATACATTAACATATACATGTAAATATAGACATTACAAAATATATAATAGACATATAAAATGCATCTTTTAGAAACTTTTGATATATTAGGGCAATAATGTATTTTAATATAGAAATACTATAGTATTATAATACTTAACATAAAGGAGAAATAGAAGGGAATTTATAATAAAACAATTTGTATTTCAAAATGGGAAGGCTTGACCATGATTATATTGAAAGAATTAATAAAGTAATGAGAAGTTAGGTGCTTTTATGTGTATACATATATACACACATACATATTTAAAATTAATAAGAACTTATACTCTGTACCAGATATTTTTCTAAGCACAGGATATGTCTTAATTCATTTAATCCTCAACAGAACCCCATGTGGTAAAAGGTATCATTATCCTCTCTTTACAGATGAGAAAATCTTTACAGAAAGATTAGGTGACTTGCTCAAGGTCCCACAGCTCCACACCCTTACTCCCACTTGCAGGTGCTCCACAAATGTTTGTCAAGTACACGAAGAACGGCTGTGGTCAGAAGCTTGTGCACTCTTGCTCACTCGCTCTCGCCCTCCCTCCCTCTGGAGCATGCCCACAGCTTTCCTTCTTCTTCCCTCAAGGTACATAGCTTTGCTCTCTCTGCTAAGCTGCGAGGGCTCTTCTTTTGCCTTTGTAACTTGTTTCCTGAACCCACACAGCCCAGCTGGCTCACTCCTTCTACCTCTGTGACTTTCTAAATAAACTTTCGCTTGTATTTGGGGAAAGAAGTTTGCGGTATACAGGGGTCTCCAAATCTTTTTCTCCAGACATTAGCTGTTCAACTTAGGCATCCCTACCTGGGACCCTGAGGGGTTAGTGGCTCATTCAGAGGAAAGTTTGAGGGAGCCTCGTGCTGTCTGGAGCCTCCGGACAAATCCTGGATACTGTGGTAGAACCTTAAGGGCATTAAGGGTAGGAGGAAAAGGGTCAGCGGTCTGTAAGAGTCTCGTGGGTGGGCACCTGTCCTCCCCATTCCCCCACCCACCCCAGGCCAGGCTCACTGTCGGCAGTTGGTATTCATGTCAACACAGACTGTGGGGACCTTAGAGGAACAATGCTGGTGGAACTTGTAGCCACAGGTTTGGCAGCGGAAGCCATGGAACAGAAACTTAAGGCAGAAGTCACAGAACGCCAGGCTGAAGAACGTCTTACGTACCTGCTACCACAAAGCAGGGAAGGTTACGGCCTGGTTAAGGACCTGCCCCCCACACGCAGGGCCTGCCCCCACTATCTACCCTGTACTCACAAAATTGTGCATGGTCAGTGGAACATCTTCAAGGACCTCCACAATGAGCTCCTCGCCATCCAAGGGGGCAATGGCTGTGTCCCAGGCAGTGACTGTCTTTCGCCTGCAGGAGGCATGGAAGGGACTGAGTGGGAGGGTGGACAGACTGAGGCCCTGGGAAGTCAGGGAACCCCTGAAAGTCCCTCCAAGTCTGCCATCCATGGAGTCATCTGGCATGTTTCATTCTCATCATGGCAACCTAACCCTAGGTACTAGTTACTATTGTTGCCCCACTTTACAGATGGGGAAGCTGAGGCTCAGGGGGATAAAGTGACTTACTTGCCCAAGGCCACAAGGGAGTGTGTGTGACAGAACAGTGTGAAGAGTCCATGCTCTCAACTGCAAGACGAGGAACAGATGAGATGGTGAATAAACAACTAAATCTCAGAAGTGCTAAGCAAGCCCCTGAAGAAAATGGCTGATGAGGCATTGAAACAACAAATAGAAAGCAATGTATGAATTGAACAAAAACTTAAGGAACGCCAGAACAAAAGAAGAAATGGAAGGTCAGCAAGGCCCAACTCAAGCCGACAAAGAATGGGAAAACAGAGGTAGGAGAGAGCTGACAAATTGATGAAATAGTTGAAGAATGAAATAGCGGGCTGTCCCTCCCAGGAGCATGCCCACACCTTCTTCCCTCTCAGTGTGTATCTCCTACACCAGGGGTCCCCAAACTACAGCCCGCAGGCCGCATGCGGCCCCCTGAGGCCATTTATCCGGCCCCCACCGCACTTCTGGAAGGGGCACCTCTTTCATTGGTGGTCAGTGAGAGGAGCATAGTTCCCATTGAAATACTGGTCAGTTTGTTGATTTAAATTTACTCGTTCTTTATTTTAAATATTGTATTTGTTCCTGTTTTGTTTTTTTACTTTAAAATAAGATATGTGCAATGTGCACAGGGATTTGTTCATATTTTTTTTATAGTCTGGCCCTCCAACAGTCTGAGGGACAGTGAACTGGCCCCCTGTGTAAAAAGTTTGGGGACCCCCTGTCCTACACTCTAAGGGTCCCCGCCAGACCTGCAGCCAGGGGAGCAGTGGGCCGCGGCAGCTCTTCCCGAGCTAGCCCCTGAGCCTGTCTCCAGGGCCCCTGTTCTGACTTTGCAGAGCCAAAGCAGCCTGCCTGGGCTCTATCCTGTTGCTTCTTCTATCCTAAGCCCTTCCTTGTTTCACTGTCCCCAGTTTTCATAAATTTACTCTCAAAAAGAAAAAAAAATTAAAAAAAAGAAATGAATAAAATGATTGAGTGGGATGAAGACTTGAGGTCCAAGGAGAGAATGTGTTGCTGATCTTACAGGCCAATGAACTAAAGAAGTAACGAAACAAAAGCTGGTTGGACTTACGGATTCACTGAACTAAGACTAATGGAGACTCCACAATGGAGTGAAGTAGAAGTCAGATGACTCCGAGGAGAGGAGAGCATACTGGGAACCCAGAGGGTGAGGGAGGTGCCAGGCTTACCCTTTGATGAGCCGGTAGACCACGCAGCAATCCTGATTGAGACCCCGCACCTTGAGAGCCTTGTCGAGAGAGTCATAGACACTCATGCCATCCCGGACAGTTACCTGTACAGATGTGGGGGTTAAGAGTTCAACAGGGAACCCGGCCAAGTCTCCCACCCCTCAGCAAAGCTTCCTCCCAGCCCTAGGTACCCTTCTGATCCAAGATTTACAACTGGGCCCATCTGCACCCCTGCCAGCTTTGCTATCAGACTCACCACTGTGCGTTGCTTGTTGGGCAGGTACACTTTGACAGTGCCCACTGCCCGGGATGGCTCGGCCCCATTGGCAGGGGGGGCCCGTGGCGGCTCCATGGGGCCTAGGACTTTGTCAAGACGGGCTGAGGTGGAGCTGGGCTGCTGCCATTGGGTTCCTAGAAAACAGAAGAGGAATTTTAAGTCCAATAATGATCATCTGGAATCACAGTGGCAGGGGACAAAAAAAAAAATTCAATCTCCAGGCTCCACATCACCCCCAGTACGTTAATTTCCACACAGCAGTAAGTAAAGGAACCTTGAAATAGATCCAGTTCCTCCTCTGCTCAGCTCTGCCAAGATCTCTGCATGGGGCTTGGTGGGGGTGGGATAACACAATGAGAAACCCCACACACTATCCTGGAGGGCACAGGAGTCCACAAGTCTCTGCTGGGGGCTAATGGGGCAGTCTGCACTGGGGCGTGCCAGGTACATAAGGGATAAGAACGGTCTGTCCTGCCTTTTTAATGAAGAGGGAAGGTTACCAGAGACGGCGCTGAAGGAAGTCACAGACAGGGTGAAGGACAGAGTGAACGGGAACAAATGGGAGATCATCAGATATTGCCCTTAGTTTGGAGGAAATGGGAATTGCATCAAGAGACTTCTTAAGGGCACTCTGGGCATCCCTAAGCCCTGGACAAAAATGATGGTAGGCTCACAGGTACTTGTTGGTCAAATAAGTTTGTAAATATGATATATAGGTTTGCTCACTTATAGTTTGCATTGGGTGTGGGAGACAGGCTGTAAGCTGGCAAAGTCCTTGTAGCCCAAGGAAAGGCTTTAAGACTAAGCCTTTCGAACCCTTCTAATACTAAGATATTCTCAAAACTAAGCTTTTCCCCACACTCTTATGAGGAATCCCATTTATGCCTCAGATAAGTGGCTTTGTATCAGAGACTTCCTTATATTGGCTTAAAGGCTTTAATTTTCTACACTATAAAATAAAGCAGACCGGGGGCGTGCTCTCTCTCTCTCTCTCTCTCTCCCTCCCCCTCTCCGTCTCCCTCTCTGGGTTCCTGCCATCAGCATTGCAGAGGCCTCCCTGATTCCTTGCCCTCCATGGGAAAAGCAGCAGGTTTTCTGCTTTTCCCTTGGTTTTTCTTGTGGCTTGCCTGTCTTGGTGAGACACCAATAAACAGAATGGCCCACCATCCTCGGACTCAGCCGAATTCAATGAGAACCTGCTTGTGAATGGCCACGATGATGGCCCCTGGCCATACAGTACTGTTAGGGAGTCACCAAACTGTGATGGGTAGTTCAGAGGCTCAGCAGATACTATGTTGAAGGGAAATGTAACGAAGGTCACTAGACTGTAATAGGGAGAAGAGTGGGTAATGGCGGTCACCAGACATTCTCAGGTGGAAAAGTGCATCCCAAGCATTACTGAAGTGAGATGAATGGAGGTAAAGCAGGGAGGCTCCAAAATTATTCGTCAATTAACGAAGGGGTAACATACATATATCTAGTGGCAATGGAAGGAAGTTAGGGAGAGCTAGAGGAGTAACGAGGGAATTCTCAAAACACTGAGTTACTGATCCAGAATAAAAAGGCGAGTAGTGAGCCCCGTCTCCACGCACTTCTTGTTGTTGGTAAGAAAGGTTTATCAGATACCTTAAGGAGGTTTAGAGGGGATCCCGGTACAACACACAACAGCCTATGAACCATTCGACCGGGCCCCACCGACCGAGAGCATTCAGGCTCTGCGCAGGCGTGATACCACACGCGGCGGGCGAAACCATCCCCCAAAGCCTTGCACCCATGTTCCTGTCTACCCGCCACTACTACCCGCCGCTGTCGACGATGGTCTCGCCCCGGGTCAAACCACTCCTCCGGTTCCGGGCGGGGTCGCTGGGGCCCAGGCGCACCCAACCTGTAGTTAAGCTTTCGGTCCCGGCTCCCGGACCAAGCGCGGCGGCCGCTCCAGAAACCTAACCCAGCCAGGCCCGCCCTCACCTGTCAGGCTGCAACGGCCGCCGCCGCCTCCATCTTGAGCCTGTCTTCTTGTTTCCTCATAAAGTCCGCCTCCACCGCCCCTTGGGCTTTCACTATTGGTACCACAGGACTCAGCCCTCTATTCTTATTGGGTTAAGGTCATGCCTGTCAAGGCAGGACCAGCGGAATGTGGATCATGTTCCGGATTAGGAGGGGCTGCCTGAAACGTCAGGGTCTGAGGCAAATTCGCACGTCCTGGTTTGCGCAGGCGCACTCAGGAGGAGATTTGCATGTCATGGGCTCTAACTGTAATCGTGTTATGCCAGAATAAAGCAGACCTACTTTTCGATTACTTGGGGCTGACTTTAGGGGTACCTGAATCTGGGTGGAGAATACTTAAGTGCCCTTTTTGCTCCAATGACCCGGAGCCCTAAGTAATCATTTGGGATTTTCCTGGGTCTCAGTTTTACCATCTTTGAAACGTTTCCAATTCTGAGAGTAATAGCCTTTGATAAGAGCCATTCTCTAGTGTGGCCAGGCTGGGGGTCTGACCTTAGGAGAGGCAGCCAGCTGTTCTGACAGGCTTCCGTTAGGATAAAGATTTTGAAAGTCTAGTCATAGATGGCTAAGTGAAGAGGCGAGGGAAGTGTGGACATGGAATTGGGCACAAGCGCAGGGAAATGTGTGGAGGAATTGAAGGGTAAATACAATTTTTTAAGACAACTTTAACCTGGTGTCAAAAGTGAAAAAGACTTTCCATCCTCCCTTTTCTTAGAGCATTTCCTTAAAAAACAACAAACAAAAAAACCCCTTGAAATTGTACATTTTTTTTCTGTCCCTTTGGGATGTATGTAAATCTTTTCTAAAGCTAAATAGACCTCCTGACATTTTTATGACCCAAGGATACTGTTCCTAAGGGCCTTAGAGTCATCTCTTTGAAATGTAAACATCAATGGGGATAGTGCCCCTATCTAACTCTCAGTAGCAATTTTATCTAGGCAGCTGGCTCCAAGTTCTTAGCTGCTTGTCAAAGATAAGTGTTTCGTTTTTCCTTTGGTTAAAGGCAGATGGCTACCCCAATTACCAGGTGAATTTGAGATGAACTATATGTAGCAAGTGGTGCTGTAAAGTTCTTATACTTGAGGACAAGTTATTGTCTTTCTTGAGAACATCCATGTAATGGGTTGTATCTCCCTGGCTGTTTAAAAGAATGAGATTTTTCTGTCTTCCCAATGTCTTTAGCGAATTGCTTGTGAGGTGCACCGCAGTTTAGTTTAACTCTTTACAATAATAAAACTATCTCATTCTTTTCTACCTCTGTTGAGAGGATTCACCGAGTCCTCACAAGATTTTAATTCTTTACCCAACAGCATGAATGGCCTGTTGTATTTGAAGTGACTACAGTTTCCTGTTTGGAGCCTCAGCGTCCCTCTGTGAAGTGCGAAGGGTCAAAGAAAAGTCACTAGGTGAGGGGGCCTCAACATGCTTCACCTTGTATTTATAAAGTGCTTTCTCAAGGAGAGAGACAGAAGTTCTCCTTACTGGGCTGTCATATAACCTCCATTTCCCATCGCTCCTTTTCTATTCAGATCTTTGTAAGGACCAAGAGAAGATCAGAAAATAAGCAGGGCACTAATGGAACAGGGAACTTAATTAAGGGTTACAGGCAGGTCCTGCTCCCGTTCTGTTAGGAATAACATGCCCAAGGTCGTTCAAGAAGCAGAGACAGATAGGGACTCTGGGAGGCTGAGAGAAAAGAAAAAAAAAAAAAGAAAAAGAGACAAACGTTTGCATTCTACTGGTTAAAAGACCCTTATCAGAAGTTTAGGTTTAGAATTCGCCAATGAGCTAGACCCCAGCCCCTGTTGCTATGCTATGTGCAGCCCCCTTAGCAAATAGGTTACCGCCACATCTGCTTCTGTATTAGGCTTGCTTGCTTAGCTTATAAAAAGATTTAGCTGTGAGCGCTAGGTGCGATTCCCATCTGCAGCTCCTTGTGAGCACAGTGTCTCTGGACACCTTGGGAATTTGCCCTTGCGCAGGTAAAACTGGCCAATAAAGTTACATCTATACTCCTGAAAGTCTCCGACGTTTGTTCTTGTACCTGGTGGATGTTACAATCTTCACCATTCAACAGCTAAAATTAAAAAGGCTGACAGTAAATAGTACATATTGATAAGAATGTGGGGCAACTGGACTTTCATGGATTGTTACTGTGAGTGTAGAATGGTACAACAATGGGATCATGGACCGCTACTGTTAACCTAAAATTAAAAGGCCAAAATGAGAGGCAAGAAGCATTTATTTGAGATCCAAAGAATAGCTGTTTAGAACGCACTGATTTAGGCAGAAACTCAAATAATGTTCAGATTAAGAAGCAAGGCAGGGGGTATTTATGAGAACGGAAAAGGGAACAATTACATCTGTAGAAAGAAGGCATTTTTACAAGTGCAAATAAGCTAACATAGTGATGCTAAGTCTGAAGAGTGTTTTTAATTTTCAGTACATTAGTCATAATATCTGCTTTCATGTTATCTTTGCAAACAGTTGTTTGGGATACAATGCAGCTTTAGGTCTAGTTCAAAGGTTATTTTGCCCAGTTCACACATTACACAGGAGTAGGACATGCAAGGCAGTTTCTCCAGGATGGTAGCTCTGACTCCATTTTAATTTTCTTTTTTTTTTTTTTTTTTTTTTTAGATTTTATTTATTAATTTTCAGAGAGATAGATAGATAGATAGAGAGAGAGAGAGAGAGAAGAGAGAGATAGAGAGAGAAAGGAGAGGGGGAGAAGCAGGAAGCATCAACTACCGTATGTGCCTTGACCAGGCAAGCCCAAGGTTTTGAACCGGCAACCTCAGCATTCCAGGTCGATGCTTTATCCACTGCGCCACCACAGGCCAGGCCTAATTGTTTTTCATTGATTGATTTTAGAGAGACAGAGAGAGGAAAGGGGAGAGGGAGAGAAGCATTTATTTGTTTTCCACTTAGCTGTGAATTCGTTGGTTGCTTCCTGTATGTGCCCTGACTGAGGATCGAACCCACAACCTTGGCATTTCAGAAGACGCTCTAATTGGCCAGGGCCTCTGACTCCATTGTAAAGTGGCTTCTTTCTTTCTTTCTTTCTTTCTTTCTTTCTTTCTCTCTCTCTCTCTCTCTCTCTCTTTCTTTCTTTTTCCTTCCTTCCTTCCTCCCTCCCTCCCTCCCTCCCTTCTTCCCTTCCCTTCCTTTCCTTTCCTTTCCCTTCCCTTCCCTTCCTTCCTTTCCTTTCTCTCTCTCTCTCTCTCTCTCTCTCTCTCTCTCTCTCTCTCCCTCCCTCCCTCCCTCACCTGCTTCCTTTCTTCTCTCCTCTCCTCTCCTTTCCTTACCTCTTTCTTCTTTCTTTTTTTCCACTACTGAGCAACAAAAGGGCCAAACTACTTCATGTGTCTGTGAATCTTATAGACGTAAGGTCAAATGAAAGGTACCAGACACAAAAGAGAAATACAGTATTATTCTATTTGTATGAAATTCTAAGCCAGGCAAAACTAATCTATAGTGAAGGAAAATCACAATAGTTGTCTTGCGGGAGAATGACTGAGAAGGGCTCAAAGGAACTTTTAAAGGTGACTGGACAGTTAGTTCAGTATGCATTTGTCAAAATTCATCTAACTCCATAGTGAGAATGGGTACATTTTATTGTATATAAAATATCACTCAATTTAAAAGTGCACGGCAAAAAATGACTTCCAACATAATTCTAAACATTATGATTTCTTACAAATTCTTATTGGTTAGAGAAATTTTTTAAATTCTATTTTTGAAATTGAATCCCTGGACCCCACCCCATCTCCCACTGTGGGAGCCATGGCATCATATGAGGTCAGGCACAACTCTAGTTGGAGCTCAGTGAGGGGCTTCAAGATGCTCACCAAAAGGAAGAATGATTTCTGGGTCAGCATAGTACATTCTAAAATGTCAATTAATTTGAATATTATTTCATTTGTTTAAAAACTTTAATTTCTAGACAGCATTTGAAGACAGATTTCTGGCTATGCTGCATAACATTTTCAAAAATATGAGCAAAATCCGACCTGCTGTTTGGAGAGTTAGAGGATGGGAGGGTAGGCAGGGATCACACTCACCAGGCATCCCCAAACTACAGCCCCCTGAGGCCATTTATCCGCCCCCGCCGCACTTCTGGAAGGGGCACCTCTTTCATTGGTGGTCAGTGAGAGGAGCACTGTATGTGGCGGCCCTCCAACGGTCTGAGGAACAGTGAACTGGCCCCCTGTGTAAAAAGTTTGGGGACCCCAAGGGCAATGCTTTTTCTCTCAAGAACTCACTCCAAACCCAATGCTAACTGGCACAACTTCAGCCAGGGACTTCTTCACAGATACCTCACAAGCCATGAAGGTCGTTCAAGTGACTTGGGTTATGATCATCATCAACCATCAGGCGCCCCACATATTGAAACAAAAATTAAAACCTGAACTAGCTGATTATGGTTTTCTGAAATCCCCCTAGAAAATATCCATCTAGAAATTTAAAAAGATTTTAAAGTGGTTGATAGCTTTTATTACTGTTGATTTTAAATTCTTAGAAACATGTCTGGAAAACATACACAATCTGTTCTCCCACTGCGTTTGGAATTCTACCGGTTTACAGCTGAGGAAATTGTGCCCCAACCTAAGGGACAGAGGAGTGAGAGATCCAGCAATTGAAGTTTGGTAAAAAGTATTCGAACAGGGGGCGGGGCAGGGCACGGGCACCTCCTTAAGGAATCTGGATCCACCCCAGCAGTCCTACGTGCCCAAGGGTCTCCTATAAAAACTACCACTCCTATTTCTCCAGCGCCACCGCCCTCACCCGCTACTGCCGCTGCCTGTAGAACGCCACTTCTGAGAACACATCACACAGCTACCCATTTTGAGAGACATTACCCCGCATAGCTCGAGATAAAGCTGCGGGCCTACTGGCCAGGGTCATAGGCCTCCACTACGGGCTATGTTAGACCACCAGCTGCGGTCTACAAAGAGCCACTCTACATTCCGGCCCCCAACAGGCAGCGATGTCAGCCAATAGCAATGCAGTGGAGGGCGGGCTTTGGGATACCACGGGAGAAGAGAGAGGATTTCAGACTAGCAGACCAATACCTACGCATAGAAGGTGGGCTTTGGGCCAACCCAGCCAATGGGAGGCGGTGTGGACCTGAGTCTTGCTACGAACTAGCAGCTTAAAATTACTTTCAGCAGCTAAAGAAAAAAAGTTACCTTCAGCAAAATAAAATTGAAAGTAAATTGTAATTGAAAAAAAATAAAGATACTTTTAAATGAGTGGCAATGCAACTATAATTTTTCCATCTACAGCAGAAAATGGAAGTTTCCACTTCTGAATATTCCTTGAAGAGATATACAACCCTGGGATCAGAGTGTGGGAAATTTGCAAGTAAACCTAAACATTATTTTAATAGTCTATATTAAAAGGTTTCATCTAACAAAATGCATTGGACATAATTTGAATTTGTTATCCCTGTAATCTAAATTGGTGAAAAACACACCATTAAATCAACAGATAAGGTTCTTTTTTAAAAATTAATTTTAAAAAATTCATTATATACTGCATATGGTACTGCCATGTTCTCATAAAGTTAAATGTGCACGTTTGAATGTTTTCTTTTAATTTTTTATTTATTGATTGATTTTAGAGAGAGGAAGGAAGAGAGAGAGAGTGGTGGGATTCAACTGGTTCACACCAGTTCGGGAGAACTGGCACCTAATTTTTTGTTGAGTTCAGCGAACCGGTTATTAAAATGGCACTTGTAATCAGGGTTCTGTCTAAGGTGGACGCCTAGGCAGCCACCCAATGTGGGAATCACACATTTACATTCCTTGGTCTTTTTTAATGTTCATCTGCACAACAGTGTATTCTAAGTGCCCATAGTAATATTCTTTCCATAGGTGGAAAAAAATTGCAAGTGAGGATGCCAATCAAGAAACAATATGGCCCTAGCTGGTTGGCTCAGTGGTAGAGTGTTGGCCTGGCGTGCAGGAGACCCGGGTTTGATTCCCGGCCAGGGCACACAGGAGAAGCGCCCATCTGCTTCTCCACCCCTCCCCCTCTCCTTCCTCTCTGTCTCTCTTCCCCTCCCGCAGCCAAGGCTCCATTGGAGCGGGGTTGGCCTAGGCGCTGAGGATGGCTCTGTGGCCTCTGCCTGAAGCGCTAGCTAGAATGGCTCTGGTTGCAGCGGAGCTATGCCCCAGATGGACAGAGCATCGCCCCCTGGTGGGCGTGCCGGGTGGATCCCGGTTGGGCGCATGTGGGAGTCTAACTGCCTCCCCATTTCCAACTTCAGAAAAATAAAAAATGAAAAAATGAAACAATATGGAAATATTTTAAATAACAGCTTTATTGTTTTTTGTCAGGTATTATTTAATGTTTTTTCATTAATATTTTAAAAATCTTATAGCATGATTTAGTTTTGTGTACCTCTTTTATTGTTCTTAAGTATTAAATGCATGAAATAATAAACTGCCTTTCAGTATATATATTTTTTATACTTAACACGGTCATTAGGGCAGAGAACTGGTTGTTAAATTATTTGAATCCCACCACTGGAGAGAGACAAACATCAACTGGTTGTCCCACTTATTTACTCATTCATTGGTTGCTTCATATATGTGCTCTGACCTGGGGAACCTGCAACCTTGGTGTATCAGGACCATGCTCTGACTAACTGAGCTACCCATTTTCAATTTGCAAACCCATGTATTAGAATGAGAGAAAAAAATTATTCTCAGTTATTTCTCAATAAAGCTGGGGGGAAAACAGAAAAAATAATAATTAAACCAAATAACAGTCTTGTGATTCTCTGATGAAGAAATCCTTTGGCGAGTATGATTATTTCTTAGAAATAAAAAACAAAACTCAAGTATGAAAATGTTTAATAGGCAAGCAAAGGGATAAATATAAACCTACAAACTGATTAGTAGAGCCCCCTTTGAGATGTCATGGATGCTGACAAACATCTCCTCCTGGTAGCTTACTTGTTAGGGATCATAATTTAATATGGTCCTTAATAATTTTTAAAAAGGTTTTATTTATTGATTTTAGAGAGAGGGGAGAGAAAAAAAGGCAGTAGGAGAGGAGCGGGAAGCATCAACTTACAGTTACTTGTCATATATACCTTGACTGGGCAAGCCTGGGGTTTTGAACTAGAAACCTCAGCATTCCAGGTCGATGTCCTATCCACTGCACCACCACAGGTCAAACTAAATTTAAAATTTTTTTGTTTGTTTGATTTTTTTTTTTTTACTTTTGGATTTTTTTTAAATTTATTCATTTTAGAAAGGAGAGAAAGAGGGAGAGGAGAGAGAGACAGAGAGAGAGAAGGGGGGAGGAGCAAGAAGCATCAACTCCCATATGTGCCTTGACCAGGCAAGCCCAGGGTTTCGAACTGGCGACCTCAGCATTTCCAGGTCAACGCTTTATCCACTGCGCCACCACAGGTCAGGCCATGCTTTTGGATTTGACAACACCAGAATGCATTAAAACATGGAGCTTCTAAACATAAGCTTCCTTTTTTTTTTTTTTTTTTTTTTTTTTTCTGAAGCTGGAAATGGGGATAGACAGTCAGACAGATTCCCGCATGCGCCCGACCGGGATCCACCTGGCATGCCCACCAGGGGGCGACGCTCTGCCCACCAGGGGGCGACGCTCTGCCCCCCCCCCCCTCCGGGGCGTCGCTCTGTCGTGACCAGAGCCACTCTAGCGCCTGGGGCAGAGGCCAAGGAGCCATCCCCAGCGCCCGGGCCATCTTTGCTCCAATGGAGCCTCGGCTAGGGGAGGGGAAGAGGGAGACAGAGAGGAAGGAGAGGGGGAGGGGTGGAGAAGCAGATGGGCACTTCTCTTTTGTGCCCTGGCCAGGAATCAAACCCGGGACTTCTGCACGCCAGGTCGACGCTCTACCACTGAGCCAACTGGCCAGGGCCTGTTAGATTTTGTTTTGTTTTTATCGAGAGGAAGGAGGGGACAGACAGGAAGGGAGAGAGATAAAAAGCATCAACTCATAGTTGTGGCACCTTTGTTGTTCATTGATTGCTTTCTTATACATGCTTTGACCCAGGGGGCTCCAGCCAAGCCAGTGACCCCTTGCTCAAGCCAGCGATCTTGGGCTTCAAGCCAGCAACTTTTGGGCTCAAGCCAGTGACCATGGGGTCATGTCTATGATCCCATGCTAAAGCCACTGACCTCGCGGTTTCAAACCTGGGTCCTCAGTGTCCCAGGTCAATGCTCTGTCCATGGCACCACCGCCTGGTCAGGCTAATTTTTAAGTTTTTAATTAATTAAATAAATAAACAGAAAGCAAGTTTCCTAAAAGAAATGACTCTGAAATGTCTACTTTTGGTTTTCATCAGAAATACATTTGAACCCTGGCCAGGTTCAGTTGGTTAGAGTGTCAGCCTGGTTGTGAGTTCATCTGTGGTCAGGGCACATACAACAATCATCTCGCAGGGGTCCCCAAACTTTTTACACAGGGGGCCAGTTCACTGTCCCTCAGACCACTGGAGGGCTGCCACATACAGTGCTCCTCTCACTGACCACCAATGAAAGAGGTGTCCCTTCCGGAAGTGCAGCGGGGGCCAGATAAATGGCCTCAGAGGGCCGCATGTGGCCTGCGGGGCTGTAGTTTGGGGATGCCTAAAATGAATGCATAAGTGGAACAACAAATCAAAGTCTCTCTCCCTGCTTCCTCTCTAAAATCAATCAATCAATCAATTTTTAAAAATGTATTTAGGCTGGCCAGGTGGTTTAGTGGATAAAGCGTTGTCTCAGTGCACTGAGATAACGGGTCCCATCAGGGCACATTTGAGAAATAATTAATGAGCATACAACTAAATGGAACAACTAAATGGAACAGCGAGTTGATGCTTCTCTCTCTCTTCCTTCCCCTTTCTCCCCTTTCCTCTCTCTCTGTTAAATCAATGGGGGAAATTGCATTTGGTACAAATTTTCTCAAGGTTAATCCATTGATTCCAAGCACATATACACTGACCCACAGTTGTGTCATAGGTAAAAAAAAAAAAGTTTAATATCTGTTGGTTTATATCACTCGTACTTGATAAATCCCTATTCAATTTATTAGACCACTGTAAATGAGATTTCAGACAAATACACTTCATTTTAAGTGAGATTTCAGACAAATGCTTTTCAAATAAGTTTTAATTATTTCTGGATAAATGACCCACATGTGTTTTCTGCTATATCATTCTTGATACCATATACATAGTAGATACAGCCCTTTGTATCTATAAAAGAAGTCCTTAATGTTTTTGTTCCACCCATGTGTTATGTATCACTGATATGTGGTATGAGAAAAACAATTCTGAAATGACACAGAAGGCCTTAGAAATTGACCACTTTTCTAGTTAGATTGTGTGAGTATCCCTATATCCTGCTATATAACTATGTGACCTTGGACAAGTCTTTTTCCTTTTCTGTGTTTTGTTTTTCTTTTTTTTCCTTGAACTCATTTTATTTATTTTTTTTCCTTCCTTTTTTTTCAAATTTTATTAATTTTAACTTATTGTGTTTACATGGATTCAAGTGTCCCACTGAATATAACTCCCTCATCTCCCACCCCTGTGTCTCTTTTTATACCCCCTTTTGCCCCCCTCCCCCTAACTCCCTCGCCTGTTCACTCTAGGATTTGCTGTCTTGTTATCTGTATCTCTGTGTTATGTATAAATAATTACACTAATCCCTTTACCTTCTCTGATCCCATCTCCTCATCCCCCCTTCCCTCTGACAGCTGTCCCTCTGCTCCCTGTGACTCTGCCTCTGCCTCTATTCTGTTCCTCAGTTCACTTTGTTCATTAGATTCCACATATAAGTGAGATCATATGACATTTTTCATTCTCTGCCTGGCTTATTTCACTCAGCATAATAATCTGCAGGTCCATCCATGCTGTCATAAAAGGTAAGATTCCCTTCTTTTTCATGGCCACGTAGTATTCCATTGTGCATACGTACCACTGCTTTTTTAAAAATTCATTTTAGAGAAGAGAGAGAGAAGAGAGGGAGGAGCAGGAAGCATCAACTCCCATATGTGCCTTGACTGGGCAACCCCAGGGTTTTGAACTGGTGACCTCAGCATTATAGGTCAATGCTTGATCCACTGTGCCACCACAGGTCAGGCTTTACCACAGTTTTTTTTTTTAACATGAAATTTATTATGTTTACATAGATTCTAGTGTCCCCTCAAATACCTCCTCCCCTCCTCGTGTTCCCCAGTACATCCCCCTCCCTGTAATTCCCTACCCCCTTCCCTCCAGGATTTGCATTTTTTTTTAAGATAGAGAGTCAGAGAGAGGGATAGATAGGGACAGACAGACAGGAATAGAAAGAGATGAGAAGCATCAATCATCAGTTTTTCGTTGCAACACCTTAGTTGTTCATTGATTGCTTTCTCATATGTGCCTTGACTGCGGGCCTTCAGCAGACAGAGTAACCCCTTGCTCGAGCTGGCGACCTTGGGCTCAAGCTGGCGAGCTTTTGCTCAAACCAGATGAGCCCGCGCTCAAGCTGGTGACCTCGGGGTCTCAAACCTGGGTCCTCCGCATCCCAGTCTGATGCTCTATCCACTGCGCCACTGCCTGGTCAGACAGGATTTGCTTTTCTACTCTCATCCCATCCTATCATCTTATCATCCCCTTTCCTCTGTCTGCTTTGCCTCTGGATCCTCTGATCCCGCCTCTGTCTCTATTCCGTTCCTCAGTTCATATTGTTCGTTGGATTCCTCAAATGAGTGAGGCCATATAATATTTGTCTTTCTCTGCCTGGCTTATTTCACTTAACATAATAGTTTCCAGGCCCATCCATGTTGTTGCAAAAAGTAATATTTCCTTCTTTTTCATGGCTGCATAGTGTTCCATTGTGTATATGTACAACATCTTTTTAATCTACTCATCCACTGACGAACACTTGGGCTGTTTCCAGATCTTCGCTATTGTAAACAATGCTGCAGTAAACATAGGGATGCATTTTTTCTTTTAAATCAGTAATTTGGTATTCTTAGAATATATTCTTAAAAGTGGGATAGCTAGGTCAAAAGGCATTTCCATTATTAATTTTTTGAGGAAACCCCATACAGTTCACCACAGTGGCTGCACAAGTCTGCATTCCCACCAGCAGTGCAAGAAGGTTCCCTTTTCTCTACTCACTCGCCAGCACTTATTGTGTTTTGTTTTGTTAATAAGCACCCCATTCTAACAGGTGTAAGGTGATATCTCATTGTGGTTTCAATTTGCATTTCTCTGATGATTAGTGACGTTGAACATTTTTTTAAATGCCTATTAGCCATTTGTATGTCTCTTTGGAGAAATGTCTATTCAGTTCTTTTACCCATTTTTTAATTGGATTGTTTACCTCCTTGGTGTTAAGTTTTAGAAGTTCTTTATAAACTTTGGTTGTTAACCCCTTATCAGACGTACGGCAAATATGGTCTCCCATTGTGGGAGTTGTCTTTTTATTTTGTTCATGGTGTCTTTTGCTGTGCAGAAGCTTTTCAGTTTGATATAGTCCCATTTGTTCATTCTGTCCTTTATCTCACTTACCCATGGAGATAAATCAGCAAAAATATTGCTACAAGAGATATCAGAGAGTTTACTGCCTATGTTTTCTTCCAAGATGTTTATGGTTTCACGACTTACATTTAAGTCTTTTATTTATTTTGAGTTTATTTTTGTAAATGGTGTAAGTTGATGGTCTAGTTTCATTTTTTTGCATGTACCTGTCCAATTTTCCCAACACCATTTATTAAGGAGACTGTCTTTACTACTCCACTGTATGCTCTTAACTCCTCTGTCAAATATTAATTGATCATAAAGGCGTGGGTTTATTTCTGGGTTCTCTGTTCTCTGTTCTGTATGTCTCTACCTATGCCAGTACCATGCTGTTTTGATTACAATGGCCTTATAGTATACCTTGATAGCAGAAAGTATGATTCCTCCCACTTCATTCTTCATTTTCAAGATTACTGAGGCTATTTGTGGTTTGTTTGGTTTTATTTTGGTTCCATATAAATTTTTTAAATATTCTATATCTTTGAAGTATGCCATTGGTATTTTGATAGGAATTGAATTGCATTTTAAGATTGCTTTTGGTAATATAGACATTTAAATAATGTTTATTCTCCCTATCCATGAACATGGTAGATGCTTTCACTTGTTTGTATCTTCCTTGATTTCTTTTATCAAAGTTTTATAATTTTCTGAGTACAAGACTTTTACCTCCTTGGTTAAATTTTCTCCCAGGTACTTTATTTTTTGTGTGTGTTGCTATAGTGAAGGGGATTGTTTCCTTAATTTTATTTCAGATATCAATAGTTTATTGTTGATGTATAAAAATGCCACTGATTTCTGAATATTAATTTTATATCCTGTCATCTTGCTAAATTCATTTATCAGGTCTGGTAGTTTTTTGGCAGAGACTTTAGGGTTTTCTATGTACAGTATCATGTCATCAGCAAATAATGATAGTTTTACTTCTTCTTTTCCAATTTGGACGTCTTTTATTTCTTCTTCTTGTCTGATTGCTGTGGCTAGGACTCCCAGAAGTATGTTGAATAAGAGTGGTGAAAGGGGGCACCACTTCCTTGTTCCTGGTCTTAAGGGGGTTGCTTTTAATTTTTGCCCATTGAGTATGATGTTGGCTGTTGGTTTCTCATAAATGGCTTTATTATGTTGAGGTATGTTCTTTGTATTCCCACTTTGCTGAGAGTTTTGATCATAAATAGGTGCTGGATTTTATCAAATACTTTTTCTGCATCTATTGATATAATCATATGACTTTTATCCTTCTTTTCATTTATGTGATAAATCACATTGATTGATATTTAAATATTATGCCAGACTTACCTCCCCAGAATAAATCTCACTTGATTATGATGTATGATTTTTTCCATGTATTGCTGGATCCAGTTTTGTTAATATTTTGCTAATATTTTGTTGAGGATTTTAGCATCTAAGTTCATCAGGATATTGGTCTATGGTTTTCTTTCTTTGTAGTGTCTTTACCTGGTTTTGGAATGAGGACAATGCTTGCCTCATAAAAGGAGCTTGGAAGTGTTCCCTCTTCTTGAATTTTTAGAAAGAGCTTGAGGAGGATAGGTGTTAGTTCTTCTTTGAATATTTGGTAAAATTTGCCAGTGAAGCTATCCGGTCTAGGACTTTCGTTCACTGGGAGTTTTTTGATAATTCTTTGAATTTCAATTTTTGTAATTGGTCTATTTAGGTTTTCTGATTCTTACAGATTCAGTTTTGGAAGATTGTATGTTTTTAGGAATTTATCCATTTCACCCAGGTTGTCCTATTTTTTGGCATATAGATCTTCATAGTATTTTCTTACAATTCTTTGTATTTCTGCAGTGTCAGTTGTTACTTCTCCACTTTCATTTCTAACTGTATTTATTTGAGTTCTCTCTTCTTTTCTTGATTAGTCTGGTTAAAAGTTCATCAATCTTGTTTACCTTTTCAGAGAATCAACTCTGGTTTCATTGATCTTTTGTATTGTTTTTTTAACCTCTGTGTCATATATTTCTGCTCTGATCTTTATTATTTCCTTCCTTCTATTGAATACTTCTTCTGTGCTTTATTTGTTGTTCTTTTTCTTGTTCTTTTAGATTCAAGGTTAAGTTGTTTATTTGAGCTTTTCCTTGCTTCTTAAGGTATGCCTGTAATGCTATGAACTTCCCTCTCAGGACTGCTTTTGTTGTGTCCCATAATTTTTGAGTTGTTGTATGTTCATTTTCATTTGTTTCAAGGAAATTGTTGATTTCATCCTTCATCTCATCAATCCATCGTTATTTAATAACATCTATTTAGCCTCCAAGTGTTTGAATGTTTTTCAGTTTTTTTTAATTGTAATTGATTTCTAGTTTCATGCCATTGCGATCAGAGAAGATGCTTGATATGATTTTAATCTTCTTAAATTTGCTGAAACTTGTTTTGTGTCCTAATATGTGGTTTATCCTGGAGTATATACCATGAGCACTTGAAAATAATGTATATTCTGCTGCTTTGGGGTGAAAGGTTCTGAAGATGTCAATTAAATCCAGTTGATCTAGTGTGTCCTTTAAGGCTGCTCTTTCTTTTTTAATTTTCTGTCTGAAGGATCTATCCATTGATGTTAGTGGGGTATTAAAATCCTCTACTATTATAATATTGCTGTTGATCTCACCCTTTCTGTCCATCAAAATCTGCTCTCTCTATATATTAGGTGCTCCTATATTAGGCTCATAGATATTTATAATGGTTAATCTTCCTTTTGGATTGCTCCCTTTATCATTATGTAATGACCTTCTTTTTCCCTTACTATAACCTTTGTTTTAAAGGCTATTTAGTCAGATATAAGTATTACTACCCTGGCTTTTATTTCCTTTCCATTTCTGTGAAATACTTTTTTCCATCCCTTCACTTTCAGTTTATGTATATCTTTTTTTCTGAGGTGGATCTCTTGTAGACAGCATATGTATGAGTCCTGTTTTCTTATCAATGCAGCTAGCTACCCTATGTCTTTTGATTGGAACATTTAATCCATTTACACTTAAGGTTATTATTGACATGTACTTATTTATTGCCATTTTATTCCTTAAATCTACATTCCTTTTTTTCTCAAAATTTTTTCCTTTGCTTTTTTACTGCAGGCCCCTTAACATTTCTTGCAGTACTGGTTTGGTTGTAATGAATTCCTTGAGACAATTTTTGTCTGGGAAACTTTTTATTTCTCCTTCAATTTTAAATGATAGATTTGCTGGATAAAGTAGTCTTGGTTCTTGTTTTGCATCACTTTGAATATTTTTTGTCAATCCCTTCAGACCTCAAGTATTCCTGTTGAGAAGTCAGATGTCATCCTTATTGGGGCTCCTCTGTAGGTAATTAACTGCTTTTCTCTTGCAGCTTTTAGTATTCTTTCTTTGTCTCTTAATTTTGGCATTTTAATTATGATGTGTCTTGGTGTAGGCCTCCTTGGGTTCCTCTTTAATGGGACTCTCTGTGCTTCTTGAACTTGTGTGACTTTTCCTTTATCAATTTGGGGAAATCTTCAGCTATCATTTCTTTAAACAGGTTCTCTAGCCCTTGTTCATTCTCTTTTCCTTCAGGAACCCCTATGATGCAGATGTTTTTTCTCTTCATGTTGTCACAGAGGTCTCTTAGAGTTTCTTCAGTCTTTTTGAGCCTCTTTTCACTTTGCTGCTCTACTTCTGTGCTTATGTTTATCTTGTCTTCTAAATCACTGATTTAATCCTGTGCTTCCCCCAGCCTGCTGTTGATTCCTTCTAGTGCAGTTTTCATTTCTGAAATTGCATTTGTCATTTCTGACTAGTTCTTTTTTATGATTTCAATGTCCTTTTTGATGCTTGCTATCTCCTTATTTAGGTGCTTATTATGTCCATTAATTATTGCTCTAAAATCCTTGAACATCCTAAAAATCATTATTTTAAACTGTAGTTTGGTTACTGTCATTTCATTTAGTTCTTTTTCTGGGGATTTCTCTTTTTGATTCATTTGGGTTGCATTTCTTTGTCTACCTATTTTGTCAGTGTATACACTCCTCCTTTGGGCATGCTGCTTCTGTAGCTAGCTGAGTCTAGGGTTGGTACTGTCTGCCACCAGCTACCAGTTGTGTTGGTTCTAGATCTTCTTGTTTTGGCATCAGCTGTTGTTTGTAGCCAACTGTGGGCTACTTGTCTGCAGCTACTGGTCTTTTTGCTGTTTGTGTCTGTGTTTCTTTGCCTGGGTAATGTGGGAGGGGCTAACCTTTGTATAAGGATCAGCTTCCTCCTGCTTAGAGCTGCTTAGAGCTGACAGCAACTCCATAAAAGCCCCAAGCTCCATAAGATTTGCTTTGACTTTTCAGCTGCTCCACCTCCCCTTGCAGCTGCTTGGTCTTCCCAGAGTCTTCTGTAGAAAGACTGTAGTGTGTGCCCAGACTGACCTCACCCAACCAACCCCTCAAAAGGCTGCAGCTTGTTGGGTTAGGGCTGCTGAGGTTGGGTATACAACATTATTGAGACCCTTTACTTCAGGGGTCTCTTGGGCTCAGTACACAGATTGTGGCTCCTACTTCAGAGCCTAATCTCTAAGCCACTGCTGGATACTCAAATATTTTTTCTCCCCAACAAAGTGAGCAGCAGTTTCAAGTCAAGTGGGGCCAACAGTCCCCTCTGAAGAAGTTCTTACAGCTGATGAGACCCTGGTCTCAAGGAGGGAGGGAGACTGAGAAAGTCTACTCCTGGGGCTGACTGTGCCCCCCTAAAAGTGGCTAAGCCTCTCTACAAGATCCAACAGTAGGCTCCCAGGGACCCACACTTTGAATGTCCTTGCTTCAATCCTCTCTCCCTTCCCCCTTTGGAGCCTAGCCCAGCAGGGTAGGATATCTAGCACCCAGGCCGGCTGATAGTGAAGCTCCACCCTATCCAATGTAACATGAGCTGCTGTGCTGGTGCTGATCACAAAGAGCAGAACTCACCTTAGCTGGGACAGGTGTGAGGAACCTTTCCTTAGGATACCACTCTAGCAAGGGTTGCTAGGTTCTGAGCCAATTCACCCTGCAGCTGGCCACTGGATGTGCCAGCCTTGGTCCTCTCTGCCAGAAAGCCAGCTCAGACCAGTGGGAGACACTGCCCATGACTGGCCCTCAGCAACCTTCTTGGAGCTACAAGCAATCCAGAGTTTGTGGCTGCCTCTGCTGGGCCCAGGTACACATGGAAATACCAGCTGCATACCTAGGCTGGTTTTTACCCACTCTGTGCCTGGTGGAAAGTCTACTTAAAAGTCCAAGGTTCTCTGAGTCAGTCCCTCTGCAGCCTCTGTCTGCTGGCTGCTTGTTAGGCTTGGAAGCTGAATAAGCCTCTGCTAGAGTCTAGTGCATGCAGTAATTCAGGGATTAGGAAGGGTAGTGGGTGTGGCTCCAGCCCTTGGCCCCAGGAGTCAGTCTGTCCAGACTTTTTTCACAGACCTCAGTAGGGTATGGCCCCAGGAGTCCAGTGGGTCTGGCCTCTGAGACCTAGAGGTGTGGTCTGCCCACCCTCTGGACAGTTTCAACTGCCTCCCATGAAATGGAAGCACCAGTTTTAGACTCAAGGGCGTGGGAGGGGGGGGGGTAGCACTGTCCTTGTGTCTTAGTTTTCTTATCCCGTGGTGGTATCCACACAGGTTAAGGCAAACCAAGACCCTTTGCTGCTTGGCAAGTGTCCAATGTAGTCCACCTGCCATTGGGTTAGGGGTGTCCCACCCCAATGTATCTTCCCACTGTTATGAGGGGGGTGGTTCTCTTTCAGCACACACTGGGCATTGCTGACATGTGATCATTACTTCTGTATTACAGTGAGAGGCCCCAGGCCTCAACATATGGTTCTTTCACCTTTGTGGCATCATTTCCAATGTAGCTGTTCAGCAGTGTCTGTCACTGGAGTGTCTTCTAGCCAGTGGAGTCCTGCCAAGGCATCTGCTTTGTCATTGCCCAGACTCTGCAAAGGTTGATGACTTCTAATGTGGAATACAGTCACAATCTTCATGGCACGTATTCCATAGGTCTCCCCACATGGCCTGCTCTTAAAGGGGTTTCTGATGTATTATCCGTCCTGCACATTCCCAGGCAGGGAGTCAAAGTGTCAGTCCTCGGTATAATGCCCAACTCTCTGTACAGATGGTTAGTGGTCTGGGGTCCCACGTAATGACAATCCATACTCCTCAAAGTTCAGCCCATTAACTGCTTTGTCATTCCCCATCCTCTAGCCAGATGTTCTGTCACAGGTTGATATGCAATGGCAGACCACCAGGGTGGGGTATCTTGGCAGGAGCCATCTGTGTACCATGCTTCTTCAGGAAAAGTTACTTCCCCTCATGGACAGGTGATGAAAGCAGCATCTCTGGCTCAGTCTTTGGTTGTCCAGCATCCTGATATGTCACTAGCTCTAGAATGGCCTGCACTTATTTACTTGGGCTAGTCGTAAGGTGACTTCTCTGTTGAATATATGCACTTCACTTGATTAGGATAGATGTCTGTGCTACCATATTCTTGGGCTGTTGCATGAACCAAGTGCACCCAGCTGGCAATAAGGTAGGTGGTGAAGACTTTGACTAAGGCCAGTCCTGTTATGGTTTTTGTCACTAAAAGGGCTTGGTACACTGCATTAATTTGTTGTTCAATGAGACTATATAGGCCCTCAGCCCCATGCCATAGTTGAGACCAGAGCCCTAGTGGTGTCCTCACCCTGTCTTCACGTTGCCATAACTCCCAACTATACCCCTCAGGTGTTACATGAACATCGAGTTCACACGGTTGGCTCTGGTTGATTATGCCCAGAGCCTGAACAGTGGCTATGGCTCACTTAGTGACCTTACAAGCTGCCTTGTGGTGCTCCATCCAATCCCAGGCTGCCCCTTTCTGCAGTGGAGCATAAAGGGGTCACACCAGTTAAGCCAAATGGGGAATGAAGACCCTTCAATAGTTTAACAAACCTAAAAACTCCCACAGTTGCTTGGCCTACTGTGGTCACAGATACACCTGTACTTTTTCTGTGACTGTGGCCAGCATCACCTTTGTCTTACTCAACCAGATAACCCCCAAGAATGTGTCAGAAAAGCCAGGGCCTTATACTTTGTACTCGTTGACCTTTCATCCTTGCTGTCAGAGGTGGGTAAGCTAAGAGGGAGCTGCTTTCTCTAGGAAAGGAAGAGAGTCAGAGGTTAGCATGACATCATCAATACAGTGATACTATAGCACTTCTGCCGGCCTGGACCAAAAGCCTGTGGCAGATAGTGGGGATGTGCGGCTACACCATAGGTAGCATAATGAGAGTCCATTGTCACCCCTCCAAAGTAAAAACAAATTGGTCTTGACTATCTTTAGTAATAGCTACAGAAAAGAAGCATTAGCTAGGATGAAAATATAGTGATATGTCCCAAGCTGCTAACTCAAAGCATCTAGCAAGTCTGTCATATTGGGAACCACTGCAATGTGCGCACTACTTTGTTTAACTCTCTGTAGTCCACAGTCATGTGCCAGATGCCATCCAGCTTGCGAACAGACCACATGGGCACGTTGTAGGGACATGAGCTTGATGAATTATGTTTACTTTGGCCAATTCCTATATGGTTGCTATTATCTCAACATGCTCCCCTGACAGGCAGTACTGGTAAACATTCACCAACTGTTGAGGGGATGGTAGCTGTACAGGGGTGTACTGAGCATGTCCCCTTAGAACAGCCTTTACTACTCTTGCTTTAAGCAAAATTTCCTGATGGTAACCCACCAGTACATCAATTCCAAGCATATACTCAGAAATAAAAGATACATACTCTCAGAAAGGATGGTAGGGGGGAGCTCTCCCACCCCAAGGGAGAAAGTAATGGCTCACACGCATATGGCAGATCCTCCTTAGCTGTCAATGATTGGAAAAGGCTCCCTGAAGTGTTCAGGATTGCCATACATGAGTGTACACTCAGCCCTAGTCTCCATGAGAGCCAATACCCAGTAGACATTTTGTGAGGACCAATAGGTGGTTAACTCCACATATGGCCTCTGGTCCTCAGAAGTCCCCTACACTCTGGTCTCTTGGCCTACATCCTAGGGAAGCAGGAGGTCACCCTCTCCCTAAGCATCATCCTCAAGGTGTGCAGGGGGGCAAGTGGACCAGGAAGTCCTTGATGTCTGGCAGTGGGGGGGGGGGCAATGGAGTAGCAATTGTAGATGGAGTTCACTCCAAAGAATGCACACTTGTCTTTGGCAAGGGCTGCTATTTTTGCTCTTCTGTTAATTGTTGCCAAAGAGCAAGGAGGACTCACTTGGGCTGCCCATCAATCTTGGCAGTGTCTGCTTCCACTTTCACAAGGTCTATCCATAGCTGCTTGTGGGAAACCCTGATGGGCCCACTCTTACCAGTGGCAGTGTCTCCCTTGTCCTTGTCCTTTTACTCCTTTCCTCCTTTTACCTGTCTCATCCCCTTTTCTGCCTCATGATCTCTACTTCTCCCAAATTGGTGACTGTCTGGGCTACAACTTGTATAGGCTGCCCCTATATGGGTAGTGAGAATGGAAATGAGAGTGCCAAAATACGTGGGAGGGGCCATCTGCACCACTTGGTCCCTCATGCCAGCCGTAAAGATCTCCATATCTAGTTCCTGTGTATTATGGTTGTAAATAGCATGCCAAATGCCTAACTTACAGATAAATTGCTGCAATTTTGCAAGGGTTGACCACTTACTCGAAGACGAAGGCAGAGCCCCTTCATTAGGCCTTGCTGTGTGGCACCCTACCATCAACCAAATCCACAGGGACGTAGTCTGCACAGCCTGGAAACTGGTGCCATGTATCTGCTGGCATAGGGAGGGATGAGCTGTGTGATAGGACATTTGGGATAGTGCTTCCCTTGTTAAAGAAATACCATCAGCACCTACGTCCCACAGGCATAAAAGCCAGGCAGCTATGCTCTCAGTACCTTTTTTGCATTTTTTTTTTGGGGGGGGGAGGAGAAGAAACGTTAACTTGTAGTTGCAGCACTTTAGTTGTTCAATGATTGCTTTTCTTTTCTTTTTTTGTGACAGAGACAGAGAGAAGACAGATAGGGACAGACAGGAAGGGAGAAAGAGATGAGAAGCATTAATTCTTTGTTGTGGCACCTTAGTTGTTCATTGATTGCTTACCCATATAAGCCCTGACCAGGCCAGGGCAAGGGGCTACAGCAGAGCGAGTGACCCCTTGCTCAAGCCAGCGACTCAACACTCAAGCTGGTGAGCCTGTGCTCAAGCTGGATGAGCCTTCACTCAAGCCGGCAACCTTGGAGTTTCGAACCTGGATTCTCTGTGTCGCAGTCCAATGCTCTATCCACTGCACCACCGCCTGGTCAGGCTCAATAATCACTTTTCATATGTGCCTTGACTGGGAGGCTCAAGCCAAGCCAGTGACCCCTTGCTCAAGTTAGCGACCTTTGATCTCAAGATAGTGACCATGAAATTATGTCAATAATCCCACACTCAAGCTGATGCCCCCATACTCAGGCTGGTGAGCCTGTGCTCAAGCTGGGTGACCTTGGGGTTTTGCCCCTGGAAGCTCAGTGTCCTAGGTCAATGCTTTATCTATTGTACCGCCATCGGTCAGGCTTTCAGTACCTTTCTGGTGGAATTGAGCCACCAGTTTAGCCAGTTCCACCTAAGTATACAGCTGAGTTGTGTTGTGGATGACCTGCTGGGTGGGAAGGAGGTTGCACTCTTGGTTGCTGACACTTAATCTTTTGTGCTACCACCTGGCAGGGTGTCAAGGAATCCTATGCCACTTCAACATTATTAACCATTATTTTACTGTCACCATTGGAGTCAGAGTCGCTCTCCAGTAGTTGGGATCCATTTCCATGTGTACCACTCCCTTTGAGAGACCACTGCTCTGACCCAGGCCAGAGCCAAGAGGCAGCACCGACTACAAGCAAGGTGGCAGGATAATTCTGTTAACTGCTCACTGGTCCATTCTAGATGTTTTCCCAAAGCCTCCTTATTATCAACTTGCATAATGTCCCTTTCTAGCTTAAGTTTCTCTTCCAAATGCTATACTGTTGATTCCGTGGCTGTTTCTGCATGATGCTGTGCAAGGCACCGAGGAGGAGCCATGCAAGCAAGCACTACCTTGGCTGTCCTTAAGTCTTCCTTACTACACAACTCCAAATGGTCCCCCACCACCTTCAGGGTGACTAAGACAACAAAACTTTCAGGGCTATCCCCCCAGTCCCTTGGCAGACCCTAAGAGTCCACCAATGTAGCCAGCCTGGGATTCCCCTGGCATTCTCCCACTCAACATGTCGCTTGGGATCAACTCAACTCGGGTGTTCCTTGGGATTGTGTAATCCTGCTGGCTATGCCAGTTTTAACACAGGTGTCCAGACCTTGAAAATGGATCTGGTGTTGTTGCAAGATCCTGAAGAAACCATAAGGAGGACCAGATGTAGTGGACATAGCCTTTATAACTTATATACAGGGGCAGCATTGATGGCAGCTGCTTGATGAAAGCTCCACACCCTGCTGGGTGAAGTTGTGGTTTAAATAGTTAAGCCTTGGGTTGTCACTCAAGCAAAACTTTTTGTCTATGTACAAGCAAGCAGGTGAGCAGGGGGTAGAAGGAAGAGTACATACCGTTCTGTATTGTTCCTCCTTGATACATATCTGGTGACTCAGTTCCATTGTTCTTAGTAAAACCTTAGTTACAGTTTTATTACCCTTTATCTCATGGTCCATGGTCAGGATCTGTGACTATGGTGCCATGTGGCTAGTAAGGGGGAAGGGTCATGTTCAGCATTGGGTCCAATTTGTTCTTCTCTTTCTAGTTGCTTATTGAGGAGGCTGAGATTATTGATTTGAGATCTTTCTTTCCTGATACAGATATTTCCCTTAAATACTGCTTTAGCAGCATCCCACAAATTCTTTGTTAAAATTTAATTTTAATGTAGTTTGATATTTTTAAATTTTCCTCTTGATTTCTTTTTTGATCTTTGGGTTATTTAGAAGTACATTGTTTAGTTTCCAAATATTGGAGGATTTTCCAAATGTCATAATGTTATTGGTTTCTGCCTACTGGATCTGTCTATTTCTTAGAGAAGGGTGTTGAAATCTCCAGCTATGATAGTCAATTAATGTTATTGGTTTCTAAATTCAATTTAATTTTGGTCAGAGAACATATTTTGTGTGACTTTAATTCTTATAAATTTATTGAAACTTGTTTTATGGCCCAGATATGATCTATATTGATAAATGTTCTATGTGTACTTGAGGAGAACATATTCTGCTGTTGTGGTACAGGCTGTTTTATAAATGTCAATCAGATCAGGTTGGTTAATATGTTATTATAAACTGAATTGTGTTCCCCTAAAACTCATATGCTGAAGCCTTAACCCCCAATGTGACTATATTTAGAGATAGGGGCTTTAAAGAGGTAATTAAAGTTCAGTGAAGTCATAAGGTTGGGGCCCTAATCCAATAAGACAGGTATCCTTATTTTTATTGATTTTAGCAAGAGAGTCAGAGAGAGAGAGAGAGAGAGAGGAACATCAAAATGTTCCTGTAGGTGACCTGACTGGGGATCAAACAGGTAACCTCTATGCTTCAGGATGATGCTCTATCCAACTGAGCTTTCTGGCTGGGGCCAGACTGGTGTCCTTATAAGAAGAGGAAGAGACACCAGGGATGCACACAAACCAAGAAAAGAACCTGTGATGACACAATGAGAAGGCAGCTGTCTTCAGGTCAGGGAAAGAGGCCTCAGGATAAATCAAAACTGCCAATACCCTGATCTTGGACTTCCAGCCTCCAGAACTATGAGAAAATAAGTGAATGTGTAAATAAATGGAACAAAAAAATTGATGTTCCTCTCTCTCTCTTACGTCCTTTCTCTTTAAAATCAATAAACAAAGTTTTAAAAATGGATGCTTCTCTCTCTCTTAAATCAATCAATCAAAAATTTTTGAAAAATCAAAATGTCTTATCAGTGTTTCCTTGGGAAATTACTAAAACTAACAAGTTTTTTAGTATTCACAAACATGAACTCATCTCAAAACATTTACAATTTTATAGATGATTGAAATTTTCATTCTAAATAGCATTCTCTCTCATAGGAACCCTTTTCTAATAAAGAAGGAAAAGGAGATGTCTTATATAGCATTAATGTAGAGTGAGCTGTTTAAAATGGGGATCAAGGCCTGACCTGTGGTGGCACAGTGGATAAAGCGTCGACCTGGAAATGCTGAGGTCGCCGGTTCGAAACCCTGGGCTTGCCTGGTCAAGGCACATATGGGAGTTGATGCTTCCAGCTCCTCCTCCCTTCTCTCTCTCTCTCTCTCTCTCCCCCCCCTCTCTCCTCTCTAAAAATGAATAAAATTAAATAAAATTAAACAAAAATGGGGATCAATCCAGAACGTTGGCATAGATGAGGTTGGAGCAAGAGAGGAGAATCAGACCTCCCTTCTTTTTTATTTGGAGGAAGGAAAGAGGGAGCTCTCTGGCATCCTATCCATTCATGAGGGCTCCACCCTCATGACCTAATTACCTCCCAAAGGCTTCACATTCCAAATACCATCACCTTGGGCATTAAGTTTTCAACATATGAATTTTGGATTGATGAAAATATTCAATCTATATAAGGTACCTTACAATAGAATACAATTATTAAATGTTGAAAAAATAATAGAGTCTAAAAATCACCATTTTTTCAACCATTCTTGATTTAGTGACTAAGTGGAAGGGAAGGAAGGAGTTTGAGTCTACCAAATATCCTGCTCATCTTCAGAGTAGCCCCCTACAAAATACTTGTTAATTAGAAAGAGGAAAACTAACTTTACAATAGAGAAACCTGGCAGTCATCACCTTGACCACATGATCAAAGCTAATGTTGGAACAAATCTCTGCCCGATAAGAATACCTAAAAAGAATATGATGATTAAATGCAATGGCTGATTCTAGATTGTATCTTGAATGGGGAATATGCTTTAACTGGTACTATTAGAAAAATTGGCAAAATTTGAATAAGGACCGTAGATTAGATAATACATATTTATATCAATGTTAAATTTCCTGAAATTAATAACTGAATTGTGATTTTGTGAGAGATGTCCTTGTTAGCAGGAGATACACTCTGATGTAGTTGATAAATTTTTAATGTCAGTACTTACTTATATTATACTAAAAGTAAACATAAGATTTCAAGGCAAGTTATTATTACTTAGAGGAATGACTACAGCAGTTTTTCTTTGCTCCACTTCTTCCCTTGTCTGGGGCAATGCAGCAAAGAGCCAGATGCACAGGCCTGCTTGTACAGGGTTGGACTACAAGAGAGAAATGCCAAAATTAGGATTCTGGGAGTCTATATTGGAATAGGGCAGCTGCCCACTCTCTTCCCTTCTGAGAGAAAGCCCATTGCATGTGGTCCTAGTCCTTCAAAATCCTCTGGAATGTAAATAACTGGCTCTGGGTTTCATCTCACTTTGAAATGTTAACACATACCATTGAGGTGGTAAAATTCTCCCTATGATCTCTTATTATCTAATCACCCTTTAAAGTGTCCAAACCTGTGAAGAATCTTTATAGGATTTTATTTAAGCCAAACTGATGAAAGTTGCCTGGAAGCAAGATTACAGATGCTTCAGAGTCACAGTTTTTCAGTTTCTTGTATACATTTGAAATTAAGGTATTACATGAGGGTAAAAAAAACAAGGTGGGGGTTGAATTACAGGATAAATAACAAGGTTATGTGCTTGTTTTTTAGGGTGGTTATGCCTATTTCAAAGGTATATTAACCTAGATGCACAAAAAACAATGGACAAGGTTGTTTAAGGTAAAGATAAACTTTTAACTAAGAAAGTTATATGCCTGGAACATGACTACCCACCATGACCTGCCCACATATTACAATATATATCTACAGTGTATCCATAAAGTCATGGTGCACTTTTGACCGGTCACAAGAAAGCAACAAAAGATGATAGAAATGTGAAATCTGCACCAAATAAAAGGAAAACTCGCCCAATTTCATACCTATTCAGTGCAATTCAAGGTGGGCTTACGCACAGATTTTTTAGGGCTCCTTAGGTAGCTATCCCGTATAGCCTCTACAGACTCGTCACTGGCTGATGGCCTACCAGAACTGGGTTTCTCTACCAAACTGCCAGTTTTCTTCAACTGCTTTTCCCACACAGTAATGTTATTCCTACGTGGTGGCACTTCGTTATAAACGTGCCGATATTCATGTTGCACTTTGGTCACGGATTTGGATTTAGTGAGCCACAGAACACACTGAACTTTCCTCTGTACCATCCACATCTCGACTGGCATGGCCGTGGGCTGCTCCACTGTATACACGGTGTTACATCATCATCTGCGCATGCGCACATCTGCCACATCATCCTACAGAAACTGGGAGGGTTTTCCTTTTATTTGGTGCAGATTTCACATTTCTATCGTCTTTTGTTGCTTTCCTGTGACTGGTCAAAAGTGCACCATGACTTTACGAACACACTGTATTTTACACACACACACACACACACACACACAGAAAGAGAGAGAGAGAGAGAGAGAGAGAGAGAGAGAGAGAGAGAGAGAGGTGTATGATGAAAGAGAGAGAATAATAAAGTAAATGGCAAAATGTTAAGTGAGGCCTGACCTGTGGTGGCGCAGTGGATAAAGCGTCGACCTGGAAATGCTGAGGTAGCCAGTTCGAAACCCTGGGCTTGCCTGGTCAAGGCACATATGGGAGTTGATGCTTCCAGCTCCTCCTCCCCTTCTCTCTCTCTGTCTCTCCTCTCTCTCTCTCTCTCTCTCTCTCTCTCTCTGTCTCTCCCTCACCTCTCTAAAATGAATTAAAAAGAATGTTAAGTGAGGAATCTAGATGAAGAATAGTTCTTTGTACTATTCTTGCAAGTTTACAAAATAGTTTTAATTGATTTTAGAAAGAGAGAGGCCCTGGCTGGGTAGCTTAGTGTATAAAGTGTCAGCATGATGTGCCAGAAGTAGCGAGTTTGACTCCCCCATCAGTGCACTTATGAGAAGCAATCAATAGGTGCACAACTAGATGGAACTAAGTGGAATGAGTTGATGGCTTCTTTCTCTCGCTCTCCTTTCCCCTCTCTCCCTCTCTCTCAAATCAATGGGTAATTAAAAAGAAAATAGAAAGAAAGCCTGGTCTGTGGTGGCTCAGTGAATAAAGTGTCGACCTGGAATGCTGAGATCATCGGTTAGAATCCCTGGACTGGCATGGTCAAGGAATATACAAGCAATGAACAACTGAAGTGAAGCAATTATGAGTTGATACTTCTTGCACACACACCCCTTCTCTCTCTGTAAAATCAATAAATAAATTCTTTTTTTAAAAAAAATAAAAACAAAAAATGGAACATTCAAAACAAAAGAAATACCTGTAAAATCTGGGAAATAAAAGAATGTAGCGGCTCTGGCCGGTTGGCTCAGTGGTAGAGCGTCGGCCTGGCGTGCAGAAGTCCCGGGTTCGATTCCCGGCCAGGGCACACAGGAGAAGCGCCCATTTGCTTCTCCACCCCTCCCCCTCTCCTTCCTCTCTGTCTCTCTCTTCCCCTCCCACAGCCAGGGCTCCATTGGAGCAAAGATGGCCCGGGCGCTGGGGATGGCTCCTTGGCCTCTGCCCCAGGCGCTAGAGTGGCTCTGGTCACGACAGAGCGACGCCCGGAGGGGCAGAGCATCACCCCCTGGTGGGCAGAGCGTCGCCCCTGGTGGGCGGGCCGGGTGGATCCCGGTCGGGCGCATGCGGGAGTCTGTCTGACTGTCTCTCCCCGTTTCCAGCTTCAGAAAAATACAAAAAAAAAAAAAAATACAAAAAAAAAAAAAAAAAAAGAATGTAGCAAAATCAGCCATAATCTCTTGTGATGCATTCTTTTTTAATGTATTTTTTCCTGAGCCTTTATATTATATTTCTGTATATCTTTCAAACACATTTTTAAATGATAATAGGAATCTTAGAGGAATAAAAGCTGCAGTATAAAATACTTGCATGGTAGTTACATAATAGGGATATTTTCCCAAGCTGCTAGTTATTCTTAGAAACCATTTATTCTGCCTCCTTGATTAAAAGGAGGTGCAGACGCCATCTGTTGTTAGTTGGACAGCTGTAACTGGAACCTGATAACCCTGTGGGTGGAGTGTGGGAGGTTAGGAGCCCTCCTCCCTGATTTCCTAACTAGTCACGGCAGTGTCTTCTATGTATGCGTGATTATGGCTTAGAACATGGGGCCCTCTGCCGGGCTATGGGCAAAATTCCATCTAAGGAATTTTCTGGAAAGAAACAAACTATGGAGACTATAGGAGGGAAAATCTGAAGACCAGAGAAAACAATTAAGTATTTATTTTTATACAATTTAAAAATTGGTTGGAAGATACAATATTTAGGTCATGAAATTAGAAAGCTCATTTTTCCTCTCCCCTTATTAGCAGCACCTGAGATGTATTGATGTGTTAAGCTTAATTTTTAAAGTTAATTACTAAAATTATGCATTTTTATCATCACTCTGGGAAGCAAAGCTATGTAATTATCAATATTCATACCTTTATTGTCTTCAGACTCTTATTTCCACTTTTCTTTTCTTTCTTCTTCTTTTTTTAAGTGAGAGGAGGGGAGATAGCGGGACAGACTTCCGCATGTGCTCTGACCAGGATCCACCCAGCAACCCTATCTGGAGCTAATGCTCAAATCAATCAAGCTATTTTTAGCACCTGAGGCTGATGTGCTTGGACTAACTGATCCATCCTCAGCACCAGGGGCCAAAGTTCAAAGCAACTGAGCTATGGGCTGTGGGAGGGGAAGAAGGAGAATAGGAAGAGAGGGAGGGGAAGAGGGAGAAAAGGGAGAGAGGGAGGGAAAAGGAGGGAAAGAGAAGCAAATGGTCACTTTTCCTGTGTACCTTGACTGGGAATCGAACCTGAGACATCCATATGCCAGGCTGATGCTCTATCCACTGAGCAAACCGGCCAGGGCCTCTTCAGGATCTTAATTACTATTATTTTTTAATATTAAACTTTAAGCCCTGGCCCAGTAGCTCTGTTGGTTAGAGCATCATCCCAATGCATGAAGTTTGAAGATTCAATCCCCAGTCAGACACATGTAAGACTCAATCAGTGAATGCACAAATAAGTGGAACAACAAATTGATGTCTCTCTCTCTCTTCAATAAAAATTAAAAAAAATAATCTCTAGGCATTATAACTGTTGGTGTAAACTTACTCTCTGCTACTTCCAGTTAGTTAAGATATGAACAAAAGAGAAGACTACAAAAGATTTACATGTAATGAATTGCTTATACAGTATGTCCATTAAAGTAAAGGTACTAACTTGGAAAGATGCCATTATTTTATTGCCAAGTGAATACAAATGAATTGCAGGGCAATAAGTGTTCACTGATCTAATTTTTGTTTTAAAAAAATTATGTTGCTATAAGAATAGCAAAATGTTCAGAGCACACACAGACAATTATATTTTAGGAGGCCTAATACATCAATGTTTTTTCTCTTTAATGACATTTGATTTGACAGTTATAAAAATATTTACCTTTGTTTTAATTTAATAGTTTCAGGGATTTTTTTTTGTTAATTGAATTTATTGGGATGACATTGGTTTGCAAAACCATATAGGTTTCAAGTGTACAACTCAATAAAACACCAAATGCACACCACATCATGTGCCCTCTGTCTCCAAGGCATTTTCTTCAGTTTGTTTGTTATTGTTGTTTAACATTTAAAGCTTCTATGCAGATGGAATTTCTTTTGGTGTAAGGAGTAAGCTCCCCCCCCCCAATAACTACTAGATGTCCTAGAAATATTTGACAATTATGTGGCTTTGTCAGGAAAATGATGAAAATGTTTTTTGTCTTGTTTTGTTTTGAGAGAGAGAGAGGCAGAAACATCGAGCTGCTCCTGCATGTGCCCTGACCGGAAAATCAAGCCGGAAACCTTCACACTTAGGGATGACACTCCAAACACTCGAGCTATCTGTTCAGAGCTTAATATTTTAAATTTATTTATTGATTTTTAGAAAGATGGTAAGAGGAGGAGAGAGAGACGGAAGGGGAAGGGAAGCATTCATTTGTTGTTCCACTCAGTTGTGCACTCTTTTTTTTTTTTTTTTTTTTTTGTATTTTTTCCGAAGCTGGAAACAGGGAAGACAGTCAGACAGACTCCCACATGCACCCGACCGGGATCCACCCGGCACGCCCACCAGGGGCGACGCTCTGCCCACCAGGGGGCGATGCTCTGCCCCTCCGGGGCGTCGCTCTGCTGAGACCAGAGCCACTCTAGCGCCTGGGGCAGAGGCCAAGGAGCCATCCCCAGTGCCCGGGCCATCTTTGCTCCAATGGAGCCTCGGCTGCGGGAGGGGAAGAGAGAGACAGAGGAAGGAGAGGGGGAGGGGTGGAGAAGCAGATGGGTGCTTCTCCTGTGTGCCCTGGCCGGGAATCGAACCCGGGACTTCTGCACGCCAGGCCAACGCTCTACCACTGAGCCAACAGGCCAGGGCCCAGTTGTGCACTCTTTGGTTGCTTCCCAGGTATGCCCTGACTGGGGATTGAACCCACAACCCTGTTGTTTCTGGACAACGCTCTTAACCAACTGAGCTAACTGGCCAGGACAGTGAGAACTTTTAATGGAAGAAAAATTTCAGAACCTTTTAAATATCCGCAGTTTTATACGTAGTGAGATGTAGAGGAAGAAAATGCCATAGAACAGGCAATTAAACTAATCACAACCAAAAATATAATTGTATCAAGACATTACTTGAATAGGGAAAAGCCACAGAACTTGGAAATTCTGATAAATGCTATTTTGGCATAAAAATCTTTCAGTTGATAAGGCAGAAAAGGGCTTTCATTACCTTCATCTTATGTTTGTAAGAGATAAGTAGTTTAAAATAACAGTATACATAAAATTTGCTCTCAGGATTTGAGCCAACAGAACATGAAGCAGTTAAATGAAATGATATGTGTTTCCTTTACCCACTTGTTGGGTGAAAATGTTGGGTAAAAAAACATTACTAAGTATACATGATTCACAAAAATGAACTCAAAACAAATTAAAGGTTTAAATTTAATACCTAGAAGAAAACTTAGGAGGAAAGCTCCTTAAGATTAATCTTGGCAATGATTTCCTGGGTATTGTAACTGAAAAAAATGACCTGCAGGTCATTTCCTGTAGCCATGAAAACCAATTACTGTGCATGACACAGGTGCTGGTTTGAAGGAAAGGGGTTTATGCAGATACCAGCCACTTGAGGAGTTGGGCAGACTCCTGCCCTCAAAATCTCATCTGGGCAGCTCAGATGCCTTGGCCAGATTATATAATTGGGGGAATTCAGGAGGTGGAGAACTAGGGGGAAGGCAGACATGCATTTTGTTTCTTTTGAAGGAGAAAAGTTCCTGTCTTCATGGTTCACTGGACTCCTGTTGTCCTTTCAGCCTCATGGGCAGTATGGTGGGACAGACAGACAGGAGGGGGCCTGAAGATTCATTTTTCTTGTTTTGATATTAACTCTTGATGTGTGTCAGCCAGATGTCTGTGATTCATCACCAGCATTATTGTTCTTTATTCCTGGAGAACAGGTTGTCGTCCTCTTGGCCTCAAATGCGAATCAGAACTGGAAGATTCAGCATGGTAGGAGCAGTAGAAGGAGGAGGAGGCTGAGGTGCACGTAGTTCCCACTTATGCTTGGATGTTAACCTTGATGTTCATCAGCCAGAAGGAACAAGTCTTTTAACTGTAACAACTTGGACAGAGGGAAAGTACAGGATTGATTATATACTATTGACTTGTTATAGAATACATAACTGTGATTACCAGACTAGTGATATATTTTTAAATGTTTATTTTACTGATTTTAGAGAAAAGAAGGGAGAGAATGAGAGAGAGAGAGAGAGAGAGAGAGAGAGAGAGAGGAACATCATTCTGTTCCTATATGTATCCTGACTGGGGATTGAACTGGCAACCTCTGGGCTTCAGAATGATGCCCTAACTAACCGAGCTGTTCAGTCAGGGCACAGACTAGGGATATTGAATCATGGTTATATGAGCAACAAACTGGATTTAACATTTTATTTTATTAGTGTTTATTTTATTGATTTTAGAGAGAGAGGAAGGGAGTGAGAGAGGAATATTGATCTTTTCCTATATGTGCTCTGACTGGGAATTGAACCAGCAACCTTTGTGCTTTGAGATGATGCTCTAACCAACTGAGCTACCTGGCCAAGGCTAGATTTAACATTTTATAGAAATTCTCTTATAAGCTTACTTTGTTAGTACATTCTTATTTAGCTCTATTTTATGGCTAGTCAGACTAATATCAGTAAATCAGTAGTATAGCATATTTATCCCTGGTTATAGCATGACACTAAAAGAACAAGCAAAAATAAATAATTGGGACTACATTAAATTTGAAAACTTCTGCACAGCCAAGAAAACCATCAACCAAATGGAAAGACAATCTATGACATTGGAGAAAATATTTGCAAGTCACATATCTGACAAGGGGTTGATATTCAAAATATAACAAAGAACTCATACAACTCAATAGCAAATAAAACAAACAATTCAATTAAAAAATGAGCAGAGGGATAAATAGAGTGTTCCAAAGAAGACATACAAATGGCCAACAGGTGTATGAAAAGGTATCTCAGTATCACTAATTACTAGGGAAAAGCAAACCCAAATCACAATGAAATATTACCTCACACCAGTTAGAATGGCTATAATAACAAGAGAGCCTGACCAGACAGTGGTGTAGTGGATAGAGCGTTGGCCTGGAATGCTGAGGACCCAGGTTTGAAACCCTGACATAGTCAGCTTGAGCAAGGAGTTGCTGGCTTGTGCAAGGAGTCACTGGCTCAGCTGGAGACCCCCAGTCAAGGAACATATGAAAAAGCAATCAATGAACAACTGAAGTGCTGCACTACAATTGATACTCCTCATCTCTCTCTCTTTCTGTCTGCCTGCCTGTCTCTCTCGCTAAAAGAAAGAAACAAACAAACAAACAAGAGTAAGACAAGAGTTAAGTATTGGCGAGGGTATGGAGAAAAGGGAGACTTAGTGTACTGTTGGTAAGAACGCAGATCGGTACAACCACTATGACAGCACAGAGGGTCTTCAAAACTTAAAAATAGAACTACCATATGATCCAGCAATTCCACTTCTGGTTATTTATCCAAAGAAACTGAAATCAGGATCTGGTGGTGATATTTGCACTGCCTTGCTCATTGCCACATTATTCGCACAGCCAAGATAAAGAAAGAACTAAGTGTCCTTCACTGAATGAATGGATAAGGAAGAAATGACATTATTCGGCCATGAGAAAGAAATTCTGCTATTTGCAACAATTTGGATGGACCTTGAGGACACTGTGCTAAGTGAGATAAGACAGAAAAAGACAAATACTGTATGATCTCATTTATATGTGGAATCTGAGAAAAAAAAAACTCAGAGAAACAAAGATTGGAGTGGTTGTTATCAGGGACTGAGGAGTAGGGGAAATGGAGATATATTGGTTCAAGGGTACAATTTTCCAGTTATAAGATTAACCAGTTTAAGGCTCTAACACACAGCATGGTGAATATAGCTAATAACACTGTATCATATACTTAAATGTTGCCTAGAAAGTAGACCGGAAATGTTCTCACCACAAAAAAAGAAATAACTATGTGATGAGATGGAAGTGTTAGTTAATGTTATGGTGGTAAACATTTTGCAATATATAAATGTATCAAATCAACACTTTGCACAATTGATTGTTATATAAATGGAATCATGTAGTATATGACATTTGGGTTTAGCTTTTTGTACTCAGCACAATTTCCTGGAGACTCATTCAAGGTGTATGTAGCAACATTTTTTTCCTTTTCATTGTTGAGTAGTATTATTCCCTAGTATGGATGTAACACAATTGGTTTACCCACTCACCCACTCATCTGGGGTTTTATTCCCCCAGTTGTTCACTATTATTACTAAAGCTGCTATAAACATTCATATCTATGTTTTTGTGTGAACATGTTTCTATTTCTCTGGTATAAATGCCCCAACAGTACAGTGGTTGAGTCATATGGTAATTACATGTTTAGTTTATAAGAAACTGTCAAACTGTTTCTCAATACTTGTACCATTTTACATTCCCACCTGCACTGTGTGAGTGACCCAGTTTCTCAGCATACTTGCTAGCATTGGTATTTCTCTCTTTCTCCCTCTCTCTCTCTCTCTCTCTCTCTCTCCATATATATATATATATATATATATATATATATATATATATATATATATATATATATATAAGCCATTCTGATAGGTGTGTAGTGATAGCTCATTGTAGTTTTAATTTTTATTTTCCTAATGGTTAATGATGTTAAATATCTCCTGTGCTTATTTGCCATTGTATATTCTGTTCAGTAAAATGTTGCTGTTTTAACATCCTTGAAAGATAATTTCAACATATATTTTATCTCAGTGCCAATTGTCTTTTCTTTTCTTTTTTGGTATTTTTCTGAAGCTGGAAACGGGGAGAGACAGTCAGACAGACTCCCGCATGCGCCCAACCGGGATCCACCCGGCACGCCCACCAGGGGCGACGCTCTGCCCACCAGGGGGCGATGCTCTGCCCCTCCGGGGCGTCGCTCTGCCGCGACCAGAGCCACTCTAGCGCCTGGGGCAGAGGCCAAGGAGCCATCCCCAGTGCCCAGGCCATCTTTGCTCCAATGGAGCCTTGGCTGCGGGAAGGGAAGAGAGAGACAGAGAGGAAGGACGGGGGGGTGGGTGGGGGTGGAGAAGCAAATGGGCGCTTCTCCTGTGTGCCCTGGCCGGGAATCGAACCCGGGTCCCCCCACGCCAGGCCGACGCTCTACCACTGAGCCAACCGGCCAGGGCCCCAATTGTCTTTTCTCATTAAAGTTGTGAGTTCTCCTAGTTTTTGGTATGACAAGTGATTTTTTAAAATTGTAACCAGAGCATTTTGAATACTGTATTAGACTACTTAATCTCCTTTTGAGGAGAGATTATAGTGTGAGATTTAATCTTCTTTTTCTTTTTCTAGCCAGGAGTTCTCCTGTGGAGGTGTGGCATAAGAAGGCTGAAACGGTTGTGCATGTTTCAGTTCTGGCTGGGCACTTCCATGTCAGCCCAGCAAAGGTGGAGCATTTGCCCCACACTTGATGTAGGTGGGTGGGCGGAAACTCATCTTTCCTTTTGGTCTGCTCTCATTTTCCCAGCAAAATTAGGGTACAGACTGGCACCATTTATTAAGCTTTGTGTGTGAGGGGGGGAGTGGGGATAAGCCCACCTGCCTGCTAGACCCTGCTGACACCAGAAGTGAGGGGAATTTGGAACCTGATTAGATCCAACCTCTTGCCTGGTTAGTCTGTTGATGCCAGGTAGGGTAGCAGCTCAGTTCACTTCCTCCTGCTGAGGGTTGGGGTGGAATATCAGCTCCCTGTGCTATGATGAACTGTAGGATTGGTAAAGGGGTTTATTGGTGTTTAGCTGGTATTTGCTAAAAGGTTTTCTGTTGTTAGGCCTTTTTTTTCTTCATCTTTGGCTAAGGAGAACAGGCTTTCTCCTAGCTTTTTAAAAGAGTTCTTTCTGGATAAAGCGTCGACCTGGAAATGCTGAGGTCACCGGTTCGAAACCCTGGGCTTGCCTGGTCAAGGCACATATGGGAGTTGATGCTTCCTGCTCTTCCCCCTTCTCTCTCTTTCTCTTCTTTCTAAAATGAATTAAAAAAAAAACTTGTACATAAAAGAGTTCTTTCTTTTTTTTTTTTTTTCTTTCATCCGTGCCTGTTGGGAGTTCTGGATTGGAGGTTTCTGGAGTCCCTTGTCCAGGATTTATGGATGGCAGTAAGGAAGCTGAGGAAATTCGCTCTGTTGTTTCTCAAATCCTGAGGTCCCTAAGTGGTTAGCCTTCTTTCCACTGTCCAGAGTCTTCCATTTGTTGTGGTATGTACAGGGATTGTTAGTTGTCAGAGGGTGGGCTTGGGAGGAACAGGGCGACTCCATCTCCACCAGAATTGGGAGTCCTGTTACTATTTATTTTGGTGACCAGATTGTCTAGACTTGGCCCAGTGAGAACCCCCTCAAGCCTCCTCCTGTATCATTCCAATGTGTCCCCACCATGCTCTGAGTTCTCCCTTGCATTCTGCCACAAGATGTTCCAAGCTCATCTTGGGCTTTCCCTGCTCTGGCCCTAAAGATAAGACATTTTCCCAAGGAGCCCTGTATCCTTTAGTCGAGAGTGGTATTTAGAAACCCTGATAGGAGCTAGAAGACACCCTCTTCATCCATTTGGGGCTGCAACACTCAGCTCTCCCTGATTAAAACCGTGTGAAGGATACAGTTAGATGTACCTCTGATCATGGTCAATGTTCCTCCTGTGACACCTGAGGCCCCCACCAGGTTCTCCAATAACCCTCACATTGGTCTCTAAGGAGGTATGGGCTTAGCTTTCAGGGTGAGTTTGCACTTTGCCAACTGCAGACTTAGCTGGAGGTTTGAGAAAGATCTAAGAGCTGAACCAATGAACTCCTTAGCTTGCTCAGGGCAAGGATAAGTTACTTGAAGAACAAGGAAACTGTTCCTATGATTGGTGCCTTTCTGGTTTGCCCTGCCAGAACTCGCATTCTGTCAAGTCACTGCCAGGTGTTGGGCCCTCAGGGGCTTGACTTGGAACAGCTGAGAACCTTACCCTGGAAACTGTTCCCACCATAGGCACCATGTAGCCTCTCCAGCATCTCCCCCCCCCTCTCTGCTCCTATGCCATCCTTCTCTCCCAGCCTCTCAGGTCTTCTTCAGCATCTCTGCTGACTGTTTACGTCCCACCCCACTCCCTCCTTTTCAGGTCTTCCCATGACCTCCCTGATTCCCCACTCTTTCAAGTCTGTGGGCACCTGTCATTGGTGCCACTTGGGCTACAAAGACAGCCTGGGAGGGCTTTTTTGGCACTTGTGCCCTAGGCAACTGGGGCAGGGCTGCTGGAATGGTGAGTTAGTCCTTATCCTGTAGTTAGTAAATGGAGAGGATCGAGGGCTTACTAAGTGCTAGTCACTGTGTAGGCAGCAGATCCATGTCCTGTCTAAGACCTCTTGAGGTCTCATAATTATCTAGGCTTTGTTTATTTTAAGCTTTATTAAAGTACAACTGATATATTTTAAAATCCACTTATTTAATGTATACATCTTGATGAGTTTGGACATATGCATATACCCATGATGCCATCATCACAAGCAAGATACTAAACATATCTATCACCTCTAAAAATTTCCTTGTGATCTTGTGTGTGTGTGTGTGTGTGTGTGTGTGTGTGTGTGTGTGTGTTTCTTTTGGTGATAAGAACACTTGACATGAGATATATCCTCTTAATATATTTAAAGTGTACAATACCTAATTGTTAACTACATAGAGTAAATATTGTTAACTATACATTGGTACTATGTTGTAAGAAAGATCTATAGAAATTACTCATCTCGCATAACTAAAACTTTATACTTACTGAGCAACAATTCCCCAATTCCCCCTCCCTCAGCCCCTAGTGACCACCATTCTATTCTTTGCTTCTGTGATTATTTTAGATACGTTATATTAAGTGTAGTCATGCAGTGTTTGTGCTTCTGTGACTGGCTTATTTCACCCAGCTTAATGTCCTCTAGGTTCACCTATGTTGTTGCAAATGGCAGGATTTCCTTCTTTTTATGACTGACTAATATTTTTGTATGCACCATGTTTTTGTTATCCATTCTTCTGACAGTGGGTGTTTGGTTTGTTTCTGAATCTTGGCTATTGTGAATAATGCTGCAGTGAACATGGGAGTACAGATATCTCTTTAGATCTTGATTTCAATTCTTTTGGTTAAAGACCCAGAAGTGGGATTGCTGGATCATATGGTAGTCTTATTTTTAATTTTTTGAGGAACCTATGTAGTGTTTTCCATAGTGGCTACACTAATTTACATTCCCACCAACAGCATGCAAGGGTTCCAATTTTTCCACATTCTCGCCAACACTTCTTTTTTTCCCCTCCCTCCTTCCCTCCTTTTTTTTTTTTTTTTTTTTTTTTTTGGTAAAGCACTAATGCAATTAGCCACTACCACAAATTATGCAGTTGAGTTTTCCACACTTGGGAAAATCATAGGTATCAACATATCCAGAGTGCTATAGATAAGCCTTGCCCTGGGAAACCCACCTTCACAATCATATCTCCCCTGCCAGGTAAGTATGCCAACACACACACACACACACATACACACACACGTCATTCTAACAGTTGTGAGGTGATATGTCATTATGGTATTGATGTGCATTTCCCAGATGATTAATGATGTTGAGCATCTTTTCCTATACCTGGTTTCCATTTGTATATCTTTTTAAGAAAAATATCTATTCAAGTCCTTTGTCTATTTTTTAATTGGGTTGGATGTTTTTTTCTTTTGCTATTGAATTGTAGGAGATTTTTGTATGTTTTGGACATTAACCTTTATCAGATACATGGTTTGCAAATATCTTCTCCAGTTCTATATGTTACCTTTTCATTCTATTGATTGTTTCTTTTGCTGTGCAGAAGCTTTATTATTTGATGTACCTCCACTTACCTTTACCTGTTTTTGGTTTTGTCTTCTGTACTTTTGATGTCAAATCTTAGAAATCATTGCAAAACCAATGTCAAAAAGCTTTTCTCTTATGTTTTCTTTCAAGAGTTACACAGTTTCAGGTTTTATGTTTAAGTCTCTAATCCATTTTGAAATGATTTTTGTGTATGGTGTAAGATAAGAACTCAATTTTATTCATTTGCTTGTGACCATTATTTCAAATGAGGAGATGGGCTCAAGGCTTTGGCCAAAGTCCTGCAGTTCCTGGCAAAGCCTGGAGCAAGAGAGATGCACACGAGGCACTCTAGGTATGCAGAGGGGCCCCAAGATACAGCAAATGGTTCTTGTAGGCTAGTGGGGAAGGGAGGGGAAGAACAAGAAGGAGTAAAGCACAGGCCAAGGTCACCCAGGCCTCTTTATCACCAGCAAAGTCAATGTGACACCACATTGTTCATCCCTCAATCTTCCTGGGCAGCCCATGACAAAAGCCTTGAGAAATCTTGGAGCTGCCAGAGCTGACATAGCAGCTGTTTTTCTGCATCCCCCCCCTTTTTTTTACTCTTTTACTAAATATGTCTGAATCCCTGAAGTTCAAGTATTTCTGCAAGTATTTAAACTTTATGTAAATGATTTTAATGTATGTGTTTGTATACACTTGTGCCTTATTTCTGTCAACATATCCTAGAAATTATTCCTTTTTTGGTTTCAGTGCAAAAAACTTTTAACATTCTGTAGATTGTATTATTTATTTTGAAAATGAGCTTTTGATTAAGAAACATTTAAAAACTGAATGTAGAAGCAAAGATTCTTTCCTATGTGGTTTGTGTGTTTGTATCTACATGTGCTACCGAAGCAAGAAAGCACTGTGTGTTTGTATCTTATTTAAGGAATTCTTTTCTACCCTAAGTTTATAAAACTATTCCCTTGCCATTTCTACTATAATTTTTAAAGTTTTGGGGTTCACATTTAGTAAAAACTTTCCCTACAACTGATTTATATGTAAAATGTGAAGGTGGGATATGATCATATTTTGCTTTCCTAGGGATACCTGATTGTCCCAGCTATTTATTAAAATGCCTGTCCTAGCCTGACCTGTGGTGGCGCAGTGGATAAAGCATCGACCTGGAAATGCTGAGGTCGCCGGTTCGAAACCCTGGGCTTGCCTGGTCAAGGCACATATGGGAGTTGATGCTTCCTGCTCCTCCCCCTTCTCTCTCTCTCTCTCTCTCTCTCTCTTTCTCTCTCTGTCTCTCCCTCTCCTCTCTAAAATGAATAAATAAAAAAAATTAAAAAAAATTATAAATAAAAAATAAAATAAAATGCCTGTCCTTTCCTCACTGATCTGTCCACCTCTGTCACAAGTCAAATGCATGTAGAGAGTTCTGTTTCTGGAAACTCTTCTTTATTTGGAATGTTTGTATTTCCTTTCAAAAATATCATACCGCCTTGCTTACTACATGTTTATAACAAATCTTGAAATCTTGTGGGAAGTTTCTTCATTCTTTTTAAAGACTGTCTTAGGCCAATATACCTCCATATAAATTTTAAAGCCGGCTTGTAAAAGTTCCTCAGTAAACCTTTTTCAAGATTTTGCTTGTAATTGCAGTGAATTTAAGACTGATTTGGTGAGACTCAACATCTTATTGATACTGAATCTTTCTGTAGATGAATGTGGAGTACCTCCACACTTATTCGAGTCTCCTTCTCTGGCTTTCCATAAACTATTATAATTTGGCCATAAAATTTGACTCTGGAGACAACTGCATGAGTCACATCTTGGCTTGGCTCAGGTGTTTGATTTGACCATGAAAAGCTGCTTAACCTCTCCTTGCTGCAGCATACTCGCCTGCAGATTGGAGATTATGGCATTGCTTATTTCACAAGACTACTTTGATGATTACATAATGTACTTGGAAACAGTAATCATGATCATTATTTTTACAATTCTTCCCAGGTTTATTTATAAATCATTAATTTTTGACTGCTATTGTAGCTTCTATATATTTTTAAATAGAGCAGTTTTAGGTTCAAAGTAAAATGAGGAAAAAGAACAGAGTTCTCATTTATCTCCTGTCACCTCACATATGCACACAGCCTCCTTGACTATCAACATCCCTCACTAGAGTGGTACACGTATCAATGAACCTTCATTGACACGTCATTATCACCCAAAGTCCATAGTTCATGTTGTACATTCTACGGGCTTTGATAAATGTATAATGGCATGTATCCACTGTTATAGTATCATACAGAATAGTTTCACTGCCCTAAAAATCCTCTGTGCTCTGTCTTTTCATCCCTACCTTTCCCAACCTTGGCAATCACAGATCATTTTACTGTCTCCATAGCTTGTCTTTGTCCAGAATGCCATATAGTTGAAAACCTTCAGTATGGGGTCTTTATAGATTGACTTCTTTCACTTAGTAATAAGCATTTAAATTTCCACCATGTTTCTTCATGGCTGGATAGCTCATTTCTTTCTTTCTTTCTTTTTCTTTCTTTTTTTAAATAGTTAAATAATACTCCATTGTCTGGATGTACCACAGTTTATCCATTCACTTACTAAATGGCATTTTAGTTGCTTTAGTTTTTACAATCATGAATAAAGCTGTTTTAAACATTCATGAACATGTTTCTGTGTGAATATAACTTTTCAGCTTATTTGGACAAATACTAAGACCTCAGTTACTGAATTATATGGTAAAAGTATTCTTAGTTTTGTAAGAAATTGAATAACTGTCTTCCACAAACAACTCTTTATTACTTTTTCATAGATAAAGCCCTGACCTTTAAGAAAGCTTTAAGGAAATATATACGTGCGTGTGTGCGTATGTGTCTTGTTTCTTTCTTTAAAAAAATGAAAAGACAGGCCTGACCTTTGGTGGCACAGTGGATGAAGCCTCAACCTGGAACACTGAGGTCTCCAGTTCAAAATCTTGGGCTTGTCCGGTCAAGGAACATATGGGAGTTGATGCTTCCTGATCCTCCCTTCTTCCCTCCCTCTCTGTGCCTCTCTTCTCTAAAATGAATAAATAAAAATACTTTTTAAAAAATGAAAAGACAAAGCCCTGGCCGGTTGGCTCAGTGGTAGAGCGTCGGCCTAGCGTGCGGAGGACCCGGGTTCGATTCCCGGCCAGGGCACATAGGAGAAGCGCCCATTTGCTTCTCCACCCCTCCGCAGCACCTTCCTCTCTGTCTCTCTCTTCCCCTCCCGCAGCCAAGGCTCCATTGGAGCAAAGATGGCCCGGATGCTGGGGATGGCTCTGTGGCCTCTGCCCCAGGCGCTAGAGTGGCTCTGGTCGCAACATGGTGATGCCCAGGATGGGCAGAGCATCGCCCCCTGGTGGGCAGAGCGTCACCCCATGGTGGGCGTGCCGGGTGGATCCCGGTTGGGTGCATGCAGGAGTTTGTCTGACTGTCTCTCCCTGTTTCCAGCTTCAGAAAAATGCAAAAAAGAAAAAAAGAAAAAAAAAAAAAAGAAAAGACAAAGTGTTTCCTACTACATCTAAGAAAGAAAAAGTCAAAGTCAGTATCCTTTGTTTTTATAGCAAGAGGGAGAGAGAGAGCAGGGGCGAGAAATGAGAAGCATCAACTCATAGTTGTGACACTTTAGTTGTTCATTGATTGCTTCTCATACATGCCTTGACTGGGGAGGGGGGTAATCCAGCTGACTAGTAATCCTTGCTCACACCAGCAACCTTGGGTTCAAACCAGAGACTTTGGGCTCAAGCCAGTGACCATGGGGTCATGTTTATGATCCCACGATCAAGCCAGCGACCCCGCGCTCAGCGGCCTTGGGGTATTGAACCTGGGTCCTCAGAGTCGCAGGTCAACACTCTATCCACTGCGTCAGCACCTGGTCAGGCTTTCTTTTTCTTTTCTTTTCTTTCCTCCCTCCCTCCCTCCCTCCCTTTTTTCCTTCCCTCTTTCCCTTTTTTTTTGGACAGAGAAGCAGGGAGAGAGAAACAGGAATACTGAGCTGCTTCTTTATGTGCAGGGAATAGAACCGATAACCTCCACGCTCCAGGACAGTGCTTTAACCAACCAAGCTATCTAGCAGGGTTAATATTGTTATGCATATATTTTGCTTGAGCTAAAAGGCATAGAAAAACAGACAACTTATACTCATTAAATTTCTAAGAAATATAGGCCCTGGCTGGTTGGCTCAGTGGTAGAGCATCGGCCTGGCGTGCAGGAGTCCCGGGTTCGATTCCTGGCCAGGGCACACAGGAGAAGCGCCCATCTGCTTCTCCACCCCTCCCCCTCTCCTTCCTCTCTGTCTCTCTCTTCCCCTCCCGCATGCCGGGTGGATCCCGGTCGGGCGCATGCGGGAGTCTGTCTGACTGCGTCCCTGTTTCCAACTTCAGAAAAATACAATATATATATATATATATATATATATATATATATATATATATATATAATAAATATTTTTTTAAAAATTCTAAGAAATATGGGGTTAAAAGTGAAATCTTTGTATAAGCCCTAAGTTTGTACAAAGAAACCAGATTTGCTTTTCTCCAAAAAGTAAAAGGACTGTACAGAAATCACATAGTGCCTTTTCACAAGAATATAACTCAAGCTTTGCAAAAGCTTCAGATTCCATGGAAGCTCTTAAAATGCCAATTCACGGAACAGGCCCTTCTTTCTTCCTCCCCTACCCATTTCTGTGGTAGTTTTCATGCATTTCTGGCCCGATGTCACAGACAAAGGACAAGATGTTATCCTGGACTTCATCGTCATTCTGCCAGAAGTAGGTCTGGAGGATGGTCATTTCCTGGGTGTCCTTCAGTGCTGCAGCTGCCATGGGATCCCAGAGCCACAGCTTCCTTGGCCTTGAACTCCTTCTGCCTTTGCAGGTGGTGCTGTTCAGTTTCAGCCTGAGCCTCTTCTTTGGCCTGCTTCAGTCTCTGGTTCTCCCACTTGTAAGACTCAGACACCTTCCAGGCAGCCCGCTTCTCGGCAGCCTGCTACAGTTGCTGGATGCCCTGTGACTTGACTGGCCATGGTCGTGGTGACTCCAAAACCGAGGTGAACGGCCTCAATCATGGTGCTATTTTTTAACTATATTTTCTAAATATTATTGCTAGTGTAGAGAAATGCAATGGGTTTGGGTATATCTAGCTTATATTGCAGCAGCTTTGCTGAAAAAAAAAATTTTTTTTTTGTATTTTTCCGAAGCTAGAAACGGGGAGAGACAGTCAGACAGACTACCGCATGCGCCCAACTGGGATCCACCCGGCACGCCCACCAGGGGGCGATGCTCTGCCCTTCCGGGGCATCGCTCTGTCGCGACCAGAGCCACTACAGCGCCTGGGGCAGAGGCCAAGGAAACATCCCCAGCGCCCGGGCCATCTTTGCTCCAAGGGAGCCTTGGCTGCGGGAGGAGAAGAGAGAGACAGAGAGGAAGGAGAGGGGGAGGGGTGGAGAAGCAGATGGGCGCTTCTCCTGTGTGCCCTGGCCGGGAATCGAATCCGGGACTTCTGCACGCCAGGCTGACGCTCTACCACTGAGCCAACCGGCCAGGGCCCTGAAATTTTTTATTTCTAATTCTTTGTAGCATTTCTTGGGTTTTCTGCATAGACAATGATATTTTCTGATATATGACAGTACTCTTCTTTTTTCCCTATTCTTACACCTGTCATATCTCCCTTTTAGTCCTGCCCTAGTTAAGACTTCCAGTAGAATATTGGATAGAAGCAGGTGATAATGGTTACCCACTTGTCTGTCAGTTTCTTGTTACTCATTTTTCCTTTTATCTTCATTTTTTCTTGTGGTACACTATTCTTCTTCACCATTTAGAAGGTAGTTTAGTGATGATCTAAATAAACTTGCCCTGAGTTTATTTTCTAAAATGTTTTTATTTTGCCTGCTTTTTAAATTGGGTATGCACATCTTTTTATTTAGGAATTAAATTTAATGGGGTGACCTTGGTCCATAGGAACACATAGGTTTTAAGTATATATCTCCATATCATGGAACTATTCGTTTCATTGTGTGCCCAGTAATTTGACTTAAAGTCAAATTGCTTTTTCTCACTGTATATTTGACCCCCTTTACTCCCTTGCCCTCACCACCTTCCCTCTGGGAATGACTTCACTTTTGTCTATGTCAATGAGTCTCAGTTTTATATCCCACCTTTGTGTGAAATCGTACAGTTAGATTTTTCTGATTTACTTATTTCACTTAGTATAATGTTCTCAAAGTCCATCCATATTGTCATAAATGGCAATATGTCATTATTTCTTATGGCTGAGTAGTATTCCATTGTATATATGTACCACATCTTCTTTATCCAATCCTCTATAGAGGGACACTTTGGTTGTTTCCATGTCTTGGCCACTGTTAACAATGCTGTGATGAATATGGGGATGCAGGTGTCTTTATGTACCAATGTTTTGGAGTTTGAGGAGTAAATACCCAGTAGAGGGATTGCTGGGTCATATTCTAGTTCTATTCTTAATTTTTTGAAGTACCACCATACTGTCTTCCATAATGGCTACACCAGTTTACATTCTTACCAGCAGTGAATGAGGGATCCTTTTTCTCCACAACTGCTCCAACACTTGTTATTACTTTTCTGGGTTTTGTATGTGTGTGTGTGTGTGTGAGAGAGAGAGAGAGAGAGAGAGAGAGAGAGAGAGAGAGAGAGAGAGAGAGATACAGACAGACAGACAGGGACAGACAGACAGGAAGGGAGAGGGATGAGAAGCATCAATTCTTCGTTGTGGCATCTTAGTTGCTCATTGATTGCTTTTCTCATATGTGCCTTGACTGGGGGCCACAGTAGAGAAAGTGACCCCTTGCTCAAGCCAGCGACCTTGAGCTTCAAGCCAGTGACCTTTGGGCTCAAGCCAGTAACCATGGGGTCATGTCTAAGATCCCACACTCAAGCTAATGAGCCCATGCTCAAGCCAGATGAGCCCATGCTCAAGCCAGTGACCTCAGGGTTTCAAACCTGGGTCCTCTGCATGCTAGTCCGATGCTCTATCCACTGTGCCACTGCCTGGTCAGGCTGTATATATTTTTTTAATCACTTCTTTTATTTCTTCTTTGACCCAGTCATTTTTTGGAAGTATGGTATTTAATTTTCACATTTTTGTTGGGTTCTTTACTTCTTTTTTGCAATTGAATTCTAATTTCAGAGCATTATGGTCAAAGAATATGCTAGGTATAATTTCAATCTTCTTGAATTTGTTGAGGCTAGTTTTGTGGCCCAACATATGATCTATGTTTGAGAATGTTTCATATGTACTGGAGAAGAATATATAATCTGATCTTTTGGGGTGAAATGTCCTGTAAATGTCTATTTGGTCTAGTGTGGTGTTTAAAGCCAATATTTCTTTATTGATTCTCTGTTTGGATGATCTGTCTAGAGCTATCAATGGAGTATCAAGATCCTAAACTATGGGATCTTAATGTTTTTTGTCTGTTTCTTTTTTTTAGTTCTGTTAGTAGTTGTTTTATATGTTTTGGTGCTCCCTGATTCAGTGCATATATAATGAGAAGTGTTATGTCTTCTTGATCTAGTGTCCCCTTTATCATTATAAAATGTTCATCTTTGTCTCTTGTTACCTTTGTTGTGTTGAAATCAGTATCGGCAGATATAAGTATGGTGTCATCTGGTTTTCTTTGTATATTATTCGCTTGGAGAATTGTTTTCCACCCTTTCACTTTGAGTCTTCTTTTGTCCTTGTAGCTTAGATGTATCTCCTCCTTTCTTTTTTTTTTTTTTCTTTCTTTCTTTCTTTCTTTCTCAAATCAATAAATAAAACTCTCACGTTTCTCTCTTCTTCCCTCTGTATCATCTCTAGATGCATGTCTTTGATGTCACTTATTCTTTCCTCTATCTGGCCAGTTCTATTAGCTATGCCTCTTAGTTCATTCTTCAATTCAGTTATGGAGTTCTTCATTTCCAGAATTTCTGTTTGGTTCTTTTTTAGTTTCAAACTCTTTAGTGAAGTACTCATTAGTGCATTAGTACTTCACTTTTTTGAGTACATTAAATTGTCCTTCAGTGTTTTCTTGCATCTCTTTGAGTATTTTCAGAACTTCAATTTTGAATTTTCTGTAGTTTATTTATTTTATTTTATCTTATTTTTCTGAAGTGAGAAGCGGGAGGAGGCAGACAGACAGATTACCGCATGCACCTGACCAGGATCCACCTGACATGCCCACTGAGGGGTGATGTTCTGCCCATTTGGGGCTTGCTTTGCTGTAACCAGAGTCATTCTAGTGCAGCGGTTCTCAACCTGTGGGTCGCGACCCCGGCGGGGGTTGAACGACCAAAACATGGGGGGGGATCGCGACCCACAGGTTGAGAACCGCTGTTCTAGTGCCTGAGGCGGAGGCCATGGAGCCATCCTCAGTGCCTGGGCCAACTTTGCTCCATTGGGAGCCTTGGCTGCAGGAGGGGAAGAGAGAGACAGAGAGAAAAGAGAGGGGAAGGGTGGAGAAGCAGTTGGGTGCTTCTCCTGTGTGCCCTGGCTGGGAATCAAACCCCAGACTTCCACACGCTGGGCCAATGTTCTACTATTGAGCCAACTGGCCAGGGAGAATTCTCTGTAGTTTACATCCCAAATTTCTGTGTGATTAAGATCACTTTCTGGATATTTTAATTTTCTTTCTGAACTGTGTCTCTTTCTTAGTTATTTATGGTATTCAGTGAACTCCTCTAATAAGAATTTGTGAGTGGCTCTTTCTTAGGTTTTCTACTATTTTCCAGTAGGTGGCACTGGATTACAAGTTTGTTTTTTTTGAAAGTAGTATAAGCAGAGGGCTGAAACTCTTAGGCAGAATCAGCCCCGAGAAACTGCGCCACTGCATATTTATTGAGTTCTAAAAGCCACAGCTCAGCAGATAAAGCTAGAAAGCTACAAAAGTCTTTTTTCTCATCCATAAACCATCCCTAATCCTGCACGTCTACTGTTTCCTTCATGATCAAGGACACGAGAGAGTCAGAGTCTCCGAGCTTATCAATCATAAAGGACATCTGGTTCTTGGAGGCATTCCTCCAAGAACCCTGTGTACTTGCATTCAAGTAACCCCAGGCCAGTCTCCTGTTATGGTTAACACACTCCAAGATCTCCTGTCTCCAAGTAACCCCTGCTCTGAAGTTAGCTATTGTTCACATTATGCAAGGTCTTTCCCTTCATATCTTTCTTTTTTGGTTAGCTCGCACTTTATGTAGCATAAGAGATAACATGGCAGATTCCTGCTCTATTTTGCTTTGATGCCGATTTCCTCTTCTTCTAACTATATATAATAAAAGAAATATAAAACAAATGATTAGTATAATGCCTCCTACAGTTCATCCAAAAATCTTAAACTGTTTTAGAGGATTCAAATTACTGATTCCATCAGAAATAGAAGCTAATAAATTTTCTCAATCAATTTCAACTGATCCTTAAAAGTAATGTCAATATACAATACTTTTGTAAATCTAAAATTTCCATAGTTAAGTTTCTATGATTTAACAAGTGTTTTTTAACATTTTCCCAAGGGAAATGAGTATGATTCCAAGGAATAGGGGTAATACAAAAAGTAGTTACATTCCAATCACATTTTAGTTTGTCTTTGCAGACTAACAATTTGATCTCTTAACATAACCACAGTCTGTTCTAAATCATTAACTTTAGCATTAATTTTGCTATCTATACATCAGCAAGAAGTCCAAAGTTGTTCAGAATTATCATGCCATTTTTGTACAAAGTCCACAGTCTGTATACTTTGATGTAATGCAACTCCAGATACAGCAGCCACGGTGGTTACAGCTATTAATCCCATAACGATGGCAATGATCAGTCCAACTAGTCTTTTGGTTTGCTTCAAAGACTTAATAAGATGTTGTAACAGCATCATGGAAGGGGAATCTTGCCACATCCGATGCATTTGTACTGGAATCCATAATCCTGCTCTGGCTCTTAAAATGTATAGACTTTGACTATTTTTATTAAAAGGAATGGAAAAGTTAATACATGTATAAAAGCACAGTTATTGCAAGTTATAGAATAATTTTCAGTTGTCCATTTGGTTTCACCAATAATAAATATATAAGGCAATCTAACACAAGCAGATATGAAATGTGTCTCATTCTTTTTAAAGTTTAACATAGTATGATTAGAAGGATGATTTCTCCAGATTTCTCTTTTCCACGCTGACATATGTTTAAGTGCCATGGCTACTTTCCACAAATGATATTGTATAGTACCAAATTTTATGTGAGGAGCTTGAGGTGACATTCCTCCTCCATTCCATATGATAGTATGATTACCTTGAGCATCAGCTGTGATTGAACTATTGTTCTTATGCCACCTTAAATCAGCACCCTGACCTTTTACTCTGGTGGAACCATGAGGGCTCAAATCTATGATGTTTCCATAGGAAATATTAAGTAAAACCTGAGCAGTTTCTCCTCTGCAATTTTCCCAATGCACCCATTCACTTAGCTGATTAACAATTGCAGTTTGATAGGGTGGTAAATCAGGTGGAGGTTCAGGACCATGTACAGATGTATTTTAAATCCATATCCTTGTAACAAAAACAAACGTTTCTTTCCTTCTCCTTTACTGTTATTTTTTACAATAGAGAGCTAAGCTTGAGCTTCTATTTTTAAACAATGTGGCTCTTATCCTATACATATAGGTAATCCTTCAACTCCTGTTGTATAATTTTCTAATTTCATTCCTTCTTCTGAAGGTACTAAGGGGCTTCTATCATCAAAAGGTCCTGAAAGCCAATTAGAATCATTAACAAAAATAGAAAAGGCACTATCTTCCCAATGAATAGCTCTACTTAATGGAGGATTAGGGATGTATGCTCAGTAATTAAAATTTTCAGCCATACTTACCAGAATTGTTACCAAGGCAATCATTGCTAAGAACAGATTAGTAGCATTTTGTTCTTTTCTAGTAGCATCTTTTTACCCTCAAAGGTCAGCTTTTTTTTATAAATAAATTTTTATTAATTTTAATGGGATGACATAAATAAATCAAGGTACATATATTCAAAGAAAACATGTCCAGGTTATCTTGTCATTCAATTATGTTGTATACCCATCACCCAAAGTCAGATTGTCCTCCATCACCTTCTATCTAGTTTTCTTTGTGCCCCTCCCCCTCCCCTTCTCCTTCCTTCCCTCCCCCCCTCCGTAACCACCACACTCTTGTCCATGTCTCTTAGTCTCGTTTTTATGTCCCACCAATGTATGGAATCATGCAGTTCTTGTTTTTTTCTGATTTACTTATTTCACTCCGTATAACGTTATCAAGATCCCACCATTTTGTTGTAAATGATCCAATGTCATCATTTCTTTTTTTTTTTTTTGGTTTTGTTTTTTTTTTTTTTTCATTTTCATTTTTCTGAAGCTGGAAACAGGGAGAGACAGTAGACAGACTCCCGCATGCGCCCGACCGGGATCCACCCGGCACGCCCACCAGGGGCGACGCTCTGCCCACCAGGGGGCGATGCTCTGCCCATCCTGGGCGTCGCCATGTTGCGACCAGAGCCACTCTAGCGCCTGAGGCAGAGGCCACAGAGCCATCCCCAGCGCCCGGGCCATCTTTGCTCCAATGGAGCCTTGGCTGCGGGAGGGGAAGAGAGAGACAGAGAGGAAAGCGCGGCGGAGAGGTGGAGAAGCAAATGGGCGCTTCTTCTGTGTGCCCTGGCCGGGAATCAAACCCGGGTCCTCCGCACGCTCGGCCGACGCTCTACCGCTGAGCCAACCGGCCAGGGAATGTCATCATTTCTTATGGCTGAGTAGTATACCATAGTGTATATGTGCCACATCTTCTTTATCCTGTCTTCTTTTGTTTTTTATAGTGATTAAAGCCTTTAAGCAAACTCTTGGCCAATACAGCAAGAATCCATAAAAGAGTAGTGTCCTTAACATGTTCACCAAGTCCAAGTTGGCACCAACACCATTCCAAATCCTTGCAAATACAACCCAACCCCAGTTCAGTCCGTTAGGAGCTGTCACAAGGAGCAGGAGTCCAGGAAAAGTCCACATCCAGGAAAAGTCCGCATGGCACTGGAATTGTTGTCACAATTCTATACTTTGCAGCTCACGTCCAAGTCCCAATGACCGCTGCTTCTAGCTGGTAATGATTCAAGTAGACTGGAAAAGCCATCTTCAGCATGTGTGGAGATTGAGCTTCTGTTCTCCTCTGCCTGGAGAGATGAGACCAGGTTGCTTTTCCCTGGAGCTCTTCTTCTGTGGCGTGGTAAAGAGAACCTTGGGATACACTAAGCAGTCTCGATGTGGCTTCTTCAGTGTTCCTTGGTTGAAGAGTCAGTCCTCTTAGTTTAGTCCAGAGTTGGTTTTTCCAGATGATAGTTCTTAAAATTAGTTTGTAATCCACTTTGGTTCTGGGAGGTGGATGTTAGTACGTCCTCCTACTCCAGTGCCATCTTGTCTTCTCCCTCAAAGGTCAGCTTTTTAAGTTGACCCCAATTTGGTATTTGGATTACAAGTTTTAGCTCTGTGAAATCCCCACTGCAATGTTGCTGTTATATAAGTGTAGAGTGAGCTGACAGGACTTTATCACCTTCTTTGTTCTTCCTCCTGGCAATGGTGATCTTGGGCCTCTTTGTTCTTCCCTATGCCCCAACAGATTGGGGGCCAGACAGAGAGTAGTACCCTTATTCTTCAGGGGAAACAGTGGATCTGTAGAGTTAGTTCTAGGGTATGCCACTGATATTCTCTGCACTCTGACAGTAAAGGCAGAATGAGGTGGTATCTGAGAGGTTGAGGGTTGTGGGATTTTGTGTTTCTCTGTCTATATACTAAGTGCAGGCTGCAGACAGATCACAGGAATAACAACAGTTTCTCAGAGTTTCATCTTCTTCCTTGTCCCTGCACTCAGCCACTGCTCTAGTTTTTCACTCTAGAGAGTGCCCCCCCCCCATCGCTCCACTCTCCTTGGCAGAAGGAAACCCAGACACACAGGGCTTCTCCTCCTTTCCAGAGCCCCACCACAAGTGCTTGTCTGTGGAGCTGTATTTTTACCTTTTGCCCCTCCATCACTTCCTGCTCACCTTCAGTTGCTTCAATGCATGGATCTTTCAAGTGTGCCTGTGCACCCAGCTGGGTTCTTTCACTGAGTTATAGCTGTCCAAATTGTTGAAATTTCAAGGGGAGAGATCAAAGGGATTTCTCACTCTGCCATTCCTCTGACATGATCTACACATCTTTTTAAAAATTATCTTTATTGAGATGTATTTGACATACAAGAAATTACACATATTTAAAATGTACAACTTGATAAATTTAATGTGTACATCAATAAAAACATTACCACAGTTAAGAAAGTAAGTATGGGCCCTGGCCGGTTGGCTCAGCGGTAGAGCATCGGCCTGGTGTGCAGGAGACCCGGGTTCGATTCCCGGCCAGGGCACATAGGAGAAGCGCCCATTTGCTTCTCCACCCCCCCCTTCCTCTCTGTCTCTCTCTTCTCCTCCCACAGCCAAGGCTCCATTGGAGCAAAGATGGCCCAGGCGCTGGGGATGGCTCCTTGGCCTCTGCCCCAGGTGCTGGAGTGGCTCTGGTCGCGGCAGAGCGACGCCCCGGAGGGGCAGAGCATCGCCCCCTGGTGGGCAGAGCGTCGCCCCTGGTGGGCGTGCCAGGTGGATCCAGGTCGGGCGCATGCGGGAGTCTGTCTGACTGTCTCTCCCCGTTTCTAGCTTCGGAAAAATACAAAAAAAAAAAAAAAAAGAAGAAGAAAGTAAGTATGTTGTTCACTATCAAAGGTTTCCTCCTTCTCCTTTGTAATCCCTTCCTCCTGCTCCTCCCTGTCCCCACACTGTCCCCAGGCAACAACTGATCTGCTTTCTGTAAACATAGATCAGCTTGCATTTTCTAGACTTTTACATAAATTAAATTATACAATATGTACTCTTTTCTGTGAAGCTTCTTTCATGTAGCAGTATTATTTTGCGATTCATTGATATCTTTGTATTTATCAGTATTCATTGCTTTGTATTGCTGAATAAGGTTCCATTTAATGTCTCTTCTACATTGTTCATTCATTCACTTATTGATGGGCATCTGGATCATTTCCAGTTTTTATTATAAATAAAGTTGCTGTGTACATCTGTGTACCAAATGGTATATAGTAGTTTTATACCTCTGATCATTCTTTTTTTAAAGATTTTGTTTATTGATTTTACAGAAAGAAGGGGCAGGGAGAAGAATCAAGCTATAGTTGTTTCACTTTAGTTGTTCATTGTTTGATTGTTGCTTGTTGTATATGCCTTGACCGGGCAAGCCCAAGGTTTCAAACTGGTGACTGCAGTGTTCCAGGTTGATGCTCTATCTACTGTGCCACCTCAAGCCAGGCATCTCTGATTATTTTTGTGGGTTAACATATAAGACTTTGCATTTAAAGGACAATATATAGTTTACTTATAACACATATGGAGAGGCTGAGGAGAAAAAAAGAACCCTCATTCACTGCTGGTGGGAATGCAAATTAGTACAACCATTATGGAAGAAAGGATTATGGTACCTCAAAAAACTGAGAATAGAACTACCATATGACACAGCAATCTCTCTACTGGGTATATACCCCCCCAAACTTGGAAACATTGATATGTTAAGACACATGCACCCCCATGTTCATCACAGCATTATTCACAGTGGCCAAGACATGGAAACAACCAAAGTGCCCCTCAATAGAGGATTGGATAAAGAAGATGTGGTACATATATACAATGGAATACTACTCAGCCATAAGAATGATGATATATTGCCATTTATGACAACATGGATGGACCTAGAAATCATTATAGTGAGTGAAATAAGTAAATCAGAAAAAGCTGAAAACTGAATGATTTCATACATAAGTAGGATATAAAGCTGAGATTCATGGACACAGATAGAAGTGGAGTGGTTACCAGGGAGGAAGGGATGTGGGGAGGTGGAGGGACAGGTGCAGGGGGTGGAGGGAAGTGTGTAAAGAAGGATAAATATAAAGTGATGGAAAATAATTTGACTTTGGGTGATGGGTACACAACATATTCAATGGTTCAAATGCTATAAAAATGTTTACCTGAAACCCATGTACTTTCTTTGATCAATGTCACCCTGTTAAAGTTAATTTTCTAAATAAAATTTAAAAATATTTTTTTTTTAATGCTGAGCTGTTCTTTCCCCATGATTCTAGGAGCTGGGGGTGGGTGGTGCAGAGCCCCAGAAGGCAGGCATGTATCATCTTCCTGCCACGCCAGCCTTGAGACAAGAAGAGCCTGAGCTGGCAGTGAAGAAGCAGAGCTCAGGGTGACAGTGCAGAGCTGATGGCGCGGAGGGTGACTGTCCTGTCTGCAGGCTGTGAAGAAACACACCTGGAATGGGAGTCACACCAAACATTACCTCAGCTTTCTCTGTTGGGCAGTGGGTCAGAAAATATATGTGAAGTGAGTAAGGGACTTTTCTTTTTGATTGTGGAAGCTAAATAGGGAAGAACCCCAGGAGAGAGGCCCAAGATGAAGCAGCTCATGGTGCCACACTGCACCAACTTCACTAGTGAGACCTAGGGAGGGACCCCGAATACCAGCCTGCCCTCCAGCTGTGGTCTCTCATAAAGTGGCCAGAAAAGATCCAGTTACAATGGAAGAGTTCCTGGAAGGGGTGGGGGGCCCAACCCAGGTCTCCTCCAAGCCATGCTGGGCTATGAATACTATGTATAACAGCGCCAGAAGCATCCAGTCGAACAGAAGTTTCTCTTCTAAGCTGGGATGGTATGCTGAAATATGGAAGAAGGAAACAACCAACCTATGGGGACTGTTCTCTTCCTTGCAGAGACACCTGGCTTTCAAGAGAGAGATTTCAGAGTGGGCAGGTGCTGACTTTAGGGCAGCGGTTCTCAACCTGTGGGTCGCGACCCCGGCAGGGGTCGAACGACCAAAACACAGGGGTCGCCTAAAGCCATCGGAAAATACATATTTATTATACAATACAATCTCGCGACCCACAGGTTGAGAACCGCTGCTTTAGGGCTTTAATCTCCTGACTCCCTAAGACAAGATCAGCCTCATCCAGTGCACTTCTCACCACATTTTCTCCTTAGATGGGGCCATGGCTGCCTGCAGCATGAGACGCTCCCCTCTTACATTGTAAACCATAATTTTGGAGCGGTAGATGCCTTGGACTGGAAGATCTGTGTGTGCTGTGGCGGGAAGCATTATGGCAGGTCTGACAATCTCTACTACTCCTGTACTTCATTGACAAATGATGAAATTACTAAGCCACGTGGGTAAATTCAGAAGGAAGAACTAGGCCAGAGACCTAAGAACCACCCTCTGCCTCCTTGTCTTCTGGGAACTGTCTGAATGATCTCCTTCACTTTCTCTTCTCTCCTCCTTCTCTGGTTCTTCACCTCCCTCTTTCTCTTGCCCTTTGTTTTTCCTCTTTCCTCTCTCCCCTCTCCTCTTTCTTCATCCCTTTCGTATGTCTGTAGATCTCATTTTTTCACTTTTTCTGTCTTTCTTTTCCTCCATTTTCTCTTTTCCACCCCCACTTTCTATTTCCCCCTCCTTCTGTTTATTCCTTCCAAACCTTGTTACCAGATCTCATTCTTTCTCCTCTCTATCCCTTCCTTCCTTCTTTCCATCAGTGCATTCATCCTCCTTCCTTCCACCCTTCTGTCCTTTCTAAATGAAGGGGTACAACATTCCATATTCTCCATAGAGAGCGGGAGGTGGTGCTGCTGTGTGGGAAAGCATGGTCAGGTAGGGAGGACAATGCTTGAGTTGTGGGATATTACAGTCTCTGCCTCCTTCCTGACATCCACTTCATTCTTTTTTTTTTTTTTTTTTTTTTGTATTTTTCTGAAGCTGGAAACGGGGAGAGACAGTCAGACAGACTCCGCATGTGCCCGACCGGGATCCACCCGGCACGCCCACCAGGGAGCGACGCTCTGCCCACCAGGGGGCGATGCTCTGCCCCTCTGGGGCGTCGCTCTGCCGCGACCAGAGCCACTCTAGCGCCTGGGGCAGAGGCCAAGGAGCCATCCCCAGGGCCCGGGCCATCTTTGCTCCAATGGAGCCTTGGCTGCGGGAGGGGAGGAGAGAGAGAGAGAGGAAGGAGGTGGGGGTGGAGAAGCAAATGGGCGCTTCTCCTGTGTGCCCTGGCCAGGAATCGAACCTGGGTCCCCCACACGCCAGGCCGACGCTCTACCGCTGAGCCAACCGGCCAGGGCCCACTTCATTCTTTGTGTTGTAAAACTTTAGACCAGAGTGAGACTCTTTCTGGGAAGAGTAGGTGGTTAGTTGGCTGAATTCAAGATGGACAAGTGGCTGGGAAGCTGCTAAGGTAGAGCAAGGGGCTACGGGCACAGGATGGTGGGATTCTGAAAAACCCCTCAGAGAGCACATGGAGGCTCCCACAGTAACTCCGTCCTTAGAAGGAGCTTTTGGATGGTAGAAGGAGAATTATATGACCAACTGAAAGGAAGTTTGGGAAGGGTGTGTCATCCTGGCTGACCAGATCACCTCTTGTTCTCCCTCTCTTGCAGAAACCCTTCCCAGAACTGACAAGAGGACGGCATTCCTCTGGAACCTTGCTGAAGTATCAGGGACCAGAACAAGGCTGAGCTCCGGACCTGCACCCACAGAAAGCAGTCACAGGCCTGCTTTCTGACAGGATTTGCCCCAGAGAGGAGAAGGGCTGCAATCCAGTATTTATTTAACACCCGCTATGTGCCACGCTCCATGCTGGCTGTTTTCCTTTAGCTAATCTCATTTAAAGTTCACAAGAAGCTTGCCAAGGAAGTGTGGATCTGCCTCCCCGCACTTCCTGCCTTACTTCAAATCTTCATCCCCTCTCACCTGGATTATAATTTTCATTTCCCAAACTATTCTTTTTGTTTTCAGACTTTTGTTTTATTTTGTTTATGTGTCTTTATAGAGAAAGTCAAAGTATTTACAACTTTATTGAAGCATAGCAATGGCAGCAAAGAGCACCCACAGTGATAAAGGCATGGTACCTAATATGTAGATCAGAGGCCATGGGGAGCTCTTGAGTACCAGTCAGTCCCTGCCCCTTCAGTATTACTATTCCTTCCTCCACTACACCTTTCTGTCACCTTTGACATTAGTTAAACACATGCAGGGAAGAAAATCACTTTCAAAGAGATTGAGCTCCACTTCATTACCAAGAAGTACCTCCAGTTCTGAGGAAAAGCTGAAACTAGAGATGCCACCCTACACTTGGCCTGCCTCATCCACAGTCCCAGTTACCAAGGACCTCGCTGGGACTTGGGGCAAAGAGAAAGCGAGGCAGAGACTCTCCACTTGGCAGTACTGGGAAGCTGGAGAGATTGTGGGTCACAGACCAGATGGGATCCCCAAACCAACAGGCAGAACTCTAAGGAGTTCCCAGCCTGTCCTGGGAGAAGTATTTAAAGAAAGCACATCAACTTAATTCACATGTAGCTTGAGTCAAACATTTTTGCAGAAATCCTAACAAACGACTAACAAAATCCTCAGATTTTAGGAACACTAGAATACTTAAAAATCATCATTGGTTGCAGCGAAGAGGAGAAAGTTAGCAAAAACCAGTCTTCTAAAGGCAAAAAGTTCTGTTTCTCAAGATACTGAGTTGAGGGCCCCACATCAGTCCTGACTCCCTGCTTCCATTGTTGCTCCCCTAGGTGCCCTCTCCACACGGCCGGTGGTCAACCTGCCAACAACACTAGTCTGACACAATTCCTCTCCTCACATTGTCCTTTATGCTCTGGCTGCTGCCTGTCTTACCCATCTCTGCTGCTTGGGGGCAGCCTTGAGCTGTGAGAACCGGAACCTGGGGCCACTGAGCACGTTTGCCGAAAGAGCCCAGACCTTCTTTGTTGACTTGGTAAATTCTTTCTCACTTCCCACAGCTTAGTTCTAAGGTAACTTCATGGGAGCAGTATTTTCTGGTCCCCTCCTGACCCATTCTTCCCAGCTTCCCCTCCACGTGTAGATAAAAGAATAAAACGACAAATGTGTGTGGATCTTCGAGCTTTGTGAAGTTCGGTTACATAGCTAAGCCCTGAGATCTATGTTATGTGAACAAATCAGTGTTCAGGCTAGGATCACTGGGTTCTAGTGTTTGCAGTCCTCCTCCTCCTCTTCTAGGCAGCCCTCTCAGTGAACTAGCTGTGCTTGGAAGGTCTTTGGGGTCACTGGGACAGCAGATGGCTGGATTCTGGCTCTTGGGAATCATCCCTTGCCTGGAAACCATTTGTAGGTGTCTGGGGTCAGGCTATTTGGTCCCTGATCCGAGACAGCAGGAGGGATGATCTTGGATCCCTGATCTTCTGACAGCTTGGTGCAAGCACAACAGGTGCACGGAAGCATGTATGTGGAGGTTCTGAGTAAGAGAGGATGCTAAATGAACTCCACTTGGGGTGACTTGACACTGGGTTTGTGGAGGGTCACTGAGGTCCTTCCTGGTCCCACTTGGAATGACACAGCTTGGGGGCTGAACCAGGGGAAGGCCCTCAGGCCAGGAGCCAGGTGCAGATGAGGTTATCCTGAATTGGGGAGGAGAAGTATCGATCTCAACCTGAGCTTTAGAGACCTGCAAAGGGCACAGAGAAATGGCTGCCTCCTGTCCCCAACAGGTTCCTCTGCCTACTCTTGAACAATTGACCTGTTGTCTTGAAGTGTCATGACTAAGCATTTCTAGTGTCCTTAGCCAGGGAGTAGTGACAAAGATCCTTTCCTTGACCAAACTACTCCACCTCTCTTGATCTTTTCAACAAGGCCTTGACTTTTGGACTTCTGTGTTCCTCTCTATATCGTCCAATTTTTAGCAAGAATCCTAAGTCAGTTTAGCTAGAACCTGCATCCTCCATATTTGATCGGGTTCCTCCTCCACATCCCCCGGCCCTATCTGGTCACCCTGGCCTGCCTTTAGCAGGATCATTTTAGGTTGGTTTAGCCAGAATCGCCTCTAATTCTGATGCTTCCTCTTAATAAATTTCTACCCACCGACACTGCCTCCCTCCTTGGCTATAAATTTCCACCTGCCCCGTACTGTATTCAGAATCCAATCTGGTTCTTTACTGAGGTCTATTTTCCTCTATTGCAATAGTCCTGAATAAAATCTGTTTTTATCACTTTACCTACTGCTGAGTTCTGGGTTTCCTTTGACAATGGCAGGTCCCAGCCCCAGAGACCACAGGCCTGGGGCCCTCTGGTCTCACTTCCCCTGTCCTCTGCCCGCAGGAGGGAGTTACAAGGGGCTGGGGCTTTGCAGTCCCCATCGCACCCCAGGTTCGGTCCTTTCTGACCTCTCCTCTCGGACCGGGACCGCGGAGAGCGAGAGACCAGGAAGTGCAAGAAGAGGCTCCGGCCGGCGGCAAGCGCAGTGGGTCAAGATTAACCCCCTCTCCCTGTGCCCTGGCCCAGTTTCCAGCGGTCACGTCCGCCAGGGCTCCCTTTCGGCCTGCTCATTCCCCCGGGTCTAATGACAGCAGCTAGCTCCGTAAGGGGCTTCTACGGCGAAGACCCCTAAATTGACAGAGAACTAGATAGGAACTGCGGAGAGAAGGGTTAGGGATACGCAGTTTAGAAGCAAAATGGAGGCGGAGCAGGCGAAGAAGGAACGATGACTAAGAGCAGCCGCGCCTTGCAGATTTACGGTGTGAACGGCAGGCGGCGCCAGAGACCGCCTGAGGTCAAGAATACGTGCCACTGCGGCAAAATGCCCGCCTGGTTCTCCGCAGTATGGAGGGCTGGCCCCCGCCTTCGGACTCAGGGCTGCTCCGCCCGGTTCCGCAACCACTGCAGTAGTGACAGTACAGCTCATTCCCGGTTGCGACACCGCCCCCAACCTGGGTCTTAACGTGAAGGAGTAGTAGCCCTCCTCCCCAACATCCTCCATCTTCTCGTGTATCATCTTTATCTTCATGTCCATCTTCTTGTCCACATTCATCTCCTTTTGCTAGATGATAGATAAATAGACAGAGGGTGTGTATGTGTGTTATAAAGATACTTATCTAAGATTTGTGATAAAGGGAGCACTGGAAATACTAGTTGGGGAATAATAAATTAAGTAAACCAGCGTAAATGGTCTCTCAAAAATATGAAACATTTAAAATAGTTTATCAAGACTGTAAAATAAGAAAGACTAACACCATGTGAAGTGATTTTCGTTGAATTGAAAAAAATGTAAGCTGCACATGAATCTCTATGAAAAATGTTAACTGCACACAGAAAAGGAATGACAAAAAAACCTCCCCGTAAACATGAATAATAGTTTTCTGCAGGTACGGCAAAGCTTTTCCATACCGTTCACATTTATAGAGTATGTATAAATTTATACCAAATAAAACACAGCCTTCTCTTTTTACAAATAAAAGAAGCCAGCTGCATCCAGCACTGTGGCTGGGCAGGAGGGGGAGCCAGGGCAGGGCTTGAGCTGGGCACACTAGTGCTCCTCATGAGGCCGTGGCCGCTGTCCCCCAGACTCAGGTAGAGACCTTACAAGTCTTTGAAACCCAAAGTGCTCTGCTCTCCTTCCCCTGGGCCTAGGTACTCCTTATCCTTAGGATCCCCCTTACACACACCCATACACCAAACCCCAAATCTTACTCCATAAGATTCTTGAAATAGCCTGACCTGTGGTGGCGCAGTGGATAAAAGCATCAACCTGGAAATGCTGAGGTCGCCGGTTCGAAACCCTGGGCTTGCCTGGTCAAGGCACATATGGGAGTTGATGCTTCCAGCTCCTCCCCCCCTTCTCTGTCTCTCCTCTCTCTCTCTCTCTCTCTCTCTGTCTCTCCCTCTCCTCTCTAAAATAAATATAAAAAAAATTCTTGAAATAATCTCTTAATAGTTTTCTGCTCAAAATATTTAAGAGTCTTTTAATTGATCCAATGAATTGAAAAAATCTATCCATGCCTCTCATCAGAAGCGTACACATTTTGGTCCCAATTTGCATTTTCCGGGAACTGTAATTTTTCCCATAGGTTTGTGTATCAGACAAAGAAGACAGCTTTCTGTTCTCAAATCCTCCTCATGTTGCTGGTGGTCTTCGGGGCAATCCATGCCCCTGAGCCCTGAGCCTTAATGAGGAGTGCAGAGCACTTGATGTGTCACTGTGGACCCAGAGGCTTTGGTATAATAGATGGGACTGAAGTAAAGACACAGAGGTAACACGTACTGGGTACATATCTGGTGTTCAATACATCTCTGTGGAGTACAATATACATTAAATGGCCACCAGTATAAGTTAAAACACTGGCAAATTGACAGGCAAGTTTTGTTTTTGTTTTTTTACAAGCAAGATTTTAAAATACATTTTCAAATTTCAAAGTGTATAGTACACTTTATAGTCATCTTCAGGCACTTCCCAGGCTTAGGCCTCATAAGTTCCACCTGAGTATATTGAACCCAGGATGGCAGGTGAGGAATTCGAATTCAGCCCTGACCCAATGCTCTCCAGATGGGTGCAAGAGGACAACGTCGGCATCTTCTGTCCAAGGAGGAAGGGACACTCTGTCTTCATCCTTCCAATCTAATGGAGCAGGCAGAGTGGTTTCATGCTGCGCTCAGGACCTGATTTACAGCTCTGGCTTCAGGGGGACTGAGACATAGCTTCTGAGCAAGATGCTGAAAGAGCCACCTTTTTGCCCTCAGCACCTTCCTGCTAAGCCTGAGTTCACCGAGGGATGAGACGGAAGTGGTTGCAAAATAAACTGGGGGAGTAGAGATGAGAAACAAAAGCCACACCTACTCCATTGCCCTCATTTCCTTTCTCCTTTAGTCACATCCTCTCCTCCTGCGTTCTCTGCTCTCAACTTGTCTCTGCTTTTCCAATTTGTCATTTTGACTGGAATAAAAGGAGGCATGAACCAGGACTTCGCAGCGATGGAAGAGTGGGATGAACAGGACCTCTGGCTCTAACACTTACTGTTACAAATTCAACTCCTGCTTTTAGTTGTTAGGTGGCTGGGAGAAGGGAACCCAGTGACCAAAAGCCAACTTTGGTCATTTTTTTTCTCCTCCCTCTAACTCTCTTTTGCTGATATTTCTGCACTATATCCCAAGATGACCTGAAACTTAGTCCCATCATTTCAGACCCCGCCAGGACCTCTGTCCCCACCCCATTGAATTCTGATCCAGAATATTATTAGGATGTGAAACGTATGTATCTTGAAATCAAGAACACATGATACTTTTCTAATTGTCACAGTTAAGATTGAAATGGCATTTTTGAGTCTCGTCTGTTAGACGGAATCTAACATACATTTCACCATTGCTATGCTCTTCTCTGTCCTTGCTTCTTATCATTTTAAATATAATCTAGGGTTTACGGTTCATACAGTTATATCAATATATTATTTTATATAATAATATTTTGATCATATTTTGATAAATGATTTTATAACTGGACTTGCATTTTATAAACTATGATTACGTCTACCCAGCTTCAGGCCTCACTGTCAGGCCCTGCCAAGACCAGTATGGTCCAGTAGAAATGTAATGCAAGCTACATAAGTAATTTAAAATGTTTTTGTAACCACTTTATAGAAAGTAAATAGAAATAAGTGAAATTATTTTTAAGACTATATTTCTTTGATAGAAACAGAAAGTAAAAAGGTGGAGGCTTTCCTTGCTCCAACAACCTGTCACTTCTTTCACTGCCTATCTTGTGGCAAGTAGTACAATTGACCTAAACTTCCATTATGCAGCACATGACTGTAATGAGATATTGTACATTTTTTTCACACTAAATCATTGAAATCCCACATGTGTTTTACATATCTCAATTCCTGTGCCTAATGGCTACTGTATTGGATAGTGCAAGTCTATGAATTCTCTATTCTCTTATAGGCCAGATGAGGAATCTTGCATGAACATAATTTGAAGATTAAACACTGGCATATTATTTTCAATTATATCATATTAGAGAATAAGCACTTTTACTCAGAGTCAAAATAGTTACAATTCTTTACTTCATAAACACAATGTGTTGAAACAAAAAGTAACAGATGGCCTGACCTGTGGTTGCATAGTGGATGAAGTATCTAACTCCTGCAGTGGATAAAGTATCAACCTAAATGCTGAGGTCACCAATTCAAAACCCCAGGCTTGCCTGCTCAAGGCACATATGAGAAACAGCTACTATGAGTTGATGCTTCCTGCTCCTCTCCCCCTTTTCTCTTTCTCTCCCTTCTCTCTCTAAATCAATAAATAAAATCTTAAAAACAACAACAAAAAGTACGAGATGTTCATGAACTATGTCAATTATATGTTTTATTACTCATCTTAATAATGAAGACCTTTAATTAAGTACTTACTTCTTGTCAACTCATGTGTGTTTTATGAACCTTCTGGAAGCACATTAATAACATGGGATTCTTGAGGCAGACTGTGGATCAATCTTGATTCAATCATTTATTAGTTGTGCAACTCTGAATAAGACCATTGAATGCTTTAATCCTATTTTCTCACTTATAATATGGAGAAGATAATAATGTCTACTGCACGGGTGTTCTGAGGATTCAATGAAGTTATTCTTATCAAGACCTTACTCAGTTGCCTGATTCCTCAATGAAATTTCACCTGTTACTATTAGTATTTTACTAATATTATGATAACCATGTCTGGAAGGTATTATTACTTCTCTTTGAGAGGTGAGGAAACTGGGATTAAGTAGTTTCTCCAAGGTTAAGGAGCTGTCAGCCATTGAAACTGACTTTTAAACTTGTTACCCAGATCCAGAATCCAGGGTTTTAACTCTCATGATATCCCCCTATTCAGTCTCAATTCTCATCATGAACTATATAAGCAGAGGAACTGGCAACATATGATTTGAGATCCATGCAACACAGAAGCTTCTTACAAGGTTTTAACATGAAAACTGAAGATAAGTAATTGCAGAGCTTTTGGGGAGCAAATGACTCTAACAATTAAATAGAACAATCTGTAAATAATTTTTATTGTCATGACTTTAGATACTTTTTAGAAAATGCGGATAGCTATATAACTTGTTCTGTCCATAAATTGATCTCAGTTAATTATAAAAATTCAAAGTAAACAAAACAGCATAAAGCATTAGAAAGGCACCTGTATTCTCATTGTCCCAATAAGATCACCAGACTTATTTTTTCTAGATATTTGTAGACTGACAACAGAGAAACAGACAAACAGAGAGCACACATATAGAGATGGAACTGGAGAGAAGTGTGTGTGTGTGTGTGTGTGTGTGTGTGTGTGTGTAAATATTTACAATATCAAGACGAGGGGATTCTGCAAAGTGTCTCCTTGCACATCATGGTTAACCTGTCATTGATGCAACCAGTTCTGGAGTTAAATTAATAGCAGGGAATGCTCAGAGCAAGGGGGTTAGCCTTGCATGAGCAGTCAATGGAAAAGGGTAATGAGACCATTGAGAAGGGCTGGGCTAATTTGGGTCTAGCTAGAGAGCAAGTGCTTCCTGAGAGCCCCACATGTACTTTGCTGTATGGGAACATCATGTCCCTGTGGAGTGACCTATGCTTCATGTGCTCACATACCCAGTTCCTGGCAGGTAGCCCTTGGTTCTATCTCTCTCTCTCTCTACTGCCCCTTACAAGTTATCTGTTGGTCCTAAAGGGTTTTTTGTTTTCAGAACCAGGGTACTACTTACTCTATGTAGCTTACCTACCTGTGGACAAGGCCCACCGGGGGTGAGGACGACAGAGACACAGAGACCTGACTCCAGGAACCAGGTTCAGTGATGCAGATCCACTTTATTCAGGAAGTAAACTAGCTTATATACATGGGTTCAGCCAATAGGATGTTATACTAGGGCAAATGGCCAAAAAAGTTCAGGAGGCTGCCTGGCTAATGCTGAGTCATTTCCGTATAGCAGGCGAGCTCCCGAGGTGTGCCAGGGAGGGTTTATCCTTGCTGAGTGTTCTCACAGCATAGCATCAGCCACAGCTGCCAGGTAAATAAATGCTCTGCTCTCTACCTACATCTCCCCCTTCTCTTTTAATTAAGGCTAGTTGAACTTGCTTGATGACTGCTTGTTGCTGTTGTAGCTTCTGAATGCTACGCATTATGCAAGGGAACCCTAGTAGAACTAAAACAACTATAATACCTATTATACTATATGCTAATAGATTAGCTGGATTAAACAATGAGGCAAGCTTCTGTAATGTTTGACTAGTTAGGAAATAGAATGGGGGTCTTAAACAGGGGATTCCTCCTAGGGGTCAGGATGTCATTTCCCTCCCATTGTGTTACAGAGAACTTCCAGGTGCCATTAAACACATAGTTCCATTTTGATTGTAAAAAATGGATGTAGACTGCCTCCCCATTTCCAACTTCAGAAAAATACAAAAAAGAAAAAAAAAAGAAAAAATGGAAGTAGGTCCATGCATGCCCCCTTCCCACAAAGGTCCCAGCATCCAAACATGGAACAGATGGCTTGCCGCAGGCTGTGTACTGCATATGGCTGCATTCTGTCTCTCAGCTTCCGATGCCAAACTCTGAGGTTGATGGTCTGCGCATCTGGGCCAGAGGCAATGTGGCAGTCTCTCCAGGGAATTCCTTCTCTCAAGAGTGTTCTTAGATGTTTGTCCTACAGGAATGGGCAAAGAGGCGACCCTGGGAAGGCAAGGTTAGCAGGGTGGGCCCAGCTGTTGGTAGCTAGGGAGAGGAGGGCTTATAGGCCAAGTACTGAGCCTTGGTTGGTAGTACCGTTTTTAGCAAAGTCCCCCATAGTATGACTTCAAAGTAGGACCCATCCCTTCTCTGGTCTTGCTCCGCCAAAACCTTCATATCCCCCCAGGTGATGGGTGCGCACATTGGCTGCGAGGTCTTCTTCTGGAGACTCGCCATCTCCTGGGTTGGGGGGTTCGTTGGAGGGGTCATCTTGGGACACCGGGAGTGGCCGTATGTTCCTTCCTGGGATCCAAATTGGATGTGGGCTATTTTCTGGAAAAACACAAGCATAACCCCTTCCTTGTGTTAGAAAGGGGTGTAGTCCCTGCCACTGAGCTGTGGCTGGGTCCTTCCAGTGTACTAATGGCAACGGGGTCAGTTGGCTACGAAGGCCTCCCCAATGTTTATAGTGGGAGTTACTCCTTCAGAATCAAAAGTTAAATAATTGAGAGTGAATACAGCACTGAGGAGCACTTCTCCAGGTGAGGCCTGGGGCATATCCCCTCTTTCTTTTTGAATTTGAAGCTTAATGTTTCTGTGTCTCACCATTCTACAACGGCTTGTCCTTGGGGATTATAAGGAATGCCAAGGCAGTATGTGATTTGCCACTGGGAACAAAAGGCTTTAAATTGGCTGCTGGTATAACAGGGTCCATTGTCAGTTTTAATTCCCAAGGTACACCAAGGCAAAGCATGGCCTGTTGAAGGGCACGAATTGCATGTGTAGTTTTTTCTCCTGCTAAGGCCGTGGCCGAGATGGCTCCGGAGAAGGTATCTACTGCTTCGTGTATGTAGTGGAGTTTGCCAAATTGGGAGACATGAGTGATGTTTATTTGCCACACAGCATTAGGCTGTAAGCCTTGAGGGTTGACACCCTGTGGTTGTAGGGGGCCTAAGGGTAGTAAGGGCCCGCACTTTTACATAAGCGAACAAAGTGTTTGCAGGTTGTGTGAGTGAGATGGGGAAAGAGAGATTTGAGAGAATGGGCAGACATATGAAACCAGGCATGGAGTTGTCTGGCTTGCTCAATAGGGAAGACTGTTAAAACTAGATGATCAATTTGTGTGTTGTTTGCTGCTAGAGGGCCAGGCAAGCTAGAATGGGAGCAAAGATGCTGAATACACCAAGGGTGTTGACGCTCCTCTAACAGTTCTTTAAGCTGGCTGAGAGCCCTATCTAGTAATGTCTGCTTGGGCCAGAAGGTGGAATGGGCAAGGCCTTTGAGTGTTTGTACTGCATAAGCACTATCTGAAGAAATGTTAAGGGGGCCATGTTGCCAAAGGTGTAGCACATAGTAAATGGCTAGTAGTTCACCTACTTGTACAGATCCCTCATAGTTAAATTTGTGGAATTTAGTGCCTTCCATTTGTGCTTTGAACACTATTCCATAATAGGATGGCTGGCATCTGTAAACGCCAGCATGCTGTGCAGAACAGGGGTAATGCTGAATACAAATGAGGGGTGGTTTGTAGGGGGACTCTTTGTAGGGTCTGTAAGAGTCAATTGTTGGGGAGGTGATTGTCTACTTGTCCAGTACAGTTAGCTAAGAGTGTCTGCATTTCTAAATCATTGGCTAAGAGAAATTGTATATGGTCAAGAGGAATTGGCAGAATAAGTACATCAGGCTCTTGGCCATACAAGGTGACACAAGCTCACAGCAGCTTCCGACCAAGAATGCAGATTGCAGTCTTGCTGGGGGTGATTTTAGATAGCTGATTATATGCTAAATGTACCCAATAAAGGGGTTTGTTTTGAAACAGGACACCGGTAGGAGTGCCTTTTGAGGCTCGGACAATAGCTGAGATTGGCTGATCAGGTTCTAATCTAGCTGTCGACACAGAGCCAATAGCAGTGTTGATATTTGCTATAACCTGTTTTGCTGGTGTAGTTAGACGGTGGACACTAGTAGGCTCTATGTCGCCCACAAGGAGGGAGAATAGGGGGTCTAATTCAGCAGTAGAAATAGATAGGTATCAACGTATCCAGTTTATTTGGCCGTATAGCTCTTGTAATTCATGTAAAGAGCATTGTTGAGGGATTGCGAGCATAGGGGAAATAGGTGTTATTTCTTCCCCTATGTGGTACCCTAAGAAGGTAAAGGGCGGCAAGGTCTGTACTTTCTCTGGTGCTACAGAAAGCCCAATGGCATTCAGATTAGTTAAGAGCTGCTGGTAACATTCTCTAAGATCGTAGGATCGACATGAGCTATTAATATGTCATCCATATAATGATAGATGAGGCACCATTCCTGTAATGGTTGCGTTGCCGTGCTTACATAGTACTGGCAAATGGTGGAGTTATTCTTCATGCTTCGCGATAGGACTGCCCATTGATACCTTTGAGCTGGAAGGGCATGATTAATAGAAGGCACAGTAAAATCAAAATAAGGCTTGTCCTCCGGATGGAGGGGGATTGAGAAAAAGCAATCTTTGATGTCTAGAGTTTTAATATGGTCAGCCCGTGGCACTGCGGAAGGATGTGGCAAGCCTGGTTGTAAAGTGCCCATCTTTGCCATGTGCTTGTTAATAGCCCTTAAATCATGAAGGAATCTCCATTATCCGGATGCCTTTTTCTGAATTACAAAAACAGGCGAATTATGAGGACTAATGGAAGGCTCAATATGTTTGGTTTCTAATTGTTCTGAACTAGTTTGTGTAATTTTTTTTAATTTAGAGGCTGTTAATGGCCACTGCTCAACCCAAATTGGTCGGATTCCATGTAAGTTTGATGGGTTCTGGAGTTTTTAATTGAGCAGTGGTCTTTAGAATTGGGGGGGGGGGCTGGCTGATAATAAAGACACGGAGTAAAGACAGCACAATCCGTCCCCAAAGTGTATGTGGCAATTCAGTCATAAATAAAGGACTGAAAACTCCAGTCACCCCGTCAGGATCTGTCCAATGGAGTGGCAGGATGGCTTGTTGGGCCCATCGTACTCCACTAACTCCTTGTACTAAAGGTCTGGGCCTCATGGCCCAGCCTTCCCTTTTATCTTCCTCTCTGTTTACAGAAACATCAGCACCAGAATCTATGTGCCCAAGGACGGGGTGGCCCTCTACTCACAGGGTTAGAAAGGCCGTATTCTGGGTTAAGGGTAAGGTCCAATAGACTCCTGTGTGGAGTTGCTCTCTTATGGGTGGGAATGAGAGCTGCCCCGCTTCCCGTTTAAAGGCTCTAGAGGCTTTCCATGTGTAGTGGTGGTTGAGTAACAATCTCGCTTCCAGTAAAATCCCTTTCTACAATGGGGGCACACAGAAGGTGTTTTTTTATCGTTCTTTCCTTTCCTGTTAGGGCACTGGCATGCAAAATATCCTGCGCCCTTGCATTCAAAGCAGGCCCCTTGTGTCTGTTGGCCCCCCTGATGGGAATGAAGCAATTTGGAAAGCTTTAAGGACCTTCCATGAGCATTAGTTTGAGTAAATGCTCTAGTGGCACATAGGTGCACTTGATTAATACTGAGGGGGTCCGGTAGCCTGTACAGCAGAGGAGGCAAATTTCCCTTCTCCTTTGAGGGCTTCTGGGTAGGTTAATACCAGCCCTTTGATTTCTTTCACCTATTATTTTACATTGCTCATTGTATAAAGCTTTCCATTGAATTAAGTCTCCCATGGTAAGGACTGCTCGGGCTAACATTTTCCAATCATGGGGACAATGTAAATCAACACTGATATTTTCAAGTAATTGCTGAACATAGGGGGAATGAGGGCCATCTTCCTGGATAGCTTTTCTGAGAGTAATGACTGTTTTTTGGTCATGTGGATACCATGCTGTGGTCATGCAGCAGTAGGGTTAATATTGACCAGAAAAAGGTGACGGGGCTCTAGTCCTAATGCTGCATGGGAAATATCTCTTTGCTGACACATGGGGGCGTATAGGCTGGCCCATGGGTCTGCAGCACGTGTTGGAGTTAAAGCTGGAGTAGAAAATGGTATCTGAGAGGCTGGGGTGGGGCATTGAGCCCCGGCAGGGAATGCAAAAGTAGCGACTTCCACTTTTTCCAGCAGCAGAGCTGATGGCGCAGTTAGCAATTCGGTTGGTTTCGTTTCTGCGTGCTCAGCCACGATTTTGTCAAACTCGGAGGCTAAACTACTTTCCTCCTCAGTGGAGGGGGACAAATAGGAAGATGGGGGCTCCCCAGAGAGAGGGGTAGCCTGTAATATTTTTGGCACTGGCGGAGGGTCCCCAGCAGGAGCACCAGTCAGGAAGGCATGTATCGCTAGCAGGGCAGGAATGAGGTCGAGAGGGAAGGTTTGTCCTTCTTGTACTTTGGCCGAACGGACGCACCGGAAAGCTCAGGCCCAAGTATCAGGGTCCCAAAGAGGAGCGTCCCAGAGCCAAGGGTTGAAACCTGAGAGGATTTCCCAGTAGGTACAAAGATCCTTTTCACTAACTTTAACTTGCCTACTCTGCAATAGGGCACAGAGGGCTCGAGATTGCGGGGCTCGGGAGTAAGGGAGAAGGTTTCCCATTGCAGAGGGTCACTCACCCGTCCCTTGGATGCCAGTTAGGTCCCTGTTCGAGGCGCCAGTATGTGAACAAGTCCTGCCAGGGGTGAGAACAACGGAGACACAAAACCTGACTCCGGGGACCAGGTTCATTGGTGCAGATCCACTTTATTCAGGAAGTAAACTAGCTTATATACATGGGTTCAGCCAATAGGATGTTACATTAGGGCAAATGGCCAAAAAAGGTCAGGAGGCTGCCTGGCTAGCGCTGAGTCATTTCCGTATAGCGGGCGAGCTCCCTCCGGGATGTGCCAGGGAGGGTTTATCCTTGCTGGAGTGTTCTCACAGCATAGCATCAGCCACAGCTGCCAGGTAAATGCTCTGTGCTCTACCTACACCTACCCCTGCCCACACTTTTGCTATTTTCCTAGTCTCCTTGAATTATCCAGTTTGAGGGTGCCAATTTGTTTTCTGCAAGGACAGTAGGCAGGATAGAAACACCCTAAAAGTATTTTTATTATTTGTATTCCCTTCTCATATGCCTTCCACATACCTATTTTGGTATATTGTGTTGTCATGATGCAACTGTTTTTGTTTTTCAGTGACACAGAGACAGAGACAGAGAGAGGGACAGATAGGGACAGACAGACAGGGAGAGAGATGAGAAACATCACTTCTTTGTTGAAGCACCTTAGTTGTTCATTGATTGTTTTCTCATACATGCCTTGACTGAGGGGGGTGGCTACAGCCAAGCTAATGACCTTGAGCTCAAGCCAGCGACCATGGGATCATGTCCATGATCCTACACTTAGACCGGTGACCTCACCCTTAAACTGGTGAGCCTATGCTCAAGATGGATGAGTCCTGGATGAGTCCATGCTCCAGCTGGCAACCTTGGGGTTTTGAACCTGGGACCTCAGTGTCCCAGGTCAACATTTTGTCCACTGTGCCACTGCCAGCCCGGTTGATAGAGCATTCTTGGTAGTTATTTAATGAATGTGTAGTGGGTCAGTGATTCACAGTTCAGCAATGTCAATGATTGTATCCTTAAGAGATCACTACTGAGGAAAATACATATATTTCCCTCAAACATCTAGAGCAACTTCTTTGCTGTGGGGGACCATACTATGCATTATAGGCTGTTTAGCAGCATCACTGGCCTCTACATATTAGATGCCAGTAGCACCATCACACCCTCATTGTGAAAACCAAAAAGTGTCTCCAAACATTGCAATATGTCCCTTGAAGGAGCAAAATTGCCCCCTGTTGAGAATCACTGCCTTAGAAATAAGACCAAAGAATTGCTCTGAATATAAATTATTAAGCTCACATAATAATGATAGAAAATCTCAGATCAGATATACAAGTGAAATACAGCTATATTCAATTTAAAATGGAAATACTTCAAGAAATAGAAAGGTTGAAAATAATAAAATTGAAAAAATTTTCTATAAACACACTGGGTCTGATCATACAGTTACCAGTCATGATGCACATTCTAATTTGGGAATGTGATTGGCTTTTTAAGATTTCTAGAGATTAAAAGTCACTGGAATTCAGTTCTGTTATACAGAGGAAGATAATGGTGAGGTGTGAGGTGTTCTTGTATTCAGGAAGAGCTTGTAGTTGGTGGGTATATGTGGAATCCTTTTTTTTTTGGAAGGGAGGGAAGGAGAGAGAGAGAGAGAGAGAGAGAGAGAGAGAGAGAGAGAAGCATCAACTCGATGTTCCACTTAGTTGTGCATTGATTACTTCTCAGATGTGCCCTGACTGGGGCTCAAACCGGTAATCCCGGAATGCAGCCAGGGACCTCCACTCCAGGATGATGTTCTATCCATTCACTACATCCCTGGCTAAGGCAAAGTGTGGAGTGTTAATCATGCTGTTAGCAGGCAGTACATTTTTTTTGTGAAAATTTCCGAGAAGAGACAAGCATCCTTGCCCTTGTGGACTGTCTTGATTTTAATTTGAGGCTTTGGGCTGGTGTCAGGGATGCTGTTTTCTTCTATTATTTTTTTTAAAAATTACTAATTTTAGAGAGAAAAAGGGAAGGAGAAAGAGAGAGACAGAAACATTAATCTGTTTCTGCATGTACCCTGATCAGGGATTGAACTAGAAACCTTTGCCTATTCCGGCAATCTTTCCATCTTGGGACAGTGCTTTAATCAATCAAGATATCTGGCGAGGGCTTCTATTATTTTTGCCTGTATAAAACTTGAGGCGGATTTCTGTTTCAAATTAGAAATTTGATTTCTGTTAACAAATCTTCTCCCTCCAAAACAATTCTAAAAGCTGGAAAAAACTGTCAAAAACAACAGTTTTAGTGTTCTGAAATTAGACCAAATGCATACTCCAAACTGAGAAGTGTTTTATTCGTCAAAACTGCTCAAGTTTGGCTCAGCGCAGTACAATTTGTGGTGGTATTTTCCAATGTGGTTCCTCTTTCACCAGTGCTGCTAGTGCAGTAGTTTAACTAGGACAGGAAAGCCAGGGAAACAGCAAGCTTCACGGCAGCTGCTAGAGATAGCTAAGAAAATTTGGAGCACGGCCAGTTTAAGTGATGATCTTAGCAGCAAGCAAAAGGAGGGAGCCAGCAGCGGCATTAGCCTCACCTTACAGCCTGCTGGGGAAAGCAATGATCTAGTCTGCCAGGAATTTAACATGGAGGTCTGAGAGAAGAGACATCCACAGGGGACCTGATCAACTCTCCCTGTGTCTTAGGCAGACCAGAGCCTATGTGCACGTGTAGCAGAGATCAGAAGAGACCCATATCTCTGGCTTACTGAGTCTGTGTATGCACAGAGGACACAAGAGCAAGCACAGTGAAATAAAAATAAATGCTACGGCACACTTGTAAAAGTCTTGAGGTTTGAACATACTCTCCAGCAATAAGGCAAGTCAAAAGTTAACTTGACATATTTTTGTATAACTAACCTCTGATCAATCTTTGGCTGAACACTAAGCTATACAGAAATGGGAGTGACCCTTTGAAAGTAAGTCCTAAGTATAAAAAAAAAAAACAAGAAAAAAGATCTGAGCAGAGACCAACACCAGTGGCTATACATTGCAGAGGAGGCAGATTTCACAGATTTAACTTAGCTATAAAGCCTGGACAAAACACATGAACCAGCTATTTGAGAGCCTTGTAAAGCTAATTGCAAAAAGACAACTAGGGAAGAAGACCAGAATTTGAAGTTTCATTTAAATGGTGGTGAGTTTACCAGCCTCCCCCCACCCCTCAGTTTGCTCCAGCCTGAACTAAATGCCGGTTGAAATTGGACGGGAGCACTGTGGTGCAGACAGAGACTCAGGCTTTTAGTTCTGGCTTGAGGAATAAGAAAAGAAGAAGAAAGAGGAGGAGGAGAAAATGAAGAGGAGGAGGAGGAGGAAGAAGAGGAGGAGGAGGAGGAGGAGGAAGAAGAAGAAGAAGAAGAAGAAGAAGAAGAAGAAGAAGAAGAAGAAGAGGAGGAGGAGGAGGAGGAGGAGGAGGAGGAGGAGGAGGAGGAGGGGAGGAGGAGGAGGAGAAGAGGAGGAGGAGGAGGAGGAGGAGGAGAAGAAGAAGAAGAAGGAGGAGGAGGAGGAGGAGGAGGAGGAGGAGGAGGAGGAGGAGGAGGGAAGGAAGGAAGGAAGGAAGGAAGGAAGGAAGGAAGGAAGGAAGGAAGGAAGGAAGGAAGGAAGGAAGGAAGGAAAGAAGGAGAAAAGAAAAAAAAAAGAAAAAAGAAAAGAAAAGAAGGAGGAAGAAGAAAGCTTGCTTTATAACCAGGAAGAAAGAATCAGGGTAAACTTAGCATCAGAAAAGTGAAGTTACCTCTCTTAAGGTTTTCCTGTGACCAAATCTGATTTTACTCTACCTGATATCTACCTGCCTTGCCAGATTATAATCTCCATCATGGATGACTTGAAAGTAGGACATCCTTGGCCCTTCTGAAGAGAGGAAATTAGTGCCAGGTAGACAGTCTGTGTATGGCATTTTCAAGTGCCTTCACCTGAGTGAGAAACCTGCCTCCATCAAGACCTCAGTTGTCTGACAAGCAGACCTGTGAAACACCAAGATAAGTAAGTAATGGTTGAAAGAACTATTGTCAATGGACTTTTACATTGAAATTTTGGATTACGTCTCAAATTTTAATCAGGAAAACAAAATCCCAGAGAAATAAATTCTGCAGGCGCCAAAGGGACACTAAAAGGAGGCTCAGTGCCTAGGAGTTCACACAAAGGAAAAAAACCTGATAAGAGCAGCTAATTAAGGACTTTAAAAAGTGACAATGACTCCCATTAATCTTGCTGCTTAATTGGGGCTTTATAGATAGTTCCAGTTAATAGGCCTTCCATATCCTCTTGGAAAACAATTTTACTGAATTAATAAATCAACTATAGTACTTATAATATCTGTTTAACTTGAAATCATATTAACAGTAAATTTTTAGAGAATAGTTATTAAGCCTGACCAGGTGGTAGCACAGTAGATAGTGTCGAACTGGGATGTAGAGGGCCAAGGTTCGAAACCCTGAGGTCACGGGCTAGAGCGTGGGGTCGCTGGCTTGAGCGTGGGATTATATCAATAGATATGACCCCATGGTCACTGGTTTGAACCCAAAGGTTGCTGGCTTGAACAAGGGGTCACTCGCTCTGCTGGAACCCCCTGTCAAGGCACATATGAGAAAGCAATCAATGAACAACTAAGGTGCCACAACAAAGAATTGATGCTTCTCATCTCTCCCTTCCTGCCTTTCTGTCCCTCTCTCTGTCTCTCTCTCTTTCCTTGCCTATCTCTCAAAAAAGTTCTTAAAGAATATCTCTTTAACAACAAAAAGAAAGAAATATAGAAATGTTTGGGGTTTTTTTTTCCTAGAGAGAGAGAGATGGGCAGGAAGGGAGAGAGATGGGAAGTATCAGCTCATAGTTGCATCCCTTTAGTTGTTAATTGATTTTTTATGTGCCTTGATGGGGGAGGGAGCTCCAGCTGAGCCAGTGACGCCTTGCTCAAGCCAGCAATCTTTGGGTTCCGGCTGGCCATTCCACTCTAAAGCTAGATAAGCCTGCACTCAAGCCAGCGACCTCAGATTTCAAACCTGGGTCCTAAGCATCCCAGATTGATGCTCTATCCACTGCGCCACCACCAGTCAGGCCTCCATTATTTTATTTTTATTTTTATATTCTCTAGTGTCCTGTGCACAGACAAGCCCATAAAGCAAACTCAAGGTGGCACGGTAGTGCCCAAAGAAGACCTCATAGGAGCCACAGCCCTGAGGGAGGGATCCTCTCCAGTAGGTGGAGCTGTGGTCCCAGTAGGTGAAACCTACCTTTCTCTCAAGAGGAGAAAGAACTTGTTAAAGCCACCCCATAAAATTGTTTATGAACTCCAGGGGTCAGTAAAATTTTCCTGTAAATGACCAGGCAGTAAATATTGTAGACTGTGCTCCATACAGTCTCTGTCACAACTACCCAACTCTGCTGTTATAGTGGGAAAGCAACCAATACAAGAACGAATGAGTGTGGCTGGTTCCAATAAAATTGTATTTACAAAAACAGGCAGGAGGTTGGTTTCACTCATGGCTGTAGTTTTCTGGCCTCTGCCATAGAGGGATGAAAACTTATGTGCACATCAAAACCTGAACACGAATGTTTATAGCAGCTTTATTCACAACTGCCTCAAACTGGAAACAAACTAAATGTCCTTTGAAGAGTGAATATATAAACAAATTATAAGACATTCACACAACAGAATATATAAACAATGCTGAGTATTTTTATTTGTCAATAAAAAGGAATGAACCATTGATACATGCATTAACATAGATAAATCTCAAAGTATTATGCTAAATGAAAGAAGGCAGACTCAGAGCAAATTTCCCTGATGATTCCATTTATATGACATTCTGGTTAAAAAAGAAAAAGATAAGGACAGAGAATAAATAGATCAGGGAGTACTGACAATGTAGCATTTAAAAATCATAAGGTAGGATGTTCTTCTTACTACTGTAATAAAGTACCACAAAGTTTGTGGCTCAAAAAATACAAAGTTTAATTTCGTTACCTTTTTCTGCCAACCCCACAACCCCCCTCCCCCTGAGGGGGGAACAGAACAGCTGTCAGTCTGTTCTCTATCTATGAATCAGTTTCTATTTTGTTTGTTTATTATTTTCATTAGATTCCACATGAGTGAAATCATATGGTACTTGTTTTTCTCTGATTGGCTTATTTCACTTAGCATAATGTTGTCCAGGTCCATCCATGCTGTCACAGAGGGTAAGATGTTCTTCTTTTTTATGGCTGAGTAGTATCCTGTTGTGTAAAAGTGAGTCAGGATAGAAAGAAGCTAGGGAAATTCCTTGACAAGTCAAATAAGGGAAACTGAGACAAAACAATTTTAAAAAGCCAAACAATTTGAGTAATTTATAGTTACCTAATGAATCACAAGGTTTTATTATCTCTAAGCAAAGACACTTAGAAGCAAATGGCTTACATATTCCAGATATTCCCAGGGTAGACTGGCTTTTCCTAACCCTAAAAGTTCTATTTTTAATTGGAAAAACAATTTTCAGAAAACTAAGAATATTCCTAAAAGTATAGAGATGTGTTATAAACTTGTACACCTGAAATTTATATAAAATTATTAACCAATGTTACTCCAATAAAGAATATTCATATAAAAGGGAAAAACTGTATATTTTCTATGTACAATTTATTTGTAAATGCATAGAAAGTGGTCTGGAAAGGTATCCAGTAAACTGGCACACAGCAGTGACCCCCGGCATGAACTCTAGGATCGAAGTGAGTGGTCAAGGGTAAGACAATCAGTCCTGATTGTCAGAAAGCTACAGGAGAGAGTTCTTCAAGCAAAAAGAATGAATAAGCCATTTTTATTATTTGAAAGAGTGGACCCTAGCCAGACTAACTGGGTTTGAATCTCAGTGTCACCACTTGCTAGCCTGTGATTTGAGGTGATGTGGGATAATAGAAAATAGATTCTGGTCTGTGCCCCTGGTTCCTGGTACAGAGCTCTGCAAACTCTTGTAATTTCCTAAGTGATAAGAGCACTAGAAGCATCTTTTGTTCTGATAATTTTGGTCTTTGCCCCCTGACATAGGGCTCCTGAAACCCTTGTAATTTCCTGGATGAGAGGAGTATCTTCTGTTTTAATGAGGTAACTCTTGGTGGGCTCCTGGTTGGCTCCTAGATGGGGGCTGGTTACCAAAAGCCATAATTAGAAGCTTGGATTTTTCAGCCCTGCCCCTCATTCTCCAGAGAGGAAAGAGTGGCTGGAAATGGAGTTAATGATTGGTCACGGCCATGTGAGGAGGCTTCCGTGAAATCCTAATAGCATGGGGTTTGGAGAGCTTCCAGGCTGCTGAACACATGGATGTACCGGGAGAGAGGAGGGTCCCCCAGTTACACACACAGTTGCAAAAACATCCCCAATGGGCCCAAGACTTCACCAAGACACCCTTGAGGGCTAAGCCTGTCACAGTAACAAGTGAATCCCAGAGCCAGGCCATGCTCCAGCCTAGGTTTCAAGGACCTGTCCCATTTCAGCTTTGCTGTCCCCAGAACCCAGCCTGCACCAATATTGGGAGGCCAGCACCTTCAGCTGGCCTGGGTCTTGCACCCCAGAAGGAGCAGGCGGCTGAAAACTAGCCTCCTCTCAGGAGGAACCTTCAGAGACAAGTTTGGGGCATCTTCCCAAATGTGTACCCCACTCAGCCTTCATCAGATTTGCGAAACTAAATGTAGTTTGTCTCTGGCTCTCATGCTACTTGCCCAAGGGAGGCTTTTCGAGTGTTAGAAAAGGAGTGTGGCGGAGGGGTCCATGCTTGCTCTCCAGTGGTTTCCCTGTGGGTATGAAAAGGTAACGTTAGATCTGGGCCCCTTAACCAGGGGTGAAGACCAACGTAACCACTGGTAGAACCCAGAGTCCACCTGCTGCTCTGAAAAGCGGCAGCTGGGGCAGCGGAGTGAGAACTGCCAGGCTCTGCCTGTTCCTGGACGCGGTGTTGACCCAGTCCCTTCTTCTTTGCCTCCTTGATCTCTTCAAGATGAAATTGAAGTGGGGAAAACAGATGAGTTCTGGAGCATTCCCCAATGTCAAACTTGTTGGGCAGCTTCCCCAAGCTTCCAGCAGCTGCCAGAGAAGAGCACAACAAAGGAGGAGTGATTAATCCTTTTTAAAGGAAGTGCAGCTCCACTCACTGAAAGTGTGGTCCTTTCGGCAAACCTCTCAGGAGGCCAGCTGCTGTTCTGCAGGGGCTGCCAGATAGATCTTCAGGAGACGCTTCAGAGCTGATGAAAACCAGTCTTGTCCCTCGCTCAGAGGCGGATTTAACAGCGGGCACACTGGGCACGCGCCCTGGGCCCCAACTTCTGAAGGGCTCAGCAAAACCCCAACTTGACACTTTTTTCCTAATGATACCAAGTTTGGTTTCATATGTGCAATTTTAACATTAATAGTACATAATATTTTTTATTTATTTATTTATTTATTTTTTAAAGTCTATAGGTATTCTTTTTTTTTAATTTTATTTTATTTATTCATTTTTAGAGAGGAGAGAGAGAGAGAGAGAGACAGAGAGAGGAAAGACAGAGAGAGAGAAGGGGGGAGGAGCTGGAAGCACCAACTCCCATATGTGCCTTGACCAGGCAAGCCCAGGGTTTTGAACCGGTGACCTCAGCATTTCCAGGTTGACGCTTTATCCACTGCGCCACCACAGGTCAGGCCAATATTTTTTATTTATTTAAAAATATGGTTAACATGTATTTTTTTTTTCCCTGTCTCTTTTTTTTTAAAGGGGCTCAATATTGTTTTCTGTGCCTGGGGCCTCAACTGACCTTAATCCGCCTCTGCCCTCACTTGTCCCAACTTGTGAATGACTCACCTCACTCACCCTGCTGTTTCCCGGCTGAGCAAGGCTGAATCCAGGTTCACCTGCAGCAGGTAGATGTGGTGCCAGCAAAGACAATCAGAGGATGTATTGGACACCAACACTACTGCCCCTCTTGTCACTTACTAGTTTCTCTGATTCTGGGGTTGGAGCACAGGAATTTCATGCTGTGCCTTGGTTAGAGGAGCCATGTTGGGCTCTAACTCTAAGAAAGCAAGAGGGAATGAACTGCGCCTTCAGCCCCTAAGAAGGTCATAGACTACTGAAAGAGACAGTCAAGCTGACAGGACAGTGCTGTGATGGGAGCACAGCTGCAGGCTGTCCCCAGCCCTGGGATGTACCAGGGCTCCTAGAAGAGAGGGAACAGAGAACTGGTCTACAAGACGAGCCTTCCCCTCCACTCACCCCATGGAGGGCCTGCAAGGAGCAGCCTCACCTTACCATTAGGCAGGCTTAGTTAAGCTGTGTCTGGGTGTGGATAGGTGTTGCCACCATCAAAACCCACCAGCTGGCAATATCTGATGATGGCTGGTACAAGTCTGAAGGCCACATCTGGGCATGGGAACTCAAAGCTCAGGGTTTGTGGCTAGGAGGTCCCATTAACTGGCTTATCAGCTGCTTCTGCCTGCTCTTCCTACTGCTTTCCCTGTACTGGGAGTGGGTGACTCTCTTTTCTTGGGTGCCTCCATCCTGGGCAGAGAGGGGACTGTGACCAGGTTCTCCAGGTGGTTCTGGCACTCAACTCAGGGCAACAAGTGTGAACCTCGCCCTCACAAACCCTCTGTTCTGTGAAGAGAACAGAGCTCGACCCAAAGGATTAAGGCACATACCAGGGCTTTGGTTTGAATCCTGTCTCTGCCACTTGATTACTGTGTGAACTCCTTGCTCTGCTGACCTCTCTGGGTCTATTTCCCCATGTGTAAGACAACATAAAACACCTACTTATTAGGGCTGCCTTGAGGACGAAACGAGACCATGTGTATGAACCACTTCCCATAACACCTGGAACTTCCAGTATGCTGTCAGTGAGACATCTGACCCAAGTCTTTCTTCCCATTCCCAATGACATGGGGTCATTTACAACTTACATTTATAATTCAATTTACAAATATTAAGTTCTCATCCATTAAGATGAATTATTGGATAGAGGCAGAGATGGAAAGATGTAGCAAATATAGCAAACTGTTATAAAGCTAAAGTGAGCTATCAATAAAGTAAATATAGCAAAATCTTAATTTTATAATCTAGATGATAGGTACATGGGTCTTCATTGCACAATTTGAACTGTTCTGATGTTTGAAAATTTTCATAATAAAATGTTAAGAAAAAATGTGTAACAAAAACAATTCATGAAATATATGAAACAAAAACAGCAAATTGATGATAATTGTTAGAGCTGGGTAACAGTTCCTAGGAGCTCTTAAATGATTTTTTATTTTGTGTATGTTTGAAATTTTCCAAATTACAAGGATTTAAAATTTTTTTTACTTAGATGCACATTGGGGACACTATGCTAAGTGAAATAAACCAGTCACAAAAAGACAAATATTGTATGATTCCACTTGGCATGAGGTATTTAGAGTTGTCAAATTCATAGAGACAGAAAGTATAATGGTGGTTTCCAGGAGATGGGAGGGGAGGAAAATGGGGAGTTTAGTGCTTAATGGGGACAGAGTTTCAGATTTGCAAGATGGAAAGGTTCTGGAAATGGGTTGCACAACAATGTGAAAATACTTAACGGTACTGAACTGTACACTCAAAAATAATTCAGATGGCACATTTTATGTTCTGTGTATTTTATGACAAATTTTTAATTAAAAAATTTTAAATTTACCAGGCAAATATATCATGGGAGCACTTGACACAGACCACAGTGCTTAGGTACAGTATACAAACTTCAGTAAAAATTGACTCTAGATTTTAGTCATGATGAAATACTGGAAATACCATGCAATTCTGAGTAAAATTAAATGAGTTTCCATTCCAGTTCTTCCTCATCTTAGGTGTGAGAATAGAAAGAAATTGTTTCATTTTAACTTATTTTATCTTAAAGCTGAGTGTGAAAATTCATATAGGTCAATGCAAAGGTATTTTTAGGCAAGGAGTGTAGAAAATTTACCTGAATGTTCTTGGCTTGAGAAAAACATACCATAAAATTCTTTAACTTTAGAACAGAAATCTCAAAATAGGAGGAAAACAGTATCAAACAATGACTCTTGCAACATATGCATAAAATGAAATCTAAATGGATAATGACTGAGCACTTAAGATAAATATTCTCTACTAAAAGGAAAAAAAAAATAGCCCAGAACTTGAATGATTCTAGTAAAAAATTAAAATATAGATGCAGAATGTCATATAACACAAAAGTATAGCTTAATGGGTTATTATAAGGCAACCCTCCGTGTAACCATTACAGAATTCAAAGAAAAACTTCCACTCAGCTCTGAAGCCCTATTCAGTTTAAACCCATCAACCATTACCCTAACTTTGCAGCAATTATTTTGCATTTCTTTATCATTACATCACCCAAGTGTATATCCCGAATATTGCAGTTTAATCTTGCCTGGTTAAAAAAATTGTTAGGTTTTAAGTCTCTTTATTCTCAAGTTTCTCACTCAAGTCTGGATTTGCCACCGCCTTGATTTGAGTGATAGCATACGTGTGGTACAGCATATCGAAAGCCTACACTGCTTATCCTGTATGTTTCTCCTGTATTCTCACACGAGTACCACACTCACAATCCCTCTGATGCCAGATGGGGGGGGGTTCCCCACACCAAGCAATTCTCTACAACACCAGCTGGGTGTTTTACAATTCAGCTCAATTCTGACACTACCTACCTAGAGGTAGCATCAGATTCCTCAGGTTAAGGACTTAGTCCTGCAAGACTGCTCTCCCCCACTTTAGATGCCAATTGCAAGTCCAGGTTGTCACCTGTGTTTCTGATGTTGGGTTATGAATCAGAGTTTCCTACAACGCCCTCCTTAGGTTCAATTAATCTGCTAGAGCAGCTCACAGGAAACCAGTTTACTTACTGTTTACCAGTTTATTATAAAAGAATATGATAAAAGGCCCTGGCCGGTTGGCTCAGTGGTAGAGCGTCGGCCTGGCATGCAGAAGTCCCGGGTTCGATTCCTGGCCAGGGCACACAGGAGGGGCGCCCATCTGCTTCTCCACCCCTCCCCCTCTCCTTCCTCTCTGTCTCTCTCTTCCTCTCCCGCAGCCGAGGCTCCACTGGAGCAAAGATGGCCCGCGGGCTCTGGGGATGGCTCCTTGGCCTCTGCCCCAGGTGCTAGAGTGGCTCTGGTCGCAACGAAGCGATGGCCTGGAGGGGCAGAGCATCGCCCCTTGGTGGGCAGAGCGTTGCCCTTGGTGGGCGTGCCAGGTGGATCCCGGTCGGGCGCATGCGGGAGTCTGTCTGACTGTCTCTCCCCATTTCCAGCTTCAGAAAAATACAAAAAAAAAAAAAAAAAAAGAATATGATAAAAGATACAAATGAACAGCCAGATGTAAGAGACGCATAAGTCAAAGCACGTGAGAAAGGGCGCTTCCCTGCCCCCTCCAAGCACTCCTCACCTCCCATCGCCTCCGCCTGTTCACCAACCCGGAAGCTCTCTGAACCCCAGGTTTTGGGATTTCATGGAGGCTTCTTCACACAGGCATGACTGATCATTAATTAACTTCATTTCTTTTTCCCTTTTCAGGAGAATAGGGGATGAACCTAAGAATTCCAAGCTCTTAATCATGGCTGGCTCTCTCTGCTTAAAGCACTTACTCAGGAAAACACCCAGAGCCACCTTATTAGAAGAAAATACATTGCTGTCAGCCAGAAAAATTCCAAATAAGTGAGTTTTTTTTTTTCATGCTCTCTGACCCCTGGGAGTGAGTTTTGTTTTTTTTTTTCAAAAAATGAAATTAGTTCCAGTTCCAGTTTTATTAAGTTAAAGTCATGTTTGTTTGATAACTAATTTATGGAAACAAGAACATACATTTGCCTTTGTTAAATGTTGCCTTACACATTTTTAAAATAAAAATTTTCATACAATCATACTCTGAATGGTCAGGAGGCACGAGGACATACGTGAACGTTCATGCTACTCAAAGGGTTAAGAACTCTGTGTCAGGAACTGGAGTCAAGGACCAAATACCAGAACAAAAGATGCACCTAGTCTCTTATCACTTAGGAAATCACAATGATTTTAACAGCTTTGTGCCAAGAAAAAAAAATATATATATATATACACACACACACACACACACACATATATATATATATATACACATACATACATACATACACACACACACACCATTTCACAAGCAGTTTGAACATATTTCTCTGTACTGTTTCCTGCAGATTGGCAGCTGGATGCAGAGGTCAGATCTGGTTCAAGTTTGATCTCTTTAACAAAACTGCAGATAGTGGCATGTCTTCTCATTAGGGGGCACATGATGTCATTCTGTCTATGATGTTAGCAGATGCTAGATACATTCATTGGTGGTTACAAAATGATAGTATTCAAATTTTAACAATTATTTTTTGGGTATAAAATATTACCCTGTTAAATTTAATTGTCTGAATAAAATAAAAAAATTTTTTTACTGATTGATTTGAGAGAGAGAGGAAGGGCGACAGAGAAAGAACACCAATTTGTTGTTTCACTTATTTATGAATTCATGGGTTGATTCTTGTATGTGCCCTGATCAGGAATCGAACCCACAACCTTGGTGTATCAGGATGATGCTCCAACCAAATGAGCTACCCAGCTAGGGTGCAGTAATTTTATAGAGATGTTTTCACTCATCTATCATTTGGCTACCAATGTTACAGTTGTTAAAAGAAAGGCAGGATAAATGTTTTATTCTTTTCCCTTTCTATACCAGTTTTCAAGAAAAATACTTGGTTTCCCATCATTCTCCAAATGTCAACAGATCATTCTGAATTCATTAATTTAAACATATTAGGTGGTTTTCAATCAAATTGCAATTATCTTCTTGGAGCTCAGATTGTCTCATCTGTGGCCAGTGGGAAACTGCTGAAGCTGACTCCCAGGTCCTGTAACCATGACCCTTCTAGGACTTTACAGCTTTCTTAGCATCTGTTATTATGACAAGATTTCAAGGTTATCTTTACATTCCCAGTCCCAAACCTGGAATCAGCCATTCCCCCCACACACACACACACATACAAAATGCTGTTTTTTCTTCCCACAATCTGGGTACCAAATTGTGTTGCTCATTGCTACTGAGTTGGTCATTCCTTCTAGGCCTCTTCGGCAGACAGAGCTAGAAAGTGTACACACACACATATTTTTTAATAAAAAAGTGAACTACCTTATGAGATTGTACTACTTCCAATGCAAATTCAGGAATATAGGCTGTTTTTAATTTAAGCTATTTTAGGTTATATCTGTATTTCCTTTATTACACACACACACACACACACACACACACACACACACACACACACACACAAACGCAGGTTCTCAAAGATAGCATAGGATGATAGAATTAGAATATCTCATAATTACTTATTTACTTTATACCGCTATATTAAGGGTACTCAGGACCATCTCACATTTGATGACTCACTAGAAGGAGTGACTGAGCATATATTTGTGTTTACAGTGAAGGTTTATTACAGCAAATGGATATGCAGTGAAATCAGCAATGGAAAAGACGCAGGCAGAGGCTGAGAGATGCCATGCACAGGCTTCCTCCCTCAACGAGTCAAGCAGAACTGGCAGTTTCCTAGCAACAAAAATGCAGCAAAACATGTACGTTGTTTCAGCCCAGGGAAGCTGTTAGAAACCCAGTGCCCAAAGTTTTTGTTGGGGGCTGGTCACTAGACACTTTGTGTGTAGCCTGTACCTAAATTCCAGACTCTGAGAATGAAAGCAGGTGACCAGCATAAAATCTGTTTGCACAAAGTCCAGGCGTAATGAACCATCCTTATCAGTTAAGGAATAATGGAAACACTCCCCAAATGTAAGTTCCCAGCCAAGGACCAACCGTGCAAGCCAGACTTTCAAAGGATAGCAGTCTCAAGCTGGCTTTTTTAACCTCCTTCTGGATAGTTGACTGTTTGGGCCTTGGCCAAGGCAACTTTACAGCACAATTGTCAGTAGGACCTCCTGCATCTGGTGAGACCAACCTGCAGCATTGACCTCAGTTATAACTGACAGGGGTCCTAGATCTCACCTGTTAAAACAAATGCCATTCACCACAAAAAGCTATTTTAGAAAGCCAGGTAGCCTCCTCCTTAAACTTCTATACTGACCCCTTTTTACCTGCTCATGGCATCTATTCAGGTACAATATATTCTGGTCAGTAGGTAGAAGCTGACTGGAAAACCATTTAGGCGGAGGCAGTGTTGAGATAGTCAGGACACACACAGGAAGTGAAATCCTAGGCACATGTGGCACCCCTGGAAACAGAGGGTGTCTAATAATTGTTTGGGTACCCAGAGCAGGACAGACATTAGTAAGGCAGTACAAGTTAACAAGGCCTGCAGTGTTGCCGTGCAGTATGGAGCCCCCTGCCTAGTCCATCCAAATATACTGCTCACAAAAATTAGGAAATATTTCAAAATGAATATGAAGAGATTTTTAAAAAGCAGCATTTGATATTTTTATTAAAGAACATCAGAAAAGCAAATGACAAGTCAAAGAAAGTTGTTCAATTATGCAAATGAGATGCAAAACCTGCTTTTATTTCATTGGTGAACATGCACTATACAAAAGGCTGAAAGTACTGGAGTATCTGCTCGTTCCCTGTCCCCTAATTTTTGAGAGCAGTGTAATTGTTCAGCCCTTGGTTTCAGAGGGACTGCCTGAAAGCAGACAGTTTCCTTCAGTTATGTTTCAATCATTCCCCTCTTGAATGTGGACAACATCTGTAGGTACTGTGCATGGAAAGTACAGGGGCTGGGGCTCCTCCTGCTGCTTCACTGTCAAGCTCTGTCAGGAGTGATCTGCAGTCGTTTGAACGGTGTTCACAGCAGCTTGGTAATGAAACACCACTGGGCACGCTTTTCTTCAGAAAGAGTGAAAAGCAGTTCAGAAAAACAAAGATCATTAATGCCCTCTCTATTCCCTGGCACCTCTCCAGACTTTTCTTTTCTTTTCTCCATGATTACAACATCAGTATGTCTCACTCACATTTCCTAATCATTTTATTGTCCTCCGGGCCTTTTGTCTGGAAGGGTTGTAGGCGAAAAGGAAAAAAATATTTTCCCAGAAAAACATTTTTATACAGATTTAACCAGAAAGACACATCATGGTCAGGAAGAATCCTAAACTTTAGCAATTGGTCAGGAAGAATCCTAAACTTTCCATTTTCTTTTTTTCAAAATGGGTTTATATAACCTCCCACGCCTTTGGTCCCAATCATTTCCCCAGTGAACGGCCTGGAAAAAAAATCAATCCCTTGCTGGGGGCAGCTGCATTTAATAATCAAATGCCTTGTAAATGTATATGTAGCAAGGGTTGAGAGAAGCAGAGCCGGGCTATCAGTTCAATTGTACAAACTGCAAGTCATCTGGAAAGTTGAACACAGCAAGTCAACAGCTGACAGCTGTGAGCCATCTCCAAGAAGAGGTGGAGAATCTGATCTGTGGGGAGCAGGGGAAGGGGTCACACTTCCTGTGTTGTCCTTCTCCAGCTTGCAGCATTTAACAGTAACCCCAAGTTAGCCATATAATTAGTCTCTGTATCGGAAATATGAAGCTCATCAGCAGCTCAATTAAACAAGTGAGCAGTGTAATTGTTCAGCCCTTGAACAATTTGTATCATAATCAGTTATCATAGTCACTCATCATCTGTGATATTTTCACAGTTCATGGCCCTGTGAAAGCTGTCTTAAGTAGCTAACTGTTCCTGATTTTGAGTCCTGTTCTTTGAGATACATGTGCTTTCGGTTGGGCACAGCTCACAGTGAGGCTGAAACAGATGCAGATGACAGTTTCAGGTTTCAATTTAGAGTCAGGCCAGGAATATTAGGATCCTGAATCCAGGATTTTTTTTTAAAGCCAGTAATATTGTAATAATTATGTATGGTGCCAGGTGGTACTTGAAATATCAGGGGAGACCAGTTTGTAAAGTGTGTGGTTGTCTAACCACTATGCCAGGGGTCCCCAAACTTTTTACACAGGGGGCCAGTTCACTGTCCCTCAGACAGTTGGAGGGCCGGACTATTAAAAAAACTATGAACAAATCCCTATGCACACTGCACATATCTTATTTTAAAGTAAAAAAACAAAACAGGAACAAATACAATATTTAAAATAAAAAACAAGTAAATTTAAATCAACAAACTGACCAGTATTTCAATGGGAACTATGGGCCTGCTTTTGGCTAATGAGATGGTCAATGTCCAATTCCATATTTGTCACTGCTAGCCATAACAAGTGATATGACGCGCTTCCAGAGCCGTGATGCGTGCGTTCCGTGTCACCGGAAGTAGTACTATACATGAGCTGTGCTGTGCTTTGCGGCACAGCCACATACAGTACGCCAGGAGCACAGGAGGAGGATGCATTCTGTGCTCCTCTCACTGACCACCAATGAAAGAGGTGCCCCTTCTGGAAGTGCGGCGGGGCCGGATAAATGGCCTCAGGGGGCCGCATGCGGCCGGCGGACCATAGTTTGGGAACCCCTGCACTATACTGTACACTTCAAACTAATACAAAATAATATTGAATGTAAACTGTAATTGAAAAATAAGAAAAATTAAAAAGCTAGTGGCTTTTTCTTCAGTAGAAGCAAAGTGAGACAAGGAAAGGCAAGATAGCTGTGTTTCCAGCCCAAATGACAGCAAGCCCTTTTTACCTTGTCAGTTTTAGCATCCAAGCAGACCAACTCAAAAATATGTATGTGTGGCTGGAAACCCAGCCTCTTCTACTGTTAGGCACTCCATTTCAACAACAGCACATTAGCACAGTGGGTTTCAGATCTTCAAAAGTGCCATTTCTGTCTGAAGATTGCCTCTCTTTTCATGTTGTCCTCCTTTTTTCCAAGGGCTCCTATAGGCAAAAACATTTATTATAGGGTCCTGTTCTTTTCCCAATACTCAAAGAGTTGAAATTGCAATCTGCCCACAGGCAGCAAAAGGCAAGGGAGCTTTGATCCACAAATACTTTTTGTTTTTACCTTTGCAGCTTCCCCCTATCATAAGGTGACCACCTTTTTTACATTGAAAAGGACAAAAATAAATTGAAGAAAACAATATCGTAAGTAAAAGAAACATTTTATTCATTGCAACAATAATGCACTATAATGCCTGACCTGTGGTGGTGCAGTGGATAAAGCATCGACCTGGAAATGCTGAGGTCGCCAGTTCGAAACCCTGGGCTTGCCTGGTCAAGGCACATATGGGAGTTGATGCTTCCAGCTCCTCCCCCCTTCTCTCTCTCTGTGTCTCCTCTCTCTCTCTCTCTCTCTCTGTCTCTCCCTCTCCTCTCTAAAAAAAAAATGAATGAATAAATAAAAATATAATGCATTATAATATGATAAATGCATAATAAAAACATTTGTAATATTTTATATTGTAATTATGCTAACATGCCTATTAATTTTTAATAATAATTATAAGGAAAAAGTACTCATTTAGATACAAATACATCACACCACACGCAATGGATTGACTCTGAATCAATCGAACACGTACATTTACAGATTAGTCTTCCAATATCAAAAAGGAGGACAGCCTGACCAGGCGGTGGCACAGTGGATGAAGTGTCAGACTGGGATGCCGAGGACCCAGGTTCGAGAGCCCGAGGTCGCCAGCTTGAGCGCGGGCTCATCTGGTTTGAGCAAAAGCTCACCAGCTTGGACCCAGGGTCGCTGGCTCAAGCAAGGGGTTACTCGGTCTGCTGAAGGCCCGTGGTCAAGGCACATATGAGAAAGCAATCAATGAACAGCTAAGGTGTCACAATGAAAAACTGATGATTGATGCTTCTCGTCTCTCTACGTTCCTGTCTGTCTGTCCCTATCTATCCCTCTCTCTGACTCTATCTCTGTAAAAAAAAAAAAGGGAGGACATGTAGGAGGACACTTTTCGAGGGAGGACAGAACTTACAAAAGAAGGACTGTCCTCTTTAAAGGAGGACGATTGGTCACCTTACCTATCAGGATGATCTGTGTCTAGCACTGATGAAATAACGCATATAAAAATTTACATCAATTTTTATTATATACCCTGGTGCGAGAGCCATAAAATACAAAGCTTTTAACACAATACACCTCCTTCCCCTCAAACCCTGAGCCCTAAAAGCAGCATTCACAGGGTTAATGTGACAACAGCAACCTGCTGATCAAGGCTGCAAAGTAAAGAGAGGCTGCCATTGAGCTGAGGGGGATGCTAAGCTGAAGAAAAGGCTAGAGTGTTTTTTTTGTTCTTTTCTATTTTTAACCCTTCCTCTCCCACTCTGCTTTAATCTGTAACCTTGCTCCAGCTCTGGGAACCAATTTAGCTATTTTCTTTTGACTTAGAAGACAGAGCAACACAAACTTTTAACATTTCTGTCTACTCAAAGACTGCCTTCAAAATGTTTGGGACCCTTTATCCAACTACAAACTTATTTTTAAAAAATTTATTCTAGAGAGAGAGGAGGGGGAGAGAGAGAAACATCAATTCATTGTTCCACTTATTTATGCATGCAGTGTTTGACTCCTATATGTACTTTGACTCCACAACCTTGGCACATCCAGAGGGACAACGCTCCAACCAACTGAGCTACCTGGCCCAGACTACAAACTAATTTTTATTTTCTTTAGCTTACACAAACCTAGTTTTGAAGGGATTATTTGGGCCCTTTTTCCTCCCACTTGGAGGAGAAAAAAAAAACCCAAGTCAACAGCTGGGTTGCTCCTTTTTCTCCGTTTTTGCCAGCACAGCTAAGAGCAGCCAGGATCCAGCGAGCCAAGTTGCCTATGGTTGGATTTATCATTTTTGAATTCCATAGGTAACTGTTACCTTTCACAAGAGATGGCAGCTCAGTTGCTGTTTAACACTGTAGGTGGCTTTGTAGCCACTCAAGACACTATGATTTTGTCACCTTCCATCCTTTTTTCTTCCCTTTTTCTGAGTAACGCTGTAGACATATTTCAGTGAGTCAGGATTGTTCTGTTGAGTTCCGCCACCACCACCGCAGCTGGTGATTCACGAGAAGGACTCATAGAACTCAGAATAGAGCTGTACTTACAGCAAAGGTTATAACAGTAAATGAATATGCCATAGAATCAGCAAGGGAAAAAAGACACAGGAGGATGCCACGCATAGGCTGTGTCTTCTTCCCACCAGGGGTCACACAGAGAGTGCTGTTCCCCCGGCAACGGAAATGCAGCAATACATGTGTGATGTTTCTTACAGGGAGCCTATTAGAGACTCAGTACTTAAGGGTTTTTTTTTTGGGGGGGGTGCTTTAGTCACCAAGCACCTTCTGCTAAGCACGTACCAATATTCCATATCCCCAGAAGGAAGCAGATGTTCGGTGTAAAACACACTGTTTGCACAGTGGGCTGCCCTTATCAGGTAGGTAATGATGAGGACGCTCCTGAAAACAAGTTCCCAGACTTTAGCCAAAGGCAAACTTTGTGAGTGGGCCTTTCAAGGGCTAACAGTCTCAGGCCTGCTGTGCTAACCACTTTCTGAGAACCCACATTATTCAGTCTCAGAATAGCAATACTAATAATACCACCTCTTCTATAATGACTAAAAATAGTTTTAAAGTGTAAATATATTCCCCCCATTCTCTCTCAATATTTTCATGATTGTACTATATCTACATTACCTGAGCCCTTACATATACATACTAAACTCTCTCTTTGAACTTTTACTAGTTTTTAGATCAATGTTCACCACCAGTCCTTTTCCCCCTTCATTTCCCCTCCCCTTACCTCCACCTCCCCTTTCCCTCTGGCTATTGCTACCCTGTTGTCTGTATATATGGGTTATGTATGCATGATTTTGGTTAATCCATTCACCTTCTTGATCCTGTCCCTTCTTCCCTCTGACAGCTGTCTGTCTGTTCTTTGTGACCCTGCCTCTGTTTCTATTTTGTTCCTTAGTTTAATTGGGTTCATTAGATCCACATATAAGTGAGATCATATGGAATTTGTCTTTCTCTACCTGGCTTATTTCACTTAGCATAATAATCTCCATGTCTATCTATGCCATTGTAAAAGGTAAGATTTCCTTCCTTTATACAGCTGTGTAATATTCCATTGTGCATATGTACCACAGCTTTTTTAGCCACTCATCCACTGATGGACACATGGGCTGTTTTCAGATCTTGGCTATTGAGAACAATGCTGCAATGAACACAGGGGTGCACACCTTTTGAATAGGCGTTTTAAGATTCTTAGAATATATTTTATGATGTGGGATAGCTGGGTCATAAGGAAGTTCCATTTTTAATTTTTTGAGGAATCTCCATACTGTTTTTCACAGTGGCTGCACAAGTCTGCATTCCCACCAGCAATGGAAGAGGGTTCCTTTTTATCCACATTCTTGCCAACACTTATTTGTTGATATAATGAAAAGTCATTCTGGCAGGTGTGAAATGATAGCTCATTGTGGTTTTAATTTGTATTTCTCTTATGATTAGCAATGTTGAGCATTTTTTCTTATGACTATTGACCACCTGTATGTCCTCTTTGGATAAGTGTCTATTCAGTTCCTTTGCCTATTTTGTAATTGGATTGTTTACCTTCCTGGTGTTGACATTTATAAGTACTTTATAAATTTTGGTTATTAATCCCTTATCAGATGTATTGTGAATACATTCTCCCATAGAGTGGATTGTCTTTTTATTTTGTTAAGTGTCTTTTGTTGTGAGAAAGTTTTTTAGTATGATACAGTCCCATTTGTTTATTTTGTCCTTTACTTCACTTGTCCAAGGAGATATATCACCAAAAATATTGCTTCAGAAGACATCTGAGAGTCTATTTCCTATGTTTTCTCCTAGGACTTTTATGGATTCATGACTTACATTTAAGTCTCTTTTATCCATTTTGAATTTATTTCTGAGAATAGTGTAAGTTGGTAGTCTAGTTTCTTTTTTGTTCATGTACCTCTCCAATTTTCCAACACCATTTATTGAAGAGATTGTCTTTACTGTATACTCTTGCTTCCTTTGTCAAATAGTAATTGACCATAAAGGCATGGGTTTATTTCTGGGTTCTCTGTTCTGTTCCATTGATCTGTGTGCCTGTTCTCATGCCAGTACCAGGCTGTTTTGATTACAATGGCTTTGTAGGATAGCTTGATATCAAGAAGTGTGATACCACCCACCTTGATTTTTATTTTCAAGATTGCTGAGGCTATTCTTATTCTTCTTTGGTTCCATATAAATTTTTGAAATATTTGCTCTAGATCTTTGAAGTATGTATGCCATTGGTATTTTTATTTTTTATTAACTGAAAGGCAGGGAGGCAGAGAGACAGACTCCTGCATATGCCCCAATCAGGATCCAACCAGCAAGCCCCCTACAAGGCCATGTTCTGCCCATCTGGGGCTGCTGCTCCATTGCTCAGCAACTGAATTATTACACACCTGAGGTGAGGCCATGGAGCCATCCTCAGTTCTTGGAGCCAACTTGCTTGAACCATTCCAGCGATAGTTGTGGGATGGGAAGAGAGAAAAAGAAGGGGGAGGGAAACAGAGAAGCAGAAGGTCTGTTCTCCTGTGTGCCCTGACTGGGAATTGAACTCAGGACTTCCACATGCCAGGCTGACACTCTATTGCTGAGTCAACCAGCCAGGGCCACCATTGGTATTTTAATAGGAATTGCATTGAATCTATAGATTTCTTTGGTAGTATGAACATTTTAATGATGTGAAGTCTTCCTATCCATGAACACAGTATATGCTTCCACTTGTTTGTATCTTCCTTAATTTCTTTTTTCAATGTCTTATAATTTTCCGAGTACAAATCTTTTACCTCCTTGGTTAAATTTATTCCTAGGTACTTTATTTTTTTTCTTGATGCAATAATAAATGAAATTGTTTTCTTAATTTCTCTTTCAGACAGTTCACTATTGGTGTATAAAAATGCCACTGATTTCTGAATATTAATTTTATATCCTGCTACCTTGATGAATTCATGTATCAAGTCTACTAGTTTTTTGGCTGATACGTTAGGGTTTTCTATGTACAGTATTATGTTATCAGCAAACAATGACAGTTTTACTTCTTCGTTTCCAATTTGGATGCCTTTTATTTCTTCTTCTTGTCTGATTGCTGTGGCTAGGACTTCCAGAACTGTGTTGAATAAGAGTGGTGAAAGGGGACACCCTTGTCTTGTTCTTGATCTTAAGGGGATTAATTTCAATTTTTTCCCATTGAGTATGATATTGACTGTCAGTTTGTCATCATGTTCATCAGGGATATTGGCCTATAGTTTTCTTTCTTTGTATTGTCTTTATCTGGTTTTGGAATTAAGATAATGCTTGCCTTAAAAAATGAGCTTGGAAGTCTGCCCTTCTCTTGAATATTTTGGAATAACTTGAGTTTGTCATATATGGCCTTTATTATGTTGAGGTGTGGTCTCTTTATTCCCAATTTGCTAAGAGTTTTTATCATAAAGGGGTGCTGTATTTTATCAAATCCTTTTTCTGCAGTTATTGATATAATCATGTGATTTTTATCTTTCATTTTGTTTATGTGATGAGTCGTACTTATCAATTTGTAAATATTGTACCAGCCTTGCTTCCTCAGAATACATCCTACTTGATCATGATGTATGATCTTTTAAATGTATTTTTGGATGGGGTTTGCTAATATTTTGTTGAGAATTTTAGCATCTATGTTCATCAGGGATATTGGCCTATAGTTTTCTTTCTTTGTATTGTCTTTATCTGGTTTTGGAATTAAGATAATGTTTGCCTCAAAAAATGAGCTTGGAAGTCTGCCCTTCTCTTGAATATTTTGGAATAACTTGAGAAGGACAAGCATTAGTTCTTCCTTGAATGTTTAGTAAAATTTGCCTGTGAAGCCATCCAGTCCAGGACTTTTGTTTGCTGGGAGTTTTTTGATAACAGTTTCAATTTTATTTATTGTAATCGGTCTGCTCAGGTTTTCTGATTCTTCCAGATTCAGTTTTGGAAGATTGTATGTTTTTAGGAATTTATCCATTTTTCCCAGGTTGTCCAATTTTTTGGCATATAGTTTTTCTTTTAAAGTTTTTATTTGTTTATTTATTTTAGCAAGAGAGGTGGAGAGAAGGGAAAAGGACAGAAACAGATCTGCTCCTGCATGTGCCCCGACTGAGGATCAAACTGGCAACCTCTGCACCTTGGTATGATGCTCCAACCAACTGAGCTGCCCAGCCAGGGAGGCAAGTAGTTTTTCATAGTATTTTCTTACAATCCTTTGGATTTCTGTGATGTCAGTTGTTAATTCTCCTCTTTCATTTCTGAGTTTATTTACAAAAATTAGGGGATCAGGGAATGTGCAGATACTCCAGTACTTTCAACTTTTTGAATAGTGTATTTTCACCAATGAAATAAAAGTTGGTTTTGCATATCATTTGCATAATCAAACAACTTTCTTTGACTTGTCATTTGTTTAATAAAAAAATCAAATGTTTCTTTTTTTATTGCTTCATGTTCATTTTTAATATCTCCTAATTTTTGTGAGCAGTATATTTAGGTCCTCTCTCTTTTTGTCTTGATGAGTTTGGTTAAAGGTTCATCCATCTGTTTACCTCTTTGAAGAACCAGCTCTTGGTTTCATTGATCTTTTGTATTTTTTTAGCCTCTATGTCATTTATTTCCACTCTATGTGATTATTATTTCCTTCTTTCTACTTCCTCTAAGATTTGTTTGTTGTTCTTTTTCTAGTTCTTTTAGGTGCAGGGTTAGATTTTTTATTTAAGATTTTTCTTGCTTCTTAAGTCATGTTATAATGCTATGAGCTTCCCTCTCAGGATTGCTTTCACTGTGTCCCATAGATTTGGTGTTGTTGTATGTTCATTTTCATTTGTTTCAAGGAAAGTTTTGATTTCTTCCTTCATCTCATTGTTAACCCAGTTGTTATTTAATAACATGTTATTTAGTCTCCAAGTGTTTGAATGGTTTTCAGTTTTTCTATTGTAATTGATTTCTAGTTTCATGCCATTGTGATCAGAGAAGATGCTTGATATGATTTCAATCTTCTTAAATTTTCTGAGATTTGTTTTGTGTCCTAACATGTGGTCTATCCTAGAGAATGTACCATGAGCACTTGAGAAAAATATATATTCTACTGCTTTGGGGTGAAAGGTTCTGAAGATATCAATTAAATCCAGTTGATCTAGTGTGTCATTCAAGGCTGCTGTTTCTTTGTTAATTTTCTGTCTGGAGGATCTATCCAATGATGTTAGTGGGGTATTAAAATTTTGTACTACTGCCTCCACTTTTCAGCTCCTCCATTGCCTCTTGAAGTTGCCTGGTCTTCCCACAGAGTCTTCTGTGGAAACACTGTACAGTGGGTGAAGACTGGCCTCACCCCACCAACCCTTCCACAAGTTGCAAGCTTGGTGGGTTAGGGCAACTAAAGTCGAGAGGACATTGTTAATGGGACCCCCTATTTGGGAGGTCTTCTCGTCAGGAAGAGCTCAGTACAGAGAAAGTGGCCCTTACTGTAGCCTAATCCTTCAGCCACTGCTGGATACTCCAATTCTATTTCTCCTCAGAGAAGTTGGCAGTAGGTTCAGGTTGGGTAGGGCCAACTGTCTCCTCTGCAGAAGTCCTTTCAGCTGAGGAACCCCTAGTCTCAGGGAGAAAGATTGTGAGTCTTCCACTGGGGCTGATTGGGACCCTACCCCCAGAAGGTGGCTAAGCCCCTTGACCCATCCCAACAATAGGCTTCAAAGAACTCACACGTTGAATGTCTGAGCTCTAAGCCTCTCTTCTTTCCCCCTGTGGAACTTATCCTGAGGAGCTTATGGAGTAGGGTATCCAGAACTTGGGCCAGCTGACTGTGAGACTCTACCTCTTTCAATGCATGCAAGCCATTGTGCAGGTGCTGACCACAGAAAGCGGAATTTGCCTCAGCTGAGTTTGGTGCCTGATGTGCTCACCCTCTGGATATGCTACTAGTAATGTTCATTGAATTTTTCTTTGATTTTATCTGTAGCTAGCCACTGGATGTGTTGGTTCTGGGCCTCTTAGGAAGAAACCTGGTGCAGACTGGCATAGGACACTGCTGACGACTGGCCCTCAGCAAAATTTTTGGAGGTATAAGCTAACCAGAGTTTGTGGCTGCCTCTGCTAGGCTTAGGTGCACATAGAAGGACCAAGCTGTGCACCTAAGCTGGCTTTTACCAGCATCTTGCCTGAAGGAAAGTCAGCAAAAGACCCAAGGTTCCCTGAGAGCCACCTCCTGCTGCCTCCATCTGCTAGCTGCTTGTTAGGTTTGGCCCTTGAAACAAAGCTGGGGCTAATCAGGCATCCAGAAAGGTAGTGAGTGTGGCTCCCACTCCAGGGCCCCACATGTCAGTCTGTCCTGAGTTTTTTCACAGACATCCGTAGGGTGTGGCCACTAGGAGTCTGATGATTATGGCCTTTGAAACTCAGAGATTTGGTCTTCCCAATCTGGACAGTTTATACTCCATCTCCCACGGGGCAGAAGCACCATATTCTCAGGAAAGTGGGGTGAAAAGCTTTGGCCTTAATGCCAGACAACTGAGTCGCTGTCACCCTTGAGTCTTTTCAGCCCCTGCCAAGGCTGCTTACTTCTCAACAGGGCCTAAGCTCCATAGTCTGGGGCAAGAGAGATTCCCAAGGGTGAGGCAGTTGCTTTCTCTCAGGCTGATGCCACATGGAAGGAATTACTTCACCCAAGAAAGATGGTGACTGCAGTATAGGAGAATGATTCAGCATAGGGGTTCTGGTAGTTGTTCCCCACCATGTCTCTCCCTGGGTTGCCAATTTCACATTCTCCTCATGAGACTCTAATCCTCTCAGGCCTCCTTCTGCTGAAGCCCAGGATAAGTGGCTGTGAATGAGATATTCTGTGTCAGCCCTTTAAGAGGGTGCCTACATCTCTGACTCCATCTCTTTCTTGCAGACAGAAACCTCACCTCTTTGCATTATCAAATGCTGTAGGCACCTCTTCTAGTCTCTGGTGCTAGAGGTTGGGGCACCCAGCCTGGGGCTTAGGATCCCCAATTCTCAGGGAATGATGTCCCTCTGGACCTTCAGCCACCACTCACTCTTGGGAGGTGGGGTAGCCCTTTTCATGTTCCTCATTGTCTACCAGTATTGATGTGGTTTCTTCTGTGAATCCTTGGTTACAGACTCCATTTAGTCCTGAGTTGGTTTTGTCAGATGATTATCCTTAAATTTAGATATAACTCCAGTTTGGTCCTGGTAGTGGAACGTCCATACTCCTACTCCATTACCGCCTACAAGTTCCTAGGTCAAAAACTCTCTAGTCATTTTGGTTTCTGAATCTTTTCTTTAATAGATTCATTAGAAAGGACTTATGAGAACAATATTTTTTCAGTTCTTGAATGTTGACAGCATTTTGTCCATGTCCTTTATACTACAAAGACAATTATTCTTGGTATAAATTTCTTAGCTCACATTTTCTTTTCTTGTGTATCTTAAATATTACTTCATTCTGGCACAAAGGATTGCTATCAAAATCTGATGGTGATCTAAATTCCTTACGCTTATATAATAGATCACTTGCTCTTATTTTCTAGATGCTTAAAAACTTTTCTTCATCTTTAAATCTAATAATTTATGAAAATATGACTTGGTGGTAGTCATTCTGAATAGATATTATCAGGTACACAGTGTACTCTTTCAAATATTTCCTCCATCTCTTCCACCCCATCACTCCAACCCCCAGAGACACCAACTGCATGTATATTAGGCATCTTGAATTTATCGCAGGGTTGATACTGTTTATGTTTAAGAAAACAAAATTTTCCTTCTACATTTCAGTTTAGATAGTTTCTATTACTATGCCTTCAAATTCACTATAACCTTTTCTTCTGCAATGTCTAATTTGCTATTAACCCTATTCATGCATTTTTTTTTTTCTTCCAGATACTATAGCTTTCATCTTTAAAAGTTCTATTTGGGCTTTTAAAAAATCTTCCATGTCTCTGTTTAATATGCTTAATTTAGGTTTTTGAACATTTAGAATAGAGTTATAATGACTGCTTTAATGCTGGATGACAGACATTATGAATTTCATATTGCTTGGGGTTGGACAATTTTGTATTCCTATAAATAGGAACAGAAGCTTTATTCTAGGACACAGTTAATTTATCTGGGAATAATTTGATTCTTTTAGGTCTTGCTTTTAAGCTTTATTAGGCAGGACCAGGATAGCATTTAGTCTAGTGCTAATTTTACCCTCCCTAATGACCTTCTAAGTACTCTACTCAATTCCCTGTGAATTATGAGGTTTTCCACTGTATCTGGTAAGATCAGAAACTATTCCTAGTCCTCTGTGAACTCCAAGGACTATTTCTTCTAATCCTTTCTGGTGGTTCTTTGCTTAGTCTTGAATAGTTTCTTCATGTGCATGAGCTGAGGAGTACTCACTTAACCGAAGATTCCAGAAGGGCCCTCTGCAGATCTCTAGAGCTCTTTCAATCTCTATGGAGCGCTCTCTTTTTCATTGCCTTAGCTGCCTTGGTCTGCTTGGACTCTCAAGACCATCTCCTTAACCAAGGAAGAGTGTTGGGCTCTGCCTGGTTTCCTTCTCTCAACACTGTGACTGGAAACTATCCAGGCTAAGGCACTTGCAAGGCTCACTTTATTTGTTTCTCCTTTTTTCAAGGATCACTGTTCTTTGTTGCCTGATATCTAATGTTTTGAAGACCATTGTTGTATGTACGTATTTCATCATTATTTTATTTTTTCGAGTGGAAGGGTAAATTTGGTCCCTGTTACTCTGTCTTGGCTAGAAGTGAAAGGAAGTCTGGTGTGTTCTCTCAGAATATAGTTTCAAATTTTTAATTATTCCAGGAAGTTTTCTTGAATTATAGTTTTTAGTATTCATTTGTTCCCTTGATCTGCTTTTGTTTTTTAGGAACTCTTAAGGTGTATGAATTGGATCTCTTTTTTAACTGTGATATTTGTCATTTGCTCTCAAAATTTTTTCTTTACTTCTTTTAAAAAAAAAATTCCTCCTTCTTGCCTTCTATTTTTTAAAACTATCATGTATTGTGCTTATTTGTTTTGTGTTCTTGTCATTTAGTCTTCTATTCTGAAATGATTTTTTCTTTTATTCCAAAATATTCCCTGAGATTTATCAAGTAATTTCTGAAATTTTCTTGTTCTTATTTATGTTATTCTCTCATTGTCTTGCATCATTTTCTTAACATTTTTAGCTTGTTTGAAATAGTTGATTATAGTTTTGATCTGTTTGGTGAGCATGTGTTTCTGGTATGCTTTCATTGTCTCTAAGGATGGTATTCAACCTTTTATAATTTTATTTGTATAGCAACATTGTATGGGATTTTTCCCTCTGTACATTTTTATAAGAAATTAGTTTTCCTTAACTTTTAGAAGGAAGTGATGTTCGGGGTAGCTTCTCAAATGTCAGAGCTCCCTCTTCTGTTGTTTTTGCATAGTGCTAAAAATTATAGCAACTTGATTCTGAGATTTCTTTTTTTTTTTACAGGGACAGAGAGAGAGAGTCAGAGAGAGGGATAGATAGGGACAGACAGACAGGAACAGAAAGAGATGAGAAGCATCAATCATCAGTTTCTTGTTATGACACCATAGCTGTTCATTGATTGCTCTCTCATATGTGCCTTGACCGCGGGCCTTCAACAGACTGAGTGACCCCTTGCTCGAGCCAGTGACCTTGGGTCCAAGCTGGTGAGCTTTTTGCTCAAGCCAGATGAGCCCACGCTCAAGCTGGTGACCTCGGGGTCTCAAACCTGGGTCCTCCGCATCACAGTCAGATGCTCTATCCACTGCGCCACTGCCTGGTCAGGCTGATTCTGAGATTTCTTTGCTCTATTTCCCCACACCTATCTAGACATCCTCTTTACTTACTGAAGTAGGCTAAATAAGGCTTCCTAAGAGAGATCCATGTTCTGATCCCTGAAACTTGTGTGTGTTACTATATGGTAAAAAAGGACTTCGCAAGTTTTATTAAGGTTTTTGAGATGAAGAGATTATCTTGGACTATCCACACTGGCCCTAACTACATACAATAACAAGTGTCTTTATAATAGAGAAGCAAAGAGAGATCACACAAATAGAAGAGAAGGAAATGTGACTATAGAGAAAGATATTGGAGTGATGTGGCCATAAGCCAAGGAATGCCAGCAGCCACCAGAAACTATAAGAGTCAAGGATGGATTCTTTCTTAAAGTTTCCAGGAAAAGCATGGCCTTGCCAACATTTTTATTTTGGCCAAGTGATTCTGATTTTTAACTTCTGGCCTCTAGATATGTGAGAGAATAAATTTCTGTTGTTTTAAGCCACTAAGTTTATGGAAATTTATTACAGCAATAATAGAAAACTAATATAGGGTCTGTACCCAAAGTGGAGTATTGTTATAACAAATAACTAAAACTATAAGAATCACTTTGGACTAAAATAATTGGATAATAGTTAGAGACTGAAAGAATATTGAGGAGCATTACAAAAAAAGCCTAGATTGCTTAAAACAAACTTTTTGTAGACATACAGATACTGAAGGCACTGCTGGTGAAGGCTCAGAAGAAATGAAGAACATGGTAGAAATACCTATATTGTCTTAGATAGTGCATATATAATCATAAACAAAATGTTGGTACAAACACAAGCCTTCAGAAGGAAATGTGGAACACGTTATTGGAAACTGTAGGACTGGTAATCTTTGTCATATAGTAATGACAGAAAGCTTTATTGTGTCCTACAGTTATGTGGAAAGCAGAATTTAGAAGCAATAAACTTGGACCTTTAGCTGAGATCTCCAAGCAAATTGTTGAAGACGCAGCCTGGTTTCTACTTGGTGCTTATAGTAAAAGGTGAGAGAAAAGAAATAAACTGAAGGGAAAAAATGCTAAGCAAAAAACAACCAGGACTTGATGATTTGGGAAATTCTCAGCCTATCCAGATTGCCAAAAATGCTAAAATTCGGAGATTCAATGACCAAAAAGTGTTCTCTAGAGAGAAGACCAAGGTTGTGGCCAGACAACCTCTTGTCACTACTGAAGAAATTAAGCGTGGGATTTATGGATCCCTTCCACCTTCACAGCAGAAGCCAGGAATAGAGATGGGATTAATGAGAAATGATCTGTAGAGAATCCTCTTGTCTAATGGTGCAAATTCCTGTGACATACACAGGAAGCTACAAGGTATTTGAGAATGTTATACCAGCAGAAGTATTGCCAGCTTGGACTGAAAGGAACAGAGACAGGATATAATGAAGAAATGCAGTTAGACTCTTAAAAATTCTACAGGTAGAAGACTGGGTTACAAAACTCTTCAGCTTCAAACATGTGTTAACCATCAAGAAAACAAAAGAATGACTCCAAGAGTGGAATTTGGGGGCCATAGGGTAAATCCTTAAGCTACAAAAGATTATTCCCTAATGGAATTTGCCCTGCTGGATTTCAAAATGGTTCAGTTAACAATGACTTCTTTTTTCCCTTCCATTTTAACTCTTTTAGAATAGGAATGTTTATAATTCTTACCCTATGCCTGTCTCACCATTGTATTTTGGGAACAGATAACTTGTTTCCTATTTTCTTGTTTTCCGATTTTGCCCCAGGATGGCATACTTGGTCTCACCCATACCTGATTTATACGATGGGATTTGAGACTTCCAAACTGATGATATTTAGATGAGATTTTGGACTTGAGAGGATGCTGTAATGTTTTGACACTTCCAAGGGTGTTGGAATAGGGTGAATGTATTTTGTATGTGGGATGGATGGTGGCTCTCCCAAAGATATCCATGTGTTAACTCTTGGAACCTATGAATACTATCTTGTTTGGCCAAAAAAAAAAAAAAAAAAATGCAGTTGTAATTAAGTTAAGGATCTCGAGATAGAGAGATTATTTTGGAATTTCCAAATAGGTCCTAACTACAATCACAAGTGTTCTGATGGCCGAGAGATGACACAGAGAGAAGAGGAGAAGATAATGTAACCACAGAGGCAGATTTGAAGAGATACAGATGAAACAGCCCTGCTGACAACTTGATTTTGGCCCAGAGGTACTGATTTTAGGCTTCTTGCCTCCAGAACTGTGAAAGAATAAATTTCAGTTGTTATAAGCCACCATGTTAGAAGTAATTTGTTACAGCAGCCCTAGAAAATGAATAAACTTAGTCTCTATTGTCTGAACCAGCTCATTTTTATTTCACCCCCAGCAGTTTCTCCTCAATATAGAACCTTGTCTTAGAAGAGAGCCTTGATGGATTAGTGTATAGTAAAGGATTAACTTGGCAGGTCTGGGCATCTAAACCTTGCACATTTCAAAGAAAGGTTTGTACCTTGCCAGCTCCTGGAAGACAACCTCAAAGCTCTTGGACTATCTTACCTATTAAAATGGTCTTTGTTTACCAGAGTCCATGAGCTACACCAGAAAATTTGTCTTAAAACTGTGATGTTATCACTACTTAGCCTTTTGACTAAGGTCAAATGTAGTATCTGCTCTTATCAGCTTATTATCTGATAAGAACACAGGGAAAAACAATTAAAACTGTGATTAACGGTAGAAGCCTTGAGCCATGGAGTAACAGTTTGAACTTTAGAGGAACTGAGTAATATGCCTACGTGACTGACTGCAAATAAAAATTCTGGACACCAAGGATCAGGTGTGCTTCTCTGATTGGCAGTACTTCATGTGTGTTGCCCCACATCTTGCTGGTGGAATTAAGCAATGGCCAGATGACTCCACTGGGAGAAGACACTTAGAAACTTGCTCCCGGGCTCTGCCCTATGTGTTCTTTTCCATTGTTGATTTAAATCTCTAACCTTTTGTTGTGATAAACTGTAACCACTAGTATAACAGCTTTGATAAGTTCTGTGAGTTCTTCCAGTGAATCTCTGAACCTGAGAGTGGTGTTGGGGACCCCAAGCACAGTCAGTCTTAAGAGCTCATGGAAATTAGGCTGCTCCAGCCTCTTCAGATCTTACTGCGTGCAGACCTCACGCACTTACTTGTTACAGATGGAGCAAAATGCCTTTCAGTTTCAGCTGCTGAATTCAAGCTGTCTTGCCATCCCTATTGACTTTTTTTTTTTTTGTATTTTTCTGAAGCTGGAAACGGGGAGAGACAGTCAGACAGACTCCCGCAAGCGCCCGACGGGGATCCACCCGGCACGCCCACCAGGGGCGAAGCTCTGCCCACCAGGGGGCGATGCTCTGCCCCTCCGGGGCGTCGCTCTGCCGCAACCAGAGCCACTCTAGCGCCTGGGGCAGAGGCCAAGGAGCCATCCCCAGCACCCGGGCCATCTTTGCTCCAATGGAGCCTCGGCTGCGGAAGGGGAAGAGAGAGACAGAGAGGAAGGAGGGGGCGGGGGTGGAGAAGCAAATGGGCGCTTCTCCTATGTGCCCTGGCCGGGAATCGAACCCGGGTCCCCCGCACGCCAGGCCGACGCTCTACCGCTGAGCCAACCGGCCAGGGCCCCTATTGACGGTTTTATCATTCTCCTGTTCTCAGGTATGTCAAATGCCCCTTGCTTCCTTCTGCTTTATCCCATGCAGTTCTAGGGACTGTTGGTAACTTGTCCTCATTCATATGTATTTTGAAATTCATAGATATTATTTCAGCTGTTTCTATGTAAATAAACTACACCAAAACTTTGCAGCTTAAAATAACATTTTATTTCTCATAATTCTATAGGGCAGGAACTTGAGCAGGGCTCTGTGGCTCATTTCTTTTCCATATGATGTCTGAGGCAGCTGGAACGGGATGGAAGCATTCAAAATGATTTCATCACAATATTGGGACCTGGGTGCTAGTTGCCAGCTGGGGCCTTAGTTCTCATGCACATAACTTTTTCTTTTTTTTTTAATGGTGTCTCATCCTCCAGGGCCTCTTTCTTTTTTCTTTTTCTTTTTTTCAGAGACAGAGAGAGAGTCAGAGAGAGGGATAGACAGGGACAGACAGACAGGAACAGAGAGAGATGAGAAGCATCAATCATTAGTTTTTCGTTGCGCGTTACGACACCTTAGTTGTTCATTGATTGCTTTCTCTTATGTGCCTTGACCACAGGCCTTCAGCAGACCAAGTAACCCCTTGCTGGAGGAAGCGACCTTGGGTTCAAGCTGGTGGGCTTTTTGCTCAAACCAGATGAGCCCACACTCAAGCTGGCGACCTTGGGGTCCTCTGCATCTCAGTCCGACGCTCTATCCACTGCACCACCACCTGGTCAGGCTCCAGGGCCTCTTTCTTCAGAAGAATAGCATGAACTTACTACAGAGTATCTAGGTTTCCCTCTTACTAAAGCAGAAGTTCAAGACTTCATAAGGCCTAGGCACAGTAATCCAAAAATATTACTTTTACCACATTTTATTGGCAAAACAGAACTCAAAACCAGCTCAGTCACAAAGAGTGAAAAAACCACATCTTGATGGGAGGACTAGCAAGCACGTACAGGAATGAAAATATCATTGGCAGCCATATCTACAGAAAATCTACCACTCTGGTAATAAATACTATGTCCTTTAGTTTCATTATGAATGTTGTCCATGGGTTGTTGTTTTTTTTTTGTTTTTTTTTTTTACGTTTTTAAAAAAATTTTATTGATTGATTTTACACAAAGAGGAGGGGGTAGGGACAAGAAGTAGTTGCTTCACTCCAGCTATTCATTGGTTGCTTGTTGTATGTACCTTGGCCAGGCAAGCCCAGGGTTTCGAACTGGCGACCTCAGCATTCCAGGCTGGTGCTCTCTCTACTGTGTCTCCACAGGCCAGGAGTATCTACGGGTTTTGATTTTGCTATCTGGTTGCTCTGTCTGTATGTTGGCATGAAGAGAGATTTAAAAACTGCTTTGCTGCTACCATGTTCCAAGCATCCCTTCAAATTTTTAAAAATTGGCACAGAAAAGAACAGAAATTTTGGGTGAAGGTAGAATGAAGAAGTAAAAACATTCTAAATGGTTTATTCTTCTGAGAAATTAAAAGTAAAATGCAAATAATGCATTTGTGTGTGTTTGTGTTTAATATCCCAGTAGAGATAATTTTAATCATGTTTATAGGTAATGGAAGGATAATCACCAGCAGAATTGATAATCAGAGCTGAACTGAAAAATTACTAATAAAAGAAGAATGAACAGAAATTTGACAGAGATAACAAGTGCAAGGAAATTGAAAAGGAGTAAACAACCAGAAAGTAGAAAAAAGAAAAGCAGTTCTTGATGGAAGCCACCAGACCATGCATATCATTAACAAATAAATTGGACTGGGTTCTCCTATAACAGACTGTGAAATTGGGTTAAAACCAAAAGCTGTGTGCCTGACCAGGCGGTGGCACAGTGACTAAAGCATCAACCAGAACATTGAGGTCTTAGGTTCAAAGCCCTGAGGTTTATGGCTCTGAGCACATGCTCATCAGCACAGGTCACTGGCTTGAGCAGGGGATCATCCACACGATCCCAACTGGCATGAAAAGCCCAAAGTCACTGGCTTGAGCAAGGGACACTGACACAGCCCTGGTCAAGGCACATATGAACAACTAAAGTGAAAGCAACTATGAGTTAATGCTTCTCACCCTCTCTCTCCCTTCCTCTCTCTCTCACTCTCACTCTCAAAAAAATTTTAAAAATATAAAAGAGACATTGTGCATTCAATTGGCCTGACCGGGCAGTGGCACAGTGGACAGAGCATCAGACGGGGACGCAGAAGACCCAAGTTCGAAACCCAAGGTCTCTGGTTTGAGTGTGGGCTCATCTGGTTTGAGCAAGGCTCGCCAGCTTGAGCCCAAGGTCGCTGGCTTGAGCAAGGGGTCACTTGTTCTGCTGTAGCCCTCTGGTCAAGGCACATATGAAAAAGCAATCAATGAACAACTAAGGTGCTGTAATGAAGAATTGATGCTTCTTATCTCTGTCCCTTCCTGTCTGTCTGTCCCTATTTGTCCCTCTCTCTGTCTCTCTTTGTCTCTGTCACACACAAAAAAAAATTCAATTGTCTAACTTTGCATCAGAGAAATGGTTCATTAATACATTTTTTAAAGTAGGGTTTTGACAGGAGTTCTGCCACTGCTGCTGCCTCTGTCTACACCACCACCACACCACCCAATACCATCTGTTCACTTCCCTATCTGAGGGTGCTACGAGGCCATGCACATGCTACTGACTGACCAAGGTCAGAGCTGGAAGGAGGAGGTGGTGACCACGGAGAGCAGGCTGTAGGACTCACTCAAGGCCTACTGTCTATATGGGCTTTCCAAGTTCCAGGATGGAGACCTCACTCTGGACCAGTCTAATGCCATCCTGCCACACCTTAGTTGCACTCCTTTGGGCTGTATGGAAGGACCAGCAGAAGTCAGCCCTGGTGGACGTGGTGAATGACGACGTGGAGGACCTCCACTGCAAATACATCACCCTCATCTACACCAACTACAAGGCTGGCAAGGGGGACTATGTGAAAGGATTTCCCAGGTACCTGAAGCCTTTTGAGACCCTGATGTCTCAGAACCAGGGAGGCCAAAGCCTTCATGGTGGGCAACCAGATCTCCTTCACAGACTATAACCTGCTGGAATTGCTGCGGAATCACCAGATCCTGCCCTTGGCTGTCTGGAATGCAAGCTCAAGGTCTTCCTGGCCTCCTCATGCCCAACATGTGAACCTCCCTATCAATGGCAATGGGAAACTGGGAGTGCTCGTGGCACCCTTAGCAGGAGACAGGGCTGCCTTCCTCCCTTTCCCCAAGACCAATAAAATTTTCAAGAGAGAAAAGGAGAAAAAGCAAGGCTTTGAAGGATTACATTCTCTGATAAGACACAATAAAAGCAGAAATAAATTAAAATATTACCAAAATATCTTAACCACCTGGAAATAAAGAAATATTTTCCTAAATAAATCAAGATGAAATGGGTCTATGTTATATAAACTCTACTAGTCCATAGAGAAGATGAAAATTTACCAAAATATTTTATAAAAGGAGAAAAACCTTAATACCAAACAAATATAGTCCTCAAAATAAAAGATAATTAGAGACAATCTTTCATAAATATAGATAAAATTTTCTAAATAAAATGCAGCATATCAAATCCAACTGTCTTAAGAAAAAATACACCATAACCATTAAGATGATTCCAGGATTAACATTTGTAAATCAATCAACATAACTCATTACACCAACACTTTAGAAAAGCCACATAATGCTATTAATGAATACAAAAAGTATATGATACAATTTCTTTATTTATTTATTAATTTTTTTTTGAGAGAAAGATCGACAGGAAGGAAGAGAAATGATGAGAAGCATCAATTGTTAGTTGTAGCACTTTAGTTGTTCATTGATTGCATCTCATATGTGCCTTGATTGAGCTTAGTGGCTACTGTATAGGACAGCTGATACAGTGAAAATAGAAGAAATAATTACATCAAATATTGGATAAAAGAGATAATATAATATTTTCTATATCTGATATGATTATACAATTAGAAAACCTGAGAGACTATACTATGAAGCTACCAGAATTGGTAGGTAGTTTTATTATTATTATTATTGATTGACTGATTTTAGAGAGAAAAGAAAGAAGAGAGAGAGAGAGAGAAACATTGATCTTTATGTTCCTGTATGTGCTCTGATCAGGAATCAAACCTGCAACCTTTTTATCTTTGGATAATGCTCTAGTAGGTAGTTTTGATAAGGAACTGGGTATAAGATATAATTATAAATGAGTACTTTCTCTCTGGTGTTTTTTTTGTTTTTTTTTTGTTTTTTGTTTTTTTTTTTAGTGAGAAAGAGAGGGAGAGAAAAAGAGAGCCAGAGACAGAAACAGAAACAGGAAGGGAGAGAGATGAGAAGCATCAACTATGTAGCTGTTTACTTTAGTTGTTCAATGATATTGCGGGGGGGGGGGGGCTCCAGCTGAGCCAATGACTCTTGCAGCTAGGACTTTGGGCTCAAGCCAGCGACCTTGGTTCAAGCCAAAGACCATGGGATCCTGTTGATGATCCCACGCTCAAGCCAGTGACCCTGTGCTCAACCTGGATGCGCCTGTGCTCAAGCTGGCAACCTCGGAGTTTCCAACCTAAGGCCTCAGGGTCCCAGGTGGATGCTCTATCCACTGCACCACCACCAGTCAGGTGGTACTTTCTTTCTATACTAGCAGTAAGCAGATAGGAGTAGCAAAAATAAGCCTTAACAATGACAACAAAAATATTATAAATAGCCCTGGCTGGGTAGTTCAGTTGGTTAAAGCATTGTACTAATACACCAAGGTGGGTACATACAAGAATCAACCAATAAATGCATAGATGGGTGGAACAACAAATCTACGTTTCCCTCTCTCTCTCTCTCTCCCTCCCTCCCCCTTTCTCTCTCTCTCTCTCTTGCTCTAAAAATAAATAAATAAATACAATTTATTTTAAAATTATAAATGCCTAATAATAAATTTTACAATAAAAGATAATGAACTTATAAGAAGACTGTAAAATATCATTTCAGTATATAATACAAGACATGATCAAATAGAGACACATGTAAAAAGCATTAAATCTCTCCAAACCATTATTTTACTATAATACAATTCAACTCAAAATCACAATACTTTTGTTTTGTTGGGGTTTGGGGGGGCAAAGGATAGTATTAACTTTAAAATTTGATAAAATAATTTTAAACTTCAGAGTTCCTAAAATAATAAATTTTCAAGAACAAAACTTCTTTGAAATTAGATTACAGAGTTCCGATGAAATGAAATATATTTGTGACTTTATATTACAGCAATGATATTTAATTCAGTGAAATACTGGGCAATGTGTTCCATAAAAGATCCCAGCTGATAATGGATTTTACCTGAGTCCTGTGACCTTGGTAAATGGGGCAGGTTAAGAAATCCCCTTATTTTTTTGTGTTCCAGAAAATGTCTTACTGCAAAGAACCTCATGTATAAACTTACTCATAGTTGCCCCCCTTCTTTATCTAGAACAAGTCTAGAGATGGACCCTCCAAATTCCAATGCTTAGCCTCATAAACACTGACTAATTGGAACAAAATGCTTGTTAGCTGAACTTTTAGTCAGGCTTCTCTCATTCCTACAGGCTCTTGAACTCTGATTGCCCCCAACCCTGAGCAAGTACACAGAAAAAAAGTGAAAGGTGCCTCCTTCTCAGCTTTTCCTGAGAAACTGCTTATCTCAGCTTGCCTTGTCTTTACCCTGGCTATGAAAGAAAGGCCCTTTTTCTGTTCGGTTATGAGATGCTTACAGATTTCTGAGATGGGAGCTTTCTCCCTATTGCAAAAGTCTTTCTTTCTAATTAGTCTCTTTCTATTTATATCCGGATCTGTTTTTATATGACCCAGCAAAAACAAAACTTGACCTTGACCTCAAGCCACATACCAGAGTTAATTCCAACTAAAGGTTCAAGTAAAAAAAAATTAAAACAATAAAAAAGAAATATTAAGACTATGTTTTTAGGGTGAAGGTATTGAGAAGTACAGATTGGTAGTTACAAATTAGTCATGGAGAAGTGAAGTACAGTATGGGGATTATTGTCAATAGTATTGTAATAACTATGCATGGTGCCAAATGGGTTCTGAAAATATGGGGATGAGAACGCTTTATAAAGTATATGATTGTCTAAACACTAGGCTGAACACCTGAAACTAGTATAAAATAATATTGACTATAAACTGTAATTGAAAAAAATTAATAAAATTTTTCAACAATAAAGTTAGAGGCACACATGCAAAAGATAAAATAAAATGTACTTAATGGGCAATAGGTAAACTATGTGATGTTTATTTAAATGGACTTTTACTACATCTTAAAAATAAAAATCTTTTTAGGACTATTTGGAATGGGGAACGAAGACCATGCAAGACAGGCGATACAGAAGCCAGAAAAGAAAGCTTAGACTCTTCTGATGAGAGAATATTTTGCTGATTACAGATCAAAGGACACATAAAATACAAATGACAAAAACAGGGGGAAAATATTGCAATGCAACTAACAAAGGATTAATATCCTTAATATGCAAATAGTTTCTACAAATTGATAAGAAAAAGAAAATTGGACCAAGGGTTTGAAGCTTGCCAGAAGAGAAAATTGAAATGGTCGACAAACAGAAAAATATCCTCAGTTGCATAAGTACAGTGTGTCCGTAAAGTCATGGTGCACTTTTGACCGGTCACAGGAAAGCAACAAAAGACAATAGAAATGTGAAATCTGCACCAAATTAAAGGAAAACTCTCCCAGTTTCATACCTATTTAGTGCAGTTCGATGTGGGCTCACACACAGATTTTTTAGGGCTCCTTAGGTAGCTATCCCGTATAGCCTCTACAGACTCATCACTGACTGATGGCCTACCAGAACGAGATTTCTCCACCAAACTGCCGGTTTCCTTCAACTGCTTATCCCACCGAGTAATGTTATTCCTATGTGGTGGCGCTTCATTATAAACGCACCGATATTCACGTTGCACTTTGGTCACGGATTTGGATTTAGCGAGCCACAGAACACACTGAACTTTCCTCTGTACCATCCACAACTCCACTGGCATGGCCGTGGGATGCTCCGCTGTATACACGGTGTTACATCATCATCTGCGCATGCGCACATGCTGCCACTCATCCTACAGAAACTGGGAGGGTTTTCCTTTTATTTGGTGCAGATTTCACATTTCTATCATCTTTTGTTGCTTTCCTGTGACCGGTAAAAAGTGCACCATGACTTTACGGACACACTGTAGTTAGGAAAACGCAAATTAAAGCAGTTCAATACTACTAGCCCTCAGACTAGCAAAAGTTAAAAAGAGCATGGACATCCAATGCTAAAGTTTTGCCTTAATGAATTCATATTTTTCTGATAGGAACAGGAACTGTTACAGTCTTTTGGGAAAGTGATTAGGCTGTATCTATTAAACAACAAAATACCCTTACCCACATTTAAAAATAAAACTTCAAAATGTAGGCCCTGGCTGGATGCTCAGTTGGTTGGAGCATCCTCCTGACACACCAAGCTTTCAGATTTGATCCTGGGTCAGAATCAACCAATGAATGCATAAATAAGTGGATCATCAAATTGATATTTCTCTCTCTCTTCCTTCCTTTCTCTCTAAAACAAAACAAAATAAAATAAAATAAAAACTTCAAAACAGGAAGCACAAATTGGCTGGTGCTGTGAAGACTTGACTTAACAATACAGTGGGAGAATCTCCTCACTCACTAAGACATGGAGAAAGCAAAAGAAACTCATCAAGGAGATATACATTTTGAACAGCTCAACGAACAAGCTTGAATCAATAAACACATATGCTAAATACAACTGGAAAATACACTGTCTTTTCCATCAAGAGATGACATGTTTTTGAAAATTGGGCCAGTACTTAAGCCTTGAGGCAAGTTTCAACACATTTAGAAGACACAACATCATTCAAACAGCATTCTCAAAATACAGTGCAATTAGGCTAGAAGTCATTAACATCAGATTAACTTTGTGTTTAAGAGAAAGGGAAAACGTTGTGAGCAACTGTAAAGTTTTCTGCACTCCCTCTTAATTCTTTCTTTGAGTCATTAATTCTGAGAACAGGATGCTGCAGACAGAGGTGCCCAAATTGTAAACTGCTCCTTTCAGCTGCATTTCAACACCTGCGGATCAAAGCCCCACCAGACGTGCAGCTGGCAGCCAGGCACTTTGACTTCCTTCCCCTAGAACTCCTCTCCCTTATAAAACTCCGCTTGTGCCAGGGGACTCTGCTGGGCTGCTCTCCCCGTGGCACCCGCCCGAATAAAGTACCCATCCCGTTGCCCTTTTGGTCTCTAAGCATTTTTACAAGTTCGACAATGGCTTTCGAAATGATTCATAGGTCAATAAGGGGGGAAAGTTACTTGAAATTGAACACTAATGAAAATAAATCAAGACTTGAGTCTTTAGAACTTTAGCCTTAATGTTTATATAAAGAAAACAGAAAGGTCGATTAATCGATTTTGAAACATTGCATGACTTGTCCCATCGCAGATGTTACAGACCCCCTAGTTACTCCTTCCACAAATACTTGATATCTGGCGCTCTATCCCCTCAGCTCCCCGCGCCCAGAGTGGTTAAACTCTCGCTGCCGGCGACTTCCGCTTCCTGGCCTAAATCTGACACGTACTATTCCCCTGGTGGCAACGACCCAGGGTCGGCGACAGCCGAGGAGTCGGCCAGTGCCCTCAGCCGACGGGTGAACAGAGACGCCGTCAGGTGGGCACGAAGCGGCGCCCTGGGCTCGGCGAGCGCCAGCTGCCCGCGCCGAATGGGGGCCGGGGCAGGGGCGGGCCAGTTTGGGGGCGGGCTGCTCAGAGGAACCTTTCCAGCAGGGATGGGGGGGCGGAGGCTGGCGACGGGTGAAGCCGCCATGGGCCCCTGGGGTTACATCTGAGGACCAGCACCTGCATGCTGGGAAGGGACAGCGCCTGGCCTGGGAATCGGCGGCGGCCGCGGACAATGCAGTAGGAGAATTCCGGCTGGCACAGCCCGCGGTCTGGCCCCGTTGGCTACCGGGAAGCACCACAGGGGACGGTCGGGCCGGGACCGACGTCTCTGAGGCTGAACTGACCATCCTTTCAAGATGGCGACTCTGGGAGAGATACTCCCAAGGGAACAGCCATGTTAGTTGCTTGACAAAGTCACTCAGAAAATTTGAAAGCTGACATCTCCAACATGCACACTCACTAAGATGTGACTGCACCCGGTTTAATTGTAGGCGGACGGTCACTTCCCAGGCAACACTGAGCATATGTAGGGTGAAGGAGTCCCTCAAATGCACTTTCAACACTTAGGGCTCCTGGCCTGAGTTTAACAGGGGCAGCGATTGACCGCCAGGAAAGCATTCACATAATGATGGGGGTGTTATGACATAGATTTCATACTTAGTGATGGTTCTCTGGAGGGTGAGTGATGGGACTTCTCTGGGGTCACTTAGGAAGTGTGCAGAGTAAGTGCCAGGGGTCAGAGGGGAAAGTAATGGATAGTGTGTGAGATGAGGGATGGGGAGGTAAGTTAGTGATGGGGAGGTCTGTAGGGGTAAATGGAGAGTTTGTCGTATGAGTGATGAAGAAACTGTGGGGCGAGTATTCTGGGGTCAGTGATGTAGAATTTATTGGGTGAGTCATGGGGTATCTGTGTGGTGAATAATGAGGGTCCTCAGAGGTCACTGGTGGGGATCCTTAGAGGTCATTGAAGGGGTCTGGAGTGTAAGTGATTGGATCTGTGGGATAAGTGATGGAAGTCTGTGTGGTGACTGATAAGGGATTAGTCATGTAAGAAATGGGAATTGAATGGGAACTGTGCCTGACCGAGCGGTGGCGCAGTGGATAGAGCATCAGACTGGGATACGGAGGACCCAGGTTCGAGACCCCGAGGTGCTCAGGCTTGAGCACGGGCTCGGACCCAAGCTCGCTGGCTCGAGCAAGGTGTTACTCGGTCTGCTGAAGGCCCAGGGTCAAGGCACAAATGAGAAAGCAATCAATGAACAACTAAAGTGTCACAATGAAAAACTGATCATTGATGCTTCTCATCTCTCTCCGTTCCTGTCTGTCTGTCTCTATTTATCCCTCTCTCTGACTCTCTCTCTGTTCCTGTAAAAAGAAAAAAAAAGAAATGGGAACTGTGGTGTGAGCCTTAGGATCCCTAGGGTATGAGGGGTGGTCTGTGGGATTAGTGGTGGAGGTCTGTGTGGCAAATAACGGAGGGTCTGTGCAGTGAGTCATAGCATGTTAGAGGGGTAACCAACGGGGCTCTGCAAAATGAATGATGGGTGTTCAGTGGAATGAGTCATGAGGGTCTTTGGGGACATTAATGGGTGGTTTGTAGCATCAATGGTGGAGCGTTTGTGAGGTGGAGTATTGGGGAGTTGATCAGTTAGTGATGAGGACTTTGGGGTGAATGATGCAAGGTCTATGAGGTGTGATGTGGTTTACTGGGTGGGTGGTTAAGGTTTCTATGGTTCCATGGAGTAGGGTGATGCATTTATCTGGAACTAGTGATGGAGAGGCCTATGGAATCAGATATGCCATTTCATGGGGTCAGTGATAGTAGGTCTGAGATAGCGTTGTTTCAAAAATCTACTTTTGACTTTGTTGGTCCTCCTGTATCTTTGTTTTCTGTCATTAATTTCTGCCCTTGATTTCATTATTTTTTTATGTTTTTTTAATTATTTTAAAATTACTAACTGAAGGCTTATCTCATTAATATCCAGTTGCTTTCTTTTATAATGTACTATAAGCATTAAGTTCATGACTTTTTCTCTGAGAACATTTTAGCTCCATGTCCCAAGTCTTGATATGTGACATTTTCACTGTGGTTCACTTTTAATGTTTTCTAATTTCTGTTGTGGTTTTCCCTCTGACCCCTTAGTTATTTAGATATGAAATTTTGATTTCCCAAAAAGTTCAACTTTTTGTTATTGATTTCTCGATTATAGTCAGTGACTTTCATCTGAGTGATTGATTATTAGGTGCAGGAATGGATGTTTTTAAGTTCAATACATACAACCAAATTATTTTCTAAAACTTGCAAAATTGGAACTCCCAGCAGCAACATATAAAATGATTCATTCCAAGATCATCTATCTCCCACACTGAATGTTAGTGCTTTAAAATTTTTCCCATTCTAAGAGCCAAACACAAGGATCTCTAGCTTTTTTTCTTCTTCATTTTCCAAGTGAGAGGAGGGGAGATAGAAAGACAGACTCTCGTATGTGTCTCAAGCGAGATCCACCCACCAACCCCCGTCTGGGGCCAGTGTTCTGTCCATCTGGAGACATGCTTACAACCAAGGATTTTTTAGCACCTAAAGTGGAGGCTCCACAGAGCCATCCTTAGCACCCAGGCCGGGTCGATGTGCTCCAACCACTCGATCCATGACTGCGAGAAGGAAAGAGAGAGAAAGAGAGGAGGGGAGGGATAGAGAAGCAAATGGTCTCTTCTCTTGTGTGCCCTGATGGGAATTGAATCCAGGACCTCCACATGCTGGGCGATGCTCTACCACTGAGCCAACCAGCCAGGGCCATCTAGCTTATTTGGATGTGCATTTTCCTGACAACTATTGGTTGAACATGTTTTCCTCTTTATTGGTCATTGAAATGTATTTAAAAAATTTTTTATATCCTTGACTCTTTTTTTCCTTTGGGTGGCTTGTCTTTGTACTAATTTGTAAATATTAACCTTGTGTCATTTCTTGTAATTATATTTCCTTTATCTCTTTATATCTTGATTTTTATAAGGTGGCTTCACATATAATTAGAAAGAATAATCATCTGATTAGATATATGTCTTTATCCTTTACAGGTTCTGAGTGTCTTGTCTTGACTAGTGAGTTCTCCCACTTCATGCTTAAACAAATATATGCCTTAAATTTAACATTTTATGGTTTTAATTTTTAAATATTACTTTTAATGCAATTCAAAGTTATCCTAGTGTGTGGTGTGAGATAGGATCAACATTTGTATTTTCCATTTGCTGGAAAATTTGCCAGCACCATTTTTAAAAAAATTTTTAAAGATTTTATTTATTCATTTTTGAGAGGAGAGGGGGAGGGAGAGAGAGAGAGAGAGAAGGGGGAGAAGCAGAAAGCATGAACTCCTATATGTGCCTTGACCAGGCAAGCCCAGGATTTCGAACCAGCAACCTCAGTGTTCTGGGTCAATGCTTCATCCATTGGGCCAGCACAGGTCAGACCCAGCACCAATCATTTAATGCAGGGGTCTCAAACTCAACTCAGCATGTGGGCCGCAGAGCAAGATCACAGCCGTTCGGCGGGCCGCACTAGGTCTACAAAAGGCAACTGTTACGCAACACTTTTCTCACTGCAGTTGAAAACAAAAAAAAATCAGTACAACAAGCACAATCGTACATGCAGTTTACTCAGTGTAACAAAACGATCAGAAACTGTAGTTCGCATCACAACTGCTGTTAACTAAGCTAATATCTAGCTAGGATGCTAGAGAAATGAAAAATACAAGTAGGCTCCTAGGCTTACTTAATTTTATCCAAAATATTTTGAACTTCGTGGATTAGTCTGCGGGCCGCACAAAATTGTTCGGCGGGCCGCATGCAGCCCGCGGGCCGTGAGTTTGAGACCCCTGATTTAATGACTACCCTTTTCTAACTCAATTAAATGCCACTTTTGTTACATAAATTTCCAAATGCATATTGTTCTATTTCTGAACTCTATTCCTTTTTTTGTTTGTTTTTGTTCTTTTGTTTTTCTTCCTTTTTTCCTTTTATTGTATTATTATTATTATTATTATTGGTGAACTCTATTTCTTATTCTGATATATTTATCTATACCCTTTAAAAAATTTTATCGATTTTAGAAATACTTTGATTATTGAATAATGCTAGTGCCCTCACTGTTCTTTTTCTTTTTTTGGTTTTCTTTAATATTCTTTAGCATTTATTCTGACATGAATATTAAAACCACTTTATTTTGATTCAAAAACAACCATTAAAACTATAATAGGGGCCCTGGCCGGTTGGCTCAGCAGTAGAGCGTCGCCCTGCCGTGCAGGGGACCTGGGTTCGATTCCCGGCCAGGGCACATAGGAGAAGCGCCCATTTGCTTCTCCACCCCCCCCCCTCCTTCCTCTCTGTCTCTCTCTTCCCCTCCCGCAGCCAGGGCTCCACTGGAGCAAGGATGGCCCGGGCGCTGGGGATGGCTCCTTGGCCTCTGCCCCAGGCGCTAGAGTGGCTCTGGTCGCGGCAGAGCGAGGCCCCGGAGGGGCAGAGCATCCGCCCCCTGGTGGGCAGAGCGTTGCCCCTGGTGGGCGTGCCGGGTGGATCCCGGTCGGGCGCATGTGGGAGTCTGTCTGACTGTCTCTCCCCGTTTCCAGCTTCAGAAAGAAAGAAAAAAAAAAAAAGAAAAAAAAAAAGAAAATAATCTATCAATTTTTGTAGTTTCATTTTCTTTTGTATTTTATTTTCTATCTAATTCCATTAGCAAATTCTCATGTGAACTCGTTTCTTTTTATAGTATCTCAGTTTTAATTTTTTTTATTTTTAAGATTTAGAGTTTCCCTTTTCTTTATCTTTTCAAACCCTTGTGTTGAGGGCTGACTTTCAATAGATCGCGGCGAGGGAGCTGCTCTGCTACGTAGGAAACCCCGACCCAGAAGCAGGTCGTCTATGAATGATTTAGCACCAGGTTACCCACAAACGTGCATTGCGTGATGGGCGAGGGGGCGGCCCCCTTTCTCAGTTTTTCTATGTATAATAACCATATCACATCCAATTAACAATGATACTCTTCCTTTCAAATATTTATTCTGATTACCTCATCTTCTCCTATTGCATTAGCTAGAGCTTTCAGAACAATGGTGAGTGACACTTGATAGAAGGTGTCCTTATCTGTTGCTAATTTGAAAATGAAAAGTGTTTATTCATTCATTCATTCATTCAACAAACATTTATTAAGTACCCTCACTTGCCAGATACTAGATTTGAAATCCTGTATGGCCATTTACTATCTACATGGTTTTTCCCCTCCTTTTCTAACAGCTTTGTTAATATAATTCACCTACCATAAACTTCACCCATTTAAAGCTTATACAATTCGGCCCTGGCCGGCTGGCCCTGGCCGGCTGGCCCTGGCCGGCTGGCTCAGCGGTAGAGCGTCGGCCTGGCGTGCGGGGGACCCGGGGTTCGATTCCCGGCCAGGGCACATAGGAAATGCGCCCATTTGCTTCTCCACCCCCCCCCCTTCCTCTCTGTCTCTCTCTTCCCCTCCCGCAGCCAAGGCTCCATTGGAGCAAAGATGGCCCGGGCGCTGGGGATGGCTCCTTGGCCTCTGCCCCAGGCGCTAGAGTGGCTCTGGTCGCAGCAGAGCGACGCCCCGGAGGGACAGAGCATCGCCCCCTGGTGGGCAGAGCGTTGCCCCTGGTGGGCGTGCCGGGTGGATCCCAGTCGGGCGCATGCGGGAGTCTGTCTGACTGTCTCTCCCGCTTCCAGCTTCAGAAAAAAAAAATAAAGCTTATACAATTCAGTGTTGGTTTTTTGGGGGGTTTTTGTTTTGTTTTGTTTTTTTTTAACAGAGGCAGAGATAGACAGGGACGGAGAGAGATGAGAAGCATCAATCAATCATCAGTTTCTTGTTGCGCATTGCGACTTCTTAGTTGTTCATTGATTGCTTTCTCACATGTGCCTTGACCGCGGGCCTTCAGCAGACCGAGTGAACCCCTGCTGGAGCCAGGGGCCTTGGGTACAAGCTGGTGAGCTCTTTGCTCAAGCCAGATGAGCCCACGCTCAAGCTGGCGACCTCGGGGTCTCAAACCTGGGTCCTTCCGCATCCCAGTCCGACGCTCTATCCACTGCGCCACCACCTGGTCAGGCAATTCAGTGGTTTTTAGTATGTTCCTAGAGCCATCCCAGTGCCCAGGATCGATGATGTGCTCCAATCAATTGAGCCATGGCTGCAGGAGGGAAAGAGAGAGAGAGAGAGAGAGAGAGAGAGAGAGAGAGAGAGAGAGAAGGGGGGGGCGGGGGACAAAGCAGATGGTCACCTCTCCTGTGTGCCCTGACCAGGAATCAAACCTGGTACTTCCACACACCGTGTCAATGCTCTGCCACTGAGCCAACTGGCCAGGGCTGGCCAATTTATTTAGAATTTATGCCACATAAGCTTGTGCCAGTTTTAAAAAGAAATTCAGGAAATTTCTATCTTTTTATATGTTAAAATGGCATATAAATTGTCTTCTTTAAAGTTTAGCTATAGACCTTGGCTGGGTGGCTCAGTGTATAAAGCATCAACCCGTGCACCAGAGGTTGCAGTTTGAGCCCTAGTCAAGGCACCTATGAGGAATAATCAATGAGTACACAACTAAATGGAACAACTGAGAAGAGAGAGGGAAACAATGAGCTGAAGCTTTCTCTCTCTCTCTCTCCCATTCTCTTTCCACCCTTACTCTCTTTCCATTTCGTTCACTTGCTCTTAAATCAATGGAAAATTAAAAAAAAAAAGTTTAGCTAGCTACAAACATTTAGAACTGGTGCCATTTTAAATGGTTAATTTTAATTATTTCCTTTTCTCTGATTACTGATCTTCACAGATTTTTACTTTTGGGGGATTAATTTTGGTAATTTATGTTTTCTGAGGATTTAATATTTTCATTGAGCTGAACATAATGCTTAAATTATTTTGATCACTTCCACATCTGTGGGAATAGCTTCTTTTTCATTCCTAAACTATGTGAATATGTGTGTGTGTGTGTGTGTGTGTGTGTGTATTTTTTTTTCTTCTCTATCAGGTTTGTCATAAATATACTGTTCACAGCCTGACCAGGCTGTGATAGAGCATGGATAGAGCATCGGACTGGGACGCAGAGGACCCAGGTTCGAAACCCCAAGGTCGCCAGCTTGAGCCCAAGGTCACTGGCTTGAGCAAGGGGTCACTCACTCTGTAGCAACACCCCCCCCCAGTCAAGGCACATATGAGAAAGCAATCAATGAACAACTAAGGAGCTGCAATGAAGGATTGATGTTTCTCATCTCTCTCCCTTCCTCTTTTCTGTCCCTCTCTGTTTCTGTCACACACACACACACACACACACACACACACACACACACACAAATATATATATGTATACAGCTCACAAAAATTAGGGGATATTTCAAAATGAATATGAAGTGATAAAATATCCTCTAATTTTTGTGAGCAGTATATTTTCATTTTCTAATATCTTAGGTTTAACACTTAGTTAATTTATCTTTGACATTTCTTTTTCTTTTATTTTAAAATAATTTTATTGAATTTATTAGGGTAACACTAGTTAACATAACAATGCAGGTTTCAGGTGCCCAATTCTACAACACACCGCATACACCGTATTTGTGCTCACCCCCCTAAGTCACGTCTTTGTCCATCACCATTTCTGTCCCCATACCCTCTTCCACTTCCTCTCCTCCTGGCAATCACCACACTGTTGTCCTCGTGTCCACGAGTTTTTTTGTCCTTTTTTGCTCTATCCCTTCACCTCTCTCACCCAGCCCTCCTACACCTCCCCCATAGCTGTCAGCCTGCTTTCTATGTGTGAATCTGTCTCTATTTTGCTTGTTGGTTCATTTGATTCATTAGATTTCACATATGAGTGAAATCATATGGTACTTGCCTTTCTCTAACTGGTTTATTTCACTTGGCATAATGATCTCCAGGTCCATTCATGTTGTCACAAATGGTAAGATTTCCTTTTTTTTTATTTATTCATTTTTTAGAGATGAGAGAGAGAGACAGACAGAGAGAGAGAGAGACAGGAGAGAGAGAGAGAAGGGGGGAGGAGCTGGAAGCATCAACTCCCATATGTGCCTTGACCAGGCAAGCCCAGGGTTTCGAACCGGTGACCTCAGCATTTCCAGGTCAACGCTTTATCCACTGCGCCACCACAGGTCAGGCAAGATTTCCTTTTTTATGGCCACATAGTATTCCATTGTGTAAATGTACCACTGCTTTTTTTTTTAAGATTGTATTTATTCATTATAGAGAGGGGAGAGAGAAAGAGAAAGAGAGAGAGAGAAGGGGGGAGAAGCAGAAAGCATCAACTCCCATATGTGCCTTGACCAGGCAAGCCCAGGGTTTTGAACCGGCAACCTCAGCGTTTTCAGGTTGACGCTTTATCCACTGCGCCACTACAGGTCAGGCCTTTTTTTTTTAAAGATTTTATACCACAGCTTTTATATCCATTCATCTACTGATTGGCATCTGGACTGTTTCCAGATCTTGACTATTGTAAATAATGCTGCAATGAACATAGGGGTGCATATATTCTTTTGAATTAGTGTTTCAAGCTTCTTGGGATAAATTCCCAGAAGTGGGAATGATGAGTCAAAAGGCAGTTCCATTTTTAATTTTTTGAAATAACTCCATACTTTCCACAGTGGCTGTACCAATCTTTATTTCCACCAATAATAGTGCATGAGGGTTCCCTTTTCTCCACATCCTCACCAGCAGTTGTTGTTTGTTGATGTATTGATGAAAGTCATTCTGACAGGTGTGAGGTGATATCTCATTGTGGTTTTAGTTAGCAGTTCTCTGATGATTAGTGACATTGAGCATCTTTTCATATGTCTGTTGGCCATCTGTGTGTCCTCTTTAGGAAAGTATCTATTCAGGTCTTTGTCCATTTTTTAATTAGATTGTTTGGTTTCTGATGTTGAGTTTTATAAGTTCTTTATAAATTTTGGATATTATTCCCTTATCAGATGTTATCAACTAATATGTTCTACCATTCAATGGGTTGTCTTTTCATTTTGTTGATGGTTTCCTTTGCTGTGCATAAACTTTTTAGTTTGATGTAGTCCTACTTGTTTTTCTTTCATTTCCCTTGCCCAAGGAGATACCGTATTTTTCTCTCCATAAGACGCACTTTTTCCCCCCAAAAGTGGAGGGGGAAATGCCCGTGTATCTTATGGAGTGAAAAATATGGTATTTTATTAAATATTTTAACACACCATTTGGTTCAGAATATTTTTTTTCTTATTTTCCTCCTTAAAACCCTAAGTGTGTCTTATGGTCAGGTGCATCTTATGGAGTGAAAAATACGGTATATCAGAAAAAAATATTGCTATGAAAAATGTCTGAGATTTTACTGCTTGTGTTTTCTTCTAGGATTTTTATAGTTTCATGTCTGTTTCATGTTTCACTCAGGGCTTTTAACTAAAATTCCCCAATCCAAGTCATAGAGGGTTCAAGGTTAAATGGGTGATTCCTTACATGCCCCCTCATCAAGGCTCATATGAGAAGCACATATAGTTTCATGTCTTTAATCCTTTTTGAGTTTATTCTTATGTATGGTGTAAGAAAGTGGTCTAGTTTCAATTTTTTTTCCACTTATCTAATTTTCCCAATGCCATTTATTGAATAGACTGTCTTTACAACATTGTATGTTCTTGCCTCCTTTGTCAAATATTGATCATAGGTGTTGGTTGGTTTCTGGGTTCTCTATTCTGTTCCATTGACCTATATGTCTGTTTTTATGCTAGTATCATGCCGCTTTGGTCACTATGACCTTGTACTATAGTTTTATATTAGGTAGCATGAGTTCTTGAATTTTGTTCTTCTTTCTCAAGATTGCTGTGGCTATTCAGGGGTTTTTTTGTGGTTCTATAAAAATTTTGGAATATTTGTTCTAGTTCTGTGAAATACACCATTGCTCTCTAATAGGAATTGCATTGAATCTATAGATTGTTTTGGGTAATATGGATGTTTTAATGATGTTAATTCTTCCTATCCATGAACATAGTGTATGCTTCCACTTGTTTGTATCTTCTTCAATTTCTTCCTTTAGTGCAGCGGTTCTCAACCTGTGGGTCGCGACCCCAGTGGGGGTCAAACGACCAAAACACAGGGGTCGCCTAAAGCCATCGGAAATACATATTTTATTTAAAAATGTATGTATACAAATAAATGTATGTATTTTCCGATGGCTTTAGGCGACCCCTGTGTTTTGGTCGTTCAACCCCCACCGGGGTCGCGACCCACAGGTTGAGAACTGCTGCTTTAGTGTCTTATAATTTTCTGAGTACAGGTCATTTCCCTCCTTGGTTAAATTTATTTCTAGGTATTTTATTCTTTTGAATCAGTTGTGAATGGGATTGTTTTCTTGGTTTCCCTTTCCGATTGATCATTATTGGTGTATAAAAATGCAACTGATTTCTAGATATTTATTTTGTGTCTTGCTACTTCACTGAATTCATTTATCAATTCCAGTAGTTTATGATGTTAGTTGTGTGTTTGTCATAGATGGCCTTTGTTATGTTGATGTATGTACCCCCGATTCCCACTTTGCTGAGAGTTTCTAACATAAATGGGTGCTGTTTTTTAAAAATTTTATTTATTTATTTATTTTAAGTGAGAGAGAAATAGGAAGGACGATGAGAAGCATTGACTCATAGTTGCTACACTATAGTTGCTCATTGATTGCTTCTCATATGTGCCTTGATGGGGGGGCATGTAGGGAATCACCCATTTAACCTTGAACCCTCTAGATAACCTGAATTGGGGAACTTTAGTTAAAAGCTCTGAGAGAATGTCTCTTGGATGAAAACACCAAAGAACTGTGTGAGTGAGTGACCTTTGTGCAAATACAAAGGAATGCATGTGAACGGGCTTGGGCTTTAGAAAATTAGCCTAGAAGTTCTAGATTGCCCCTTCCTTTGTGCTTGTTAATTAGCAAAAGAAAAAGAATGTGCTGACCCAAATTAGCTCTTTCTCCATGTCAGCAAAATGGCCACTAGTCATTTTTCCCCTTATCACCTGGCCTCCCTCCTTTGTAATCCATTATCTCTATTCTGCTTCTTTTTTTTTTTTTTTTTTTTTTTTTTTTTTACAGAGATAGAGTCAGAGAGAGGGATAGATAGGGACAGACAGACAGGAACGGAGAGAGATGAGAAGCATCAATCATTAGTTTTTCGTTGCGCGTTGCGACTTCTTAGTTGTTCATTGATTGCTTTCTCATATGTGCCTTGACCGCGGGCCTTCAGCAGACCGAGTAACCCCTTGCTGGAGCCAGCAACCTTGGGTCCAAGCTGGTGAGCTTTTTGCTCAAGCCAGATGAGCCCGCGCTCAAGCTGGCGACCTCGGGGTCTCGAACCTGGGTCCTTCCGCATCCCAGTCCGATGCTCTATCCACTGCGCCACCACCTGGTCAGGCTCTATTTTGCTTCTGATCAATAAAAGCTAAGGGAGAAGGAAATTCAGGAGGTCTTCTTTGCCTTCCATGGCAGGCCTTCCCTTCCCCTTCTTCTCTTCCTCTTGACACAATTTTGTGTCTTGAGTAGGTTTCTTCCACGCGACCCTGGTAGTTCCCAGCTGGCTGGAGTACTACAGGGGAAGGTGCTACAGCAAGCCAGCAACCTTGGGCTTCAAGCCAATGACCATGGGATCATGTCAATGATCCCATGCCCAAGCCAGAGACCCTGTGCTCAAGCTGGTAAGCCTGTGCTCAATCTGGATCAGCCCACACTCAAGCTGGCAGCCGTAGAGTTTCAAACTTGGGACCTCAGCATCCCAAGTCAATGTTCTATTTACTGTTCCACCACCAGTCAGGCAATGGGTGCTGAATTTTATCAAATGCTTTTTCTGCATTTATTGATATGATCCTGTGATTTTTATGCTTCATTTTGTTTATGTGGTATAATCACATTTATTGATTTACAGATGTGACAACTTTGCATCCTGGAATAAATCCCACTTCATCATGGTGTATGACCTTTGTAATGTATTGCTGGATCCAGTTTGCTAATATTTTGTTGACGATTTTAGCATCTGTTCATCAGGGATATTAGCCTATAATTTTCTTTCTCTGTGGTGTCTTTACCTGGTTTTGAAATTAAGATAATGCTGGCCACATAAAATGAGCTTCGGAATCTTCTCTCCTCTTGAATTTTTCAGAATAGTTTGAGAAGTATAGGAGTTAATTCTTCCTATACTTTGATGAAATTCACCTGTGAAGCCATCTGGTCCAGAACTATGTTGGGAGTTTTTTGATTGCTGCTTTAATTTTACTGGCTATAATCTGTCTATTCAGATTTCCTCATTCTTCCTAATTCAGTTTTGGAAAATTGTATATTTCTAGGAATTTATCCATTTCATCCAGATTGTCCAATTTGTTGGCATATGGTTGTACATAAAATTTTCTTACACTCTTTTGTATTTCCTTCGTGTCTGTTGTTACTTCTCCTCTTTCATATCTGATTTATTTATTTGGGTTTTCTTTTTTTTGTTGATGAGTCTGGTTAAAGGTTTGTTGGTCCTGTTTATCCGTTCAAAGAACCAACTCTTGGTTTCATTGATCTTTTGTATTTTATTTTTAGTCTCTTATTTCATTTATTTCTTTCCTGACATTATTTCCTTCCTTCTACTCATTTTGGGTTTTGTCTGCTGTTCTTTTTCAAATTCTTTAAAATGTAAGATTATATTCCTCATTTGAAATTTTTCTTGTTTCTTGAGATAGGCCTATACTGCCATAGATTTCCCTCTTAGCACTGCTTTGATTGTGTCCCATAGATGTGGGTTGTTGTGTTCTCATTTTCATTGATTTGAAGGTATCTTATGAATTGTTTCTTGATCTCACTGTTAATCCATCCATATAGTAGTTTAATAATATGTTGTTTAGCCTCCATGTTTTTGTATGGGGTTTTTGTGTGTGTGATTAATTTCTAGTTTTATACTATTATAGTGAGAGAAGATAATTGATATGATTTCAATCTTCTTAAATTTATTGAGACTTCTTTTTATATCCTAACATGTGGCCTCTCTTAGAAAATGTGTACTTGAAAAGAATGTATATTCTGCTGGTTTGAGGTGAAATGCTCTAAAACTATCAATTAAATCCACATGACCTAATGTGTTATTTAAGGCCACCATTTCCTTATTGATTTTCTATCTGGATGATCTATCCATTGATGTTGGTGGGGTGTCAAAATCCCCTACTAAGACTATTGCTGTCAATCTTTCCCTTTATGTCTAGCAAGATTTGTTTTACATATTTAGGTGCTCCTATATTGGGTGCATAAATGTTTACCAAGTTTATCTTCTGTTGTTGGATTGTTCCCTGTTGGTCAAATAAGTTTGTAAATATGGTGTGTATGTTTGCTCATTTATAGTTTGCATTGAGTGTGGGAGACAGGCTGTAAGCTGGCAAAGTCCTTATAGCCTAAGACTAAGCCTTTTCCACCCTTTTAACACTAAGATCGTTTCAGTATCCTTCTAATACTAAGATCTTCTCAAACTAAGCTTTTCCCCATACCCTTGACTGTTGCATGATGGGGAGTGGTGCACTCTTATGAAGAATCCCATTTATGCCTCAGATAAGTGGCTTTGTATCAGAGACTTCCTTATTTGTATATTAGCTTAAAGGCTTTTTCTACACTATAAAATAAAGCAGACCAGGGGCTCTCTCTCTCTCAGTTCCTGCCATCAGCATTGCAGAGGCCTCCCTGATCCCTTGCCCTCCATGGGAAAAGCAGGTTTTCTGCTTTTCCCTTGGATTTGCTTGTGGCTTGCCTGTCTAGGTAAGACACCAATAAACAGAATGGCCCACCATCCTCCGACTCCACCATTTCTTTACCATCTGCCCAAATTCAATGAGAACCTGCATGTGAATGGCCACGATGGCGGCCCCTGGCCATACATTCCCTTTATCATTATGTAGTGTCCTTCTTTGTCTCTTAGTATAGCTTTAGTTTTAAAGTCTATTTTGTCAGATGTAGGTATTGCTACCCTAGATTTTTTTTTTAATTTCCATTTGCATGAAATATCTTTTTCCATCCCTTTACTTTTCCTGTGCATCTTTTATTCTGAGGTAGGTCGCTTGTAGACAGCATATATATGAGTCTTGCTTTCTTATCCATTTAGCCACCCTATGTCTTTTGATTGGAGCATTTAAGCCGTTTACACTTAAAGTGATTATTGATAGTTATGTATTTGTGACCATTTTTTTCTTTAATTTTGTTCCTCTCCTCCCCTTCTTTTTCTTAAAGAAGGTCCTTTAACATTTCTTGTAATGTTGGTTTCATGATAACAAACTCCTTTGGTTTCTTCTTGTCTGGGAAGCTCTTTATTTCTCCTTCAATTTTAAATGATAGTTTTGCTGGCTAAAGTCATCTTGTTTATATGCCCTTGCTATTTATCACTTTGACTATTATATGCCAGTTCCTTCTGGCCTGAAATGGTTCTGTTGGGAAATCAGCTGACAGTCTAATGGGAGTTCCCTTGTAAGTCAAAAACTTCTTTTATCTTGCTACTTTTAAAATTGTCTCTTTGTCTTTAACCTTTGCCAACATTTTAATTATCATAATTAATTATGATGTGTCTTGGTGTGGGCCTCTTTGGGTCTATCTTGTTTGGGACTCTCTGTGCTTCTTGGTCTTCAGTGTCTTTTTCCTTCATTTTCAGTCATTATTTCTTCAAACAGGTTTCCAATCCCTTGCTCCCTCTCTCCTTCTTTTACCCCTACGATAGGGATGTTTTCACACTTCATGTTGTCCTAAAGGTTCCTTAAACTCTCCTAATTCTTTTTAATTCTTTTTTCTTTGTGTTGCTGTTGGGTGTTTTTTTTCTTTCTACCTTGTCTTCCAAATTGCTGATTCAATCCTCTACTTTATCCAATTCTCTAACACCAACTGAAAGTCCAACAATTCAATTCTGACTTTACATACCTGGAGTTAGCATCAGATCCAACAAGTTAAAGGGATCCATCCCACAAGACTGCCCCCACTTCAGATGCCAGGCACAAGCTTTGAGCCACCTATACTTCTGACTTACTGGCTGTAAATTGGTGGTTCTTATGATCTCCTCCTTAGTTTCAATACTTTGCTAGAATAGGTTACAGAGCTCAGGAAAATGGTTATGTTTACCATTTTATTATAAAGGATACAACTCAGGAACAGCCAAATGGAAGCGATGCATATGGCAAGGTTTGAGGGGAGTGGTACAGAGTGTCTGTGCACTGTGTGGGCACACCTCCCTCCCAGCATGTCTGTGTGTTCAACCTGGAAGCCTGAACCTGATTGTTTAGGAATTTTTATAGAGAACTTTTTTTATATGGAAGTTCCATTATGAAGACACAATTGATTAAATCTTTGGCTTTGGTAATTAAACTCAGTCTCCAGTTTAGGAAGAAGCTGGAGCAGGGCAAAGGGAAGCTGAAAGTTGAAACCCTCTAATCTAGCACTCTAATTACATGATTGATTCTTTGGCAACCAGCCCCCAGCACTGAAGTTATCTAGGAGCCCACTAAGAGTCATTTTATCAGCATAAACTCAGACATGGTTGAAAGGGGCCTGTTAAGAATAACAAACTAACAAAAAATGCTCCTATCACTCAGAAAATTCCAGAGATTGTAGGAGATCTGTGCTAAGAAACAAGGACAGCCTGACCTGTGGGGGCGCAGTGAGTCAAGTGTCAACCTGGAATGCTGAGGTCGCCAGTTCAAAACCTTGGGCTTGCCTACTCAAGGCACATATGGGAGTTGATGCTTCCTGCTCCTCCCCCTTCTCTCTCTCTCTCTCTTTCTCTCCCCTCTCTAAAATGAATAAATAAAAAAAAATCTTAAAAAAAAAGAACCAGGGACAAAGACCCAATATATATTTCTTATTATACTGCATTTCGTCTAGCCCTAGATCCTAAAGATTTTCTTTTATGTTTTTTCCTTTTCTTTAAAATATTTTTTTTAATTTATTGATTTTTCAAGAGAGAAACATCAATCTGTTCATGTATGTGACCTGACCAGGGATGGAATGTGCACCTTTGTGTATCAGGAAAACACTCCAACCAACTGAGTTATCCGGTCAGGGTTGTCTGGTTTTTCTTTAAAAATGTATAGTTTCACATTTAAGTCTATGATCCATTTTGAGTTCATTTTTGTGTAAAAGAGTGAGATTTAGGTTGACATTCTTTTTTAAAGTATTGTTGGCATAAAATACTATATTAGTTTCAGGGGTATAACATAATGCTTCATTATTTTTTTAATTATTTTTTATTTATTCACTTTAGAGGAGAGAGAGAGAGAGAGAGAGAGAGAGAGAGAGAGAGAGAGAGAGAGAAGGGGGGGAGGAGCAGGAAGCTTCAACTCCCATATGTGCCTTGACCGGGCAAGCCCAGGGTTTTGAACCGGAGACCTCAGCATTCCAGGTCAACACTTTATCCACTGCACCACCACAGGTCAGGCCTAATGCTTCATTATTTATTTACCTTACATTGGGATCACCACAGAAAATCTAGTACACCTATGTCACCATACAAAATTATTAAAATATTAGACTATTTTCCCATGTATAATCACATCTCCATGACTTGTTTATTTTATAACTGGAAGTTTGTACTTCTTATTTTCCTTTATCTTTTTCATCCATATCCCCTAAGTTGAAGTTCTTTTTACCTATGAATGTACAATTGTTCCAGCATCATTGAATTGTTTTGCACCTTTGTCAACACTTAAGTGGAGCTATTTCAGAATCCTCTATTCTGTTCCATTGATTTGTGTGTTTATCCCCCTGCCAAAACCACAGTCTTTTTCTTTCTTTTGTCTTTTAAAAATTTTTTTATTGATTGATTTTTTTTTGGGGGGGGAGGAGCAGGAAGCATCAACTTGTTTTGTTTCTCATATGTGCCTTGACCAGGCAAGCCCAGGGCTTTGAACCAGTGACCTCAGCATTCCAAGTCAACACTCCATCCACTGTGCCACCACAGATCAAGCCAAAACTACAGTCTTGATTACTGTACCTATGTAGCTAGCTTTATTATTATTAGAATGATTCTCTCACTTTAGTCTTCTTTGTCTAGACTGGTTTAGGTATTCTAGAGGCTGTGCCTTTCTATATAAATTTTAGCATATGCTTGTTTATGGATGTTGAACATATTCTCTTGTGCTTTTTTGCCCTTTGTATACCCACTTTGGTGAAATGTCTCTATGTCTTTTGCCCACCCACTTTGGTGAAATGTCTCTATGTCTTTTGCCCATTTTCTAATTGGGTTGTTTGTTTCCTCAATGTTGAGTTGGGTTTTTTTGTTTTTGTTTTTCTTTTTTTAAAAAATATGGAATGCTTCACGAATTTGCGTGTCATCCTTGCACAGGGGCCATGCTAATCTTCTCTGTATCGTTCCAATTTTAGTATATGTGCTGCCGAAGCGAGCAGTCAATGTTGAGTTTTGAGAGCATGGTAATTCTTTTTATATATTGATGAATTACACTTGCTAATATTTTGTTAAGAATTTTTGCATCTGTGTTCATGAGAGATGTTGGTCTCTAGTTTTCTTTCTTTTTTTGTACTATCTTTGTCTAGTTTTAGTATCAAGTTTCTTGGAATGAGTTAGGAGAAATACCCTCTTTATTTCACTTAGTAGATTTTCTCAGAGTATTTAAAATTCTCCACTATGCAGTAGTAATAATCTTATTTATTCCAAATACTTAATTACATTATTTTTCTTTATTCAGGATAACTGTATATCAGATGCAAAGATCATTTCTCAAACTTCTTTCTTCTGATTTTGAGGTTTCTATCATAAGTTTATAATTATTTATACCATTCTTTTGAGTATTCTCCTGAGATAGAAATATTGGCATATTATGCTATAAACGTTTTTATGTCTAAAATCATCTGTCTTTTGCTTTGACAGAAAAATGGTATTGAGCAAGGGTGAGTTTAGAATTCTTAGATCTCAGTCACTTTCTCTCAATAATTTGTAGTTTTCTTCTAATATGGCTTCTATTGTTACAAATAAGGAGTCTAGTGCCATTGTGTGTTGTTTCTTCTTGGAAGTATTTTAGGTTTTCTTTTTATTCTTTATATTGAATGCCAAATCTGACTTGAGGTTGATTGTAAGAGAGGATCAATGAGTTAGAGTCCAATAAGATCCAGGACCTATATATGTCATTCATATTGAGACAGTGAGTGACAATCTTGAGGAAACCTTGAAGGAAAATAATTGAGACATCTGTGGATAAGTGACTGAGACGTCTGTAGAAATTCTGAATTTTAATAAGAGTTGGCAATGTAAGTATGTGAAGTCGTTGATTGGTCCATGAAAATTAGTAATTGGGTCACTGAGGTGGTGAATGATTGATTCATCTGGTATTACCATTCTTTGGGAATCAGTTTGTGGAGACTTATAAGAGTAATTGATTGGGATCTAGGTAATTGCACGGCTGTGTGAGTTGATAAGGACTAGAAGATCTATTATTGAGGGTTTTAGGGGAGTCACTGATTCTATATATGGGTTTTGAGTTATAAGGTCCTATAGGTAGTCAGGTTTGTCCCCCAAGGGACCCTAAGCCGATGTTTGGTAGATTTTTTATTGAGGGTATGTTGCCTAGTTTGATGATTATTTGAGGAGCCTATGGAAACCAGTTTATGGCACCTTAAGAATATGCGTTTTTTCTATCTTTGGCATAAGAGGGTGGGCTCTATAAGTTGCTAGAATATACATTGAATTATATGGAAGGTTGGTTTACGCACATGTGACACGGCCACCCTTCAGCTGAAGCATTTTGAAGGCAGCAAGAAACAAAAATAATGTTTATTGTGACTCTGCCTGATATAAAAATACCACATGGCACAGTAGTTAAGAAATGCACTTTGGAGCCAGGCATACCTAGGTTTGAATCTCTGTCCTTCCTCCTAATCTGAGTGACCTTGGGGAAATTTTCTTAGTATTTCTGAATGGTTCTACCTGATGGTAAATGTGAATAATAATAATAAGAGTTCACAGGATGAATATGAGAATTAAATGAGGTACCTAATAAAATATGACTGTCATGTTATAGTAGCAATATTTAATATTAATAGAGTGTATTCCAGGTGCCAAGTAAGAGTAAGTACTTTAGAAGCATCACTTCATTTAACTCTGACCACCATATGAGAGAAGTATTTTTAATTCTGTTTTAAGATGAAGAAAGTCAGGCAAAAGTGACTTCTTCAGAGCTGGAATCAAATCATTCATTTTACAACAAATTTCACAAGTTTTTCCCATATTCTATGCTAATACTTAGTGTTGGTTTCACTGAACTTTTCCACAGTATCCAGCACAGTGAGCCATCACTTGATGCCCCCAGGAAGCATTTCTGGTGTGAATGTAGAATGACTGACCATGTGGACACTTTCTTTTCAGAGTTCCTTGGAGTCCGTGGACCAGACCCCATAGTGAAGGCTGCAGGATCTTCTTTCTGGCCCCAGCATCTCTGGCTGAGTCCACAGGTGCCTGCTTTCAAGCTCCTAGAAAGAGTGGAGTTGTCAGCAAGAGAGCCCCAGGCTGAAGCTCAGCAGAATGCCAACCAACGCAAACTCTCCCCAGCGGACCTCGGCTCTGGCTGCAGAGGGACATAGCAGGTTGTGTGAGGTGAGAAGGGAGAGGACTCCCAGAGGCAGGAATTCACTCCGTAAAGAGACAGTCCTAACCTATCACCAGGGCCTCTGAGCAGAGGCAGATGGGTCACCAGAGCAACAAATTCCTGACTCACTGCCCCTGAGACAAATCACTATCTTCCTGCTGAGAGTAAGCACCACATGGCTGATGTCCCACACTCAGAGTCCTTTGTGTTTCCGTGGGAAATGTGATGTGGCTGGTGGAGGAAAGGTGGGATGGGAGGCTCAACACCACACCTGGAGAGGAAGCAGCTTCCTGCAGGGTGTTGCAGGTGTGTCTAGGTGGAAACAACCACCAGCCCTTAGCAAGGAGATATTACACTGTGGCCCCCTCATACTCCACTGGCTCTGCACAGACACTCAGCTGATCCCCACCAGAACCTCCGTTCCCCCGGTCTCTGGATACTGGCTGATTTCTCCTTATCCTGATATAAGGCAGAAAAATCCCTTTTCTTACGAATTTAGAGGATGGCAAGGTGGTAGGGCAACCACAGTCTCTAGGGCCTTCTAGTTCTTCCTCCATTCAAAGGTGAACAGAATGGCCTGAGAAGGGACATGACTTGTCCTGGTGGCTCAGATTGTGAATTGACAGTACTGGACTGGAACCCCGCCTCCTGAGTGTGCCCTCCACCCTCGCCACACTGCAGCCCAGACCAAGTATCCTACTAAAAGTTCCCCTGGAGATTCTGTAAACAGAGGAAGACAATGAGAGAACCAGACCCCACCAGACAACTGCCTCCTTCAAACCATCCTGTGGATGCTGTCACCTATGGGACAGGCTCATTGTCACAGGGGCTCAGGGTCATGTGGTCATTAGGATAATGTTAAACTTTTAAGTTTTATTTTATTTCATAATTTTACTATTTCACAATGAAATGTTAGAAAATGCAGGTAAGCAAGAGAGTAAAACATTACTTGTAATTCCAGCATTACCCTAAGTTAGCCAGTGTTAACATTTACCTATATTTCCTTTCCATTGTTTTTTTCCTTTGTATGTGTATGAGTGCCTGTATCAGGGTACATGTGTGGGGCTGTGAGTGCACATACATGCTGTGTGCATATAATTATATAGCTTAAGTTTGAAAATGGAATCATAGCATTTGGTTGCCTCCTTTTTAACTTGGCAGTTTAACATAAATTTCTAGACAATAAATATTTTTCTTCAGATACACATGACTCATAATAACATTATGTCTTTTGGATAGACTAATTAATTTAACCATTTAAAGTGTTACAGGTTTTCTGTTGTGATTAAAACTTCAATAGTGAAATTCCTACACTTAAATCTTTTTGCCCAAGTCACTGAAATTATGTTTTGAGTAAAAAATATAGGGGCATTGAATGGTAAATGAATTGCTGCCTAGCAGTAGTACACCTCTTCCCAGCGGAAAATTGACCTTGGCTAGGCGCAGCTCCATCATTACATCAGTCACAGACCCACAGAATGGAGCCACAACAATGCAGTCCTCCCTGGTCCTTCTGCACATGGCCTCTTGCCCAGCCCATGTGCGGGGAAATTCTAGATAAATGATTCTGGGCTCTGCAAGGTACATTTCTCCATTCACGTCTTCCTTCCCAACTAGAGCTGTCTGCCCCTTTGCAAGAAGAGATGAAAATTATCAAGATCCTGGTGGATACTATTTAGGTGTTAGGGCCTTGGTTTTTTCATTAGATGTCAGGGAGCAGGGAATGGACAGATATACCAAGTAACCAATAACAATGCCCCCAAGAATAGGGAACAGCCACTTGGATCAGGAAATAGTGACTGAAGCTAGGAAACAAGCAGAAGGGGCCAGGAAGAAAACGAGATGAGGAACAGCCATAGGGAACAGCTGGAGAGACCGTGGTGCACTTGCTGTAAATGAAAAATAGCCAAGGGGTCCAGAGACAGGTGGCAGTGCAAAGGGAGAGACATAAGAAATGGGAAACACAAGTCAGAGGTGGGAGCAACAGAGAGAACAAGAAACAGTTGTCAGGAGAAGTGGTGGTAGTGGGGAGCAAGGAAGAGCCAGAGGGTACAAGAATAGTCAGGGATCTCAAAATAGGGGCACGGGGCCAGGAGGCACTGAAACCAAATAGCAACCAGAGGGAGCAGGGTCCAGCCAGAGGGATGAGCAAACAGAAGGCTCAGTTAAATGGAAAAGGCAAAAGGTTCAGTGTTCTGAGTAAGAGCCTGTGGGACAAGCAACTTCGTGAGGAACCAGGGTTCGGAGGAAAACCTGAAGGGCTGGGGAATGCAGAGGCACCAGGGACCAAGGAATGGAAAGAGGAATCTGGGAGTGAGTAGCAGCCAAAGGAAGCAGGGACCATCTGCTGAGGCTGTAGAACAGGTGAAAGGGAACTGAAGGGACAGATCCATGGGACAGTTGGAGAGACAGAGAAGGGCCTCCAAGGCTGAGGAGTAGCCAAAGGCACTAGAGGCCACACAGAACAAGGAACAGCTGCTGAGGGCTGGCACCAGCCAGAGGGAACAGCAAAGGTGTGCTGGGTGTCCACTAGAGGTGCCAGGAACTAACTAGAAGATTGGGGAGTGGGAGACATGACCATCAAAAGTGTGTCTTCATGCGGGAGTCTGTCTGACTGCCTCCCTGCTTCCAGCTTCGGAAAAATGAAAAAAAAAAAGTGTGTCTTGTGTTGAATAACATCCTGACAGACTAGGCAACTGGTAGAGGGACTCGAGAACACTTAGAAGACATAGTATCAGTTCTTGAGCTAGTTAGCAGCCAAAGGCCCCAGACAACAGACACTGAAGCTAAGGGCAGTTACAGAATATAAGGAGAGGCTGGCGATCAGCCAGATTTTCCCAGGATAAGGTGATAGGGGTTCCCCAGAACGGGGGACTTCCAGTGCTAAAGTAGGGAAAGTCTTAGACAAACTGAGACAGCTGATCACCCTTCCCAAGAAACAGAGTCCCCAGCCAGTAGTCAGTAATGCATGTAAGTAATGCAGCAGAAGAAAGTACAGAATTAAACCACGGCACAGAGGACACAGAAAGCATATACTTTGGTGGTCAAGAGCCTAGACTAGGAGCCGTGTAGACCTGCACCCCACAAAGTGTGGTCCATGGACCAGACACAGCAGCATCGGGTGAGAACAAACCAGCAGCAATGCATTCCAGAACTGCCCAAGAAATGAAAGAATCTAGACTAGAGAGTAGTCAGAGGGCTCAAATGACAGTCATTGTCTACTAGAAGAAATGAGAAAAGCTCATTAGGACCAGGGAACAGCCAGATGGATTAGGGCACAATCAAAAGAATGATGCCACAGACTAAGGATTAGCTAAAGGGACAACTGTCAAGGGGAACACAGGACTGTCAGAGGCACCAAGGATTAGTCAAAGGGAAGAAGAAATAGGAGACACAGAATGGCTAAGAAGGACCCGGGGATAATCAGAGGAAACAATAAATAGCAGCCATCAGGAAAGAGGCCAGGGAATACTCAGAAAGAACAAGAAACACTTAGAAGGAAGAATAAACAGAATGACCAAGGAAGAGTCAGCTGGGAACCATGCAGAGGGAACAAGAACCAGAGGAGAGAGCAGAAAGAAGTCAGGGGACCTGAGTGGGAAGGGTAAAGGGATGCAGAGAACAGTCCTAGGGAACAGGGAACAGTCAGATGGATAGGGAACAGCCAGAGGGGCAGGAAAGACCAGGACGCCCCCAGCCAAGGAGGAGCATGCAGAGAGGTTGGAGCTGGCCCCATAGGAGAGCCCAGTGAACCAAGCACTCACTGTTCACAGTCAGCCAGCCTAGTAAGTGTCCTGGAAGGCCTCTGCTAGGCTGGACAGGATGTAGGAAGTCAGGATCCCGTCACAGGAACAAATGTAGAAATGCGCTCAGGCAGAAGCGAAAGCAGGCCTGAGAAGGGAGGTCTGAGCCCCAAGCTGGCTGTAGGGTGGGGCAGAATGGGCAGTGAGCAGACCAGCACGCCCCGGGGGTGAGGGGGCTTCATGTGCTGGGACTGAGACAACTCTGAAGGGAAACATTGCTGTGTGGTTCACTGGAGAGTTATGAGAAGCTGGAATGGGGATCCTCACCTAGCATGAGAAGCCCTGGTAAGGTTCCTGGGGGGCAGGGGGGGGGAACACATGCCATCCTCTGTGGCAAAAACAGCCCAGAATATCAAACCTTTTCATATGTGGCAAATGAGGCTGGAATCTGGGCGGGTCTGTCTAGAAACTTTGCACTCAAATGTCTAGTTCCACAGTCCTTCTCCATCACCCCATACATGCCTACCCAGCCAGGGTAGGGTCCGAAAAGTCGATTTTGGTGAATACAAGTGAAAGACGGGATTCCATAGGCAGTGTATCTTATCACTCTTCATCTTGTGCCTATTGACGCCTGGTCTGGTCTTTGCACACTTTCCCTGTGAATGTGGCCTTAGTGACTCCCAGGAAGGGAGAGAGGTGAAAGTGGTCTTTTGTCCACTGGCTTGTGCTGTCAGCTAACAGGTAGGCAACAGTAGTTAAAATGTTTAACAGTGTCAGAGACTTGATATTTTAATTCTTCTATACTGGCTGGTAAAAAGGCACTCCTCTCTGCCCCGAGGCTCCTCCCCAGTGTCACCCGCACACCTGCTGCTCGGCCCTGGGGTAACTGCCAAGAGAGCAAGTATGGATCAGGAGGATGGGCAGACAGAACAAGAACATCCCTCAATCCTGACTCCAGGCTTCTCCTTAGATGAGCACCCTTGCGTGATGAAGGGGGAACAGGTCAGGTGTGTTGCTAGGGACACAGGAGGACGTCCTGCTCTCAGCAACCCTGGCACTGTGCTCAGGAGAGCTGGTGGGTGGGGAAGTACTGGGCATGGTCCAGCGCTTACGGCTCTGCCTCCTCCAGGAGCTGCTAGTGTGGAAGCACAAAGCACAGCCCGTACAATGATTTCCCTGCCTGCTCTGCACTCCTCAACTGATAAGGGGAGGGCAGCCAGGGCCGCAAAGGCCAAAGGGTCTTTCAGTGAATAAAGCAGAGGTCCCCAAACTACGGCCCCCGCGGGCCGCATGCGGCCCCCTGAGGCCATTTATCCGGCCCCCATTGCACTTCCGGAAGGGGCACCTCTTTCATTGGTGGTCAGTGAGAGGAGCATAGTTCCCATTGAAATACTGGTCAGTTTGTTGATTTAAATTTACTTGTTCTTTATTTTAAATATTGTATTTGTTCCCGTTTTGTTTTTTTACTTTAAAATAAGATATGTGCAGTGTGCATAGGGATTTGTTCATAGTTTTTTTTATAGTACGGCCCTCCAATGGTCTGAGTGACAGTGAACTGGCCCCCTGTGTAAAAAGTTTGGGGACCCCTGGAATAAAGGGTTCTCGTTTACTCATTGTTGAATCATTAGATGTTTTCTCTGATACTTGGTGCATTTTTTGTCTTTTTTTTTTTTTTTTTTAGAAATCCTCACCTACCCAAAGACCTAAATGATATTCATGCACTTATATTTTCTACTGAGTTTTAAAACTTTGATTCTTTTGAAACTTTTTATTCTTTTGAAATAATTTTTTTAAATAAGAATTGTTACATGAATAGTACAAAGAATTATATATGCCCTTTTTCCCAAATCACCAATTGTTAACATTTTGACACATTTGTTTTCATTATTTTTTCAACATATGTATGTATGTGTGTGTATGTACACCCAGATATATTAGAACTGTTTTCTGAGCCATTTGAAACTTAATTTGCAGACAATAAGACCCTTTTACCATTAAATACTTCAATGTTTATCTCTTAACAAGGACATTCTCTTCTATAACCACAGTTACAGTTATCAAAATCAAGACATTTAACACTGATTTAGTATTATTTCATATACAATGTGTATTATCTAGTTATCTAACATACAACATGTAACATACAGTCTCCCTAGCTGTCACAATAATGTTCTTTACAGCATTTGCCCCTGTCCAGGACCCAGGCCAGGTTTATGGATTGCGCTCAGTTGTCACGTCCCCTTTAGTCTTTAATCTGACCAGTTTCTTAGCCTTTCCGCAACTTTCATGACACTGACGGTTTTGAAAATGACCCTCATTTTGGGTTTGTTTTTTTCATCTTCATCATTAGATTCAGGTTATTCATTTTTGTCAGGAATATCACAGAACTGATGATGTAGTTTTCTTTCTTTTTTTTAAGATTTTTATTTATTCATTATAGAGAGGGGAGGGGGAGAGAGAGATAGAGAGAGAAGGGGGAGGAGCAAGAAGCATCAACTCCCATATGTGCCTTGACCAGGCAAGCCTAGGGTTTTGAACCAGCAACCTCAGCGTTTCCAGGTTGACGCTTTATCCACTGTGCCACCACAGGTCAGGCCGATGTAGTTTTTTCTCAGTGCTACATGTCACTAGTTACTTAATATCAATTTGCCCTTTATTGATATTAACTTTGATCACCTGGCTAAGGTGCTATCTCATCCTGTGAAGTTACTATCTTTCCCTTTGTAATTCATAACTATTTTGTGGGGAGATTCTTTGATATATGTAAATATCCTATGATGGTTTTTGCCTGTAACAATTAATTACCTGCTGTTTCCCTAATGATGTCTTTGTAATTTCATCATTTTTCTACATTGGTTAGTTGGCATTTTATTGTATGGAAAAACATTCCTTGCTTTGATGCCGAAAAGACAGTGAGTGATGTGCCTCCCAGGCACAATGAGCACACTTTGATTTGCCACTTGTCACTAATAGGAGCTAGAGCTGCTTGTTCTTATAAGTGGAGAAATGACTGACTCCGGAGTTAAAACAGGGAGTGTACAGAATGATCTGGAAGAACTGGTGGTGCTGGAAAGAAATGAGGTACTTAAAAGATGGGGACATTTCTAAAGCACACAGGAGTCAGCTTGAAGGAGCTTTCTCTGGCCAAATCTGGGACATTTTGAGTTGCAAAGTAAATAATGATAGTAATAGATCATAACCTGCTGAATAAGGAAGGAAGTCACAAGTCCATAGTATAAGTAGGTAGGCAGGTGTGTCGGTAGGCAGATAGATAAGGAAGAGGTGAATGCTTCTTTGTAATAGCATCCTGATCTTTTCTGGTGTGTCCACTAAATTCTCCACTCTTTCTGAGGATAATATTGGCAGTTACAAAGATTTTACAGTATTTTGAAATTATAGATTTGTAGAAAGTTGCAATGATGGTACAGAGAGATCGCATGTAACCCTTCATTCCGGTTCGCCCAATGGTTACATCCTGCATCGCCACAGTGCAGTATCACAAACAGGAAACTGACATTGCTACAATGTGTGTGTGATTCTCTGCCATTTTACACATGCATAGATTCCTGTACAATAATCCAGATACAGAACTCTTCCATCACTGCACAGGTCCACTGGTGGTGTCATTTTATCAGTTAGAGTGAAGTGTAGAAAACTTACTTCCCTTTAAGTCTCTTTACCCTGGCAGTTTATTTTATTTTATTTTTCTAATTTTTATTTATTGATTTGAGAGAAACATCAACTTGTTCCACTTATTTATGAATTGCTTGATTCTTGGACGTGCCCTGACCAGGGATCAAACCCACAGCCATGGCATATCAGGATGACACTAACCGAGTTACCTCGCTAGGGCCACCCTTGTAGTTTATAATAAAATTGTCTTAAAATATTTTTTCTACATACATGGAGATCCACATCAAACAATGTTATACTTTTTGCTCTGAACTTCAAACACAATTTTAAAAACTGAAGAGCAGAAAGAAAGTCTATTGTATTTACCCACATTTTTGTTCTTTCTGTGTTTTTTCTTTCTGATGTTCCATGACTCCTTTTATAATCTCTTTCCGTTTAGAGAACTTCCTTTTTTGCTTATGAAGATTATATTACGCTTTTCTTTCATGATTTTTCCAACAACTTTCAAAAAATTGAACAGATATTTCCAAACATGCACAAATATAAGGAGAATATTATAATAAACCCACCCAGCACAATAATTATCAACATTCTACAATTGTTATTTTATTTATTCTCTCCCATCCCCTCACTGTTTTTTTGCTGAAGTTTCTAAAGTAAATCTTAGACATAATATCTTGTCACATTTGAATACTTCATAATATTTCTATAGCTGAGAAGAACTTTTCAAATAACAACTAACACACTCATCGCCATTTATGATAACTCCTTCATATCTAATATCTAGTCTGGCTCAGTTTTCTCTTATTTTTTTTCTAAATGTCATTCTGAGTTGGATTTTTAAATCCAGATTTAAATAGGGTCCATGTGCTGTGTTTGGCTGACATGGCACTGAAGTTTCCCCTCCCTTTTATACTCTTTCTATGCCATTTGTTGAAGAAATTCACAGCTCCACTTATGAAGTATTCTGACCCCCAAATTAAACCAGAAGTTTTTCGAGTCCATAGCTCTATCACTTGGTACAAACATCACAAGGATACAGTCATCTAAACCCAGAAAGTGGGAAACTTTTAGCCTTTCTTTCAGGGTTGGTCTCCCTGGCAACACATTTTCTTAATTTTCCTTCATCTGAGAATTTCTTGATTTCCCCTTTATTATTATTTCTTCTTTTCTTCTTCCCCTTCTTCTTCATTTTACTTATTGATTTTTTAGAGAGACTACATATAGAGAGAAGGCAGAGGGGAGCAGGAAGTATCAACGCATAGTAGTTGCTTCTCATGTGTGACTTCACCAGGCAATCCTGGGGTTTCAAACTGGCGACCTCAGCGTTCCAGGTCAATGCTTTATCCACTGCACCACCACAGGTCAGGCAGTTTTTTAAAGCTTTATTGAGATATAACTCACATGCCATACAATTTACCCAAAGTGTGTGGGGGTTTTATATATATATTTATAAATATATATAACCATAACCACAATTTTAGAACATTTTTATCACCTCAAAAAGAAACCTTATACATACCATTAGCCATCACTCCTCTGCCCTGTTCCCTCACTCCTTGCCTCTGCCAACCTTATATCACCACTAATCTATTTTCTGTCTCTATACACTTCACTATTCTGGACATTTCACATGAATCAAATCATATGATATATGGTGTTGTGGCTGGCTTCTTTCAATCAGCATAATGTTTCACTGTTCATTCATATTGCAGCATGTACCAGTACTTTATTCCTTTTATGGCTATATAATATTCCACTGTACAGATATACCACTTTTTTGTTTATCCATTTCTCAGCTGATATACATTTGGTTTGTTTCCACTTTTTGGATATTATAAGTAATGCTGCTATAAACATTTGTGTACAAGTTTTTAATGGATATATATTTTCATTTATGATTATTTGAAGAACTGCCAAACTGCTTTCCAAAGTAGCTACACCATTTTACATTCTCACCAGCAACATGTGAAGGTTCCGATTTCTCCTTTTCGTCATCAACACGTTATTATCTGACTTTAATTCGAGTCATCCTAGTGGATGTGAGATGGTATCTCATTGTAGCTTTGATGTGCATTTTCCTGATAATTAATGATGTCAAACATCTTTTCATGTATTTGTTATTACGTCTTCATTTATGAAGGGTAATTTCGCTAGATACTGAATTCAGGGTTGACAGTTCTTTTCTTTCACATTTGAAAAATATCTGGCCTGACCTATGGTGGCACAGTGGATAAAGCGTCAACCTGGAAATGCTGAGGTTGCTGGTTCAAAAACCCTGGGCTTGCCTGGTCAAGGCACATATGGGAGTTGATGCTTCCTGCTCCTCCCCCTTCTCTCTCTCTCTCTCTCTCTCTCTCTCTCTCTCTCTCTTTCTCTCTCCTCCTTCTCTATAATGAATAAATTTTAAAAAATCTTAAAAAAAAAAAGAAAGAAAAAAAAAAGAAAAATATCGTGCCACTTCCTTCTCACCTCCATGGTTTCTAATGAACAATTCTTTGTCGTTAATCATTTTTCCCTTGTAGGTAGGATGCCATTTCTCTTTTGCTGATTTCAAGAGCTTTTTCTGAATTTAGTTTTCTGAAGTGTGATTATAGTGTGTTTGGTATAGATTTCTTTGATTATCCTTTTGGGGTTTGCTCAACTTCTTGAATCTCTAAGTTGCTATCTTTTGCCAAATTTTAGAGATTTTCAGCCATAACTTCTTTAAATACTTTTTCAGCCCCACACTCTTTCTCCTCTCCTTCTGGGACTCTGATGACATGAATGCCAGATCTCTTGTTATAATCTCACAAATCTTTGAGACTCTGGTCATTTTTTTCCAGTCAACTTTCTTTCTGTTGTTCAGATCATTTCTGTTGTATTGTCAAGCTCTCTGATTCTTTCCTTTGTCCTCTCCATTCTGCTATTGAGCTACTGAGCTCATCCACTGAGTTTTATGTTACTGTATTTTTTTCAGTTCTAAAATTTCCATTCAGTTCTTTTTCTATCTTCTATTTCTCTGCTGAGACCTTCTATTTTTGAATGTAAGTATATGGAAGCATCTTTATGATGGATACTTTAAAAATCTGGTCAGATAATTCTAACATCCATGTCACCTTGGTGTTGGTGTCTGCTGATTATCTTCTTTCATTCAAGTTGAGGTTTTCCTGCTTCTTCATATGATGCCTGATTCTCAATTATGTCCTGGATATTTTGAGAAGTATGAGACTCTGGGTATCATTTAAGTCTTGTGTTTAGCAGGCTTCCTCTGACACTGTTCTACTGGAAAAGGAGAATCTCCTCCTCCTCACTGCCAGGTGGAGGCAGAAGTTCAAGCTTCCTACTTGGCCTCCTCTAACATCCCAGAGAGGAATGAGTACCTTGTTGTTGCTGGGCAGAGGTAGAATGTCAGGTTTCCCACTGGGTGTAGAGGCAGAAGGGCACCTCCTTACTGGGTGGGGTGGAAATTCACGATCCCCACTTAGAATAAACTGACATTACTGAGGAGGGACCTCATTACCCCCTGGAAAGGGTGAAAGTCTTGGTGCCCCAATCAGCCTTTGCTGATGGGAATGGTGGTAGGGGCCACAGATTTTCCTTTGAGGCTTGGCTGGAGTAGAACAATTATTATCTAAAATTTTCTTTCTTGCTATACTGCCTCATTTCCTGGTATTTTAGCTAGAGGAAGTAGGCTTTCCTGGCAGTTTCTGTCTGTGTCAGTTGGCATTCTGGGTTGCCAGACTGCACAACACCTAGTCTAAGACATATGGGCAAACAGAAAACTCAGGAAAATCACTGTCATGTCATTCCTCAGGTTCTGAGGTCCCTAGTCAGCTTGCCTTTTTTCTCCAACTGACACAATCTTCTTATCTTTATTTTACATATAATGTCCAGGGCTTTTAGCTGTAGTTAGCGAGTTAGAACATGGGAGACTCGTGTCTATTCATTCCATTTTGGTCTCATTGGTAATTTTTAACTTAGTTTTTTCTCAGATCTTTTTTTTTTCATTGATGAGAGAGAGAGAGAGAGAGAAGCATCAACTTATTGTTCCACTTACTTGTTCCATTTAGTTGTGCATTCATTGACTGCTTCTTGTATGTGCCCTGACTGGGAATCAAATCCTCGATCTCTGGTGCACCAGGTCAATGTCTTATCCACTGAGCCACCCAGCCAGGGCTTAACTTAATTTTTTTTTATAAATAAATTTTTATTTTAATGGGGTGACATCAATAAATCAGGGTACATACATTCAAAGAAAACATTTCCAGGTTATCTTGTCATTTAGTTCTGTTGCATACCCCTCACCCGAAGAGAGATCGTCCTCCGCCACCCTCCATCCAGTTCTCTCTGTACCCCTCCCCCTTCCCCTCTCCCTCCTTCCCTCCCCCCACCCCCCGTAACCACCACACTCCTGTCCATGCCTCTTAGTCTCGCTTTTATGTCCCACCAATGTATGGAATCCTGCAGTTCCTGTTTTTTTCTGATTCGCTTATTTCACCCCGCACAATGCTACCAAGACTCCACCATTCCGCTGTAAGTGATCCGATGTCATCATTTCTCCTAGCTGAATAGTATACCATGGTGTATATGTGCCCCATCTTGCATTTTTCAGGGATTTGGCATGGTGATGGGGCCAACTTGGACTTGGTGAACATATTAAGGACACTACTCTTTTAGGGATTCTTGCTGTATTGGCCAAGAGTTTGCTTAAAGGCTTTTAATCACTGTAAAAAAAAATAGAGGACTGGATTAACTTAATTTTTTGAACAGTTAATACATTCATTTGGTTCTCTCTTCCCCAAAACCCCAAGTCTCTGTAACACAGAAAAATAATCCTGATTAGTTTGTGGTTGGTTTGAGGGGGTATAGGCTTAGAGATTATGTGAATAAAAACAACAAAGAAAGTATCCTTAACATTTCCCCACAAAGATAGTAGATATTGTTACTGTTATATTAAACAAGAATTTTTTTAAGTTATTATTCATTTTTACCTTTTTATCATGAAATATTATGCATATTTTGAATAATGTTATAAATATTCTCAAACATACTTCCTGCTATATATGTGCACATATTCCAGTGAGGCATATTTCTATGAGTAGCATCACTGTGTCCTACTGTATGCATGTCTTCAACATTACTAAATGAAGCCAAAATGCTTTCCAACATGATAATACCAATTTACACAGCCATCAGTGATGTTAAGAGTTCTCTATGCACCATATTCTCTTTATCACTTCATATTGTCAGTCCTTTTCATTGAAGACATTCTAGGGGTTGTGTAGTGGTATCTCATTGTGGTTTGAATTTGCATTCCCTGATTAACTAAGGAAGTTAAACCCTTTTTGTACATTTTATTGATGCTTTGGATGTCTTTTTTTTTTTTTTTTTTTTTTTTTTAAAGAGACAGAGTCAGAGAGAGGGATAGATAGGGACAGACAGACAGGAATGGAGAGAGATGAGAAGCATCAATCAATCAGTTTTTCATTGCAACACCTTAGTTGTTCATTGATTGCTTTCTCATATGTGCCTTGACCGGAGGGCCACAGCAGACCGAGTAACCCCTTGCTCAAGCCAGCGACCTTGGGTCCAAGCTGGTGAGCTTTGCTCAAACCAGATGAGCCCAGGCTCAAGCTGGCGACCTGGGGTTTCGAACCTGGGTCCTCCGCATCCCAGTCTGATGCTCTATCCACTGCACCACTGCTTGCTTTTCTTTTTTTTTTTTTTTTGAGAGAGAGAGGCAAGGGAACATACAGGGACAGGAAGGGACAGACAGACAGGAAGGAAAAGAGATGAGAAGCATCAGTTCTTCAATCTGGCTCCTTAGTTGTTCATTGACTGCTTTCTCATGTGCTTTGACCGGGGGGCTCCAGCCAAGCCAGTGACCCCTTGCTCAAGTCAATGACCTTAAACTCAAGCCAACGACCTTGGGCTTCAAGCCAGCGATCTTTGGGCTCATCTTTGTACAATCCAAAACTCAAACCAGCAACCCCTCACTCAAGCTGGTGAGCCTGCACTCAAGCCAGATGAGTCCACACTCAAGCTGCGACCTCATGGTTTCAAACCAGAGTACTCAGCATCCCAGTTCAATGCTCTATCCACTGCACCACTGCCTGGTCAGGCTGACCATGTTGTTTTGAACAGGATTGTGTTGTTACAGGTCTCTGTGTCATTCGCGGATGTGACTGTGGACTTCAGCAGAGAGGAGTGGCAGCACTTGGACCCTGCTCAGAGGCGCCTGTACCGGGATGTGACACTAGAGAACTACAGCCACCTGCTCTCAGTTGGTAAGCATAGCTGCCCTATGTGTCTGCCAGAGGCCTCAGTGAAGCTATTTCCATTCTCAGCTGCTGAGTGCTTTGGTACATATCAAGTGTGTAATGATGTCATTTTTTATTTGTCTAGATTCTTCAGTTCGTTTTTGGCATTATTATTATTATTACTCTTTTTCCAGTGAAATGTGATTACTTTTCTGAAGAACAAATGGAAGTACCATTGAAAGGTCCCTGAAACCCATTTAGTTGGACCCAATCTTGTATCATGTCCTGTTGACAGGGTACCAAGTTCCCAAACCAGAGGTCATTTTCAAGTTGGAGCAAGGAGAGGGACCATGGACGTTGGAGGGGGAAACCCCACATCAAAGCTGTTCAGGTGAGTGAGTGTGACCCAGGCAGATAGGGGATATGGAAGTAAATCTCACTTTTGTAGAAGAGGTTGGTACCTTTCAGAGGCTATGAAGGTAAACTGTTTTGGAAATTCTAAACTTTTGGACTTGCTTAGGGGATTGTTGACAGAAGCCCTTCCAATACCTAAAAGCTATCTCTAGCTTTGACCCCTGCCGCATCTATTGTTTTCTTCTCTTGACTTTTTAACAAGAAAACTGTCTCCAATTCTGTATCCTGAATCACATACATACCACACTATCATATCTAGGACCTCTTTATACTTCCTACACCACCTCCATCCCCCTTATCTTAAGATTCTTTCCCTGTACGTTCAGGTATTTTTAAAATTTCTTCCCTTTTATTCCAATTCCCCATATCCATTACTTATGCCTTCTTCCATGGGCAACTGGTCACATATATTTGATCTTTGAATGTTTGTTTGATTGTTTTAGAAAGAGAGAAGGAGAGAGAGAGAGAGAGAGAGAGAGAGAGAGAGAGAGATTTGTTGTTCCACTTTCTTATGCATTCTCTGGTTGCTTCTTGTATGTGCTCTGATCGAAGACTGAACCTACAACCTTTGTCTATTGGGAAAATGCTCTAACCCAGTGGTCCCCAACCCCCGGGCCACGGATCGGTACCGGTCCATGGGCCATTTGGTACTGATCCACAGAGAAAGAATAAATAACTTACATTATTTCCGTTTTATTTATATTTAAGTCTGAAGGATGTTTTATTTTTTTAAAATGACCAGATTCCCTCTGTTACATCCGTCTAAGACTCACTCTTGATGCTTGTCTCTGTCACGTGATACATTTAGCCATCCCACCCTAAAGGCCAGTCCATGAAAATATTTTCTGACATTAAACTGGTCCGTGGCCCAACAAAGGTTGGAGACCACTGCTCTAACCAACTGACCTATGCAGCCAGGGCTCATCTTTGAATTTGTGTGGTATTCTCTTAAAGCCTGAAGTATTGGTTTATGAGTATGTATTTTTCATATACAGAAATTATATTGTGCTATATGTCTTAATTCTGTTCCTTTTTTTCACTTATCTTTTGTCTTTTTGATGATAGCCATTTTAACAGGTATGAGATGATATCACTGTGGTTTTGATTTCCTGGATAATTAACGGTGTTGAGAACCTTCTCATGAACCTGTTGTTCAAGAACTGTATGTCTTCTTAGAAAACTTTTTATTTGGTTCCTCTGGCCATTTTTTAATTGCATTGGGTTTGGAGGTCGTGGTGTTTGCTTTGCTATTGTGCTTTGTGAGTTCTTTATATGTCTTGGCTAATAACCTTTTATCAGATGTATGATTTGCAGATATTTTCTCCCATTCCATAGGTTGCCCTTCATTTTGTTGTTTCTTTTGTTGTACATTTTTTAAATTTTATTTTATTGATTTTAGACAGAAAAAAAGGGAGAGAGAAACATCGATTGTTGTTCTACTTATTTATGCATTCATTGGTTGTTTCTTGCATGTGCCTTGACCAGGGATAGAACTAGGAACCTTGGTATATCAGGACAATGCTCTAACCAACTAATCTACCCGGCCAGGGCTTATTTTGCTGTATATTTTTAAAAACATTTTCTTCCTGTCTAGCCCTTTTACTGTCTCCCTTCCTGAATCTGACTCTATTCTGTGCTGTTTGTTCAGATGATACATTTTCACCCTGTGATCAGATTTCACTGTTGCATAAAATGGCTCTTAATTTAGCATATATGGCTCTTTCCTTTTTCTCTTTCTTCATATCACAGGAACTTAGAGAAAAGCACAGGATTTTTAGACTGTGTGGTAACTGAGGCTTTTACCTCTGTTTTTAGAACGTCCCCAGAATTAAGACCTTGTTTCTATTATATAATTCAGAGTCTGATCGGGAGAGAGAAACCACATACTAATTTGAACAGGGAAAGTTTAATATAAAGAATTATTAGCGGCCCTGGCCAGTTGGCTCAGTGGTAGAGCATCGGCCTGGCGTGCGAGGGACCCGGGTTCGATTCCCAGCCAGGGCACACAGGAGAAGCACCCATTTGCTTCTCCACCCCCTCTCCTTCCTCTCTGTCTCTCTCTTCCCCTCCCGCAGCCAAGGCTCCATTGGAGCAAAGATGACCCGGGCACTGGGGATGGCTCCTTGGCCTCTGCCCCAGGCGCTAGAGTGGCTCTGGTCGCGGCAGAGCGACGCCCTGGAGGGGCAGAGCATCGCCCCCTGGTGGGCAGAGCGTCGCCCCTGGTGGGCGTGCCGGGTGGATCCCGGTCGGGCGCATGCGGGAGTCTGTCTGACTGTCTCTCCCCATTTCCAGCTTCAGAAAAATACACACACAAAAAAGAATTATTAGCTATAGTGGGATTGGAATAACAAGCAATGGCTAGTAAGAGTAAAGAGAACTCTACAGAATAAAATAATAGTGGGAGTAAAGAACAACTAGTACCTCTACCATTGTGATAGAGCACCCAAGGAAATGCTTCCCCTGCTTCCAAGAGATGAGATCTAGGCTTTGTTGAGAGGGCACCACCATGGTTCATAGCATGGCACAAGAGTTGCTGTGCTGCCACGCTGGTAGAACTTGCTGGAAATCTGCCCTCTGGGGTTCCAGAGAGAGCTAGCTGATCATGGGGAAGTGGCTTGCTGGAGGTTTTCTACTACCATGCATCTGAGAGGGGTGCCAAGGCAAACCACTGAGTGCTGCTGGCTCAGTGCACTGCAGCAATCTGGAGCTGGAGAAGCTACTAGTGCTGCAGGAGGTGGGTGCTGGAGAAGTCACCCATTACGGACAGAGCTGAGCTCTAGAGAAGCCACCTACACTGCAAGACCTGAGTGCTGGGGAAACTGCATGTGTATCAGGAGCCAGGTGTTAGCAAACTCACCCACACTGCAGGAGCCTGGTGCTAGACAAGCTGCCCCTGCTGAAAGAGTGTGAGTGAGCCCGCTAGAACCAGGAGGCAAAACCCCTCCACCTACAATGTCTCTCAATTATCTTCTACTGACCAAGCTCATCACTGTACCAGCTGGCAAAGGAAAAACAGACTTTGAGAGACCCAGATCCATTTTTGTAGAGTAGACAAGGAAGCATGAATTTGGAGTTGACAGGCGATAAATTAATAACTGGCACACTTATTCTTCAGTTTTCTGAAGTGGAACATGGAAAATTATTTAATAATTTTACATTTAAATTTATTGAATTTGGGGAGATAGAAGAGTATATTTTGTTTTTTTTCAGTAAGAGTTTTCAAGTGTCTGCTAAGAGGAATTCAAAAGACCATAGAATATATTTGGAAAGGGAAGATAACTGCATGAAATGTTAATAATTTCAGTCTTTGTGTATTAATTCTTTCTGTTATAATGCAAAACTGTGCCAAGTTCAGTATCAATATGTGCGGCACCATATTTCTTTTTACACGTAGAGTATACCGAAATTAGGATATCAAGGACAATTCATTTTGAATATGTACAAAAGAGTACAACAGCAAGTTTAATATAAATGTATATCCTCTCATGAGGTGAATGGATTCATTCAACAAGTCAACTCCTAACCCTAATGCATCACTCAGGAAACACAGCCCAAATCATTGTTCTGCAATCTCCTAGAGCAGTGGTCAGCAAACTCATTAGTCAACAGAGTTAAATATCAACAGTACAATGTTGAAATTTCTTTTGAGAGCCAAATTATTTAAACTTAAACTATATAGGTGGGTACATTCCTTATCGAAGTAGTGCCCGCACGTGGTATTTTGTGGAAGAGCCACACTCAAGGGGCCAAAGAGCCACATGTGGCTTGTGAGCCGCAGTTTGCTGACCACTGTCCTAGAGCATTGTGGTCAGTTGCATGGTTAATATTGGGTCATTGTTGAGTCCATTGGGGAAGGAAAGGAAGAATAGAGAAGATGTGCCCACTGTTTTGAGGCCTGACCTTTAAGTGGCACATACCGCTTCTGCTTATACTCCGCTGTGAGAACAAAGCAAAGCTGTTCAATGTAATGCCCAGCTACACTTCGTTACTATAAAAGGAGAGGTAAACAGGTTTTGGTAGATGGCTTGAAGTTTCTGCCATAGATGGCTTTTCCTCTCTTATTTTACACTTGTTAAAAGCAAATATTCCTGGGACCAAGGAAAACCTGCAGTTGGCTATAGAGTTGGAGCACAGATACTTATTTACTGTTTGTCTATGTCAAGATAGCTGGTGTTGTAAGAGTTTTTACTATAGAGATACAGGAATTGATGTTTGATACACATAAGTTTAATGTTGATGCTCATAATGGTCCAGAGAGAAAAGCAAAAAGAAGCAGAGAGGTTAATGAGGTTTTAGAATTGATATGTAATAAGGACAACAATCTAAACTATTTCTTGAGTGCCAGGCATCCCTTTAATAGACTTCAGTTTATACTTCTGGGTATTCTACTCACTATCCAGACCCCTTACTAGTGGATATGGATTCAGATCCCATCTCTCTCACTTATTTAGCTTTCTGATCTTGAGCAAGTTCCATAACTTCTCTGTGCTTCTATTTTCTCATCTGTGAAACATTATTTAAAATGACAGCTACCTCTTAGAGTTTAGTGAGGATTAAATGAGCTGTTATGTGTAAAGCACTTGGAACAGTGCCCAGTGCATCACAAATGCATATATATATTTTGTATATAGTGAGTGTTCTAGAAGAATTTTATATTACTACATTATTACTATTTTCATTATTGTATGGATTTGATGTTCATCCTGTCTGAACTACATGTACCCTCTATCCTCTGCTAATTGGTCCTTGAGTATTTTCACTTTTTTTATTTTTAGATGAGGATATTGGGCAAACCCAGCAACAGAGGATTTCTGGAGAAGTTTCATTTCACTGTGAGAAATTTGATCAATCCATAGAAGATTCACTGTGTTCCATTTTAGAAGAATTGTGGCAAGATAATGAACAACTAGAGAGATATCAAAAAGACAAAAATAACCTTGTAAGTCATGTGAAAGTATTCATTAAAGAGAGGGGCTATGAATGTAAAAACATTGAAAAAATAATTAATGTGAGTACCAAACTTGTTCCTTCCATTAAAAGACTCCAGAACTGTGACACATTTGAAGAGAGTCTGAAGCATACTTTAAACTTACATAATTATAATAAAAGCAATGCAACAATGAACCTTGATAAGGTTTTTGGAAATGGCAACAATTGTTCTCATAGCTCTTCCTGTACTAAGAATGAGAATGCTAATACAAGAGCAAATGCTTATGAACATAATCAATGTGGAAAACATCATGGCCACAAACAAGTTCTCAACCACCATCAGAAAATTCACATGGGGGGGAAACTTCATTTGGGTGCTGAGAATGTAAAGAGCTTCACCCAGAATTCAGATCTCTTTGAGCATCAGAGAATTCATGCTGGAGAAAAATCCCATGAATGCCACAAAAATGAGAAAATCTTCACTCAGAAGCCCCAGGCTGATGTAGCTCAGAGTGTTTATACAACAGAAAAACCCTATATGTGTACTCAATGTGGGAAGGCCTTTACTCTCAAGTCAAACCTCATTACACATCAGAAAATTCATACTGGGCAGAAACCCTACAAATGCAGTGAGTGTGGAAAAGCCTTTTTCCACAGATCCTATCTCTTTAGACATATGAGAATTCATACAGGAGAAAAACCTTATCAATGCAGTGAATGTGGAAGAAGCTTCTCCCAGAATTCAGACCTCAATATACACCAGAAAACTCACACTGGAGAGAAACTCTATGCATGCAGTGAGTGTGGGAAAGCCTTCACAAGAAAGTCAGCACTCCGGATGCATCAGAGAATTCACACAGGTGAGAAACCCTATGTATGCACTGAATGTGGGAAAGCCTTCATCCAGAAATCACATTTCAATACACATCAGAGAATCCATACTGGAGAAAAACCTTATGAATGTAGTGACTGTGGGAAATCATTCACTAAGAAGTCGCAACTCCACGTGCATCGAAGAATTCACACAGGAGAGAAGCCCTATATATGTACAGAATGTGGAAAGGTCTTTACTCATAGGACAAATCTCACTACACATCAAAAAACTCATACTGGAGAGAAACCCTATATGTGTGCTGAATGTGGCAAGGCTTTCAGTGATCAGTCAAATCTCATTAAACACCAGAAAACTCATACTGGAGAGAAACCCTATAAATGCAATGGCTGCGGAAAAGCCTTCATATGGAAGTCACGCCTCAAAATACATCAGAAATCTCATATTGGAGAGAGGCACTATGAATGCAATGAATGTGGAAAAGCCTTTATCCAGAAATCAACACTAAGTGTGCATCGGAGAATCCACACAGGAGAGAAACCTTATGTTTGTCCTGACTGTGGGAAGGCCTTCATCCAGAAATCACACTTCATTGCGCATCATAGAATCCATACTGGAGAGAAGCCTTATGAATGCAGTTACTGTGAAAAACGTTTCACTAAGAAATCACAACTCCATGTGCATCAGAAAATTCACACAGGAGAGAAACCCAATATATGTGTTGAGTGTGGTAAGGCATTCACTGACAGGTCAAATCTCATAACTCACCAGAAAATCCATACTAGAGAAAAACCCTATAAATGCAGCGACTGTGGCAAAACCTTCACCTGGAAGTCACGCCTCACTATCCATCAGAAATCTCATACTGGAGAGAGACACTACAAATGCAGTAAGTGTGGCAAAGCTTTCATCCAGAAAGCAACACTTAGTATGCATCAGATAATTCATACAGGAAAGAAACCCTATGCTTGTACACAATGTCAGAAGGCCTTCAATGACAGATCAAATCTCATTAAACACCAGAAAATCCATAGTGGAGAAAAACTTTATAAAGTCAGTGACTAAAAAAGTCTTCAGCTAGAAATTATAACTTCATATGCATCAGACATTTCAGAGTGGGGAAGAGGAGTGTCTGATGCTGCAATCATTGTGCAGGGGAAGGGGATATGACAGACTACAAGTGAAGTGAAAGAGAAGGCAGACAAAGTCAAGTATCTCCTAAATCCAAGTACCTGCAACCCCACAGTTGATACACAATTATATGTGTAGGGAGACTCTTCAATAAAGCCTTTGGGCATTAGTCTTGTTTGGTTTCATGATTCATGCAGGGACTCTCAAGCTTCTGCAAATGGTAGAAATGGATACCCCAGATGATTTGTAATCTCGTTTCACTTTTTGGATAAAGGGTTTTTATAAATTTAACACTGATTAGTTCTTCATGCCCTAGAACCCTGATGGTGAACCTTTTATTTATTTATTTTTAATTTATTTTATTTTTATTCATTTTTTAGAGAGGAGAGGGAGAGACAGAGAGAGAAAGAGAGAGAGAGGAGAGACAGAGAGAGAGAAGTGGGGGAGGAGCTGGAAGCATCAACTCCCATATGTGCCTTGACCAGGCAAGCCCAGGGTTTCGAACTGGCGACCTCAGCATTTCCAGGTCGATGCTTTATCCACTGCGCCACCACAGATCAGGCCATGGTGAACCTTTTAATAAAAACCACCCACTTTTGCAGTGCCGGTCAACCTGGTCCCTTCCGCCCACTAGTGGGTGTTCCGGCTTTCATGGTGGGCCAATCGCAGCACCCTTTGGTTGCTCCGCTACCTGTGCCTACTAGTGGGCGGGAGGGACCAGGTTGACCAGCACTGCAAAAGTGGGCAGTTTATATAAAAAGGTTGGCCATCACGGCCCTAGAATGTAAACGTACTCACTATTGGCCAGAATTTTTTCAAATTTCTAGGGTGGTGAGAAAAGTTTTCATTGTCCAAATACCTGCAGGGCACTGAAGTCAGGGGAAAAACCTATTTGGGAATGCAGATCTTCGTAGAAGCCAGAAGTTTTTGTGATCATTGACATTTAAGACACTGAAAGAGTGTGATGAGGGACTGCTTTTTCTCTTCCCTTTGAAAAGTCACCATGGTTTATTTTTTAAAAATGAAATACAATTTTAAAACTTAATATTAAGTCGACTGTATGCATCAGCAAATTAGGCAAAGCTCTGGTTTATGTTAAAGGAATACAATTGTTAAATATCACACACTAAGGGTGCTAATTGTTCCCTCATTAATTCCATGCTGTGGCAGCAGGTAATGAGTCGCACTCGAAAAAACTATGCATACTTTCTAACTTGTGCCCCAAAAGCTATCATTTATGTAAATTGCAGACTACAGACTTCTCATCCTTTCAGTGACTGACCCTGAGCTACAGGACTCTGGACTTCCAGTCATGTCCATTGAGGCCTTTGCTTTATTGGAGATTCTTGTTTGAAAAAGCATGAGAGCATGAGTGAGAAATTGGGTTTCAATACATGAAGTTTTTATTTTGTTTTTCTTCCAAGTTAGTTAAGGTATATTCATTCTCTACATGTATATTAAGAGTAGTTTTGTATAGATTGCTATGAGATAAATTTATTTTGCATTGTATTTACTTTAAGACATGATAATGGCTTATTATAGTTGAATAACTGAAAGACTTCTCTAGAAGAATATTGCTTTTTTAAAAGCATTAAATATAGCCTGACCAGGTGGTGGCGCATTGGATAGAGCGTCGGACTGGGATGCGGAGGACCCAGGTTCAAGACCTCGAGGTTGCAGCTTAAGCGCAGGCTCATCTGGCTTGAGCAAAGCTCACCAGCTTGGACCCAAGGTCGCTGGCTTGAGCAAGGGGTTACTCAGTCTGCTGAAGACCCGCGGTCAAGGCACATATGAGAAAGCAATCAATGAACAACTAAGGTGTTGCAACGAAAAACTGATGATTGATGCTTCTCATCTTTCTCCGTTCCTATCTGTCTGTCCCTATCTATGCCTCTCTCTTACTCTCTCTCTGCTCTGTCCCTGAAAAAAAAAGCACTAAATATAGACACCTCATTTTCCCTTAAATGTGTTTTTATAATACTCATGATAAAAGAGGTTTTCTTTCCAGCATGCAAATTTATTTTATTTTAGATATTTTTATTAAAGTATATAATGCATACAGACAATGCATATGTTATAAGCATACACCTCAATGAATTTTCACAAACTGGACATACTCAGATCAAGAAACAGAACATGAGCATCGGCCTGGCGTGCAGAAGTCCCGGGTTCGATTCCCAGCCAGGGCACACAGGAGAAGTGCCCATCTGCTTCTCCACCCCTCCCCCTCTCCTTCCTCTCTGACTCTCTCTTCCCTTCCCGCAGCGAGGCTCCATTGGAGCAAAGATGGCCCGGGCGCTGGGGATGGCTCCTTGGCCTCTGCCCCAGGCGCTAGAGTGGCTCTGGTCGCAACAGAGCGATGTCCCGGAGGGGCAGAGCATTACCCCCTGGTGGGCAGAGCGTCGCCCCCTGATGGGCTTGCCGGGTGGATCCCGGTTGGGCGCATGCGGCAGTCTGTCTGACTGTCTCTCCCCGTTTCTAGCTTCAGAAAAATACAAAAAAAAATTGAAAAAAAAAAAAGAAACAGAACATGAGCAATACTCCAGAAGCACTCCCTTCGCTCCCTTCCAGGCCTTATCACCTGCCCCCCCCCCAATGGTAAATGCTATCTTGACTTCTCACAATAGATTAGTTTTGCCTGTTTGGTATTTTATTTAAGTCAAACAATTGTATTTCATATTTCACTGTTTATCTTCTTTCAATCACATTATGAATGTGAGATTCATCTATATTGTTTAATGTATTGGTAGATAATTCACTGTTATGTTATATTCCATTGTGTGATTATGCTACAATATATTTATCTATCTTACTGTTGATGGACATTTGGGTTGTTTTCAGCTTCAGGCTATTAGAAATAGTGCTGCTATAAATATTTTAGTACCTATTGGTGAACATGTCTGAGTTTCTGTTAGGTATACATCTAGAATTTAAACTGCCTGGTCATAGGGTATACAGAAGTTAGCTTAAGTATATAAAACTAGTTTTTTGAAAGTGGCTGTACCACACAGTATATGAGTTCTAGTTTTCCACACTCTTTTGAACAGTTGGTATTCCCCATCTTTTCAAATTTAGCCATTATGGTGGGTGTATAGTGATATCACAGCATGATTTTAATATATATTTCTTTGTTCTCCAGTCCCACCATAGTATCTCCCCATGACAGCTGACTGATATCTCAGATCTGAGACCCAGGCACGGTACTCACATGGCTGTACCATTTTACATTCCATCAGCAATAGCAAGCCAATAGTAAGTTTAATTCTCCACCCCCCACACACAAAATACCAAAGCCAGATGATTTAATTGGTTAATTGCATCAAACATTTGTAGAAGAAATAGTAGCAACACTACACAAAATCTTTCAGAAAATAGAGGATGAGGGAGAATACTCCCCAATTCTACGAGGCCAGTATTCTCTGATACTTAAGCCATACAAACATATTACAAGAAAACTACAGACCACTGTTCCGTGTGAATATAGACGTAAAAATCCTCAACAAAATATTAGCAACTTGAATCCAGAAATAAGTAAGCATATATATCATGACCAAGTCAGGTTTATGCTGATGATGCAAAGCTGCTTCAAAACTCAAAGTCATGTAATAACATCTATCATATTAGCAGGCTAAAGAAAAAATCACATTATCTACAGGTGCAATACAACTTTATCCAATTTCCAATAAAGCTTTCTTCCCCAGAAATTGATAAACTAATCCTAAAATTTATATAGACATAGAAAGGACCAGCCTGACCAGGCAGTGGCGCAGTGGATTTAGCGTCAGATTGGGATGCAGAGGACCCAGGTTCAAGATCCGAGGTCGCCAGCTTAAGCACAGGCTCATCTGGTTTGAGCAGAGCTCACCAGCTTGGACCCAAGGTCACTGGCTCGAGCAAGGGGTCACTCGGTCTGCTGAAGGCCCGTGGTCAAGGCACATACAAGAAAGCAATCAATGAACAACTAAGGTGTCGCAACAAAAAACTAATGACTGGTGCTTCTCATCTCTCTCTGTTCCTGTCTGTCTGTCCCTATCTATCCCTCTCTCTGACTCTCTCTCTGTCTCTGTAAAAAAAAAAAAAAAAAATAGAAAGGACCAAAAATAGCAAAAAGGAGTTTGTCAAAGAATAAAGTGGAAGGACATTCACCTTCCAATTTCAAAATTATTATAAAAGTACAGTAATCAAGACAGTATGGTACTAGCATGGGGACAGAGACATATATCAATGGAACAGAATAGAGTCCAGGAACAAACCGTCATACTTATGATGACCATTCTTTATAAAAGTGTGAAGGCAATTGAATGGAGAAAGAATATTTTTTTAACATTTGGTGCAGGGATAAATGTATATAATACACACAAAAAGATGAATTTAAAATTTGTTTTAATGCTCTGGCTGGATAGCTTGGTTGATTAAGAGCTTCGTCCTGAAGCACAGAGGTTGCCAGTTCAATCCCTGGTCAGGGTACATATAGGAACAGATTGATGTTCCTGTCTCTCTCTCTCCCTACCTCTCTCAACTAAAATAAGTCAATAAAATAATAATGATGATGATGGATATACAACATAATTGTCCAAATGATGTGGAGATGTTTGCCCAAAATCTATGTACTCTTTTTGACCAATGTCACCCTGTTAATTTTCTAAATAATAAATAAATAAATAAATAAATTTTATTTTAACACCAAACTAAAAGTTAACTAAAAATGGATCAGAGATGTAAGTGAAAAGCTAAAGTTGTAAGTTTGGGAAAAAAAAAAAAATCTGTGTCCTTGTATTAAGCAAAGAATTCTTAAAGAAGACACCAAGAGAATGATGCATAAAGAAAAAATGATAAATTGGACTTCATTTAAACCAAAAAGGTTTGTGCTTCAAAAGATGCTATTAAGAAACAGAAAAGACAGAACACAGACTGGGACAAAATATTTATAAGTCATATATCTGATAAAGAACTTGTATCCAGAAAATATAAAGAACTCTTACAAATCAATAAAAAGAAGGGAAAAAAAACAGTTTAAAAATGGACAAAAGTTTTTTTGGGTTTTTTTTTTGTTTTTTTTTTGTTTGTTTGTTTGTTTTTTGAGGAAGAGAGACAGACAGACAGGAAGGAAGAAAGATGAGAAGCATCAACTCGTAGTTGCGACACCTTAGTTGTTCATTGATTGCTTTCTCATATGTGCCTTCACCAGGGGGCTACAATTGAGCCAGTGACCCCTTGCTTAAGCCAGCGACCTTGTCTATAATCCCATGCTCAAGCTGGCAACACCCCACTTAGGCTGGCGACCTCGAGGTTTTGAGCCTGGGACCTCAGCATCCTAGGGTGATGCTCTATCCACTGCGCCACCGCCTGGTCAAGTGTAAATGGGCAAAAGATTTGAAGAGACATTTCACCAAAGAAGATATACAAATAAGCATATGAAGAAATGCCCACCATCATTAGTCATTAAAGAAATTCTAATGACAACTACAATGAAATACCACTTTACATGTATGAAAAGAAGTATAATAAAAAAGACAATTATAAAAAATATTGTCAAGGATATGGAGAATCAAGAACTTACATACATTTCTGGTGCGAATGCATTAAAATGGTATACCACCTTTAAAAAGTTTTATAGTGTCTAAAAATTTGACCATAAAAAAATTCATCATAAATTTACCAGCAATGCCACCCCTATTATCTATCCAAAAGATATAAAACATGTGGTCACACAAACACTTGTACTTGAATATTCATAACAGCATTATTCATATGAGGCAGAAAGTAGAGACAATCCAAATAACCATCAACTGGTGGAAAAGTAAACAAAATGTGGTATATTCAGCAATAAAAAGGAAGAAATACTAATAAAAGCATACCTAGTTTTATTGCGCTTCACTTTATTGCATTTCACAGGTGTTGCATTTTTTACAGACTTAAGGTAAGACCCTCCACCAGCAAAAGATTAACACTCACTTTCTTGCAATACTCACTTTATTACAGTGGTCTGGAACTGAACCCACTATCTCTAAGGTATGCCTGTAAATACTACAACATGAATGAACCCCAAAAATATTATGCTAACTGAAAGAAGTGAAACACAAAAGATGTAATATTGTATTTATATATTGTATTTATATGAAATGTCTAGAAAAGTCAAAGCTATAGAGATCTGTAAATTAGTGGTTGTCTGAAGGTAAGAAAGGGAACAGTCATTAACTGTAAATTAGTACAAGAAACATTATTGGGGTGAAATAAATGTTAAAGAATTTGATTGTGGTGATGTTTGCACAATGGGAGTAAATTTAATAAAAGACCATTAAGTTGGTCCTTAAATCCATTCCTGTTTAAACATCTGGATTTCCTGTCATAAGATCTGTTGCCACTGATACCTAGACTAATGTGTTGTCTTGGAGCCTGTTGTGTATTTAAGAATAAAGTTTTGGATGTCACTGCTAGGCACCTGGTGGCACGTTGGCCAAAACTTCAGCGGGCTTTCTGGGAACAAAAATGGCTATGGCCGGCAATTTCTTTCTCTCTTTTTTTTAATAGAAACAGACAATCAGGAAGGGAGAGAGATGAGAAGCATCGACTCGTAGTTGCATCACTTTATTGTTCATTGATTGCTTCTCATACATGCCTTAACCAGAGGGCTCCAGCCAAGCCAGTAACCTTTGCTCAAACCAGTGACTACGGTCTCAAACCAGTGAACTTGGGCTTCAAGCCAGTGACCCTTGGGCTCAAGCCAGCAACCATGGAATTATGTCTATGATCTCACACTCAAAAGCCAGTGACCCCACGTTCAAGCTGGTAAGCCTGACTCAAGCCAGGATCTTGGGGTTTCAAACCTGGGTCCTCAGCACCCCAGGTCGATGCTCTATCCACTACTCTACCACTGGTCAGGCTGTAGCCATCATTTCTACCTGCACTACTATGTAGGGCACAAGCACACGTTTGGACATAAGTTTCTGGAATTCAAGTTTCAACCTGAAGGAAAGCTTAGATATGCCAATAACAGCAATTACAAAAATGATGTCATGATCAGAAAAAAAAGGCTTATGTATACAAGAGTATAATAGAAGACCTGAAGAGAGTTACTGTTGACAGTGAAATTACAAAAGAAGATGATTCTTTATGACCTCGCTCTGACAGGGCTGGAAGACAGGAGCTTGAAATTGTAATTGGAAATGAACACGTTTCTTTTACTACATCCAAAATAGGTTCTCTTGCCTGACCAGGCGGTAGTGCAGTGGATAGAGCGTCGGACTGGGATGCGGAGGACCCAGATTTGAGACCCGAGGTTGCCATCTTGAGCGCGGGCTCATCTGGTTTGAGCAAAGCTTGCCAGCTTGGACCCAAGGTTGCTGGCTCGAGCAAGGGGTTACTCCGTCTGCTGGAGGCCCGCGGTCAAGGCACATGTGAAAAAGCAATTAATGAACAACTAAGGTGTCACAATGCGCAACGAAAAACTAATGATTGATGCTTCTCATCTCTCCGTTCTTGTCTGTCTGTCCTTGTCTGTCCCTCTCTCTGACTCTCTCTCTCTCTGTCTCTGTAAAAAAAAAAAAAAAAAAGGTTCTTTGCCCTGGCCGGATAGCTTGGTTGATTAGAGCATTGTCCTCAAGCACAGAGGTTGCCAGTTTGATTCCCAGTAAGGGCACATACAGGAACAGATCAATGTTCTGTTTCTGTCTCAAAATGCGTTCTTCCTCTCTCTCCAAAATCAATAAAATAAACATTAAAAAAAATAGGTTCTCTGGCCCTGGCCGGTTAGCTCAGCGGTAGAGCGTCGGCCTGGCGTGCGGGGGACCCGGGTTCGATTCCCGGCCAGGGCACATAGGAGAAGCGCCCATTTGCTTCTCCACCCCCCCCTTCCTCTCTGTCTCTCTCTTCCCCTCCCGCAGCCAAGGCTCCATTGGAGCAAAGATGGCCCGGGCGCTGGGATGGCTCCTTGGCCTCTGCCCCAGGTGCTAGAGTGGCTCTGGTGGCGGCAGAGCGACGCCCCGGAGGGGCAGAGCATCGCCCCCTGGTGGGCAGAGCGTCGCCCCTGGTGGGCGTGCCGGGTGGATCCCGGTGGGGCGCATGCGGGAGTCTGTCTGACTGTCTCTCCCCGTTTCCAGCTTCAGAAAAATACAAAAAAATAAAATAAAATAAAATAAAAATAGGTTCTCTTATTGATGTAAATCAAAGGATCCCGAAGGCCTTTGAGTATTTTACTATTTGGTACAGGACCTGAAATATTTAGTTTTTAGTCTTATTGAATTACATTTAAAGATTAAACCAATCTAAAGTATTTTTGAAGCTGTTTTTATATTTAATTAAAGGATAGGTAATGGAAGGTTTGTCATTTATAATACTAGGATTTTTATTAACGTGTAGTGAACAAATTTTTTGTATGCAAATTGAAAATAAGAAAATACATAAATAGGCTTAATGATTATCTTCACTTGTGTCCAAGTGGGTTGGACAGTTCCCACACACATTAAATTCTGCAAATAAAAGTCATTTTTGTTGAAATTTTGTTTAAAAAAAACTTACCAAAGCCTGAAACAAATAAATAAAAATACATGAATAAACTTTTGTTTTAAAAAAGTTATTGAGGCCCTGGCCAGTTGGCTCAGTGGTAGAGCGTCGGCCTGGCGTGCAGAAGTCCCGGGTTCGATTCCGGCCAGGGCACACAGGAGAAGCGCCCATCTGCTTCTCCACCCCTCCCCCTCTCCTTCCTCTCTGTCTCTCTCTTCCCCTCCCACAGCCGAGGCTCCATTGGAGCAAAGATGGCCCGGGTGCTGGGGATGGCTCCTTGGCCTCTGCCCCAGGCGCTAGAGTGGCTCTGGTCGTGGCAGAGCGACGCCCCGGAGGGGGCAGAGCATCGCCCCCTGGTGGGCGTGCCGGGTGGATCCCGGTCAGGCGCATGCGGGAGTCTGACTGTCTCTCCCTGTTTCTAGCTTCAGAAAAATACAACAACAAAAAAAAAGTTATTGAACTGTACAATTTAAATATGGAATGTAAATTATACCTCAATAAAGTTGTTTCTTCTTTAGGCTATTCCAGGTCTTTGACATTTCCATGTGGATTGTAGAATAAGTTTGTCCATTTTAACAACAAAAAAGCTGTTATGATTTTTATTAAGATTAGTTTAAATATGTATATCAACATGGGGCAAATTAAAATCTTAACAATTTTGAATTTTCTGTCCCATAAATAAGGTATATCTCTCCATACTTTACGTATTCTTAAATTTCTCTCAGCAATATTTTATAGTTTTCAGTGTACAGGTCTTTCAAATCTTCTGATAAATTCTCCCTTAAGTATTTCATATTTCTACTTGGTGCTGTCTTACTTTCACTTTATTGTGTGATATTGGGGTTTTTTGTTTGTTTGTTTTTTACAGAGTCAGAGAGGGGGCGATAGACAGGGACAGACAGACAGGAATGGAGAGAGATGAGAAGCATCAATCATCAGTTTTTCGTTGTGACACCTAGTTGTTCATTGATTGCTTTCTCATATGTGCCTTGACTGCGGGCCTTCAGCAGACCGAGTAACCCCTTACTTGAGCCAGCGCCCTTGGGTCCAAGCTGGTGAGTTTTGCTCAAACCAGATGAGTCCGCGCTCAAGCTGGTGACCTCGGAGTCTCGAACCTGGGTCCTTTGCATTCCAGTCCGACGCTCTATCCACCGCGCCACCACCCTGTCAGGCTGATATTGGTTTTTAATTTTAATTTCTTGTCAATTAATAGTATGTAGAAAATCAGTTAATGTTTGTATGTTTACTTTGTGCAAAAGTTAAAAGAAACAGTTTCTACACATAATTTCCCTCCTAACGTCAATCACAAGTACAAGTTCAAGGGTCTCCAAGACCACCCTCAGATTCAACAATTTACCAGATGGATTCACAGAACTCACTGAAAACTATTATAATCATGGTTACATTTTATTACAGCTTGTGTATAGAGATTAAAATCAGCCAAGAGAAGAAGTACATAATGGATTCACAGAACTCACTGAAAATTATTATAATCATGGTTACATTTCATTATAGCTCAAGTATAAAGATTAAAATCAGCCAAGAGAAGAAGTACATAATGGATTCACAGAACTCACTGAAAACTATTATAATCATGGTTACATTTTATTACAGCTCAAGTATAAAGATTAAAATCAGCCAAGGGAAGAAGTACATAATGGATTCACAGAACTCACTGAAAACTATTATAATCATGGTTACATTTTATTACAGCTCAAGTATAAAGATTAAAATCAGCCAAGGGAAGAAGTACATAATGGATTCACAGAACTCACTGAAAACTATTATAATCATGGTTACATTTTATTATAGTTCAAGTATAGAGATTAAAAGCAGCCAAGGGAAGAAGTACATAGGGCAGAGTCCAGGAAGGTAACAAATGCAGTTTCCAGTTACCACCTCCCCATGGAATCAAGACAGCATTACTCTCCAGGCATTTACTGCAGTAGCATGGAGTACTGCCAACCAGGGAAACTCACCCAAACCTTGGTGTCCAGAGCCCTTAATAAACTCCATCATGTAGGTACAGTTGACTGTTCACATGGCTGAGCTCAGTCTCCAACCCTCAAGAGACCAAGTTTCATGACCCACAGCTCCCACCTTTCATCATGCTATTGATGTGGCTTTGAGCCCACGTCCTAAATCAGGGGTCCCCAAACTTTTTACACAGGGGGCCAGTTCACTGTCCCTCAGACCACTGGAGGGCCGGAGTATAAAAAAAAACTATGAACAAATCCCTATGCACACTGCACATATCTTATTTTAAAGTAAAAAACAAAACGGGAACAAATACAATATTTAAAATAAAGAACAAGTAAATTTAAATCAACAAACTGACCAGTATTTCAATGGGAACTATGCTCCTCTCACTGACCACCAATGAAAGAGGTGCCCCTTCCAGAAGTGCAGTGGGGGCCGGATAAATGGCCTCAGGCGGCCTGCAGGCCGTAGTTTGGGGACCCCTGTCCTAAATCATAGTTACTATCTGGATGGCACAAGGCCCCCAGGTAAACAAAGGCATCCCTATTAGGCAAGATATTCCAAGGGCCTAGAAATTACATCCTAGAAGCTGAGGGCAAAGGCCAGACCTCTCTTTGGGTAAAGTTAAATACTTTACTACACAAGCCACTCCTAGCCATTGGCTAAGGCTTTTTCACAGCAAAACATATTTGTCTAGGCATCTGGTTTTAGTATAGCACTTATATGATACACAGCAATAATAAAAATGAATTCATCCTATAAATCCATTATATATATTTTCATATCTTAATACTAATTTGATTTCTTTCTCCCTTTTCTCTACCTCTATTTGTACCTTATAATATAAATGTGCTGAATTATTTAACATAGAAATTAGTTGATCAGCTAAATCCATTTCTTCCTCAAGCCAATCATTTTCCACAGTATTATATACTGAAAAGTATTTAACTCAATTTGCTGATCGTCTCCAGGGGTCTCAAACTCGGAGACCAATTTTTGCAGCCCGCAGACTGGCCCACAGACTAATCCACGAAGTTTGATTAGTCTGCGGGCCACACAAAATTGGTGGGCGGGCCGCATGCGACCCGCAGGCCGCGAGTTTTGAGACCTCTGTGACCATCAGTATAAGTATAATCTTAGTAACAATGCCAGTTTTACACCATATGGTAGTATGGTAGCAGATGTAAACTGCATACAACACTGTACCTATAGTCAACAATAATATACATTTAAATTTTTGTTAGGAGGGTAGATTTCCTAAGTGTTCTTCTCAAAATAAAATTAACTAATAAAATAAAATACTAAAAATATATTGGCACATTACTAGAATCTCACTAAGCCATCAAAAATTGGTCCCGTATGTCCCAGCAAACATAATTTCTGGACCAAATGGCTTCACAGGCAAATTTTACCAAACATTCAAAGAAGAACTAACACTTATCCTTCTCAAGCTATTCCAAAAAATTCAAGAGAAGGGAAGAGGTCCAAATTCATTTTATGAGGCAAGCATTATCCTCATTCCAAAACCAAGTAAAGAAACTACAAAGAAAGAAAACTATAGGCCAATATCCCTGATGAACATAGATGCTAAAATATTCAACAAAATATTAGCATGCCAGATCCAGCAATACATTAAAAAGATCATACATCGCTTTTTTCTCTCCACCATCGTGGTGCATGCGGTTGTTTCTTCCTCGCCATGTCTTCTCACAAGACTTTCAGGATCAAGAGGTTCCTGGCCAAAAAACAAAAGCAGAATCGGCCCATTCCCCAATGGATTCGGATGAAAACTGGTAATAAAATCAGGTACAACTCTAAGAGGAGGCACTGGAGGAGAACCAAACTGGGTCTGTAAGGAACCACACATGAGATGGCTCACATTTATGCTGTGTTCACATTGCCTACACCTCATAAATCACTGGAAAGAGCACTGCTGTCGGACACTTGGCTGTTTTAATTGGGAGATTGTTGGGGAAATGAGTTATCTCTATGATAATTTTCTCCTTTTTTGCAATAGGATCTGGATCAGTAATAAATGTGAGACCTTTTAAACTGCAAAAAAAAATAAAATAAAATAAAAAGATCATACATCATGATCAAGTGGGATTTATTCCAGGGAGGCAAGGCTGGTATAACATTTGAAAATCAATAAACATGATTTATCACATAAACAAAATGAAGAATAAAACTCACATGATCATATCAATAGATGCAGAAAAAGTATTCAATAAAATCCAGCACCCATTCATGATAAAAACTCTCAGCAAAGTGGGAATAGAGGGAACATACCTCAACATGATAAAGGCCATATATGACAAGCACACAGACAACATCATACTCAATGGGCAAAAACTAAAAGCAATCCCCTTAAGATCAGGAACAATACAGGGTGCCCCCTTTCACCACTCTTATTCAACATAGTTCTGGAAGTCCTAGCCACAGCAATCAGACAAGAAGATGAAATAAAAGGCATCCAAATTGGAAAAGATGAAATAAATTTGTCATTATTTGCTGATGACATAATACTGTACATAAGAAACCTTAAAGTCTCCGCCAAAAAACTACTAGACCTGATAAATGAATCTGGCAAGGTGGCAGGATATACAATTAATATTTAGAAATCAGTGGCATATTTATACACCAATAATGAACTGTCTGAAAGAGAAAGTAAGGCAACAGTCTCATTCACTATTGCAACAAGAAAAAAAATAAAGTACCTAGAAATAAATTTAACCAAGGAGGTAAAATATTTGTACTCAGAAAATTATAAGCCATTGAAAAAAGAAATCAAGGAAGATATAAACAAGCAGAAGTATATACTGTATTTATGGATAGGAAAAATTAACATTAAACTATCTACACTGTGGCCCTGGCTGATTAGCTCAGTGGTAGAGCATTGGCCTGGGGTGTGGGTGTCCTGGGTTCGATTCCCAGTCAGGGCACACAAGAGAAGCGACCATCTGCTTCTCCACCCCTCTTCCCTTCTCTCTCTCTCTCTCTCTCTCTCTCTCTCTCTTTCCCTCTTGCAGCCATGGCTCAATTGGTTTGAGTGCATCAGTTCCAGGCACTGAGGATAGCTCGGTGGAGCCTCTGCCTCAGGTGCTAAAAATGAATCGGTCACAAGCATGGCCACAGATGGGCAGAGCATCAGCTCCAGATGGGGGTTGCTGGGTGGATCCAGCTGGGGGCACATGCGGGAGTTTGTCTCTGTATTTTTCCTTCTATCACTTGGAAAAATTAAAAAATATATATCCATACTGCCTGACCAGGCGGTGGTGCAGTGGATAGAGCATCGGCCTTTGATGCAGAGGACCCAGATTCAAAACCCCAAAGTTGCCAGTTTGAGCACAGGCTCACCAGCTTGAGTGCAGGGTCACTGGCTTGAGCGTGGGGTCATAGACAGGACCTCATAGTCGCTGTATTGAGCCCTAAGGTTGCTGGCTAGAAGACCACGGTTGCTAGCTTAAGCAAGGTGTCACTGGCTCAACTGGAGCCCCATGGTCAAGGCACATATGAGAAAGCAAAAAATGAACAACTAAGGTGCCACAGTGAAGAACTGATGCTTCTCATCTCTCTCCCTTCCTGTCTGTCTGTCTCTGTCTCTCTCTCTCTCTCTCTCTCTCTCGCAAAAAAAAAAATTAAATATGCACACTAGTGGCACAGTGGATAGAATGTTGGACTGGGACACAGAATACCCAGGTACAAAACCCCGAGGTTGCCGGTTTGAGCATGAGCTCATCTGGTTTGAGCACGGCTCACCAGCTTGAACCCAAGGTCGCTGGCTTGAGCAAGGGGTCACTTGGTCTGCTGTAGCCCCTGGTCAAGGCACATACAAGAAGCAATCAATGAAAAATTAAGGTGCTGCAATGAAGAATTGATGTTTCTTATCTCTCTCCCTTCCTGTCTGTCCCTCTCTCTGTCTCCTTCTGTGTCTGTCACAAAAAAATAAAAATATCCATACTATCCAAAGCAATCTATAGATTCAATGTAATTCCTATTAAGATACCAATGGCATAAAATTTATCTGGAACCAAAAAAAAAAAAAAAAACCTGAATAGCCTCAGCAATCTTGAAAATGAAGAACAAAGTGGGAGGTATCACACCTCTTGATATCAAGCTATATTACACGGCCACTGTAATCAAAACACCTTGGGGCCTGACCTGCAGTGGCGCAGTGGGTAAAAGCGTCGACCTGGAACACTGAGGTTGCCGGTTTGAAACCCTGGACTTCCCTGGTCAAGGCACATATGGGAGTTGATGCTTTCTGCTCCTCCCCCCTTCTCTCTCTGTCTCGGTCTCTCTCTCTCTCTCTCTCGCTCTCGAGATCTCTCTCTCTGTCTCCTCTCTCTAAAATGAATAAATAAAATCTAAAAAAAAAACAAAACACTTTGGTACTGGCATAAGAACAAGTATACAGCTCAATGGAACAGAACAGTGAACCTAGAAATAAACCCACCTGTCGGGAGCCGATCAACAGCTGCTGGTTGACACAGTCACAGCAATGAAGAGGCGCAGCAATACTTTCCCCCTAACTTCTTGGGTTTATTTTATTTTTCTCCCCCCTTTTTTTGGTGTGTGTGCTATCACTTATGGCACAAGGCTAGCATCTGGAGTTAATAGTCGCACCGTGCTTCCCTGCAGATTTGCAGTAATTTCTCTGGAAATGAGACAGGGTGTAAATTCCACAGAAAAGCCTATAAACCCCACAGAGAAACCTTGTATAAGATGTGTAAGATTTCATATTATAGAAGAATAGAAAAACTTTCCATTCCTCTTACATACCTGACCTTCAGGCAGTGGAACACTCTGAGAAAAATAAAATTAGAACTTAACTAGTAGATGAAAATAGTAGACAAAACATAATTTTACTAAACAATAGGCCATTAGGTAAAGCAGAGTTATTAATCAATAGTGACTTTTTAGAAACCTGCATAAGACTGATGCCAATATTCTTGTTGCCTCTCAAGGTATTGTATAACTGTACTTAGAATGGCTTATAGCCATTTATAGCTTAAAGAAATGTACTAACCTCTTCCTGGAATATTTATCCACATTAAAGCAAAAATAACTATTAATCAATGTATTCTGCATAACATGTGATTATATTAATAGAAATAAAGCTATACTAGCAATTGGCAGAGATGCCTGGCAGATGAACTAAAGAGTTTGGCTCTCTCACTCATATCTTGCTGACGCCATTCATTTCTGTGGGACCCCTGGATTCTCCCTGGGGTGGGACCCTGGCACCCACCCTTTATGGTCAATTAATATTTGACAAAGAAGGCAAGAATATAGAATAAAAAAGACTTTAATAAATGGTGTTGGGAAAACTGGACAGGTACATGCAAAAATGAAACTAGACCACCAACTGACACCATTCACAAAAATAAACTCAAAATGGATAAAAGACTTAAATATAAGTGGCAAAACCATAAAAATCTTGGAAGAAAACATAGGTAGTAGACCCTCTGACATCTCTTGTAGCAATATTTTTGCCAATATATCTCCACAGGCAAGTGAACTAAAGAACAAATTAAACAAATGAAACTATGTCAAACTAAAAAGCTTTTGCACAACAAAAGACACCATTAAAAAAATAAAAAGACAACACACTCAATGGAGAACACATTCACTGATACATCTGATAAGGGGTTACAAACAAAATTTATAAAGAACTTCTAAAACTCAACACCAGGAAGGTAAACAATCCAATTTAAAAATCCACAAAAAGCCCTGGCCGGTTGGCTCAGCGGTAGAGCGTCGGCCTGGCGTGCGGGGGACCCGGGTTCAATTCCCGGCCAGGGCACATAGGAGAAGCGCCCATTTGCTTCTCCACCCCCCCCCTTCCTCTCTGTCTCTCTCTTCCCCTCCCGCAGCCAAGGCTCCATTGGAGCAAAGATGGCCCGGGCGCTGGGGATGGCTCCTTGGCCTCTGCCCCAGGCGCTAGAGTGGCTCTGGTCGCGGCAGAGCGATGCCCCAGAGGGACAGAGCATCGCCCCCTGGTGGGCAGAGCGTCGCCCCTGGTGGGCGTGCCAGGTGGATCCCGGTCGGGCGCATGCAGGAGTCTGTCTGACTGTCTCTCCCCGTTTCCAGCTTCAGAAAAATAGAAAAAAAAATCCACAAAAAGCCTGAATAGACACTTCTCCAAGGAGGACATACATATGGCCAATAGGCATATGAAAAAATGTTCAACGTCACTAATCATCAGAGAAATGCAAATTAAAAGCACAATGAAATACCATCTCACACCTGCCAGAATGGCTCTCATTAACAAATCAACAAACAACAAGTGTTGACAAAAGTGGGGAGAAAAGTGAACCCTCCTGCACTGCTGGTGGGAATGCAGACTTGTGCAGCCACTGGGAGAAACAGTATGACATTTCTTCAAAAAATTAAAAATGGAACTGCCTTATGACCCCAGTATATCTTAAGAACCCCAAAACAGTAATTCAAAAGAAGATATGCACCTCCATGGTCACTGCATCATTATTTACAATACCCAAGATCTGGAAACCACCCAAGTGTTCATCAGTTGACAAGTGCATAAAAAAGCAGTGGTACATATACACAATGGAATACTATGCAGCCATGAAAAAGAAGGAACTCTTACCTTTTGCAATAGCATGGATGGACCTGGATATTATTATGCTAAGTGAAATAAGCCAGGCAGAGAAAGACAAATATTGTAGGTTCTCACTTATATGTGAAATCTAATGAACACAATAAACCAAGGAACAAAATAGAAACAGAAGCATGGACACAGGCAACAGATGAACAGCTGTGAGAGGGAAAGGGGAAGAGGGGATAGGATCAAAGAAGGTGAAGGGATCAACCAAAATATATATACATAACTCATAGGTACAGACAACAGCGCAGCAATTCCCAGAGGGAAAGGGGGGATAAAGGTGAGGGGGAGGGGTGAAATGGGAATGGAAAGAGTCTTTGCATGGGCATGGGGGGCACAATGTGGGGGGTTGAGGGTGTTTCATTGAGTGGGATACTTGAAACCATGTCAACACAATAAATTAAAAAGAAAAATTTTTAAAGAAAACTGATCTAGTTTGTCTCTCAAAGCAACTCAGGTTTGCAGGCTTCCAGTCAAACTTGTCAGTGTAGGAGTAGTCTTTTTTATTGAATTTATTGGGGTGACATTGATTAATAAAATTACACACGTTTCAAGTGTACAGTTCTATAATACATCATCTGTATATTGTATTGTGTGTTCACACCCCAAATCAAGTCTCCTTCTATAACCATTTCTCCCCCTTTTTCTTTCTATCTCTCCCCACGTCCCTTTCCCTCTTTTAATCTCAATACTGTTGTCTGTGACTATGATGTAGAAATAGTCTTAGCAACATATGATTTCATTCTTTCAGGCATATGGTATAATTGAGTTAAGAGACAATATAATTTTTTGCTCTGGGCCACTCAGGGGACCAATGTAATGAATTTCTGTTGTTACATACCCTGTTTTCATTTATTTTTTCTGTTTTCATTTTTTTACTGTCAGCTACTATTCCTCCTCTTTATCAATGAATTTGACCCTATCTTTTCCACCTTCGGAAAAGATAGTAAGTTTGGCCACTGTGCTGGTCCAGATTTCCAGCAGCAATACCAGTCTAGCAAATGCTTCCCTTCCAATACATTCCCATTCATACAAGGGTATCATTATATAAGTATAGAACTAGTGGTCTATTTCAACCCCTAGGTAATACAGCTACATTCTCTATCAACCCCAATTTTTCCAGATGGGATGAAGGCCCAATCTATCACATTAGGCCCTTAGGAATTCTGACATAAACATTTAAAAGTATACTTAAAATGTCTTGCTTGGGGATCATCCCTGCTTTTGGCACCTGCAGTTGCAGCATTGGTCCTGAGACCACTAAATCCAGTAGGAAAAACAAGAAAGTTGATGTAATATGGTAATACCAGCATCTTCTCTCACCTCTTCTTTCCCAGATCCTTCTGAAATGTGAAGGAATCTATACATCAGAGAGCCTCCTTTGCCCCCCACCATGTTGAGTGTGAGCACATACTTATGAAGGTGCATGAGCCAGTCAATCATTTCTTCACCTCCCCCAATTTTTTTAAGTTGGTAAATTTTTTGTAATGTGCATTTTACTACAATTATTTTTTATTTAGAAAATTAAATTTAACAGGGTGACATTGAGCAATAAGAATACATAGGTTTCAGGTAAACATTTCTATAGCATTTGAACTGTTGATTACGTTGCACACCCATCACCCAAAGTCAAATTATGTATTTTCCATCACCATGTATTTGTCTCTTTGCTTCCCTCCCCTCAACCCTCTCCCCCTGGTAACCACTTTACCTTTATCTATGTCCATGAGTCTCAGTTTCATATCCCGCCTATGTATGAAGTCATACAGTTCTCAGCTTTTTCTGATTTACTTATTTCACTCAGTATAATGCTCTCAAGGTCCATCCATGTTGTCATAAATGGCAATATCTCCCCTAATTTTAGACAACAAATGTTTCAATTGCCTGTTCTAATTCTTTATCATACCATTGCTCTGAGGCTATCTCTTTGCCCATTTGGGGGCATTATGTGTTATTATGGACTGAATTGTGTCCTCCCCATCTCTCTTCTCTAATTGATATATTGAAGCCCTAACCTTTAATGTAATTGTATTAGGAGATAGGTCCTTTAAGGATGTAATCAAAGTTAAACGAGGTCATAAAGGTAGAACCATAATCAAATAGGACTAAAGTCCTTATAAAAAGAGTAAGAGACATCAGTGGTGTTCATGCACAGAGAGAATCGTATGTGAAGACAGTGAGGAGGTGCTTATCTGTACACTAGGAAGAGAGGTTTCACCAGAAACAAACCCTGCTGGCTGTTTGATCTTGGACTTCCAGCCTCCAGAACTGTGAGAAAATAAAATTCTGTTGTTTAAGTCACTCAGTCTGTGGTTATTTTGTTATATTTTCCATGTCTCTAGTAACTTTCCAAGCATATGGAATATATGCTCCACTCAGTGGAGACAAAAGGCCTGGCTCCATAATCAATTTTTTTATAAAGTTTTTTTTAAAGACTTTATTCTATTTTTGGAGACGAGAGAGAGAGAGAGAGAGAGAGAGAAGAGGGGGAGGAGCAGGAAGCATCAACTCCCATATGTGCCTTGACCAGACAAGCCCAGGTTTCAAACCAGTAACCTCAGCATTCCAGGTCGACGCCTTATCCCATTGCGCCACCACAGGTCAGGCCATAATCAATTTTTTTCTGACACCACCTTGACAGGGGTGTAGCATGACTTTCAGAGCTTGTTGAAGGAAAAAATATAATCTCCTCACTTGGTATGTGTTGGTATGAGTGGGAATCGGGCCACATTTTTTCCTATACTGTTTGGATGCAGTAAAGCAATTATTTTCTTTAAGTTTATTGTCTTGTTATGCTGCCCGTATCTTGGTTGTTTGACTAGAGAAATCTGGCTTTTCCAAGTTGCCAGGTTCTCCAGCACAGTCTCAGATATATGAGGTAAAAAAGAAAACACATGAACCTGACCACATGGTGGTGCAGTGAATAGAATGTCAACCTGGTATGCTCAGGACTCAAGTTCAAAACCCCGAGGTTGCCAGCTTGAGTGCAGGCCCACCAGCTTGAGCATAGGATCACTGGCTTGAGTGTGGGATCATAGGCATGACCTCATGGTCGCTGGCTTGAGCCCAAAAGTCTGGCATGAAGCCCGAGCTCCCTGGCTTGAAGCCCCAGCTCCCTGGCTTGAAGCCCAAGCTCCCTGGCTTAAAGCCCCAGCTCCCTGGCTTGAAGCCCAAGCTCACAGGCTTGAGCAAGGGATCACTGGCTTGGCTGGAGCCCCCCCCCCCCACACACTGTCAAGGCACATACGAGAAGCAATCAGTGAACAAATAAGGTGCCAGAACTACCAGTTGATGCTTCTCATCTCTCTCCCTTCCTGTCTGTCTGTCTGTCTCTATCAAGAAAACACATGAAATTCACCAATATGCTCTTTTAGGGGTCCTGAGCCAGTCAACCTCCTACATTCCACCTTTCAAGAGTCATCTCATGTTTGTTTTATAACTATTTTTTCCAGGCGGGGGAGGGTTGTATTTAGTGGCAGGAATAGGGAAAAGTGCATCTACCAGTCACCCCTTTCCATATTGTGGTTCACTTCTCGCGGTCTCACTGTATCTCGGATTTTTAAATTGTATATATCTAATTTTGTATCATGGATTTTTCGCTATATTATGGGATTTTGCAGTATGTAGGTATTTTTACATATTTATTATTTTAATTATTTTTGCTGTAAAATAAGCATCTTCTAGCCTAAAAATTGAAAATATAAAAATATTAATTAAAAATATTAAAAGATTATTACTGTAGATTCACTGGTGAGTACCCATATAAAATTTTATATGTTGTTAAAATTACGTAGGTTTAAGAGTGTAGAAAGTGTTTAAGAGCATAGGAAGTGTTTATAAGAATGTGGGAAAGGTTAATAGTGTGGGAAAGGTTTATAAGAGCATAGGGAGGTTTTATAAAGCCTTAAAATATGTATAAATAATAAAATAAATATAAGGTCGCTACTTCACAGATTTTCACCTAGAACCCCTGTGACAGACGAGGTACCACTTTGTACTTCATTTTTCCACAAGTGGACATCCTATATTTGGGCCTTTTTCCCTATTTCCCATGCCTCTTCTCTCTCTCTCTTTCTTTCTTTCTTTCTTTCTTTCTTTCTTTCTTTCTTTCTTTCTTTCTTTCTTTCTTTCTTTCCTTCCTTCCTTCCTTCCTTCCTTCCTTCCTTCCTTCCTTCCTTCCTTCCTTCCTTCCTCCCTCCCTCCCTCCCTCCCTCCCTCCCTCCCTCCCTCCCTCCTTCCTTCCTTCCTTCCTTCCTTCCTTCCTTCTTTCCTTCCTTCCTTCCTCCCTCCCTCCCTCCTCCCTCCCTTCCTTCCTCCCTCCCTCCCTTCTCTCTCTCTCTCTCTCTCTCTCTTCTTTCTTCCCTCCCTCCCTCCCTTCCTTCTTTTTGAATTTTTTATTTATTTATTTAAGAGAGAGAAGAGGAAGGAGAGACAGAGAGAGAAGGGGGTAGGAGGAGCAGGAAGCATCAACTCCCATATGTGCCTTGACCAGGCAAGCCCAGGGTTTCAAACCAGCGACCTCAGCGTTCCAGGTTGATGCTTTATCTACTGCGCCACAACAGGTCAGGCTCTACTCACTTTCTGAGCACGTGGAATTCATTTACAATAACTTTTTTTAAAATCCTTGTTGAGTAACTCTAACATTTGTGTCAGTTTTTGGTTGGTTGGTTAATTGATTATTCTCATTATGTGTCTTGTTTTACTACCTCTTTGCATGCCTGGTATGATTGAATGTCAGACATTGTGAATTAACTTTGCTGGGTACTGAATATTTATGCATGTCTATAAATTAACTTGAGTTTTGTTCTGGGACACAGCTAAGTTACTTGGAAATACAGTCTGTCTGTAAAGTCATGGTGCACATGACTTTTGACCAGTCACAGGAAAGCAACAAAAGACGATAGAAATGTGAAATCTGCACCAAATTAAAGGAAAACTCTCCCAGTTTCATACCTATTCAGTGTAGTTTGATGTGGGCTCACGCACAGATTTTATAGGGCTCCTTAGGTAGCTATCCCGTATAGCCTCTACACACTCGTCACTGACTGATGGCCTACCAGAACGAGATTTCTCCACCAAACTGCCGATTTCTTTCAACTGCTTATCCCACCGAGTAATGTTATTCCTATGTGGTGGCGCTTCGTTATAAACATGCCGATATTCACGTTGCACTTTGGTCACGGATTCAAATTTAGCGAGCCACAGAACACACTGAACTTTCCTCTGTACCGTCCACATCTCAACTGGCATGGCCGTGGGCTGCTCCGCTGTATACACGGTGTTATGTCATCATCTGCGCATGCGCACATGCTGCCACATCATCCTACAGAAACTGGGAGGGTTTTCCTTTTATTTGGTGCAGATTTCACACTTCTATGGTCTTTTGTTACTTTCCTGTGACCGGTCAAAAGTGCACCATGACTTTACAGATACACTGTAGTTTAATTCTTATAGGTCTTCCTTATTATAAAATTTTAGGTGTATCTAATTATTCCCTACCACTGAAACAATAGCTTCCTGAATTCTCTACCCAGTGATCTATTTCTTTCAGTCTAGCTGGTGAGAACAGGCAATATCCCCAGCCCTGTGTAAGCATGAGACAACATTTCCTCTTATTCTTTCAGATGGTTCTCTCCCTGGTTTCAGTTAGTTTTCTCACACATGTCTGCTCATCGGTAATCTAGGAGGACCCTAAGCAAATCACCTGGGTCTTCCCTCTGAAGTTTTCTCCACTCTGGTGGTGTACCTTGTGAATTCTAGCTGTCTTGTTCTCCCTACACTTTCAGTTTTTTCTCAATTTAGGGAATTCACCAGCCACTTCCTCAGTTCCTCCTCTTTGCAGTGCCCTGGAAACTCTCTCAGGGAACACAGTGCTAACCTTGCTTCACTTTTCTCAGAGATCACTCTTCTTTTTTTTTTTTTTTTTTTTTTTTTACATAGGCAGAGATAGACAGGGACAGACAGATAGGAATGGAGAGAGAGATGAGAAGCATCAATCATTAGTTTTTCGTTGCGCGTTGCGACTTCTTAGTTGTTAGTTGTTCATTGATTGCTTTCTCATATGTGCCTTGACCGCGGACCTTCAGCAGACTGAGTAACCCCTTGCTGGGGCCAGCCACCTTGGGTCTAAGCTGGTGAGCTTTTTGCTCAAGCCAGATGAGCCCGCGCTCAAGCTGGTGACCTCGGGGTCTCGAACCTGGGTCCTTCCGCATCCCAGTCCGACGCTCTATCCACTGCGCCACCACCTGGTCAGGCGAGATCACTCTTCTTCCTTGCCTAATATCCAGCTTCTTGCAAACCAGTTTTTCAATGTATTTTGTCTATTTTTGTTTTCTTTCTTTGTTCCATGCACAAGGGTGAATCCAGTTCCCGTGACTCCGTCTTGGCTGGAAAAAGTCACAGGCATGAATTTATAAATGTGGAGATCTGTCAGATATTGTCAACAAGAGATATATTCAAGTTGGTGTGATTTCTATGAATAGGGAATATTGTAACCTGGGTTTGAGACAAGTATGCCAGTGAACTAATATCTATGAATGGGGAACTTGTATCTCATTAAGTGTTCATCTGTATGAAGTATCGTGAGAAGTATTTAAGAAAGGGGAGATATGCCAATGTAGGCTGTCAATGAGAGATATTTTCTAGTAGGTAAAAAATTATGACTATGTTTAACTAGGATTTTCAATGTAAAAATTCCAGTGGGCAGGTATTTGCAAATCAGATTTTTATAAGTTGAGTTGTCAATAAGAGCTATGTCTTTGGTGAGTATTTAAGAAAAAAGATTTGTCACCAGTAATCATCAATGGAGATACACCTGGGGGAAAGGTAGTTATGAATATAGATCCTGGTAAATGTAGAACTATCAGTCAGTGATAAATTGATAAGTATATGAATGGAGAGATATACAATAGCTATTGCCAATGGTATATATGTCAACAGGGGTATTTATGATAGGTATATTTGTAAAATGACTTGGACGGTAGGACATAAACCAATAGGCAGGTGTTTAAAAAATAAGGCAATTTGTCATCAAAGGTCATAAGTAGGTTATACCATCAGCTGGATATTTAAAAATATAGATATTTTTCAACGGACAAGCAATAATAGAGTATGTATTATGGGATTATGTATAAAAATGGAGATTTTTTTCAATAGGAGTTATAAGTAAGAAATATACCAATGAGTGTTTATGAATAAGATTTTTTTAAAGGCAGGCATCAATAGTTGATATGTCAATGTCTTTTTATTTCTCAGTGGGAAGACTTGTCAAGAAGACTCATGAAGAGAGATTTTTTTTTTCTTGGCTTAATTTATTGTTTATTTTTTTACAGAGGCAGAGATAGACAGGGACAGACAGACAGGAATGGAGAGAGATGAGAAGCATCAATCATCAGTTTCTCATTGTGCGTTGCAACTTCTTAGTTGTTCATTGATTGCCTTCTCACATGTGCCTTGACTGTGGGCCTTTAGCAGACCGAGGAACCCCCTGCTGAAGCTAGCGACCTTGGGTCCAAGCTGGTGAGCTCTTTGCTCAAGCCAGATGAGCCCAAGCTGGCGACCTCAGGGTCTCGAACCTGGGTCCTTCCGTATCCCAGTCCGACGCTCTATCCACTGCGCCACCACCTGGTCAGGCAAGAGAGATATTTTAATGGATACTTTTGAATGAAGTGATCTTTTCCCAAACAGGTTAATAAATAAAAGATTTGCCAATGGGTATGTATTTATGAAAGAGATTTGCCAGTGGGTATCATCAACGGAGATATTTCAGTGGGATATTCATGAATAAGAAGAGAGTGCAAAAGTGGTTACAGTAATCAGAATTCTAAGAAAGACCCCCAATATCTCTCTTACCCTATGTAAACTTCTCCCCTTAAATAGGGTGGAATCTGTAAATATGATGAGATATAACTGAATGATTATTTTATATTATAACAAAAGAGATCTTGCAAATGCAATAAAGATTACTAATCAGTTGACCTTAAAACAGGGAGATAATCCAGGTGAGCCTAATCTATATAATTAAGCTCATGAACCCTTAAAAATACAGTTTTCCTCTCTCTCTCTCTCTATCTCTCTCTCTCTCTCTATCTCTCTCTCCTTCTCTTCCTTCCTCTCCCTCCAAAATCATAAATAATTTTAAAAAGTTTTTTAAGCCTGACCTGTGCTGGCGCAGTGGATAAAGCATTGACCTGGAATACTGAGGTCACTGGTTTGAAACCTCAAGCTTGCCCAGTCAAGGCACATATGAGAAGTAACTACTATGAGCTGACGTTTCCCACTCCTACCCACCCCCTTCTCTCTCTCTAAAAAAAAAAAAAAAAATTCAATTAAGCATATTAAATATTTGCAATGTCTTTGGGAGAGATTGTTAAAATCACGAGTTGAATGTGCCAAAGTGTATAAAATTATCACTATTACACATTATTTCCAATATTGTAAATTATCATTCCTAAAAAACACCATTTGCAATATGTAAATAATCATTACTAAGATTTATCACTACTAAGTTATAAATTAAATTAGATTTACCATTACCACTACAAGTAATAATATAAGCAGCTATATGTCTAGCACTGTTTTAAGCACTTTACATATATAAATTCATTTAATAGTCACTCTGTCCTTATGAATTAGTAAGCATTATTTTATCCCCATTTTATAGATGTGGAAACTGAGGCATAGACAGGTAATATGATTTCCCCAAGGACACACAGCTAGGACAAGGAAACAGCAGATTTTTTTAAATGCAAGCAGGCATTAATTAATTTTTTTTCCTTATGACCTGACCTAAAATATTTTTTATTTTTATATTTATTTTTTAAACTTTATTGAGATGCAATTCACATACAGTAAAACTTATCCATTTAATGCAACAAATTAATTTTAGTATACTCAGAGTTGTGCAACCATTACAATTGAATTTTAAAATGTTTCCATCATCCCCAAAAGATACCCATTAGCAGTCACTTCACATTTCTCACACCATCCCCACCTCAGCCCAAGACAACCACTAATCTACATTTTGTCTCCATAGTTTGGACTATTCTAGACATTTCATATAAATTGAATCATACAATATGTGGTCTTTTGTGACTGGTTTCTCTGAAATAACATTTTCAAAGTTCATTCATGTTGCAGCATGTATCAGTGCATCACTTTTTTATTACTGAACAATAGACCACTGTATGGATAAATCAGTTTGATTATCAAGTCAGCAGCTGATGGACATTTTGGTTGTTCCCATGTTTTGGCTACAATGAATAATGTTGCCATATACTTTCATGTATAAGTTTTTGCATGGGCAACTGTTTTCATTTTTCTTGGGTGGATACCCAGGAGTGAAATTCCTGAATCATATGGCAACTCTACGTTTAACATTTTGAGAAACTTTCAAACTGTTTTCCAAAACAGCTATACCACTTTATATTCCACCAGCAATGTAAGATGAGTCCAATTTTTCCATCCTTATCAGCATTTGTTACTATCAATTTTTTTTTCTAGCCCCACTAGTGGACATAAAATGATATTTCATGGTTTTGATTTCCATCTTCTTGGTGCCTAATGATACTGAGAAGCTTTACAGGTGCTTAAGCCATTTGAATATCTCATTTAGAGAAATGTTTATTTGAATCCTTTGCCCATTTTTTAAGTTGGGTTATTTATTTGTTTTTATTATTGAGTTTAAGAGTTCTTTATATATTAAAGACAAAAATTCCTTACCAGATATATGGTTAGCAAATAAGTGCTTCCAGTCTGTGGGTTGATTTTTTTTACTTTATTGATGGTATCATTTGCAGCATAAAAGTTTTAAATTTTGGCCCTGGCCGGTTGGCTCAGTGGTAGAGCATCGGCCTGGCGTGCAGAAGTCCCGGGTTCGATTCCCGGCCAGGGCACACAGGAGAAGCGCCCATCTGCTTCTCCACCCCTCCCCCTCTCCTTCCTCTCTGTCTCTCTCTTCCCCTCCCGCAGCCAAAGCTCCATTGGAGCAAAGATGGCCCAGGCGCTGGGGATGGCTCCTTGGCCTCTGCCTCAGGCGCTGGAGTGGCTCTGGTCGCAACAAAGCTACCGCCCCGGAGGGGCAGAGCATCGCCCCCTGGTGGGCAGAGCGTCACCCCCTGGTGGGCGTGCCGGGTGGATCCCGGTCGGGCGCATGCGGGAGTCTGTCTGACTGTCTCTCCCCGTTTCCGGCTTCAGAAAAATACAGAAAAAAAAAAGTTTTAAATTTTGTGAAGTCAAACTTACTTTCTTTTTGTTTTATAGTGTATGCTTTTGGTGTTGTATCTAAGAAACTAATAAGGGGCAGGATACGAATACAGATTCGGCTCCAGTGTTCATGTTCTTCATTAATACAATACACTGCCTGTCTAAAAATTGAAACACTGTTAGTAATATTACACATGAAATTATTATGAGAGTTTTGTGGGGGTTTTTTGGGGGGATTGGTATTTTTCTGAAGCTGGAAACGGGGAGAGACAGTCAGACAGACTCCCGCATGCGCCCGACAGGGATCCACCCGGCACGCCCACCAGGGACGACGCTCTGCCCACCAGGGGGCGATGCTCTGCCCCTCCGGGGCATCGCTCTGTCGTGACCAGAGCCACTCTAGCACCTGGGGCAGAGGCCAAGGAGCCATCCCCAGCGCCCGGGCCATCTTTGCTCCAATGGAGCCTCTGCTGCGGGAGGGGAAGAGAGAGACAGAGAGGAAGGAGAGGGGGAGGGGTGGAGAAGCAGATGGGCGCTTCTCCTGTGTGCCCTGGCCGGGAATCGAACCCGGGACTTCTGCACGCCAGGCCGACGCTCTACCACTGAGCCAACCGGCCAGGGCCGAGTTTTGTGTTTTGAACTGAAAAAATTACCAAGGGGCAAATGTACCCATGGGTCATCCTCTATTCCTAGCACAGACCTCAGAAGGATTCTGGTTAGAGACTATGAGGCCATATTTTAGGGAGAACTACTGAGGCTGGGTTGAGGGAAGAGCCAGCCCCAGGGCTACCCATAGAACTGGACCCCGTGCTGCAACACCTCACAGGGCGTCACCCTCACATGCTTCCCCTCAGCCACCAAAGTCTCTCCCAAACAGAGATTTACACACAGACACTCCAAATACTGGCCAGGGAGAAACTTACTTTACTCACTTTAATGGATTTTCTGGAAGGATAATGGGAGGAAAAGTAGTGACTCTAGGACTACAGATATCCTATCAGGAGCCACACTAGGATTCTGAGGCAGCCTCTCTATAGGGTCTGCTTCTCCATGGCAGCCATAGCTAAAGGGATCTACCTGGAAGGATGATACTCCCACGACAGCCTGAGACTCCCACTGGCTTTTCAATGCCCCCAGCCACATCTACTGTATGCAACAGTCCTTGGTGTTGAGAAACAATTAGGGAATCCAGAAAATAGATAGAAGGAGGAAGTGTTAACATATGCAGGATGGAGGTAACAACTGGGAGGGTAAGGAAACCTATTCTAGGTTTTGGGGAACAACTAGAAGCAGCAGGAAGAGTCTGTGGTTCCAGACAATAGGCCAAGGCTGAGGAAACATCCCAGGACACTAAAAAATAGCCATAGGGCCTGACCTGTGGTGGTGCAGTGGATAAAGCATCGACCTGGAAATGCTGAGGTTGCCGGTTCGAAACCCTGGGCTTGCCTGGTCAAGGCACATATGGGAGTTGATGCTTCCAGATCCTCCCCCCTTCTCTCTCTCTGTCTCTCTCTCCTCTCTCTCCCTCTCTGTCTCTCTCCTCTTTAAAAATGAATTAAAAAAATTAAAAATAGCCATAGGGACAAGGTAACAGTCACTATAGTGATGTGAACAGTCAGAGAGACTATCAAAGAGTGAGAGGGCCAGAGAACAGTCCTTGTAGTTAAAGGACAGCCAGAAAGGATCTAGAACAGCCAAATGGAAGAGGAAGTAATCTCTAAATATCATGCAACAGCTAGAAATACCTAAGATACAGCCAGAGAGATAAAGGAACAATCTCAGGTTGAAGGAACAGCCAGAGAAACCAGGAAACAGCTGAAGGGATGAAAGAATAGTGTCTGGACTTGAGGGACAGAGGTATTGTCAAATATCTGGAGACCACAAAATAGTTCTTGTAGTTGAAGGACAGTCAGAAGGACTACAGAACAGCCAGAACAACAAGGGATAAGCCCTGAGGATCAAGCCACAGCCCAAAGACCAAGAAATAGTCTCTGAAGTGCAGGGAATTGAAAAATAAGAAAGCAGTCTGAAAGACTGAGGAACCACCAGAGTCCAAAGAACAACTGCAGGAATTGAAAGCACAGCCAACAAACCAACGTACAGAGATCAGGGAACAGTGATTAGTCCTAATATAGGGTCATCAGAAAATGTGGGGAGTAATCACAAAGATCAAGGACACTATACTGATGACTACTGGAAATTCAACAGAGTCATGGGAGCTAATACAGCGGCAGCAGACACGGCTATGGGAACTCATAAGGGTCAAAGACATTGTACTGGTGGTCAATACAAGATCATCTGAGCCTGACCAGGCGGTGGCACAGTGGATAGAGCGTCGGACTGGGATGCGGAAGACCCAGGTTCGAGACCCAGAAGTCACTAGCTTGAGCACGGGCTCATCTGGTTTGAGCAAAAGCCCACCAGCTTGAACCCAAGGTCGCTGGCTCCAGCAAGGGGTTACTCGGTCTGCTGAAGGCCCGCGGTCAGGGCATGTATGAGAGAGCGATCAATGAACAACTAAGGTGTTGCAACGTGCAATGAAAAACTAATGATTGATGCTTCTCATCTCTCTCTGTTCCTGTCTGTCTGTCCCTGTCTATCCCTCTCTCTGACTCACTCTCTGTCTCTGTAAAAAAATAAATAAATAAATAAAAAATTTAAAAAAAAATTTAAAAAAAGATCATCTGAAACCATAAAAGACTCTAATGTAGGATAGGCTCTAGTGAGTTCCCAGCATAGTGCTTTATGCTGAGACTCATGAAGTCAATACACTGTACTATTGGATAATGAAGGACCAGCATCTGCAGGGATGAGAATAGTGAATGGGTTGATGCTGGGATGTAAACAAAAATCACTTCAGGGGTGGCTAATGGCTAATCAGCAGAGTGATAAAGGGCTAGTGTGGGGTCAGGGGACACTGGGATGATTTTTTATGAAGATCAAAGACAATACTTGTGACCAAGATTAGCAGACACACTAATGACACTAATTAATATAGTGTCAGCAGTAGATACCATGAGAAATGTGAAACAAAGACTAAACTAGTGGCTGGTAGTCAGCAGTCAGAGCGCTGAGACTAATATAGAGTTAGCATACATAGTGATAGGCTCTAAGGCAGGGGTCTCCAAACTTTTTACACAGGGGGCCAGTTCACTGTCCCTCAGACCATTGGAGTGCTGCCAAATACAGTGGTCCTCTCACTGACCACCAATGAAAGAGGTGCCCCTTCCAGAAGTGCAGTGGGGGCTGGATAAATGGCCTCAGGGGGCCGCTTTGCGGTCCGCGGGCCGTAGTTTGGGGACGCCTGCCTAAGGTATGGTCAGCATGCACTGTACTGGGGCATCCTTGCATTTAGACACTACTAGTGCCTAATGGGGATCAAAAGGCACAGTGATAAGAGTTAAGGCAGGGTCAGCAACACTGTGATTGGGACTTAAGAGAGTCAAAGACACTTTACTCATGGCTAATGGGTGGTCAACAAGGTGAGGCAAATGTGGCATCAGTAGATACTGTGCTGGAAGCCCACATATGTTAGTGTCTGCTCTTGTGGCTAAGTGGGGATAACCAGAGTGATGGTAGGTAAGGTAGGTTTAGCAAATACATGCAAAAGTCTCACAGGGGTCAAAGAAACTGGATTGTTGGCTAATGAGGATCAACAGACATCATGATGAGGGCTAATGTGGGCTCAGCAGACTCTACTTAAGCCTCAATGGATCAAAGACACAATACTAGCAGTTAAAGGGAGTAGGATTCACCGAACACAATGATTCAACTACAAAAAGGACCAAAAATATGGTGATGGGCCTTCAAGACATACCCTGTGCTGGTGATTAATAAATCAGAAGACATTAATGTGTGGTCAGCAAATAGACTGATAGGCTATAATGGAGGATCAGAAAGACAGTGATGGGGGCTATTTTAAGGAAAGCAGATACCACTGGATTATCAGGTAAAAAAAACAGCCACCTTGAAACTTGGTAAATGGGGAATCAGAACACAACATGATAAGGCCATGTGAGTTCTGCAGACATTGTGCTGTGGCTCAGAGGATCAAAGTCACCACACTGATGGCAAATTGTGAAACAGCAGATAAATATTGGTGTAATTGTGCTATACTATGGATTTATGGGAGTCAAGACACTGTACTGGTAGCTAATACAGAATCAGCAGACATAGTGATGAGAGCTAATGCAAGATGAGCAGATACTGTGATTAGAACTCATTGGGTTAACTGAATTGTATGCTAGTCAATAAAGGATCAACAGACAAAAGGGTGAGGACCAACATGGGATCAAGCAGACACTACACTAGATCTAAAGAAAGGTGATAAAACATTCCTGTCAGCTAATGGGAGGTCAGCAGTCACCATTAGCTGACTCAAAAAAAATTTTTTTTTAATTGTAATAGCAGCCTGACCAGGCGGGGCGCAGTGGATGGAGCATCAGACTGGAATGCGGAAGACCCAGGTTCAAAGCCCCGAGGTCGCCAGCTTGAGCACGAGCTCATCTGGTTGGAGCAAGGCTCACCAACTTGAGCCCAAGGTTGCTGGCTTAAGCAAGGGGTCACTCGGTCTGCTGTAGCCCCCCACACCTCCCCCATTGGGGATATGTGAGAGAGCAATCAGTGAACAACCAGGGTGCCGCAACAAAGAATTGATGCTTCTCATCTCTTTCCCTTCCTGTCTGTCTGTCCCCATCTGTCCCCATCTGTCCCTCTGTCTCTCTCTCTCTCTGTCCCCCCCCAAAAAAAATTGTAGTGGCAGCCTGACTAGTGGTGGTGCACTGGATAAAGCGTCGACCTGGAACAATGAGGTCGCAGTTTGAAGCCTGGAGGTTGCTGCTCTAAATATGGGCTCCTCAGTGTGAGGTCAACTGGCTTGAGCAGGGAATCATCCAGATGATCCCAAAGCTCAGCAGCTTGAGCCCAAAGGTCACTGACAGGAAGAGCCCAAGATCACTAGCTTGAGCATGGGGACAGTGGCTCGCCTGGTCAAGGCACATATGAGAAGCAATCAATGTACAATTAAAGTGAAAGCAACTACGATTTGGTGCTTCTCACTCTCCTCTCTCAGAAGAAATCAATGCACAGTTAAAGTGAAAGTAACTATGAGCTGATGTTTCTCTCTCTCCCTTCTTTTCTCTCCCTCTCAAAAAACTGTAATGGGAGCTAAAAGAGGTAGTGAGATTTGAAACTATGAGCAATGGGGTGGGGGATCAGCAGAATTTGTTGGAGCAAAAAAAGTAGTGATAAGTAGCTGTGAGATAATGGTGGGTCAGCAGACATTGTGCTCTGAGCTAAAGAAGGTGATAAGAACTGCTGTAAGCTAATGGGGTGTTCATAGACACTGTGCTGGCATGTTATGAGAGTAAAACCTGCTGTTATGGTGGCTAATAGAAGATCAAGAAAGACTGTGTGCCTGGCCTGTGGTGGCGCAGTGGATAAACCTTCGGCCTAGAGTGCCGAGGTTGCCGGTTTGAAAACCTGGGCTTCCCTGGTCAAGGCACATACAACAAGCAAGCAATGAACAACTAACATGAAGCAGCTATGAGTTGATACTTCCCATTCCCCTTTCTCTCCTGTCTCTGTAGAACCAATAAATAAAGTATTTAAAAAAAAAAAAAAAAAAAAAAAGAAAGACTGTGCTTAGGCTATCAAAAGTCAAATACACACAGTAGGGAGATGACCATGTAAGTGAGGGTAGCTAACAGAGCACAATCCATCATGGGGCTTCAGTAAAGGTCATTTTCATGGAGTAAGACCATTTCTAAAGCCCTGGGAGGACTAAGTCTTCCGTTGCCAATGACTTTCATCTGATCTAGTAGTCAAGAGTCCTGGTCTTCTCCCAGGCAACTCCTGGTATGGGAAGATAAAACATTTGTTGTTTTTAAATTCTAATGGAGATATAACTTACATATGATAAAATACACAGATCCGAAGTTTACTCACTTGATGACTATTGTATAAACCATTAACAAACATGTGAACCAAGAATAGGTCCATCAGCCCAGAAAGGTCCCCCCTACTGCTTATGAGTTAATTTCTACCCCAGAGGAAACCACGGATTTGGTTTCTATCATTATAGATTTTTATTTATGCTTGACATTTTCCATAATAATTTTAAAACATCAAATTTAATGTTTTAAATGGATAAGCTAGAGGTTGGAACAATTAGATGGCATCTTGATAAATTTAATTAATACTTAGTAAATGGAGTGAGGGCATACTGTATATAAAATACAGAAAGTGTAATATGTATATTCAAATGTATGCTGAATTGGGGGTATGTGATGATTAATTGAAATATCCCATAATCATTAAGGGACATTCAGGGGTAAAAGCAAAAAAGGTATTTAATTTAGCATCAATTTACTATGGTATAATCATAGTGTCACCAAATACTAAAGGTAAAAGGCTTGTTTTTGCTCATCAAATAAGGTGTAATAAAAAAAATTCTCAGTTATGAGGAAACTGTTAAGAGAGCTCTGTGACAACATGAAGAGAAATAACATCCGCATCATAGGGGTTCCTGAAGAAGAAGAGAAAGAACAAGGGATAGAGACATTGTTCAATCATATCATCGCTGAAAACTTCCCTAAATTAATGGAGGAGAAACTCTCACAAGTTCAAGAAGCACAGAGAACTCCATTACACAGAAACCCAAAGAAACCTATACAAAGACACATCATAATTAAAATACCAAAGCTAAGTGATAAAGAGAAAATATTAAAAGCTGCTAGAAAAAAAAAGGCTAACACCTACAAAGAAGCCCCCATAAGGATGACATCAGACTTCTCAAAAGAAACACTTGAAGCCAGAAGGGAATGGCAAGAAATATTCAAAGTAATGCAGAACAAGAACCTACAACCAAGACTACTTTATCCAGCAAGGCTATCATTTAAAATTGAAGGAGAAATAAAAAGCTTCCCAGACAAAAAAAAAAACCCCTCAAGTAATTCATTACAACCAAACCAATGCTGCAGGAAATGTTAAGGGGCCTGTTGTAAACAGATCAAAGTGGGAAAAGAATATAGCAAAAGAGGAATACAGTTTTAAAGAATAAAATGGCAATAAACAACTACATATCAATAATAACCTTAAATGTAAATGGATTAAATGATCCAATCAAAAGACATAGGGTAGCTTCATGGATAAGAAAACAGGACCCGTACATATGCTGTCTACAAGAGATACACCTTAAATCAAAAGATGCACAGAGACTGAAGGTAAAAGGATGGAAAAAAACATTTCATGCAAATGGAACTGAAAAAAAAAGCTGGGGCAGCAATACTTATATCAGACAAAATGGACTTTAAAACAAAAGATATAGTAAGAGATAAAGAAGGCCACTACCTAATGATAAAGAGAGCAATCCAACAGGAAGATATAACTATTATAAAAATCTATACACCTAATATAGGAGCACCTAAATATATAAAGCAGACTTTGATGGATATAAAGGGTGAGATCAACAGCAATACTATAATAGTAGGGGACATCACTAGATAGATCCTCAAGAAAGAAAATTAACAAAGAAACAGTAGACTTACAGGACACACTGGATCAACTGGATTTAATAGATATCTTCAGAAACTTTTACCCTAAAGCAGCAGAATATACATTCTTTTCAAGTGCTCATGGTACATTCTCTAGGATAGACCATATGTTAGGGAGCAAAAGTGGTCTCAACAAATTTAAGAAGATTGAAATCATATCAAGCACTTTCTCTGATCACAATGGCATGAAACTAGAAATAAACAACAACAGAAAAACTCAAAAATTCTCAAACACATAGAAACTAAATAGCAAGTTGTTAAATAACAAATGGATTAAGAATGAGATCAAAGAAGAAATAAAAAAATTCCTAGAAACAAATGATAATGAGCATACAACAACTCAAAATTTATGGGACACAGGCCTGACCTGTGGTGGTGAAGTGGATAAAGCGTTGACCTGGAAATGCTGAGGTCGCCGGTACGAAACCCTAGGTTTGCCTGGTCAAAGCACGTATGGGAGTTGATGTGTCCTGCTCCTCCTCCCCTTCTCTCTCTGTCTCTCTCCTCTCTCTCTGTCTCTCTCTCTCTCCCTCTCTCTCTCTCCTTTCTAAAATGAATTAAAAAAATTTATGGGACACAGCAAAAGCAGTACTGAGATGGAAGATCATAGCACTACAGGCACACTTTAAGGAGCTAGAAAAAACTCAAATAAACAACTTAACCCTGCATCTAAAAGAACTAGAAAAAGAACAGTAAGTAAAACCCAAATGTAGTAGAAGGAAGGAAATAATAAAGATCAGAGCAGAAATAAATGACATAGAGGCAAAAGAAACAATACAGAGGACCAATGAAACTAGGAGATGGTTCTTTAAAAAAGTAAACAAGATCGATGAACCTTTAACTAGACTCACCAAGAAAAAAAGAGAGAGAACTCAAATAAATAAAATTAGAAATGAGAGTGGAGAAATAACAACTAACACAACAGAAATACAAAATATTGTAAGAAAATACTATGAAGAACTGTACGCCAAAAAACTAGACAACCTAGATGAAATGGACAAATTCCTTGAAACATACAATCTTCCAAAAATCAATCTGGAAGAATCAGAAAACCTAAACAGACCGATTACAACAAATGAGATCGAAACAGTTATCAAAAAACTTCCAACAAAGAAAAGCCCTGGGCCTGATGGCTTCACAAGTGAATTCTACCAGATATTCAAAGAAGAACTAACTCCTATCCTTCTCAAGCTATTTCAAAATATTCAAGAGGAAGGAAGACCTCTAAGCTCCTTTCATGAGGCGAGCATAATTCTGATTCTGAAACCAGGCAAAGACAACACAAAGAAAGAAAATTAGAGGCCAATATCCCTGATGAATACAGATGCTAAAATCCTCAACAAAATATTAGCAAACTGGATCCAGCAATATATGAAAAAAATGATACACCATGATCAAGTGGGATTTATTCTGGGGAGGCAAGGCTGGTACAATATTCGCAAATCAATCAATGTGATTCATCACATAACAAAAGGAAGGAGAAAAACCGCATAATAATTTCAATAGATGCAGAAAAAACATTTGATAAAATACAGCACCCATTCATGATCAATACTCTCAGCAAAGTGGGAATACAGGGAACATACCTCAACATGATAAAAGCCATCTATGACAAATCCACAGCCAACATCATATTCAATGGGCAAAAGTTAAAAGCAATCCCCTTAAGATCAGGAACAAGGTAGGGGTGTCCCCTTTCACCACTCTTATTCAACATAGTCCTGGAAGTCCTAGCCACAGCAATCAGAAAAGAAGAAGAAATAAAAGGCACTCAAGTTGGAAAAGAAGAAGTAAAACTATCATTATTTGCAGATGATATGATATTGTATATAGAAAACCCTAGTCTCAGTCAAAAAACTACTGGACCTGATAAATGAATTCATCAAAGTGGCAGGATATAAAATTAATACTCAGAAAGCAGAGGCATTTTTATACACCAACAATGAACAGTCAGAAAGAGAAATTAAGGAAACAATCCCCTTCACTATCACAACCAAAAAAATAAAGTATCTAGGAGTAAATTTAACCAAGGAGACTAAAGACTTGTACTCAAAAAATTATAAAACACTGATAAAAGAAATCAAGGAAGATACAAACAAGTGGAAGCATACACTGTGCTCATGATTACGAAGAATAGACATTATTAAAATGTCTATATTATCCAAAGCAATTTATAAATTCAATGCAATACCAATTAAAATACCAATGACATATTTTAAAGATATAGATCACATATTCCAAAACTTTATATGAAACCAAAAAAGAACATGAATAGCTTCAGCAATCTTAAAAAAGAAGAATAAAGGGGGAGGTATCACACTTCCTGATATCAAGTTATACTACAAGGCCATTGTACTCAAAACAGCCTGGTACTGGCATAAGAACAGGCATATAGATCAATGGAACAGAACAGAGAACCCAGAAATAAACCCATAAACTGCCTATGTTTTCTATGTATGAATCTCCATACTGAAAACAGTATGGAGATTCCTCAAAAAGTTGTCTCTATGGACAACTGATATTTGACAAAGGAGGTAAGGGCATACAATGGAGTAAAGACAGCCTCTTTAATAAATGGTGTTGGTAAAATTGGACAGCTACCTGCAAAACAATGAAACTAGACCACCAACTTACACCGTTCACAAAAATAAACTCAAAATGAATAAAAGACTTAAATGTAAGCCATGAAACCATAAGCATCTTAGAAGAAAACAGGCAGTAAGCTCTCCCACATATCTCGCAGCAATATGTTTGCTGATTTATCTCCACGGGCAAGTGAAATAAAAGATAGGATAAACAAATGGGACTGTATCAAACTAAAAAGCTTTTGCACAGCTAAAGACAATAAGAACAGAATAAAAAGACAAACTACACAATGGGAGAACATATTTGACAATACATCTGATAAGGGGTCAATAACCAACATTTATAAAGAACTTGTAAATCTCGACACCAGGAAGACAGTCAATCCAATCAAAAAATGGGCAAAAGAAATGAATAGACACTTCTCCAAAGAGGATGTACAGATGGCCAATAGACATATGAAAAAATGCTCAACATCACTAATCATTAGAGAAATGCAAATTAAAACTACAATGAGATATCACCTCACACCAGTCAGAATGGCACTCATCAACAAAACAACACAGAAAAAGTGCTGGCGAGGATGTGGAGAAAAGGGAACCCTCCTGCACTGCTGGTGGGAATGCAGACTGGTGCAGCCACTGCGGAAAACAGTATGGAGATTCCTCAGAAAGTTAAAAATCGAACTGCCCTTTGACCCAGCTATCCCACTTTTAGGAATATACCCTAAGAACACCATAGAACTGTTCCAAAAGGAGAAATGCACCCCCATGTTTATGGCAGCATTGTTCACAATAGCAAAGATCTGGAAACAGCCCAAGTGTCCGTCAGTGGACAAGTGGATTAAAAAGCTTTGGTACATGCCTGACCAGGCGGTGGCGCAGTGGATAGAGCGTCGGACTGGGATGCAGAGGACCCAGGTTTGAGACCCCAAGGTCACCAGCTTGAGCGCGGGTTCACCTGGTTTGAGCAAAAGCTCACCAGCTTGGCCCTGGCCGGTTGGCTCAGCGGTAGAGCGTCGGCCTAGCGTGCGGAGGACCCGGGTTCGATTCCCGGCCAGGGCACATAGGAGAAGCGCCCATTTGCTTCTCCACCCCTCCGCCGCGCTTTCCTCTCTGTCTCTCTCTTCCCCTCCCGCAGCCAAGGCTCCATTGGAGCAAAGATGGCCCGGGCGCTGGGCATGGCTCTGTGGCCTCTGCCTCAGGCGCTAGAGTGGCTCTGGTCGCAATATGGCGACGCCCAGGATGGGCAGAGCATCGCCCCCTGGGGGGGCAGAGCACCGCCCCTGGTGGGCGTGCCGGGTGGATCCCGGTCGGGCGCATGCGGGAGTCTGTCTGACTGTCTCTCCCTGTTTCCAGCTTCAGAAAAATGAAAAAAAAAAAAAAAAAAAAAAAAAAAAAAGCTCACCAGCTTGGACCCAAGGTCTCTGGCTCGAGCAAGGGGTTATTCAGTCTGCTGAAGGCCCATGGTCAAGGCACATATGAGAAAGCAATCAATGAACAACTAATATCTTGCAACGAAAAACTGATGACTGATCTCATCTCTCTCCATTCCTGTCTGTCTGTCCCTGTCTATCTGTAAAATAAATAAATAAATAAATAAATAAATAAATAAATAAATAAATAAATAGAATTTAAAAAATAAAAAGCTTTCGTACATATATACTATGGAATACTACTCAGCCATAAGAAATGATGACATCAGATCATTTACAATAACATGGATGGACCTTGATAACATTATATGGAGTGAAATAAGAAAAAGCTAAGAACTATCTGAATCCATACATAGATGGGACATAAAAATGAGACTCAGGGACATGGACAAGAGTGTGATGGTAACGGGGGTGGGGGTGGGGTGGGAGAGGGCGAGGAAGGAGAGGGGGGTGGGGGGAGGGGAGGGACACAAAGTAAACCAGAAAGAAGGTGACGGAAGACAATTTGACTTTGGGTGAGGGGTATGCAACAATCAAATGTCAAAATAATCTGGAGATGTTTTCTCTGAATACATGTACCCTGATTTATCAATGTCACTGCATTAAAATTAATAATTAAAAAAATGTAAAAATAATGAGAAGGCATTTAGATTTTTAATGGTCAGACGTTTCTTAATCTAGTGTTTCTCCTAAGCCCTCCTTACAGTATTCTAAATAAATGATATATGGAGATAATAAAAAAAACACATTCTCAGACAAAGCTGAGGTTTACCATTAATAGAACTCCACTAAAGAAAACTCAAAAGGGCCTGACCAAGGATTCCAAGATGGCAACTGAGTAGGCAGATGTTCCAACTGCCACCTCTCAGGACCAAATTGGATTACAACTCAAATTAAGAACAATCATGAAAAACCAACTTTGAACTAAATGAAGAGGACTCTATAACCAAGAAGCACAGAAGAAGCCACACAGAGAGTGGTAGGAAGGGCAGAGAAGTGGAAAGGGTCGCCCGGCTCCCAGGAGTAAGCGGCCGCCCAGAGGGACTCCCACGGCGGGGTGGGTTGCCCTGAGAGGTGTGGGTCCTCGACCCCAGGATAGGAGCCCCAGCCTAGAGCCCCCGAGCCTAGAAGAGGCGCCCAGACAGCATTTAGCTATAAAAAGAGGCGGGTTTCTGTCCGTGAGAAAGAAACACGCATCTCGGAAGCAGATTCCATTTTAAACGGTCCAGCAGAAAACCACGTTCACAGTCACTTACCCAGGGATCCAGGGGCGGGAGAGCTGAGAGGACTGGAGTGACGTGAGAAAGAGTGAAGTTGGAGGCACAGGGATAGAGTCGGTGACGGTGACTGGAACACCTGTGCTGAGTCATTCTCCAATACTGAGGCGAACATTTTCATGGGAGGGGCACTCCCTTTGTCCCATACCGGCCAGGGAAAAGGCAGCTGCTCCACCCCCGGAAATCTCTCCAGCTCCAACCAGGGGAAAGGGCTGTTCCAAAAGAAGAGGAAGCAGGGGGCAGGTCAGTGACTCAGGTTTCCAGTGAGACCCGAGCCACTGTGGAAAACAGTATGGAGATTCCTCAAAAAATTAAAAATGGAACTGCCTTTTGACCCAGCCAATCCATTTTTAGGAATATAACCTAAGAATATCACATCACTGATTCAAAAGAAGAAATGCACCCCCATGTTCATGGCAGTATTGTTTACAATAGCCAAGATCTGGGAACAGCCCAAGTATCCACCAGTGGATGAGTGGATTAAAAAGCTGTGGTGCATATACACAGTGGAATACTATGGGGCCATGAAAAAGAAAGAAATCTTACCTTTTGTGACAACATGGATGGACCTGGAAACTATTATGTTAAGTGAAATAAGGCAGGCAGAGAAAGAAAAATAGTATATGACCTCATTCATATGAGGAATCTAATGAACAATGTGAACTGAGGAACAGAATAGAGGTAGAGGCGGAATCAAAGGGACCAGAGGGAAAGTGGTCAGAGGGAAAGGGGACAAGAGGATGGGATCAGAGAAGGGAAAGAGATTAGTGTAATTATATATACATAATACAGAGTTATAGAGAACAGTACAGCAAATCCTGGAGGGAAGGGGGGAGGGCGTTGAGGGGAGGGGTCGAAGGGGGTATCAAGGAGAACACGGGGGTGGGGGGAAGGGAGATATATTTGGTGGGACACTTGAATCTATGTAGGCACACTAAATTAAAATCAATAAAAAAATTTTTAAAAAGGGCCTGACCTGTGGTCGCGCAATGGATAAAGCATTGACCTAAAACACTGAGGTTGCTGGTTCAAAACTCTGGGCTTGCCCAGTCAAGACACATAGGAGAAGCAACTATGAGTTGATGCTTCTCTTCTTCCCCTCCTTTCTCTCTCTCTCTCTCCTCTCTCTAAAATCAATAAATAAAATCTTTAAACAAAAACTCTAAAGGGTATATTTCAGGCAAAGAAGAATACAATCCTGAAAGGAATAAAGAGCAACAAAAATGGTGAATATGGGCATTAAACAAAATAAATGTATAAAGCAAAAATGTTTTCTAGGGAGGTGTGTATGTGTGTGTGTGTGTTTATACATACATATATTACATGTAAGTATATATATATATATATATATATATAAACCCTATAATACAACATTATATTTAGAAATATATATGTATATACATGTATATGAGCAAAGTTTCTATTAAAAGATTAGCTTTCAGCCTGACTAGGCGGTGGCGCAGTGGATAGAGCGTCAGACTGGGATGCAGAGGACCCAGGTTCGAGACCCCGAGCTCACCAGCTTGAGCCCAAGGTCACTGGCTCGAGCAAAGGGTTACTCAGTCTGCTGAAGGCCCGCAGTCAAGGCACATATGAGAAAGCAATCAGTGAACAACTAAGGTGTTGCAACGCACAATGAAAAACTAATGATTGATGCTTCTCATCTCTCTCTGTTCCTGTCTGTCTGTCTCTGTCTATCCCTCTCTCTGACTCTCTCTCTCTGTCTCTGAAAAAAAAAAAAAAGATTAGCTTTCAAAGATAATTTCATGGAGAAAACCATAAAATACTATTGACGGTCATAAACGATGCATTAAAAAAATAAAAAGACACACCACATTCATGGATGGAAAGGGTTAAAGCCATTCTATACCTTTCAGATTAGCAACAATTTTAAAGACTGATAATAAGTCCTGGTGAATATGTGGGAAAATGTAAACTTTTTCTCAAACTGCTCATGAGAGTGTAAATTAGTACAATTTGGAGGGGAAAATTCAATTATTTTATGAAGTTGAAAAACTTCTCTATTAATCAGAACCCAGTTAGGAGACAAAAACCATATCAGCTATTTTAATAGGAAAAACGTATTATAAAGAATTCTCCACTGGTTATAAAGTTATTAACCACATAAATGAGAAGACAAAAAGAGAACCTTAACATTATCATGGAAGTAGCAACTGCAAAAAGCAGCTAGGTTAAAGTAATAAGGGAAGAAACTGAAACTATTCAGAATTAGGAGGTTGGAAGAGGGGGTCTCATGAGGCTGGGACTCATACCTCTAAGGAGGTGGCACCAGCCAGATGCTGCTTATGTCTCAAGGGAGGTTGGTACCATAAGGCTATTATGTGAATGGTAGAAAACTGCAAACTGGGTTAAGTTGCTGCTGTTTGGAGGAACTGCTACGGTCCCAGTGAAGAAGTAATGCTGTCCTGACACCCAGATAAACAGGGAAGCCCAACAAGGAGCAGCTGGCAAGACAAAAATGTGTTCTGGGCCCTGGCCGGTTGGCTCAGTGGTAGAGCGTCAGCCTGGCGTGCGGAAGTCCCGGGTTCGATTCCCGGCCAGGGCACACAGGAGAGGCGCCCATCTGCCTCTCCACCCCTCCCCCTCTCCTTCCTCTCTGTCTCTCTCTTCCCCTCCCGCAGCCAAGGCTCCATTGGAGCAAAGATGGCCCCGGGCGCTGGGGATGGCTCCTTGGCCTCTGCCCCAGGCGCTAGAGAGGCTCTGGTCGCAACAGAGCGATGCCCCGGAGGGGCAGAGCGTCGCCCCCTGGTGGGCAGAGTGTTGCCCCCTGGTGGGCGTGCCGGGTGGATTCCGGTAGGGCACATGCCGGAGTCTGTCTGACTGTCTCTCCCCGTTTCCAGCTTCGGAAAAATAAAAAAAAAAAAAAAAAAAAATGTGTTCTATAGGGTCACAGCCCCAGCATCGCAAAGCACAGTATAGAAGAAGGCTGTTTGGAGCTGGCGCACAATAGCTTAACAACTGGCACAGTGCCTATACCCAATGACCCATTAGTTCCATTTCTAGATTTAGATACTGAACACAGAACAATGCAACCACTAGGGGAATGGAGACACAAGTGGATAAATCTGAGCTATGTTTATCAACATGGATAGATCATGGAAAGGAAACATTTTGTTATAAAAGCAAGCTGTAGAAGTTTATGTTAATTAAACATAGTGTGATACCATATATTAAAGTTTTTAAAAAGCAATATAGCATTATATATTGTAGAATTCATACTATATTAAAAAAACTCAGGGTACATTAAAATTCTAAATGTTGAAAGGAAAACTTTAACTTCAGAGGAAAGTATAGGAGAATATGATCACCTTGAAACTGACAATATTATAACATAAAAATTGAGCAGTAGAAAAGAGTTAACAAAAGAGAAGAACCAGGCACAGTGAGAAAGTCTTTGCAACACACATAACTGAAAAAAGAACTTTTATTGTCTCATATATTTAAAAAAAAAAAAACATTTTAAACCAAGAAGTAAAAGATAAACTGCCCATTAGAAAACAATGAACAAAAGGATATGAACAGTCAATGCACAGAAGAAAAATCAATCAACATTGGTTTTCTTTAGAAGAAATAGCCAACATCATATTTCTATAGAAGAAATAGCCAATCAACAGAGAGAAAGATGTTCAACTTCACCACTAATTAAGGAAATCCAAATGAAATAAAAACAATGATCTATCTCCCAAGGGGATCAGGACGTATTTTCACACCAATGTAGGAGCCAAATTGTTACAGGTGCACTCTGTGTGACCTGGTGATCAGATGGTCCAAATGACTTAATCAAATGGCAAGGAGAGCCTTCACAGAGAAGCTTTCTCCTTAGCATAAGGCTAGTGCCAACCTAAGTGAGTTAGCTGATGTTCTGTGAGGTGTGCTTTACGGCAGAAGGCTTTCCCACATTCTTCACATTCAAAGGGTCTCTCTCCTGTGTGAATTCACTGATGTTCAATGAGGCGTACTTTCAAATAAAAGGCATTTCCACATTCACTGCATTGATAAGGTTTCTCTCCTGTGTGAGTTTTCTGGTGTTGACAAAGAGATTTCCTCATACTAAAGATTTTTCCACATTCACTACATTCATAGGGTTTCTCTCCTGAATGCCTTCTCTGATGTTCAATGAGGCGTGCTTTAACATAGAAAGCGTTACCACATTTATTACATTCATAAGGTTTTTCTCCTGTGTGAATTCGCTGATATATCCCAAGAGATGAATGCACCTTGAAAGATTTCCCACATTCATTACATTGATAGGGTTTTTCACCTGTGTGAGTTCGCTGATGATTATTGAGAGTCGTCTTCATTCTAAAGAATTTCCCACATTCCAGCCTGACCAGGTAGTGACGCAGTGGATAGAGCGTCAAACTGGGATGTGGAAGGACCCAGGTTCGAGACCCCGAAGTCGTCAGCTTGAGTGCGGGCTCTTCTGGTTTGAGCAAAAGCTCACCAGCTTGGACCCAAGGTTGCTGGCTCGAGCAAGGGATTACTCGATTTGCTGAAGGCCCACAGTCAAGGCACATATGAGAAAGTGATCAATGAACAACTAGGGTATAGCAAGGAGCAATGAAAAACTAATGATTGATGCTTCTCATCTCTCCGTTCCTGTTTGTCTGTCCCTGTCTATCCCTCTCTCTGACTCTCTCTCTGTCTCTGTAAATAAATAAATAAATATTTTTTAAAAAATAAAGAATTTCCCACATTCCTCACATTTATAGGGTTTCTCACCTGTGTGAGTTCTCTGATGAATTGTGAAGGTTGCCTTCTCATAAAAGGTTTTCGTACATTCATTACATGCAAAGGGCTTCTCTCTTGTGTGAGTTTTATGATGAGCAATGAGGTATGATCTTGCACTAAAGGTTTTTGCACAGTCATTACACTTATAGGGTCTCTCCCCTGTGTGTATTCTCAGATGTTCAATTAGGTTTGATTTTCTGCGGTAAGTTTTCCCACATTCATGACATTCAAAGTTTTTATCTCCTCTGTGTGTTTTTGTATGTCCAACAAAGCCTGTTTTCTTATAGAAGACTTTCCTATAGCCATTATATTCAAGAGTTTGATCCAAAGTTTGAATCTTCTGATATTGAAGAAGGTTATTATCATGCCTGAGGGCATTACACTCAATAAAATTGTTGCCAGATAGGAGGGAGAGTGATCCTTTTAAAATAAATTGGATCATATCACTCTTTCACTCAAAACCCAACAACTTTCCTTGTCACAGTACAAAATTAAAGTGCTTAACATAGCCTATAAAACTGTGCATAATTTGGAGCCCAGCTAACTTTCTGATATCACCTCTTACCACTCTCACCACTTACACTTAAGCCATACTGGCCTCTTTGCTATTACTAGTATATATCACTCAGACCAGGCTTGGCACTTACTGATCACTGGGCCCAAAATATTCAAAATCTTCATGGCTCCATCTCTCTCACTTCAGTGATGTTGTTGCAATGATGTTAACCTCACCAAAAAGTCTTCCCTGACCACATTCTCTAAAAGGACACAACCCATCGTTGTCTATCCCTCTTATCTTGCATTGATTTTCTTTTCACTACCAAAAATTATGTGTTTGTTTACTTTTGGTCTCTTTCCCTCATGGAGAATGCATGCTCCAGGAGAGCAGAGGTATTCATTTATTCACTGCCAGATCCTCACTCCAGAAAACATGACCAACCTATAGTTGACACTTATGAAGGTGTGAATGAATGCCTACAACAGAAGGCATCCAAGGCAAAGGAGAGAAGGAAGGCATTGAAAAATAATACAGAGAGACAAGCTAAGGACAAGTGTCTAAGATGAGGCAGGCAGGATAGATAAGAGTGGTAAATAACCATAAAAATCAAGATAAAATAGGAGAGAGCACTTAAGTGTGACATGATATTGGGATGTGTGATTTACACACCTGAAGCTTACAGACCTTCTTTCCTCCAGTCATTTTCAAAGAATAAGGGCCTCTAAAGAAAGATTCCTGAAAAATACTGCCGAGAGATAACCTTAGACCTGAACTCCTGGACTTTTATCTCCCCTGTTATCGACATGTACAGTTCTTACTCACTCACCTGAGGAACCATGGCCTGAGGATTCCTCCTCTAATACCCACAGCTCTTCTCCTTGCTCCAACTTGAAGATCATCTCTGGTTTGGCCACGCAGAGGCCTGTTAATGGGAAATGGCACAGGACGTGGGCCAAGTTGTCTGAGCTTTAGGGCCTCTGATGGAGGAGGAAGGTGCATCTTCATGAGCTGCACAAGGAAGGAAGGGGGCCCGTTTAAACCTTTCATCAGGGAAAGTGAGGACGCACATACTCTTCCTGGTACCCCAAACTGATCAATTATCTGTGACCCTCGAATCTAAAACTAAAGTATCATTAAACTCTACAAAGGCTATATGCATTTCAGCTACCAAAAAAGGAAAACGAACACATGCTACCAGGAGTTACATGGACAATAATTCTCACCCACAGATGCCAAGTTGCTGTAGTTCTCCAGCATCACATCCTTGTGCATGGTCCTCTGAGCTGTGTTCAGTCTGTGCCACTCTTGTTGGGTAAAATCCACAGCCACGTCCTCAAAAGACACAGATCCCTGTAACAACAATCTGAAATGATCAGAATGGGACACATGGAAAAGATGTTTGGGAACTAATTCTCTCAAGAGAGCACTATTAGAATTGACTAGAAAAACTACACTGAACACATGACTTTGTCTTGCTTGATATTATACTTTGGGGGTGGGGAAGACCCATAACAGCCTTGCATCTGTGCTCCTTTATCAATTCATGAAGAAAAGACTACTTAATACTGAGTCAACACTACGTACTTGGACCTGATCTAGTTGTTGGGGAAACAAAAAGGAGAAAAAGGGAGTGTCTGTTCTCGAGGAGCTCATCATGCCCCAGTAAGGGTACCTGTACATGAACACATCCCTGTGGTGAGGAGTTACAGGAGCTATGCTGGACATGTGTACAGGGGGCAATGGGCTTTCACAAGGGAGGGAACCAGATTCTATTGTGTTAGCAGACTGAACTTCACTTGGTTGAGGTAGCACTTTGAATCCTTAAATAAGAATATCATTTCCCTCATAAACATGGGGCAATAGCATAAGAAAAAGCAGGAAGATAAGAAACACACATGGGCCCTGGCCGGTTGGCTCAGCGGTAGAGCGTCGGCCTAGCGTGCGGAGGACCCGGGTTCGATTCCCGGCCAGGGCACAAAGGAGAAGCGCCCGTTTGCTTCTCCACCCCTCCGCTGCGCTTTCTTCTCTGTCTCTCTCTTCCCCTCCCGCAGCAGAGGCTCCATTGGAGCAAAGATGGCCCGGGCGCTGGGGATGGCTCTGTGGCCTCTGCCTCAGGCGCTAGAGTGGCTCTGGTCGCAACATGGCGACGCCCAGGATGGGCAGAGCATCGCCCCCTGGTGGGCAGAGCGTCGCCCCTGGTGGGCGTGCCGGGTGGATCCCGGTCGGGCACATGCGAGAGTCTGTCGGACTGTCTCTCCCTGTTTCCAGCTTCAGAGAAATGCAAAAAAAAAAAAAAAAAGAAACACACATGATAAGTTATAAAACTACATATAGCACAGTATGATAGGAAAATAGTGTTTTAGGCTGTGATGAGATAAAAGGCTATCACAACGATTTTCAACCAGTGTGCCATGGCACAGTGGTGTGCTGCAAGAATTTCTTTTTTTTTTTTTTTTTGCATTTTTCTGAAGCTGGAAACAGGGAGAGACAGTCAGACAGACTCCTGCATGCGCCCGACCGGGATCCACCCGGCACGTCCACCAGGGGGCGATGCTCTGCCCACCAGGGGGCGATGCTCTGCCCATCCTGGGCGTCGCCATGTTGCGACCAGAGCCACTCTAGCGCCTGAGGCAGAGGCCACAGAGCCATCCCCAGCGCCCGGGCCATCTTTGATCCAATGGAGCCTTGGCTGCGGGAGAGGAAGAGAGAGACAGAGAGGAAGGCGCAGCGGAGGGGTGGAGAAGCAAATGGGCGCTCCTCCTGTGTGCCCTGGCCGGGAATTGAACCCCGGGTCCTCCGCACGCTAAAGAATTTTTAAAATATGCAATACCTGATTTTTAGTCAAGGGCACTGACTTCTTTTCCCTTAGGTTGTCAAATAAAATAAAATGACAACAGCCAACACAACAATAGCTGTCCAGTATGAATGAATCAAAATTATGTTGTTGTTTTTTTGTCAGAATGATAAAATAATTTTTTTTGGTGTGTCACAGAATTTTAGTATTTATGTGTACCATGAGATGAAAAAGGTTGAAAATTGCTGGGTTATAGAGACATCTGGGGGCCAGATAGTGGAGGGATTTTCAACTTTTTTTCTATAGATCATCAGTGTCCAAAATACTTAACTCCATACACCATCAGGATATTTGCTGACCTTCCCACAATATATTTATGTTTATATCTATATTTATATTTATATTTATATCTATATCTACACTTATAAATTATACAGAAGAAGTGTCAAGTTGGAGAAAGGAAGACATTACTCCTACGATGAGCAAGTGGGGAGAGGTTGGTGTCATATATTGAGATTAACAAAACAAGAGAGACCACAGGTTAGCAAAAAGGGAAACTATGATTGATTCTGGAGCTCAGAAGAGAATGCTGAGATAGAGCAAGGACTGGGAAGCAATAGCATTTCAGTACTAGCTGAAGCCACAAGAATAAATTGGGTGGCTAAGAGAGAACAGAGCTTAAAATAAGCACCAAGTACAGAATCAGTGGGGACACCAATATGACATGAAGACTGAAAAAGGGCCCCTGTGTGGCAGAGAAAATGAGAGAAATCCTTTTCTTATTCTCCTGCAGTCTTGTCCCAAAATAAGCCCCGGTGCCAAAGCTGCAACCATGCAGCAGAAGGCACCTCAAACTCTGAGGGAGAGTGGGAAGGATCACCACTGCCTTCTTTCTAACCTCTCACCACTTAGCCCCAAGAGCAAACCTGGCTAAGAAAGGGAATGCCAGAGTAGTAAGACTAAAGCCTTAAACGGTCTAGCCAGAGGACCAAGAAAGAAGATTCCTGGGAACAGAAGTATGGGGAAGATTGCCCTAATAATATAGCTTCAAAATACATGAGCATAAAGCATCAACCTGGGATGCTGAGGTCGCTGATTCAAAACCCTGGGCTTACCTGGTCAAGGCACATATGGGAGTTGATGCTTCCTGCTCCCCCCTTCTCTCTCTCTCTCTCTCTCTCTCTCTCTTTCCTCTCTAAAATAAATAAATAAAAATCTAAAAAAGTGTAATTCATACAGTCTAAAAAAAAAAAAATTTTTAAAAGCCTGACCTGTGGTGGCACAGTGGATCAAGCATCGACCTGGAATGCTGAGGTCGCTGGTTCAAAACCCTGGGCTTGCCCAGTCAAGGCACATATGGGAGTTGATGCTTCCTGCTCCTCCCCTTTCTCTCTCTTTCTCTCTCTCTCTCTCTCTCTTCTCTAAAATAAATAAATAAATAAAAATAATTTTAAAAAAGTGACACAATTATTTAAAAAAAAAATACATGAGCAAAACTAAAAGAACCAATAGGAAAAGTGGGCATATCTGTAATTATGGGTTCCAATTTTCAAGACCTCTTAGTAATTAAAAGAACTAATAGAAAATTAAGAAGGGTATAGGAAAACTGAATACTTCTGATCAACCAATTGACTTTGCAAAACTTTCCACTCAAAAATAGAAAGATGAACAGTTTCTTTAAGTACACATGAAATATTTGCCAACCTAGACCATATCCTGGATTACAAAACAAACCTCAATACAATTAAAGGGTGCCAAGGAAAACTGACCTGGAACAATCCACTCTGAGATATATCCTAACAAAACTATCAGAATCTAATAGCTTTATTAAAACTATTAAATTCCTCAGGGCTTCCAGGCAAAAAGATGAAATAACTTACAAGGCAAAGGAATTAGAATGACATCAATTTCTCAAAAACATACAAAGCAAAGCAATGCTAGAACAGCATTTTCAAAAACCTTAAAGAGCCTGACCAGGCGGTGGCGCAGTGGATAGAGCATCGAACTGGGATGCAGAGGACCCAGGTTCGAGACCCCAAGGTTGCCAGCTTGAGCGTGGGCTCATCTGGCTTGAGCAAAAGCCCACCGGCTTGGACCCAAGGTCACTGGCTTGAGCAAGGGGTTACTCGGTCTGCTGAAGGCCCACGGTCAAGGCACATATGAGAAAGCAATCAATGAACAACTAAGGTGTCACAATGAAAAACGAATGATTGATGCTTCTCATCTCTCCATTCCTGTCTGTCTGTCCCTGTCTATCCCTCTCTCTGTCTCTGTAAAAAAAAAAAAAAAAATACAAGCAAAGGAAATTATATCCAGCCAGGCTACCCTTCAAGGTTCAAGGCTTTTAGAAAAAAGGTTAGGAATGTGTTAGCACATGTGTGCCCTACCTAAGGAATTTATTAGAGCTGTGCTATCCAATATGGTAGCCATTAGCCACATGTGACCATTTAAATTTACATTTTCATGAGTTAAAACGAGATACAATTTAAAATTCAGTTCCTCAGTCAAACTAGGCACATTTGTACATATCGCTAGTTACAGAACTAGACATTATAGATACAGAACATTCCTATTATTGCAGAAAGTCTTTTTGGACAGTACAATGCTAAACAATGACTTTCATCCAACCAAAAATGATGAACAGGAAAATTTTAGCAAAAGAACTGACAGTGAGTGTTTCATATATTTAATTGTAAAGCTAAGACTAAAATAAGGCTGGAGTCATGGGTTGAAGGACGATATATAACATTACATGTTCTGGAAAAGAACATGTACTCATTTTTCTCATCTTCCAAGAAATAGGAGATGAGAAAGAAAAAGGAGAAAGCTGAATAAGATCATAGACTGCTGTATAGGTAACAGATGAGAGCCAAATTAGATGGTAAAAGATTAATAGAAAAGTCAATTGATATAGCCATTATGGAAAACAATATGGGTCCTGACCAGTTGGCTCACTGGTACAGGGTCCCAGGTTTGATTCCCAGTCAGAGCACACAGAAGAAGCAACCATCTGCTTATCCACCCCTTCTCTCCCATCCCCTCCTGCAGCCATGGCTCAATTTGTTTGAGCGAGTTGGCTTGGGTGCTGAGGCTGAGGATGGCTCCTGGAGCCTCCACCTCAGGTATTAAAAATAGCTTGGTTGCTGAGCAACAAGCAACTGCTTCAGATGGGCAGAGCATCACCTGGCAGGGGGCATGCTGGGTGGATCCCGTTGGGGCACATGCGGGAGTCTGTCTCTGCCTCCCTTCCTCTCTTTTTTTTTTTTTTTTTTATAAAAGAGGAAAACAACATGGAGGTTCTTCAAAAAATTAAAAATAGGCCCTGGCCGGTTGGCTCAGTGGTAGAGCATCGGCCTAGCGTGCGGAAGACCCAGGTTCGATTCCCGGCCAGGGCACACTGGAGAAGCGCCCATTTGCTTCTCCACCCCTCTGCCACGCTTTCCTCTCTGTCTCTCTCTTCCCCTCCCGCAGCCAAGGCTCCATTGGAGCAAAGATGGCCCGGGCGCTGGGGATGGCTCCTTGGCCTCTGCCTCAGGCGCTAGAGTGGCTCTGGTCGCAATATGGCGACGCCCAGGATGGGCAGAGCATCGCCCCCTGGTGGGCAGAGCGTCGCCCCTAGTGGGCGTGCCGGGTGGATCCCGGTCGGGCGCATGCGAGAGTCTGTCTGACTGTCTCTCCCCGTTTCCAGCTTCAGAAAAATGAAAAAAAAAATAAAAATAAAAAATAAAAAAAAAATTAAAAATAGAACCACCATATGATCCAGCAATCCTACTTCTGGGTATATACCCAAAGAAAATGAAATCACTATACTGAAGAGCTATCTGTATTCCCATATTCACAGGAGCATTATTCCCAACAGCCAAGACATTGAAATAACTTAAGTGTCTGTTGAAAGATAATTGGATGATATAGATGTAGTATAAGATACATTCATTAAATCACTCCTTTCTGCCAGCAGACACCACCAAGTAAGCATTGTTCAAGTCCTCCCTCTTGCAATCATCATATCTACGTCAGTCTCCCCAAGAGCCAGACAGCTGTGGAAGCTCTCTATTGGAATTTTGAGATTTGAAACAAACAATGAGAGAATGAGGAGCCATTCTGAGCAAGGGGAAACCTCAGGCTGTGTGGTGATGAGAGATGCAAACACCAAGTGCTCCAGAAGCTTTGGGTTTGCTACCCATGGCACCGTGGAGGAGGTCGATGCAGCCACAAGTGCAAGGCCAGACAAGGTAGATGGAAGAGTTGTGGAACCAAAGAGGGCTGTCTCAAGAGAAGATTCTCAAAGACCTGGTGCTCACTTCACTGTGGAAAAGATTTCTGTTGGTGGTACTAAAGAAGACACTGAAGAGGTTATTTTGAACACTATGGAAAAAGTGAAGTGATTGAAATCATGACTAACCAAGGCAGTGGCAAAAGAGAGGCTTTACTTTTATAACCTTTGATGATCAAGATTCTGTAGGGGGCCTGACCTGTGGTGGCGCAGTGAATAAAGCATCGACCTGGAAATGCTGAGGTTGCCGGTTCAAAACCCTGGGCTTGCCTGGTCAAGGCACATATGGGAGCTGAAGCTTCTAAAAATGAATAAATAAAAATTTAAAAAAAAAAACAGAAAGAATTTCAAATAAGGTACAATTTAAAAAAAAAAGATTCTGTAGGGAAGACTGTTATTCAGAAATACCATACTGTGTCCTGACTGGGCGGTGACGCAGTGGATAGAGCGTCGGACTGGGATGCGGAAGACTCAGGTTCGAGACCTCGAGGTCGCCAGCTTGAGCGAGGACTCATCTGGTTTGAGCAAAAGCTCACCGGCTCAAGCAAGGGGTTACTCGGTCTGCTGAAGGCCCGTGGTCAAGGCATGTATGAGAAAGCAATCAATGAACAATTAAGGTGTTGCAATGCGCAACGAAAAACGAATGATTTATGCTTCTCATCTCTCCGTTCCTGTCTGTCTGTCCCTGTCTCTCTCTCTCTCTGTCTGTAAAAAAAAAATAAAAAAGAAATACCATACTGTGAATGGCCACAACTGTGAAGTAAGGAATGCTTTATCTAAGCAACAGATGGCCAGTGCTTCATCTGGTCAAAGAGGTCAAAGTGGTCCTGGAAACTTCGAAGATGATTGTGGACGTGGTTTTGGTGGGAATGACAACTTCAGTCATGGAGGAAACTTCAGTGGTAGAGGTGGCTTTGGGGACAGTTGTGCTGGTGGGGTATATGTGACAATGGGATGGCTATAATGGATATGGTAATGATGGAAGCAATTCTAGAGGTAGAGGAAGCTATAATGATTTTGGCAATTACAACAGTAAATCTTCAAATTTTGGACCCATGAAAGGAAGAAACTTTGGAGGCAGAAGCTCTGGCTCCTAGGGTGGTGGAGGCTAATACTTTTCCAATTTCAGCAGCAGCAGGAGAAGTGGCAGAAGTTTTAGTTACTGCCAGGAAACAAAGCTTAGCAGGAGGAGAGCCAGAGAAACGACAGGGAAGCTACAGCTTACAAGAGATTTGTGACTTGCCAAGCACAGTGGTGGCCTAGCTTCTACAAAGACATGTTTTACACCCTATTCATGTGAATGGGCAAAAAGCTTGAGGACTGTATTTGTAACTAATTGTTTAACATGTTATTTTAGCTTCTGTTCTGTGAAAAGTGTAAAGCATTTCAACAAAGGATTTCAATGTAGATTTTTTTTTTGTCCCCATGGTGCTGATTGCTAAATGTAATAGTCTGATCACGATGCTGAATAAATGTATCTTTTTAAAATATTTTATTTATTGACTTCAGTGGGAGAGGAAAGGAGAGAGAGACAGACAGACAGGAACATCAATCTGTTCCTGTATGTGCCCTGACCAGGATCAAACCAGCAACCTCTGTGCTTCTGGACAATGCTCTAACTAACGGAGCTATCCAGCCAGGGAAAATAAATGTTTCTTTAAAAAAATTTAAAAAAAGATGTGGCATATACAATAAACTTTTAAAAACTTAAAAAAAACCCTAAAGCCCTGGCCAGATAGCTTGGTTGGTTAGAGCATGTCCTGATGTTCAAATGTTGCATGTTCAATCCCCAGTCAGGGAACATACAGGAACCAATTGATGTTTCTGTCTTTCTCTTCCTCTCTCCTTTTCTTTCTCTCTGAAAATCAGTAAGCCTTTTTAAAAATTTAAAAAAGATGTGGTATATCACAATGGAATATTATTCAGCTGTGAGAAAGAAAGAAATCCTGCCATTTGCAACAACGCGGATGGACCTTGAGGGTATTATGCTAAGTGAACTAAATCAGAGAAAGACAAGCACTGTATGATCCCACTTACATGTGGAATCTTAAAAAAAAACAATCAAACTTGCCCTTTGGCTGGGTAACTCAATAGAGCATAATCCCAATACATCAAGATTGCAGGTTCAATCCCTGCTCAGGGCACATACAAGAATCCACCAATGAATGCATAAGTGGAACAACAAATCAATGTTTCTCTCTCTCGCTCTCTCTCTCTTACCTCCCATCTTCCCTCCCTTACTCTTTTTCTCTAAAATCAATTTTTTTTAAATCAAACTTATAAAAGGAGAGGATAGAATGCTGGTTACCAGGTGTGGGGAAAATGGGGAGATGTTGGTCAAAGGGGACAAAGTTACAGTTATATAGAATTAATAAGTCTAGAGATCTAATGTACAGATACGATGACAATGTTTAATAACAACTGTATTGAACAATAGAAATATGCTAAAAGAGTAGTTTCAGGTGTATCCATCACACAATAAAAGGGTATGTGGAGATACCTTAATTATATTGACAATAGTAACCATTTCACTATGTATATACATATCAAATCATCATGCTGTAAACCTTAAATATATATAATTTGAGGAGGGGAGTAAGGAACGGTTTATTGATCAAGAAGGTGCCAAGAGAGAAGATGGCAGCCCTAGTGGTACCTCAAATCCATCTTAAGAAAGTACAGACTTCAATTTTTTTTCTACTATTTTCTCTACTTAAAAAAAAAAAAAGAAACTATAGACTTCAGGCTTCTCTTTTGTAAAGGGAAGGGGAAATGAAAGGAGCTGTTTTTGTAAAACTCAAGCCACAGGCAGAATTTCTCTAATGATTAGCATTTCTCTATGTGAGACTGAACAAAAACTATTAGCTTGAAGTCCATGGGCACAAAGCAGGCTCGAACAAGTTGGAGTCAGAGAAAGACTGAACATTTCATTCTGTTAAAATTCCCCCCTTTTTGTCCATTCCTCAGTCTTGAAGGAAATAGGGTAACTAGTAAATATATACAATATGTATAAACAAATAAGTAAATAAAAAGAAAGAAAAATGGGTCAACTAAGGGTACTACAAAAAGTATTAACTCAAAGGTAACCACCAACCTGACCAGAAGGTGGCGCAGTGGATAGAGCATCAGCCTGGGATGCAGATGACCCAGGTTTGAAACCCCAAGGTCTCCAGTTTGAGTGCGGGCTCCCCAGCTTGAGCGACGGAATGCTGGCTTGAGCATGGGATCATAGACATGATCCCATGGTCACTGGCTTGAGCCCAAAGGTCGCTGGATTGAGCCCAAGGTTGCTGGCTTGAGGAAGGGGTCACTTACTCTGCAGTAGCCCCCCCCCCAGTCAAGGCTCATATGAGAAAGCAATCACTGCACAACTAAGGGGCTGCAATGACGAATTGATGCTTCTCATCATTCTCCCTTCCTGTGTGTCTGTCCTTCTCTCTGACTCTCTCTGTCTCTGTCAAAAAAAAAAAAAAAAAAAAAAAAATATATATATATATATATATATATGGGAACCCAGTAGGCTTATAACAAAAATGAGCATGGAGACAGGGCTAGAGGCTATGCATGGATTTAGCAGTATGGACTTCCAGGCACCAAGGCTGACCTGGCTACAGTAGGGTGCTTAACTTGCCAGCAGCAAAGAACAACACTGAGCTCCTGATATGGCACCATTCCCCAGGGTGATTAGCCTGCTATCTGGTAGCAGGTTGGTTCCATTGGACCACTTCCATCATGGAAGGGCACATTGTTCTTACTGGAATAGACAGTTACTCTGAATATGGATTTGCCTTCCGTGCACAAAATGCTTCTGCCAAAACTGCCATCTGTGGCCTTAGAGAATGCCTCATCTACCACCATGGTATTCCCACACAGCACTGCTTCTGAAGTGAGTTTTGGAAGAAATTTACTTCACGGCAAATGAAGTGCAGCAATGGGTCCAAGCTCATGGAATTCCCTTGTCTTACAATGGTCCTCACCATCCCAAAGCAGCTGGCTTGATAGAATGGTGAAACAGTTTTGTGAAGACTCAATTAGGCCTGTGAGACAAGATGGAGTTCCTGTAGGTCCTGAAGCATGAACTGCAGAGGGTCAGTGGCCACAGAATCATGTGCAGCTATACACAAATTTTCTTCAGAGCAAACCTGTTGGTACATTAGTGGGGGAGACAAATAGGGGAACAAATACTATGAAGACAACAAGCAAGTTTTTAGCTGTCATCAATAGGTTATACATACAGCATTCTCCCGGCCCTTATCCATGGGGAATATGTTCTGAGACCCCCAGTGGATGCCTAAAGCTGCAGGTAGTGATATAACCACAAGCCAAAGAACACTTCAAACCACTAAAAGCTAGAAGAGGTAAGTGAGAGTTCTCCCCTAGAGCCTTCTGAAGGGCCATGGCTCAGCCAACACCTTGATTTCAGACTTCTGGCCTCCAGAACTATGAGAGAATAAATTTTTATTGTTTAAAGCCAAGTTTTTGGTCATTAGTTATGGCAGACCAGGAAACTAACACAAATTTTATTGGGATGTGTGGTATTACTGTAATAAATATCTAAAAATATGGAAGTGATTTCGGCTTGGGATGTTTTGTAGATGCTGGAAGAATTTTGAGGCATGTGACAGAAAAAGCCTAGATTGCTTTGAAGAGACTGTTGGAAGAAATATACGCATTACAGGTACAGCTACAGCTCTGACCAGATAGCTCAGTTGGTTAGAGCATCTCCCCAATACACAAAGGTTGCCGCTTCAATACCCAGTAAGGGCACATACAGAAATGGATTGATGTTTCTGTCTCTTACTCTCTCTCTTCCTCTCTCTCTAAAATAAATAAAATAAAATAAAAATTTAAGGCACTGCTATAGCTTGACTGGTGGTGGTGCAGTGAATAAAATCTCAACATGGATTGCTGAGGTTGCCAGTTCAAAACCCCAAGGTTGCTGGCTTGGGCAAGGGGACACTTGTTTTGCTTGAGCCCAAGGTCCAATTCCTGGTCAAGAAACAAGATATCTCATTTGGTTACAGTATCGTCTCAATGCACAAAGGTTGCCAGTTCGATCCTCGATCAGGGCACATATGGAAACATATCACTTCTGTCTCTGTCTCTGTGTGTGTGTCTCTCTCTAAAATCAATAAATTCTTTTAAAAAGAAACATAAGAGAAGCAATCAATGCACAACTAAAGTGAAATCAACTACAAGTTGATGCTTCTCTTTCTCCTTCCCTGTCTGTCTCTCTCTCTCAAAGAAAAGGAACGCTACAGAGGGCTCAAGTGGAATTGAGAAAGACAGGAAGCTTCTGTGGTTCCTAGAGAATATGTGTATCATGACCAGAATGTTAATATGAACATTAGCCCTGGACGGGTAGTTAGAGTGTTGCAAGTTCGATCACCAGTCAGGGCATATACAAGAAGCAACAAATGAATGCATAAATAAATGGAACAACAAATTGATGTTTCTCTCTCTCTCTCTCTCCCTGTCTCTCTGCCTTCCTTCTCCCTCTAAAATCAATTTTTAAAATTATTTTTAAAATATGAACATCGAATGTGCTTCTAAGTGAGATTTCAGATGAAAATAAGGAACATGTTATTGGAAACTGGACGAAAGATTATCCTTGTTAAATAGTGGCAAAAAAACTTGATAGAATTGTGTTCTTTGGTTGTGTAGGAAATAGAACATAAAAGGAATGTACTTGGATATTTAGCTGAGAGGTAACCTGGTTTTGCCTTGCTGCTTATAGTAAAAGGTAAGACAAAAGAAACGTATTGGGTAAGGAACTGTTAAACAAAAAGGAACCAGGCCTGATCTGTGGTGGCGCAGTGGAGAAAGCGTCGACCTGGAAATGCTGAGGTCGCCGGTTCGAAACCCTGGGCTTGCCTGGTCAAGGCACATAAGGGAGTTGATGTTTCCAGCTCCTCCCCCCCTTCTCTCTCTCTGTCTCTCCTCTTTCTCTCTCTGTCTCTCCCTCTCCTCTCTAAAATGAATAAATAAAAAATAAATAAAAATTAGAAAAAGAAAAAAAAAGGAACCAACACTTGATGATTTGGGATATTCTTGGCCTACCCATATAGTAAAGAATGCTAAAATTAGAAAATCCACTGTTAGAAACTAGTGCTATGGAGAGAAAGCCAAGAGTGTGGCTAGACAATCTTTCCCTGAAGAGTTAGGCATGTGACTCATAGACCCACTGAAACCATCTAGGAATAGAGATGAGATTATCCAGTAAAGATCTCTTGTCTAATGGGGACCTACACAGAAGAGCCATAGGCTTTTGAGAATGTTTTATGTGCAGGAACACTGCAAGCTTGAACTGAAAGGGACAGATATAGGACAAAATGAGAGAAGGCTATCAGGCTTCTAAAATTTTACAGGTAAGAAACTGTCTGATAGAACTACCTAGCTGTATACACATGCAACATTGCAAAAATAAAAAAGGAAGAATGACTTCAAAGGCAGAGTCAGAGGATGAAAATGCAGACCCAGATGTAGAGGTCAATGGAGCAGTAGGCAGTACTGTACAGGGTATAAAAGTGTTGCCACAGGTCCAGAAGATGGAGCCACCATAGGCCCAGAGGGCAGAGCATTAAGCCACAAAGAATTATATTCAGGCCTTGTGTACAGATGTAGTTATGAACAAAACTGACTCCATCTTTGTGTCCCTAATTTCTTTTCTTTTTCTTTTCTTTTTTTTTTTTTACAGAGACAGAGAGAGAGTCAGAGAGAGGAATAGATAGGGACAGACAGACAGGAACAAAGAGAGATGAGAAGCATCAATCATCAGTTTTTCGTTGCAACACCTTAGTTGCTCATTGACTGCCCTCTCATATGTGCCTTGACCACAGGCCTTCAGCAGATGGAGTAACCCCTTGCTATAGCCAGTGACCCTGGGTCCAAGCTAGTGAGCTTTGCTCAAACCAGTTGAGCCCGTGCTCAAGCTGGCGACCTCGGGGTCCTTCTGCATCCCAGTCCGACGCTCTATCCACTGCGCCACTGCCTGGTCAGGCTGATTTCTTTTCTATTCAAGTTTTTCATGCTATGAATTCTGACCAACTTCGCTGTTCTCAACCATCATTCTAAAGCCTTAAAGTTAATGATTACTTGTATTTCTTAAACCTACACAATGTAGTTAGAAAGATTCTTGTCAATAATGGCCAAAATGGCATGGGAACTGAGATGAATGTCAAACTGGTGTTAGTGTCAATTCTAAGCAGTCATCTATCACAAGACCACCAGGAGGCACATATGTTCCTGGCATATAATGCATTCTTTGTCCGTTTGTCTTGTCAATCATTAGTACCTAAGCTATACAATAAAAAATGTAGTCTAGTCTGACCTGTGGTAGTGCAGTAGAAAAAGCGTCAACCTAGAATGCTGAGGTTGCCAGTTCAAAATACCAGGCTTGCCTGGTCAAGGCACATACAGGAAGCAACTACTATGAGTTGATACTTCCTGCTCCTTCCCCACTGCCTTTCTCTCTCTCTTTCTCTCTCTCTCTCTCTTCTATTTCTAAAATCAATCAAATATTTTTAAATGTAGTGTAAAAGCAGTCTGATAGCAAAAAATATCTTCACAGACTGCTGAGTCACCTGTCCATTCCAATCCTATCCCTGTAAAGAACTTACCTTATAATAAATTGTATTATAATGTATAGAGTTCCCTACATCATTTTTTGGTTTCAAAGACCCTCTCACTGCAATGGCCACTACACCAGCATTCTACACTCAGACACCTTGAAACCTAATGGAATAGCCATGCTGAATTTCAAACTTGCTTGAGACCAGCGAAGCCTTTATTCCTTGCAATTTCCCTCTTTTGAAATGGGAATGTCTATCTTATGCCTAATCTGCAGTTGTATCTGGGAAACAGATAACTTGTTTTCTAATTTTACAGATTCACAGATGAAAAGAAAGTTTGGCCTAGGATGTATTATACCCAGAGTCTCAACCCATCCATACCCTACTTAGATGATTTATATAATAAGATCTAGGGCTTTCTGAGCTGATGATACTTAGATGAGATCTTGGACTTGGAGTTGATGCTATAAAGTGTTAAGATTTGGGAGGATGCTGGGATGTTAAGATTTTTGGGGATGTGGGACAAATAAGAATTTGAGGACCAGAGGATGGGCTGTAATGGGTTGAATGGTGCCCCCCCCCAAAAAAAAAAAGTCCACATGCTAACACCCAGACTCTGTGAATATTACCTTATTTGGAAGAAGGATCCTTGCATATGTAGTTAAGGAACTTGAATTGAGATCATCCTGAATTACCTGGATGAAGCCCAAATGCGATGACAAGTGTCCTTATAACAGACAGCAGAGGGGAGAGGAGTGATGCTGTGCTTTCTGGGCATCATTCAAGTTGCCAACACATTGGTCAAGAGGAACAGCACAGTCTTCATGACTAGTGATAAGGAGCACTTGACACAGATGGCTACAAGTTGAGAAGATGACAAAGTGACAGAAGCATCCTCAAACAGTTCTGCTGTTGTTAAAACCAATACCAAAAGATGTACTCACTGAAAGTTGAAACATCAGTTGCAAATGGAAACCAGTCAGAAAGTTTATTCTGTTTTCATCCCTCATTTGAACCCTATAACACTTTAAAAAACTCTCACTCCAGATTTTGTGATACACAACCAACCTCTCCTAATACAAAGTTATATACTTAAACAGGAAGAGAAAGTTCAGGACGTGTCACTCCCTATCAGAAGCTTAGCCAATGCACAAATAAGAGACCTACCCAGAACCTCACTGTTAGAGTAAAAAAAATAACCAAAACATTTGAAGAAAGAAAAGTGAAAGAATAAAGAGAAATTAAAAAGGAAAATGAGGAGAAAAATTGGGGGGAAATTGGATATTAAAAGAAAGCAAGAGCCTGACCAGGTGGTGGCACAGTGGATAAAGCATTGGACTGGGACACGGAGGACCAAGGTTCAAGACCCCGAGGTCGCCAACTTAAGCACGGGCTCATCTTGTTTGAGCAAAAAGCTCACCAGCTTGAACCCAAGGTTGCTGGCTCGAGCAAGGGGTTACTCGGTCTGCTGTAGCCCCCCGGTCAAGGCACATATGAGAAAGCAATCAATGAACAACTAAGGAACCACAAGGAAGAATTGATGTTTCTCATTTCTCTCCCTTCCTGTCTGTTTGTCCCTATCTGTCCCTCTCTTTGTATCTTTCTGTCTCTGCCGAAAGAAAGAAAGAAAGAAAGAAAGAAAGAAAGAAAGAAAGAAAGAAAGAAAGAAAGAAAGAAGAAAGAAAAAAGAAAGAAAGAAGTGTTGACAAACAGAATGTAAGAAGAAAAAAGAAACAGAAAAAGCAGAAGAGAGAGGGCAGCTCAAGGACATATAAAACAGCAGATTGCACTGAACCATGAGGAGAGAGCTGCTTGTTTTATAAAGACAAAGGAAAAAGTAGAAAGTGCCAAAGCAAACTGACCTGTGGTGGCTCAGTGAATCAAGCATTGGCCTGGAATGCTGAGGTTGCTGGTTCAAAACCCCGCGCTTGCCAGACAAGGCACACAAAGGAAACAACTCTGAGTTAATGCTTCTTGTTCCTCATGTCTCCTTCTCTTTCTCTCTCTCTCTCTTTCTGTCTCTATCTCTCTCTTTCTGTCTCTCTCTCTCTCAATCTCTCTCTCTAAAATGAGTAGATAAAGTCTTTTTTAAAAAATGTGCCAAAGCTGCTGCTTTACTGAAAACAGGAAGAAATAGAATTTAAGGAGTTTTATGCAAGAGAAACCTTCCTGACAGTTCTTCCTTTACAAACCAGTTCCCTGAGCAGAAGCATGGCAGTTTGCTGCACAGGCAGGAAGACCAACTACATCCATGGTGCACTCTTCAGTGAAAACAGATGGACACTGTTAGGAACAGTACTATATAAACGCCATGTCATCTGAATATTGATTAGCAATTTCTTATTTCATGATGCTCCTCCTGCACAGACTTCTTTGATAACATTATCAGAACACTCAAATTGACAACATCTAGCTACTCAGAAATAAAGACAACTAGCCAGAAGAGTGCTGGAAAAGCCTGGGAAAGACTTCAAAAGGAAGAGAAAGTAGATTAAGGACTGAAGATGATAGTGAAGATGAAAACACTTGGAATACAAATTCCACTCAACAGATGCAATGAGACTAGTACAATATGTACAATAATCAGTGTTTCTCTTTTTTTAATTTACTGATTTTTAGAGAGAGAGGAAGGGAGGGGGGAAAGAGAAGGAGAAACACTTATTTATGCACTCATTGGTTGATTCTTATATGTGTCCTGACCACGGATTTAACCCACAACCTTGGTGTATCTGGACAATGCTCTAACTAATCTATACATTAAAGTGTTTTTTTTTAATCCTGCTTAGTGGATATAGGTTAAAACTGTTTAACTTAGAAAGGTCAAGAGATAAAACAACTAAATGGCTGCAAAGTCCTTGTATATGACAACCAACTTTTAAAAGCCTAAAGAATCTAAATGTCTGACAAAACTTTCCTCCTCCGGCTTCTTTTTTCTTTTTTTAAGTGAGAGGAGGGAAGACAGAGAGACAGACTCCTGAATGCACCCCAACCAGGATCCACCCAGCAAGCCCCATCTGGGACCTATGCTCAGCCATCCTCAGCACCCCCGGGCCAATGCTGGAACCAATCGAGCCACTGGCTGAGAGAGGGAAAGAGAGAGAGAAGGGGAAGAAGGAGGGGAAGAGAAGCAGGTGGTCATTTTTCCTGTGTGTGGTGACCGGGAATCAAACCTAGGACGTCCATATGCTGAGCCAACACTCCATCTACTGAGCCAACTGGCCAGGGCCTCCGTCAGCTTTCTTATGCAGTATTTCATGTACTGAACCTCCCTGTACTCTCAGATGGTATGTTTTGTTTGGAGGTATTTTGCTCTAAAACACTTAAACCACCCACACAAAATAATTGATATAACACAAAAATTTAGCTTTGGGTCACATGCATTTTAATTAACCAGTCAGATGATGATTTACGCTTATCTTTTCTCTTATCAACTGCAAGCAAAATCTTGGAGTATTTAACCTTACTTAAACACTGAATGAAAAATCTTTTCAAAAACAACAATAAAAATATCCACAGACCTATAATAACATTTATGACAAGTTGTAATTGAAAATATTGTTTCAACCTGACCAGGCGGTGGTGCAGTGGATAGAGCGTCAAACTGGGACGTGGAGGACCCAGGTTCAAGACCCCAAGGTCGTCAGCTTGAGCGCGGGCTCATGTGGTTTGAGCAAAGCTCATCAGCTTGGACCCAAGGTTGCTGGTTTCAGCAAGGGGTTACTCAGTCTGCTGTAGCCCCACGGTCAAGGCACATATGAAAAAGCAATCAATGAACAACTAAGGTTCAAAAAACTGCGACAAATAAGTCACAACAAAAAACTGATGATTGATGCTTCTCATCTCTCTCCGTTCCTGTCTGTTCCTATCTATCCCTCTCTTTGACTCTCTCTCTGTCTTTGTTAAAAAAAAATATTGTTTCAGGCCCTGGCTAGTGACTCAGTGGATGGAGCATCGGTCGACGTATAGACATCCCAGATTAGACACAAGAGAAGGTACCATCTGTTTCTCTCCCCCACCCTCTCCCCTTTTTCTCTCTCTTCCCCTCCTGGCAGCCAGTGGCTCAATTGGTTTGAGTGTGTCCCCAGGTGCTGAGAATGGCTCAGTTGGGTCAGTCTCAGGCTCTGAAAGTGGCTCAGTACACAAGCATTGGCCTCAGACAAAGTTGCTGGGTAGATCCTGTTCAGAGTGCATGTGGGGAGTCTGCCTCTGTATCTTCCCTAATCTTCCCTAAAAAAATTGTTTCCATCCATCTACCTAAATATTTATTGACCCTCAAGTATCAGGAAATCTTTACTATAGAGGAATTATCTATTTTTCTGTGGAAGGCATTATAATTCATGTGTTTAATTGCAATAAATCTAGACTTCAAAGTTTCTAACTGTTAGGTGTGTTGACCAGCATACCTACCTTCTAAAACTTGTGCTAATATTTTCTCTTTTTATTTTTACTTACTTTTATCCTAATATTTATCTACTTATACTTAGAAGCTTCTTTAAAATCACAGGAAAACAAAGGCAAGAAGTAAATAAATTAAAAAATAAAAACTAACTGGGAATGTAGGCATTTCTAACTCATCTGTGGAAGAGCAGGGAAGGAACAGTTGGGGAGTGGTAGAGTATTGAGGGTAAGGTGAAAGCTTCATGTGTGGCTCAGAATCATCAGCCTCCAGCCTGACCAGATGGTGGCACAGTAGATAGAGCATTGGCCTGGGATGCAGAGGACCCAGGTTCGAAACCCCGAGTTCACTGGTTTGAACACAGGGTCATCCACCTTGAGCGCAGGCTCACCAGATTGAGTGTGGGGTTACTTGCTTGAGCGTGGGATCATAGACATGACCTCAAGGTCACTGGCTTGAAGCCCAAGGTCCCTGGCTCAGCTGTAGCTGCCCCATCATGTCACATATAAGAAAGCAATCACTGAACAACTAAGTAGCTGGAACAAAGAATTAATGCTTTTCATCTCTCTCCCTTCTTGTCTGTCTGTCCCTATCTGTCACTCTCTCTGTCTCTCTGTCTCTGTCTCTCTTGCTTAAAAAAAGAGAATCAGCCTGACCTGTGGTGGTACAGTGGATAAAGCGTCGACCTAGAATGCTGAGGTCACCGGTCCAAATCCTGGGCTTGCCCAGTCAAGGCACATATGGGAGTTGATGCTTCCTGCTCCTCCCCCTCCTCTCTCTCCCCCCTTCTCTAAAATAAATAAATAAAATCTTTTTTTAAAAAAAGTTTCTACCTCACCAGCCTTAAAAAAAAAGAGAGAGAGAGAGAGAGCCTGACCTGTGGTGGCGCAGTGGATAAAGCGTCGACTTGGAAATGCTGAGGTCGCCGGTTCGAAAACCTGGGCTTGCCTGGTAAAGGCAAATATGGGAGTTGATGCTTCCAGCTCCTCCCCCCTTCTCTCTCTGTCTCTCTTCTCTGTCTCTCTGTCTCTCCCTCTCCTCTCTAAAAAAATGAATAAATAAAAAAATATTAAAAAAATAAAAGAATCATCAGCCTCCAAATGGTATTCCATGCAGTGTGAAGGAGACTTTTCACTGTCATCCACTGAATTTCTTACACTGTAGAGATCCCCGTCCTGTGACACACAAATTCAATTTCTAGAAAAATATATTTAACAGATAACCATGGATATGCATAAAAAATAAATTGAGAAATTTCACCACCAAATTGTCAATTATAATGAAAACCCATTGCCATTGCAAATGTTCAAAGGACGGAATGCTATGTAACCATTAAAATTATGTAGAAAATTATTTCTGGACATGGAAAAATATTTATATAACACTACTATTTTTTTAAAGAATGCAACCATTCTTATTACTTTACCTTTCCATTTGTTTATAAATTATAGGATTAACCAAGAAAATAATTATGTCAATGTCAATATGACCCTGCTACCAAGAAAAAGATACCTAAGCATAATATGAAAGAAGTAAAAGTTGTGTAATTTTAATCTGAATTGGAATTGAGCTCTGTATTCTTCTCAGAAAAAGTAAGCTGACCTCTGCTTCCAGAAAAATAGAGTAAATGTACATTTCCCTATTCTTCCTAAGTACAATTAAAACTCCGACACTATATATAAAACAAAGGAAAAAAGACTCTGCCAGTTGGGGAGAAAGCAGACCAGCAACAGACTTCAGAACCTGAGCAGCAAGATAGCAGTGAGTCCCCAGAGTCTGCTTTTAACCTCATATACGGTCTACTGGAAAGTTCTGTCCATTTTTGGAATAAAACAAAATACAAATTTTTCTTACTGTCAATAAACTTTATTAAATAATATAATTGCCATTATTATTAATGATTTCTTGCCAGCATGAGGGCAATTTGTATATCCCATTTTTGAAAAATGTTTTATCTTTTGATGCGAAAAATTGAACCAGTGCTTGTTTGATATCTTGTTCATTTTTGAATTTTTTGCACTTCAAAAAATTTTGTAAGGACAAAAACAAGTGATAGTCGGAGGGTGCTAAGTCCGGGGAATATGGTGGATGTGACAGAATTTCCCAGCCTACTTCTGCAATTTTTTGGTGAGTCCCCAAATCAGCATGTGGCCTGGCATTATCATGATGCAGTATGATGTTCTTCCTATTGAACATCGCTGGCCTCTTTTCTTGGACTGCTGTCTTTAAATTATCCAGTTGCTGACAGTACTTCTCCAAATTGAGCTTTTTGTTCAGTTTCTGCGATCTCCGATGTTGTCAGAAAAGGATCTTGCTCCAACATGGTCTTAACAACATCATCATCGATCAAAGATGGTCGCCCAGAACGTGGCTTATCAGAAAGGTCGAAATCACCTGTTTCGAATTTTTCGAACCATCTTCTGCATGTCCTATCAGAAACTGTACCTTCACCAAACACTTTCAATAAATTTCTATGTGCTTCTGTAGCATTTCTTCTTGTTGAAATTCGTATACAATAGTGGTGTAAATGAACTTTATCAGTAGCCATGGGTACACTATCACTTTCACACATAAGACTAAAGTGAATCAACTTTGTTTTAGTTAATTTGCTACGTCAGTATGTATACATTAAGTGATAAAAATAGAGAGGCACACATGCGCTTACATGTCGAAACTTGTGATAGAAACGGACAGAATTTTCCGGTAGACCATATATATCCCAGACTAGATGCTAGAGAAGCTGGAAACCCCAAAATGCCATTGGACACAGACAAAAACACCTATAGGAAAGCCTGCTTTCTCTTGTCAAAGGACAAGAAAATAAACAACCTAGCAAGACAGAAAACTTTTAAATAATAAGCACCTTACTCCAGTCAAGCACCATGGAAAAGTCTGTGGATCCCAACATCCCATCAGCAAAAACCAAATGGAGAGCATACACTTCCACTTCTGTCTGGCTATAACAAGATGCTATGCCCCTTACAACACTGGTGTGATATCAGCAAAGACCAAGTAGAGGAGCTAAGGCTCATCCCTTCTTGGCAGTAATCAATGAGGCTCCTTAGTGCAGGCAGTGGAGAAACCAGGGGGAGCCTGGACTTCAACCCCAAATTAGCAGTAATGAGGAAAATGTCTTCCATCCTATTGGAATAGTGTCAGAGGAGACCTACTAGAGTCGGAACTTTCACCACTGCGGAGGAGCAGCAAGCCCCCACCCCCACATGGTGTCAGAGGAGAAATGGGAAGCAGTAATTAGGTACTACTACTCCTCCCACCAAGGGAGGAATCAGGAGACATAATAGAAAGCTGAAATTCCACCCTGCTCAGAAGTAATGAACTCTCTACCTCGGGTGTCTAAGGAATCCAAATGGGAAATCTGCACTTCCTCCCCTACGTGGCAGTAATGAGGTGGTGCGTTATCTTCCCCAGCTGGAATGAAGTCAGAGGAAACCACCTAAAATAGGTTTAAATAAGAACCAAATTCTGATAACATAATACCAAAAAAGTCTAGGTTTCAACTGAGAATCACATCAAGAACCAGAAAAATCTCAAACTGAATGAAAAAAGAAAAAGTACCAAGAATGAAATAACAGAGATAATTATCCAAAGGTTTTTGAATCAGCCATCACAAAAATGCTGCAACAAACAGGTCTCAGCAAAAAACACAGATGATATACAGAAGACTCAAATGAAATTTTTTTTTAATTTTTATTTATTGAGAGAGAGAGAAACAGATTTCTTGTTCCACTTATTTATGCATTCATTGGTAGATTCTTTTTTTTTTTTTTTTTTTTTGGTGGCAGAGACAAAGAGAGTCAGAGAGAGGGACAGATAGGGACAGACAGACAGGAACGGAGAGAAATGAGAAATATCAATTCTCTGTTGCGGTTCTTTAGTTGTTCATTGATTGCTTTCTCATATGTGCCTTGAAGGGGGGGTGGCTACAGCAGACCAAGTAACCCTTTGCTCGAGCCAGTGACCTTGGGCTCAAGCTGGTGAGCCTTGCTCAAACCAGATGAGCTTGTGCTCAAGCTGGCGACCTCGGGGTCTCGAACGTGGGCCCTTCACATTCCAGTCCAATGCTCTATCCACTCCACCACCACCTGGTCAGGCTCATTGGTAGATTCTTGTATGTGCCCTGACCAGAGATCAAACCACAACTTTGGTGTATGAGGACAACACTCTAACCAACTGAGCTACCCAGCCAACGAAGGCCCAAATAGAAACTTTAGACCTGAAAAATATACTGCTCACAAAAGTTAGGGGATATTTCAAAATGAATATGAAGTGATAAAAAAAAAAGAAGCATTTGATTTTCTTTTTTTTATATATTTTTATTTATTTATTTATTTATTTATTTATTTATTTATTTATTTATTTTAGAGAGAGGGGAGAGAGAGAGAGAGAGAAGGGGAAGGAGCAGGAAGCATCAACTCCCATATGTGCCTTGACCAGGCAAGCCCAGGGTTTCGAACCAGCAACCTCAGTGTTCCAGGTCGACGCTTTATCCCACTGCGCCACCACAAGTCAGGCCTGATTTTCTTTTTATTTTTTTATTTTTTTTATTTTATTTATTCATTTTAGAGAGGAGAGAGAGAGAGACAGAGAGAGAGAGACAGGGGGGAGAAGCTGGAAGCATCAACTCCCATATGTGCCTTGACCAGGCAAGCCCAGGGTTTTGAACCGGCGACCTCAGCATTTCCAGGTCGACGCTTTATCCACTGTGCCACCACAGGTCAGGCCTGATTTTCTTTTTTATTAAACAAGAAAATCAGAAAAACAAACCACAAGTCAAAGAAAGTTGTTCGGTTATAGAAATGAGATGCAAAAGCAACTTTTATATCATTGGTGAAAATGCACTATACAAAAGGCTTTAAGTACTAGGTATCTGCACATTCCCTGATTTCCTAATTTTTGTGAGCAGTGTATAATAACCAAAATAAAAAACTCAATGGAGCCCTGGCCAGATAGCACATGGTTAGAGCATTGTCCGATATGCCAAGGTTTTAGATTCAATCCCTGGTCAGGGCACATATAGGAACAAATCAATGTTTCTGTCTCTCTGTCTCTTTCCCTTCCTCTCTCTAAAATCAATAAAAAAAATAATTAATTAATTTAGAAAAAAACTTAATAGATGGACTCAACAACAGAACAGAGGGGACAGAGGAAAAAATCAGTGAAACTGAGCACAGAAGAATAAAAACCACCCAATCAGAATAACACACACAAAAAAAGCAATTTACAAAATAAAGAACAACATAGACAAAATTAACTGAAACAAAAGTGCCTCAGGGACCTCTGGGACTATAACAAAAGAACCAACATTTGTGTCATCATAAAATAGGAAAGAGAGAAAAGGATGGAATAATGGAATATTATTCAGCCATAAAAAGAAGGCAATCTTGCCATTCGCAACAATAGACCTTCAGGGCATTATGCTAAGTGAAAATAGTCAAACAGAAATACAAATACCATATGATCTCACTTACATGTGGAACTGAAAACAAAAACATCAAGATGCACATAGATGTAGAGAACAGCAGGTTGGTGGGGGGAAGGGGGCAAAATGAGTAAGCAGGATCAAAAGCTAAAAAATTCCAGTTATAAAATAAATAAGTCATGGGGAGGTAATGTACAGCATGGTCACTATAGTTAATAACACTGTGTTGTATATATGAACGTTATTAAGGGAGTAATCTTAGAAGTTCTCATCAAGAGAAGAAAATTCTGTAACCATGTATGGTGACAGATGTTAACTAGATTTATTATGGTAATCATTTCACAATATATGTAAATATTGATTCATTATGTTGTACCCTGGAAACTAATAATGTGGTAAGTCATTTACACCTCAATTTTAAAAAGATAGAATGGTATTGGTGAAAGAATAGATAAATACATCAATGGAACTAAAAGAGTCAGGAAATAGACCTACAGAAATATAGTCAACAGATCTTTGACAAAGGAGCAAAAGCAACTCAATGGAGAAAGGATAGCCTTTTCAAAAAATGTCTTGAAACAATAAGACCATTGTATGCAAAAGAAAGAGAGGAAGGAAGGAAAGAAGGAAGGAGGGAAGGAAGGAAGGAAGGGAAGGAAAGGAGGGAGGGAGGGAGGGAGGAAAGGAGGGAGGGAGGGAGGGAAGGAAGGAAGGAAGAAAGGAAGGAAGGAAGGAAGGAAGGAAGGAAGGAAGGAAGGAAGGAAGGATCTAGATACAGTCCTTATACCTTTCACAAAAATTAACTCTAAATGGATCTTAGATCTATATGCAAAATACAAAAGTATAAAACTTCTACAAACTAACAAGAGCAAATCTAAGTGACTTTGTGTTTGGCAATGTTTTAAAACACAACATGGAGAATATGATTCATGAAAGAAAAATTGACAAGTTGAACTCTATTAAAATTTTTAAATTCTGCTCTGTGAAAGACACTGTTAAGAAAACAAAGGGACAAGCCACAGAATGGGATAAAAATGTTTGCAAAATACATAGCTGATAAAGAACCTGTATTTAAAATATACATAGAACTCTTAAATCTCAATCATAAGAAAATAACCCAGTTGAAAATTGGGCTAAAGATCTATTTTTTTAAATATTTTTTTATTTATTCATTTTAGAGAGGAGAGAGTGAGAGAGAGAAGGGCGGGGAAGGAGCAGGAAGCATCAATTCCCATATGTGCCTTGACCAGGCAAGCCCAGGGTTTTGAACTCGCGACCTCAGTGTTCCAGGTCCATGCTTTACCCACTGCGCCACCACAAGTTAGGCTGGGCTAAAGATCTAAAAGACATTTCACCAAAGAAGATATACAGACGGCAAATAAACATGTAAAACTATCTTCAACATCATTTTTTGTTACTATTTCTTTATGGTTCGGACTCGCAAGGAATAAGACATGTCAGATGAAAGAAGTGTAGCAGAGGGCCGAAACTCATAAGGCGGAATCAGCCCCGAGAAACTGCGCCACTGCATATCTCAGGGGTCCCCAAACTTTTTACACTGTCCCTCAGACCGTTGGAGGGCCGGACTATAAAAAAAAAACTATGAACAAATCCCTATGCACATTGCACATATCTTATTTTAAAGTAAAAAAACAAAACAGGAACAAATACAATATTTAAAATAAAGAACAAGTAAATTTAAATCAACAAACTGACCAGTATTTCAATGGGAACTATGCTCCTCTCACTGACCACCAATGAAAGAGGTGACCCTTCCGGAAGTGCAGCGGGGGCCAGATAAATGGCCTCAGGGGGCCACATGCGGCCCGCGGGCCATAGTTTGGGGACCCCTGGCATATCTGTTGAGTTCCAAAAGCCACAGCTCAGCAGATAAAGCTAGAAAGCTACAAAAGCCCTTTTTCCCATCCATACGATCCCCAGTCCTGCACGTCTACTGTTTCCTTCATGATCAAGGACACGAGAAGAGCCAGAGTCTCAGAGCTTATCAACCATAAAGGACATCTGGTTCTTGGAGGCATTCCTCCAAGAATCCTGTGTACTTGCATTCAAGTAACCCCAGGCCAGTCTCCTGTTACGGTTAACACACTCCAAGATCTCCTGTCTCCAAGTAACCCCTGCTCTGAAGTTAGCTATTGTTCATATTATGCAAGGTCTTTCCCTTCATATCTTTCTTTTTTGGTTAGCTCGCACTTTATGTAGCATAAGAGATAACATGGCAGATTGCTGCTCTATTTTGCTTTGACGCCGATTTCCTCTTCTTCTGACTATATATAATAAAAGAAATATAAAGCAAATGATTAGTATAATACCTCCTACAGTTCCTCCAAAAATCTTAAACTGTTTTAGAGGATTCAAATTACTGATTCCATCAGAAATAGCAGTTAATAAATTTTCTCCATCAATCATTTTCAACTGATCCTTAAAAGTAGTATCAATATGTTTTTGTAAATCTAAAATTTCCATAGTTAAATTTTCATGATTTAACAAGTGTTTTTTAACATTTTCCTAAGGCAAATGAGTATGATTCCAAGGAATAGGGGTAACACAAAAAGTAGTTACATTCCAATCACATTTTAGTTTAATTTGTCTTTGCAGACTAACAATTTGATCTCCTAACATAATTAGTCTGTTCTAAATCATTAACCTTAGCATTAATTTCGCTATCTATACATTGTTGAGAAGTCTACAGTTGTTTAGAATTTTCATGCCATTTTGTACAAAGTCCACAGTCTGTATACTTTGATGTAATGAAACTCCAGATACAGCAGCCTCGGTGGTTACAGCAATTAATCCCATAATGATGGCAATGATCAGTCCAACTAGTCTTTTGGTTTGCTTCAAAAATTTAATAAGCCTGACCTGTGGTGGCGCAGTGGATAAAGCGTCAACCTGGAAACGCTGAGGTTGCCGGTTCAAAACCCTGGGCTTGCCTGGTCAAGGCACATACGGGGAGTTGATGCTTCCTGCTCCTCCCCCCTTCTCTCTCTCTCTCTATAATGAATAAATAAATAAAAAAACTTAATAAGATGTTGTAACAGCATCATGGAAGGGGAATCTTGCCATATCCTATGCATTTGTACTAGAATCCATATCCCCATTCTGGCTCTTAAAATGTATAGACTTTGATGGAATTGTTACCAAAGCAATCATTGCTAAGAACAGATTAGTAGCATTTTGCTCTTTTCTAGTAACTTGTAGCATCTTTTTATCCTCAAAGGTCAGCTTTTTAAGTTGACCCCAACTTGGTATTTTAGCCTTCTTAGTACTAGGCAGCGGCACCTTTAAGGTTCTTCTTCCGTGGTTCAGTGCTTCCATTTCAGCAATGGGAGGATATGGAGAGAATCTATTTCTCTTGCTCATGTTGTTAGTTTAATTCGGCGGGCAGGGATCCAAAGGACTTTGCCAGATTCTGAAATGACACAAGCAAACCCTCTTCCCCAATGTTGTACTACACCAGGTACCCATTGAGCCAATTCATTTTTATAATGCACAGATTGATTAATCTTAGAACTATTATTTTTTTTGTCCAATGTCTGTCTGCAGCATTCAAATTATCCTCTCCTATATTTAAGAAATTTAAAGTAAATAAAGCTTTATGTAACATAATTCTAGGGGATAATCTCCTTCCTTCTCCCTCCTTTTTGTTTAAGTAACATATTTTTCAGAGTGTGATTACTGCGCTCAATAATCGCCTGTCCTTGAGGATTATATGGAATTTCAGTAGTATGTTTAATATTCCAAAATGCTGAGAATTGTTGAAATTTAGCAGATGTATAGGCAGGACCATTGTCAGTTTTAATTGCTTTAGGAATGCCCATAACATTAAAAGTTTCTATAAGTTGTTGAATGACACAATCAGCCTTTTCTCCAGGCAAATGTGTAGCCCATTGAAAGGAAGAATAGGTATCAATAGAACAGTGTACATAAGATAGTTTTCCAAAGGAAGAGATATGAGTTACATCCATTTGCCACAGGTCATTACTGTGTTGTCCTCTAGGATTCATTCCTCCTGGCAATGGAAGAACGTTTATAATACTGCACTGAGGACATTTTCTAACAATATTTTGAGCCTCTCGCCTGGTTATCTTAAATTTTTGCATTAAACCTTTTCTATTTGTATGGGTCTCTGCATGAAATTTAGCAGCTATCTCTACCGATCCAATAAGTAATTGATCAACTTTATTATTTGCAGTAGACATAGGTCCTGGTAAAGCTGTACGAGAACGAGTGTGAGTTATATAGACAGGCGAATTTCGTTCCCACAATAAAAGTTGTAACTCTTGAAACAATTTGTGTAGTTCAGAACCATCACTTGAAATGTAAACAGTTTCGCCTGACCTGTGGTGGCGCAGTGGATAAAGCGTCGACCTGGAATGCTGAGGTTGCCGGTTCAAAACCATGGGCCTGCCCGGTCAAGGCACATATGGGAGTTGATGCTTCCTGCTCCTCCCCCCTTTCTTTCTCTCTCTCTCTTCTCTAAAATGAATAAATGAAATGTAAACAGTTTCTATAAGTTTAACTGTATGTTCTACATATTGTGAATAAGTAGCAATGTTAATAGGGCAAGGAGAATCATTAAGAAGTAATAATAGGGCAGATAACTCTGCTTTTTGAACTGATGTATATGGAGTTTTTATTACTTTTGTCACTGGTCCAGTATATCCAGCAATACCTAATTTATCTTCATCAGTATAAGAAGTAGAAGCCTTTTGAATTGGCTGAGCCGAGACTTTAGTTGGCAAAATCCATTGGGTTCTTTTTAGAAATTGAATTCTTGGCCCTGGCTGGCTGGCTCAGTGGTAGAGCGTCGGCCTGGCGTGCAGAAGTCCCGGGTTCGATTCCCGGCCAGGGCACACAGGAGAAGCGCCCATCTGCTTCTCCACCCCTCCCCCTCTCCTTCCTCTCTGTCTCTTTCTTCCCCTCCCGCAGCGAGGCTCCATTGGAGCAAGGATGGCCCGGGCGCTGGGGATGGCTCCTTGGCCTCTGCCCCAGGCGCTAGAGTGGCTCTGGTCGCAACAAAGCGATGCCCGGAGGGGCAGAGCATCGCCCCCTGGTGGGCAGAGCGTCGCCCCCTGGTGGGTGTGCCGGGTGGATCCCGGTCGGGTGCATGCGGGAGTCTGACTGCCTCCCCGTTTCCAGCTTCAGAAAAAATACCAAAAAAAAAAGTTCCTTTTAATGCCACATCTAATAGATTAGCTTGATATGATTCTGAGCCTATATCCATACAAGCTTTAATAGACTCAATGGGAGCTCCCTGTGGTTTTTTTGTTTTGGGGTTTTTTTTTGTATTTTTCTGAAGCTGGAAACGGGGAGAGACAGTCAGACAGACTCCCGCATGCGCCCAACCGGGATCCATCCGGCACGCCCACCAGGGGGCAATGCTCTGCCCCTCCGGGCGTCGCTCTGTTGCGACCAGAGCCACTCTAGCGCCTGGGGCAGAGGCCAAGGAGCCATCCCCAGCGCCCGGGCCATCTTTGCTCCAATGGAGCCTCGGCTGCGGGAGGGGAAGAGAGAAACAGAGAGGAAGGAGAGGGGGAGGGGTGGAGAAGCAGATGGGCACTTCTCCTGTGTGCCCTAGCCGGGAATTGAACCCGGGACTTCTGCACGCCAGGCCGACGCTCTACCACTGAGCCAACCGGCCAGGGCCTCCCTGTGCTTTTAAAGGTCTTATTGCTCTCTGGCACTCTGGATTAACATTTTCAAAAGAAAGAGTCTGCATTAACATATCCCTTAATTCTGGTTGAGCCACAGTCTTGCTAATAGCATCAGTCAATCGAGCAATAAAATCCACATATGGTTCATTTGGAGATTGAAGAATTTTAATAAAGGAAGTAGTAGTTTTACCTGGTGGCTCAAGGTAAAAACTTTTTCCCAAGCTCTTATGCAACAAATACTAGTTTGTACAATAGCAGTAATATCGTATTGTAATTGTTTTTGTATTCCAAACCATTGTCCTGATCCTTGTAATTGAGCACTAGTTATCAAAACATTATTAGCCTGATTCCTCCTTTCAATTTGGTCTGCTTCATCTTTCCACCAGGTTCAAAATTGTAAAAAAAAAAACAGCAGTATTTAATACAGTTCTAGCTAACACTTCCTAGTCGTATGGTGTGACTAGGAAACTCCAGTCATACGGTCCATGCTTGTTAGCCAATGCTTGTAATAGTCCCTTAACATAAGTAGATTGCATCCCATATTGTACTATCACTTGTTTCAAATCTTTAATTACTTTAAAAGGGATGCGCTGATGGTCAAATTGAGTATATCCTTGAGGATATTGAACATCCGGAGGATGCTGTATTACAGTAACAGGGTATGCGGGAGCCCCAATAGGAACACCATAAGCATCAGGGTCCCCAGCATTTTGCTCTTCTACAATAGTCTGCGTCATAGAGGTTAAAGGAACCAGAAGTGTCTTTTATGAAATGATCCTGTGTAGTAGTTTTCTTCTTTAAGTTGATAAGGAGGTGCCATAGGTTCCGCTGCCTTTACACTCTTACATGGATCATTTTTTAGGGACTCAATCTCTTGAACTCCTACAATTAACTTCTTAAGTCTTTTCTATTTTGTTGACCTGTTCATGTAAGGACAGACAAGCCATTTTAGACACTGGAATTTGATCTAAATTTCCTGCCTCATCAGACTCATCTTGACTATATTACCTTGTGATTCAATAGAAGACTCTGAAGATTCCATTTTTGAATAATCATAACATTTGCCTTTTTTTTTCTTTTTTCTTTTTTTTTTTTACAGAGACAGATAGAGAGTCAGAGAGAGGGATAGACAGGGACAGACAGACAGGAACGGACAGATGAGAAGCATCAATCATTAGTTTTTTGTTGCGCATTGCAATACTTTAGTTGTTCATTGATTGCTTTCTCATATGTGCCTTGACCGTGGGCCTTCAGCAGACTGAGTAACCCCTTGTTCGGGCCAGCGACCTTGGGTCCAAGCTGGTGAGCTTCTGCTCTAACCATATGAACCCACACTCAAGCTGGCGACCTCGGGGTCTTGAACCTGGGTCCTCCGCATCCCAGTCCAACGCTCTATCCACTGCGTCACCACCTGGTCAGGCAACATTTGTCTTTTTTATCAATAGGAAAAGGAGGAAAAGGTCTTCCTAAAATATTACCAGCAGTTGGCCCTGGCTGGTTGGCTCAGTGGTAGAGCGTCAGCCTGGCGTGCGGGAGTCCCAGGTTTGATTCCCGGCCAGGGCACACAGGAGAAGCGCCTATCTGCTTCTCCACCCCTCCCCCTCTCCTTCCTCTCTGTCTCTCTCTTCCCCTCCCGCAGCCCCCGAGGCTCCATTGGAGCAAAGTTGGCCCGGGTGCTGAGGATGGCTCTGTGGCCTCCGACTCAGGCTCTAGAGAGGCTCTGGTTGCAGCAGAGCGACGACCCGGAGGGGCAGAGCGTAGCTCCCTGGTGGGCGTGCCGGGTGGATCCCAGTCGGGCACATGCGGGAGTCTGTCTGACTGCCTCCCCGTTTCCAACTTCAGAAAGAAAAAAATACAAAAAAATATTATCAACAGACTCATAAGTTTATGCCTCAACATCTGTGACCTCAACTTTATCAATATTAGACATTACTTCACAAGCTAGAAGCCTGAGGATTTAGAGTCAGACTGTAATGCTTGCAAAGCTAAGGAAATAGAATTACAAAGAGACCAAATAGAAAGAGGAATAGTCTCTCCTTGTTGATGAGCTTCGCAGTAAAGCTCTCATTACTTGTTTCTATGTTTTCAAACTTAAAGCAACTTTTCCTTGTGGCTAGAAAATGCTTCCTAACATTTTTAAAAAGTAACTTAAAAAAAATTTTTTTTTTTGTATTTTTCTGAGCTGGCAACGGGGAGAGACAGTCAGACAGACTCCCGCGTGCGCCCGACTGGGATCCACCCAGCACGCCCACCAGGGGCGACGCTCTGCCCACCAGGGGCGACGCTCTGCCCACCAGGGGGCGATGCTCTGCCCCTCCGGGGCGTTGCTGTGCCACGACCAGAGCCACTCTAGCGCCTGGGGCAGAGGCCAAGGAGCCATCCCCAGCGCCCGGGCCATCTTTGCTCCAATGGAGCCTTGGCTGCGGGAGGAGAAGAGAGAGACAGAGAGGAAGGAGGGGGGGTGGAGAAGCAAATGGGGGCTTCTCCTATGTGCCCTGGCCGGGAATCGAACCCGGGTCCCCCTCACACCGGGCCGACGATCTACCACTGAGCCAACCGGCCAGGGCAAAAAGTAACTTAAAATTTTTATCTTTAACAGTTATACCAGACTCCTTTAACAATGCTTGCAGTATTTTTATATACTGGGTCTCAGCTGATGGGGAATTTCCCATGACTCTGCCTAAGATATCCTGAAGGTTTTGCTTATCACCAAGAGGACTTTTTCCCCCTTTGGTCTAATGATCCTGAGACTGCAAACTCGCTCCTTTTTGAGCCCCACATTGGATGCCAGATGTTACAATTTTTCTTTTACAGTTCAGACTCGCAAGGAATAAAACACATCAGATGAAAGTAGTACAAGCAGAGGGCTGAAACTCAGAAGCGGAATCAGCCCCCGAAAACTGTGCCACTGCATATCTGTTGAGTTCCAAAAGCCACAGCTCAGCAGATAAAGCTAGAAAGCTACAAAAGCCTTTTTTCCCATCCATACCATCCCCAACCCTGCACGTCTACTGTTTCCTTCATGATCAAGGACACGAGAAGAGTCAGAGTCTCAGAGCTTATCAACCATAAAGGACATCTGGTTCTTGAAGGCATTCCTCCAAGAATCCTCTGTACTTGCATTCAAGTAACCCCAGGCCAGTCTCCTGTTATGGTTAACACACTCCAAGATCTCCTGTCTCCAAGTAACCCCTGCTCTGAAGGTAACTACCGTTTATATTTGTTCAGGGTCTTTTCCTTCCATTTTTCATTAGGGAATTGTAAATTAAAACAGCAATGAGAGGCCCTGGCCGGTTGGCTCAGCGGTAGAGCGTCGGCCTGGTGTGCGGGGGACCTGGGTTCGATTTCCGGCCAGGGCACATAGGAGAAGCGCCCATTTGCTTCTCCACCCCCGCCCCCCTCCTTCCTCTCTGTCTCTCTCTTCCCCTCCCGCAGCCAAGGCTCCATTGGAGCAAAGATGGCCCGGGCGCTGGGGATGGCTCCTTGGCCTCTGCCCCAGGCGCTAGAGTGGCTCTGGTCGCGGCAGAGCGACCTCCTGGAGGGGCAGAGCATCGCCCCCTGGTGGGCAGAGCATCGCCCCTGGTGGGCGTGCCGGGTGGATCCCGGTCGGGCGCATGCGGGAGTCTGTCTGACTGTCTCTCCCCATTTCCAGCTTCAGAAAAATACAAAAAAACAAACAAACAAACAAACAAAAAACAACCAAAAAAAAAAACAACCCAGCAATGAGATACCATTACACACCCATTAGAATTGTTAAAATCCAAAAAACTGATAATAGCAAATGCTGACAAGGATGTAGAGCAGCAGGAATGCTCATTTGGAGCACTGATAGACAGTTTGACAATTTCTTACAAACCTAAATAGTCTTGTCATGTGACCCAGCAATTGCCCTCTTAAGTATTTACCCAAATGAATTGAAAACTAATGTCCACAAAAAACCTGTACATAAATAATAATAGCAGTTTTATTCATGATCACCGAAAACTGGCAACCAATCAAGATGTCCTTCAATAGGTGAATGGATAAGCGAGCTGTGGTACATCCATACAACGGATTCTTATCAGTGACAGAAAGAAATGAATCATCAAGCCATGAAAAGACATGGAGGAAACTTAAAAGCAAACTGCTAAGTGAAAGGAGCCAATCTAAACAGGCTACAGACTGCATGATTCCAACTACATGACATTTTAGAAAAGGGAAAACTATAGACAGTAAAAAAGTCAGTGGTTGCCAGAGGTTCAGACAGAGGAAGAAGAAGGATAAATAGCTGAAGCACAGATGAAATTGTCCTGTATGAAATTGTAATGGTGACTATAGATCATAATACATTTGTCAAATCCCAAAGAATGTGCAACACAGTAACTAACATTTTTAAAAAGTAACTTAAAATTTTTATCTTTAACAGTTATACCAGACTCCTTTAACAATGCTTGCAGTATTGCTACATTGTAGGCTATAATTAATAACAATGCATCAATATTGGTTAATTGCAACAAACGTTACCATGCTAAAGCAAGATTTTTTTTTAAGATTTTATTTATTGCCTGACCAGGTGGTGGCGCAGTAGACAGGATGTCAGCCTCAATGCTGATCTAGGTTTGAAACCCAGAGGTCACTGGCTTCAGCACGGGTTCACTAGCTTGAACACAGAGTTGCTGGCTTGAGCATAGGATCATAGACATGACCCCAAGATCGCTGGCTTGATCTCGAAGGTCACAGGCTTGAGCAAGGGGTCACTGGCTCAGCTGAAACCTTTGGGTCAAAGCACGTATGAGAAAGCAATCAATGAATAACTAAGGTGCCGCAATTAAGAATTGATGCTTCTCATCTCTCTCCCTTCCTATCTCTCTGTCCCTGTCTGTCTGCTTGTCTCTCTCTCTTTGTCTCTGTCTCTGTCTCTGTCTCTCTCTCTCTCACTTAAAAAAAAGATTTCGCCTGACCAGGTGGTGGCGCAGTGGATAGAGTGTCAGACTGGGATGCGGAAGACCCAGGTTCAAGACCCCGAGGTCACCAGCTTGAGCACGAGTTCATCTGGGTTGAGCAAAAAAAGCTCATCAGCTCGGACCTAAGGTCCCTGAGCAAGGGGTCACTCGGTCTGCTGAAGGCCCACGGTCAAGGCACGTATGAGAAAGCAATCAATGAACAACTAAGGTGTCGCAACAAGAAACTGATGATTGATGCTTCTCATCTCTCTCCATTCCTGTCTGTCTGTCCCTATCTATCCCTCTCTCTGACTCTCTCTCTGTCCCTGTAAAAATATATATATATTTCACTTATTCATTTTAGAGAGGAGAGGGAGAGAGAGAAAGGGGTAGGAATAGGAAGCATCAACACTCACATGTGGCAGGTAAACTGATCTCATCTGCACAAGGGCTACTTAACTATGTCTTCCCTGAATAGTCGGGTTTTTTATTTTTCCCTCAAAGAGCTCTGTTGTGGGGGGTTGATAGTCCTATTTTCTGCTGCTTTGTTTAATATATAGTGTTTCCTTTATTCCTTCTACCTCAATGCCCCACTCATATTTCAGGCTGGGACCTACTCCTAATTTAGAGCTCTCTTTCCCCCTTTTGCCAACTTCTATTATGAATCTACCTTTGCCACCCAGCTTAGTGTATTCCAAGGTTCTCTTTACCACGCCACAGTCGCAGAGCTCCAGGGAAAAGCAACCTGATCTCATATCTCCAGGCAGAGGAGAACAGAAGCTCCATCTCCACACATGCTGCAGATAGCTTTCAAGTCTACCTGAATCATTACCAGCTAGAAGCAGCAGTCATTGGGACTTGGACGTGGGCTGCAAAGTATAGAATTGTGACAATTCCAGTGCCATGCGGACTTTTCCTGCATGTGGACTTTTCCTGGACTCCTGCTCCTTGTGACAGCTCCTAACGGACTGAACTGTGGTTGGGTTACATTTGCAGGGATTTGGCATGGTGTTGGGGCCAACTTGGACTTGGTGAACATGTTAAGGACACTACTCTTTTATGGATTCTTGCTGTATTGGCCAAGAGTTTGCTTAAAGGCTTTAATCACTGTAAAAAAAATTAAAGACTGGATAAAGAAGATGTGGCACATATACACTATGGTATACTACTCAGCCGTAAGAAATGATGACATCAGATCATTTACAACAAAATGGTGGACTCTTAATAACATTATACGAAGTGAAATAAGTAAATCAGAAAAAAACAAGAACTGCATGATTCCATACATTGGTGGGACATAAAAACGAGACTAAGAGACATGGACAAGAGTGTGGCGGTTATGGGGGGGAGAGGGGGAGGGGGAGGGGGAGGGGCACAAAGAAAACTAGATAGAAGGTGACAGAGGACAATCTGACTTTGGGTGATGGGTATGCAACATAACTGAATGACAAGATAACCTGGACATGTTTTCTTTGAATATATGTACCCTGATTTATTGATGTCACCCCATTTAAATTAATAAAAACTTATTTATTAAAAAAAAACCCACTCACATGTGCCTTAACCTGGCAAACCCAGGGTTTCAAACCAGTGACCTTAGTGTTCTAGGTTGACATTTTATCCACTGCGTCATCACAGGTCAAGCCAAGCAAGATATTAATAAATAGGGAAAACTGTGTGTCAAGGGAAGGGGGCTAGAATGGTATATGAACTATTATGGTCTATCTTCTCAATTATCCTGCTAAATCTAAAACTGTACTTAAAAAGAAAAAGTAAATTGTTTTAAATGCTCTTAGCATACAATCCTGCAATTGTACTCGTGTGCATTCATTCCATACAAAAACCTTACACAATCACAGCACCTTTATTCATAATAGCCAGCTACTGGAAACAACTAAGATGTCCTTCAAATAGTGATTGCTCAAGCTAACTGTGGTACATCCACACCATGAAATACTATTCAGCAAGAAAAATGTTGAACTATTTATATACCATATTTCCCCATATATAAGACGCACCCTTTTCCCCAAAAATTTGGGGTCTAAAACCTGGGAGTGTCTTATATAGTGGTTGTAGATTTTTTTTACTTGCATTTCCTGCTTTTCACGCTTGTTTTTGCACTCACTGTTTTTTTTTTTTAGCTTCTTTTTTTTTTTTTTTTTTTTTTAAAGAGACAGAGCCAGAGTCAGAGAGAGGGATAGACAGGGACAGACAGACAGGAATGAAGAGAGATGAGAAGCATCAATCATCAATTTTTTGTTGCGACACCTTAGTTGTTCATTGACTGCTTTCTCTTATGTGCCTTGACCATGGGCCTTCAGCAGACTGAGTGACCCCTTGCTCAAGTCAGCGACCTTGGGTCCAAGCAGGTGAGCTTTGCTCTCACCAGATGAGCACGCACTCAAGCTGGCGACCTCGGGGTCTTGAACCTGGGTCCTCCGCATCCCAGTCCAACGCTCTATCCACTGCACCACCGCCTGGTCAGGCCTGCGCTCATTGTTGAAGACAGTGATTCGTCACCAGCACAGATGAAGACAAGCTAATGGATGAAAGTTTTGACAGTGATGAGGGGTTGTATGAATTTTATGATGAATAAAACTTGAGTTCAATAACTTTATGTAATGCATTTTTTTTTCAAATTTCGGTCCCCAAAATTCAGGTGCGTCTTATACATAAGATCATATTACATATGGGGAAATATGGTATGCAATGACCTGGATGAATCTCTGGATACTTAGGCTGAGTAAAAAGAGCCCATCCCAAAAGATTACATACTGTATGGTTCCAGTTATATAACATTCTTGAAATGACAAAATTATAGAGTTAGAGCTCATATTTGTGGCTGCCTGGGGTTGAGGGAATAGAAAAGGAGGGAAGTGGTTGTGGCTATTAAAGGGCATGAGGGATCCTTGTGGTGATAGAAATTTTCTGTATGTCAATATCCTGGTTGTGATATTGTATCAAAGTTCTACACAGTTACCATTGGGGGGAACTGGGTAAACACAACATTACATTTGAATCTACACTTATCTCAAAATTTGAATTTACCTTAAAAAAATAAATAATAGGAAACAGTAGGCTCCTCTTCTTTACCTTAAATGATCTTCCCAGTTGTCCGTTCACCAAGTCAGGGAACCTCTGTGGTGATTTCCCATAAGCTCGCATGTTTACCTTGGGTCTTAGCCCACCTTCCAAAGCTGGAGGGGTGTTTGTATGTGGGTGGTAGTCAGAATAAATGGAAGATCTTGCCACCTCCAGTAAGGGGAAAGCTCAACAGCTCCACAGAGACAGCAAGAAATCCTAAAAGAACAGTATATGTCATCAGTATATGTCATCATCGGTATATGTCATCATTCCACATTCACCCCACAAAGTTCAGCAATTGCCACTCTGAGCATTAGTCTGAATGGATTATGGAAACAATCATGATGTTTGGAGTCAAATTAATGAGCTCTGAGAGTTCCTTATTCTTCGGTAGCTCCACAGTGGGCTTCACACCTTACCCAACCAGCCCATCCCTCAATTCTAGGTTCAAGGCAGATCTGGGTTTGGGGAGAGGGCAGAACTGGAGCAGTGAACGGTACTGAAGCCCCACGGAATGGGCAGGGGAAGGACTTGTCCATGGGGACCTACATGGTGGGTGACTGTGGAGACAGGAAACCTAGAAACCTGATAATCTGAATGAAAGGGATGTCTTCTGTCATCTTGAATTATTTTGCCATTTTAGGGTGAGAAATCCTTCTTAAATTCTTCTACAAAAAAAGCTAATAACCTCTTTTTCCCAGATGAAGATGCTTCAACATTAATACATTATTTATTAAATCAACAAATTGGGAGTGGAGGAAACATGCTATTATTAACTTACACCAAAAAGCATTTGACACAATTCAGCAGTCATTTCTAATAAAAACTCAAACTAAAATTAGGGAAGAAGTAAATCACCTAAATCTCACAAAAGTCTTCTACGAAACATAGTCATGGAATACTATACTAAAAAGTAACATAAAGCAGCTATTGCCGGTAAAACAAGATAAGGATGTCTGATACAACTCAAAATTGTTTTTCTGGCTTTGGTCACAAACAATCAGAACAAATATTGAAAAAAAAATGAAAATGTAGATTTCTTTGTCAAAGATACTCATTTATACATAGAAAACCTACCAGATTCTATTAGAATTCATGGGTAATTTCATAAGAGGCTAGATATAAGATAAAATTATAACAAAGCCCTGGCAAGTTACCTCAGTTGGTTAGAATGTTGTTCCGAAACACCAAGGTTATGGGTTCGATACCCAGAAGTTACCAATGAATGAACTAAGTGGAACAACAAATAAATGCTTCTCTCTCTCTGTCTCTCTCCTTTCCTCTCTCTGTCACTCTAAAATCAATCAATAAAAAATATTTTTTAAGCCCTGGCTGTTTGGCTCAGCGGTAGAGCGTCGGCCTGGCGTGCGGGGGACCCGGGTTCGATTCCCGGCCAGGGAACATAGGAGAAGCGCCCATTTGCTTCTCCACCCCCGCCCCCCTCCTTCCTCTCTGTCTCTCTCTTCCCCTCCCGCAGCCAAGGCTCCACTGGAGCAAAGATGGCCCGGGCGCTGGGGATGGCTCCTTGGCTTCTGCCCCAGGTGCTAGAGTGGCTCTGGTCGCGGCAGAGCGACCTCCTGGAGGGGCAGAGCATCGCCCCCTGGTAGGCAGAGCATCGCCCCTGGTGGGCGTGCCGGGTGGATCCCGGTCGGGCGCATGCGGGAGTCTGTCTGACTGTCTCTCCCCGTTTCCAGCTTCAGAAAAATACAAAAAATATATATATATATATTTTATATATATATATATTTATTTATTTTTAATTAAAAAAATTATAATTAAAAAAATATATTTTTTTTAATTAAAAATTTTTTTAAAGCTTTTATTCAGTTTAGAGAGGAGAGAGAGAGAGAGAGAGAGAGAGAGGGAGAGAGAGAAAGGAGGGAGGAGCAGGAAGCATCAACTCCCATATGTGCCTTGACCAGGCAAGCCCAGGGCTTAGAACTAGCGACCTCAGTGTTCCAGGTTGACATTTTATCCACTGTGCCAGCAGAGGTCAGGCTAAGGCTCTTATTATTTTTTTTTAATTTTTATTTATTCATTTTTTAGAAAGGAGAGAGAGAGGGAGAGAGAGAGAGAGGAGAGAGAGAGAGAAGGGGGGAGGAGCAGGAAGCATCAACTCCCATATGTGCCTTGACCAGGCAAGCCCAGGGTTTTGAACCGGCAACCTCAGCATTTCCAGATTGATGCTTTATCCGCTGCACCACCACAGGTCAGGCCAAGGCTCTTATTATTATCCATTTTAGAGAGAAGAGAAGGAGAGAGAGAATGGGGGAGAGGGGAGGAGAAGGAAGCATCAACTCCCATATGTGCTTTGACCAGGTAAGCACAGGTTTTTAAACCAGTGACCTCAGTGTTACAGGTCGACGTTTTATCCACTGTGCCACCACAGGTCACAATTTTTTTTAAATATAAGAGCAGATAGTTTTTCCTCTATAACAGCAATGATCAAATGAAAATGGGAAAACACTAGTAATGGTAGCAAGAAATATATAAAATAAACTTTTTCAAGAACTAGATCTTTAGGATTAAAAAGAACAAAAAAAAAAGACAAATATAAAAGTCACACAGACATACCATATTCCTGGATAAGAAGATTTAATAGAAATGTCAACCTTCCCCAAAGCATTATATTAATGTAAATAATAAATTAAAGAAGAAAAATTAAACACAAAGGTCAATAAGATGGTGTATATAAAAGTTTAGCTAAAGAGACCTTTTATTTTATTTATTGATTTTGAGAGTCATAAATATCGATCTGTTCTTGTGTGTGCTCTATCAAAACTGCAACCTTAGCACTTGGAAGCAATGCTCTAACCTACTGACATACTGCCAGGTCAGCTAAGGAGACTCTTAAAGAAAAATTTATGTTCCTAAATGTTTCTTTTTCCACAAAGAAAAGCTGAATATTAATGAATTAACATCTAATTTAAGAAGTTAAATAAAATAGTACAGGTTAGAGCATAAATTAAGGAGATAGAAAACAAAGGTATATCAGAGAGGATCAACAAAGCCAAAAGTTGGTTCTTTGGAAAGACTAATAAAATTAGCAAGCCTCTGGGGAGACTGATGAAGGATAAATCTAAACACACACCCTATTAATTATTAAAACTTGACAACAATCACAGCAAGGAGTCTAAAAACTATCAAACCCAGAAACCGCCATCGCTGACCCGCATAAATTCCCATTCACGATTCTTTAATTCCCCGCCAAATGACCCCACTGACACTGTATCATTCCCAAAAGCCAACAAAGCCATCACCTCAAAATCACCTCAGTGACTGTAAAGCCACAAATCCTCATGCCTTTGCTTTAGCGCTGCGCGCCAGCAAGACTAAAACGGCCTCTGAGGGCCACTATCATTTCCTGTCATCATCCCTGCCACTGCCCCTTCTGGAGCTGTTGCTTTCGCAAACGATCGTTAGGGCTGTGAGACTGTAGTCTACTCACTTTGAACCGGGTGCAATTATGGATCCGCCCTAACTTTGTCCATGAGTGACGTGGTCTGGCGAGGGACATGGCTGCACCCAGGTGTTCCTCCACAAGGGGCGCCATCTCAGCGTGTATTCCGTACAACGAGCTGTTCCACAGAAGGTGGTGGAGATGGGACGTTGTTATGGGTAGAAACCTTCTGAATGCAGGCTTCCAGAAGCAGTTAGTCTTAGCCAACTCAGAATCTGAGGTGGCAGCCTCCCATACCTGGGCAGAGGGGAGATGTTTCTACCTTCAAGGGAGGTACCACTGGAGAGAAGGGGGGGAAGGTCATGATTACTGTTTCTTCCTGAGAGATATCATTAGGAGGAAAGGAGATACCACCAGGAAAAAGTTGGTCTGTCCCCTCCTGGGCGATACTATTGGAGAAAAGAAGTGAAGAGTCAGGGTGGTACAGTCTAGATGTGCAGGAATTATATGGAGGAGACTTGAATCCCCCTTGTCAAGGTAAAACAACTTCCACACCTGCAAGAATTTTTTAGTTTATTCGAGCCAAACTGTCAACTGTTGCCAGGAAGCGAAGTCTCAATGGATTGAGAAAGTGCTCCAGAAAATGGGCGGTTTCACCACTTATTTTATACATCAGAATCAAAGGGAAATTGGTGATAGATTAGGGAGACGGGAGGGGGGGGTGGAAGCAAAGGGGAGAAATTTCTGGATTGGGTATGAAGTAAAAACATACAAGCTGAAACTTCTTTTACACAGACAGGAACAAGATGGTTAACAGTTACTGATTCACATGATAACAATAACAATGGGGGTGGGGTTGTTGGTTCCAGCTCTGATGGGATGTCTGGCCTGAGGGGGCAGGAAAACAAGATTACTCTGACATTTTAAAGACATGTTATCAGGTACTTTATCACAGATGCAAAAGACAAGAGACAGGCTTGAGTAAAAGTAAGCATTGACCTTTGTTTAGAGAGAAAATACCTCCGTAGGACAGGACTACCCAGCATGAACTGCTTTTAGTTAGAAAGGTTTTAATTTCAGACCATCCTCTGTGGTTACTTTAGGTCTCTGAGTTTGCAAGATCATTGTGCAGGCTCACCTGAGCTTGTCACGTTTAGTTCATGGCCCTATCTTTTTTTTTTTTTTCTGTCCACACCATCAATCTCCATTTCTTTCAATACCCCACAAAAATAATACTTAGGGCCTGACCAGGCGGTGGCGCAGTGGGTAGAGCGTCGGACTGGGATGCGGAGGACCCAGGTTCGAGAGCCCGAGGTCACCAGCTAGAGTGTGGGCTCATCTGGTTTGAGGAAAAGCCCACCAGCTTGAACCCAAGGTCGCTGGCTCCAGCAAGAGGTTACTCGGTCTGCTGAAGGCCCACGGTCAAGGCACATATGAGAAAGCAAGCAATGAACAACTAAGGTGTTGCAATGCGCAATGAAAAACTAATGATTGATGCTTCTCATTTCTCTCCCTTCCTGTCTGTCTGTCCCTGTCTATCCTTCTCTCTGACTCACTTTCTGTCTTTGTAAAAAATAAATAAATAAATAAAAATTAAAATAATACTTAGGAATAATTGCTATGATACTAGCCTTCAATATGGACAACTAATGTTTTTCGGAAAATTGTCAATAGAAAATATTTAGAAAAATGTTATAAACAGGCCTGACCTGTGGTGGCGCAGTGGATAAAGCATCAACCTGGAACGCTGAAGTCACCAGTTCAAAACCCTGCACTTGTCTGGTCAAGGCACATATGGGAGTTGATGCTTCCTGCTCCTCTCTCTCTCTCTCTCTCTCTCTCTCTCTCTCACGCTCACTCTCTCTCCTCTCTAAAATGAGTAAATTAAAAAAAGAAAAATGTTATAAGCATACTTTTGATGAAAATGCATCTCACAGACATGTGCCTGACTTGTGTTGTCAACCAGGTTGCAGCTGCTTAGGCTCCACTCTCTTATATGAGCATTCAGGATATGCTACTGAGTCTTGACAAAAAAGAGAGGATTCTAGGTTTCTTTACCTCTGAAATACTCAGTCTTTTTTTTTTTTTTTTTTTTACAGAGGCAGAGATAGACAGGGACAGACAGACAGGAATGGAGAGAGATGAGAAACATTAATCACTAGTTTTTCATTGCGCGTTGCGACACCTTAGTTGTTCATTGATTGCTTTCTCATATGTGCCTTGACCGCGGGCCTTCAGCAGACCGAGTAACCCCTTGCTGGAGCCAGCAACCTTGGGTCCAAGCTGGTGAGCTTTTTGCTCAAGCCAGATGAGCCCGCGCTCAAGCTGGCGACCTCGGGGTCTCGAACCTGGGTCCTTCCGCATCCCAGTCCGATGCTCTATCCACTGCGCCACCACCTGGTCAGGCTGAAATACTCAGTCTTTAAAACCTAGTCCAGGTATATCCTCCTGCAGGAAGCTTTCTCAAACAAGAGGTAGAAAGGCTCTTTTCCCTGCTGAAAGCATTTCAAACCCAACAGGCCCTGGCTAAACTTGGGTATGAATTGCTGAATACCCTGAGGACATTCATATCTCTCTGGGCCTCAGCTCAACAGTCAGGAGAGTTAGATTGTTGGCCTATCAAAGTATCCCATTTTCTCTGTCTCCCCTGCAGTATTTGTGAATTCAATGGGAGACACAATGGCAAATGTGGGAACATTGCTATAACACACTTCTACAGAAATTACAATTTTTTATTTTTATTTTTTACAGAGACAGAGAGAGAGTCAGAGGAACAGATAGGGACAGACAGACAGGAACAAAGAGACATGAGAAGCATCAATCATCAGTTTTTTGTTGTTCATTGATTGCTTTCTCATATGTGCCTTGACCAGAGGTGGGGGGGGGGGGGGCTACAGCAGACAGAGTGAACCCTTGCTCAAGCCAGCGACCTTGGATCCAAGCTGGTGAGCTTTGCTCAAACCAGATGAGCACGCACTCAAGCTGGCAACCTCGGGGTCTCGAACCTGGGTCCTCCGCATTCCAGTCCGACGCTCTATCTACTGCGCCACCGCCTGGTCAGGCCAAATTTTTTTTTTATTATTGTCCTGACTTCTGGTCAACAACTCAAATCCTGGACTCTACTGACTTCCATCAACACCTATGTTGCACTCTTCTGAACTGGATTCTTGTCCTTTATTAACGATTCCATTATCAATGCCCCTATATTTTGACCCTGAATCCAAACTGCTGCTAACCCTTCCACCATATGTGCCCTTTATAGATGGAGAAACTAGGCATAGGTTAACTTTCCACTATCAATATCTCTTTGGTCTAAATCTCAATTATTAGACCCTTTTGATTATACCTCCAAAACAGACCTATTATAGATACCTGGTTTCAAGTTCAAACTAGAAGGGTGATGATGTTTGTAAAGTAACAGAAGCCCAAGTTCAAGAACTGGACCTGAAGACCAGTGAAAGTAGAAGTCTGCTTATAGACCTGGGCTTATGGCCTTTAAAACAAGGTGGTGATGTAGTGTATAGGGGATGTTATGTTGAGTGGGACACTTGAAACCATGTCAACACAATAAATTAAAAAAAAAACACAAGATGATGATTTCTGGGAACATCATTAACTGACATTTTTAAATCAAACCAGGGAAATTGATGACAGAAATGTTAATATTTTCTTAAGATATAGACATGGAAAAGTTAATGGAGGCCCAGGGTTCAAGGTCAGAAATGATGGTGTGTCACTTCAAAGATTAGACTTTTTTTTTTTTTTTTACAGAGGCAGAGATAGACAGGGACAGACAGACAGGAATGGAGAGAGATGAGAAGCACAATCATTAGTTTTTTGTTGCGCATTGCGACTTCTTAGTTGTTCATTCATTGCTTTCTCATATGTGCCTTGACCGCGGGCCTTCAGTAGACCGAGTAACCCCTTATTCGAGCCAGCAACCTTGGGTCCAGGCTGGTGAGCTTTGCTCAAACTAGATGAGCCCGCACTCAAGCTGGCGACCCCGGGGTCTCGAACCTGGGTCCTTCTGCATCCCAGTCTGATGCTCTATCCACTGCACCATCACCTGGTCAGGCAAAGATTAGATTATAAAAGAGTTTAGCTATCATTTTGTGTGTTCATTATCTCTCTGTCTCTCCCTCCCTCCCTCTTGAAATATAGAAAAGAAATTTTTTAGCAATAGGTAATTTTAAAGGCTCTTAGCATAAGTAACTTCATTTAGCTTCTCTTCTATTTTAATCTCTAAATAACCTCAGAACTTACTTAGGCTTAAAACTCCCTACCCCTTCCCTTGCCTTGCCAAATTGCAGAGGTGTCAGGGATGGGTCCTAAATCCTAGAATGTTTAGAAATGTTTTTGTTAGGTATGCAAAAACATTTATCACTACTGTGTTATCATCTTCAAAAGCTTATAGTCTTAGTATGTAGAAATATTTTTTCTTTTAATGGATCCTATAGATAAACGTTGTAACAGGACAGTAAAATTTAATGAGTTTGTTAGCAAAATTAATGAATATAATGTATTGCTTTTGTACCATGCCTTGCTGAGCTCCCCCTCCTTCCCATACTCCAACCAGTATGTGATTTTGTCTTTAAAAAGCTGGCCCCAAACTGTGTTCGGGGCCGCATGATTTGGGTGACTTAGGTCTCTGTGTGTTTGCCAGCTTTAAAATAAAGACTCCTTGGCCTGACCTGTGGTGGCGCAGTGGATAAAGCGTCGACCTAGAAATGCTGAGGTTGCCGGTTCAAAAGCCTGGGCTTGCCTGGTCCTCCACATCCCAGTTTGACACTCTGTCCACTGTGCCACCGCCTGGTCAGGCAAGCTTCTATTTTTTAGAGCAATTTCTTGTGCAATAATAGATAACTAATATAAGCATTTAAAGTTTTGGTATTTTTCTCATCATAGATTTTCACATTAATTTTGACTTTTGAAAATATTACACTAAAACGTTATTTATCTTGATTACTGAGCTTTTGGTGCCCTCTTCAATTTTACTATTTGAGGTGAGTGCCTCACTTGCCTCACCATAGTCCCAGCCCTGCTGAGAAACCTTGTTCTCTAAAGTCATAGACTATCAGAAACTTTGCTAATTGAAATTATTTCAGTAAGAATAAAACAACCGCCGGACCTGTCGTGGCGCAGTGGATAAAGCATCCACCTGGAAGGCTGAGGTTGCCAGTTAGAAACCCTGGGCTTGCCCAGTCAAGGCACATATGAGAAACAACTACCATGAGAGTATGAGTTGCTACTTTCCGCTCCTCCTCCACCCTTTCTCTCTCTCTATCCTCTCTCAAACAAAACAAACAAACAAAAGCAAAAACTTATTTGCCTGCCCTGTGGTGGCGCAGTGGAAAAAGCATGGACCTGGAATGCTGAGGTCACTGGTTCAAAACCTTGGACTTGCTGGGTCAAGTCACATATGACAGCCAATGAAAATCTAGAATGGGCCCTGGCTGGTTTGTTCAGTTGGTTAGGAACATCATCCTGAAATAACAAGGTTGCAGGTTCCATTCTCGGTCAGGTCATGCATGGGAAGCAGCCAATGAATACACAACTGAGTGGAACAACAGATAAATGTTTCCCTTCCCCCTCCCCTCTCTCTCCCTTTCTCTCTCTGTCTCTCTATTGCTTTCTTTCCCCCATCCCCTCTCTATCTTTTCCTCTCTCTGTCTCTCTAAAAAAAGGCCAGATAGCTCAGTCTAAAGTACGGAAGTTGCAAATTTGATTCCCCAGTAAGGGCACATACAGGAGCAGCTCAATGTCCTTCTCTCTCTCTCTCTTTGTCTTCCTCAGAAAATAAAAAAGAAAGAGCCTGACCTGGTGGTGGCACAGTGGGTAGAGCATCAGACTGCAACGTGGAGGACCCAGGTTCGAAACCCCAAGGTTGCCAGCTTGAGCACAGGCTCATCTGATTTGAGCAAGGCTCACCAGCTTGAGCCCAAGGTTGCTGGCTTGAACAAGGGGTCACTCGGTCTGCTGTAGCCCCCTCCCCCATCAAGGCACATATGAGAAAACAATCAATGAACAGCTAAGGTGCCACAACGAAGAATTGATGCTTTTCATCTCCCTTTCTGTCTGTCTATCCCTATCTGTCTCTCTCTCTCTCACTCTGTCACCAAAAAAAAAGAAAGAAAAAGAAAAGCTAGAATCAAATAAGTACTCTTTGTCTCTCCCTCCTCTCTCTGTAAAACAATAAAATAAAATCTTTAAAAATTTTTAAATAAAAAATAAATTAAATATCCAACTATTATTTTTTTTATTCATTATAGAGAGGATAGAGAGAGAGAGAGAGAGAGAGAAGGGGGAGGAGCAGGAAGCATCAACTCCCATATGTGCCTTGACCAGGCAAGCCCAGGGTTTTGAACCGGCAACCTCAGCGTTTCCAGGTTGACGCTTTATCCACTGCGCCACCACAGGTCAGGCAATATCCAACTATTATTATTTTAAAAAAAGAATAAAACACACCACTCTTGCTTGGAGGATCCAAGCACACAGATAAGCAGCCTCCATTTCCAAGCTGGGTTCAGAGTTTCAGGTATGGACCATCTGGAGGAAACATGTCACATCTATTTTTGCTTTAGTGTTTCCAAATAAAAGGTCCCTGGACCTATGTCATAGTCCAGAGGTGACATTGACTCTTTTACATACCAACTTACTTTGCTTTGGATTAATCAAGATACTACTTCATTTACATTTTAACTAAATTTAGTGCTTTCCCCCAAACTCATAGTAATCCCATTTTTTCCTTTGTTTGGTGAGATTTGGGTGACCAACCATCCCTGTTTGCTCAAGACTAAGAGGTTTACTGAGGCAAGGGACATTCACTGCCAAAATTAGGAAAGTCGGCCTGACCTGTGGTGGGGCAGTGGGATAAAGCATCGACCTGGAACACTGAGGTTGCTGGTTCGAAACCTTGGGCTTGCCTGGTCAAGGCACATATGGGAATTGATGCTTCCTGCTCCTCCCTCTTGTCTCTCTCTCTCTCTCTCACTCCTCTCTCTCTAAAAATCAATCAATAAAAAAATAAAATAAAATAAAATTAGTAAAGTCCCAGGCAAACTGGGACAAGTTGGTTACCCTAGATGAGATCCCCCACAGTCTGTATGGTTGTGGTTTCCCTTGCTGAAGCGAGTTAGTAAACCCATTTCTGTCGAACTATGGATACGACCCTAGTGGTCTTTACCAGATTGGTTTTATCAAGGTCATTAATATTGGAGAGTTTCACGGAGGTTGAGTTGGACATCAGTCTTATTATACCTTGATGGTGGAAAAATGAACAGGCATGGGTTCAAACTCCAGTTCAGAGGGGCGCTGATGGAGGAATAATTAGTTGAAGGCTGAACGCTAAACCATACCAGAGAAGCACTGACAGTGGAAGAGTTATCAGAACACTAGATTAGAAATCAGACTAGAGCAATACTGATTGGGTTAAAAACTGGTCCAGAGTTGATAGAAAAATTAAAAGAGTCCTGGATTTTAAATTTTAACAAAACAAAAGAGCCATTCCATTGATGGTGAGTTAGATAACAAATGACCAAATTCAAGAGCCAACCAGATGAGCAGTGGTGGTGGAAGAGTTAATAAAAGAGAGCAATTTGAACTCTTTTGTCTAGACCAAATCTGAGGGTTTGTAGATTGATGGAGCAGCTGGCCAATGACTGTGTATGAGAGGTGGAATATGCTTTCTGGTGGCCAATGGGATGAAGCAGCAGCCTGTTACTAGGGTGAAGCTCCTGTTGCTATGTGCTGAGTGAGAGAGGCAGGGTCTGGACAGAGTTGTTACAGACAATTAATTAGCTAATGACTGTAGAAGTTTGCTTTAGCCTCTTCAGCCTATGGTAGTGTTTCTAGGTAGTAACCCCCACTGCCATGTGACATGAAGCAGGCAAAGTGGCTCCTGAGAAGCTGTAAACAGAAGGCTCAGTTAGCAAATGGCTGAGTGTAAGAATCAGACTCTGTCCTCCCCAGTCATATGAGGCTGCCAGGTCCCTAAATCAGCAGAGGTCCTACTGTCCAGTGCAGGGCAGAGGCAAGGCATAGACTGAGGGGTACAGATATATGACACAGCCTTGTGCGGAAAGTGGGAAATGGGTGGGATGAGACCTGAAGTTGCTTTGGGCAGGTGCTGCAGCTGGCCAATGGCTCTGTGTGGGAGATAGGTTTTAGTCTCCATGGCCACTGAAATGTGAACATCCCCGTTGCTATGCAACAATAACTTTGCTGTTCCAAATTATATGCATAAGAATGAAATCGCTCACTCTTGCCTGGAGAATCTAAATCACTCTGACGCAGAACAGCAGCCTCAATTTCCAACCGAGGTGGAAGAGGAGGAGGATATGTAGCATGAGGGGCTCCAGACAGATGATGCATTAAAAGGAAAAAGAAACAAATGTAATTTAATAATATATTTTATTTAAACTATATATCCAAAACTTTGTCATTTCAACATGTAATCAATTTTTAAAAATTATCAGTGAGATATTTGGCAGTTTTTATTGTAGTAAGTGTGAAATCAGACATATATTTTACACTTACATGTCAGTTGGAATGCTAAATATTCATCAGAGCCATGGCTCAGTTGGTTGGAGTATTGTCCCCATACACCAAGATTGTGGGTTTGATCCCTGGTCAGAGCATATACAAGAATCAACCAATGAGCCTGACCTGTGGTGGCGCAGTGGATAAAGCGTCGACCTGGAAATGCTGAGGTCGCCGGTTCGAAACCTTAGGCTTGCCTGGTCAAGGCACATATGGGAGTTGATGCTTCCAGCTCCTCCCCCTTCTCTCTCTGTCTCTCTCTCCTCTCTCTCCCTCTCTCTCTCCTCTTTAAAAATGAATAAGTAAAAAATAAATAAATAAATAAATAAATAAATAAATAAATAAAGAATCAACCAATGAGCCTGACCAGGCATTGGTGCAGTGGATAGAACATCAGACTGGGATGTGGAGGACCCAGGTTCGAGACCCCGAGGTCACCAGCTTGAGTGCAAGCTCATCTGGTTTGAGCAAGGCTCACCAGCTTGAGCCCAAGGTCACTGGACCAAGCAAGGGGCCATTCGATCTGCTGAAGCCCCCCAGTCAAGGCACATATGAGAAATCAATCAATGAACAACTAAGGAACCGCAACAAAGAATTGATGTTTCTCATCTCTTTCCCTTCCTGTCTGTCTGTCCCTGTCTGTCTCTCTCTCTGACTCTCTCTGTCTCTCCCACAAGAAAAACAAAATCAACCAATGAGTGCATAAATAAGTGGAACAAAAAACTGATGTTTCTCTCTACTCCCCCCTCTCTCTAAAATCAATTCAAATAAGCTTTTTTAATGTTCATCAGAAATAGATAGAGCATTGGCCTGGAATGCTGAGGTCACCAGTTTGAAACCCTGGGTTTGCCCGGTCAAGGCACATACTATCAACAACCAATGAACAACTAAAGTGAAGCAACTATATGAGTTGATACTTCTCACTCTCCACTCCTCCTCTCTCTGTAAAATTAATAAAATCTTTTAAAAAACAGAAAAAGAAAAGAAATATTCAATTTGTATATAGAGTTCATAAAATTTAGTTGAAAACAGATTACAAGTTGTTCCACATACTTCAGAAGTTTTCCAAAAGCTGAATTGAGTATGTATTTTAAATTTTAATTAGTTAAAGTAAATAAAATTTAAAATTCAATTCTCAGTCTCATAAGCCTCATTTCAAGTGCTCAGTAGCCACATGTGGCTAGTTATTGTCTGTCATATCAGGTGGCACAGCACCAGACAATGTGTCATTAATGAAGTTTAAAAATCTGCCTGACCAGATGGTGGCACAGTGGATAGAGCATCGGACTGGGATGCGGAAGACCCAGGTTCGAGACCCTGAGGTCGCCAGCTTGAGCACAGGCTCATCTGGTTTGAGCAAAAGCTCACCAGCTTGAGCCCAAGGTCGCTGGCTCGAGCAAGGAGTTACTCAGTCTGCTGAAGGCCTGCAGTCAAGGCATATATGAAAAAGCAATCAATGAACAACTAAGGTGTTGCAATGCGCAACGAAAAACTAATGGTTGATGCTTCTCATCTCTCCGTTCCTGTCTGTCTGTCCCTATCTATCCCTCTGACTCTCTCTCTGTGTAAAAAAAAAAAAAAAAAAATTAAAAATCTTAGGTTTCGCCTGACCAGGCGGTGGCGCAGTGGATAGAGTGTCAGACTGGGATGCAGGGGACCCAGGTTCAAGAACCTGAGGTCGCCAGCTTGAGCGCAGGCTCATCTGGTTTGAGCGAAAGCTCATCAGCTTGGACCCAAGGTCGCTGGCTCGAGCAAGGGGTTACTTGGTCTGCTGAAGGCCCGCAGTCAAGGTGCATATGAGAAAGCAATCAATGAACAACTAAGGTGTTGCAACGCACAGTGAAAAACTAATGATTGATGCTTCTCATCTCTCTCCGTTCCTGTCTGTCTGTCCCTGTCTATCCCTCTCTCTGACTCACTCTCTGTCTCTGTAAAAATAAATAAATAAATAAATAAATAAATAAATAAATAAATATCTTAGGTTTCATTTCTTTAACCCTGCCGCACGAGTTTCGTTTCAGGGCTTGGGGCAGGTGACCAACCACAAAGGAATGTCTGATGAAGTCATGGACGGTTGAAACTGCTGACGATTGAAAATGCACCAACATCTGTAATTAAGGGAAAGCACCCCTGCACCCAGCAATAACAGCAGCCAACCAGCAAATGCCCCGCCACTCTTCTTACTTCCCTACCCTAACCCTTAAAACGTGGCCTAAGTCTGTAGCTGGGGCTGCTCTCCTCTACGAGACAGCCTGGCAGGTTTCCTTTCATTAAAGCCTGTTACACTGGTCTTTCAGACTCTGATTGATGCTATCAAAAAAGCCATGGTTTTTAGTTGTAAACCAGAGGGGCATGAGTGGAAGATATATAAGAGATGGGGCACTGGTGGTGAATTTTTTTTTCCGTTTCTTTTAATTTTTTTTTTTTTTTAGTTTATTCATTTTAGAGAGAGGAGACAGAGAGAGAGGGAGAGAAAAGGAGGGGAGGAGCAGGAAGCATCAACTCCCATATGTGCCTTGACCGGGCAAGCCCAGGGTTTTGAACCAGCAACCTCAGCGTTCCAGGTTGACGCTTTTATCCACTGCGCCACCACAGGTCAGGCCAGTGGTGAATTGTTGACAGAAGCCTACATTCAAGGTCAGACCAGCCTAGCACTGGCCTGGGAAGAGTTAACAGAGGCTTGGGTTTGAGGTCAGACTTGAGAGGCACTGATAGTGTAGGGTTGGAAATACTGTCTTTCTACCCTTTAGGATCTTTGGCTGGTCTACTAATTAAATTGACACAAGACAGATTAACAGGAGAAAAAAAAAGTTTAATAACATGTTAAAGAAAAAATTTATTTAAAAACTTACCTCAATAAAAAATTTAAAAAGGGTTTATTTGGACCTTGTTAGCAAAATAAAAAAACAAGACCAGTTTAGGGGCGCATGACTAGGTAGAAAAAAAACAGACATATCCATTGTCCCAGAGTTTTGCAAGGGTTTTCATACATTTAATGGTGGAGAGAAAGATGTAAGCCATTCGGAAAGAATCTACATTAGTTGCACACAAAGGGAGTGGGGGAAGGAGAAGCAGGGCTAATTCTGGGACCTAAACGCAGAGTCCGCTGCAGTCGGTAAAGCTCCCAAGTAAACAAGAAGAGAAGACTCCTGGGGTTCTGTGGCGCCTGGCTATTCTCTCTTTTTACATAATCTGGGAAATAGCCACCGAGTTTAAGCAGTCTTTCATGGGTTTTGCACAGCAGGTGTTAACGGATTAACCCTTTCTTGGCTCTTCTTTCTACCTTCTGCTCTGCAGTAAATTTGTTGAGGACATCAGAATTTTCTCCTTGTCACGTGTAAGCCTATTGTATACACGGAGAGACCCAGGAAAAGAGTACAACTTTGAAATGGTTGAAATCATTACTTTAAATACGATCTTCAGCTGCAAACAAAAGGTGTTGGGCTGAGAGAGTCGTTATGGGAGGCTATCAGGAAAAACACAGTAAACAAGGGTAAGGTTGTTATGCGGATTTCAATTTAAATTGTCGCCTTTTCCATTCATAGGGGTTTCTAAAGATTGAGGTCCCCCCCCCTCCCGGTACAGCTAGGGAGACACCCTTACAAATGGAGATTTTCCTTACAAATGTAAATGTCTCCTTACAAAGGAAAACTTCTTGGTTTTGTGAGCTTTTCTCTGAGTATGCTTTTTCTAAAAAACAACCAGCCTAAAATAATACTTATGCCAAAGAGATATATTTTGGGGTGGAAAATTCTGCTCCCCTACAAATAGTTTAAAAATAGAGGTTTCCAGTTCAAACAAGACAGCATACACCCATTTCTCCCTATTCTTTCCTTCTAAGCACAACTATCAACCCTGGAAATAAAACAGGAGACAGAGTAAAAACTATGAAAGGTGGTAAGAGGAAGATAGGCTCATTTAGGATTCCAGGACTGTAGGAATAGCACAACTGCAGGGCATCTTACATCCCCCTGACCAAGAGAAGGCAACTCAGGCCCAGCATGTCTTCATGCCTAATCTAGCAACACAAGACAGTCCCCCTGACAACCTAAGGCAAGCCTCTTCATTCCTCGAGGGGATGGATTGGGAGTTCACTTAAAATAAGTGACCACAAGGCCCTGGCCGGTTGGCTCAGCCGTAGAGCGTCGGCCTGGCGTGCGGGGGACCTGGGTTCGATTCCCAGCCAGGGCACGTAGGAGAAGCGCCCATTTGCTTCTCCACCCCCCCTCCTCTCTGTCTCTCTCTTCCCCTCCCGCAGCCAAGGCTCCATTGGAGCAAAGATGGCCCGGGTGCTGGGGATGGCTCCTTGGCCTCTGCCCCAGGCGTTAGAGTGGCTCTGGTCACGGCAGAGCTACGCCCCGGAGGGGCAGAGCATCCCCCCCTGGTGGGCAGAGCTTTGCCCCTGGTGGGCGTGCCGGGTGGATCCCGTTCGGGCGCATGCGGGAGTCTGTCTGACTGTCTCTCCCCATTTCCAGCTTCAGAAAAATACAAAAATAAAAATAAGTGACCACAAGAAGTGCTCTCTTTCTCTATCTTTATAATTTGAGTGAGAGAGAAACATGGGTTTGTTGTTCCACTTATGCATTCATTGGTTGAGTTTTGTATGTGCCTTGACCAGGAATAGAACCCACAAACTTGGCTTCTCAGGACAATGCCCTAACCAACTGAGAAACCTGGCCAGGGCAGTGCTTTCTTTCTCCACTGGGCCTGAGATGCCTTTACCCCATCGGAACCCCCGGGAAGGCAAGGGGAACCTGAGGGAAGGATGCAGTCACAGCAAGAGGCCAGGCCTGGAAAACTTCTTTTACCTTGAAGGTCCCTGCAAAGGCTAAAAGAATAGAAATAATTTTCCTCCCACCTTCTAAATTCTTCTAGCTGGGCCAATAATCAAATTAACAGAGACAGATTAACAGGAGAAAATAGAAGTTTTAATATATGCTCATGGGAATTCATATAAGTATGAAAATTCCAAAGACACCGAGGCAACATTGGGTATATAGGACATGTTTTTTTTTTTTTAATATTTTATTTATTATTGATTTTTTTAGAGAGAGAGGAGTGAGAGAGAGAGAGAGAGAGAAGGGGGAGGAGCAGGAAGCATCAACTCCCATATGTGCCTTGACCAGGCAAGCCCAAGGTTTCGAACCGGCAACCTCAGTGTTCCAGGTCGACGCTTTCTCCCACTGCGCCACCACAGGTCAGGCCTTGGACATGTTTTTAACAAAGGAGAAAGGGGGGGGGGGGGACGGGAATGGCCAACTTACAGGTACTTAAGGAAGAACCGAACATGCATGGCATGAAAATTCTTCCTAGGCAACTCAGAAACAATGGGACACAGGGTGTATCTAGCTAACAGGCTTGGAATCTTCCCAATTAATAATGCTAGGGTGAAGCTTCTTAAGGTGATTAAGCCAAAGCTCCCTTCCTAAAGCAGGTTTCTTTGTCTGAATCTCTTGAGCAGGTTGGGGGAGCATCAAAGTTTCAAGTCTTCTTTGTCCTTTTTTTAAAAGATGTTATTTATTCATTTTAGGGGGGGGGAGAGAAAGAAGGAGGGAGGAGCAGGAAGCATCAACTCCCATATGTGCCTCAACAAGGCAAGCCCAGGGTTTCAAACCAGCAACCTCAGCGTTATGAACCAACGCTTTATCCACTGCACCACCACAGGTCAAACTCAAGTCTTGTTTCTTAATAAACAGCTTAAAATCAATATCCCAAAAAGGCAGCTTCAGGATGGCAAAACTTTGGTCCCTTTAGCCCAAAGAGCTAAGGTTTTCTTCTCCCAAATGAAGGTGTGAGACTGGTGGGTGAAACTGGCGGGAAGAACCCAACAAAATAGCCAGATTTGGAAAACCCCTCCCTGCCCAGAGGCATTGGGGCAGGCAGGCAGAACCTACAGGAAGGACCCAGCTACGACAAGCATCCTGGCCCAAAATGTCTGCTTTGACCTTGAAGGCCTGAGATTCCCCTTTCCTGCAGAGATACCTGGGCAATCAGGAGGCTCTGGACAGGGGAGCCCATCTCATCCCTCTACCACCAAGAAACATTTAAGGCCTGCCTTATGGAAATCTGTCCCAAAGCCTCAAGCAACACTTGTCCCAAAGACAAGTGGGAGACCCAGATGCACCATTTAGACCACGCAGATGAAAAGTAACACCACAAGAGCTCTGAAAATTAAATTGCTGTTGGAACCACGGCACAAAAACTAGGCCAAAACCAGCATGTTAAACCTAAACAGGATGACTGGCTGCTGAAATAAAAGATTTTAATGAGACCCAGAGTCTCCTAACATCACAGACAAATGCCTAGGATACAATAGAAAATTATCCAGTATTCCAAAAATGAAAGAAAATTCACGACTTGAGTGAGAAAAGACAATCAACTGATGCCAACAGTGAGAAGGCTCAGATGTTTGATTATATGACAAGGATTTTAAAGCAGCTGTCATAAACATGTTCCAACAATTGATTACAACTTCTACAAATAATCCTGGAACAAATGAAAAATTAGAAAAATCTAAGCAGCAAAATAGGAGTGTTTTTTTTTTTAACCAAATGGAAATTATAGAACTGAAAGATACAATAAAAGAAATAAAAACTTCACGGTATCATCTCAAAGTAGAATCGAGATGGCAGCTGATAGAATGAGTCAACTTTAAGACAGATCAGTAGAATTCACTCAATCTGAACAACAGAGGGAAATTGATTGAAAAGATTGAAAGAGATTCATAGACCTGAGACAATAAAGAACCCAGACAGTGAGGCCAAAGAGTGACTTGACAAAGAGAAAATTCTGATGTCCTAAAAAATTACAGCAGGCCAGAGGATAGAAGGAAGAGACAAAATTGGTTAATAGTTAACAACTGCAGCACAAAACCAACAAAAGACTGCTTAAACTCCGTGGCTATTTCTGTGGTTTTCTAAAGAGAGAAAAGAGTCAGGGCCATGGAACCCCAGGGGCCTCCACTTCTTGTTTACTCATGAGCTTTATGGACTCTGCTGCTTCTGTCCCAGAACTAGCCCTGCTTCACCTTCCCCCACCCTCTTTGTCTATAGCTAATGCAATCCTTTCAGAATGGCTTACATCTCTCCCTCCTACTGAATGTATGAAAACTCTTGCAAAACTCTGGGATGACAGCCTTGATTGTCTTTTCTACCTGCCATACTGTTTGCTGGTGGATTAGATTCCCTGCCCCAAAACTGTTTTGTTGTTTTGTTTTGTTTTGTTTTTGCTAGCAATGGTTTAATAAACTCTTTTCTTTAAAAAGACTTTTAAGCCTGGCCTGTGGTGGTGCAGTGGATAGAGCAGCCACCTGGAACGCTGAGGTCCCCAGTTTGAAACCCCAGGTTTGCCCGGTCAAGGCACATGTGGGAGTTGATGCTTGCTGCCCCCCTTCTCTCTCTTTCTCTCCCGTTTCTAAAATGAATTAAATAATAATAATAATAATAATAATAATAATAATAATACTTTTAAACCCTGGCCTGTAGTTCAGTTGGTTGAGAGCATCATCCTGGGTTTGATCCCCAGTCAGGGCACACACAAAATCAACCAGTGACAGCAGGAATAGGTGGAACAACAAATTGATGTCTCTCTTTCCCCCCTTCTTCTCTCAAAGGCAATAAATAAAAATTTTAAAAATGAAAAAAATAAATAAAACTAAAGACTTTAAGCTGTGAAAGTTAAAATTTTTTTGTTTGACAGAATAAATAATAAATAAAATGTTCCAAATTTGTCAAAAGACACAATCCTATAGATCTAAGAAGCTGCGGGAATCTCAACAGGCTATACCCAAAGAAATTCTTGTCAAGATATAATTAAACTTTTGAAAACTAAAGACAATGAAAATAATTTGAAAACAGCCACAGGAAAATAAAGCACTACTTTTAGGGAATAGCAATTTAAATTATAGCAAACTGGGTGGGGAAATTGGAAAAAATTTTTAAATTGATTTTTGATAGAGAGAAACATTGATTTGTTATTCCACTTACTTATGTATTTGTTGGTTGATTCTTGTATGTGCCGTCATGGGGTCTCAAACCCACAACCTTGGTGTATTGGAGTGATGCTCTAACCAACTGAGCTATGGGGCCAAGCTGGTGAGATGTGATTAAAGGATACAAATTTACAACTAGTAGGTAAATAAGTTCTGGAGAGATAATGCACAACTTGGTGAATATCACTAATGATAACATATCATATACTAGAGTGTCACTGTGGAGGAGGAAGAAACTTCTCTACCCTTAAGGTTCTTTTGACAGGTTTAATAATAAAATAAATAAGAGACAGGTCACCAAGAGAAAATAACCAAATTTAATATACAGGGTGGGGCAAAAAAAGTTTATACTTGTTTGTATGGAAAATAATACAATAATTAGTAAATAATAATGCAAGAATAAACTCATGTACTCTCAACTGTAAACCTATTTTTGCCCCATGTTGTATACATATGTATGGGAAGCCTGCATACCCAAGAGAATCAGAGACCCCCATATGCACAAAAAGTTAATAGAAAGGGAACATGAGTATATAAGACATTCTGAGCTAGGGATGAGAGGTAAGGTACATCGGGGTATTTAAAGGTGTCATGGCAGATGTTTAGTAAATAGAAGTTTGTCCTGCTATATAGGTGGGTCAAAAAGTGATCATCTTTAATCATGAGTATGGCCCCTAATTCAAGTTCTTTTAGGTAGTTAAAGGGAGAGGCAAAAGTTTCCCTTGATCCTGAAGCTAAAATTGCCTGTTGCTCAGAATAACCCACATAGCACTAAGGCATCTATGATGATGTTGGAGAAGTGCTCTAATGGGAATAGCGGTGCCCAGAAGAGTTCCATAACAATGTGGAAATAGTTTATACAGCATGCCTGCAGAATGCAAGGAGGAGATTCTCATGAGCAGGGAGCCTCTTTTCCCCTAGAACTGACTCTGGAACTCTGTGAGGAGCTGTTGGATTCTATTGTTACTTGGACAGGGCCCTATAAATGGCTTTTGACTGACAAAGAGCTGCTTGGTTTGTGGACAGCAGTTCCAAGGTGAATGGACAACATCCTGTTTGGAAGGCCACCACTCTGACTGAAGAAGGTAAAAACAGATCAGCCTAGTTGTCTGACTCGCATGCTTTTTCCCAGCAGGTATGGAAGACCAAAACAGTGGTAAAAAGCCCTTATGTTTGGCTTCTTACTGACTTTTGGACAGTGGCCAATGGCCTGGCACTATGGTCAGACAAGAGGGCAATAGAAACCTGGCTTATTGGAGGATGTCCATGCAAGGCACAGCCTTATGGGAATCTGAGGGGTTCATTAAAGGAGCACATGTTGACGGCCATCAGAAAAACTCCTTTCGAGGTTTGGAAGGTAATTGGTATTGACAAGCAGATATCCCCATGTAGTTGCTTAAGGTGGCCACTTGGGTCCACAATGAGTGGACATGGGGGTCTGCAGCAATGCGGAGACGAGCTGAAAGTAGGCATTGCCAATCCTGCACCTTCTGAGGCATAAAATGCCCATAACAACTGTTCTGTCTGCCAAGAAGAGAACTAGGAAGTGCAAATAGCCATGTGGCAGACCCCTGGGGGGAAGACCGTGAATACAGCTGGCAAGTCAGACTGTTCCTTGTAGCCCTGCGGGGCTACAGCTGGGCCTTGGCAGGAATAGACACTACCTCTCCACTGGGCTTTGCTTCCTAGTGGTAAAGCAAATGCTCAGAATATCATGAAAGAACCAGGACAGAAGATACTGCGCCAATTTGGATTTCTGAGGATGATTTCTTAAAACTGAGGAGCACACTTTACAATCAATAAAATTCAACAGCGGGTAGTGCTTGTCTGACCAGCGCCCCGCCTGCTGCTGCCAGGGCTCCTGCCTACAGCCCTTCAGCCCCTGGCTTCACGCTGCCTGAGGGCCAGGGGTGCGTGTGACTGTCCTCTGCAGTGTGAAGGGTGTTCCTTCTGAAACCGAAGGCAGGGAACAGGGATGTACAGGCATCGATGCCACTGCCCGTGCTTTCTCTTCCAAGTCATGAAAGCCCAAAAGGCGCTTCGCGAGTCATTAAAATGAGTGCCAACGTTTTATATATGAAGGAGATGAAAGTTTGTGGCAATGAAGTCCAGTTTCATGTCAATATAATAGGATAGGTGAAAATGGTGATTCCCAAAGCCTTCATAATAGAGATTTCTTGGACAGAAACATATCCCTAGACACCTCCAATTATAACTATGAACACTTAAAAAACAACAACACCCTATTCTTAGTTGTAGAGTAGAGCATATTAGCCAAGTTACAGGAAACAGTAGAAGTTAATCTCAGCACTGCTATGGCCTACACATTGTTCGAATATGCCAAGGACAATAAAGAGCACTTCAGGAGTGTCACCATCCCATTAATTCTATGACATCCATATGCAGTATTATCTCACTTGAAACTCCTAATCTAGTCCCATCAAGTGCCTGACCTGTGGTGGCGCAGTGGATAAAGCGTCGACCTGGAAATGCTGAGGTCGCCAGTTCGAAACCCTGGGCTTGCCTGGTCAAGGCACATATGGGAGTTGATGCTTCCAGCTCCTCCTCCCTTTTCTCTCTCTGTCTCTCCCTCTCCTCTCTAAAATGAAAAAATAAAAAAATAAAAAATATTTAGTCCCATCAAGTAAGAAAAAGGACAAAAGAGAACAACTTTCAAAAGCTCTAAAACTGTAAATTGGAGGATAAAACAGATCACAAAGGAGGAATTCACCGAGGCTGGAACTGGGTTGCTATGGTGAAGTGTTTAAGCCGAACTGGCTCTAAAGACGATGGGTTCCACTTGGCATCCCTTAGAAAGTAAACCGGGTTCAAATCTTTCATTCCTCTTTTCTGGTATCAAGGTGGCTTCTTATAAAAGAATTTTTTTTTTATGTTTCTTACATTACAGTGTTTTAAGCTGAAAGGTCACCAAGAAAATTGATTATATTACTGTAAATTATTTTCACCTGACCTGTAGTAGCACAGTGGATAAAGCGACCTGGAGTGCCGAGGTCACTGGCTGGAAACCGCAGGCTTGCCCGGTCAAGGCACATGAGGAGGAACTGCTGCCAGCTGATGCTTCGCACTCCCCCCCTTCTCTCTCTTTCCTCTCTCTAAAACCAATAAATAAAATCTAAAAAAATAAAAATAAAAAATGAAGCCCTTTTCAAAAACTTGTGTCCCAGTGGAATATTGAGTGAACAATTATTCTGCAGCATGATCCATATTAATAGGTTTCTCATCTTAATATGTCTTCATTTCTTCTTTCTTTTAATTACTGAAACATAAATTGCTCCAGAAAATTTAAAATACTGGCATCGGAGCATTACACATAGTATTCTTTGTAGCTCCTTTTTTTTATTTTTCAAGGATGAACTGCTTCTCTTTAATAAGTGAATGTTTATACTTCTCTCTTGGATTGGGTTACATTTTTTTAATCATGAAAGCTTTCCATGGTATGTGGGATAGGAGAATATAAAAACAAATCTGCCAAATACATTAGAAAGCATTTGAATAGAAGTACTGCTTCCTATTTAAAACATTTTTCTTCGCTGCATATACCAAGATGAAAGTAAAAGATGCCTTAATATTTAATTTTTGTATTGTTAGAGACAATGATTTTAATAACTTTCTATTTATCTGCTATTATGTATTTTTTATTTTTTAAAAAAAGAACATTGCTTTTCTTCTACACACTTTACTTTTATTTTTTTATGTTTTAATTTTTTAAAAGACTTTATTTTATTGATTTTACAGAGGGAGGAGAGCAAGAAGTATTGACTCATAGTTGTTTCACTTTAGTTGTTCATTGATAGTTTGTCATATGTGCCTTGACTGGGCAAGCCCAGGGTTTTGAACCAGTGACCTCAGCATTCCAGGTTGACGCTTTAGCCACTGTGCCACCTGTGCTACCACAGGCCAGGCTGTGTTTTCATTTTATTATTCTCAAAGGCATAGGGTGGCTTTCTCTGTCTATAATTTTAATTGTACATGTGTGACACTGCCATTTTTCATATTAATTTTATCTTTATTTCTTTATGTCTTTATTTATTTATTATTAAAGAGAGAGACAAGAGCATTGATCTGTTCTTGTATGTACTCTGACTGCGGATTGAACCAGCAACCTTTGTGCTTCGGGAAAATGCTCTAACCAGCCAAGCCATCCCACCAGGGTTGCTATTGTGTATTTTTAGTTGTTTGGTAACTGAGGTCTTCTAAATGATTTAATATTAAACCTCATTTTGAGTTTTATTTCTTTTCAAGTATTGAAATGTATTTCTCAACCTGAGCATCTTTGAAATAACAGAAGTACTTCAAATGCTGATTATAGTACATGCTTGATCAAAAAAATCATTACTAGTGGAAACTATTAGTGTAGTTTTACCAAGGAGTTATTGGTATCTTAGTGCAATTTACAGTGATTCTGTATCTGTTCCCCAGCTTTAAAAATACTTAGAACTACTGGTATAGTACCTGGAAGGGGAAATTGCTGGTTACTCACTTATACTTGTGCATCTTGGGTTTGATTTCTTTTTTAAAGAAAACCTTTTTTAAAATATTTATTTATTTATTTATTTATTCATTTTAGAGAGGAGAGGGAGAGACAGAGAGAGAGAGAGAGAGAGAGAGAGAGAGAGGAGACAGAAAGAGAAGGGGGGGGAGGAGCTGGAAGCATCAACTCCCATATGTACCTTGACCAGGCAAGCCCAGGGTTTCAAACCAGCGACCTCAGCATTTCCAGGTCAACGCTTTATCCACTGCACCACCACAGGTCAGGCCGGGTTTGATTTTTTAAAGAAACAATTAAATTTTAAAGATGTTTCTTTAGTGTAAGAGCAGTTTGAGTTGTAGTCATGGTTTTTACTGGGTGAAAATTGGCTTCAGTTCAATCATTTGAATTATAAGGTAAGTATAATTATAGTGAAGAAGTTTAATGTCTTTTTATTTTTATTTTTTAGGTGAGAGAGAGAGGAAAGAGAGACAGACAGACAGACTGGAAGGGAAGAGCATCAATCCATAGCTGTGTCACATTAGTTGTTCGTTGATTGTTTCTCATACATGCCTCATCTGGGGGGTTTCAGCTGAGCCAATGACCCCTTGCTCAAGCCAGAGACCTTGGGCTTCAAGGCAGCGACCTTTGGGCTCAAGCCAGCAACCATGGGGTCATGTCTATGATCCCACAGTCAAACTAGTGACCCTGGGGTTTTGAACCTGGGCCCTCAGCGTCCCGGGTAGATGCTCCACCCACTGCACCACCCCCTGGTTAGGCTAATCTCATTTTTAAAAGCTGAGTTGCATTTTATTTCTTCAAGTAATATAGTAGAAAGAAACATTAAAATTCAGAGCCACCGAAATATGCTGACTTTTGTTTGGAGTTGCGTTGTACTTTTCTTTGTGTTGATTTGCTTGTTTTTAAAAGAAACAAACTGTTACATCTGCTAGTGGAAGAAAGTACTTTGCTCAGAATATTCTGAAAGTGTTCAAGCTTATCGTGATTCATAGATTAAAAGAATCATGCTAGTAAAATACCAATGAACTCTTTTTAATCTTTTTATATAAAATATACAAATTCCAGAGGGTGATGGTGGAAGTGGTGCCTCTTACTACCTTATGTAAAACACTTAAATATTTCCTCATCAACATTGCCTTCACTGTTTAACACTCCAAAGTATATTTTCTCAAACGCTGTTTACTTAAAATTGTATGGAATGACATAATAAATAAGCAACAAACTTTGAATTACACACACACACACACACACACAGTGGTCGTCATCTACAACAGGGAGATAAAAGCATGGAGGCCTGGCTTACATGCCTTTATGAGTGTGTGCTCACACTCAACATGAACACGAGTGGGGCTAAAGGAGTGTTCCTACTGGATAAATTTTTCTTTTTTTGGTGGATCTGGGGAAGAGGAGGTAAGTGAGGAAGGCCCTGGTATTCTTTCTCCCACACATCACATCAACTTCCTCCCTCCTATTTGATGGAATAGTAACAGGGCTGCAACTGTAAGGGCTGGAAATGGATGGGTTCTGAGCAAGAAACTGTAACTATGTTTTTATTTTTAATTTTTATTTTTTTGTATTTTTTCTGAAGTTGGAAACGGGGAGGCAGTCAGACGGACTCCTGTATGCGCCCGACCGAGATCCACCCGGCACGCCCACCAGGGGGCGATGCTCTGCCCATCTGGGGCGTTGCTCTGTTGCAACCAGGGCCATTCTAGCGCCTGAGGCAGAGGCCAAGGAGCCATCCTCAGCGCCCGGGCCAACTTTGCTCCAATGGAGTCTTGGCTGCGGGAGAGGAAGAGAGAGACAGAGAGGAAGGAGAGGGGGAGGGGTGGAGAAGCAGATAGGCACTTCTCCTGTGTGTCCTGGTCGGGAATTGAACCCGGGACTCCTGCACGCCAGGCCAATGCTCTACCACTGAGCCAACCGGCCAGGGCCTGTTTTTAATCTTTATGTCAGAATTCTTAAGGACCTGATGGGGTAGGATGTGCCTTTACCCAATTTGGAAAAATCGAGGATACCAATGACTGCAGCTGTATTGGCCACTCACTGGTTGTGCACCTGTGTCATCTTACTCTAGTGAACAGGAGTGCACTGAGGAAGAGGCACTTGCTAGAAGAATATTGCTGCCTGTGATCTAGTCCAGCACAATGCCAAACCTAATGTCCCTTCCAGAGGTGGAAAGGTGGATATAAATGGAGAGTAAGAAAATAGTGGCTGAGGAAAAGAGATTAATAAATGGGGTATGTGATGGGAGAAATACAATATTTTATTAACATCTCCAAAGGGGTTCAGAGCTAGAGATGATATTGTCTCTTTTTTTTTTCTTTTAAAGATTTTATTTATTCAATTTTCAGAGAGGAGAGAGAGAGAGAGAGAGAGAGAGAGAGAAAGGGGAGGAGCAAGAAGCATCAACTTCCATTATGTGCCTTGACCAGGCAAGCCCAGGGTATCGAACAGTCGACCTCAGTGTTCCAGGTCGACGCTTTATCCCACTGCGCCACCACAGGTCAGGCGATATTGTCTCTTAACTTGACTATACCAGATGCCTGAAAGGGTGAAGCCATATGTTTGTTGACACAATTTGCTTTTGCAACCTCACAAGAGGTTTGAAGTTTGACTGGTAGAGATGCAGTGGATAGAGCATTGATCTGGGATGCTGAGGACCCCAGTTAGAAACCCGAGGTCACTGGCTTGAGTGTGGGCTCATCTGCTTGAGGACAGGCTTACCAGCTTGAAGACAGACTTACCAGGTTGAGCACAGGATCATCAACATGATCCCAAGGCTGCTAACTTGAGCAAAGGATCATTAGCTTGGCTTGAGTCCTTTGGTCAAGGCACAGTAGCAATCAATAGACAACTAAAGTGAAGCAACCACAGGTGATGCTTCTCTCTCTCTCTCACACACACTCTCTTTCTCACTCTAAAAAAAAAAGAGAAAAGAAAAAGATGGAATTGAAGCCCACAAATAGGAGTGTTCTCATACTGGCACACATTTTCATGATATGATGATGGACTGGGTAGTTATTAATGATGAAATGAGATTTTAATCATGTGCTATTATCTTTTACATTTATGATTATTTTGCTATAGGAGATCTGTTTTCAAAGACAAAGAAGTAGACTGTAATATTGTTATTTATAATAAGAAATATATATTTGGTTTTCATCCCTGTTTCTGTCACAGAGCTCCCAAAACTCTTACAAGTTCCTAAGTGGTGAGAGCTATAAGTCATCTTTTGTTGTTTATGAAGTGACTTTTGAAACTCACTTAAGGGCTGGTGATGAGAGGGTTGGAATTTTCAGCCCCACCTCCCTGATTTCTGGGGATGGGAGAGGGCCCGGAAATTGAGTTCAATCTTCAATGGCCAGTGATTTAATCAGCCATGACTCTGTAATAAAATTTCCATAAAGCATATTAAAAGGACAGGGTTTGGAGAACTTCTGGATCGGTGAACAAGAAGAAATTTGAGGTGAGGAGCAGGCTTGGGGAGGGCACAGAAGCTCCATGCCTTTTCTCCGCACCTTGCCCTATGCTTCTCTTCCATCTGACTGTTCCTAGGTTATATCCTTTTATAGTACACTTGTAATCTAGTAAATAAAAAATAAATTAATTTCTTTAAAAAGGGGAAATAAAAACATATTCAGATAAAGGAAAATTCACAGAATTTGTTGCTAGCAGACCTACCCTTAACAACTGGATAAAGAAGTTTTTCAAAAAACAGAATGAGGCCCTGGCCAGTTGGCTCAGCGGTAGAGCGTCGGCCTGGCGTGCGGGGGACCCAGGTTCGATTCCCGGCCAGGGCACACAGGAGAAGCGCCCATTTGCTTCTCCACCCCCACCCCCTCCTTCCTCTCTGTCTCTCTCTTCCCCTCCCGCAGCCAAGGCTCCATTGGAGCAAAGATGGCCCGGGTGCTGGGGATGGCTCCTTGGCCTCTGCCCCAGGCGCTATAGTGACTCTGGTTGTGGCAGAGTGACACCCCGGAGGGGCAGAGCATCACCCCCTGGTGGGCAGAGCGTCGCCCTGGTGGGCGAGCCGGGTGGATCCCGGTTGGGCGCATGCGGGAGTCTGTCTGACTGTCTCCCTGTTTCCAGCTTCAGAAAAAAAATTAAAAAAAATAAAATAAAAAAAAATAAAAAAAACCAGAATGAGAAAAAAAAAAAGAATCTTAAAGCATCAGGAGCAAAAATACTTGAGGAAAAGAGCAGGAATATGGGCATATACAATAGACTCTCCTTTTCCTAATGAGTTTTCTATATCATATTTGATGATTAAAACAAAAGTAGGGAAAGTAAAGGACCTAAATGGAGGTAAGGTTTACACATTTTACTAAAAGTAGTAACATGTGACTACCAGTGTTTTTTTTTTTTTTTTGTTTTGTTTTTTACTCCCAGTGTGTTTTAAAAGATAAAATTTTTTTATTATTCAGTGAGGTCAACAGATTGGGAGACAACGGTCATCGAATACTTTGTTATACTCACAGATTTCAAGAGGACGGAGCATACCACACCACAAGTGGTCACACTAAAAAGCTCCAAGGTCAGTAAAGAGAAAAAGAGATCAAGGAAAATATGGGTTTTATGGACTGGATATTTATGACCCCTAGAATTTATATGTTGAAGACCTAACTCACGGATGTGGTTGTATTGGATATGGAGCCTCTAAAGAAATAATTAAGGTTAAATGAGGTTATAAGGGTGGAGCCCCAATCTGATGGGTTTAGTGTCTTCATAAGAAGAGACACCACAGACAACAATACTATTATAATCATCAAACTTGCTAAGAGACTAGATCTTAATTATTTTCACTACAAAAAGGAAATGATAATTACATCATGTGATAGAGGTGTTACAATATTACAATAGAAATCATATTATAGTATATAAATGTGTCATATCAACATGTATGCTTCGCCTGACCAGGCGGTGGTGCAGTGGATAGAGCATTGGACTGGGGTGCAGAGGAACCAGGTTCGAGACCCCGAGGTCGCCAGCTTGAGCGCGGGCTCATCTGGTTTGAGCAAAAGCCCACCAGCTTGAACCCAAGGTCGCTGGCTCAAGCAAGGGGTTACTCAGTCTGCTGAAGGCCCGCGGTCAAGGCACATATGAGAAAGCAATCAATGAACAACTAAGGTGTTGCAACGCGCAATGAAAAACTAATGATTGATGCTTCTCATCTCTCTCCGTTCCTGTCTGTCTGTCCCTGTCTATCCCTCTTTCTGACTCACTCTCTGTCTCTGTAAAAAAAAACAAAAAAAAACAAAAAAACATGTATGCCTCAAATTTACATAATTTATATGTCAAATATATTTCAATAAAATTAAAATTAAAAACTAATCAAAAAGCATATATTTTTCCATATTACAAAAAGAAAGAAGATACATCAGAGTGCTCATGCTCTCTCTCTCTTTCTCTCTCCATAACTATGCATGAGAGAGAGGCAGCGGCGGATTTAACGGCGGGCAAGTGCCCTGGGCTCTGACTTCTGAAGGGCCCTGCAAAACCCCAACTTTACATTTTTTTCTAATGAGGGGGTCCAATATTTTCTTCTGCATTCAGGACCTCAACTGACCTTAATCCGCCTCTGAGAAGAGGTCATGTGAACACAAGAGGAAAGCCCTCACCAGACACCAATCGTGATGGTACTTTGATTTTGGACTTATAGCCTTGTTTTTTGTTGTTGTTTTTTTTTTGTTTTTTGTTTTTTATTTTTATTTATTCATTTTAGAGAAGAGATAGAGAGAAAAGGGGGTGGGGGAGGAGCAGGAAGCATCAACTCCCATATGTGCCTTGACCGGGCAGGCCCAGGGTTTTGAACCGGCAACCTCAGCATTCCAGGTTGACGCTTTTATCCACTGCGCCACCACAGGTCAGGCATAGCCTTGTTTTTTAAGCAACCTAGTCTATGATGTTTTATTATGGCAGCCTAGCAGATTAATACAATAGACAAGAAGTTTATTATGGTTTCTATGAAATGAATTGGACAAGGCAGGTTAAGCAGGTTTCGGATTGGCCAGTTTGAACACTTTCAGTGGGTAGGGGCTGTCCCTAGTTGTCTGGTACCTAGCCCTGAGGTGATTAGAGAAGTGGATAGTGGCCTGGAGTGTAACAGTCCGATAGAGGAGTTGGTTAGGGGTATGGGCTCTAAATTGATTGTTTTGCATTTAAAAGGTATACTCAAGGGCAAGCTGCTTAGACACTGGCTAATTTTGGAAGAGGCAGCCCCTCCGGGGTCAGTAAGGCCCCAGATGTTGAAGAATCATAAAACAGAATATAAAAAGACATGATTAATGCACAGTAGACTGTGACTAGTATTCTGTTGTATGGCTATATTAGAATTTGTTCCTCTACTCTCCTGCAATGGACACATCCAGTTTGGAGCTATTAGGAATAAAGCTGCTATCAACATTCACATAGAGGTCTTTTGATGAACACATGTCTGTATTTTTACTGAGTATAGAGGAGTGGAATTGAAAAGTCAGCTTATTAGATGTTATCAAACTGTTTTCCAAAGTGGCTGTACCATTTTACATCTACAGCAGTGGTGTATGAGGGTTCCAATTATTCCACATCTTTACCAGTATTTGATATGGTCAGCCATTTTAATTTCAGTCATTCTGGTAGGTGCCATGTTGTATCTCATTATGGCTTGATTTTGTATTTCCTTGATAGCTAATAAAGCCAGGCACCTTCTTATGGATGTAACGATAATTTTAATAGCCTCTTTATGAAGTATCTATTCATTTCTTTTGCTTATTTTTCTATTGGGTTTTATATTTTTTCATAGTGAGTAGTATTTTTGAAAGATTTTTGTTTCTCTCACAAAATATAATAAAAATTATAGCTTTACATACTCTGTATAGCATTCCAGGAATGACCTCTGAGATAAATTTTCTGTATCTTTGCACATCACCCATGGGGGTTCACAGCAGAACAAGAAGACACCATTCTTACAGAAATTAGTCTCATTCAAGGATGTGATTGTGGATTTCTCCTGGGAGGAGTGGCAATACCTAGAGTCTAGGTCCTAGACCATGCTAAGAGGACCCTCCTTGCAAACTCTCCCCTCTAGTAACCACTTCACTTTTATCTATGTCCATGAGTCTCAGTTTCATATCCCACTTATGTATGAAATCATACAGTTCTCAGCTTTTTTCTGATTTACTTATTTCACTCAGTATAATGTTCTCAAGGTTCATCCATGTTGTCATAAATGGTACTATGTCATCATTTCTTATGGCTGAGTAGTATTCCATAGTACATATGTACCACATCTTCTTTATCCAATCCTCTATCAAGGGATAGGACACTGTGAATAATGCTGCGATGAACACATGGGTGCATGTGTCTTTATGTACCAATGTTTTCAAGTTTTTTGGGTAGATACCCAGTAGAGAGATTGCTAGGTCATATAGTGACTCTATTCTTAATTTTTTGAGGAACCACCATACTTTCTTCCATAATGGCTGTATTAGTTTACATTCCTACCAGCAGTGAACAAGGTTCCTTTTTCTCTATAGCTTCTCCAACACTTATTTCCTGTCTTTTTTTTTTTAATTTTATTTATTAATTTTTAGAGAGGAGAGAGAGAGGGAGAGAGAGAAAGGGGGAGGAGCTGGAAGCATCAACTCCCAAATGTGCCTTGACCAGGCAAGTCCAGGGTTTCGAACCGGCGACCTCAGCATTTCCAGGTCGATGCTTTATCCACTGCGCCACCACAGGTCAGGCACTTATTTCCTGTCTTGTTGATAATAGCCAATCTAAGAGATGTGAAGTGGTGTCTCATTATAGTTTTGATTTGCATTTCTCTAATAGCTAGTGAGGATGAGTATCTTTTCATATGTCTATTTGTTCATGAGAGGAGTGTCTGTTCAGGTCCTCTCCCCATATTTAAATTGGACTGTTTGCTTATTTGTTGTTAAGCTTTGTGAGTACTTTAAACATTTTGGATATTAATCACTTGTCAGAGCTGTTGTTTGTGATATCATTTCCCATTTGGTTGGCTGCCTTTTTGTTTTGTTGTCGGTTTCTTTTGCTGAGCAGAAGCTTTTTAGTTTTCTTTTCTAAATAAAATGGTTTTTATATTTCAGAAACAATCAAGATGATTTCCAGAGGTTTCTAACAAGACAGTAACAACCTGCCCTGCAGCTTAATTTTATGAAGAGTGTGGAATTACATCTATCATCTTAACATCAGGCTGAAGCTCTGTGTGAGCAGGCGTGGGAGGATAGCAGGGCACTGGAGCAGAGACAAGGATGTGGTGAGGGTGTCACAGCAATGGAGATGGCACCAATTGTTCTGATAGAGTGCCCGCAGCAGCTCACCAAGTCCCCACAGCTTTGAGCCAAGTCATTTAAAAGATTCAGGTCAACGCATTGTTCTGGGGAGGAAGCAACCAGTGTGTACCCGGTAGCTCACTGGGCTGTCTAATCATGAAGCAATTTTATTTCTGCAAGATATTTACTTCTATCTTAATTTCTCTCTAAATCCACTTCAAGTTCATAACAATTTCCTCTATGACTTAGAATCACTGTGTGCTCACTTCTAATTCTAGGTCATGCTGACCTGTGAAATAACTCAAGCAATATAAGAAAATGACATTGCAGAACCTTAACAGAGGCTGAAGACTATCTCAATTTCCCTCCTCATCTTATAAAAAATAATGTATCTACAATAAAAAAAATCCAGCCGAGGCAGCACAGGTATTATGATGTCCATTTGACAGATGATGAAACTGCAGTTTAGTTTCAACAAGGGCTGAGGTTGAGCCCATAGGCAGACACCAGAGCTAAGACCCAGCATGGGTGCCCCAGACCACCTTTTGTCACTACAATTGCTCAAATCTTTTGCCTTGTTCATGCTACGGCTGAAACTCAAATATCACTGAATTTATAACTTTGTAAGATTGCAAATGAGAGAAAAAATTATTTTTAAAACTTTCCCAAAAGGTTTTCCAATACAATTTTTAATTAATTTATTCTATATCCTACTTTAGGAAGATTCATATTAGAAAAACAGGTGAAATTATCAGCTACCTAACCCACATCACTAATGGGATATACCTGTTTGCAGAATATTGGAAATATAAGGCCAGGATTCTTTTCATGGGTTTTCCCCACCTTTACCCTCCCCATCAGTGGATGACAGCCCGTCCAGAGCAGGACTCCCCTGTAGAATCCATGCTGCACTCTTCCAACTAGACAGATGATGAAGTATTGAACCAGGCCCTGGAAAATGCCTTGTCTGGCATTAAGGACCTTTTGCTTGTCTGTTTTCGAGAAATGTAACCCGTGTGCCCGCTGGAGGTAAAGGATCTTCAACTGACCTCATAGCAATGAGCCAGCTTTATTCAGGGGCTGATTATGTTATGAGCTTTAAAATATTAATAAAAAATATTAGCCTGACCGGGCGGTGGCGCAGTGGATAGAACGTCGGACTGGGATGCGGAGGACCCAGGTTTGAGACCCCGAGGTCACCAGCTTGAGCACGGGCTCATCTGGTTTGAGCAAAGCTCACCAGCTTTGGACCCAAGGTCTCTGGCTCGAGCAAGGGGTTACTCGGTCTGCTGAAGGCCCATGGTCAAGGCACATATGAGAAGGTAATCAATGAACAACTAAGGTGTCGCAACAAAAAACTGATGATTGATGCTTCTCATCTCTCTCCGTTCCTGTCTGTCTGTCCCTCTCTCTCTCTCTGTCTCTGAAAATATATATATATATATTCCTTTAAAAAATAATAAAATAAAATATTAATAAAAAATATTAAATAATACCCAACAAAAACCAATAAAACCATTATTTAAGATATTTCCACATTGCTTCTTAATTGGTATCCTCACTTGCAATTTGTTTTTACCTGTAGACAGAATGAACATTACTTCTCGCACTTAGAATACACTATTGCACAGATGAACGTTAAAAACAAGTACAGAATGTAAATTAGTGATTTCCACATTAGGCGGCTGCCTAGGTGCCCACCTTAGAAAGAACCCCTGATTACAAGTGCCATTTTAACAACTGGTTTGCCAAACTGAACAAAAAATTAGGTATCAGTTCTGCCAAACCAGTGCGAACCGGCTGAATCCCACCACTGGACCTCAGTTATTAGAAACTGCCTGCAATTCTCTGCCATGTGGCCCTTCCATAAGCAGTTCATAACATAGCAGATTGCTTCTTCAAAACCATCAGAGGAATCTTGCTCCAGACTGCTAAGGAAGAATCTTATACGATGTAATCTAATCAAGGGAATGACATTGCTTCACCTTTACCATATTCTATTTGTTAGAAGCAAGTCACAGCTTCTGCCCACACTCAAAGAGAGGGGATTACCCCAGGGCTTTTCTCGTTGGGGATTACCTTGGGGTGAGTCTACCCCAATAACCACAGACAATATGTAAATAAACAGGTATGGTTGTGTTCTAGTAAAACTTTATTTACAAAACCAGCAGTAGACAGAATTGGCCTGCAGGACTATCTTCTTTCAGTCTGGTCTCACCAAAGTTATTACCTTTAAAATCCTTGTCAGTTTATAACTCTGTATTCATGGCACAGTTTATATGAACTGCCACTCTTCACTCTAAGAGCCATGGATTAGCCCTTTGGCCCCATCTTTCCTACCTCTGCTATTCCATCCTACCTCCTTTTTGTGTTTTTTGAGATAATTTTATCTCTTTTTTTCTCCTTTCAAGTAGGGAGATTGAGCTTGAAGCTCTCCATCACAACATTTCAGAAGTGTAATTCTCATATGAAATTAAGAAAAGATTTATAGCAGATGGCTCCTTTTTTTGGAAGATTCCAAAGTCACAACCACGTAGAAAGCTGCCAGGATGACCAAGACTTATTTCTTAGTCCAGTTGCATTCAACTACAAAATATTGAATACAGAAAGAAGTCACAGCCCTGGCCAGTTGGCTCAGCGGTAGAGCGCCGGCCTGGCGTGCGGGCACATAGGAGAAGCGCCCATTTGCTTCTCCACCCCCCCTCCTTCCTCTCTGTCTCTCTCTTCCTCTCCCGCAGCCAAGGCTCCATTGGAGCAAAGATGGCCCGGGCGCTGGGGATGGCTCCTTGGCCTTCACTCTCTGCCCCAGGCGCTAGAGTGGCTCTGGTCGTGGCAGAGCAACGCCCCGGAGGGGCAGAGCATCGTCCCCTGGTGGGCAGAGCGTCGCCCCTGGTGGGCGTGCCCGGTGGATCCTGGTCGGGTGCATGCGGGAGTCTGTCTGACTGTCTCTCCCCGTTTCCAGCTTCAGAAAAATACAAAAAAAAAAAAAAATACAGAAAGAAGTCACAGAAATAAAACCTTTGGAAAAATATTTCATGTGAATGTAAATCAAGTTCCTGCAAGACAGAAACTCCACAGAAACAATTTAAAGAGAATGAGTTTGAACATAACTTAGACTTAGTCACAATACAAGTCATACAAGAAACCTCATGATAGGAATAGATACAATAGATCATCTGGTTTCTCCTTCTATATAAAACATAATGAAATTCATATTGATATGAATTTCTGTGTATGTAGTCAATGTGAAGAAGTTCACAGCCATAAACAAACTTATTGAAACAGCTGGTTTAGACTAGATAATAAATACAACATGGTTCAGAAACTAAAACATGAAAAGTAAACATGGGCAAATCTTATTCCTGTTTCCATCTACCTCACCCATTTTAATCCTTTTTAAATATCCATCTTAGTTATTTTTTCTCTCCTTCCAGTGATTCTCTATGCCGCAAAATAAACAAGTTTAAAATATACAGAATAAGAAATGATATTACGCCTGACCTGTGGTAGTGCAGTGGGTAAAAGTGCTGACCTGGAACGCTGAGGTTGCCAGTTTGAAACCCCGGGCTTGCCTGGTCAAGGCACATATGGGAGTTGATGCTTTCTGCTCCTCCCCCTTCTCTTTCTCAGCCTCTCTCTCTGTCCTCTCTCTCTAAAATGAATAAATAAAATCTTAAAAAAGAAAATAACAACATTTAAAAAAAAAAAAGAAATGATATTACATAGGCACAATAGAGTTAGGCAAAAGTAGGATTACAGTTGACATATGGAAAATAATACAATAAATAATGATATAAGAATACGCTCTGTGTTTCATGTACTCACAACTATAGATCTCCCTTTGCCCACACCTGATGGCAGGAAGTTAATAGCTATACATATCACGCTGATAATATAAAAAATGATTGGCCAAGATGCCCACTCACCACAATGGTTAAAAATTAAAAAGACTGGCAGTACCACGTATTGGCAAGAATGTGTAACAATTGGCCTGACCTGTGGTGGCGCAGTGGATAAAGCGTCGACCTGGAATGCTGAGGTCACCAGTTCAAAACCCTGGGCTTGCCTGGTCAAGGCACATATGGGAGTTGATGCTTCCTGCTCCTCCCCCTGTTCTCTCTCTATCTCTCCCTATCACTGTCTCTCCCCTCTCTCTCTAATAAAAATGAATAAATAAAATCTAAAAAAGTAAATAAATTAAAAAAATTTTGAGATAAAAACAGGAGTCACCATGATTCTCTACTCAGTAACAGACTTTTCTCGAGCTGAATAAGAGACAACACTCTAACTCCTCTATTTGTGCTCTATTTAGAGAGATCATATGGGATACACATACTCTGATGAATTCTGAAAATGAAAAGAAAAAAAAGAATGTGTAACAATTGGGATTCTCATCCATTGTCTGCGAGATTTTAAATTAGTACAACAAGTTTAAAAAACTGAATATGTTCTTACCTTTTGACCCAGCAATTCTACTCCTAGCTATATACATTACAGATATAGGTACACATGTTCATCAAAAGACATGTACTAGATTGATCATATAAATATTATTTGTAATGGCCAAAAACTAGAACCAACCTAAATTGTAAGCTTATTATATGCATTAGTCATTTATCTGGCACATGTGTTTAAGATACTTTATTTTCAATCAAATATTTCCTTCTTGATGTTTTTCATAAATGTTTCTTCCATACCAAATACTGACATTTTTATATAGAGAAAGGAGAGGTAGAAGGGTGGGGAAGTTCCTGTGTGCCCTGGCCAGGAATCGAACCTGGGACATCCACACTTCAGGCGACACTCTACTGCTGAGCCAACCAGCCAGGGCCCCCTATACTATAGTTTTATACATCAAGTTTAAGTTTACTGAGTTAAACAAAGTATTATTACTGTTTTTTTGTATGATTCTCCTAAGTCTAGTGCACGTGCAAAAAGTTATTTTTAAGATGTTTTGGAAGGATATGTTATAGCCTCTTACAATCATAAGAAAAATGTCTGTAATGAAGGCGCACGAAGCATATTATCCTCTAGAAAGGTCACCAGCATTTGACAGAAATTTTTACAAGAAATGTTATTAGCTGGGGATGAAAAATTCAATAAGAAGTATAATTTTCCTTCTTCAATCTTGTAATTTTTTTCAATGATGATATCAATTATGGGAAATTACAAAGTATTACATTCTTAAAGGTCAGTTCTCCTGACATTTTTCAGAAATAGTACAGTCTGAAAAATGTCATACTCTTTTCCAAAGTACAAAAAAGAAACTTTTTTCTTCTTTTTTCCTCTTTTCTTCTCTTATTCTTCCCATTTACTCCCATACTTTATTTACACCTCTATTTTCTAAGGCGCCCTTGTAATAAAATTTTCCTTTATGAAAATATTACTAATAATACAGTTTTTTAAGATTATTTTTTAATTTTTGAGGTTTAGAAAGGGATGGGGGAGAAGTGGGAAGCATCAACTCGTAGCAGTTGCTTCCCATATGTGCCTTGACCAGGCAGGCCCAGGGTTTCGAACTGGTGACCTCAGTGATCCAGGTCAATGTTTTATCCACTGTATCCAATAATATAGTTTTTTTAGATTTTATTTATTTATTTTTAAAGAGAGAGGAAAGAGAGAGAGAGAAGGAGGGGAGCAGGAAACATCAACTACTGTATGTGCCTTGACCAGACAAGTCCGGGGTTCCGAACCGGCGACCTCAACATTCCAGGTCAATGCTTTGTTCGCTGTGCCACCACAGGTCAGGCAGTAATACAGTTTTTTTTTTTAAAAATCCAGTTTCAGTTAAAACCTGACAAGAGTGTGGTTTTATTCTACATAGAAGAATATTGAAGAAATAAACAGGTAACCATGTGTTAAAAGAAATATAGATGTTTGGATAATAATATTGATTTAAATGTAAGTTTCTGGTAACAGAAAGTTGTTTCTCTTACATCACTGAGGTGTCACAAAAAGTGACTATGAATATGCAGCAACTATACAAAAGATAGATGTCAGAATGCAAAGGAGCCTGACCAGGCAGTGGCACAGTGGATAGAGTGTCAGGCTGGAATGCTGAGGACCCAGGTTCGAGACCCCAAGGTCCCCAGCTTGAGCGCGAGCTCATCTGGTTTGAGCAAAGCTCACCAGATTGGACCCAAGGTTGCTGGCTTGAGCAAGGGGTCACTCGGTCTGCTGAAGGCCCGCGGTCAAGGTACATGAGAAAGCAATCAATGAACAACTAAGGTGTCGCAACGAGAATCTGATGATTGATGCTTCTCATCTCTCTTCATTCCTGTCTGTCTGTGCCTATCTATCCCTCTCTCTGACTCTCTCTCTGTCCCTGTAAAAAAAAAAAAAAAAAGAATGCAAAGGACTTTTAAATTGAAAGGTATACGATTATTCTATTGAAAAACATAAAGAATTCACCTTACACTTATCCTTTTATCATAGTACTGGAGCTGATGTGAAGCCTTTACTTAGCTTTTATTCCAATTTTCCCTATCTGCTTCTACATTTTTATTAAGAGAATTCCACATGTATAAGAAAGCATTTAAAAATAAATAAGAAAACATTTATTTCCGTGTTTTAATATTTTAAACAAAACATTTTCCACTTGAACCACACTAACCAAGGTTTAATAATACAAACTTACAGCTAATGGTACCATTTAAATTTTTCTATTCACCAGTCATTCGTGCCTGGACTGTTATTTTATATAAAGGACTAGCAAGTTTCTAAGCTACAAGACCTGCATGTTAATGCAGCAATTGTAAGCGAATGAATGGCTCAGATATAGCGTCCCGGTCATGTTGCTTCTCTCCATGTAGGTCATGCAGTCAAGGCTTGACCGCAGTCACCAGAGTCCTGGCAGAATGCCCTGTGATCTTCCCCTGGGGCATGGCAGTCTTGTGAGAAGCTGTCACAGAGCCATTTGTCATCTGCCTCCCTATGTTTCAGAAGCCTTGCTATCTTGTTGAAGACTCCCACAAAGTTGTTTTTCATGTCCTCACTGGTTCAAGTGAGACATGGAACGTTCTGCTTTAATGCCTCCCTTCAGGGTACAGCTGCAGGCTTTTGTGTTAAGTCCATAAAACTGCTTGGCTGAGTTTAGAAGCAGGTTCTCAGTGGCAGAGTGACTGACACACTACAAGTGTTTTCTGTCGTGTGTCCACTCTGGTTTAGTGACATCCTGTAGGACTAGGCATATGGAGACTGACACAATACTGACCTTGCTTTTACTGTGTGCAAATAAAATTTCTTTATGATCCATTAATTTCTTACCAGCTGAATCTATAGAAATGTGACAATCTAACTTAACCACACTGCTACCAAGGGATGGCTGGACCACTGACAAATTGGCACCCATCGTGGGACCCATAAAGTCACAATGCCTTTTTGGAGAAAAGACAAAGAGGTTGTATAGGCCGAGTTAGAGACATGAGGAAGGCCCCTGGGACTTGGCAGCGCGTGGTCTTTCCTCACACTGCCACCTGCAGAAAACACTCATGGGGAAAACGCACCCTCCCACACACACATGATTTGTCACAGTGGGTGAGTCAAGATTTAATTCAAGTACCTCTTCCCTCTGATGTCCAGAGCTTTTACTATATAGATGATGTCCTGTGGGTTGGGAAGTCTAAAGGCTTAGTCTCAGCAGACCTGACTATGGTGTTGGGGAGAAAAAAACCTTTTCTGCCTACCTTTTTTAAGTTCTTCTGGCTGGACTAATAACCAAATTAACACAAGACAGACTAACAGGAGAAAGTCACCAAATTTAATCTATATGTACATACAGTAGTTTTGTAAGAATATTGGTCCTAGAACAGATCTGGCAGTTAAGGCTTATGTACCTACCACCTGGAGCTTAGGAGAACGTGGGGGTTGTGGCTTGGGACTTCAAAGGGCAGGAAAGCAGTTCACATAGAGGTAGGAAAGCAAATGTTTAGTAAATAAATGTTTGCTGGGCCATCTTTGACAGGACACACAGGGGACTTTGATCAAACACACTCTGCCCTGCTGTTCCTTTCTGTCCATTACACTTAGTTCATATTAAACTATGATTATCTATGATAACATCTCCCTTCCTGGAGCAGGTCCTCTATCTAAATTCCATTTAAGTAGTTAGGGAAAAGGAAAAAGTTTTTTCTGTGTCTTTTCTTTCTTAAATATAACCAGAATTAATATCTTAAAGGCATATTTTTGCAGTGGCAAATTGGTACCCCTCAGCATCATCTCACCTTCACCAGCAAGAATAGCTCGTTAACCCCTCCAAACTTGAATCTTATTGCAGATGGTTTCTTGGATCTACGTGGTAAATTTACAACACTCAGTTCTTCTGGAAGTCAAGGAACAAAGTATAGGACTCCATGTTTATGGTACAGAAACCACCACCGCTGCCAGACTGTAACTTCTGGTAAAGTCTTATGATTAAAGAGTCCCCATTGGTGAAAAAGGTAAAAGGATTGAGAAGCACAGACTAGTAGTTACAAAATAATCACAGGGATGTAAAGTACAACATAGGCAACATAGGCAATAACACTGTAATAACTCTGAATGGCCCCAGGTGGGCACTGGAAACATCTGGGGGACACTTTGTAAAGTATATGATTGTCTAACTACTATGCTGTTCACCTGAAACTAATACAAAATAATATTGACTGTAACTTTAATTGAAAAATAAAGTAAATAAAGTATGAGAGAACCAGTTAAATTTGAATTTCAGATGAACAACAAATAATTTTCTTAGCATAAGTGTGTCCCAAATATTGCATGGTGCATTATATTAAAATTATTTGTTATATATATATCATAAGTTGAAATTTAGCTGGTCATCTTGCTTTTTTTTTTTTCTGGCAACATTAAATGTAGTCCATCAGCATCTTAATGCCTTGAGCCCCCAGCTTCATTTTGCTGTGACAAATTAAAATGCTGTCAAGTAAACCCGTTGTTGTCTTTTCTGCATCATTGCCAGTCTCCCACTTCCTGGGGTCACTGGGATTCCAACTAAGTCAAGAGGAATCCTCTATATATGATCATTTAAATCTGATGTTTATTCATGTGCCCAACAGAACTTTTCAAAAAATTGATTTTAGAGAGAGAAAGAGGGAGAGAGAAAAACACTGATTTGTTGTTCCCTTTATTCATGCATTCATTGGTTGACTCTTGTATATGACCTGACCGGGGATTGAACCTGCAACCTCGGCATGTCGGGATGACGCTCCAACCAAACTGAGAGAACTGGTCAGGGCCCCAAATGAACTTTTAGAACCAACTTTATCAAGGTATTATACATATATATTCATAGGTATATATGCAATTAAAATACTCATTTAAAATAAAATGAAGAGTCCCCATTACACTATGCATCAGCTCCACTTGCTCCTAAAAGATTGACATCTGACTTGTGACCCCCTTGCTGGTTACCAGTGGTTCCTCACCACAGTTGATATTTGTTCAAACTGTGTAATATTTTACTTGATGGATATACCCCAAAATGGTTGAAATAGATGTCGCTAAAAGTACTGGAATAATGGATGTTTTTAGTATTCTGATTGTATAGGATGTTTTCGGTGGAGAAATTCTACAATTAAAACAGTAGCAGTGGACCTGGCCTGCAGTGGCGCAGTGGATAAAGCATTGACCTGGAATTCTGAAGTAGCCGGTTTGAAACCCTGGGGCCTTGCCCCATCAAGACACAGATGATAAACAATCAGTGAACAACTAGAGTGAAGCAACTATGAGTTGATGCTTCTTGCTCCACCTGCCTTTCTTTCCTTACTCTGTAAAATCAATAAATAAAATCTTAAAAAAAAAGAACAGTAGCAATGGATAAGACACAACTAGGAACCCACATGGCTTTGCCAGCCTAGCTGTATGATGTCACTAAAATAACACAAGATAGAGCCTGACCCGTGGTGACGCAGTGGATAGAGCAATGACCTGGAATGTTGAGGTCGCCGGTTCAAAACCCTGGGCTTGCCTGGTCAAGGCACATATGGGAGTTGATGCTTCCTGCTCCTCCCCCTTCTCTTTCTCTCTCTCTCTCTCTCTCTCTCTCTCCTCTAAAATGAATAAATAAAAATTAAAAAAAAAAAAAAAAAAAAAAAAAAAGACAATCAACAGAAGCCAACACCAAGATTAATCAGATGTTGGAATTATCTGACAAGAATTTTAAAGTAGGTGTCATAAAAATGATTCAATAAGAAATTACAAATCAACTTGCAACAAATGAAGTAGACACTCTCACCAAATATGATATAAAAACAATCAAATGGAAGTGGTAGAAGTGAAAAATATAAGTGAAATTTAAAACTCCTTCAAATGGCAGAATAAATTAGATAAATGAGAAGTGAAATTTGACAAGCGTTGCCATGTCCTTCTGGTCTTCTTTGTTTGCCTGGTGTCCCTGGAGGCCCCCACCCCTATCCTCAGTGGTGCCCGGGCTGGGTGACACTTACCTGGTCCTGTTCGGTGCCCTGGGGGGTGAGGTGAAAGCTGTAAATCGGGAAGCAGGAGCACTTTCTTTAGTTTCCATCTGTGCTGATGCTGCCCCGAAGGTCGCAGGGCTCTTCCTTGGGTCTGCATGCTTCATATAAAGTTTAAACAGCTTTTTTGTTTGTTTTCTTTTTCTTTTTAAATTAACGGACTATATCATGTTATGGTTTGGAAAAGTAGACATTGTAAAACATGCCAAGTCTCTCCAAACTGATCTATAGGGTTAATACAATTACTGTGAAAATACCAGCAAAGTTTTTTATAGATATAAACAAGCTTTTTCTAAAATTTATATAGAGGCCTGACCTGTGGTGGCGCAGTGGATAAAGCGTCAACCTGGACTGCTGAGGTCGCAAGTTTGAAACCCTGTGCTTGCCCGGTCAAGGCACATATGGGAGTTGATGCTTCCTGCTCCTCCCCCTCTTCTCTCTCTCTCTCTCTCTCTCTCTCTCTCTCTCTCTCTCTCTCCTCTAAAGTGAATAAATAAACAAAAATAAAAATAAAATAAAATTTATATAGAAAAGCAAAGACTAAAATAGCAAACCATTTGGGAAAAAGAAGAAACAAGCAGGAGGAACTACTCTACCTGATATTAAATCTTACTACATATCTACAAGAATTAAGAGAGTATGGTATCGGCAGAGGGATCAACACAATGGAACAGAATAAAGATCTCAGACATAGAACCACACAAATAGTACAGCTGAATTCTGTCAAGGGAGAAAAAGCAATACAACAGATGGTGCCAGAGCAAGAGGATATCGACAGGAAAAAAGCCTGAACCTGGACCAAACCTTACACCTTACAGAAAATTAACTCAAAATGGATCACAGACTTAAATGTAAAATGTAAAACTAAAACTTTTAAACTTGTAAAAGAAAACAATAGGAAATATTCAGAACATCAAGCTAGACATCACAACACCAAAAGCACAGTCTATAAAAGGAAAATGTGACTAATTGGGCTTCATAATCAAAAATGTTTGTTCTGGGCCAGACTCTGTTAAGAAAATTAAAAGACAAGCTATAGACTGGGGAAAATATATTTGCAAAACATGTATCCAGCCAAGGATTTATATCTAAAATATATAAAGAATTCTAAAAACTCAACAGGGAAAACCAAACAACCCAATTAGAAAATGGGAAAAGACATGAAGAGACATGTCACCAAAGAGGATGCATATTTGACAAGTAATTATGTCAACATCATTAGCCATCAGGGAAATGCAAATAAAAAGCACAATGAGTTATCCTGACACACTTATCGAAATGACTGAAATAAACAATGACAACACTAAATGCTGGGGAAGATGCAGAGAAACTGAATCACCTGTATATGAAATGCACGTGAGAATGTAAAATGGTTTGGTTTCTCTGGAAAACAGCTTGCCAGTTTCTTGTAAAACTCGACATGCAGCTACCATATGACCCAGCATTGCATTCCTAGGCATTTATCTCAGAGAAATGAAAACTTAACATTCGCACAAAAACCTGTACATGAATAGTGTTAACAGCTTTGTTCTTAATAGCTAAAAACTGGAACTAGCCCAGACATCTTTCAGTGAGTGAATGGTTAAACAGATGGTGGTACATCCAGCTGATGGAATACATTTGGTGATAAAAAGGAACAAATTGTTGATAAATACAAAAACTTAGCTGGATCTCAAAAAAATCATGCTGTGCGAAAAAAATAAAAAGCCAGCCTCAAAAAGTTTCATATTGAACTATTCCACTTATGTAACATTCTTGAAATAACAAATTACAGAGCAGGAGAATGGATTCGTGGTTGCCAAGGGGACGGGAGCGGGGGAGGAGGGAAGAAGGAAGGCTAGCACAAGGCTCTTTGTGCTCCGGGAACAGGTCAGTATCTTGATTGCAGTAGTTGTTATATGAATCGACGTGATCGAACTGCACAAACCACACCGACTAACAGGTGGATTGTACCAATGCCAATTTCCTAATTTTGATATTGACTATAGTTAGCAAAAGCTGCATAAAGGATACATGAATTCTCTTTGTATTGTTTTTTGGTAACTTTATGTGAATTTATCATTATTTCAAAATTAAAGAAACTGCAATGAAGAGGTGAACTGCACACTCAGGGGTAGAGCTGCCAGCTATGGAGCTTGACCTGGACTCACGGACAGTGCAGCTTGGCAGAGAGGCTGATGGAATGTCAGCCTCCACGGGAACAAGCAAGCTGGCAGCAGGTTGCACAAGCCCCACACTCTTATTTGTGATCCATATGGATGGATGCCTATGGAACAGGACCCTTTTAACACCCTTTTTTTTTTTTTTTTTACAGAGACAGAGATAGTCAGAGAGAGGGATAGACAGGGACAGACAGACAGACAGGAATGGAGAGAGATGAGAAGCATCAATCATTAGTTTTTCATTGCGACACCTTAGTTGTTCATTGATTGCTTTCTCATATGTGCCTTGACCGGGGGGCTATAGCAGACCGAGTAACCCCTTGCTCAAGCCAGCAACCTTGGGTCCAAGCTGGTGAGACTTGCTCAAACCAGATGAGGCCACACTCAAGCTGGCGACCTTGGGGTCTTGAACCTGGGTCCTCTGCATCCCAGTCCTACGCTCTATCCACTGCGCCACTGCCTGGTCAGGTGGAACAGGACCCTTTTAGATGCGTATTAAGGATCAACAATGCCTGACTTGTGCTGGCACAGTGGACAAAGTGTCGACCTGGAATGCTGAGGTTGCCAGTTCGAGGCCCTGGGCTTGTCTGATCAAGGTACGTATGGGAGTTGATGCTTCCTGCTCCTCCCTCTTTCTCTCTCCTGTTTCTCTTCTCTCTCAAATGAATAAATAAAGTCTTTTTAAAAAAGGATCAACAAGCTGGTTAGTCCTGCACTGTCTATGAAAGGACCATGAACACCTGGACACCGCTGCACAAGGTTCAGTAACCCAGCTACAATTAAGCACTAGACCCAGAGCTAAGGCCTAGTGACTCCCGCCCATGAGGCCAAGGAACCTGGCCAATATCCTGAGACACAATCGGGTGACAGAAAACTTCAAAGAATATTCCCCAAGGCACTGGACCCGGCCAGTCCTGACAGTAGACCGTCTATGCCCCTACCCTTTTGCCTCTTGAGGTCTGCAGACACTCCCTGCAGTGAGTACCTTTCCAAGGCCTGGCACTATCCTGTCTGCAGAGCAGGCGGGTGCATGCCGACCAAGGACTCCTTGATGAACCGGGCTACATTTTGAATTCCCTGAATGAATCCAATCACCACCAAATGGTACCACCTTTTAGCAAAAATTACCAGGCAGGAGGCCACTCACTGGACATTTCATGCTTTGCAGGTGTGAATACCATTAAAAAGTAAAATGGATTAATGAAATAAAAAAAACTAAAAAATAAAAAAGGTAAGTGGGCCATTAAAGCTCAGTTTCTAGTGGGGTGCACATTTAAAACAGGCAGTGTGGGTTTTAGATGGGACAATTATCCACATTTGGAGATAATGTTTCATTATGAAGTTGGGGGGAAGGAAAGAGGCCCACACTGGCCATAAGAGCCCCTGAGCACACAGGAGGAGGCCTTTTCCCCTTCAATGCCTACTTGCGGGAAGTTGGCAACTAGACTTGGCAAGTGGCTGAAAATAAATGGGAGGTAGGAGACGCTAATCGGTGTTTCTCTTCCTGCCTGGTTAGGCAGCTGGTCTGGGCAGTTATGAACTGATGACAGGGATCATAGGTAGGAGGATACAACTTCTAAATTGGTCATGGAGTGGTGCACACCACTGATCTAGAAAGGCACCAGGTATACAAAGAAGAAACTACTGGGCCATCTCAGGATTAGTCTACACACATGGTGTGGACAGGTGTGGGGGGATTAGAAGACATGGGTGCTTCAGAAACTGGGAATATCTTCATGTGGTTGCAAAAAAAGTGACAACCTGGGCTTGTGGGTAAGGAATACCTTAGACCTGGAGCATTTGGTGTAGTGGTGGTAGGCGGGGGACCATGAGGTTCTCTAGCCTCTTGCCTGGAGGACACCTAACCTGTCCTGTCATCTCAGAATGCTGTGATAACTTTGTCCTGGACTCTAAGTCAACAAAATACTGTTGTTGAAGTTGCTACAAACCTATTAGCAGAAACTAGTCCCCCCTGAGGGGTGGTGAATACCATGAAGGACAGAAAATGGATTTGTTCCTGTTGAAATAAATTTAATAAATGATCCCACTTCTGCTTTAGTTTATGCCTTAAAGGGGACCACTTTTTTTTTTAATAAATAAATTTTTATTTAAATGGGGTGACATCAATAAATCAGGGTACATATATTCAAAGAAAACATTTCCAGGTTATTTTGTCATTTAGTTCTGTTGCATACCCATCACCCAAAGAGAGATCGTCCTCCGTCACCCTCTATCCAGTTTTCTTTGTACCCCCTCCCCCTCCCCCCTCCCTCCTTCCCTCCCCCCACCCCCCGTAACCACCACACTCCTGTCCATGTCTCTTAGTCTCACTTTTATGTCCCACCAATGTATGGAATCCTGCAGTTCTTGTTTTTTTCTGATTCGCTTATTTCACTCCGTATAATGTTATCAAGATTCCACCAATCTGCTGTAAGTGATCCGATGTCATCATTTCTTCTAGCTAACTAGTATACCATGGTGTATATGTGCCCCATCTTCTTTATCCAGCCTTCTATTTTTTTTTACAGTGATTAAAAGCCTTTAAGCAAACTCTTGGCCAATACAGCAAGAATCCGTAAAAGAGTAGTGTCCTTAACATGTTCACCAAGTCCAAGTTGGCCCCATCACCATGCCAAATCCCTGAAAAATGCAACCCAACCACAGTTCAGTCTGTTAGGATCTGTCACAGGGAGCAGGAGTCCAGGAAAAGTCCACATCCAGGAAAAGTCTGCATGGCACCGGAATTGTCACCATTCTATACTTTGCAGCTCATGTCCAAGTCCCAGTGACCGCTGCTTCTAGCTGGTAATGATTCAGGTAGACTGAAGAAGCCATTTGCAGCATGTGTGGATATGGAGCTTCTGTTCTCCTCTGCCTAGAGAGATGAGACCAGGTAGCTTTTTAAAGGGGACCACTTTTAACATGGACATCGGGACTGTACTTGCCTGCTATGCACAAACAAGTCTAAGCTCTCTAGCATGACTGATGGTGGATGATCCCATGTCCCGGTCTCCTTGCCAGCCACCCAAGACAGGTTCAGTGCAACTGCCAACAGTTCTTGCTGCATCTAGATTAGTGACATATTTAGCTGACTTATCTCCAGACCGGGAGCCCAGCTGTGGTCTGCTCTTCAGGTGGGTCTGATCATTCTACTGGGGGTCATAGCCATGGTCACTCCCATGTGATGTCACTCAAGACAAGTACAAACATACTTCATTTTATTGCACTTTGCTTTATTGCACTTACAGATGGTGTTGTGTTATGTGTGTGTGTGTTTTACAAATTGAAAGCAAGACCCTCTACCAGAAAAAAAGATTATAACTATTTTTTTTTTTTTTTGGTGATACTCACTTTATTGGAATCAAACCCACAATATCTCCTAGGTAAGTCTATAGAAAGGACTACATTGAAGCCCATATCAGTACAACTACTTGGGGCATCTGATGGGTTGGCCATGCTTCCAAAGAGAATTCTTAGCTAGATACATGAGTCAGACACAGAAGTTGTAGGGGAACAGCTCTGCCATGGCACCATGGCGACCTTGTACATCTCCACATAAGCCACATACACAAAGGCTTGACTGAAGTCTGCCGTGAGTCTTGGCTGAAGGTCCTGTGATTTTCCCTGGGACATGGCAAGACAAGCAGCCTGGTGAGGAGCCATTATGAGGCAGTTTCCCACCCATCTTCCTGGCTCTGGTGTGGTTGGGACTTCCCACTTTGATCACACTGAGGGTCCAGCTGCAGGTTCCTGTATAAGTCTACAAAACTGCCAGGCTGTGGTTGAGAATTGGCCCTTCAATGACAGGACAACTTACCAGTTGTGCTGCTTGTGATCTGGCCTCTCTGGTTCAGTGTCATTCTGTAGGACCAGGGACATGGCAGCTGACACCTGCTGGTCTTACTTTTGCTGTTTCTGTAAGTAATATGCTGTCCACATGCTTTTGGGCTCACTGTCTCTTTTCTGGTTGAATCCATGGACTTGTGACAAGCTAGTCTAGCAGTTGCTACCACACGGCTGCTTAGAAACTGCTTGCCCGAGTGACATATATGAGCAGAAATGCGAGGGAGGATATGTTTCTTGAACTTTTGGCATTTTGATGAAACATCTTCCCAATGTCACCTCCTCTTATAATTGCCCACCTCAGCTCACACTGCCCTGACACATTGCCACCTGTGAGGAGGGCAGAACTCCACAGCACATTAGCCATTGTGCGTCCCTGGGACCTCAGATACGGAATGTTGCTTAAGCACTGGCCATTGGCTCAGTGGATAGAGCATCGGCCCGGCATATGGACATCCTGGGTTCAATTCCAGTGAGGGCACACAAGAGAAGCAACCATCTGTTTCTCTCCCCCTCCTCTCTGCTTCTCCCTCTTCTTCTTTTCTCTCTCTTCCCCTCTTGCAGCCAATGGCTTGATTGGTTTGAGTGTAGGCCTGGTCCCTGAGGATAGCTTGGTTGGTCCAGGTGTCTGCTTCAGGTGCTTAAAAATAGCTCGGTTGATTCAAGGGAGTTGCCGGTAGATCCCAGTCAGTGCACATGCAGGAGTCTGTTTCTTTATTTCCCCTCCTCTCACTTAAAAAAAGAGTTTTTAAAAGGGAAGACAGGAAAACATAACTGTAATTTTTCCATCTGGCAACCCCTGTCTGGGGCCAATGATCAAGTCAAGCAAGCTATCCTCAGAGCCCGGGGAAGACTCTCAAAACAATCAAGCCACTGGCTGCAGGAGGGAAGAGACAGAAAGGGGTAAGGGAGGGGGAAACAGCAGATGATCGCTTCTCATGTGAGCCCTGACCAGGAATCAAATCTGAGACATCTACACATCGGGACGATGCTCTATCCACTGAGCCAACTGTCAGGGACTATCTCTGCAATCTTATTATTTTTATTTTAGATTTTATTTACTAATTTTTGGAGAGGGGGGAGAGAGAGAGAGCAAGAAAGACGGGGGGAGATGCAGGAAGCATCTACTCATAGTAGTAGCTTCCTGTATGTGCCCTTACTGGGAAAGCCCAGAGATTTGAAGCAGCAACTTCAGAGTTCCAGGTCGACACTATATCCACTGTGCCACCACAGGTCAGGCCACCTGTGCAATCTTTTTTATTTATTTATTTTTTTATTTATTCATTTTTAGAGAGAGAGAGAGAGAGGGAGAGAGAGAAACAGAGAGAGAGCAGGGGGGAGGAGCTGGAAGCATCAACTCCCATATGTGCCTTGACCAGGCAAGTCCAGGGTTTCGAACCGGTGACCTCAGCATTTCCAGGTCGACGCTTTATCCACTGCGCCACCACAGGTCAGGCCACCTGTGCAATCTTAAAGCACAGATCACAGACCTTTTACAGTGAAAGGGGTATTTGGAGATGAGTCAGGTCAACAGCTTAAATCAAATGGGTACATACCATTGTACCTGTTTTACAAATCAGGAAATGGAGACACTGAACTGGAAGTTGGCTCGTCTGAAATCTTAGGCATGGAGGTGGAACTGACAATGTCCCTTTCTTCCACCTAAAGTTGGGCTCCTTACACAAGCTGTAGGAGCTGGACAAACACTACACGGAACATGTTCTTCCTCTTTAGTTTGCAATTCTTTTCCCTTTTCAAAAGCTAAAGCATAGTGTTACATTAAACAAAATCTTCAAGCATGAAAATTGATGGAAATGTTCATGCTTATGGAAAATGCATGCCCTACAAATGAGAGCAGAGGGAGTGCTCTGGCAACATCACCAGCACGAATTCATAGCACTGGTCATTGTAGAGCAAGGACTGGAGTCAAGCCAGTCTTCTCACAGGGCACATTCATGAAGGGCATTCTTTGCCGGCACACTGGGGCTCCTGCCTTTGGAATGACTTCTTTGTGCCTGGTTGCCCTCTCCCTCCCCAAGTCTGTTTTTGAGGCTGTCACTTGACCCCTACCTGTTGAGTATTCAGATGCAAATTTGGGCTTGTGGAGAGGGATTAGAAAGAGAACCGAAAGCTTATTTTATTTGCAATTTTTGATCATACACATTATTCAAGCTTTTGATTGTGCCATAGTTACATAGCAACTCATAGTTATATAACAGTTCCAATATTCCAGTAAGAAGCAAAATACTTGAGCACTCTGGCTTCTTTGCCAGTCATTCCTATTTCTTTTTCTTCTTTTTTATTGAATTTATTGGGGTGACTTTGGTTAATAAAATTATAGAGGTTTCAGGTGTACAATTCTATACTACATAAGTTGTATGTTGTATTGTGTGTTCACCATCCCCAAGTCACGTCTCCTTCCATCACTGTTTGTCCCTCAAACCCTCTTCTACAGCCCCTGCCCCCACTCCTATTTCTTTTCTGAATTCCAGTGTAGCTATTTGAAAAATCCCTACAATCATTATTAATTGCTTTGATTAAATTAAAGTAGTAGTAACACAATAACTTCTAACATGTTCACTTCCTTTTATAAAAATCAAATTAAAAAATAGGGAGAGGATATGAACAGATACTTATTCCAAGAAGAGATACAAATGGCCAACAGATACATGAAAAAATGATCATCTTCACTAGCTATTAGAGAAATGCAAATCAAAGCTGCAATGAGATATCACCTCACACCTGTTAGATTAGCTATTATCAACAAGACAGGTAATAACAAGTGTTGGAGAGGCTGTGAAGAAAAAGGAACCCTCATTCACTGCTGGTGGGAATGTAAAGTAGTGTAACCATTATGGAAGAAAGTATGGTGGTTCCTCAAAAAATTAAGAATAGAATTACCGCCTGACCTGTGGTGGCGCAGTGGATAAAGCGTCGACCTGGAAATGCTGAGGTCGCCAGTTCGAAACCCTGGGCTTGCCTGGTCAAGGCACATATGGGAGTTGATGCCTCTAGCTCCTCCCCCTTGTCTCTCTCTCTCTCTCTCTCTCTCTCTCTCTCTCTCTCCCTCTCTCTCTCTCCTCTCTAAAATGAATAAATAAAAAAAATTTAAAAAAAGAATAGGGTTACCATATAACCCAAAAATCCCTCTACTGGGTATCTACCCAAAAAACTCAAAAACCTTGGTACATAAAGACACATGCACCCCCATGTTTATTGCAGCATTATTCACGGTGGCCAAGACATGGATACAACCAAAGTGTCCCTCGATAGAGGATTGAGTAAAGAAGATGTGGTACATATATACTATGGAATACTACTCAGCCATAAGAAATAATTACATAGTGCCATTTACAACAACATGGATGGATCTTGATAACATTATACTGAGTGAAATAAGTAAATCAGAAAAAGCTAAAAATGGTATGATTCTACACATAGGTGGGACACAAAACTGAGACTCATGGACATAAATAAGAGTGCAGTGGTTACCAGAAGGAGGAGGAGGGGATGGGGGAGGGGAAGGGGGTTGGGGGAGGGGTATAAAGAGGGACAAATATAAGGTGAAGGAGGATGATTGATTTTGGGTGATGGATATACAACATAATTGATATCCAAATGATGTGGAGATGTTTGTCCAAAATCTATGTACTCTTGTTGACCAATGTCACTCTGTTAAATTTAATTTTCTAAACAAACAAACAAAAGAAATGAAAAAGAAAGAAAAAAAATCAAATTAACTTTATTTAATAATTTATGTTCTTAAAGGAGAACGTTTATGCAATCACAAAACCTTTTTCTAAGTGATTTCTTTTTCCCCTTTATATACTGTCATCAGTACAACAAAAACAAAAGTCCTGAATTTTAGCTAAATCTTACTGTTTGGTAGAGGCTCTGGGCCGGAGACATGGACTCCTGCTGTTCAATGGCCATTTCACAATCTTTGTTGGCTGCATTAGGACTTTTGGGGTGATAAAATAATTTGGGGGGCCCTGGTCGGATAGCTCGGTTGGTGAGAGCATCGTTCTAGTACACAAAGGTTGTGGTTCAATTGCCGGTCAGGGCATTTACAGGGATAGATCAATGTTTCTGTCTTTCTCTTTCTCCCTTCCTCTCTATCTTAAAAAATAATTTTAAAAAAGTTTTGGTCTTAAAATTTTTATTTATTGGTTTTAGAGAGGGTCCTGGACAGTTGGCTCAGTGGTAGAGCGTCAGCCCGTGGGTGGATGTCCTGGGTTCCAATCCAGTCAGGGCACACAGAAGAAGCGACCATCTGCTTCTCCACCCCTCCCCCTTCTTTCTTTCTCTTTCTCTTCCCCTCCCACAGCCATAGCTAAATTGATTGGTTTTGATTGGTTCGAGTGCATGGCCCTGAGCACTGAGGGTGGCTCCTTGGAGCCTCCATCTCAAGCACTAAAAATAGCTCGGTTGTGAGCAGGGTCCCAGATGGGTAGAGCATAGGCTTTAGATGGGGGTTGCAGGGTGGATCCTGTTTGGGGCACATACGGGAGTCTGTCTCTAGCTCCCCTCCTCTCACTTGGAAAACAAGGGAAAAAATAAAAAATAATTAAAAAAAAATAATATGATGTGGGGCCTTGCCTGGTTAGCTCAGTTTTCCTGAAATACTAAGGTTGTGGGTTCAGTTCTCCAGTCAGGGCACATCGAGGAAGCAATCAGTGAGTGCACAACTAAGTGGAACAACAAATGAATGCTTCTTTTTCTCTTTCTCTCACTTCTCCCTCCCACCCCATCCCTTCTCTCCCTCTCCTCTTCAATCTGTCTCTTTTAAAAAAATTTTTTTTCGAGAGAGAGGAAAAGAGAAAGAGATAAATGTCAACTATTGTTCCACTTATTTATACATTCATTAATTGTTTCTTTGTATGTGCCCTCATTGGGCATCAAACCCACAACCTTGGTGTGTGGAGATGATGCTCTAACCAACTGAGCTACTTGGTAAGGGCAGTTTTAATTTTTAAAATCACTATTGCCTTTAAAAGAATAGCAAGTTATTGCACTGAGCTTCCGAAAAAGTAGCTGGGATGAACAATATAGCAGAACAAAAGCTAAAAATTATTTTCAAGGATTAAGGAAAGGAATGTGTGGTACATGCCGACATGCCGTACATTATCTGTCAAAATAGTCAATTGTGAAAAAAACAGTCAAATGTGGTGAAATATCTTTGGGAGAAAAGGTAGAAATTCTTACAAATGAAAAAGAAAATGTTACTTTTCTGGCTCTAATCACAGTAACAAAAACAAGGAAAAATATGTCAGAAAAAGCAGGAAAATCAATTGTTTTGAAACAAAACCTCTTTTGAGGGCCTCCCTCTATCTGCCACCTTGCATCCCTGCAGTGTGTGTGTGTGTGTGTGTGTGTGTGTGTGTGTGTGTGTGTGTGCGCGCGCGCGTGCACGCGTGCATACTATCAGTTGGTCTGCACAAGACCCCCTGAGCACCAACTCCAGTCCCTGCAGCCCAGTTTGATCTGTTCCTGTATGTGTCCTGGCTGAGAATCAAACTGGCAACCTCTGTGCTTCAGATGCTTCAGGATGATGCTGTAACCAACCAAGCCATCCAGCCAGGGCTCCTTCCAACAAGATAAAAGAAACTATCATGAACCAAGAGAAACTCGCCAAACTGCAGGCACAAGTGCCATCGGTGGGAAAAGAACTGCTTGTAGAAAGAAGGTGGGTCAGAGAACGGCTCCAGCAGACGAAAAAACTTCAGTTTTTTTTTGTTTTTGTTTTTTTTTTTTTGTTTTTTTTTTCATTTTTCTGAAGCTGGAAACGGGGAGAGAAAGTCAGACAGACTCCCGCATGCGCCCGACCGGGATCCACCCGGCACGCCCACCAGGGGCTACGCTCTGCCCACCAGGGGGCGATAATCTGCCCATCCTGGGCGTCGCCATGTTGCGACCAGAGCCACTCTAGCGCCTGAGGCAGAGGCCACAGAGCCATCCCCAGCGCCCGGGCCATCTTTGCTCCAATGGAGCCTTGGCTGTGGGAGGGGAAGAGAGAGACAGAGAGGAAAGCGCGGCGGAGGGGTGGAGAAGCAAATGGGCGCTTCTCCTGTGTGCCCTGGCCGGGAATCGAACCCGGGTCCTCCGCACGCTAGGCCGACGCTCTACCGCTGAGCCAACCGGCCAGGGCAAAAACTTCAGTTTTTAAAGAAGTGAGGGATAAACAATATCTCTGGCATTGAAGAGGTAAATATATTCACAAACCAAAGAACAGTGATTTACTTTAACAACCTTAAAGTTTAGGGATCTCTGGCAGGGAGCACTTTCACTGTAACGGCCATGCTGAAACAAAGCAGCATGCAGAAACGCCACCTCCAACCAGCATGGGGCACACAGCCCGTCTGCATTAAGGAGACTGGCTGAAGCCCTGCCCAAACTACCTGTGGATGGAGAAGCACCACTTGCTACTGGGAATGATGATGATGATGAAGTTCCCGATCTTGTGGAGAATTTTGATGAGGCTTCCAAGAATGAAGCAAACTGAACTGAGTCAACTGCTGAAGAAGAGAAACTTGAAGAACTTATGGGAGCTGCTGTTTTTATGTTATGACTGCTTTTTCAAATTTTGTATATGGATCTGATAAAAATCTGGATCTCTAATGTTTTTAAGCCCAGGCCGCCTGGACATTGCAGCTCTTTTCAGTTTTTGCTTATACAGAAATCATTCTTTGCAGCTAATTAAGCTGAAAAAGTCTGAGAACGAATTTCGAAACAAAGGTTAGTAAAAAGCCTGACTTGTGGTGACACAGTGGATAAAGCCTTGACCTGGAGTGCTGCGGTCGCCAATTCAAAGCCCTGCACCTGCCTGGTCAAGGCACATATGGGAATTTATGCTTCCTGATCTCTCCCCCCCTTTCTAAAAACAACAATAACAAAAAACAAAAAGAAAAACCTGTCTTTGATTCTAAGAGAATCACTGTGAGTACGAAGCTGAGTTTGACAGAAACATGAAAAACAGAAAGGGAATGAACAGCAGAAAAAGCAGAAAGCATAGATGAACAGCCACAGGACTGGCTTTAACCCTGGACATGGTGTCAGAATTTTAGAAGTGACAGAAAAAGCAGGCAACCAGATGGTAGAGAGATTTGCTGTAACCCTGAGGCCATAAGGAACAGTCTTGAGCATTGCTTTTGAACATGTCAGGGGCCATAGCTCTCTATCTATGAGGAAAAGCCCTGCTGGCCTGTGAAGCTGATGAAGATTGGTTGTCCTGCTTGGGGAGACAGGAGGTTAAAGGGGAAAGCCTAGGGTTTCCTAATGAGAAAACATCTGTGCTGGGCCATTCAAACCCGTAGCATCATTTTTTCAAAATTGTTTTGGAGAACAGCTAATTAGCATTTTCTCCACAATTGCTTAGATGTTATGAGAAAAGATCCTCTAAAAAAGATCACGTATTACATGTATTACAATGGTTTATGGCCCTCAACTGTCAACTCAAACCCTGGTCCTCAGCAATGCCCCTCCCCCCAAAAAAATCATTTTTCCTGCAACTAATGTGGATCACAGAGGGACTCCTGCCTTCTATAGATCCTTTTTTAAAATTACAGTTGACATACAATAATATATTGGTTTCAGGTATACAGCACAGTGGTTAGACCAGGGGTCCCCAAACTACGGCCCGCGGGCCACATGCGGCCCCCTGAGGCCATTTATTCAGCCCCCGCTGCACTTCCAGAAGGGGCATGTCTTTCATTGGTAGTCAGTGAGAGAAGCAGATTGACCATTAGCCAAAAGCAGGCCCATAGTTCCCATTAAAATACTGGTCAGTTTGTTGATTTAAATTTACTTGTTCTTTAATTTAAATATTGTATTTGTTCCCGTTTTGTTTTTTTACTTTAAAATAAGATATGTGCAATGTGCATAGGGATTTGTTCATAGTTTTCTTTTTATAGTATGGCCCTCCAACGGTCTGAGGGACAGTGATCTGGCCCCCTGTGTAAAAAGTTTGGGGACCCCTGGGTTAGACATTTAGATAACCCTTATAAAGTGATCCCCCCCAATAAGTTTAGTATTTCCCTACGCACCTGCACCTGCACCATAGTTATTACACTCTTACTGACTGTAGTCCCTACGCTGTGCTATACATCCCCATGACTGTTTTTATACCTGACAATTTGTACTTAATCCCTTCATCTTTTCCACCTATTTCTCCAACCCCTTCCCAGCTGACAACAACCAGTATCTTCTCTGTTATACACAAGTTTGTTTCTGTTCTGTTTGTTCCTTTATTATTTATTTATTTAGATTCCACATATAAGTGAAATCATGTGTGGTCCTTGTCTTGTGGATCCTATTTTTTTTTTAAGTGAGAGGGGCGATAGAGAGATAGACTCCCACATGTGCCCCAACTGGGATTCACCTGGCAACTCCCTTCTGGGGCCTACACTGGAACCAATGGAGCCACTGGCTGTGGGGGAGGAAGAGGGAGAAAAAAAAAAAGAAGGAGAGGGAGGGAAGAGAAGGAGATGGTGGTGTCTCACGTGTGCCCTGACTGGAGGTCTAACCCGGGACATCTGCACTCTGGGCCAATGCTCCATCCACTGAGCCAACCAGCCGAGGCCATGGATCTTTTTATTAATATGCATTTTCACAGCTCATGAAGGAGATGACAGTGAAGCCAGTAAATTCATCAAGAAATATGGGTACATATCTAATACCACAATAAAAGCTGTCAGAAAGCCAGGGAGAGAAGTGATTTATCAACCGCATGTGCTTCGAAGATGTCGTAGTCTGAATATATGACGGGCTGTCTTAGTAATGAACCTCAGAGTCACCATGTTACAGCTTGTTCAGCCATCTGGTTTAATAATGCTACTGAAGATGGTCTGTAGCAGTTCTTAAATTCTCATGATTAGACTTTAGCAAGTGAGGACCTCAAAGAGTTGTTCCCGCCTGACCTGTGGTGGCGCAGTGGATAAAGCCTCGACCTGGAACACTGAGGTCACCGGTTCAAAACCCTGGGCTTGCCTGGTCAAGGCACATATGGGAGTTGATGCTTCCTGCTCTTCCCCATCTTCTCTCTCCCTCTCTCTCCTCTCTCTATAATAATGAGTAAATAAAATCTAAAAAAAAAAAAGAGTTGTTCCCAACACACATAAGACAACTGAGTGTCTCTGCTGAAAAGATCCCCCTCCCCTGGATTCACTTAAATGTAAAGTGCTCTCAAGTCCACATAGCACTCGAAAAGAAGCCTCCGCCTGAAAACAGTGTTTGAAGGACAAAGTCAATGCAGAGAGGCATTTTATACATCGCTGGCAAAGGTGTTTGTGAGTGGGAGGGAAGTAGATACCAGCAACATCTTTTCCTGAAGTAATCACCTGTTTGTTTCAGAAAAGGTTAAAATGAGTCATCTCTCTCCTCATGTCGCCTCCACCCACCTCCTTCACAAACCTCCCCCACAGCTTTTATGGTTCTGTAGCAGAAACAATAGCCAATAATTACTGCACTCAAAGTAACTGATGGTCACAAATGCATGATTGTGAACATAACATCATTTATATTTTAAAATTTGGATTATCAAAATGAGTCAAATATGCATACACGTTCCTAGTTAATGCAGGTTGCCATAGAGACGGTCAGCTCTTGGAACCATAGAAACTCAGAGCAGCCAGAGCTCTATGCTCAGAGCATCATCCAACAAATACTACATTTCCAGATGTAGAGAGCAAGGCCAAAGCCCAAAATGGGAGTTAGGAGCAGGCTTCTGAATAAAAGCTGATTGTGTTCATTATCTCTAGAGTAAGATGGCATGGGAGAGCCTCCGGGAAATGCTAACTTTGGTGAGGAAAGCATCCCTTGACATTGCAGAATGATATCTGTCACACACAAAACACTGAGGATATTACCAAGCTTTGCAATGTGAATTATTCCTTTATCTTGAATTTTATCATCAAATTTCATTTTAAAATGCAAATATTACCTTTTTTTTAAAGTGAGAAGAGGGGAGACAGAGAGACAGACTCCCACATGCGCCCAGGCCACCCCACCAGCCCCCATGAGGTGATGTTCTGTCCATGCGGGGCTGTTGCTTGGCAACGTTTTTTTTTTGTTGCAAATATCACTTTTTAATGCTATATTTGGGGGGGGGGGGAATTCATAAATGACTGCTGCAGTTTTAAAAATTGTACTTCCAAAATAGACACACAACTCAAGATTTCTTGGGAATACGATTATATGTATAAAGGGGCTGGCTCATAAAACTTCAACTTAAAAAAATTGTTTTCCACAAATTCTACTTTTGGAAACTGTTAGAGGAAACATGGAGAAGGGGATAAGGAAGGGTGTTAAAAGGATACCATGGGGAAAATACGAAACATCAAAGCTTTCCAATAAGAAATTAAAGATGTCAGCCCTGGCCTGCTAACTCAGTCGGTTAGAGCTTCATCTGCAAATTCCAAGGTTATAAGTTCAATTTCCAGTCAGGGGCACATACTAGAAGCGACCAAATGAATGATTCTCTCTCCCTCACTCTCCCCCCTTTTCTCCCTCCCTTACTCTCTCTGTCTCTAAAAATCAATCAAATTTAAAAAAATTAAAGATGTCTATTCTTCCTCCAAAAAGGTCTCGGTATGTGAGGTGATGGATGTTAACTAAACTTAATGTGCTCATCATTTCACAATATATACACATACCAAATCATCATGCTGTACACCTAAAACCAATGCAATGTAATATGTCAATTATATCACAATAAAACATAAATAAAAATAATTTAAAAAATAAAGATCTCAGGAGAACACACCAGCGGTGGTTTCAGTACTCACTTGCCCTGTATGTTCAGACCTCTCTGCTAAGAGATTAAGGGCTTCAGATATAGTCAACAACAAGTAATACATGCACCTAATACATATCCTTGTCACCTATTTAATTATGTAAATCCAATAAAGGTAGCCTAGTTGATGTATCTAACACTGCTAGGCAGTTACCTGGCCCATCTCCAATAAAATAATTTCTGTTGGAGTTTTCTGCTGAATTTTAACATCAGAATAGATGTAAGCTTTGAACTATGATTATTATAAACTCTTTCCACTCTTCAAAAGCACTAAACCATCTTAACTCGTTTTCTTGTTAATAAAACATGACCTTCACTTAAAAATTACACTGTAACTTCCAGTGTTTCAGCGTCCTGTAAAAATGAAGAGTCAGCCCATGCCATTCCATTGTAAGAGTCCTTAGAACATGCCAAAGATAACGATGGAGACTTGGAACTACTTTTTAGCAGTCAAAGCTGGTGATGTTCCGTTTCTGCTTGGGCAACAAAATAACCACTTTCTTTTTTTCAGTTCTGGGTTAAAAGAACTATCATAAGTAGCTGAAATTTGGGGGGAGGGATTCCTAGAGAAAGCCAACTTTGTTAAACTTTTCTCTCTCTCTTTCTTTCTCTTTCTAAATTTTTTTTAAAAATTATTGATCATTTTAGAAAGAGAGAAAAGGAGGGAGAAAGAGAGAAAAAAGCGCCGATTTGTTGTTCCACTTATACATTCATTGGTTGATTCCTGTATGTGTCCTGACAGGGATGGAACCCGTAACCTTGGTGTAGTGGGACAACTCTCTAACCAGCTGAGCCACCCAGCCAAGATTCTTTTTCCTTTTTCTTCTTTTTTAAAACTACTTACTTTCAAATAGCATGCAAGAATGACTAAGAAAGTAGCAATCTCAATAAACTTGACATCCCTCTGTGCTCATCCTATGATGGAGAGCCCTTCACAATGTAGGCAGGATGTAAAGAGGTAAGAATAAGGAACAAGATGATCTAAAATACTTAACTGCCTCTGGTTAGATAGCTTGGTTGATTTGAGTGTCTTCCTGAAGAACAGAGGTTGCCAGTTCAATCTTTGGTCCCAGCACATACAGGAACAGATCGATATTCCTCTCTCTCTCTCTCTCAAATAATTAAAAAATAATTAACTGATCTCTAGAGTTGTCCTACTGACAGATTCACTCTTAATTATAGGAATACATTTAAAAACATTTTTTATCTATTGATTTTTATAGAGAGAGGAAGGGAGAGAGACAGTGGGGGGGGGGAGAAATATCAATTTGCTGTTCCACTTATTCACGCCATCATTGGTTGATGCTTGTATGTGGATCAAACCCTCAACCTTGGCAAGTCAGGATGATGCCCGAATCAACTGAGCTAAACAAATGTGGCGATGGTCACGTTTCCTTTTTTTTTAAAGAAAGCTTATAAATGATCAAATTCATTGGGAAAACTAAAAGGTGCTGTTTTTGTTTTCAAACAAATAGAATTGACTTTTGGCACATGTTCGAAGAAATAAAATTGTAAAGACAGTGGGAGCAACATGTCCAACCTGAGCAGCAGTTCCATCATCTGCAAAATGGCAACAACACCGCCATAGTCTACAGTGTTATCACAGAGGGCAAATACGAATGTACCTGGAAGGCTTTTGTAATTTCTGAAGTCCCATACACATTATTGGGTTTTTTTTAATGACATTAGAACACTACACAGATTTTAATAATTATTAAAGTGTTTTTGTTTCCAGGATAAATTTGAAAACAGATTTTAGTTTATTATTTTTACTTACTGATTTTAGAGAGAGAAGAGTGGAGAGTTAGAGAGAGAGATCAATTTGTTGTTACATTTTTTTATATATTCATTGGTTGACTCTTGTATGTGCTCTGACCTGCGATCAAACTCAAAACCTTGGCTCACCCAGACAACACTCTAAAAGGTAAAAGATTTATGCAAACTGAAGGGAAACCAGAGTGTCCAGACAACACTCTACAATTGAACTACCGGGCCAGGGCCCAGATTTTTTTTTCTTTTATTTATTATTATTATTATTATTATTTTTTTTTTTTTTTAAGAGAGAGAGGGCAGAAAGAGGGGCAGAGGAGCAGGAAGCATCAATTTGCAGCAGCTTCTTCTTGTATGTGCCTTGACTGTGCCAGCCCAGGGTTTCAAACCATCGACCTCAGCATTCCAGGTCAGCGCTTTATCCACTGTACCACCACAGGCCAGGTGAAATTTTCTTTTAAAACACATTTACCTTCATTGAAACTCACAAAAAGAAAGGGTTGATTGAAACCAGGAGACAGGGACAAGGGCTTGGGAAGAAGCCTGAGTGTTACCAAATGGACTCAAAATCTGCTGCTTTTAGCACAGTCTCCTTTTGAACAGAGGAAAGGTCGTCTCCATGCCTGCCCCTTTCAAATGGGCACAGAAAAGCTACTGAGAAAAGGGAGGGAGGGAAGGAGAGAGGGGAGCCCCTTAGTGAGTGTAACTGCTAGAGCAAATCCAAACCAAGATTTTGTTAGTTTCTAGAATAGAAAGAAGCCAGGCTCTGGAGCTGCTCAGAGATTAAGACACGGATCTTCCTTGGCAATGGGGGGGGGGTTCTTTGGTACCCTGTTTTTAGACATTGTTCATTCCTTGGCAGGGAGGGACTTAAACAAAAGAATTTTATTTTCTCACAGTTTTCCCTAGGTTCAGGGGTGGGGAACTTGTTCCTTCTTTTTTTTTTTTAATTTTTTTTATGTCTTTATTCATTTTTTAGAGAGGAAAGAGAGAGAGACTGAGAGACAGAGAAGGGAGGAAGAGCAGAAACCATCAACTCCTATATGTGCTCTGACCAGGCAAACCTAGGATTTTGAACCGGCGACCTCAGCATTTCCAGGTCGATGCTTTATCCACTGCGCCACCACAGGCCAGGCTAAACTTGTTCCTTCTAAGGACCATCTCCTTGGTTTGCAGATGGCTGTCTCCTCTGTGCTCTCACATGGTTCTACCTCTTGTGATTACATGTGTTTCCTGTTTCTTGCTCTTCTTCTTCGTTTTCTTTTTTCTTTTTTTTTTTTTTTTTTAAATTTTTATTTATTTATTTATTCATTTTAGGGGGGAGAGAGAGAAAGAGAGATAGAGAGAGAGAGAGAGAGAGAAGGGGGAGGAGCAGGAAGCATCAACTCCCATATGTGCCTTGACCAGGCAAGCCAGGGTTTTGAACCGGCAACCTCAGTGTTTCCAGGTTGACGCTTTATCCACTGCGCCACCACAGGTCAGGCTCGTTTTCTTTTTTCATATCACCTTTGTTTTATTGCTAAGTACTTCAGGTAGATATGGATGGACTACTCCAGCCTTAGCACCAGGTCCCTGGACTATTAATGTTGATTTACATTCAAGGACTCCAACCAGGTCACTAACTGCCCTGTAGAGAGCTGTAGGTCTGAAGGTTCAGACTTTTCCACTGTAACTGGGGTGGGGGGGGGGGGAGGTAAGGGCGGGCATGGAATGTGTATCATGGGCCTGAACTGTGGTGGCACAGTGGATAAAGCATTAACCATTGACCTGGAAACTCTGAGGTCACCGTTTCAAAACCCTGGGCTTGTCTGGTTAAGGCACATATAGGAAGAAACTACTATGAGTTGATGTGCCCTGTTTCTCCCTCCTCTTTCTCTCCATCTCTTTATTTTATTTTATTTTCTTGTAAGACTTTATTCATTTTAGAGAGAGAGGGGTAGAGAGAGAGAGTGCACGGGGCAAGGAGCAGGAAACATGAACTCCCACATGTGCCTTGACCAGGCAAGCCCCAAGTTTTGAATTGGCAACCTCAGCATTCCAGGTTGATGTTTCATCCACTGAACCACGGCAGGTCAGGCTCTCCCGCTCCTTCATTCTGTCTCTTTCCTCTCTCTAAAAATCAGTAAATAAAATCTTTTAAAAAAAATGGTAGACGTTGGCCCTGGCCGGTTGGCTCAGCGGTAGAGCGTCGGCCTGGCGTGCGGGGGACCTAGGTTCGATTCCCGGCCAGGGCACATAGGAGAAGCGCCCATTTGCTTCTCCACCCCTCCCCCCCTCCTTCCTCTCTGTCTCTCTCTTCCCCTCCCGCAGCCCAGCCGAGGCTCCATTGGAGCGGGGATGGCCCGGGCGCTGGGGATGGCTCCTTGGCCTCTGCCCCAGGCGCTAGAGTGCCTTTGGTGACCCCCCCCCCCCGGGAGGGGCAGAGCATCGCCCCCTGGTGGGCAGAGCGTCGCCCCTGGTGGGCGTGCCGGGTGGATCCCGGTCGGGCGCATGCGGGAGTCTGTCTGACTGTCTCTCCCCGTTTCCAGCTTCAGAAAAATACAAAAATGGGAAAGCTTAGGCAGAGGCTGGATCCTGGGGCTCCACCAGCCTGCTGGTTTGGGTGACCCTTCAGCTTCACTTGGTTCCCAGTTCCTCTCTGGTTGTGGCACATAGAGTCCAAATAATAGCCTTTATTTGATCCCAAAAGCTCGTTCTTCTTATAGCGATCAGTCATACTGCATTCATGCCTAATGACCTTGTTTATATCGTAATAACTTCTTTAAAGATCCCATCTTCAAATACAGTTATTTTGAGGTACTGAGAGTTAGAACTTCAACATACGGATTTTGAGGGGGACACAGTTCAGTCCATAACAGTGGATTAGGACCTTGGGAGATTAAGAAAGATTATTTCCACTCACTTTTGGTGTAACAGGTGGGCTAGGCAATTAGGGCGAATGTGGAGAGAGGAATCTCAGTCATCGACTTTAAAAGTTTGCACTTTGGCCTGATCGGTGGTGGTGCAGTGGATAGAGTGTTGACCTGGGACATTAAGGTTTGAGCACCGGTTCACCAGCTTGAATGCAGGGTCGCTGGCTGAGCCCAAAAGTCACTGGCTTGAAGCCCATGGTGCTGGCTTGAGTAAGGGGTAACTGGCTTGGTCAGAGACCCCTGGTCAAGGCATGTATGAGAAGCAATCAGTGAACTACTGAAGTGATGCAACTATGAGTTGATGCTTCTCATCTCTCTCCCTTCCTGTCTTTCTCTCTTTCTCTCTCACACACAAAAAAGAAAAAAAAGTGTGCATCTTGGCCCAGAACTGCCTTTTGGTCTTAGGTTAGGGATAGGGGAAAGTGGACAAGGTCAAAGAAGCCCCCAAAGGCATGGTGTTAGCCTGGGTAAGCAAGAAGCGGCAATTTTGCTGATTCCCCGCAGGTTTTTTGCTTCATAGATAATTCACAGGTAGTCACAGAAATTCTACCAAGTCAGTGCACACCCTTTGATAATAGTCATCTGTCACAGGCAAGTTACCATCCTCTCTGAATTTAGTCTCCAGCTCCATATCTACTTTACAGCTGCGGGAGGGGCTGCTTCTGCCTCAGACAAAGCAATGAAAAATGTTTTCTTAGCCTCCCCTTTGCCTCCCTTTCCCATTGCCCAGACTTGGTAACATTGTTCATTCTTAACAACCCCAGAAAGCTCTATTCACAATTAAATTTTATTCTATCATGTTTCTACCATTCCTTAGAGTAGTTAACACAGGCAGTGACCAGCTCAATGGGGTGGCATTTGGGCCATCACCAGCCATGCACTGCATTCTATGGAAACTGTAACTGTAAACCTTGTCCACGTGCTACTCACTTTTCCACTTTTCTGTTCCTCCTTCTCCCTGCTTCTTTTCTAATTTCCATATTTCTTTTTAACTTCTAGAGTGCTGGCTCTCTCTCCTTCTCCAATTTCTTTACTACATTGAAATAATGTACAATATTTTAAAGGTATTATAAAATAAGTTTAAAAAAATATAGATACCCATGTTTATATTCATTTTTCTCCAGTTGTTAAGGAAAGATTTTTCAAGATTAGGACTATGATAGCACAAAAAACTGTAAGCATATCACAAAGGTATTACTGTTTTTGAATTGAAAAAAATTTAAAGAACCCAACAGTGTTAAAAATAATAAATCTGTGCATATGAGGTCTTTACAATCCATATATTTATTTTAGTACCTAAGATTACAAATATATTAAGGCAAAATATTGGAATAACTGCCTGACCAGGCGGTGGTGCAATGGATAGAGCGTCGGACTGGGATGCAGAGGACCCAGGTTCGAGACCCCGACGTCGCCAGCTTGAGCGTGGGCTCATCTGGTTTGAGCAAAATCCCACCAGCTTGAGCCCAAGATCACTGGCTCCAGCAAGGGGTTACTCGGTCTGCTGAAGGCCCACGGTCAAGGCACATATGAGAAAGCAATCAATGAACAACTAAGGTGTTGCAAGGCGCAATGAAAAACTAATGATTGATGCTTCTCATCTCTCTTTGTTCCTGTCTGTCTGTCCCTGTCTATCCCTCTCTCTGACTCACTCTCTGTCTCTGTAAAAAATAAATAAATAAATAAATAAAAAGTTGGAATAACTAATGAGCTAAGCCTCCATTTCAAGTAGTGAGAAAAGAACAGTTAACTAAATTTTACAAAGTCGAGGGAAAGCACTTCTGAATCCAGTCAAGATGGAGCAACAAGGACAAGACTTACCTTTCTACCTGAAACAATAGAACCAGACCAAACACATGAAACAATGGTTTTCAAAAACAATAGACATCAAGAAATGAGAGACAGTGATCTCCAAGAGACAGAAAACAAGTGATTATTGAAGTCTCCTGAATTCTCCAATTTACCACCTGAAGGGATTGTCCAGGCCACAGTTCAGGAAAGAGAACCCAGGCAAAGTGCAGCAGACCTCTCTAATTGAGGAGGCAGAGCTGGGAGTCAATGGAGACCAGGACAGCTAGTGTCCACAGGGCAGAGATCAGAGAGGAGGTGTACTGAGGACCCTAGAGACCTATAGAAGGTCCTTAAACAGTCAGCAGAGTACCAATCGGTGTACGTGTGTGAAGAAACTGCCCAAGACTGGGTAAAGAACCATTGAAAAAGATTATAGGGAACAATGCCTGGTGTTCACACATGGTGGGTAACAGTGGCTAATCCAATCAGCAAGACTAGAAACACTCATAGCTCACAGGTCATTGCCTAGAAAACTCAGTAGAGAAATAATTAGCCTTAGAATCAACACTTCTTTGGAAATGCCTAACAAATTATAAAAGCAAGACCTGAAAGGGCCAAACTGTTTCCAAGAAAATTATATGCACCCCAGAGATTTATAAGAATATAAAAATCTTCTGCAACCAGTAAGGTAAAATTCACAGTGTCTGGGATCTAACCAAAGATTGCCAGAAAAACCTTTGCAGGGAAATGCAACTCATAACAATGTGACCAATCAATCAAAACTGACTTAGAGGGCCCTGGCCGGTTGGCTCAGTGGTAGAGCGTCGGCCTGGCGTGCAGGAGTCCCGGGTTCGATTCCCAGCCGGGGCACACAGGAGAAGCGCCCATCTGCTTCTCCACCCCTCCCCCTCTCCTTCCTCTCTGTCTCTCTCTTCCCCTCCCACAGCCGAGGCTCCATCGGAGCAAAGAGCAAAGAAAGCCCGGGCACTGAGGATGGCTCTATGGCCTCTGCCTCAGGCGCTAGGATGGCTCTGGATGCAACAGAGCGATGCCCCAGATGGGCAGAGCATCGCCCCCTGGTGGGCGTGCCGGGTGGATCCCGGTCGGGCGCATGCGGGAGTCTGTCTGACTGCCTCCCAGTTTCCAGCTTCGGAAAAATGAAAAAAAAAAAACACTGACTTAGAACTGACACTGATGTTAGAATTAGCAGAGAGGGACATTAACACAATTATCAGTATGACTGCATGCCATTCAAAAAGCTAAGTAGAGACACTGAGAATATAAAAAAGACCCAACTGAAAAGCTACAATGTCCTGGTTGAAAAATACACTGGATTGGATGAACAGCACATCAGACATTGCCAAAGAATATTATGGTCAACTTAAAGGTACAGAAATAAAAAGTACTGAAATGAAACAGAGTAAAAAGAATCAAAAGAAAAGGAAGAAGAAAAGAAGAGGGAGAGGGAGAAGAGGAAGGAAAAGAAAAAGAAAGAGGAGGAAGGGAAGGAGGGAGAGGAGGAGGAAAAGAAAAAGAAGAAGGGGGAGGAGGAGGAGGAGGGGGAGAGGAAGGAGAAGAAGAAGAAAGAAGAGAAAGAGAAAGAAGAAAAAGAAGAAAGCATCAGTGAGCTACGGGACAACTCCATGCAGCCTAATATGTAATTGAAGTCCATGAAGAAGAAGAGAGAGGAGAGTTTCAGAAAAGAAAATTTTGAAGAACTACTGACCAAACTTTTTCCAAATTTGATGAACACTACAAATCCATAGATTCAAGAAGCTTAAAGAAACCCAAGCACAAAAACAGGAAGAAAACTATGCCAAGGCATGTCATAATCAAAATGCTCAAAATGGTACTAAATAGAGAAAATCTTCAAAGCAGTCAAAGAAAAAGACATGTTACACAGGCACAAAGATGATGATGACAGCAGATTTCTCACTGGAAACAATGCAAAGAAGGCAGTGGAGTACCGTCTTTAAAGTACTTAAAGAAATAGAAACTGTAAATAAAAAAAAAATAGGGTGGCACAGTGGATAAAGTGTCGACCTGGAAATGCTGAGGTCGCCGGTTTGAAACCCTGGGCTTGCCTGGTCAAGGCACATATGGGAGTTGATGCTTCCAGCTCCTCCCCCCTTCTCTCTCTCTCTCTCCTCTCTCTCTCTCTCTCCCTCTCTGTCTCTCTCTCTCCCTTTCTCTCTCCTCTCTAAAATGAATTAAAAAAAAATAGAAACTGTCAACTTAGAATTCTATTCCCCTGAAAATATCTTTAAAAAAATAAGGTAAAATACTTTTCCAGACACACAGAAACTGAGAGAATTCATCACCAGCAGACCTGAAGTACAAGAAATGTTCAAGGATGTCCTTCAGGAAATCAAGACCAACACAAAAGAATGAGGAGGAATGGAAATGGTAACTATATGGGTAAACACACACAATTCCTTTTCTTATTATTTAAATGTATTTAAAGTAATTGTGTAAAGAAAAATAATGTATTGTGGAGGGTTATAACAAGTAAAACTAAGCTCAATAACAAAAGAATAAAGGGTCAGCTGAGAGAAACTGAAGCACACGATTGTAAAGTTCTAAAATGCAAAGTGGCATATATCACTTGAAGGCAGATTTCGATAAGTTAAAGATATATACTATAAATCCTAAAGCAATCAATAAATAAAACTGAGTTAAGCTAATAAGACGAAAGAAATAAAGTAGAATCATTAAAAAATATGTAATCAAAATACAGTAGAAAAAGAGAGGAAAGGAAAAGAGGACATAAGAACAGATAGAAAACCAATAGTTAGATGACTTATATTTAAACATACTGCTCACATAAATTAGGGGATATTTCAAAATGAATATGAAGCGATAAAATATCCTTTAATTTTTGTGAGCAGTATATATCAATAATCGCACTAACTGAATGATCTAAGCACCTCAATTAAAACACATATCCATCAGAATAGAATATATAAAAAGACCCAACTACATGCTACCTAAGTGTGTTAAGAAACATATGTGGCCTGGCCTGGTGGCTCAGTGGATAAAGCGTCGACCTGGAACACTGAGGCTGCGGATTCGAAACCCTGGGCTTGCTTAGTCAAGGCACATATGGAAGTTGATGCTTCCTGCTCTTCCCCCCTTCTCTCTCCCTTCTCTATCTTTGTCTCTTTCTTGTCTCTAAAATGAATAAATAAAAATCTTAAAAAAAAAGAATAAACACACGTAAAACATTATACACAATGGGAGTGACCTCAGCAAAATGTCAGACTAGGAAGCTCCAAGTTCTCATTGCCCAACAGAAATAAAAAAGCAGCAGAACCTGACCAGGTAGTGACGCAGTGGATAGAGTGTCGGACTGGGATGACAAGGACCCAGGTTCAAGACCCTGAGGTCACCAGCTTGAGCGTGGACTCATCTGGTTTGAGCAAAAGCTCACCAGCTTGGACCCTAGGTCGCTGGCTCCAGCAAGGGGTTACTCGGTCTGCTGAAGGCCCGCAGTCAAGGCACATATGAGAAAGCAATCAATGAACAACTAAGGTGTCGCAATGCGCAATGAAAAACTAATGATTGATGCTTCTCATCTCTCCATTCCTGTCTGTCTGTCCCTGTCTATCCCTCTCTCTGACTCTGTAAAAAAAAAAAAAAAAAGCAGCAGAACCGAGTAGTTCTGAACAATACTAGTGAGAGGTTTATAGCAATCAAGCAAGTGTTCAATCAAGAAAAAGCTGTATTCAAAGTTGTAGGAACATTTTGTGGCATTCTTACTTGGCCTCACCTCATCTTCTCCCTGGTACCATGACAGTCATGGTCTTGGTGGCAATCAAGATCTCAAATCAGCAGCTGGGTTCCCAGTTCCCTCCGTTGAAAACAAAGGGACCAAAGCAGACCTTATTTACAAATAACTGTGTATGTACACCTTGGTCCACGTTCCTTTCTTCTTGCCATCTCCTGGATTATTCATAAATTTCCTTCCCTTTATTTGTTTGAAATTTATACTTTTTCTAGACTTTAGTTTGAGATCTTGAATTTATCAAACTATATGAGTGCAACTGAAAATCTTTTAAAAGATGCATTGCATTCCTTCGTCTTTTTACCTATAGCCAACTCACCAATTCATTCTTCAGCTATGTCTGTGTTGTTAAACTCATCCATTGACTTCTTAAATTTTATTCTCTCAAATCTTTCACTTATGGTTGGTTATTTTCAACTCGTTTTCAAAGTTTTAGGTTTGTTTACTGTAATCATCTTTATTTCCACGACCAGAGTAAACATATCTCATTTACACTGATGTCTGAGAATTCTAATGTCTCTTTTATTTCTCCTGATTCCTATGCATGTGGTCTTTTCAGGATGTCTTTGGTTAAATCAGGGAAATAACTTGAAATGACTTCACTTGAGGAGGGCTTTGCCCAGGACTAATTATCCATAGGCAGTGAGGTCTTTCTGTCCTTATAGCCCATTTTGAACCAGCTCTTGATGCCAGCTTCCTCATCTGCAAAATGGGGTAATAGTTCTTAAATCACAATCAACTGACGTTTAAATGACAGCTTCTGAGTTGCTGGATCAAGCCAGACTAAACTAGTATTTGTCATTTTTCCTTAAGTCAGTTTGGGCTGAGTTCCCCACAGAAACTACCTTGATTTTTGCCCATGTCAACAGTGCAACTGGGAGGCTTGCAGGTGATAATGCTGGACTGAGTGACCGAGTCAGGTCTGGTACAAAGGCAGCCGGCTGGGGGGGATGGTAAGGTCCTGATTGTAGAAATGGCCCCTCAACCGCCCCTGAGCATTACTCCCTTCCTCAGTGTGAAGGATAACAGGCTTCTGTTCAGATACCATGCATTTGCTCACTCCACTACATTCCACAGCTGTCCTCACAGAATCCGTTTCTGAGATGGGAGCTGGCACCTACAGGAGGACTCAGGTGGGAGATGTTCAGTGCTTACTTGGTATCTTATGCTTATTATGCGACAGCTATTCTGTGGTACATGCTCCAGCTCTCTTGAGATGAGGGATCCTGACTGGTGGGGGAGCTTGGGTCATGGCGGGATGGGGCTAACAGACACGGAACTTGTATCCTGTCAGGTTGGCTGGTTTGGGTGAGGTGCACTACCTCTCCAGCTCTCAGAGGACACTACTAAGTAAACGCCTGTGAGGTGGTCTGGATAGTATCTTTATGCCCAGAAACCACACATCTGCCCACGTAGATGCCTGTCTGTTCCAGGTACACCTTTCCCCATTGGTCATGTCCACAGACATTTCCACCCTGCCCTGGCCAGGTGGCTCAGTTGGTTAGAGGATCATTCAGATACACCAAGGTTGTGGGTTTGATCCCCAGTCAGAGCACATGCAAGAACCAGCCAATGAACCTGTTTAAGTGGAACAGCTGGTGAACACACAGTACAGTGTACAGATGACACGCTGCAGAATTACACTTGAAACCTGATTTTCTTAACCAGTGTCCCCCTAATAAAGCCAATAAAATGGGGAAAAACCCAGAAAAAATAAATCAAGACAGAACATTTCCAGTACTGTAGAAGGCTTTCTCATGACCTGTATTTGAACTTGTCCCCATAGATAACATTTCTATTCCTGACCTTTATGTAATAGAATAAAAAATATATATTTTGCTGTAAAACAAAAAAGGTAGAAAAAGAAATTGAGGTTTCTTTCTCCACCCCCTCCTCTCTAAAAATCAATAAAAATAAAAAAACCATTAAAAAATATAAAATAAAAATTTCCATCCTGGGCTGAGGTCAAGTGGCCGCTACTATAACTGATGAAGTGTGCTTACCCTTACCTCCTGAAAACTGTTCTGTGAGAGTGTTGTGAGGACCGAGCCAGTGTGTGTGAAATGCTGGAGCACAGGGGCATGCACTGGTGTGGGACTTGTGTTGGGTGTGCAAATGGTGCTTCAAAAGCACTCAGAAGAGCATCTGGCGCACAGCTGACAATAAATAAGCACGCAGTGGTACCACACACTTAGCATTTAATAAGGGCACATGACCACAAAGGCATACAGTCAGTAAGTACGTGAACAAGAAAACAAACCCCACACGGCCAAGGGCCACACTGGCACTTTATATATACACAGCGGAAGGTACAGGTCTCAATAAGAAAATACACTCTGTGTTCAGGTGTATCCCACCACCGCCGCCTCAGGTCACCCAGATTGAGGACAGAGGAAAGGGAACAACCATAAATACAGGATCGAAGAGGAGGTTAATGATCTAAGAGGCAAACACAGGCAGGAACACACTGCCGGGAGACACAACCCCTTCTTCCCCAGGAAAAGAGCAATAGGGTGGCACAAGAGAACAGTAACCCCTTCTTCCCAGGAAAAGAGCAATAGGGTGGCACAAGAGAACAGTAACCCCTTCTTCCCAAGAAAAGAGCAATAGGGTGGCACAAGAGAACAGTAACCCCTTCTTCCCAGGAAAAGAGCAATAGGGTGGCACAAGAGAACAGTAACCCCTTCTTCCCCAGGAAAAGGGCAATAGGGTGGCACAAGAGAACAGTAACCCCTTCTTCCCAGGAAAAGAGCAATAGGGTGGCACAAGAGAACAGTAACCCCTTCTTCCCCAGGAAAAGAGCAATAGGGTGGCACAAGAGAACAGTAACCCCTTCTTCCCCAGGAAAAGAGCAATAGGGCGGCACAAGAAAACAGTAGCCACAACTAAGCCTGTGATGCCTGGTACGGGACACCTACCACGGGTAAGAGGTCAGGAGTAGAGAGGGTAAGGAACAGAGTACAGATAACTTTCTTTCTTGTGGCAGGGCCAGGGCTGCTTAGTTTGTATCCATTAACTCAGGTTTGGGTGGGGAATCGCAGGCAGGAGATGCTGGAGGGTCAGAAGGGCCCGGTTGGGGCTTGGGCTGCATGCGACGCGCCACATCCTGGCGTTGATAGAAGAGCACGTAGGCTGCCTTAGACTGCAGGGAAAGGACAGGAGTCAGTGTGGATCAGAGCAGGGGGATGGCTGGGAGAAAGGGAGAAGGGAGGACAAAAGTCTCACCTCAATCTGATTCTCAGTCACAGGTGAGACGCTGTTGTCATCAAAGTAGTACCATTGCCCACTGTCCTTGTTGCAGGCAAATGTTGTGTCTGGAAGAGAAGGGGGGTTGTCCTCACCCACCCTCTGGCCCCTAAGAAATGTCTAGGTTCACTCCCTCACTCCTCCCACCCTGGTAACCTCACCACTGGCTCACAGATCTGTTCACCCCTTGGGATATCCTGACCCCCCCAGGGCACGCCCCCGCCACATACAGTGTCCATCACGCAGGCCCCCATAATGGTTGGACACTGCGATGAGATCATATTTGTACAGCTCTGGGGCTGACTCGTTCTGCGGCTTGATGACAAACTCGGAGAAGTCCAGGTCCCTGTGGGTGGGGGGAGGGTTAATACCAGCATGTCCCTCCCCACTCCCTGCCTCCCCCACCCCCAGTGGGCCTCCCTGGGCTCCAGACCGAATAGGGAACTCCACAAGGGTGTCCAGCTTCTCCCGGGAGAACTTGGTGTAGGAAAAGCGCTTCAGGTGGATGATGAGTGTCTCAGGCAGTGCCCACAGGTCCAGTTTCTTGGTGGCCAGCTGGTGCTGCTTGCAGGAGGGGCAGTACCTACAGACAGAGCCCGAGTCAGTACACACTTTCTGGGCATGCTATGCACCAGATGGCCTTTGCAGGCTATGTCCACTCCAGAGATGCTCTTTTTTTCTAGCCTGTTGTTCCTCTCACTTGCTTCACATGTCACTCATCAAGGGCTCTTCAACTGCCTTCTCTATATGATTTGTACTAGTGCGTTTCTGTTTGGTTTCTGATCCATGAGACGGTGCTCATCTTGTTGCAAAGCCTGCCTCTGGCCCTCTTGTTCTCTCTCTTCCTATTCCACTCACTCGCCAGGTACTCACTGACTGCACTGCTAAATCCTTCGGCACTACTCAGTATTTCTGTTCCCTTTCTGCTCTATGGAGATGTGGAGACCGGCTGTTTTTTGAGACTGGCTTCATCTTTTCGGCTCTCCCTTTTGTTTTGTTTATTCTGCAAGGGATCTACTGAGCACCTACTGCATACCCCACACTATTACATTCAGTTGGAAGAGACACACAGTGAACTTAAGTCTTCACCCTCAAGGGGGTTTACTCTAACAGAGAAGACAAATAATGACACAAGGGGATCTAGGATGTGACATCAAGTGGTGTTCCTGAGCTAGAAAGAGTAACGCTCAGCCAGGAAGAAAAGAACACTGGGAGACTGGGAGATAATGGATGGAGGGGACATGGCAGTAAGCGAACTCTCTGATAAGGTGACATTTGATTGAAAACCTGAGCAAACTGAAGGAGTCCTGTCTAGACCAGAGGAAGAGCACTCCTGGGAGAAAAAACAGCCCAGGCAAAGGCTCTGAGGTGGGAACATGGCTGGGTGTTGGTGGCCGGAGTGACGGGAAGGGGAAAAGCAGGCATATTTAGGGGTAGCAGGGACTTGGGCAGGTGGTCCCACCCAACTAGAGCCCCAGAGGTCCCGGTCCCTCACCAGGGGTTTTCCTTCTCCAGGGTCTCCACAGTGGTGAAGAGCTCAATGCACTCCTGCAGCTTCACGGGAGCCTTCTTCAGCACATACCTAACGCACTCGTGCTTGACGTAGCCCTAGGGGGAGGGAAAGGGGCGCCACCGGCGTGGGCAGATAAAAGGGAGTGGGGTGGAAGACACACATGGCAGAGTATGGTTAAGAGCAGGACTCTGACGCCCTGGGAACTCTGTGGTCACAGCTTGGAGGACTGGGGGGGGGGGTATGGGTGAAGTAGTTGAGGGGACACAGCTGCAACTGCTCCCCCACCCCACATCCCTGGTACCACGTTTACCTCAGCCTCCACCTCATCATAGTAACGCTTTTTCATCTCTGGCTCCCAGTCGAGGGCAATATATGGCTGGGCTGGGGGTGAGGGAGATGGTCATAGGCCCTGCTTTCAAAAAGCGTCCCCCCCCCCAACCCTGACTCACAACTAAAGGAGATACCTTGAGTATCCTCGTTCAAGTTTGAGCGGTCACTGGTCCCGTTGGAGTTCACTGTCTGCAGGGTGAACAGGTGCTTGCGCCGTGCCCTCTGGGGCCAGTTAGATGGTCCAGCAGAGTTGTCCGCAGAGGCCCGGCTCCTGCCAGCGACTCCAGAGCTTGGCCCAGCCTGCTCTGGTCCAGGATCTTGGGCGCTGCCTGCAGCTCCATTTCCAGACTTGGGGATGCTGTTCTTACCCTCTGTATCTGCTAGGGCAGAGGAGAATGCCAGAGATGGGTCTATGTAACCTCCAGGGGATAAATGGCAATTTCCACGCAGCTGGACCCTGTGGGGGGTCAGTTACCCTGAACTCCCATCCCCAACCTTCCTTCCAGCCACTGGACCACTTGTACAGACTCTCATCCTTATCTATTCTTCCGCCTTCTTCTTCCTTACCTTTCTCATCACCATCATCCTCGTCATCTGAGCTGGGTTTGGTCACATAGCGTCTATGGAAAGAATAGTGGAGAGTCTCAGGAGGGGCAAAGGGCAGGGAGAGCAGAGCCCAGGCTCTACTCGCTTGTGATGGAAAGCCACTGTTAAGCCACTACACCAACACTTGTTCACGAGGAGCCTGGAAGGTCTCAGGAACTAACACTGAAGCACATGAAGAGTGGCCTGACAATGCAGGCCGTGTGCCAGAGATAAGGAATGTGGATCTTTAGGAGGATAAGCCACTGGCACACAGACAATCTGCTGTAAACTTCATCATGGAAGGCCTCCAAGGAGTGGATTTGTAAGTGGAACGTGGGGGAGGGGTTAAACCAGACAGCAAGTACCGTGTTATGCCGAGCTCAGTAAGGACTCTGGATTTTAAACCCAACGAAAATCTATTGGTAGAAACAGAAATAATCAAGCCTCTTTCAGGAGGAGACAATAAATATAATATGAAGTTGTCTGACCCTCGCTGGCTGGCTCAGCAGTAGTGTCGCCCAGCGTGTGGATGTCCTGGATTTGATTCCTTGTCAGGGCACACAGGAGAAGCAACCACCTGCTTCTTTACCCCTCTCCCTTCTCTCTCTCTTTTCCTCCAAAAGCCATGGCTCGGTTAGAGCAAGTTGGCCCCAGGCACTGAGTATGGCTCCATGGCCTCACCTCAGGTGCTAAATTAGCTTGGTTGCCAAGCAACAGAGCAACAGCCCCAGATGGGCAGAGTATCGCCCCACAGGGAGCTTGCCGGGTAGACCCCGGTCAGGCACATGCAAGAGTCTCTCTGTTTCCCCATTTCTCACTAAAAAAATTTTTTTTAAAAAGATAAAATTGTATTTTACCTTTTTGTTCAACTCTTGAGTCCCTGGCACCTAAGAGAGACGGTGGCAAAGCTAAAGGAAGAAAACCTCTATGTTCCTCTCTGGCCATATGAAGTTTGAGCCGCTTTGCGGTCATGGAAGAGAGGTGGTAGCCAAGCAGCTAGACACCCAGGTTTGAGTTCAGATGCTACCCCATCCCCTAAAGGATAGACTCACGAGAGGCGGTACAGCAGGATGTGATACAGGGCATCCCAGGAGAGCCGGTCTCGGGGCACTGACACCAGCAGTGGGTGTCCAAAGAGCATCAGGCCATAGTAGGAGTTGTTGTAGTCCCGGGCAGGAGTACGCTCCCGCAGGTAGATAGGGAGCACCACATCCTCCTTAGTGTTCTCAGTGATAGAAGACCTTCCAGACACCTCATATCTGCAGGGGTGGACATCCAGTCATGCCCGATCAGAATACCCAAGACTCTTGCACTCTGACCCAGCTGCTCCACACACTCACCCATCACAATCTGAATGTATTTTTAAAAGGGTCTGAAGAATCACCCAGTATTTTGTGCTTTGCAAACTGTTAGATAATTCAAATGGCCTGTTGTTTATGTGATGTTTAATCTTACAATGTACTCTGATGTTATCAAACTGCTGAGGAAGTGAACAAAAACTTTTAAAGAGAAAGACATTTAAAACCTCTTTCTTGCCCTGGCCAGGTAGCTTGGTTGGTTAGTGCATCATCCTGATAGGTGCCACGGCTATAGGTTTGATCCATGGTAAGGGCACACACAAAAATCAACCAGTGAATGCACAAATAAGTGGAGCAACAAACTGATGTTGCTCTCCCTTCATCTTTCTCTAAAAATTAATAAATAAGTTAAAAACCATTTTCTTTTTGGAAAACACTGCTTAGTTTACAAAGAACTTTTACACTCATGAAGTACTTTCTATTTTAGTTACCTCCCCAATTTTTTTTTTACCCCAAAGATTTTAATGTTGTTTTCAATGCTCTCATGTTCAGAAAGTATGTTAGTGTTCCCTATTTCAAAACCTGCTTTGGTGTTTGAGGACTGCAATATGAGAAAGGCGTGTAGGTCAGTGTTTGGTACAAAGGAGGTGCTCAGTAAATGCCGAGTAAAATAAAGAAGAAACAAGAGCCGCCCCTCACATCACAAGGAAGAGGATGCCCCGTATTAGGATCTCTCACCGCAACCCACTGCTGGCTCTAAAGGCACACGGCTGAAGCCCTGCCCAGGGCAGGTGCCCTGTCAATCAGACTAGGAGGTGAGAGGGAAAGTGGTGAAAGGGTGTTCCTGAGGAACTCTAATCCCCCCGGTCCCCTCACTCACATAAAGATATCATCTCGATCCAAGATGGTACTCAGAGACTCCTCCAGCTGGTAGATCTTATAGAAGCGATGACTGAAGACATCAGCCACCATCATCTGTAAACAGGATGCCAAGAGGGGGCTGGTCAGTCTATAGCGTCCCCACAGGCCCTCCAGCTGCCCTGCCCCTGGATCCCACCCTCCCTCCATCCACAGAGCCTCACCCTTTCTGGAGAGATACCAGTGTGTTTGGCCAGGGCCACACACAAATCTGAAATCTTGCCTTTCTTGGGGACCACGAGCCGGTGCTAAGGGAGAAATAGTGTCCACAAAAGAGCAGAAGGGCATGCAATGAGTTAGTGCAAGAACCTTGAGGCATGGCAGATTAACCAAAACAGCTCTGACTACACATCCTTCGTTATGTCCCCACGACCCCATTCCCCCATACCTGCTCTGGCTTGCGGCGGGGGTCCATAGAGACAAAGAAGACCTCCATGACCCTCTTGTGGTTGACAGGCAGTGGGACACTGAGGTAGCAGAACGGGTCGAAGGTCACCGACACATTGCCACAATCAGGGCACACCAATGTGGACTTGAATAATCCATGGAAAGTGTCCACAATCACAGAGTCGTTCCGCCGTTTGTGGTTCTGCCAGGCCTCCTGAGCGACCTCCTGTTGACAGTGTTCATGGTGGGTGGGGGGGCTCACTGGGGGGAGGGGGAACCATGGTTTGGGGCAGATGCGCGTGGGGTGAAAGTTAAGGGTAGGGCCACTGTCAAGTTCAGAGGTAGGTTTATAGCCAGGGCTGTCTGGGCACTGCATTGTCAGGGCTGGGGTTTATTCTGGGCAGCAGGCTGGGTGGGGGTTAACTCTGGTTGGCTGTACGGGTAGCTGTGGTGTTGGACCCAAGGTTAGGACTGAGGGTCAAGTTGAGGTTGGGGATGGGGTAGGGTGTGGGATATCCTAGGGAAACCAGTGGATCCCTGAGGGAGAGGACCTGGTGGCTTTAGTGGGGCTCTCAGTATGGGGGTCTTTCTGAGGCACCTACATGATCAGGCCGCCCAGCAGCATCACACAGCTCCACATATTCCTTCTTCTTGACACGATTGAGGTCCTCATGCAGCCCATCCAGGAGGAATGATAGCAGCTCCTGGGAATCATGCTGCTGGTAGCCCAGAAACTGGGATGCAAAGTGGCCAACCTTGGTCTAAGAAGATGGGCAGGGCCAACAGAGCAAGAGAGAGTTAGGAGAGGCAAGTGGAGTGTTGGGGGTGGGGTGGTATAGGGGAGCCCAGGGTCGAGTCACACCTTGAACACATTGGGCACGATGGAGCGGTGGTGGCCAGACCAGGCCTGCTTCACCAGGTCCGCATAGGCCTCTGCGATCTCACCCTTCATGCCCAGCGGGTTGCAGAAGTTAAGCTCCTCCAGATAGCGGTTTTTGAGGAAGTACTCAGTGAGCTGTGGCACGTTACTGAGACACTGCAGGGGCAAGGCCAGGGGAATGAGGGAGAGGAGAGGAGAGCAAGGTGAAGACCAAGAAAAGGAAGTGAGGAGGAAGGGGGAAGAAAGAGTGAAGGGTCGGGGGGAAAGAAAGGGTGCAGGAGTAGGAAGAGAAGATGGCAGTATTACAAGAGAAAGAAGAATGTAGTGACAAGAGGAAGAAGAAAAGGAAAAACAGGGGGCCAATGGAAGAGAAGTAATTGATGTTTGAGGAAGGGATGTGAACACATGAAGTCAGACTTGTGACCCTTACCCTGAAGAACTGCTAGCTCTGTCCTCAATGCCCACTACTTGAAGTCTACCCCTGTGCCAGACGTAGCCCTAATGTCCCACCTGCAGGGCCGAGTTCATGAAGCATGTGTTCCCCAGGTTGGTGAGACCACAGATGCCTGGCTGGCCCCGGAAGTTCTCACCCTCCTTCGATGTGCCGCTCCTAGGGTGGATAAGAAACTATAAGCTGAGGGCCTACTACATGCAGGGAACCTATGCTCACAGGCTCCATTGTACTGCCTACTGTGGGACCACACCCTGGACCAGACACCCCAAGGGCTTACACATTGCGTGGCTGTTTGCTGGGCCAAGTGCCATCCTTGCTTCGGGTCTCCATGACGACCAACTGGTTGGAGGAAGAGAAAGAAAAACGGGAAAGGCATTCATGGAGGGCCTATGGACATCTAGCCGTCACCTCCTACCATCTGAGCCCTGTGAGGGAGCAGAAAAGACCTCCTGGCTCTCACCTGCCCAGACTTGAGAGCAGCGTCAAGCACTGTCACACGTGTGTTGCAGAATCTCTCAAAGGTGCCTTCTGCGTTCCTGACCCAAAGACGTGCCTCTTCCTGGGGGCTCACCAGAAACTGCTCTCGAGCGGTGCGTAAAACTGTGGCTGTGAAAAGAGAAGGAACACATTTAAGGTTGTTCTGGGACCCCGAATAATCAACCCATCTTGGCACCAGACCTTGCATCACCCCCACAGACCTTGTACACGTGGTCAATACATTCTGTCCCTAATCAATCTCCCAATGGTCAAACCACACTCAGGACTTGAGACCCCCAGGAAATACCCTCTGCCATACCAGCTATGCCACCTGAATGCAGCTCACATACCCTCGGGACCTCTCAGGGCCTCTGCTCTACCTGACCAAGCCCTTCTCAGTCTGCCACAGCCAAACCACATGCACTCTTAGGTACCAAGCTAGGATCCATCGCTGGGAACTCCAACTTTCTGTGACCCTTAGACTCACCAATAGAATCGGTTTGGCTGAATTGAGCAGTGTGGGGTGTTTCCATATCACTGTGCTGGACAAGCAGCAGTTCTACTGGGTACACCTCGACCTTACAGACGCCACGCAGATCCACGACCTGGCAGGATGGAAGAGTATACACACAAATGTACCCACACAGCACACACACACACAGACACAGCACCATGACCTCTGAGATCAGAGGAGCAGAGGCACAGGGGAACACACTCAGGGGACACACCAACATACCTACCTGTACAAAGACGTAAGAGGGGAGAGAGGCATGCAGGCACAGATGCAGCTACACAACACACGTGGTAATACATGTACACACACGGGTCTGTACCCATCCTGGGTCTATTAGGCCTTCCCCCTACCCCACTCCACACAGAATCTACCTCCCAGCACCCTCTCCATGCACTGTACCTTGCGTTCAATGGGCGGCTGGCCATGCTTTAAACCGTACCAGCTGACCAGGTAATGCCAAGCAGTCACTGGGAGCAGCACATAGTCCTCACCTTCCTTCAGTCCCTTCTTGAGGTGCCAGTTTACCTCGTCTGTGGGGAGCAGGGAGAGGTGGCAGGGGAAGAACAGGGGGAGGAAAGTGATGAGTCATCTGGTCATCTCACCAATGACGTAACACAGGGAAGGGGCTATGATCATTTATAGTGATACAAGGGAAAAGAATCCCAGGGCTAGGCTGATGTGCGGAGGCAGAGGCCAAGTACCTTCAAAGAGCTTAGTATTACTGACACAGCCAGGGAAGGTGCTAGAATCCTTGTCTCCTCCCCGCACATACACTTCCCACTGTTTGTACCAGTGCTGCTCCACAAGGAACCTAGACCAGAGAGATAACAGGGGTGTCACATGGTGATGCGGGGGTTAGTTTTTACCACCTCCCAAGGGTATTAGACTAAAAGTATCAACACCTTATAAGTTAAGATGACAAGTTTCATGTATCCCTAAAACTGATAAAATGTTGTCAATTATATCTCAATTTTTAAAATTCCTCCCAGAATTTAAAACAAAAACACAAATTTCAGCATCACATAAAAATGAATTAGAATCAAAAGTTATTTGGTGAAACTCAGATTTGGATAGATTATCTAACTTCTTAGGATTTGAGAGCAGATATGTTCAATAAAGGGGGGGACCCACAATCAGTGCTGAAAAACATGAGGTTATATTATAGAAAAAACAAAAGTTCCCTTGTATTAGATTATGGTATAACAGTTAAATTAGGCTCAAAATATGTTCTTTGCAGCTGCTTTTAGGCTTTAGCCACTTGTTAAGTGTGCAGTATTTGTAATAAGACATAAATGGGGGCAAAAATCTTCAGCTACAGAATAGTAAATTCTTAAAATCTGCTCAGAAACAAAAAAAAAAATTTCAAATGCTAAAAGGATGAAAGATTTTCCTTCAAAGACTGCATACTGCCATTTACCATCATTTTCATATTTAGAATTTATTTTGGTTTTATAGTAAAATTCTGATATTATAGTGACTAGCTCAATTATTTAAAAATTGTGGTATACTCTAGTTTCTCTTCAGATCGTATAAATCTTTTCATTAAAAAAAAAACACCAAAAAACTGTGGTTGCCTGACCAGGCGGGTTGTGCACATATGAGAAGCAATCAATGAACAACTAAAGTGTCACAACTATAAGTTGATGCTTCTCATCTCTCTCCCTTAAAAAAAAAATATTGTGGTAAAAAACAACTAATACGAAAGTCACCATCTGAACTATTTTTAAATACACAGTCCCATCAGCTCTCTTTTAAAGGAGAAATTTTTACACGCAATACAAGTTTAAACAGGATTGATGAAATATTCCTTTGTAAAATGTCCTGAGACATTCTCAAGTCCTGAAAATACCTGAAATATATTAAGTGCAAAATAAATGTTAACGGTTACCGTTCAATCCCAGGGCTTCAACATAAAAAGCTCATAGCAATAGACACACAATCCCTGCTACCCCACCCAACCTGCTCAGCTACGGAATTTGACATATAAATGGCTATTCCAAATATTTATAGCTTTAAATATTTTTTAAAAAACACAAAAGTGATGAAAAATATATATTGTACTGGTTAGTTTTCTAGCAATTTAACCCTATAAAAGGGATTCTTTAAAATGGCCACTTTCCTTTGCTTATAGTTTATAAAAGGATTGGGGGGGTGTGTGTGGAGGAATAGAAAAACCTTGGAATAGTCACAGGTTGTCACCAGAATAGACAAATATTTCTGGTTTTTTGTTTTTGATTTTTTGGCCTCACCGATCTCCACAGACCCTGCACTTCATTTATGCCAAAGACACACACCTTCTCCCACCCGAGGGCTCCTGCCACAAATCTCTCATGGCTCATCTAAAAGACCCCCTCACTTACCCTTCATCCCCTCCCCATCGTGGTTTCCACGCCTGTATTAACAGTCAACGAGGTTAATTTATTCAGTTAAGCTTATTTATTGTTCATGGGACTTTCAATGCAAAAGGAAGCATTGCTCAACATTTTTTAAAAAAGCAGATTTTCAAGGAGAATTAACATTAAAATCACTCTTTATAGCACTAAGCAAAACCACCAGACTTGGGTACAACCTCAATCTCTAAAGGCTTTATCGAGACTGAAGTTTCACACAAATTACTACCACGTTTATTTAATTCAAAGACACTTACAAATTTTTATAATTTTCTGTAATCGAGATGTCTCACAATCTGTCAGCCCAGGTGGCTGTCACACAGAGTTGTCATTGTTTGAAAAGCATTTGCGTTGTTATACTTACTTCTAGGTATTATTTTTTGGGGATGCGACCATAAATGATATTTTATATTTTAATTTTCTAATTTCTTATTGCTAGTATATAGAAATACAACTAATCTTGCTGAAGTCACTGTTTATTTGTGCTTCTTCAAATTTGTTAAAATGCTATGAAATACGTATGTATAGAAATATGTTACCAAACAATATTCTCTGTCCTCCAGTTTTCTCTAGTATCTAGAGAAAAGAATATTGGTTATTTTGGTCAAGATAATTTACATAATGGGTTAATTATATTAGATACAATAATTAAAGAGAAATAGATAAATGGATATAAATTAAGATATATGATTAACTTGTTCAGATGGCAAATGTAATACTACATTGTTCTGAGTTTAGTTATATTATCTATATAGCCTAAATACATATATAAAGGCATACAAAAAAACCCTTTACTGTAAATTGTTACAGGAATCTACCAAAAGAGGACAATTAGAATTTAGGCCTTTTTCTATAAAATGGTCACATTAATTTATGCTCAGATTAGAAGTTCTTTTCTTGTTACCAAATTATCATTAACCCTTGATGCTTTCTGCCATCCTCTCAAGTCATTCTAAAAAATATCTTAACACATTTTTAAGAGATTCCTTGTTTAAAAAAAAAAACTCCTAAAAAATCTTTGCTGTTTACCATTGTTTTTACAAAGTTGACTATAATATTTTGTCTTCACTTCTACTTATTATATCTTGTCTTTTCTAACAACTATTCTTGATTTGTTCTTCCCAAATTCAGAATAACACTGTTAAAATGGTATTTTATGCCTAAACAATGTCTCGGAGATAAAGATTTGCTCCTTTATAAAAGGTATGATAATAGGCACAATTAGGTTTATCTAAAAATCCTCCAAATTTTACTTAATTTAATAAAAACTCCTTTTTTAAAGCTTAATATTTTTAAAAATGACAAAACGCAGTTTATCTTCCTAGTTTAATTATACTTACATATATAATTGCATATGCTAATATAAATATCTTTCAATAACTACATACTTTCCAAGCTAAAAGCATACTCATGTTCAAGCAACGAAGACTGGTATAGTGGCTGTCTAGCAAACGATATCCCCCTCAAGGATTCCAGATTCACAAACCCTTTTCCCTTTTGGTTCATGAAAAGTCTGAACAAGCACCAGGGCTACTAACTTAATTACAAAAGATTTAGATCTAGTTATCAAGGCATATCCTACCCATGTAAGAGATATAGCAGCAACTACCAACCAAACGTTAAAATTTTAGTTGATTTATAGTTTTAGGGTCTTCATTAAATTAATGGTTCCCCTATGCTGTGCAGCTTTCTCCATTGATAGAATAATCAACATTTCTACGCTAATCTTAATCTTCACTGAACACTGTTGCTTTCCCTTAATATCAGTATCTGTTCTATATAACACTGAATCTGGCCATCCTCTTCCTTTACCTGAACAAAGAACCCCATGCTTGCTTACCTGTTAGGAAACTACCCACTACCCTGGCACAGACCTATTGATTCCCTCCTTTTCCTGATTAAATTACATTTGTTGATGGTTCATCCTCAAAAAAGAAAAACTAAAATTTGCCAAGGAAGCTATACTATCACAGATCTGAATTTACTCTTAAATATAAGCTTCTCTTAGAAATTACATCAGTTCAGATGGCTAAATTAATTCATTGCCCTTAACCGTATCTGCCAGCTGACAAAAGACAGAAGATACAAATATTAACAGTAATATGGGTTTTATGATTTGGGAGATAGTTCATGACTTTGAGATGCTTTATAAACACATTTCCTGACCACTGCAGCAAACCCCTAGAAAATGGACGGTAAATGTATGAATCTTGAGATGCTTTGCTCTTACCTAAAGAGGTAAGAAGAAAAAAATAGTTAAGAAAAAACACTTCATGATATTAACCACAATAGCAGATATAAATTAACTGGCTTCAATAGTGAACCAACATTTGTGGGTAGTTTTTTATTGACAGAACATAATTTTTTAATTCACATAACATGTAATTAACCACTTAAAAGCGAACAATACAATGCATTTTTTACATTCAGTGTTGTGCGACCATCTCTATCTTATTCCAAAATATTTTCAACACCCTCCGAAAGGAAACCCTGAACACCTCCAAAGAGCTATAAAAACGTTCTAGTTACTGTTTATGCTCTGGATGGATGGAGGCTTTTCCTTGCTATAAAAGCGTAACGTTTTTTTGCGTAACTATAGCGTAACGGTTTTTTGTTTTTTAAAATGCTCGGTTTCGTACTCTCGATTTAAGGAATCTCGACTTGGTTTTTCCAGTAATAGGAATGTATATTTCACCGAGTATCATGATGGAAAAACTGTATAAGACTAGCAAACCTCCCTGTAAAGGCCATCAGGTGAGAGCCCGCTTGCGGCGTTCAAAAAACAACAGCACGAGTCCAATATGGCGGGATGGAGAAAGTGAGGGGGAGGGGAATCAAGAGGAGAGCGAGCTGAGAAGAAATCAAAGCTCGGCGGGACCACTCTCCAACCATAAAGCCTCGCAAGTCATTCTAAGAATTTTAGCTTTACACTGCATGAGATGGGAAGCTGTTATAAAACATCCCGATATGGATGGACATAAATGATGCTTTTAAAAGAATTACTGCGTACAGAAACAGAAAAATAGTACCTTAGCAGTGAAGAAACCACAGTGACCAATGACGTCACCAATAACGGCACGTGGATACCACATACTACCTGAGCCGAGGCACACGGTGTGCATCCAATATTTCACAAATATCCTCCATAAAATGAAAGCTAAGACCACAAATACTACTTATGAATGCATACACTGGTGAAAAGACATTATCTGATTTAAAAATTCGGGATAACAGTTCCCCGTGGCGCAGGGAGGGGGGATTTTCATCTGATAGGAGCACAGGAAGGATTTCTTAAGGTATCAGTCTGAATTTTAACCTGCGTGTCGAATTCACAAATTTCTTTTATTGTTCTTCAAGTTTTTTTACTTTGAAATACTCAGAATAATTGCAAAAAGAACACAAAGATTTACCGTATGCCCTTCATGCAGATATCTCAAATTGAACATTTTACCCATTTGCTCGATCATTGTTTAAGTACGTTTTTATCTATCCTATTTTTTCCAACTGAGAGTAAGATGGTTTCTTTACCCCTAAATATTTACGTATGTACTTTCACTATGATCTTCTCTTTCATAACCATAATGCAGTTAGAGCAAGAAATTAGCACTATTAATATCTAATCTACACTCCAAGTCAAATTTCACCCATTTTCCCATTCACATCTTTTACAGTAAAAGAGAGAAAATTTATTTTATGAGGGGAAAAAGCCTGATTTAATTTTATTTGTTCTGCTCCAGGATCCAAATCCAGGGTCAAACGTTGCATTTAGTTATCATGACTCGCTAAACCCCCCATTAATTTCTTCTACCTGGAACAGTTAATCTTTTGTCTTTCCGCCCTAGAAATTTTTGAATACCATGGGCCATTTATTTTTTATAAAATAAACGTTTTGTGTAATTTCTTTAGAGCTTACGTATTTCACAATTTAAAAAACAAGATGCAGCTCGGCGAGAAAGAAAACAAACCCAGAAACAGTGCATTGCAAGCATTGGTTAGCAATGAAATCAGTAAAACAAGCCGATTTATGAAGATACCCATTGACATTTTTAAAAATAGCTTTTTTCCTGATATCAAGAACAATACAGAATACAGAAAATAAAAGAAACATCGAAGACCCTTCCCGTGCCAATCACCTGCACTTTCTCCAGTCCTGGGAAGGTCTCCGCCAGAGGCAAAAACCTCGCCGCGTCACAAACTTTGCACATTCTAAGACGCCATTTTCCGTCTCACCGGCATCACCTCCTCGTGCAGCAGTTTTTCCTCGGGCTCAGAGCACGCCCCTTTCTACCTCACGAGCCTAATTCCCAGGCGCGGGCTCCTTATCCCCGCCCACAGCCCTTGGGCTTGCATTTCGCTACTGCGCCTCACCTCCTCCTCAGGCGTCGCGGAGCAACCACAACAGCCACTAACACGTCGTGTAGCACAAAGCCACACCCCCACCTCCCATTGCGAAGATGGACTCCTTTCCAGAGCCTTAGTGCTACCACGCAGGCCCGGGCCCCCCTCACGACCGTTTCTTCTCAGACCCCGCTCCCAGTCTCCATAACAAACCGCGTCTAGTTCTCAGACACCGGGCTCCACCACACAGACCGACTCTTTCCCAGACCGGTCGATTCTCTCACAAGCACTTCCCCGCCCCCACCATTCTCCACTGCAGATCTACAGACCTCGGCGCCACGTCGCCCACCATCGCCAGCACCCCCCACCGTCCCCTCTGCCGAGGCTCCGTTCTCAGCCCTGCCTCACCAGCTTTCGCCGGCTCGCAATGGACGTTTTCGCCCATCCTCGCCATTCTCAATCTGGCGACGCTGGCTCTCGAGGGCCGGCATAGCTTCCCGCTGTGGCTCTCCGTCCTTCGCCTCAGCCAGCGGATTCCCTGCGACCGCCGCCATCGCTGCTCGCCTGCTTCTGCAGCCCCCGCACTGGGAGCGAGGAAGAGGCCCCTTATATATACCACTTCCGGATGCTGGGGCCGGAAACGGAAAAGGACCCCCAAACAGCGGAGGTTCTAGCACCATCTTGGAAATGGACCCCGTGGTGGGATGCGTCAAAGGCTAGGCGGCACTGGACCGTAGGCTGTGATCTCTGCGACCAATAAGCATGGCAAAACCTCCAGTTGGGAGCTAAGAAAGACAAAGGTGTCTCGTGGGATTCTAACGCCATGTTGAGTCCCAGCAAGCGGTTGTTTGGGAGATGGAGGCAGAGGATTCTGAGGTGGACGGAGACACACTGGGGAGTGCTCAAGGACACACAAAAGGTCCGGATCATTTCGGTCCTTGCTCCGCTGGGGACCGCGGGCCCCTACCGTGGGAGCAGCGTTTTTTTATTAGCATGATCAGAATACCCTTCCTTCAGTGCACTACCCTTTTCGTCCCTCAAAACCCAATGAAAACAGGTCACCATCCCCAGAGCCACTCAGGCCTGCGGGCACTTCCCTGCCTCAACTAGATTTATTCTCTAGACAAATATGTTGAAGGCAAGTCAGCCCCAGGCCCTGTGTATTCGTCGAAGTTACAGCAATGATAACTAGTAGTAGCCCAGCTTTATTGCAGATAAATAAGTAGCCTTAGGCAGTAGATAACATCACTGTCACTCATTAGGGGGGGGGCACGGAGGCAGCTGAGAACCAGAAATGTTATTTCACTTGGCCCAGCCAGTAGTAAGTGGCTGAGCTGCGGTTCAAACTCCGGAATTTCAAATTCCAGAGCTGTGACCTTAAACACTAGGCTAGATTCTCAAATTGTGGCCCCAGGCTTTCCAATGTTTGGTACATCCTCTCCGGGTTCACGAAGTCAAAACTGTTTCCACTGTCACTCTTTTATATGTGCGGAGGAATTTTCCTGAGGCTACAGGATGTAAGCAAAAACAAAAAAAACCCTCAACTTTTTGGATGTCAACTTTTAATTACATAAAAGGATCCTGAGACCAAAAGTTTAAGAACCTAGGCACTTGGCATTTCTGTTGTGGGAAGCATTGCAGGATGTTTCACTGCATCTTTTTTTTTTTCACTGCATCTCTTGTCTGCCACTATAAACCATTAGGACTCCCCAGACACTTAAGTGTCTCCAGCCACTGCCAAATGGCCCCTGAGGGTGGGGGTGGGGCAGCAGCTTTATCTCCAGTTCAGAACCACTGCACTACTAGGCTATGCCATTCTTTACTATTAGGGATCTTAGCCCTACCTGTTGGTGGTTATTTACTTTTCAATTACAGCTGACATTCAGTATTTCAGGTGTATGCTGGTCTCTCTGGCTTCCTACATCTACCTGTTGACTGGCTATCTCCACTTGATGATGCCACAAACTCCCCAAGACAGGCTCATGATTCTGGGTGTTTCAGTGACTTCCTTCACTTCACACCCATTCCCACAGGCAGTGACACCCCTTGCCATCCCACACCTTTAAGTCCATGCACACAGGTGCCTGGGCCTGGAGTGTCCAGAACACCCTTTCCCTGCACAATTTCAACCCCCACCCCAATACACACAACCTCATAACTCACCTGTGTTCAGGTAACCTTTGCAGGGCAGGAATTGTCTTTATTACTGTGATTTTAGCCCCCAGCTCAGACCTGGGTAGCCTGTCCTTACAATTCAAGCCTCCCCCTCCAGACCTGAAGTGGGTTTCTCCACCTTCCAGAGACCAACCTCTGCCCACACCAATGACTCTACCACTTCCCAGATGAGTTGTGTGAATGCTAGCCCTTTTAAATCTGGCCTCGCAATCCTGTCCATCTTTGCAAGGTCATCTTCATAGCCTCCCTCGCTGCCAGAGGATGGCACAGAAAGTCTGCAGAGTACCTTGTGGAAACTACAGATGTTACAAGGAAACAGGCAGGGAGGGAGGGTGCCACTTTCCACGCTTCCCTCCCCCCTTTTGGGGACATGGCAGCCATTGTGGAACCATAGGTTTCAAGCGGAGAGATATCACTCAAGTGCTTTAGAGGGACATAGTGATTAGAAGCCCTTGGGCCCCTGCTGCTGGACTTCAGTAACCAGCCACTTATTTAGGCTATTACCTGCAGTATTTGCCTGGCCCTGTCCACCCCACCTATTCTGCCTGGAAGTGTACTCTTGGCTTTACCTAAAATGGTGGGACAGGGGTTATAAGTCTTAACTATGCTCATACCTGAGGCCAAGTCCCAGGATGTGCCATTCCATCTGTGCCTCTCACAAACCATTGCATCCTTCCCAGGATCATTTCACTCATGTCTCACCATGGTTTACATTACCTTCCTGGACCAGTAATACAAACTTTTAGTTCTGATGGCCCCACTCCCAATTTTTTATTTTTTACAGAGACAGAGTCAGAGAAAGGGATGACAGGGACAGACAGGAACGGAGAGATGAGAAGCATCAATCATTTAGTTTTTCGTTGCACGTTGCGACACCTTAGTTGTTCATAGATTGCTTTCTCATATGTGCCTTGACCGGGGGCTTTCAGCAGACTGAATAACTCCTTGCTGGAGCCAGTGACCTTGGGTCCAAGCTGGTGACCTCGGGGTCTCGAACCTGGGTCCTTCTGCACCCCAGTCTGACGCTCTATCCACTGCACCACCGCCTGGTCAGGCCCCACTCCCAATTTTTAATCCAAGTTTTACAGGATTTCCCTACCTACTCAGTGGTCTAAAATCTGTCTACTTACAGTCTATCTTGAACTGGCCTACCTCATGCCTTACTTCCCCACCTCCTGGTTTTTATTGGGTCAAGTGTCTTTCAAACAGCCTCTCTACAACTTCCTGTCTCCAACCTCTATCTGGCTTCCTCATATTCTTGGGTAAATCTAACCCCTCTTAGCCCTTCCGCTTTTCAGCCTCCCCTACCTGCTTCAATTCAGTGTTCCACTGTTGCATGTGCAAGCCCTCAGATGCCTTTTCATAGTTGTAATGTGTTCCTGGCCCACTCCCAGTGCTCTCCTAGGTTATGGGGACCAGGTATGAATTCACTAAGGTCCCAGTACTCACCCTGGGTCAAGTCCACCCTCACCAGAGACCAACCTCTGCCCACACCAATGACTCTACCACTTCCCAGATGAGTTGTGTGAATGCTAGCCCTTTTAAATCTGGCCTCGCAATCCTGTCCATCTTTGCAAGGTCATTTTCACAGCCTCCCTCGCTGCCAGAGGATGGCAGGACCCTCACCCCACAGGGATTTGCAATCACATTTTTCACTTTAAACTTTTTAATATTTCATACAGCGATTATGGTGCATTCAGGAACCCAACCTCCCAAAACCCACCAGGAGGGCCCCCACCCATGCCCTCCCACCCCATTTGAGGGCCCCAGGGTTTAGAGTGGAGGAAGGGGAGGTAACCACCCATCTGGGGCTGACCCCAGAGACTGTCCCTGCCCTGCCTCACCTTCCCCAGAGGTTAGGGGTTAACACCTGGGCATAACCCCCCCATGTGCCCCTCTGTCCCTGCCTGTGCACATATATACACTTTGGCTCCTCACTGAGTTGGTCAGTTCCTGGCAGGGCCCCTACTCAACAGCACCGAGTGGGATGGGAGCAAGAGGGCTAGGCTAGTGAGACCCTGAGAAGGAAGGAAGCCCCAGATATGGAACTGCAGGAGGGAAAAGAGTGGGGGTCCCCCACCTCGTCCATCTCCCCGAGAGTCTCTAGTAGTCCTCAAGTACCTGTGGCTGAGGATGGCAAGCGGGGGGGGGGGGGTAGGAAGGCGAGTGGTTGAGGCATGCTTTCCCTTAGCCAACCCCGGGATTTGGTGATGGTCAGGGTTCTGAATAGGGGCTGCGTCCCTGCCTTGGAAGGCTGGGAGCGGGGCTTCATTGCACAAAATACTGTGGAAGGGCCACACGTGGGGGTGGGGCCCAGCCAGTCTGTATACAGAGATATTGCATTTAAAAAATGAAAACCTCATTTAAAATAATTAAAAAACAATAATGAATGAAAGAAAACAAAACAAAAAAGGCCCACTCAACATGAGGCAGGTGGGACAGGCAGGAAAGCAGGCAGGAGAAACCTCAGACCCAAGGCATCGCCACATCTCGTCTGAGTTGAGATCCCCAGCCTGGGATAACTCTGGACCCCTGGTTGGCCATGGGGTAGTGGTCCTGGGGGAGGGTAGGACGGGGAAGGGTACAGGCCTGGCCTCAGTGTGGGAGGCTGGCACGACCATGCTGTCCGCCGGCAACTACTAAGACACAGAGAGAAAGAGAGACAGACAGACCAGGTGAAGGAGCGATGACAGCTTTGTTAGCACCCAGCAGACAGGCCAATGGTTGGATGTTTGGACAGGCAGCAGGGAAAATGTGGGTGGGCGAGCATGAATCAGGCAGGTAGGCAGGCAGCAAGCAGGGAGAATGCAGTTGGGGGCTGCCCTGTGAGGGGTGTGGCATCCCTCCAGCCGCTGCCTGCTGGGGCCTGAGTCTGTGGCTTAGAACTCGGTGTCCACCACACGAAAAGCTGGCCTGCCTGCGGGCAAAAGCAGAGCAATGGCTGTTGGTGAAAAAGCAGGTAGGTGGATGGGGCAGAGAAGAAGGCAAGGGCCACACCTACCTGAATCAGGCATTGATGAAGAGCGAAGGTTGGCCTCCTTTTGTAGCTGGATCTCCTTTAGTGCAAATATGGAAGTAGCTATGCGTGGAGGAGACAGAGAAGTAGGGAATGACCCATGAGGCCATCCAGGACCACCTGGGCTTGCACATGCAACAATGGAACACTGCACTGAAGCAGGTAGGGCAGGCTCCCATATGGCTTCATTGGGGGAATCAGAAAAAGTTGCCCTTTCCCTGAGAGGCTTGACTTTCACCTGTCAACTAATCCCACACACAAACCAGCTACAACTAGGAAAAATGGAATACGGACTATTACATGGCACCAAGAAATTGTTAATTTTGTCAAGTGTGATAATGATATTGCGATTACCACCTCTTAAGTCTAGGTGATGGTGTTTCAGATTTGATTTAGATTAGTCCAGTGGGGAGATACACAAAGTGGTCTTAGGTGTGATAATGATATTGTTGTATGTTTAAAAAATATTTTATAGATACATGCTGAAAAATATATCTGGAATTTGATTAAAAATAATCAGAGGGAATGTAGATAAGATCAGACTGGGCCCTGGCCGGTTGGCTCAGTGATAGAATGTCGGCCTGGTGTGATGGAGTCCTGGGTTTGATTCCCGGCCAGGGCACAAGGAGAAGCGCCCATCTGCTTCTCCACCCCTCCCCCTCTCCTTCCTCTCTGTCTCTCTTCCCCTTCCGAAGCCAAGGCTCCACTGGAGCAAAGTTGGCCCAGGCACTGGGGATGGCTCTGTGGCGTCTGCCTCAGGCGATGGAATGGCTCTGCTTACAACAGCATCGCCCCCTAGTGGGCATGCCGGGTGGATCCCGGTAGAGCACATGCAGGAGTCTGTCTGACTGCCTCCCTGTTTCCAACTTCAGAAAAATACAAAAAATTTTTTTAAAAAGAATAATAAGAAAAAAAAAAAAAAGATCAGACTGACCATGAATTGATGACCTGAGAGAGTACTTGGGGACTCATGTTATTTGGTCTAATACATAAACTTATCTAATTTTAAAATGTCCATATTAAATTTTATTAACCAATGTCACCTCAATAAGTTCAATTTTTCAAAATGTTCATATTAAAATTTTTTCAAAAGTCTTATGTAAAAAGAAAACACCCCATATAATTCCACTTAAGCAGAGTGCAAGGACAGGGAAAACTTATCTAAGTTGTTAGAAGTCCATCTAGTGTTAACCCTTGGGGAGGGTCTGGGAACATCTGAAGAAACCAAGAGGGCACTTGGATGAAACTTCTCACATCCTATTTCTTGACCTGTATGCTGGTTTCATGTCTTAAGCTTGTGAAAATTCATTGTGCTGTATTCTTATGATCTGTGCATTTCTCAGTATATACTTTACAAGGAAATGTTTACTTTTAAAAAAGTAAAGTGATATTGTATCTATTCTTATGTATATTTGAACATGTCCATGAAAGGTAAAAAGAACTTGTTTTGTAATAAATACATCACACATGTGAACAAGGTGTGCATACCCGCCCTCAGAGGTGACGAAGCAGAGCTTCCACAGCCTGCTCAGCGGTCTGCAGTCCTTCCCTCAGCTCCCCACCAGCCACTCCACTCCCCCGCTCCACTCACTGTCAGGAAGTTTGTGGATCCGCTCCCCCAGACTGAGGAAGAATGGGTGTTTCATGGCGTCCTCTGCGGAGATCCGATTGCGACCTTCAAACTGAGTATGGAGGGGGGCAGGCAGTACTGACACTTTCACAGAGTAGACCTCTATTCCTCCCAAGGCTGGGGCTTCCCATTTCTCCACACTCCCAGCCCCCAAGGCTGCCTTAGGAAGGTGGTCTCACCTGCAGCAGTTTGGTGAGGAGATCAGCCCCTTCGCTGTCAAGTCTACCACAAGGACAAGAGGACCTGCTTTAAATTGAGTCTGGGCACTCTGGCCCTTCACACCCACCCACCCACCCACCCGCCTCACCGGGGTGCATGGCTCAGAAGGGCCTCAGCACGGTACTTGGGGTAGTTGTGTGTCTTAAACTCTTCGTTGGACAGGATGCCTGGCCATGTCTCCTCAGTTGGGGTTCCTGGCAGAAAGATGCATTACCCTAAGGATCTCAGAGGGCCTCCCTGCATGTCCCCAGTTCCTAGGGCTTGTGTCTCCTCACCCAAGATGCGGAAGATGAAGTGCAGCTGCTCCTCCACTGTGGAGCCTGGGAAGAGGGGCCGGCCTGTGGCCATCTCGTAGAAAATGCAGCCCACACCCCTGGGCAGGGAGGGCACAGTGAATAAACAGGGAAGTAGGTGACTGGTTGGCCATTGTGACCAAGCACCAACTTCACTGCATGGCCCCTGTCACAATTCCACCTGTGCTCACCACATGTCAATCTGGGTGGAGTAGTCTGTGGACCCGAGCAGGATGTCGGGGGGCCGGTACCACAGTGTCACCACCTCGTTGGAGTAGGTCTTTGTTGGAATTGACTTGGCCCGGGCCAGACCTGGTAGGTGGAGAGAAGGGGCGGCTGGAACTGAGGTGACTCTGGGCAGTCTGGGAGACTGAGACTAGGCGGCCATGGGGAAGGGAGAAGATGGGAGAGTAAGGCTGCAAGAACACTGGGAAGAAGGCAAGACCGAGGGTACCAAAATCGGCCAGCTTGAGTTCTCCTCTCTCATTGATGAGCAAGTTCTGGGGCTTGAGGTCTCGGTGTAGCACCTTCTGCCGGTGGCAGTAGGCCAGGCCACGGAGCAGCTGGAACAGGAACAGCTGAGGACCCAGGAATGGCAGGCAGAGGTCAAAAAGTATTCAGCAGCCTGACTCCAAGCAGGAGTCAGCTCCCCTCCCAAACACAGACACTGAGCCCAGAGCCTTGTCTCACAAAAGAGGACAGGGCCCCAATGCCCTCCAATGGCTCACAGCAAAAAAACCAAATGGGAAGTGGTTTCTGGGAGATTTGTGGGGTGTAGTGGGTGAGTGGGGGCCCCCTCATGCCCCTGCTTCCTGCCCCACACCCACTTTCACGTTGTGCACGTTGATGACGTTCCCACAGTCATCCAGGTACTGCTTCAGGTCCTTGTCCTGAGAAGAGTAGGTAGAAATGAGGGTCACATCCTGTGGCTCCTGGCCATCTCCCCACCTCCCTGTGGGACCCACTACCACCCAACCTTACCAGATACTCAAAGACAAGGGTGAGGGACTTCTCTGTGTGGATAATGTCATGCAGCGTGACGATGTTGGCATGTTTGAGGTCCTTGAGCAGGGACACTGCAGGAAGCATGGGGGGGGGAGTCAGGGCCCTACCCTCAGGATAGAGATGAGGACTAGACAGGAAAGAGCCCAGGGTTTCCTTCCTTCATTGTGCAGCTTGGGGTGGTGGCTCACAGCCACCAGCTCTAACCCACCTAATTCCAGGAAGGTATGTTCCCATGTTCCAGATGTGGAAACTAAGGTGAAGAGAAGAGTACGGAACAAGAACATGGTACTGCAGCCCCAGGTTTGTGTGACACTAGATTTTCAAAACCCATTTTTGTTTTCTAGAAAGGAGCCTTGCTCCAATCCTTAGTACACAGGCCTGCAGCTTCATGTGAAACTGAGTGTGCACACTCAGTTTCTATGCAGTTCAAATTCATTGCATATGATGTGGTATTCTGTCTGCAACTACTGTATCAAGTAAATTGGTGAGCCATTTCAGGGACGTCCTCAGAACCAAAGCAAGAACCTTGCTTACCAATTTATCTGCCCCTTCTCCAAACAGGACCAGATTCCTGGTTACCTTGATTATTACCTAGAACTGTGCATGGGCACTTTCTCACAAAGCCCAGAGTACCGGGAGGGAAGTACTCAGATCGCCCAGTGTCTGTTCTCACTATGGGGTGTGTGTGCACACACCATAGGGAGTGCATGGGAAGCCTGAAGCACATCTTCTTGGATGTCTGTACCTTCCCGGATGGCGGTGCAGGGCGCCCCTTCTTCATGTTCCAGCCTGATCTCCTTGAGTGCCACGAGGTTGTCTGTGAGCTTGCTTTTGCCTTTGTAAACGGTGGCATAGGTACCCTGGGGAATGGGGAACAGTTACAGGAGAGGAGCTTGAGGCTGCAGTGAGTTCCAACAAGCCCCATCCCTATCACGAGGCTCCTGGATGACCCTCACCTCTCCCAGCTTGTCCAGCTTGATGTAGGTCTCCAGTTTCCCAAAGCCAATCTCGGACTGCAGGGTAAAGGAGGCAGGTTGAAGCAACCTCAGTGAAGGGGACTCGGGTTGGGGGGGAATGACAGGAGAGATGAAAAGAGAGGTGGAGGGTGAAGGAGGGAGGAGGAGAGGAGATGGAGAAGGGGAAAGGAGAGGAGAGGGAGGAGGGGAAAGGAGAGGAGAGGGAGGAGGGGAAAGGAGAGGAGAGGGAGGAGGGGAAAGGAGAGGAGAGGGAGGAGGGGAGAGGAGGAGGAGGAGAAGAGAAGGAGGAGGAGGAGAAGAAGAGGAAGAGGAGGAGGGGGGAGAAGAGGTAGAAAGGACAGGAACAGAAGATGCTCACCAGGCTGACACGTCGGAGGCGGCGACTGAGGGGCTTGTCAAAGATAGGGCTATTGAGGGTCAGCTTCTCAAGGTAGCCCTCAGGCAGCCGTATGTCAGCTGGTAGTGACAGGCGCTTGTTGATGTCCTACAGGTAAGACAGGGGGAAACAGGACCATGAGCTCTACCGCCTCAGGCCCAATCCTGTTTTCCAGCCCCACCACGACCTGGACAGTGGGTTAAGCACCTCAGTGGAGATCTTGCGTGGGGGATGGTTGCGCATGCGCACCCTCACTGGCGACTGCACCTCATCTGAGGATGTGGCTGAAGCCTGGTCACTTTCCCCGTCAGACCCCATCTTCAAGTCAGACCCCATCTTCAAGTCCTCGTGTACAATCTCTGGTGGTGAGGATAGGGGTGGGGCAGGCCAGGTGGAGTCAAGAGCCCCAAGACCCCCTCTTCCCCACAAACACATTCCCTCATCAAACAGGTGTGCATACAGTTCCCAGAGCAGCCTGGGGTCCCTGACAAAGAGGGTGGCAAGGGCTAGGAAGGTTTAGACAAGTCAGAAAGGTTGAATGGGGCAGGGGGAATAGTCACCTAGTGGAGCACCCGGTTCCAGGGTTGAGCAGAGACTGTAGCTAGGCTGGGGCCCGGGACAGGCAGAGGTAACCAAAGGCCCAGGGCAGGCAGGCGTCAGGAGGCCTGAGGGGGCCGGCAGAGTGTAGGAGAAGGGTAAAAGGAGGCTTGGGGCGGCTGGGGCAGGGAGGGTACCCTTCCTCCCCAAGGCCTGGGCAGAAAGCCAACAGAAGGGGCAGATGGACAGCGAGAGAGAGGGTATTAAGAGGATGGCAGGGAAGGGGGAGAAAATGGAGAAAGGAAAGTGAGAAGAAGTTCAAGAGGAACTCGACTGGGAGGCAGCACCTGGGGACCAGTCTAGGGGCAGAAAGGGTCAATAGACCCACCTGGTGCAGAACTGAGTAGTCCCCGACCAGAGCAAGGTTCCCCGGGGGCAGCGCGGATGGGGGCCTCTCCAAGGTCACTGCCGCCGCCGCCGCCACTCTCATCCAGGCCTATCTGTTCAGGGGCACTGCTGGTCTTGTCTACACCTCGGCCCCCTCGGAGTGTCATTGACAGCTGCCGTTTGATCTTCTTCATCCGATCCATGGCGACCTGAGAGGGTGAGGAAGGAGGAGGGGTGCAGATGGGAATGGGTCCCATGAAGCATCTGCCTGACAACCATGGGCCTCCTAAAACCCATGACAACCTGCTGAGGCACACTGACACGAACTTGTATCAGTGCCCACTCACCCACTGTGGAGCCCTGGAACCACTCAGGATTCCTGGAAACCTAGTATGGATGGGGACCCGTCAGTGCCTATGGCCAGCCCCTGGGGACCCTGCCCCTAAGTAGCCCACCTGAGTACTGAGTCTTGGGTGGCTAGCTGAGGGCAAAGGTACAGCTGATGAAATGTTGTTCTCTCTGGGAGAGTAGACAGCTCCACAGAAGGCATTCTTGGGTGCAGGAGTGGTGATGAACCCAGGCACAGGTGAGGGGAGATTGCCCAAGACATTTAAACGCCTCACATAACCCTGGGTATTCCCATAGAATGGCATTTTCCGCTAGTACGAGCCCAACATCACCCCCAACTGCCAAGGCAGAGTGCTCCTTATGGCCTCAAGGACGCCCCTAGCAACCATCGTCATGGTGACTAGTGGACTACCCCACTGATAAATCCAAGTGAGGGGTGTGGGGTCCTGCCCAGACCCAACCACTAGGTGGGGTTGTGGGGGGGAACTCAATGCGTACCAGCTGTCCTGATGGCTCCTGGAAAGGTTCAATCAGGTTGGGACTCACAGGGTCTCACCCAGATTTTTAAAAGTCAGGTCACACTTCTCCTCCACTTGATAATGTACCACATCTCCCTCATCATCCCCAATAAATGTCCTGGTCCTCAGTGTGGCCCACAAGGTCTTAGCCCATTCAGCCCCATTATCTCTCTGGCCTCACTTCCCTCTCAATCACGGCTAGTTGCTGTTCTGCAACCACCCCCAGCAGTCCCATCTCAGAGCCTTTGCACCAGCTGTTCCCAGGACCTGAAATACCCTACCCCCTGACTTCAAACACAGCTCACTCCCTCACCCCTTTCAGACCACTGCTCAGAGATTACCTATTTCATAGATAACGCCCCCACAAATAACCCTATTTAAAATCTCAACCATCCTGAGTTCCCTCACCTTGCCAATTATCCCCCAAATCTCATCACCTCCTCAGAAATGACACCATGTACTTATTGACTTATTTCTTTACTGTCTGTCTCCTCACCACCATAACTAGAAGGTCAGCTCCGCCAGGGTAGATTTCTGTCTGTTTAGGTCCCGGCTATTTCCTGAGGACCTGGAACAGTGACTGATACAGAGTAGATGCTCAAAAAGTGCTTATGGCAGAGTTAATGAAATCAGGGAGCTAAGGGCCTAGGACCAACCTCTGCCAGCGTGAGCCAGGTGAGTCCCTGCTACTCACGAACAATCCCAGACAAGGTGGCCCAGGGACACTGGCATCGGCAGGAAGATGACCTACCTAGATGGGGCTGCTGGAGGGAACGGGGCCACCAAAAGGCTTAGGCTGGCCTTCTTCTGCTTCCTCCTGGGCTCTGGGCCAGCAAGGAGGGAGAAAGACCTGTCCGAGGAACCATCTGGACGCACAGCAGGGCCTAAGATGGCCCTGGGCCCAAGGGAAGTGAAGCTAGATAGGCGGTCGAGGATGAGGCGGGGGCTGGATCCGAGGAGAGAAGTGGGTCATCTGTTACCTTGAAATCAGGTGTTACTCCAGTGGTCCCCATACCCCGCTTCTGCCTGCCTGACCTCACCCCCCTCAGGAGTAGAGGGGCCAGCCTAGAAAATACTTCAGTGAAAAGGATGAGGTCCTCCATCTAGAGAACCCAGGATAACAACAACAAAATCGTGACCCAGGAGGCTGAACACTGGACCAGAGGCCGAGAAAGGTGAAGCATGGCCAGGCCCTAAAAACTGTTGTATGTATATACAGCACGGATACCCAGTCACTCAATTTGTCTGTTGTGGCAGGGAATGAAGAAGTTGTGGGTGGGGGAGACTTGAAGTGGGGTGTATGGACAATGAGGACGGAGCTGGAAGGAGCCATGGCTCCATGATGTCTAACTGGAAACTCTAAGGCCTAGACATGTTCTAGAGTTCAGTTTTGGGGGGATTTTAGAAAGATGTGGTACAAAATCTTTGTATCATGCAACATTCCAAGCAGTGGGGCCCTGGGTGGGTCCCTACGAGCAGAGACACTTGACCATTAATATGCAGTAAAACTTGAATACCCTCATACCCAAGGACACTTACCACCTTACAGCACACTGACCACTGAGGACAAAGTCATCACACCCTATTAACTCCCATAGGAATATACCATCCTCAGCCTGTCCAGATTCCCATAAGCACACACTGGACTTCAGTGTTCTCTTTCTTCAGTATACACTGGGTCTTCAAGAAAGCCTCTGCATTTTAACTGCTATCAGTACCTGCAATTACCTTTTATCTCTAACTGCTGCCATAACCTAAGTTAACTCCTACAGCTACATTCTTGGGCCCCTCCCAGGCCCAGCTGCCTGTTAGCTTCTCAACAGCACCCTGTTAGCACACTGTTCTCCCTACATGATCCTGACCCTTATTAACATGCACTTGGGACCCTCTACAGCTGACCCACATTAGCACTCACTGGATTTTCACACTGCCCTAAATCCCATTAACACAAAGTGAACGTCAGAGAGCCCTGACCTGTTTAGCCCACACTCAGACCTCTCTGCATCTGTGACTTTCATTAACGCATATTCTGGTCCTCCCACTATCCTGTGTCCGCCACTTCCCATCAGCACAGGAGTTGAACCTTCACTTCACCCTGACCCCTGTTAGCACACACTGAGCCACACACAGTGCCTCCCCATTAGCACACCCTGAACCCTTACTCAGCCCTATCTCCAGGGACAATTCCACTGTTTTATAATGGCCTGACCCTCATTAGTAAACACAGGTCTTCTTCATTCAGCCTGAACCCCGATTAGCACACACTTCAGCCATCCATGGCTCTAATCCACTTTAGCACACCTACACCTTCATATATTCCTGTTCCTTATTTCTCTTTGCTTCCACTTGTCCACAGCCATACCCCCATTAGCTCTCCCTGGAATCTCAATACATCCCAGTCTTCCATTGTACACAAGCATACACTATCTTCACAATGTTCTGACTCTTACTAGCATATTCCAGACCTCATAGAACTCTGACTCTCCCCCCCTAGCACCTCCATGGCTCTAAAACCACATTAGCAAGTCACTCGAACTTCATGTATCTTAGCACATCCTAGAGTTTCACATCCCCAGTCCTCATGGACATGCAAGCATCTTACACCATCTTGATCCTGAATATACACTGAACCTTACAGTGCTAAGCCACTTCTCTCACCCCCCCCCATCCCACACTATATATTGACAACTGATAGCTATTAGCTATTAAGCTCAGGTGTTCCACCACTCTGCTCCCATAAACTTAGAATGGGCCTCATTCTACCCAGACTTTTATTACCACATGCGCAAACCCGCTACAACAATAACCCCCATTAATAAACTCTCAATGCACTATTCTTCCACTCCCCTCCCCTCCGTGAGCACACTCTGGACCCCCACACACTGCAGTACCTCATGGACAAATACACGGTATTAACACCACTCTGGCCCCTCATACCACACAGGACCTCAAACCCTGATCCTATTAGCACACCTTCGGGTACCCCTACCACCTTATTCTCCCTCCGCCCCCACCTTAACACAGAGGGCCCTTATACAGCTCAAACTCTATCTGCATATCTCAGCAGTTCTCTCACATCCGCTTGCCCATTATACACGCTTGAGTCTCTCCACCTCCCTGCACCATCCCCTCACATTTGCACACACTGGGCCTCAAACCTTACACAGATCCAACCCCTCCATAACGTCCCCTTAGCAAACCTCAACTCTTTCACCACTGTCACCATTTCCATACTCGCTAGTTCTTTGATCACCCTGCTCCCCGTTAGGACCTACAGTACTTCCCATCCCCAGCTCTCACACCGGGCCCAGGGCGGGGCCAAGGTCAGGGAGGCCCTGAATGACCCCCCTGCCGCGGTGCATTCTGGGCAATTCGCTGCAGAGAGGGGGCCCATGCCAGTGGTGCAGCCCCGACCTTTGGGCACCGCCCGGGGTCTAGGTTGGTTCTGTAGGAAAAAGGGCAGCAGCCCCCACCCCACATCTCGGTGACGCGCTCACCGGCGGGGGCGCGCGAGCAACCTCAGCGCCGCGGGACCGGCGCGGAGGCGCCTGGGGCGGCGGCCCGGGCTGAGGCCGCGCGACCTCCTTCTCCTCCTCCTGTGCGCCGCAGGCGCCCGTCCCAGTAGTCTTCGGCCATGGCTGCTGGGCCCGGGCCGCCGCCGGCTGAGGAGGAGGAGGCGGCGGCGGCGGCGGTGGCTGAGGCGGAGGCGGCGTCCCGCTCAGCCGGCCATGAGCTTGGCCGCTGCGGGCGGTGCCCTCGGGCTCGTTGGTGTTGCTTCGAATCCGAGAGCTCACGGCGGCTCGCGACTCAGATCTCACTGCCCGCGGAGACGCGGCGGATCCCAGGGCCGAACTGCCTAGGACCCAACCACCGCGCGCGCCGCGTTCCGCGCATGCGCACGCACGCGCTGGACTGGGTGAAGAGGGAAGGAGGGGACTCACCTCGGACTGCACGTACCAAGAGACCCGTCCGCCGCGGGAGGGGGCGCGGCCATTGCGCGCCCACCAGGGAATGTGCTGCCAGCCCTGAAACGGCGCCAGGGAGAAGTGTAGAGGTTCTTTAGTACCCAGTTCCGATCGTGCAAGAAGTTTGCTAGTAAGTGAGCAGGAGCTACTAATCACCAGCGTACTAATCACCACTCGTTCCCCCTATTCGATCTCACTTGGTACATCTCCATGGTGGCAAACGGGACTTTTGCAAGGAGGAAAGACAGATGAGGCTGTCAGTCCTAGTCCCTTGAGGCGCCTCGGGAGGTAGGGATCTTAAAGGTTCCGAGATGACTTTTCTGGGAGAGGCGGCCTGGAGAATCATTAGCCTTTACCTGCCCAGCTGTGCTCCCTCCCACCCCCTTACTCCCACACCGCTAGCTTATTCCCACTGTGATGGTGTGTGCGGCCCCGCCCTTTGAGATTGTCGCCCAGCCAATCGGACTCGCTCCCTGGGGTGAGGCAGTGCAAGAATGAAGGGCGTAGCTGTGCTGAAGAGGCGTGATTTCGCTGCGTACTACGCCTCTGTCGGTTTTCATCGCCGGGAGGCGGGCCCTCCTTTTTGTTCTGAGCTCCTTTCATCATAGGCTGAATACCCCGCAAAGTGATTGGTCTAAAGAGCGCTCAATCAACTTTTCTCACGCCTTTAACCCCTCCCACTCCCCACCCCTCTTCAATGAAGCTCACGGGGTGGAGCCTAGGCTGAAAAGAAAGAGGGACCTTTAGACCCGCCAGTAAATGACTGCGCTTGTCTGCGACTTTGGGCCAATACAGGGGTTCCTTTTCAGCTTCATGAGAGCTTTTACGTTTGCTTCCTGAATTGGGTTTTCCTGCCACCTCTCAACTATTTTTGGAGACCAGAGCTTTGCCCGTGGCTTTTCCGGTTCTGCGGTTTTCTGTTCTATTTACTGGGTGCCTGTGTCAAGCACTGCCAGACAGACTTAATCCCTCACCCCTCTCTGCCTGGAAAACTACAACCAAGCCCAGCTCAAATGGTGGCAATTTTGATCAGGCCTTCCGGGACATCGCTACACTGCACCCCAGTCCAAAACCAGCTTCGCCGTCTCTTCTGGGCTTCCCTTTAAGACAGCCTTGCTTATACCAGTTAAATTTTTCAGTAAGGTTTTATACTAGTGGCGAGATACCAGACCATGACGACAGTGGAAATACTGTATTTTAAAAATAAAAAAAAATTAGTTATTGATTTTACAGAGGTGGGGGAACGAGTTGCTTCACTCTAGCTGTTCATTGGTTGCTTGTGGTATGTGCCTTGACCCGTCAAGCCCAGGGTTTCAAACCTGACACCTCAGCGTGCCAGGTTGACGCCTTATCCACTGAGCCACCAGAGGCCAGGCGAAACTCTTTATTTGACAAAAGCCCACTGCAGGCTAGACAATTAGGTCCACCCCTTCTCTGACCTCATCTCCTACCCTTTCTCTCACTCCACTCTAGCCATACTAGTCTCCTAGCTGTTCCTGAATAAAGCAGGCACAGTCCAGCCTCTGGGACTTTGCACTTGCGGTTGTTCTCTTTCCTCAGAATGCTCTTCCTTCATATCCACGCCTCATCCCCTCACTTCTTCCAAGTCCTTGCTTCAGTGTCACCTTCTTCACGAAGCCTTCTCTGACTACCCTACTTAAGATGCCTAACCTGCCGCCTCATCATTCCAGATCCCCAGACCTGGCTTTAAAAAAAATTTTTTTTAGGTAAGAGAAGGGTAAACCGTGAGGCAGACTTCTGCATGTACCCGTCCAGGATCCACATAGCATCCTCATCTTAGGCCCATGCTCCAGTACCAAGTTATTTTTATTGCCTGAGGCCAATGTGCTTGTACCAACTGAGCCATCCTCAGCACCCAGAGACATACTCAAACCAATCTAGCCACTGGCTACTGGCGGGGAAGAGGGTGAGAAGAGAGGGGCCCTGGCTTGTGGCTCAGTGGATAGAGCGTAGGCCTGGTATGCAGACAGGGCACACAGGAGAAGCGACCATCTGCTTCTCTCTCCCTGCCTCTCCTTCTTGCCCTCTCCCCCTCCTGTAGCCAGTGGCTTGATTGGTTTGATCCTGTCCCTAGGTGCTGAGGATGACCCAGTTGGTCCGGGCACATTGGCCTCAGGCACTAAAAATAGCTTAGTACTGGAGTTATCTGCCCAGATGGGATTGCCAGATGGATCCCAGATAGGATGCATGCAGGAGTCTGCTTCATGATCTCCCAATCTACCCTCCCCACCTTAAAAAAAAAACGGGGAGGCAAGGGATGAGGAAGCATCTCTTCTTCTGTGTGGCCTGACTAGGAATCAAACCCAGATGTCCAAACACCTGGCTGATGTGATATCCACTGAGCAACTGGCCAGGGCCTCTTCTATAGGCCTTTTCAGTGGCACCAATCAACTTTTATTTTTAAGACTTTATTCTTTTGAGAAGAGACGGGGGGGGGGGGGAGGGGCAGGAAGCATCAACTCCCATATGTGCCTTGACCAGACAAGCCCAGGGTTTTGAACTGGCAACCTTCCAGGTCGATGTTTATCAGCTACACAACCACAGGTCAAGTACCAATCAACTTCTAACACAATTTACTTACTGTTTGTCTCTTCCAGGTCTCAACCCTGGCAGAATATCCAGCCCCACTCCCTCAGGACAGGGATCTTTTCAATCCATTGTAGTCTCCTATACCATAAGCACTCAACAAATGTTTGAATGCCTAAATGGCAAGTAGTTCTAGGCAGAGATGAGACAACCTTGTCCCATCCTGTTCTTTTTGTCTGCTGGGTGCAGGGGGCTAAGTGCAGTCACCCAATCCCAGCCCACTGAGCCCTATGTTGGTGTTATAAGGGTAGACAAACATGACAAGTAAAATGGCATGTGTTGGAGAACTAGAACTAAGAATCTAGCAGGATTCATGGTTCTTCACAAAGCTTATTCTTTTTTAAAGATTTTTATTTATTCTTTTTTAAAGAGAGAAAAAAAGGGGGGAGGGAAGAGCAGAAGGTATCAACTCTCATATGTGCCTTGATCAGGCAAGCCCAGGGGTTTGAACTAGCGACCTCAGTGTTCCAGGTCAATGCTTTATCCACTGCGCCACCACAAGTCAGGTGCTGAAGCTTTTCTTGAAGTAGGGTGTCAGATGCAAATAATGTAGCAAGGAGCCCAACTGGTGGTGGCACAGTGAATAGAGCATCAACCTGGGATGCTGAGGTCACCAGCTTGAGCGTGGGTTCATCTGGCTTGAGTGTGGGATCAACATGATCCCAGTCTCTGGCTCAAGCACAGGGTCACTGGCTTGGCTGGAGTTTCCTCAGTCAAGGCAAGAGAAGTGCCACAGCCATGACTTGATGCTTCTCATCTCTCTCCTTCGCAAAAAATAAAGTAGAAAGGGGATCCAGTAGCTGTGGTGGTGAAGCAAGGGATAAGTATCTGGAGAAAATCAGCTGTAATTGAGGACCCCGTGATCAAAGTGTCTTAAATACCTATGGAGCTGGGATAATGAAAGGGGGCAGAGGAATTCTGTGTGCAAGCCTGATGCTGCAGTAGTGGACATAGTGGACAGAGGTGTGGAGTGTTTGGGGTACTTGAGTAGCAATAATGGAAAAAGTGTCTGTGGTAGGAAAACCTCCATTGGACCTAGACAGCTAGCATCATAACTAACTAGATGCCAGAAGCAAAGGACCTCAGTCCCCAGTGTCCTGGTAAAGAATAAAAAGTGTACGTACACGTGATTTATTGATGTCGCCCCATTAAAAAATAAAATTATTAAAAAAAAAATAGTGTACATAAAAAGATGAGGTCAACCAAAGAAAAATGAAAAGTCACGAGAAAAAGGTGGTCAAGGGCACACATTGTACCTGGGGTCTAAAGCTGGCCCAGAGGCAGTGGTTGTGGGGACAGGCTGTGATGGGTGTCCCAGGGTCAGGGACAGGTTTTGCCGTTCCCAAGACCCAGGTTTGAGTGAAGGGATGAGTAGTCTAAGTGGCTGGGTGAGAGACAGAGGTATGAGTGGCATCTTCAGGCATCAAGTGGCCAGACTGGTACTTTCAATTGTCTGGAGAATTGAGCCAAGACAAGGGACAGACAGAGCATGGAGTCCTGGTCGGGCCTGAGGTAAGCCTCCTACTGCCCACTTCAATCAGCAACCCACAGCTGACACTTTTCAAAGTTAGGAGACCTCAGGACATGCACAGACAGATAAACAGGGTGGTGGGTGGGGGTGGGAAGAAAAAGGTTAGGGTAGGGCAGTAAAAGGTCTTTTCCTCTACAGATGTCCTCAGCTAAATATTTTCATAAAAACTGTAAGGCCCTCCTGCAGCAGCAAGGTTGAACTAATGGCACCACAGGCATGCCTGGCTCTGGGAACCATAGCGTAAAGGCTTATCTAGGGTCTGAGTGCTTCGAGTCAGGTGGGAAGGCATCCGCTCCAATGACATAAGCCACACTGACCCTATGTCTGTATGGCAGGAATGTTAGGAGACAGAGAAGGCAGGATTGGAATCCAGATCAAATAAACTGGACCCAGGTACCTGTTCTCTATGGCCTCACCACTGCCTCCACTTCTTCCTAAGCAGGAAGGCAGTTAGAAGAATGTGGCAATTCCCACATTTTCTCTGTCCAGGAAAATGGCAGTTGGGGGTTGGGTGGGGCTAAGTCCCTTCCTTCCCTGGAACCAGAAGGGCATGCCATGTCTCAGTTCATTATTCTTTATTGGGACTCAAGTTCTGAACAAGGTAGGAAGCAGTGGTAGGAAGGGTTCGGGGAGGGGGATGAGGGAACACCAGACTTGGCTAGTTGGGCCACTGTCAGAATTCAGATGGGAACCCTGGGCTGGATGGGCTCTGGAGAGGGGGGGGCTGGGGGTCAGCGGATGGTATATCGTACGTAGGGGACCTCGACATCCTCGCCGCTCTCGTCGTTACAGCACAGCTCAAGCACCAGTGCCCGCACATGGCGGCCCAGCTTTCGCTTCGACACACGGCTTACAATCTCTGTCATCCTGGGGGCAGGGGGGCAGGGGGGCAGGGGGACAGTGTCAGAGAGGCAAAAGGCAAGAGAGGAAGGGCAGATGGGTGGGGGTCCAGGAGGTGAAGGGGGGTGAACAGGAGTGGGATAGTTGCAAGCTGAGGCTCCCTGCCACCCAACTCACGGCTGATCCAGCCGTTCCTTGAGCTTGGCAGCTGGCATGAAGAACGAATAGAGCATAGACACACCCTGGGACAGCATGGTGATCTCCAATTTGTGTTCTTTCTGGAGAAGAGAAGGGGGATGGCAGTGTCATGGGGGTGGACAGGCCAGCCACACGCACACTTCATTTCCATGTGGGGTGAGAGTGAGGAAGGGGCCTCACCTTAAAGTAGTCAAGGAACTGTTTGAGGGTCATCTCCTCACCGTTCGGCTGCAGTCCCTGTACCTCAAAACGATCCCACAACGTCCACTCTTGGTTATAGTACTGTAGGACAAGGAGCAGGCCAGTGTGATGGGAGCCACCAGAGGGTCCAGCCCCATCCCTTTCCCCTGATCACTCATGCAAAAACATGCTAAGCAAGACCACAAACCTCTTTTGTCCAAAGCTCTCTCGTGGCTTCTGTCTCACCTTGAGTTAAGCACTGAAACCTTACAATGACTAACAAGGCACTAGGTCATTGCAGTACTTTCTACTCTGTTCCTCACCTCATTCACTCCATTCGCTGTGCCCTACTGATTTCATTCATAAATGTGCCATGCAGGCACACTCCTACCCTTGCAAAGACTCATCTTCTGTCTGAAATGCCCTCTCCCAAGAAGCCTGCATGGTCAGTTTCCTTATTTCCTCCAAGTTTAGACTTAAATGTCATCTTTTTAGCAAGGTCTTTCCGACCATCCCATATTTAAAATCCCAAACCCACCCCCTTACCATTGTGTACTCTCAAGTCTTTCTTATCCTGTTTGGGGGAGGGCTGCTCAATAAACACTTGACTGAATTAATAAATGAAGTGGAAGAACTCTGCATTGGAAGCATCTAATAAATGTTGGTTACTGCTATTGTATAGTTATTAACAACCTCCTGGGGTGCAATTCAAATAACCCATCTTTTCTGAGAGCTTCCAAAGGCAGAATCAGAACAGTGCTTAGCACACAGAAGGTACTCAAAAAATATGAGTGACTAAATGAACAAGGGATACACAAAAAGAGTAGGTACACACCGACAGAAACCCTTACCTGGCGAAAGCCTATGAACCAAACTAGAGCCAGCTTGACAGAGAAAAAATCCACCCACAAGCCTCTCTGATGCAGGCCCTCACCTGGTGACGGGGTGCGGGAAGGGGTTCAGAGAAGCCGAAGAAAGGCAGGGCCAAGTTGAGGAAACCATTCTTGTAGGAGTCAAGCCGGCGGTGCCCCTGAACCACCTTGTATAGCTCCAGACACACAAGGCCAACCACGGCTGCTGTGGTTGTGGCGATGGCTGGGATGATTTTTCCTGCAATCAGCTTGCTCTGTGAGGTAGGAAAAATCAAGGTGGTAATTAAGAAGGAAGAGGCTCTCAGTCTACAGAAGGGATGGAATGTGGGGAACTCAGGCCTGGGAAGGGATGAAACTTCGGGTCTACATCCCCTCACCTTGTGCCGGTCTGCAGGAGGAATGTCATAGTTCTCTGCACGGAGATTGGATGCAGCCACAATGAAATCCATATGGAAATTGGTGTCATCATCCTTTTATGGTTGGGGGGAGGGTGGGAAGATAATGAGAGGATCAGAGGAGGAAGAGGATTTCTGGTCTTTGAAGACACTGCAATTACCTGCTGGGCTCTCTCAGATCACAAAAGCATGGCTGGGAACGTCTACTTGTTCAGGGCCACATGGCAAGCCCATGATAAATCCCTATTAACAGGGCTAGTGCCACCTCCAGATCCCCAGAGATCTTTTCTGCCCACCCTCTTGCCTACCCAGGGTCCCCACCCGGCACCTTCTCAAAGTCAATGGGGTACATCTTGAACCCAGGGAGCTTTTCTGGACTGGGCAGTGTGGCCTTGAGCTCCTCTAGACGGCTGTCATCTGCAGGAAGAGAGAAAACACCATCAGCCATTTAGATACCAGGCCAGGGTCCGAGGTGAAAACAGAAGCCCAGATTGGGGCAAAAGGTGATCAGGTAGATAAAGGATTTGAAAAGGAAAGCCATGGGGGGGGCCAAGGAAGAGAGGTAAAACAAGGCAATGGAACACAAACCTGAAGACAGGAAATGGGGGGGGGGGCGATCTCTAGAGACAATACAGAACGGAAATGGTGACACTAGGAGAAAGTGGAGATGGAGAGAGATCCAAGTGGGAGAGCTGGAGATCTTAGGGACAATGATGTAGAGAGAGGTGGGGAGACATGAAGAGAATATGGGGGGGGGGGGACGACAAAAAGATACATAGAAGAGAAAAGTTGGGAAACATGCAGACATGAATATAGAGGAACAATGAGTAGAGAGAAAACATGAAAAGGAGAAAACAGCGACACAAAGAGGTTAAGACAAGTAGGAGATTTTATATTTTACATATACTACATATACATATATATGAGAAGGAAGTAATATGGATGAAAACAAAGAGAGAAGTAATGACAGGAAAAAACATACAGAAAGGAACACGTGGGGGTAGACATCTGTAAAAGAAGATGAGATGATCAGAAGAGAAGACATATGGGGGGGGATGGAAGGAAAATGCAGAGAGTACAGTATGGAGGGAGAAGAGAGATAAAGGGAAGGGAAGGCTGGCAGATAAATACATAGACCAAGGGTCAGCAAACTAAGGCCCTATGAACCAAAGTCAGCTTGCCACATGTTTTATAAATAAAATTTTGTGGGAACAAAGCTACACTCATTCATTTAAATGTTGTATATCGCGGCGTTTGTGCTTCAACTGCAGAGATGATAGCTGCAGACACTATACAGCCCACAAAGCCTAAAGGAGTTCCTATTTGGCCCTTTACCTCTGTTATACAGCATAAACTGAGGGAAAGAAATGGAGAGCGATGGGGGACCTGGGGGGAGATGTGAAGAAGGAGATGGGGAAGGAGTGTTTAGAGGAAGAAAGGTATACAAAGGGCACTACTAGGGCAAAAACATACAGAGAAACATGGGAATAGAAAGATGGAGGCAGATAACAAGGGAGAAAGACCACTGGTAGAGTGGTCTTATCACACCTGCTCAGGTAAACAGATTAAAAGAAAACAGAAAACTTTTCCCTTCAAGGCAGTTATGCAGGAAGCAAGAGAAACAAAGAGCTACTTCTCCTGAGGGCCAGTGAGTGGGAAGGGAGAGGGAGTGAGAGAGAGAATGTGTCCTAACCAATCCTCTTCATTTCAATGAAAAGGAGGCTCAAAGGAAGGTGGGGGAAGCCTCAAGCTTGGAATCGCAGCGCAGAGCCAGGGGTAGAAGACTGTTGGGCAGGCTGAGCTGGTCAGGGGACAAGTGACTGCCGGCCGACTGGCCAAAACCCCTCACCAACAGAGGCACTGGCGCTTTGCAGTTCCTGGTCAGAGACATGGATCTTGACACCAGACTTGGGGGTGAACTCGGGGACCTGAACAGCCTGTAAGAGTGTGGCCACAGCAGCTCGGTCCTGAGAGCCTGTCAGCCCGTAGGTCAGGGCAAACAGGTTAGCGGCAGCCACCACGTAGTCCAGATGCAGGGGCTAGAAGAGAAGACAGGGCCCAGAAGGGAAGCATATCAGCCCTCATCGGGGAAGTCTCTGCCTCCTTCCTACCCAACCACCGACGCTAGGAGAGCCCGGAATGGAGACTTACATTGTTGACATCGAAGGTCAGTGGGTGTGGACAGCGTTTGGGCCCAGACCAGAACGGAGCTCCTGAGCTTGTGAGCTAAGGGAGTAGAGAGATTTTTGAGGAGCAGGACCCGAGAGTGGAGGTCTAACAATCCTAACTACTCACCTTGGCCCTAGACAGGCTCTGACTCACTACAGTTGGCACGCACAGGGAGCTGGAGTCAATCATGACAGACACAGACAACAGGGTTCTACAGATGGAAATTCCGATGTCTCGCTGAAGCAGGGGCCTCATTGAGAAAATTACAATTCCTGGGCATTTGCTTTGTGCAAGACACACAGCCATTCAACTAACTTTTACGGATTGCCAAACGCTGTACAAACTTAGTATTAGTATATACCAATAAATCCTCACAAAGTCCCCATGAAGTAGATACTATTATCTCTACTTCACCGAAGAGAAAACTGAGGTGCAAAAACAAGTTGTGTGACTTGCCCAAGTGCAAACAGAGCTGGATTTTGAATCCACATTGATTCCTGTGCTCTTAAGTCCAAAATTTCTCCCCCATAATTCCTACAGCCCTGGGAGTCATATGACTCAGCCCACACTGCAAGTAAGGGAAATAGTCTCTTGCTCAAAGGAAAGGGGACAGGAAAAACAAATCAGGCTTATCATTCTTCTGATATCCCCATGCCTCAGGGCACCTGCCACAGCTGGACTAATGACTGAAAGCAGGCACATGGAGGGGAGCCCACAGCAGGTTCTTGTTCTGGATTCTGCCAAATGAACCTGGCAAGTGGGCATTACCTGGTCAGGAGGGAAGTTGTGCAGCAGCTGCCGGATGTTGTTAGAGTACTGGGTGTGCCAGTGGTGGCAGGCCCAGGTCACACAGTCAGCCCAGGTCTGTGGCCGCTGCAGCACTAGGCTGCGCTGCACGGCCTCCAGCACCTCCAAGGGTTGGGTGCCCGCCAGCCGCAGGGTCCGCTCCACAAACTTGGGGTCTCTATCAGGAATTGGAGTGGTCAAAGGGGCAGGATTACACAGCGGCCCTAGGAGTGGGCTCCAGGGCAACCCCACTTTCTCCAAAGAAAGCTAGTTCTGATCCCAGATGGTATAGGGCCTGAGCATTCACTGATTCATCTGAAGTCTTCCCAGTGCTGGGTGTTACAGTAGTGAGGAAAGCAGACAGGATGCCTTGGCTGGTAGGCAGGGAATGGGGGAAGGGGGCATGTGCTACTTACGTGAGGTATTGATTGACGTTTTCTGCTGGCTGCTTGAAGAGGCCTTCAAACTCGTCCCGAGCCCACTGTGGACAGAGGAAACAAATTACATGAGGGCAATGGCTGACAAAGCGGGCTTCCAGAGGCATTAGAAAGACCATCAGTGAGTAAATCAAATATGAAAAACATGATTGCTCTGGGAGAAGGGAAGTCCCTGAAAAACCGCTTCACACCTTCCCCACCCCCAGTACCTCAATTTTAAAACCAATGAACCTGGCCTAGGGCAGTGGTTACACTAGTGAATGTGTAAAAAAAAAAAAAGTTATTCTTAAGCTCTGCAAACCTTACTTGATGTTACGCCTCAATAAAAAATCAAAAATCAAAGTTTAGAGACCTTTCATGTGGAAAAACATCCTTCCTTTGCAGGAGCATACTGAAGTATTAGGGACTAAAGTACTGTAATGTCCACGACATATTTCAGCCCACGTGCTCACACACACACAAATATACAAATCTAAGAAAATGTGGCAAAACAGGAACTGTTAAATTTAGGTGACGGGTAGTATTTTCAGTGTTCCACACTACTCTTTATACTTGTTGCATGTTGAAAAATTTCCAAGTTAAAAAAAAAAAGCACATCCTGTACTTGGGCTCGCATCCCCTGAAGGCCAGGGGCCCAGATGCTGCAGGGAGCCTGCTCCCTCCCCTCGCCCCCCAAAGCTGGTCACCTGCAGGGTGTGCTCGATGGCGTTGGGGAAGTTCTTCAGTGTACAGATGGGGATGGACTTCTCAGGTGGGTCCTGGCTCGAGCTGTACGACTCCGTCAGGAAGGGGATCACCACCTGCACGTTGCCCTTGGTGCCCAGTGTGCCTGACTCCAGCAGTGGCTTACGGTAGTATACACAGCGGCGGTCCATGTACATGCCTGGAGGTGGAGGGGTGATGTACATTAGGAGAGGACAAAGAGAGGTACCAACACACACACTCACTCTCTCTCTCACACCTGTCCTTGACCTCCTCACCCGCCTCCTAACTCACGGGCATCCACGTTGTCCAGGGCATTGGCCACACCATCCAGGTTTTGGAAGAAATCGTCGTCGTATATGCGCTCCGTGTCAGGGCCTACACGGTTCTGGTGGCTTGTCACATGGATGTACGGATTCATCTGGCGCACAGCTGCAGCAGCAGTGTCAGACTTTAACTTCTAGACACAGAGCAAGGGTGGGGATGAGAAGACAGAGCTCAGTTATTCGTGCATTCATCCAACCAACCTCAGGGGGCTCCCTGGATTAGCAGGGGCTCAGTGGAAAGGAAGCAGTAGCCAGCCACCTGATCTTCTGCCTACTTAACATCTACTGTTCTTTCTTTCAGGTTGGGGTACATTCCCCCAAACAAAACAGGATCTAAGCGCACAAACAAACATGATCCTAAAAGTCCCAAGCCAGGTCCTGTCCCTCTGCTGCTCAAAAACCTATCCTGGCTCCCACCTACACTGAAGGTCGAAGGAGCTGGCTCCATTTCCTCTAGCTCATCTCCTACCATCCTCCCATCTCTGGATCGTGGCCTGGAGCACTCTCCTACTGCCTCCCACCCTCCAAGTCTGCAGATCCTTCCTCATCCACCGTGATCAAAACGGCAAACCCTTATCATGGGCCCACCCGATTTCCCTTTGCTGGCTTCTGTGCACAGCAGTTATCATGACACTGTCCCCTCCAGAAGGCTTCCCAGTTAAGACTCCTGTATGACCCAGCTTCCACTGTGCAGAGAACAGTGAGCCCAGAGGGTGTAAAGCACTCCCCATGGAATGGCCTGATTGCAAGGCTGGCCCTTGCCTGGCATCTGTGAACTTGGATTTGGGGAGGTTTCTCACCATTCCTCATCTGCTTAGGGTAGCTCTCTGTGCCTAGACTGCTTATGTAAACAATGTGGTTTTTGAACATCTGCTTTCCCTCTGAAAGTCTGGAACCTGGGTCCATGCCCAGCAGACAGTGCCTATGTGACCAGCTCATAGTAAAAACCCTGGGTGCTGAGTCTCTAACAAGCTTCCCTGGCTGACAGTATTTCACACATTGCAACTGGCTACTGGGGTAAATTAAACATCCACTATGCGACTCCTCTGGGAAAGGAGTCTTAAAAACTTGTGCCTGGTTTCTCTCAGACTTCACCTTGTGTACCTTTTCCCTTTGCTGGTGTTGCTCTGTATCCTTTGCTGGAAGAAACCATAGCTGTGAATATGACTGACTATATGCTGAGTTCTGTGAGTTCTCCTAGTGAATCACTGAACTTCGGGGTAGTTTAGAGGACTCCCAACACACTATCCCAACAGCAATAAGAGATCAAGGAAAAAGAAAAAAAAAAAGGTAGATTTGCCCTGGCCAGATAGCTCAGTTGGTTAGAGCATTGTCCGGAAGTACAGAGGTTGCCAGTTCGATCCCCGTTAAGGGCACACACAGGAACAAATGATGTTCCTGGTCTCTCTTTCTCCTTTCCCCTCTCGCTAAAATCAACAAATAAAAAATTAAAAAAAGAAAAAAGTAGATTCAATGGAAGGATTCTCAATAAATGTTTGTTAAATGAGTAACAGAGAAACAGGAAAAGAACTGAAGGAAAGAAAAAGGCGGAAAGGCCTCCTTTCCAGAAGGAACGGGAACAAAAAAAGAGGGAAGTGAGATGACAAAGCCTTTCCCCGACTCACCGTAACATCCCAGGGCCTGAACAGAAACTGTCGGTTCAGATTTGACTTCTCAATGGTGTCCATGTCTGTGATGACAATTTCCCCACCGTCTCCGCTGCCCAGCCCAATCATGGCAAAGTTCTTAAGCAGCTCACAGCCAATGGCTCCTGCACCCACCTAGGAAGCAGCCAAGAAGAGACAGAGCCTGGTTAACACAGCTTAGTGTCAAGTCTGCCATCTCTTCTCATTCACCCTGAGGACTGAGGAGCCTGGATAAGTCTAATGCCACATACTCAAGTCCCAGGACTGTAAGAAGTAACCAACCAGTCATCTGAGAGAAGCAACACCAGAGGGGGTTCACAAAAGAGCACACCAGGCTTTCCCTTAAGACAAAGAAAATGGCAAAAGGCACCTGATAGAAATGTAAGAACCAAAAGACCCTCCCTTAGGAGACAGAACCCCGAAGAGGTGGCCAGAGGGCAGAGGAGGTGAAGGGAGTGGGTGTCTAAGAGGATCACTCACCAGGAAGTACTTCTGCTTGCCTAGCTTCTCTTGCAAGTCTGAGCCAAATACGGCCACCTGCCCATCATAACGGTTCTGGCGCTGGGGAATGAGAAGGGAAGAGGGTCGGAGAGGGGCCTTGCCAGAAATGCCCCCCAGTGGCGCCTCCCCCATGGGCCACATTCAGATACCGGGAGGCACTTCTCCTCTGTGAGGGCCTCTTTGTCCTCAGGGAGACACTCCAGGGCATCAAAGTACAGCCACTGCATAATGGGCATAAACTTCCCAGAGCAGGCCTGGACATTGGGGAGAAGAGGGAAAGTAGTCAGTGGTTAATGGGGGCAAAACATAGAAGGACAGCAAGTGATGGAGTCAGGGGAGTGCCGATCCATCCCAACCCTGCCATTCTCCACCCATACTGACCTTCATGACCTCCTGGGCAGCCAGGCCCCCAATGAAGGCATTTATAGGCGCCAGATCCCCAGCAGCCACATAAGCCAGCTTCCGGATCAGGTCCTCATCCAGGCTCTCCTGCTGCAATGCTGACAGGGCTCGAGCATTCACAGCCTGGGCTAAGGCCACCAGCTCTGCTGCATCCTCCTGGTAGGGCAGAAGGAACCAAGAGTACACTTATCAGAGAACACTGTGGGCGAAGGGTGGACAGGGGCATTGTGGGCCTTCAATGCCAAGGTAATTTGCCCTGGCTGGCTCACCCACCAACCCACCCACCTCATTGTGGGGCCGAGGCGGCTGGCCATGCTGAGCACAGAACTGGTGCAGGGCCTGGAAGCCGATATGCAGCTGGGCAGGGCGGGAATACTTGGCGAAGTCCGTCATCACAAATTCAGGCTCTACCAGTGAGGCCAGCAAAGATTTCTGTGGGGGATGGGGGCAGGGCATCACAACCAGAAGAGAAGAACAGAGAACACAGAAATGCCCAGAACAACCCCCCTACACTCACAAAGCTGATCTTCTTAGGTACTTTGACCTGACTGACGATACCGCCACGGATATAGTCAGAGAAGGTGGAGGTGTCACAGATGCTAAAGGTGTAAGGACCTAGGGTAGAGGGGGAAGCAGTCAGACTACCTACTCTCCCTAAAACCCACACCACCAAGATAAGGAAAACCTATTCCCAACCTAGTTCAGACATCAGGAGCCATCCCTTTTCCATCCCAGGTTCTACTCTGACATCAGAAACCACCTCCCTTTTGCCCTAGATTCAGCTCCGACACCATGAGACCCCATGTCCTTGGTCCCAAGTTGACCCTGGAAGACATTCTCTGCTCCCTGTCCAAATCAGCGCGACATGAATGGATCCCGATATGCTCTGTTCAAACACCAGAGACCTTTCCTCTTCAGCACAGATACCAGGGACCTATTTTCCTGGGAACAGCTCACACACGAGATAGCACCTCTCTCCCGTGCCCACCAGCTGTGGTTGGACCCCCGGGGGCTGTTTCTGGTTTAAATTAGACACCAGGGTGTATCCCTTCACTCAGAGCCCAGGGACACACCTCCTATCTCCCCTGACTCCCCGATGGCCCTAGCTTACCCAGGACTTTGATCTCCATGGGCTGACTTCCATTGAGTTCAACCATGCCCTGTACTTCTGAGAAGGAAACAAAGTCCCCACTCTCAAACCCATGTCGGGCTTCATCCAGGCAGGTAACCACACCAGGATTGTCCTGATTAAGGAAAGAGTGAGTCTCAGAGGCAAGCTCAGAGTAACAGCAGCAGATAAGAAAGCCTGCTGCTGCCTATCTGCATGCCAGGATTCGAGGCTGATCTCACCTTTGTGACCATGGAAACCATAGCACTGAGCGGCTGTTCCCCATTGGTATCAGTGAGGATCATTTCCTCTCCAAAGTCACAGAAGAGTTGCCTGTAGAGGGGGCAAATAGGGCTGATGCCAGAATTCCATGCAGGGGGCGAGGGGGGGGGGGGCGGGGGACCTCATGTGTCCCTCAAGATGCAGCAAATACAGCTAATCCTTGCTGGGAATCAGGCGGCGTTCATGCCACATGGGGAGGTGCACACACACAATCTAAAACCTGGGTGGCTGAGGGCAGTGAGAGCCTGGTGGTCTTGACCTGGGCCTGGCAGAGGTTGGGGGGAAAGGGTGGGGGCACTCACCCAAACAGGCCCCGTGTGTCTGCCACCACCAGCTTGATGCCATGAGTGTGACAGAATTCACCCACTAGCAGCTGGTCCTCCAGGGGGGTGTTGGTAAGGACCACCACCTGTCAGAGAGGTAAAGACTCAGGGCCGGAATAATGGAGGAAGATTGGTGAGAGGGTTCAGAAAATTCTGAGGGCTTTGCTACTTTTAGCTCTTTCAGAGATACAAAATACCAAGTCTATCACAATGTATCAGATTCAGAGCCAGTGAAACATAGTAACGAGAAACTGAATCCCTGGGAATCCCTAGGCCAGACAGGCAAGGTACAGAGGCATCTGGGCCCTGGCTGGGCAGCTCAGTTGATAATAGTTGCCCCAATATGCCCAAGTTGCAGGTTCAATTCCCAGTCAGGGCACATACAAGAATCAACCACTGAATGCATACATAAGTAGGACAAGAAATTTATGTTAATCTCTCTCTGAAGTCAATTAAAAAAAAAAAAGGGCAGCTGGCAGGACAGTCTGGAGAACATCTGACTCATTCATTTGCCAACACCCCTGCCTGCCTGCAACCCTGCCATGCCCTGTGAGACACAGAAGAGGTAAAACTGTCCCAGCCAAAGTGTGAGCTCACTCCTACCAGACCCATTTGCTCCCAATTCTGAAGACAACGCCTGCTTGAGCCCTGGCCAGGTAGCTCAGTTAGTTAGAGGATTGTCCTGGTATGCTAAGGTTGCAGGTTTAATCTCCAGTCAAGGCACATTGGAGAATCAACCAATAAACACATAAATAAGTGGAATAACAGATCGGTCTCTCTCTTCCCCTTCCTCTTTCTAAAAGTCAGTCAATAAAAAAAGACAACATCTGCCCTGGCTGGTTGGCTCAGTGGTAGAGTATCAGTCCTGCGTGTGGATATCCTGGGTTCGATTCCTGGTCAGGGCACTCAGGAGAAACGCCCATATGCTTTCCATCCCTCACCCTCTTGCTTCTCTCTCTCTTCCCCTCCTGCAGCCATGGCTTGATTGGAGAGAGTTGATCCCAGCTGCTGAGGACAGCTCCATGCATGGTCTCCACCTCAGGTGCTAAGAGCTCGGTTGCTGAGCAACAGAGCAGCGCCTCAGATGGGTGGAGCATCGCTCCCTAGTGGGCTTGCTGGGTGGATCGCCGTTGGGGTGCATGCAGAAGTCTCTCTCTGCCTCTGCTGCTCTCACCGAATAAAAAAAACAATGCCTGCTCAGTCACGACCCTTGGGATTATGCTCTCTGCCTGAATGCTCACCCTTCCCCACCAGGGTGAGTGCCTATCCCTAACTCAGGGTTCAGTGGCAGTATGCCTGGGCTGCCGGGACACCCAGGAGCAGAATCTAAGCTCCCACAGCTCCTCTTTCTGGCCCAGAGTTTTTATTTAACAAGCAACTAGATGGCCCTTTATCATGTGCCAGCTGCTGTTCTTTTAATTTTCTTTAAAGGTAAGGTTTTCTTTATTTTTTTTAAAGATTTTATTATTTTTTAGAGAGAGAGGAGAGCGAGAAAGAAAGAGTAGAGGGGAGGAGCAGGAAGCATCAATTCCTATATGTGCCTTGACCAGGCAAGCCCACGATTTTGAACCAGTGACCTCAGTATTCTAGGTCGACGCTTTACCCACTGAGCCACCACAGGGCAGGCCCAGCTGCTATTCTAAATGTTTAACCATCACAAAAACTCTTTGAGGTCGGTTATTACCACCACTCCCGAGTCTACAAACAGGAAAAAGTAAAGCACAGGAGATTAAGTGACCTGCCTGAGGTCATACTAACAGAAGCAGAGACTTACACCAAGGCAGTCTGGCTCCAGTCTGTGTTCATAATTCCTATGCTGTACTATCTGCCTGTCCATATCTCCCCCCCGCCCCCACCCCGAAATGGCAGGTCTAGGATCTAAATCCTGCCTACACCCTCAGCGGCAGCCCCAACCTGAACATGTCACACGGGCCACTCCATTAAATACTGGACAAATGAACACACCAGAGAGAGAGAGAAAGTTGGGGCAGGAGGCTGGGCTGTGCCCATGATACCTGGAAGCCACTAAGGAAGTCCTCAACAAGGGGGCCAGTGTAGGCACTGACAGGCACATAGCTGTTGAGCTCAGCGAGGCGGGGCTGGGAGACCTCGGCCCGGTTTTTACCGATGTCCTCCTCCCGTAGGTAGAACTACAAAGTAAAGTAAGGAACCAAGTGAAGTGGCTATTGACGAGCCTGGGACTGGCGCTCTGGTAAGGAAGGGTTGGGAAGAGGTACCTGGGAGGAGAGGTCAGCCCACTGGGCAGTACCCTGGTCATGTAGGGTGACAGCCTTGACTCCACCAAGGATGATGTTTTTGGCAATCTCCACGCCCAGGCCTCGCAGGCCTGATACCAGGACGCTGGATGTCTGGAGCCGTTTCATTGCCTCATGGCCCAACACGTATCTGCCAGGTTAAAAGGCATGTTAGGTCAGGGTCTGGCCCTTCTAACCACAGCCTCTCAGAGCCCCCCTCCCACCTCTTCGTCCAACCTTGACCCCACTTACAGCTGTCGGGAATAAAGGCCCTCATCTATGTCCGCTTCATTGCCGTTCTTCGCCATTCCCTAAGGATGGAGGGGGAAGAACAGGTTTAAAAAGACATGCAAGAGTAGGGCGAGGACAGAAGGACAGTGATACAAAAGATATTCCCACTCACCACCCCACCTGCCCGTTTCCAGGAAGAAGACACTCACGTTGGTTGGCACTGAGGGCACTTCGGACAACACAGAGTGGGCAGGGGAATAGTTAGAACCCGACTTTGAATCAGGCCCGGACACGCGACGTTTCTTGGACAGCGGCGAGCTGGACATCTAGAATGAGAAAGGAAGGTTATGTGAGCTCGGGCAACGTGGATGTTTCTGTTGGTTAGTGATAACTATGGGGGAAGGGAAGACTTCAGGACTGGTACCCCCATTTTACAGAAGAGGAGACAGGTACAAAGAAGTGAGGTGACTTGCCCAGGGTCACACAGCTGTCAGACCTAAGATTTCAACCCAGGTGTCTGGGTTGCAATCTACGCTACTGACCACCAGGCCATTAGCCTTTCTCCCCAGCCCAGCATGAGGGAGAGATGCCAATCCTATAGGGTGAAAGGAGTGACAAGAAGAATGTACTCGTGGAGAAGTCAGAGGAGAGATGGAGATTCAGGTCAGCCTGCCACTCCTTAACAGATCTAATTTAACCCTACGAGCTCAGTTCCCTACCTGAAAAAGTGGGGTGATAATACCACTTACCTACCCCACAGAGTACAAACCATAAAGCCTGGCACAGAGCAGGTGAGCAAGAACAAGCAGCCATTCTCTTCCCCTTAACCCCGGTGGCAGGGGTGCGGGAAGGAAATGCAGCTTGGATATCCATCAGGGTGGCATGATGTCAGAGAACCGGAACCCAGAGGGGCTCAGGGAGGAGCTTCATAAAGCCTAAGCCCCTCCCTTCCCTCTCACCCCAGCTCTGAGAGAGAGCCAGGCCAATATGAGGTGGCAGGGAGAGAGGAGAAACACATATCTCAAGCCTCGTCTCATGTGGAGTCCCTTAAGCAGGGTTGACAATAACGACATGTGTTTATTAGAGCCCTCCCTAGTCCTGACGTCATACTAAGCACTTTATGAGCCTTGCCTCACCCTAAGAGTCCATCTTGGCACCTGTCACACCCTAGGACTAAGCAAGATGACAGGAGCTCCTTGCTATCTACCAAGGACTTACTACTTGTTAGAGTAAAGGGCTTCATCTAATCCTAACAATGCCCACGGACCCAGTAACCTTATGCCTACACCACAGAAAACAAAGGCCCATGGAACTCCAGTCACTTGCCTAGAGCCAGCAGGACTGTTTGCCAAATACTTCCTGGGGGATTCAAGTCAAAACCCAGAGTAAGGGCCCAGGGCACAGAGCTAAGAGATGAGGGATGAGGGAGGAGATCCCATGAGGAGGAAGGAGAAGCCAGTAGGTGGGAGGCTGGTGAGGGCCTGAGTCAGCCAGTTAGTTGTATTACTAGGAATGCTAAGAACCAACCAAGGTAGGAACAGATTTGGTCAATTAGGGAGATAAAGGCAAATCCTATTTTTACATTTACCCAGATCTCTGACCTGGGCAGGGATCTCATTTCCCGAGCCCTATTTTTTCCCCCAAAAGCAGGGACAAAGGGAACTATCCTCAAGGGGCTGCTGGGTAGGTTAAAAAAAAAATCAAGGTCTGTGGTCAGAACTCAGTGAACTGATGACATAAGCTCCTCCCTGGGCATGTGCAGTGGCCTCTATTACTTATCTCTTCACCTTGTCACTGGTATGCTTGTCTGGGACACACCATCTTCCCACTCCCTAAATTCGAGATGATCCAGGGCCAGAGAGATCTTTAGTATTTTCACCTTATACCTCTGGGCCCCTGGTAGCAAGGGTCTGAGCAGGTTTTGGTTGACTGTTCAAGAATGAATTTCAACTGCAGAGGTTTGGAACCAGACAGTCTCAAGGCAAGCTGCAGGGGTCTGGGACAGACACTTCTGAGAGGAGCTAAAGATTCCCCACTCCCATCACAAAATCAGTATCCTTTTTATCCCTCAGCATATGCTCAGGTGCCAGTTAGGACACAAATACCATCAACTGTTTATTTAGCAAAGCTGAACTGGGGGCTTAGAGTTTCAGAACTTGCCTGAGGCCTTCAAATTGGAGATTTTGAAGCCTGAGCATTCTCTACCACCCAAACCAGAGAAGGTTTGAGGTAGGAGTCTTCGAGCAGGTTTGAGAGAGGGCAGCCACAGGGTCAGGTTATTAGGATGGAGAACTTAGGGCACAGGATTCTGGGGCCTGTCAAGCCTCCTGGGAGAGATTAACTGAGAAGTTTCTAGGAACATAACAGAGAGGAATCAGGAGGCAGTTGTCTAGAGTCCAGGGAGGCTGAGAGAGGTGGAAAAGGGGATGTTAGAAGCCCTGGGGGGCAAGTGGGGCAGGCCAGGAAATTACACTGAGGCTACAAGGCTCCCAGAGTCTACAAGGAGATAGGAGGGCAGTTGTTGGGCCCCACAGAAGCTGCACGGGGGAATGGTGGGGATTTGGGGACCAAAAAAAGCTGCAGAAAGATGCTGGGGTCTGCAGGGCGGGGTGTTGTCCATCAGGACAGTGCTGGGGCACTGAGGATCTCTAGGGGGCAGGTGCTGGTGGTAGAGAGAAATCTCTGATCAAAAATAGGAACTTGCAAAGAAAAACAACAAAAGGGCTCAAAGGGGGAGAGGTGTGTCTGACATCTATGCCTGAGTTCCAGGAGGCTATGAGGGTGGATGCTGAGGCCCAGAGTGGGGGTGGGGAGGGATTTCTACTGGAGCACAAAAGCCTTGTTTTGATCTTATTGGTACCGGCTAGGGACCACAGCTTCTCTGAGAGGGTGGAAAGGGAGGCTGAGCCCAAATAGTTCTGGGCCTAAAAAGTTCAGTAAGCAGATACAAGCAGATACTGGCTAGGTCACCAAGTGGAGTTGGGTTTCTCTGACTAATTATGTGGGATCTCATGGAAGCTTGGAAAGTAGATGCCGAGAAAGGGGTTTTCTACTTTGATGGAGGACAACTGGGACTGCTGCAGGGAGACATCCGACAATGATGTTGGGGTCTTATGAAACTGAAAAACAACGACCAAGGGACTTGACTGAAAATGGTGTAGACCTTGAAAGTCTCTGAGGGTAGATTCCGAAGCCTGATGTGAAGGTTAAAGGATCTGTGAGAAGCTGGAACCCTGGTTGGCTTCTGAAGGCAGAGGTTGAGTTAAGAGTGGGGTTTGAGAGGCAAGTCTCTGATGGAGGGGGCTAGGACCCAAAACGGTCTGCAAGGGCAGATGCTGGCAGGGGGATCTCTAATAGAATAGATCAGGTGCATTTTATGGCGGAGATGTTGAGGCCATTAAGGGGGGACAAAGCAAAATGAAATATGAGATATTCCTTTATAGTAGACAATCTCTAGGGGCAGATTATAGAAACTGAAAGGAGTCTCTAAAGATAAATGCAGAAAGGGGCCTCTTAATAGAAGTGCTGGGCCCAGAGGGCTTCTGATGGAAAATGCTAGGGCCAGGGAAGGGTTGAGAGAACTTAGATGCAGAAGAGGTGGTCTCTGACATGGGGGCCAGGCCCAAATGGCCTTTCACAGGATCTAGTCTCCTTAGAAGCTCTGAGATCAGATATGTGTGTGTGTGTGTATTGGAGCGTCTAAAGAAAGATGATAAAAAGAGTCTTAAATGAAAACCTATGAACCCTCCCACCCAGAGTCTGGCCCCTGCTGGAAGCTGCGATGGCAAATACAGAGGGACTAGCGGTGTATAAAGGGCGATTCTAGAGGTCTTTAGTAAGTACTAAAGGTTCCTACCGAAAAATGTCAGTTCCGCCCCAAGATCTGCGCCCCCCTTCCCGATCCCCAGTGGCCCACCCAGACATCTGCATGGCCCAGCGCATGCCCTGTGCCCTCCGATGCATCCCGAACCCCCTGCCAAAGCGCTGAGAACAGCCGTTCATTACCAATGCCGGTTCCCCGGGTCGCGCCGCCGCCAACTCCTCTAGGAGCCGAAGCCAAGCTCGGCTGCCACCCTCCTCCTTCTCCCCGCCGTCTGGGCCGCCAAGAGCCGCCGCTGCCTGAATCGCCTTCTCCTCCCCCGGCCGTAGTGGTGCTCTTCCCAGACAGCTCCTTTACCCCAGCTGCTGACACAAGATGGCGGCCGCCGAACGCGAGGCCGGAACAAAACCTTGGGTACCACCCCCAGAAACCCGGATGAAGGCAGACCGCGCCCATTTTGGTCCCTGCCCGCTTGTTAATCATTTGAAGAGGAATAGCTCCACCTGGTGGCTACTATAGCACTAATTAGGAAAACAAACAGGTAGAAAGCAGGTAAAACAACAGGCCACGCCCCACAGAGCCTGAATAATGAATACATTGTTACAGCCAGGCTGCAATGGAAACCAAGAAAGGGCATCAAGCCCACACTTCCTGATCATAAATTATGCATGAGGCCGGGTGGTTGGTTGACTAGCACAAGGCAACAAAAAAACCAATGTTAAAACATGGAAGTCACGCCCCACTGCTCATAAAGAATGAATAACTTTGTAGCAGCCCGGAAGCCAAGGAGACCAAGGCTACATCTTTCGTGAATAATGCATGAATTCCGGTGGCCTGGGTCAAAAGTTACAGGTCTGCCTATTGATGTATCTAGTAAGTATCCTATAAGCAGGGAAATATCTAATAAGTATCCTATAAGCAGGGAAATATCTAATAAGTATCCTATAAGCAGGGAAATATCTAATAAGTATCCTATAAGCAGGGAAATATCTAATAAGTATCCTATAAGCAGGGGAATATCTAATAAGTATCCTATAAGCAGGGAAATATCTAATAAGTATCCTATAAGCAGGGAAATATCTAATAAGTATCCTATAAGCAGGGAAACAGTTACTACAGGGAAAACACACTCTCTCCTCAACCCCACTCATAACTAATGAATAAGGATGCTGCAGCAGCTCAACCTGGAAACTCAGGGAGATCAAGAAAGGTCCCACACACTTATTATGAATTACACATGAGGCTGGAGGGACAGCCCTGCCCAGCAAGTAGGGATTAGAGGGTACTCCAACCACAGCAACATGGTCATGCTTTCCTGTTCATAATTAAAGACCATGCCACCCAGCCATAGGGGAAACCCAAGGTAAGTGTAGTTGCCTTCTCAACCCTGACTAACTGCATGTGAACTAGGGCTGCCTTGGTTCAACCAAATCCAGGCTCACTACATGCCTTTGACAAGTGCATCAGTTTCCACAACTGTAAAATAGGGCCAGTAATCTACCTCATAAAGGCAAGAGGTGTTACCAGAATCAGATAATATATGGATTCAGAGTAGTGCTGGCACAGGACACCGTTAAATTTTAAAATAGTATATATTAACACAAAGATAATATGTAACTATATTTGTGCTAACATACAATTAGCCCAGCTACTGGAGAAACCCCCAACCTGGGGCATGATTTTCAAATAATGCCTCAAAACACCCTCACAGAAGGACACTGCAATGCTAAGGACACCAATGTCCATTACGTAGGTAGGACAGACAACCAGACCGCTTAGCGATTGGTTTTTTCTGTCCTTCCCAAGTCTCAGCTCAAAGGTGATCTCCTTAGAGAGTTCTTAAGCACTCACAAAAATCATTCCCATCGTCCAATGATTAGCTATGTTACCTGGGGACATACACTTAACTTCTCTAAGCCACTCTTGCCCCACCCATAAAATGTGGGTATTAACCTACCCGGTGATGGAGTTTAAATGACTAAATATGTAGAAAGGGCTTAAACAGTGCCTAGCACATAGTGCTACTTGACTAACATTAGTAGTTGTACCATTAAACTGGGAGTGGGGCGGGGGGGGGGGTTATAGCATTTTAATACACTCTGGAACTAGACTGGCTAGGTTTGAATGCTGGCTCGGCCACTCACTGACTGTAACCGTAGGCAAATTACTTACTCTCCTAGTGTCCCAGTTTCCTCACCTATAAAATGGGATAATAATAAGGTACGACTTAGGGCTGTTGTGGGGATTAAATGAGCTAATAAAGTGCTAAATGAGTGTAAACTAAAGTGACCATCACTTGCCCATACCCATTTTTCAGGCTCGCAGAAAGACCTGCCAAAGATCGCAGGGCTGCCAAACATCGACTGGATTTGAATCTAGAGCTTTTGTTGAAAATTTGAGATCACTGGGCTTTAGAAAGAATGAACTATGTACCAGGCCTCGTCCCTTCCCTAGACAAAGGTTTAATCCTCGAGCGTGAGGGAAAGCTAACAGCAGATCACGCAAACGAAGCCGGGAACGCTACGCCCCTCATGAATTATGCACAACGCCCCCAGAAAAGGGACAGAAAAGTCGGGGCGCTACTCACCTTGACGGTTAAACAAGGAGCTCTAGCTTTGTCAGTCAGACTGCAGAACGCCCCTTCAGCATGCTGATCCACCCCCTCGTGAGTAGTTCACAAGACCATACTTCCAGCGGTCTAGGTGCAAAGGAGGCAAAAATGTTACTTCTTCACAGCCCCACCTCCGTGTGAATAATGAATAAAGCCGCTAGCGAAGGCCGGGTGGCACCCTATCCCCTCGGGAAGCGCCTGGCAACCGGCGTCCCTTCCCCAGTGCGGGCTAGCGACGGCTCGCCCTCCCAACCGTTGGGCTCCGAAGTGTCCGGTCTCTCAGCCCAAGCGCGGGCGCCCGCATCGTAGAACCGGGGGTCACAAAGGCCACGGATACCCTCACAATGCCACGTCGGTTCGAGTTTTCCCACAGTCGCCAAGACCTCTCCTGAAACAAGCTCTCCCAAAAATTCGCCTTGACTTACGAACCTCAAACTTCGTCTCTCCCCTCAGAGAGCGCCTCAGATCCTGCCTCACGAACAGAGTCCTCAGACATGAACCCTAAAAGGTCTCCTCAAACATTCCCCTACACCCTGTCTCTGAGGAGAATATAAACCCTGCCTCCAAGGTATATTCCCTAAAACAGACTACCTCATCCTACCCGAAGTCTCCACAGGCTACTTTCTAAGGGTACCTCAGAACAGCCAACCCGGGCCCAAAGCCTTCCCTCAAACTGAGACCCCTCCCTCAGGTGCTGTCCAGGGCCTTGGGGATACCGTGCTTCAGCTCACCTCCTGCGTTGAGGAAAAGCTTCGCCTTCCTGCTGGAGATGAGCCGACGCCACGGGGCAACGGAAGCGCAAAGCGGCTACTCCGTCGCACAAGAGGAGCCAGAGTTTGCGCGGAGCTCGAAAGCGCGGGGCTTGGAGCGCCGCGGTTTGGAACGTACCACAGACGCTCAGCGAGAGGGGAGTCCGGTCTGCTCCCGCTCCGTCGACGGACAACGTTAGACTCAGACACCCCTAAGAATTGTGGTTCCTCCTGAAAACCGCGCGGCATGCTGGGGATGGTAGTCCAACCGGCCCAGTGCCTGGTGCACGTGGTGAGCATCCGCGGCCAGGCTATGGGAAATCTTAAACCTGAGGGGAAGAATAATCAAAAAAATAAAAGAACAAAACAAAAAAGTAAGCCTGGGCTGTAGAATTTCGGGAGTGGTGCTGTGGGAGGACGGTAATGGAGCGGAACACTCTTCCATTAGTCTTTCCCTTAGTTATCCTTTACCTCACTTCAGACGTGCCGTGGTACCCGATGTGAGGCAGTAAGGGAATGCCTGTCGGGGAAGTGGCATGTGAAAAGTGAGGAAGAGAGCCGCGTTTGACGCGGGGAAACCGTTCCGGACAGAGGGAACTTAAGGTGCAAAACCTTGAGGTGGGAAGTTCTTGGATGTTTGAGGAAGGGCACGAAAGTCGGTGTAGCTGGAGAGTAAGTTAGTGAGGCTGGGAGAGCACTGCGAGCTAAGACGGAGGCCATGTTAAGTAGGCATTGTGAGGCAGAGATGCTTGGTTTTTATTTTAAAATCCGTGGAGAGCTGTAAAAGGATTTTAAGCAGGGGAGTCACATCATATAAACTATCTGGCTGCTCTATATGCCTAGAGAACAAACTGAGGTAAAGGTGGAGGCAGAAAAACCAGTGGAAATGTTACCGCAAGTCCCAGCAGTGATGAGACGGGATCAGCCTACCCTGCTCTGACTGCTGTCACCTTAAATGTGTTCCGCCTGAAAATGCCAGGTAAGTGGACTCATGAAGTCTACACTTTTTGTCCTTTTTCCACTCAACATGTTTGTTAGATTCACTCATGTTGTTTGTACCAGTATTTTGTTCCTTTTTCTTGCTGAATTGTATTCCACTATAGGAATAGACCATAATTTATCCATTTTCCTCTTGTTAGAATGTTAGGGTTATTACCAGTCTTTGATTATAATGAATACAGCTGCTATGAATACTTATAACAAGCCCTTTTGTTGACATATTTGCATATATTTGAGGAAAATATCTAAAAATGGAATTGCTAAATTATATAGGATAAGCTAATCTTTACATGAAACAGCCTAAGTTTTCCAGAGTGGCTGTGCCATTTACTGCTACTGCCAGCCATATGAGGACTCCTTGTTGGGGCCTTGCGGTTACAGCCTCGGAGAGGATGAGGACAGGGGTAGACCCAAGTGATCCTGGTGGGCAGCCCTGGGGCCTGCAGTTGGCAGGTCAAGCTGCACTTTCCCCACCCCTTGGGATCAGCAGCCTGTTGACTGCACAAGGCCTACTGGCACCAGATGGCCTATTGTCATCCACTTGGAGGTGCCCTTGGGCATTGTCCCCAGACCCAGGGAGTTCCAAGTGCCTTGCCATTATGGAACAAATGCCCCTGCAGGGGTGGCAACACCAGAGAATGGGGTGTTAGAATCCCTGGCTCTGACCCAGGGGGGCTTCAAGCCTAATAGTGCCCTGCTGGTGCTGGATTTCCTGGTACAGCCCTGACAATGGTGAAGGTCTGTGACCAGGATCTTGTGGGTAGGTTGGGTACTGGCCAGCACCCCACATTTTGCCCATCCCACACTCCCCACCAAGCTGGTAGCCACCATGTACCAGACACTGTGAATGCCACCGCCACCCACCTCAGCCTGATGAGGCCCCTTCTCTAGCTGTGTTTATGCCCCTGTGTCTGTGTGGGCCACAAACAATGCTGGGACATGACAAAGAGACATGCAAGCTGTGGACTTTTCAGCTTTTATTATAAAAAGATCATGGTCCCAGCCCAGTTTTCCAACAAGTCACCAACTCAAAGTCTGACTCGGTCAGGGCCTCTCTGGCTGGGGAGTGGACTGGTAGACAGGTGCAGGGCCCTGCTCAACCACGCAACATTTCATTTCATACTCTCCTGTCCCAGGCTGGACACCAATAGATATAGAAGTAGCTCTCGTAGGTCTTCACTGGGCCTCGTTGAAGCGAGTCACCATTGTCTTGTGCAGTGTTTCCTTGTAGGACTCGGTTGAGGTGACTCCGTAAGAGCTGCCTCGGGCACCCAAGCCAGAGCCCCGCACCCGTGTCTGGGCCTGTGTGAGGAAGGCAGGCTGTCAGGAGGACTGGGGGCAAGGCAGGATTACAGCAGAGATAAATGGAGGGTGGGGATGGGATCATTGGAGACTCACCTCAATGGGTGTCACAATTCCCTGCTTCTTGCGGCCCAGGCCACTGCCCTCTTTCCAGCCCATGGCCTGGAGCATGCGACTGCCGATGTTATCACTGCCCAGACCATCCCGTGTAGGCTGCTCAAAGTCCCTGCAGGGGACAGAAGTACAGCCTGAGTAACTGGGCCTACCAGCCCCAGGCCCCCCACCTGGCTCTGGTCACTCACACGGAGGCTGCAGACACGCCACCATACTTCCTCCTCTTGGGCTCTGGTGGCTCAGGGATGCCATACTTCTCTCTGCGTTCAGCTGCACGGTCCCGGTACTTCATTTGCTGAAAGTTTGTGTGAGTGAATGCGGGAGCTGGTCACTATTAGCAGGAAATATGGGCAGTGATGGGTGGGCGGTGCACATGGGGAGCTGGATCTAACAGGTATGAGGTCCTGTGGGTACAAGCAGCCAGTGTGCAGGAACTGGGAAAAGGGCTCACAGGGACAGTACATGAAATGATTGATGGCAGCCAGGCTGTACTCAGCTATGGAACTTGAGCACCAGCTGCCCGAGGGGATAGACACTTGGCAAGGGACAGAGGTGATGGAGTCTGGGAGTGAGGAGATCACATCTCACCTCCATGTCATTCTTCTCAAGTGCTTCTAGTTCATTTTCTGACAGGTGGGCTCGCCGGTGAATCTCAAGGTTTTGCTGCAAGAGGACAGGAGTAGTGAAGTGGCTGGGCTGGGCCAGGCCAGGCCGGACCGGACCATGGCTCCTTGCCACCCCTCCCTCAGTCACCTTGTGGAGCCCAGAGAGCTGCTGGTGCCGGATGAGTGCCTCCTTGCTGGGGAACTGGCGCCGGCAGAGCAGACAGGCCAGTTTCTGCCAGTCGGTAAGCTTCTCCTCCCGCTCCGGGCCCCCTCGCTCCTGCTCCTCCTCACTGTCACTCTCCCCACTGTAGGCTGCCACCAACCCTCTAGGTGGGCTCTGTAGAAGGTTGGAGGACATGGGAGGTCAGGACTGCCAAGATTAGAGCCATCTCACCCCTCTTTCTGCCCTGGGCACTTACTGGGCGGTCATCACTGGCCAGTTTTTGGAGATCCATGCTGGTGTGCTGTCTCTCAGCTAGTGCTCCCTGGGGTGGAAGGATGCAAATTCAGGATTCCACAGAGACCAGAGGGATGACAAGATGGGGGCTAGGGGTGCAGATGGGTGGCCACAACACACCTTCTTCTCCAGGATGGCATAGCCAGCATCTGCAGTGGCTGACTCCCGCCTTTCATCATCTCGCAGGGAGCTGATGGGCTGAAAGCTGTTTTTGAAGTTTTCTTTTTGCTTGTTGAGACTGCGGGCCCAGCGTTCCATGTCCTTAGCAATCTAGGGGTGAGGGTGGGGTCAGGCTCTCAGAAACTGACCAACTCCATCTACTGGCCCTGCAGCAGCCTCCCTGTCATGCCCTGAACCTCAAGCTAAAGGTGAGACAGGGAGTGGTGAAAGTTCCCATTTCTGTCATACTGTCATCAGTGCTCATCAAGGACCTCTCCAGCTGTGCCCCTATTCTTCTGACAGGCACTGACATTATTACGTTCCCTGTGTGTTTTCATTTTTTTAAAAAATATTTAACTTATTGATTTTATAGAGGGCGGAGGCAGCGGAGAAGTATCAACTCATAGTTGCTTCACTTTAGTTGTCACTGATTGCTTGCTGTGTGTGCCTTGACTGGACAAGCCCAGGGTTTTGAACTGGTGACCTCAGCGTTCCAGGTCAATGCTTTATCCACTGCGCCACCACAGGTCAGGCTGTTTTCATTTTATCATTCTAAAATGCATAGGACGCTTTCTCTGTCTATAATTTTAATTTACATATGTGACACTGCCACATTCTGTATTATGTTGTTTTTCCCCCAGGCACAATACTATTTTTAGAATTTACCAGATTGTCATGTTGCTTCTAAGGGCTACACTCAGACTCTTTGTCTACAGACACTGAGGTTTTCCCCAATTGCCCACTACACAAAACGCCGCAATAGCTATGTTCTTGCCTGCCCCCTGCTGGGCCTGAGCAAAGTCTTACGGAACATATCTCCATGTAGACACGCACATACCCCACGCATGGTGTGAGCCCAAAGGAGTATGCGTGCCCACATCAACCGCACGACCACCAGTGAGGGTTCCCAGCGGGGGACAGGAAAGCTGACAAAGCTCATGTGGATGGCACTGGCCACCTCAGGAAGGTGTGCGGTCCTGCCACTCACTGAGGGAGGAGACTGCTCTGGCTCATGGTCAAACAGGAAAGAACAGAGCTAGACCAGGAGCCTGGTTTCCCTTGAGCAAGGGATGTATATCTACTGCCCAGATACACCGCAGGCCTACACCCTGGTTCCTCAGCAGCAAAGGTAAGAGATGACAGAAATGCAGTAATCAGAAGACACGGGACCTATGGACCTCGGTGTTTACCTGTTGGGCCGTCTTGGTCTTGTGCTTTTCCTTCTTCTCTTTGCCCTCCTTGGAGGGTGCCCCTGCCTCCTTATGTCCATCGGCTGACTGCTCCAGGGCAGGAACATAGGTCCGCCTTTCCCCATCCCAGTACAAGTACTGCTGGCTCTGAGCATTGTAGTAATACTGAAGAGAGAGAGAAGGGGGCATGAGGGAGGACCTCACAAAAGGAAACTGAAGACCCCACTTGCTCCCTGGGCTGCCCCATCACCTGGGAGTTGGGATCATAGTAGAGGCCAGTCTGAGGGTCATAGTAGTAGCCAGACGTCTCATCATATTGGTAGGTGGAGACATCAGGAACAGCTGGAGAATGGTAAAGGGGGGGTCAGACCTCTCACTGCTTTGTTATGGAACTCCCCACCACCCACCTGCAAGCCGCGGCTACTCACGGTACTGGCTGTAGGACTCTTGGGCAGTGGGGCTGGTGGCTGGTGGCAAGGCAGAGCTGGGATGGGTGGGGCTCTGAAGCTCAGATTTGAGCACAGCAGGTGATATGATGGTGTACGACTGGTCATGGGACCAAACAGGGGAACAGGGCTCAGTGTCTGCTAATGCCCACTGTGCCCATCACCCCCCAGGATCTCCCTTGAGCTCCCTTCACCTGGCTGTTGGCAGCAGTGCCCTGACTGCCACTCGCCTCAGCTGCTGACTGCTGGTAGATGCCAGGAGTGGCACTAGGTTGGGCACGAGAGAAAGCCTGAAGTGACACAGAGTCTGCTCCAGGCTCTAGGGAGGCCTCGGCACCTGTAAAGGGGAACGAGGAGTAAGCTTGTGAATGGTGGGGCCCAGGTCCCTATGCCTGCCTGCCCCCACATGAGACAGATGTTGGGGCTCACCTGTTCCAGTTGGGTCCCCTTTGGTTCCAGTGATGCCAGGGCCCTTCGTGCCCTTGAGGTAGCCATGGGCATAGAGGGAGGACTCTGTGCCCTGGCTGCTGCCATAGCCCTCATCCTGTTGGTAGTAGCTGTAGTCCACCGATGACTCGTCGGGGGTGGCCCAGGCACCCTCCCCACCCTGGGAGGCCTGAGGGGCAGGGGGGAGAAGTTCATTAGCAGAGGAGGGGGCACTGGAGGGAGGGTAACCTGCTAAGAAGCAGCTGCTCACAGGTGAGGCTAGTGTCTGTCAACAAAAAGCATGCAGCCCTCAGACAAGTGAGAGAGGGCTGCCCGGCCACAGCAGAACAGGGCAACAGCGGAAACAAGACAGGAACAAAGATGCATGCCAAAACGCTCCCAGGGTGACACTGGTACGTTTGTTGCGTGGTACGTGTGCTGGGTATTGGACCAAGGGAAACAGCATCCTCTCCTTCTTTAGTCTCATCTCCCAATTTTCTTTCAGCCACTTATAAATTCTTTTTTATTAAAAAAAGTTGTAATAATTCAGGACGATAAAATAACCACCAAACGAGAGAAAACCAGTCACAATGGCATTGAAAATGAAAGCCTGGGAGGTGACCAGGAAGGGAGCAAGGCCCCCCAAGACCACAGCAACCACTGTGAGAGGGTTTTGGGTCCACGGGAAGCTGAAGTAGCAAGCCAGCCCTCCTGTTTGCAGAGAGGGTGCAAGAGGGTCGAGGTGGCCAGGTAGCCAGATGCTGGGGTGGAGAAATCTTTGAGTACCTGTGAGATGGCCCACTGGGCCGCAGCAATGGCAGTGCTGGCCACAGAGGCAGCATTGATGCGGCTGCCTTCGTTGGAGGCCATGTCCCTGGGGAGGATGTCAGAGACTGGGAGTGAGATGGGGACCCCCAGCTGGGGGACAAGCTGGGAAGGGACACAGGTAGGGCCCTGACCTCTTAGAACCCTTGGCAAACTCAACGTTGATGGTCTTGCCATCGATGGTGAGCGGCGGGTGCAAAGCCTGCAGGATCTGTAGCAGCTGGGCTGCTTCCTGGGGGAGGAGGGGAGGCAGGGGCAGAAGGGTCAGGCCCGGGGAGATCCCCGGCTCCATTGCCCCATTACCAGGTGTGGGGCTGCAATGGGGGCTGGGGTCAGGGTCCCTCCTCCCCCCCAGGGGGCCGGGACCCTGGTTGCCCGGCCCCCCCTGTGCCGCCCTCACCACGATGGTGGAGAGTTGGATGAAAGCAAAGCCACGGTTCAGTTGGGTCTGCTTGTCCTTGATGACTCGGACATTTGAGGAAGACAACACTGCGTAGGGTGCAAGGGCCCCCAGGATGGAGTCCATGGTGCTGTGTGGGTTCAGGTTGCGCAAAATGATGGCTGCGAGAAGGGGCCCAGTATTAGGGGGCACCCCTGATACTCTGCTCTAGCCCTACCCTCTGGTGGCTCCTCACTGCTCCCTCTCCTCTGGCCTCTACGTCTTTGCACCTGCTGCTTCCTCTCACTTCTTCCTTCTCCACAAACTGCTTGTCAGTTCCAAGTCCCAGCTCAGTTGCTCACCTGCTGAGAACTTCCCAACACCCCCCCAAAGTTGAATAGGGTCATGCTTCTCTCCTTCTCTCCCTACATCACCAGTGTGTCCCCCCACTAGTCGGAGATCCTGGGAGGACTACATCCTGGCTGCCACCCCCTCTCTGGCCATGGAGAGCCCAGCGCAGATACCATACAGCAGGGAGGAAGAAGGAACAAACAACTGACTCACTGTCGTTGGCGTTCTCTGAGCTTGGCTCTGAGCCCTGTGACAGGGATTGGGAGGCCAGCACTCCCTGGGCCTGATAGGGCTGTGGCAGGGGGAGCAGGCCCTGGCTCAGCTCCCGTCCACCAAGTGGCAGCGTCTGCTGATCCAGCCTTGTGCCCAGGGGCAGCTTCTGTTCTGCCTCTATCAGGGGAGTCAGAAGTTAGGATAGTGACAAAACGGAGGCTCCAACGCCGGTCACCCTCCTCCCACAGCACTGGCCCCTTATCCTTCTCCCCGCTCCCACCAAAGTCTTGGGGAGGGGAGGCATGAGGGCCTCACCTGACTTGGGCACACCACATTTGAAGCACTTCTCACGGCGTTTGAAGTTCTGGACACCACACTGTGAGGCACAGGCCGGGCAGTCAGAGGGGCGGGGCTTTGAGTTATGTCCTCCAAACTTGGATCCAGAGACCCCCCAGGAAACCCCGCCATGCCCCAGGGAAAGGAGGTCTCAGAATCTGGGAAGGAAGGGGGCTCTGGCTGTCATTCTCTGGCCTATGAATCTCTCCTTTCACTGGTCTCAGATTTGACCTCAGGGTCACCCCTCATCTCAGGAATCAACAATTTTCCTGTTTAACTATTCCCTCCTCCGAGGTACCAAATCCCAGTATTGTCCCCACAGTGTCCCTTTAGTAGGTTCCATTTCCCAAAACTTGCTTCCCTGTTCAGACACCTCCCAGGTTTCTATCCCTAAAGCCAGGAGTCCCTCTCTTGCCAGATTTCCACCCCTCCTTTATCTCAAAGATTGGGTTGGATCCTGCTGCTCTCCAAAAACCTGCTGCTGGACACCACCCAGCTTCCACATTTCTCTGTTCCAAGGCCAGGTACTGAGCACTGCTCCTGTGCCAGGCTCTGCCCCGCATGCCCAGGATGCGGCCTCTGCCCTCGTGGCCTACCAGCAGCACAGAGGGGCAGGTTAATCTGTAGGTATGGTCACCAGCAGGGGCTTGGGGAAGGCAGTGGGCCAAGAGGGGCACCACTTAATCGGCTTGGGAAAGTCAGCAGGGATGTTTGATCTGGGAGACTCAGAAATTTGGTTTGGTGTGGTTTTGCTGAGAAACGATTGCTAACAGAGGAAATGAGGTTTCTGTAACTAATGTAGGAAGGCAAAGAGAGAAGCAGAAGTCCAGGCTGGAGAGGAAAGGTGGTACTAGATTACGGAAGATGGTCACACTGAAGCTCAGAGCTGTAGGGAGTTTTAAGCAGAGAAGGGACATGGTCAGAGGTGGTTCCAAGGACTGTCACAGGTGAGAGAGTGGGAGAAAGAGGCAAGAGGCCAGCATATCAGAGAGGGGTCCGTAGTGACTGTTTGGGGCAGGGAGTGAGGATGGTCTGTGCAGTGGCAATGGCATGGGAGGGTATTTCTATAATGGAAGTGATAGAACCTGGTGACCAACAGGATGCAGAGGGTAAAGAAGGGGAAAGTAGAGACTTCCCTGGTTTTGAGGAGCATCTGAAAATATAGGAAATAGAAGAGGCATGGAGTTTCCCTGCCACTTTGTCCCTCTCTCTCCAGAGACAATGAATACCTGCCTTCTGATACTACTTTTTCTTTTAACAAAAAGAGGCCCCAAGCCTATTACTAGGCAGATTCTTCTTGGGGAGAGGACTGGGGCCTCTGCCAGTCCTCAGTCCTCCTCGCAGGTGTCAGGTTGCCACCCAGCTGTGGAAGGTGTGGCTGCATCTCAGGGCTGTTTGTGAGGCTGCCCCAGGGGAGATCTGAACCCACAGCCCCTATAATCAGAAGCAAGGCATGGCTCAAGGCTCACACACGGTTCCACCTCTCTTGAGCCTCAACTTCCTCTTCAGGAATATGACTGAAAAAGCCTATAGCTTGTATCATCAGTCTTAGGTGGACGTGGCTTTGTCAAGGTTGGGTCCCCTGACACAGGCTCTCAGAACATCCTGTGCTTCCCTTCAGAGTAACAGCTGACATTAAACAGCACTAACTTTGGGCCAGCTGTTGTGCCAAGTGTGTCCCTCTCATTACCATAGTTTTTAGAGAGAGACAGAAACATTGTTCTGTTCCTGTATGTGCCCTGACTGGGGATCAAACCTACAACCTCTGCGTATCAGGACAATTGCTCTAACCACCTGAGCTATCTGGCCAACACCATATTTTAATCCTCCCAAGCACCTGTGGAGAGAGTTTTCATTACTATTTGTATTTTAGAGATGGGAAAGTGAGGCAGAGAGAGATTAAGGACCCTGATCAAAATCAAGGTTGATCGGGAGAGTCTAATTTCAGCCAGTCTGGTTCTGAGGTCATTTTATAGACCATGCTATGCCTCCACTATCACTAGTTAATAATTCGTTTAAGTATTTGCTGATCATCTACTGGGACTTCAGACAAGATCATGCTTTATAAGGGTGGAGCCTGGTACTGAGTGAAAGCTCAGTACCTGCTGGTGGGTTGGAAGGTGGCAAGGAATGGTGGCTACTTGAACTTAGCTTCCTCCTCACCACCCCAGAGATACCATGGAGACAAAGATGTTGCCACCACTGCTGCTGTTTCAGTCCATGGCAACTGCTGCCCACCGGCCCTGTACCTTATTACACAGCCAGTCCTCATTGATCTTGGGCTTGGGGTCGCTGTAGTGCATGGACACCTTCTGGCCCAGGATATTGAGGGAGTGCTGCGGGAAAAAGCAGAGCTGAGTGAGGCCCAGGCAGCGGTGCCCCACGTACCGTTTCAGCACAGGAGAAGAGAGTGAGTGAGCCCTTCAGCTGGATGGATGAGGGACAGGGAACGGAGGGAGGTCGGAGAACTGACAAGGGAAGAAGGAAGGGAAGGAGGGAGGGAAAGCGCCACAGCCCTCAGGCGCAGCTGTTTGCTGCCTTTTCAGGGTATGCGCGCGCACGCACACGTGAACACACGCCACCAGGCACAGAGTGCTCAGATGACCAACGCTTGCCGGACAGCGGGGAAAACCCCCCACTTGGCCCTGATACTGCCAGGCCACACCCAGGGCCAGCACTACACAGGCTACACTTAGGATGGGGGACGGGAAGGGAGGGAGAGGAGGGGAGAGAAAGAGAGAGAGAGTGCACGCGCGCTAGTGCTGGAGAAGGGGAAAAAGAAAGAGCCATATTGAAAAGATGGAAGTTCCTGGCGGGAGGTTGTCTTCCCATGGCTGGCTGGGTCCTGGGCCCACGCACTAGCCTATGGACTGGCAGAGGTGATCCCAGGGCCAGCCCTGCCGAGCCCTCTTTCCGGTACACCTGCCCCTCCTCCCCTGATGCTTCCCTTCCAGGCCGCACACCAGTGAGCCAGGCTCTGGGTGGGCAAGCAGAGCAGATCCTTGGGTCTGTGAAGGTCCCAAAGCTGCAGGGTTGGGATCCCATGACACAGCAGGGAGCAGGCTCCCTTCCTTTCCTGGCAGCAGAGTCCTTGCTGAGAGGGCAGCCCTGCCCCCAGCAGAGCAGGGTAAGAGGTGAGTCCTGTGGGGGGTAGGTGCAGTGGGAGGGACGCAGTGGCCAGGTGAGTCCTGGTGAATAAAACTATCACACTTGGCTAGTACTTTACATCAACAGAGCAGTGCTGGCCTCTCGCGTGGGAATCAAAGGGCTGAACTCACATGTGGGGAAAGCTGGCAAAACGGGACTTGCTAGTTAGTGTGCCAACAGCTAAGTTCTCCTGTGGCTGGATCCAGTGGTACCTGAGCATGGAACGAAGTACTGGCTCTGCCTAACCCCTGAGCAGGGCAGTCCCCCCAGGAGTGGAAACCTAGGTGGAAGACCCGCCCTGGTAGCCCTTTCTCTGAAAGCTCAGCTGGGAGAAGTGGAGGGGCAGAGCTAGTGCCTGATGGGGGAAGGGCAAGTGGTGAGTGTGGGCTCTTGATGGGCAGCCCAGTGGGTAGACAGAAATGGGAAGAGGAGATATTGAGGGTCAGGAAGGGGGAGAGAGAGGGGGCGGGGGGGATGGGACACAGGGCCACAGGGCAGGGAACTGTGTCCGTAAGAATCAGGCGATGGGGAGCGCTCGATTACAAAGTAGTATTTGTTTGGGGGGGGGGTTCAAGTGCGGCAAAGCAACCTGATTGGCTTCCATCCATCGTGTAGCGTCCTGCAAGTGACTAAACTCGACGAAGGCGAAGCCCCGGCTCTGACCTGGAGACAGCATTCAGATACAGACGCAGTGGGTTAGTCAACAGCTTTGGACACACGGCGTTCCCGGGGGCGGGACCCGAGGGGAGAGGACAGGGGGGGGCAGAGAGGGAAGGAGGGAAAGGAGAAAGGAAGAGAGGAAGAGAAAGAAGCAATCAGAGAGAAAGACCATGGGGTGGGAAGCAAGGTAGATGACTGGAAAAGGCAGGAAAGAGGGGAAAAGGAGGAAGGAAAACAGAGCCAGAGAGAGGTGGGTGGGTGGATGGGAAAAGAAACACACACGCCAGCTGGGAAGAAAGACAGAGATGGGGCTCAGGCCAGCCTGGGGTGACAGAGACGGAGGGGAGCCAGGAGGGAAAAGGGTACAAATACAGATCTGTTTCCAGAGAAAGGAGGAGGACAGATGGGCAGGCTTCTGGCTTCACATAGGCCAGAATATATAACCAAAGGGCAGGACCCAGTACAAGGCCAGGGAGCCCAGGAGGGGTCCTCTAACAGATGTTTAATCAAAAGAGCAAAAGAAAAGCCGGGGCAGGCTTCTCAGTGAGGCCAGGAAGGCTCCAGGCCAATGAGGAACCTGGGCAGTTAGGGACATAATGTCACTTCAGCCTTACCACAGTGCATCAGAGGTGGACCACATGATGGAGCCACCTCAGGGCCAAGCTGGGAAGAGTACAGACACCCACAGTCCATGTCCTCCTAGACAGCAGGAGAATGAGGACTAGGATCGGGCAGGTGGACCTTAAAGAATCAGTGAGTGCCTGGGAGAAGTGCCCAGGGCCAGAGAGGAGTCTGCACCTGGGACACCTCTGTGGGGAGTGACCAGAATCTTGGCAGCGTTTGGTTTGGCTGGGGTGAAGCAGAGCAAGACCTGTGTGCTACCAAGAGAGACTCGAGGCCTGGCCAGGGCTAGGAAAGGGACCCAGGGCTTGAGGCTGCAGGAAGCAGCTCTACCTTTGGAGGTGTACATACAGGGAGGGCTTAGACGTGGCGGGGCTTGGGGGTGCATGCTTGATCGCCAAAGAACTATTAGGATGCACGGGAAGGAGGATGGAATGGTATGATGAGAGAGAGAGAATGAGAGAGAGAGAGAGAGAGAGAGAGAGATATGGAGGTGGGAGGAGAGAGACTGAGATGGAGAGAGAAGCCCAGGCAGAGTGAGGCCCCACTGTGCCTGCCTTGGGGAGCCTGGGCCTGAGATCCTGTAGAGACAGCTCCCCTCCCAAATCCCCAACTACCCTCAGGCCAGCTTCAAGGAGCCTGCAAGAGGGAGGGAGGTGACAAATGAGGCCAGAAGTCCTGGCTGCTCCTTAAGATGAGAACCATCCCCTGCCTCCCCTCTTGGGATACATGGGTGGGGCCATGCCCGACCTACTTTCTGGTCAGAAACTGTTACCAGAAAAATGTGGGGGAGAGTGAGGGCAGAGAAAAGAGAATACAAGAGAGGGAAGGGAGTATATTGGTTGAAGGTTACCATCTCAGATAGTCCCAGAGAGGAGGTCCCTGGAGCCTGGCCCTGACCCTGGCCCTGGGGAGCGCTCAGCTCAGAGCTGCACCTCCTCCCCAACAGCCCCTCGAAAGAGGCTGCTGGCCAGAGCTGTGAGGAGAACGGGATAAGGGGGAGACAAGAGGGGTACCCCAAGCTGCCCATTCCCAGCTGTGGCAGGAAGGCAGGGTAGGGAGGGTGTGGAGGAGGCAGAGGCAGGAAGGAGACTCGGTGGCGGAGGCTGACCAGCAGAAGGGGAAGGCACTGGGAACGAAAGCTCACCTGAGGATTTGTTCCGCATCAGCCGGACCTCCCGTGCTTGGATGCCATGGGACTGAAGCTGGCCGCGGATCTACACAGGGAGATACAGATTGGGGAAGGCTCAGCACAAGGGGGTTGCTGGGTAGCTGAGGCCAGCTAGAGGCCTCCAGGGCCCCAAGGGGCCATCAGTGATGTGCATACACCATCTCCTCTTTCTCACTCTCAGGGCTTTTCGCCAAGTGACCGGAGCCCCAGACCACACCAACATCCAGCCTCAGCTTTTGGCCCCAGACTTGCAGAGTGAGTCAAATGAAGAAAGGGGCATGGTGCAAGGTGAAGCACAGTAGCAATGTGAATCTTGGGACAGAGAACAATAAGAGAGCAAGCGGGCCTGCAGATCAAAAATGGTGGGCAGGGGCAGTTTGACAACAGGCTTGGTACAGCCACAAAGCAGGGAAAGCTGGGATGCAATTCTGGCTCTTTGCAAAGGCGCTGCCCTCTGCTCGCATCAAAAGCAACCCATGACACAAATATTAAACTGGGAAGGACTGGGGTCTGAGCAAACCCAAGCCATGTGCCCTAGAACCTGAGTGGAGCAGTAACTTGGGATAGAGACAAAAAGGTGGGGTTGTGAGGTTTTGAAAGCTTCTTGGGGAAAGGAAGCCAGAGGGAGGCTGCAGAGGCGATTTGGGATTGGACCAGGTGAGGCAGGATCTCGAGGCCAGCGGCGCCTCTTGCTGAAGTCTGGGAGTGTGTGCTGGGCATTCTCAGGCAGCGGTCTTGATGCCTCTCAGCCACAGTTTGCTCATCAGGTTAAAACAACAGAAAGGAGGTTACACACACACATAAACACATATCAATACAGGAGGATGAAAAAGAAGGCCACACAGTTTATCAGGACCACAAACACTAAGGAAGGGCTCAGAAAACAGCAAGAATTTGGGCTCTGGGGCCCAGCTACCCGGTTTCAGACCCCAACTCTGCTCTGCCACTCACTGGTTGTGGGACCTGGGGCAAGTCACTTCACTGCTGGGGCCAGGCTTCCTCACCCATAGGATGGAAATACAGAGTACCTTCCCCGAGGGGTGGCTGTGAGGATTAAATCAGACTGGGCACATGGCCCACCATGTGATCAATCCTCATGAAATGTCAGCACTCAGCTACTGTCTGACCCAGAACAGGGCAGGTAGATCAGACCTGAGGCAGCTGGCAGCTTTCAGAGAAGAGCTGAGCAGAGAATTCATAGGGAAAGGGGCGTGGCAGGGAAGAAAAGGAGGAGAATTAAGGGGCTATTCTACTGGCCCTCTTGGGGTTTTACTCCTTAGGGGAAGTTTGTAGGAGAAGGAAACAGAAGAAAAGGGAGGAAGATGGAAGGGAACACCACGAAGGAAAACAATGTGGAGAGGTTGTTAGTGACAGTGAAGGAAGTCAAAGAAAAACCCAAGGCTCTGTGGCCAGGCCAGGGAGATCTGATGCAGGTGACAAAAGAGGGCAGGCAGGGGGGAGAATGAAACTTCAGAAAATCCCAAGGGGACCTTCTCCACCCGCATCATCTCTGCCACCAGGAATACCTGGTGTTGGGTCTGACCAACATCTGCTCCTCGATAAACCTGCAGAATGGGTGAAGGAGCAGCGGAACGTGCAGGAGGAATGCTCTGTTCCCTCCTACACTCACCTCCAGCAGCCCCTTGGGCAAGCCAACCTATCCAACACTCCTCCCTTCCAGACCAGGAGACAAGGCCTGCCCAGAGGACAGCTTAGTGCTGGGAGACAGGAGCAGGTGGGGAGAAAGGATGAAAAGTGCTCAGGTCAGGGGTGAGGGAGAAATTGAGGGCCCTGGAGGAGACCCAGCCTGGCCTCCTGCTCTGCCACCTGCCCGGGGCCATGGGGGGCACGTACGTCATCCTCAGTGGCTGCCTGTGGCAGCATCCTCAGCATGACGATGTTACTGGCCTTCTCCTCCTCCTCATCCTCCTCCTCCTCCTCCTCCTCCTCCCCTTGCTCCGTGCGATAGTCCTGGTCCCGATAGTCGCCGTCTCGGGGGAAGCCTGGCGGGCCGGTGGGGCTGTGCCTGTGCCGCCGCCGCCGCCTACGCTGAGTCTCGGAGCCCGGGGAGGCCTCGTAGGAATCCTGGCCAACAGAACGAGACGAGAGACACCAGACGGGAAGTCAGTCTGGGGTGGGCTTAGGGGTTGGCCGCTGGCTCTCTGAGGCAGGCAGGCTCTGAAAGCCAGGGGTGGGCGGGCTCCGGCTAAAGTTTTAGGGCAGGCAGGGTGGGTAGGCCCTGTACTATAACCCTGCCGGGGTTGGAAATTCCTCAGGACGATTTTGGGGGCTGCCTTGGTGGAGAGTGGGGAGAAGCTGGTGGCAGTGTTGGGGTGGGACAGGAACTCCCACAGACGGGGCTAGACACTGCTTAAATCTCCTTGGGAAGAGATGGTCTGAAGTTGGCACACTGACCCCTGCCCTGTTTCTCTCTGCTCCTCTCTAGCCAACTCAGCTAGTGTGTGCACAATTGTTCTTTGTGCCACCAAAGGCCACACACACTGCTTGTGATTCCCAACCTGTGCCTGGGCCCTGCAAGTTGTATAGTAACAGCTTAAGATCTCAGCCAGAACCAGTCAGCAGAGACTGGCAAATGTGCAAGGGCCACAGCACTGTCTCCTGGTCCCTGATCCTCTGCCTAGCCAGTCCATCATCATCAGATTCCCTCCTAACAGGGGTGGTCACTGGCTTCTTGGGTGCTGCCCGACCCATCCTTCCGGGACTAAGCAGGCCAGACCTGTGTCCATACCCTCCCGCCTTCATGGGGCAGACAATTCAGTGCTCCACTCTTATTCTTCCCAATCCAGCTGCTACTGGGGAAGCTTGGCTGCTGACCACAGGGGTCTCTGCATTGAACCCTTTCCCCCAGAGAGAAGCAAGCAGCCCACACTTTGCCCCTTCGGGGCTGACATTACAAGAGTACCCTTCCCACACTACTAACTAAAAGTCGTCTGCCTGCTTAGACCAGAGCCCTGACTGCCCTCTCAAACGGGGATTTCCCTAAGGCAAGGCTGCTTCTTCCCTTCTCACCCAGGGGCTCCCTGATAGGGAACGTCATGCCTCCCTCCTCAGGACAGGGCTAACTACCAAAATGGAGGACTTTCCCTTCTGTCTAGGGGCTCTGCCACCACCGGGAATGCCCACAGTTGGCCTCCCAGAGCTGCTTTGCTTGGTGATGACCAATTTCCCAATTGCCCTCCTAACCCTAGACACCAAATGCCATGAGCCCTATATTGGGTGGGAGCAGGCAGTACAGGGCTTGCAGTGAACTGTGGACTCAAAGTAAATACTGGGAAGAAGGGAGAGAGGTAGTGGCTAGGGGCCATCAGAAGTATGGAGCCAAGCACATGGAAGTCCGGGAGACCCAACTTGGGGAAGGAGCACTCAGAGGGGGAGTGGGGACAGACCCTCCAGGTGAAGCAAAGCCACTGAGCACAGTCCAAAGGCACAGGAGCTGAGAGCCACCTGCAGCCAGACAGAGGCCCTGCCGGAGCTGCTCCCCCACCCCCACCCCCCAGCCCCGCAAGCCTGGCTGGCCCTCCCAGCCCTCACCTCTGCACTCTGCTCCTCCGATGAGTCGTCGTAGTCGTGCTTTCCCTCTTGGCTGCCATACTCGCGGGGGTATGAGCGGTAGTCCATGTCTCGGTAGTCGTGGTCTCGGCTGCGGTTCTCCCCACTGTCATCCTGGGAGCGGTCGGCAGCTCCATAGCGGCCAGTCCTGTCCCCACGACCACCTCTGGGGGAAGATGGGAGGAATTAGAGGGCAGTTCTTTCGGGAACATGCAATAGGTGAGGCTGGCCCTGTATCCACTCACACTCTCGACCCTCAGCCCTAACTCCTAAATCCACGGGTCTTGCAAATCCAATCTACTTCTCTCCTTCCCTCCTCCACCTCTCTAGTCCATGCTGTCTCCTTCACTGACCACCACCCAGGGCTCCCCAGTTCATTCTCTACATCCCAAATGTGAGTGCTCTATAAGGCAAAGCCAATTGAGCCCAATAGTATCGCTCCCTTCACTCGCTCCTTCTTTTATTATGTGTGTGACAGAGACAGAGAGAAACAGAGAGAGGGACAGATAGAGACAGACAGACTGGAAGGGAGAGAGATGAGAAGCATCAATTCTTCGTTGCAACACCTTAGTTGTTCATTGCTTTCTCATATGTGCCTTGACTGGGGGGGGGGGGGGGCGAGGGCTCCAGCAGAGCTAGTCAGACCTTGCTCAAGCCAGTGACCCTGCGCTCAAGCCAGATGAGCCCTCAATGAAACTGGCAACCTTGGGGTTTTGAATCTGGATCCTCTGCATCCCATTCCGACACTCTTTCCACTGCTCCTCCGCTTGGTCAGGCTAATACGCATTTATTTGATGAGTTAAAAACTACTAGACTGTGAGTTCTGGAAAAAGAACCACACCTGTTTGGTTTACTGCCCTAGTCTCCAAAGCTTAGCTTAGTGCCTAGTACTCAGTAGGTGTCCAATTATTTATTTTTTTATAACATGATTTAAAAAGTATTCTAAAAGCAACTAAGATGTGTACTTGAAACAGAGACAGTCACTATACAGACTACTACTGGCAGGAACCCGATACCGGTTAGGAACAACACTAGCATGTCTACTATCAACACTATTATTGACATTACTGTAAGGTACTAGCTAAAACAACTAAACAAAGGAATGAAGAAAAGAGATGAAAAGCTGTAAAGGAGAAGGTAAAATCATTATCAGTGATATGAGGATATACCTTCAAACTCTAAGAGAATCAACTGAAAAATGATTACAAATAATATATCAGTAACTGCTGAAAATAAAATTAATATGCATAAATTAATACCTTGCTTATATTCAGAGAGTCACTGTTTAGAAAATAGGAAGATCCGAAGTATAACTACATCAAGAAGATTAACTACGTAGACGTGCAAGGTCTTCTGAGTACTTCACACATAAACTGGGATACATTTGAAATGGGCCAACGATTTAAATGGAAGAAATGAAACATTTAAAAGTAGGAGAAAACTATGACCTAAATCCAACAGCCATGGAAGAAAAAAAAATTTTTTTAAAGATTTATTCATTTTAGAGAGAGGAGAGAGAAAGGAGGGGAAGGAGCAGGAAGCATCAACTTATACTTGCTTCCCATATGTGCCTTGATCTGGGGAGCCCAGGGTTTCAAACCAGCGACCTCGGCATTCCAGGTCAACGCCCCATCTACTGCGCCACCACAGGTCAGGCTAGGGAAAAAATTAGTAAATCCAACTACATAAAATAATGGCTGACCAGGTGGTGGCGCAGTGGATAAAGCATCGGACTGGGACGCAGAGGACCCAGGTTCAAAACTCCAAGGTTACCAGTTTGAGCACGGGATCATAGACATGACCCCATGGTCACTGGCTCGAGCCCAAAGGTTGCTGGCTCGAGCCCAAAGGTCGCTGGCTTGAGCCCAAGGTCGCTGGCTTGAGCAAGGGGTCACTCGTTTGCTGTAGCTCCCAGGTCAAGACACATATGAGAAAGCAATCAATGAACAATTAAGGTGCCGCCACAAAGAATTGATGCTTCTTATCTCTCTCCTTTCCTTTCTGTCTGCCCCTGTCTGTTCCTCTCTCTGTCTCTCTTTCTGTCTCTGTAAAAAAAAAAATAAATAAAAATAAAACATATCTTCGGGGAAAAACCATCAAAAGCTGAGTCAAGACAAAAAATAAACTGGGAAAAATACAAGAAAAGGAAAAAGGAAAATAACAGAATTCACAGTAAACAAATACAAATGATTTATATTTGAAAAGATGCTCTATCTCAGTCATAACAAAAGATGAAAATTAAAAGTACACCAGATAGACCATTTTAAAATACTTAATATTTATTTTTGTGTATTTTTATGAATCATTTTTGTGGTAAAATAAACAGAGCAAAAATTTACCATTTTAATCATTTTTTAAAAGATTTTATTTATTGATTTTAGAAAGAGGAGAGAGATAGGGGGGAAGGAACAGGAAGCATCAACTTGCAGCAGATGCTTCTCGAGTATGTGCCTTGACCGGGCAAGCCTGGGGTTTGAACCAGTGACTTTGGCATTCCAGATTAACGCCTTATCCATTGTGTCACCACAGGTCATGCCATTTTAATCACTTTTAAACATTCAATTCAGGGGCACAAAATACATTCACAACATTGTGCAACCATCACCACTATTTCCAGAACCCTGTCATCATCCCAAACAGAAACTCTGTATTCATTAAACAATAATTCTCCATACTACAACCTCTCTTCTACTTTGTCCCTATTAATTTGCCTATTCTAGGTACTTTTTAAAAAACAGAATCATATATGTCCCTTTGTGTCTGACTTTTTTCACTTAGCATAATGTTTGCAATGTTCATCTATGTTATGAAATGTATCAGAATTTTATTCCTTTCTTTGGCTATGTGCCTACGTACGGTATAGATCACATTTTGTTTATCCATTCATCTGTTAATGGACACCCGGGTTGTTTCCACCTACTAGGTGTTTTAGCTGTTGTGAATAATGCTGCTATGAACACTGGTGTACAAGTATCTGAGTCCTTGCTTTCAATTCTTTTGGTATATGTACCCAGAGTGGAATTGCTGGATCATATGGTAATTCTGTATTTAATTTTTTTCAGAATTCTTTTTTTTTTTTTTACAGAGACAGAGAGAGAGACAGGGACAGACAGGAACAGAGAGAGATGAGAAGCATCAATCATCAGTTTTTCTTTGTGACACCTTAGTTGTTCATTGATTGCTTTCTCACATATGCCCCGACCACGGGACTTCAGCAGACCGAGTAACCCCTTGCTCGATCCAGCGACCTCGGGGTCTAGAACCTGGGTCCTTCCGCATCCCAGTCTGATGCTTTATCCACTGCGCCACTGCCTGGTCAGGCTGTATTTAATTTTTTGAGGAACTATTAAACTGTGTTCTACAGTGGCTGCACCATTTTATATTCCACCAGAAATGCACGAAGGCTCCAATTTCTTCACATCCTCACCAACATTTGGCATCTTTTCATATGCTTGTTGGTCATCTGTATATATTCCCTGGAGAAATGTCTATTCAAGTCTTCTGTCTATTTTGGGTTTTTCTGTTGCTGTTGTAAGAATTCTTTATATATTCTAGGTGTTAATTCCTTATCAGACATGTGATTTGAAAATATTTTTCACTTTATGTGGATTGTCTCTTCACTCTTTTGAATAGTATCCTCTGATGTACAAAAGTATCTAAGCTAGACTTCACCAGTACTTCCACTACTTCCTTCTTTCTGTTCCAACATGGCATTTAGCCTGACCAGGTGGTGGCGCAGTGGATAGTGTCAGCCTGGGACGTTGACCCAGGTTAGAAACCCTGAGGTCGCTGGCTTGAAGCCCAAGGTCGCTGGCTTGAGCAAGGGGTCACTGGCTTGGCTGGAGCCCCCCAGTCAAGGCACATATGAGAAAGCAATCAGTGAACAACTAAGGTGCTACAACTATGAGTTGATGTTTCTCATCTCTCTCCCTTCCTGTCTGTCTGTCCCTCCCTCCCTCTCTCTCTTAAAAAAAAAAAAATCGAATCGAGGCTACCATATTGCTGTTAGTCATGGCATGTCTCCTCTGGCCTGTAAAAATTTCTCAGTCTTGTCTTGTTCATTTTGTTTGTTTTTTAAATAACCTCGACAGTTTTGAAGAGTACTGATTAAGTATTTTGTAGAATGTGCCTCAACTTGGGTTTGTCTGATGTGTTCTTGTGATTAGACTTGAGATGATGGAGTTATGGTGTTTTGAGAAGAATTCAGTAGATATGAGCTGTCCTTCTGATCCCACTGTGTCAGGGGACACATGATATCAACATGACTTATCTCTGGCGATGCTGACCTTGATCATCTGATTGTGGTGGAATCTGTCAGGTTTCTCTGCTGTAAAGTTTCCTTTTCCTCCTTTCTACTCCCTATTCTTTATTTTTTATTTTTTTAAGATTTTTAAAAATTTATTAATTTTTTTTTTAGAGAGAGGAGAGAGAAGGGGGGGAAGAGTGGGAATCATCAACTTGCAGTAGTTGCTTCTCGTGGGTACCTGACTGGGCAAGCCCCAGTCCACAGTCAAGTCTGCTCCCTGTTCTTCCGAAGCAAGTCACTAAGATCAGCCCACACTCAAAAGCAGAGGAATTAAGCTCTCTCTCCTAGAGTGAGGAGTATCTACATATATATTATTTGGAATTCTTCTATAAGGAAAATTTGACTTAACAGATCTGCAAAAGTCCAAATGTTTGACAATAAACTGTTGGCAAGGCTGTATGAGGAATAGGCACTCTCATATTGCCGGTAGGAGTGAAAATGGAACAATCCTCATAGAGGGGAATTTGGTAATAGCTGGCAAAACTAAAAATCTATATACTCTGTGACCACCAGTTCTTCTAGAAATTTAAAGAACCGACATGCTTGCACATATACAGAAACATTATTCACTGCAGCGCTCTTTATAACAGCAAAGGCCAAGAAACAACTTAGAAGTGTCAGGAAAATTCTGTTTAACACAAAGACTAACAAGAGGTAGAGGAGCCCCATCAGACATTAAAACATAAAGTTGGGACAACTGAAATTATAATGAACAGATCAGCAAAACCAAACAGTCCACAGTACAAAAAGACACATGGAAATTTAAAGTCAAAAGTTGCATTTCAAATGAACGGGGGGGGGGGGGGGGGAGATTAGTCAATAAATACTACTTGTGATAACTGGTCCAGGGATTGGCAAACTCTAGCAAGTGGGCCAAATCCAGTTACCTAAGTATTTAAAGATTTCTTGAACACAGCTATACAGTATTTACATATTGTCTGTGGCTGATTTCATGTGGGCAACTGTGACGTGTCAAGGACCATATGGGCTACAATGCCAAAAATATTTACTATCTGGTCCTTCACAGAAAAAGTTTTTTGACCTTTAAGAAAATAAAGTTGGCCCTGGCCGGTTGGCTCAGCGGTAGAGCGTCGGCCTGGTGTGCGGGGGACCAGGGTTCGATTCCCGGCCAGGGCACATAGGAGAAGCGCCCATTTGCTTCTCCACCCCCACCCCCTCCTTCCTCTCTGTCTCTCTCTTCCCCTCCCGCAGCCAAGGCTCCATTGGAGCAAAGATGGCCCGGGTGCTGGGGATGGCTCCTTGGCCTCTGCCCCAGGCGCTAGAGTGGCTCTGGTCATGGCAGAGCGACACCCCAGAGGGGCAGAGCGTCGCCCCCTGGTGGGCAGAGCGTCGCCCCTGGTGGGCGTGCCGGGTGAATCCTGGTCGGGCGCATGCGGGAGTCTGTCTGACTGTCTCTCCCCGTTTCCAGCTTCAGAAAAGTACAAAAAAAAAAAATTAAAAAAAAAAGAAAAGAAAGTTGTTTATCTATCTCAATTCTTACACCAACTAAATTCTAGCTAGATCAACATTTTAAATCCTTCACCTGACCTGTGGTGGCGCAGTGGATGGCATGTAGATTTAGAACATTAAGGTCCCTGTTTCAGGGCCCAAGCTTGCCCAGTCAAGGCACATTCAAGAACAGGTTGATGCTTCCTGCTCCTCCTCCACCCCTGCCTTTCTCTCTCTCTCCTCTCTCTAAAATCAATAAATCTTTTAAAAAATTTAAATCCTTCAATAAAAACCATAAAAATATTAGAAAGAAAAAAAAATGTGATCATCTCAAGAATGAGGAAAGGCTTTCTAACCAAGACAAAACCAGAAGTCATGAAATAAAACTAATAAATCTGGCTTCATAAAAAATTTTAAATATCTAGAGTATAAAAAATATCATAAACATAGGCCCTGGCTGGTTGGCTTAGTGGTAGAGCATTGCCTGGCATGTGATGTCCCAGGCTCAATTCCCAGTCATGGCACACAGAAGAGATCATCTGCTTCCCCCTCTCCATTCTCTGTATCTCTTTCTTCTCCTCTTACAGCCATGGCTCAGTTGGAGCAAGTTGGCCCTGGGTGCTGAGGATGGTTCCATGGCCTTGCTTGAGGTGCTAAAATAGCTCAGTTACTGAGCAACAGAGCAGTGGCCCCAGATGGATAGAGTACTGCCCCATAGAAAGCTTGCTGGGTGGATCCTGGATGGGGCAGAGTGGGTGTCTGTGTCTTTGCCTCCCCGCTTCTTTTCACTTAATGCATTCACTGTAAAATTCTTTCAACTTCCCTGTATGCTTGAAGTGTCATAATATACTGAAAAACCAGAAAGCTAAAAGATAATAAATGGAAAAAATGAAATGTTTCCAGATATTTTGGTTGGTTTCCAACTTTTTGTTATTGTTAACAAATATTAACATAACTTTTGCAGTGTGTCAGGCACTGTTCTAGATGCCGGAGATACTACTGTGAAGAAATGAAGTCCCTGTCCTTGTGAGCTCAGCTTGGAACCCAAATTATTTCCTTATGATAAACTCCTCAACATGAAGTGGCTGGTATGAGTATTGTTAAGGTTTTTGATACAAACAATGTTCTTTCACATTTGCTTACTACAGGTATCCCTCATATTTGAGCTCTAGTCATCAGAATTTAAAAACTGAACAGATATGAATAAATGTTCAGATGAAATCCTGAACTCTGACACTCAGCACCTAAACCAAATAAATTTGTATATTAAACTCTCATTATCTAAATCCAGGAAGGGAACAGATTTAGGTAGTAAAGGGTACTTTCAGTTGACCATAGAGCACTTTGATTAAACACCTTTCAAAGGCAGACCCTACTCATAATACATTTCTAGGAAGCTGGACTGAATCATAATATACAAGGACCTCCACAAAATGAGTATATTTCTAGAAAACATAAAATACCAAAATTGGCAGAAGTACACAAAATGATCATCAAAACTCAGGTCCCTTTAAAGTTGAGTTTTGCAAAGTTTTCAAGGGACAGATAATTCTTACATAAATTTCTTCAAAACACAGAAATAGCAAAAGATGCCCAATTCATGTCAAGAGGCTACTCTGATTCATTGCCAGATAAATAGAAAAGGATATTATAGGACCACTTGACTGATGGACACAGATGCATATATGCTAAATATAGGATCTAAATGTTTTAAATATATATATAACATTGCTTAATTGTTCTGCCAAAAATTAATGAATAAATGCTAGGAAATATCCAAATTGAGAAACATCTGCAAAACAACTGACTTGAGGTGGGTTTTTTTTCAATTTATTCTTATTTTTCTTTTTTTTACCATTTTAAACTAATTTATTTAAAAAGTTTTTCAAGGCCCTGGCCAGTTGGCTCAGTGGATGAAGTAACAGCCTGGCGTGCGGACATCCCAGGTTTGATCCCCGGTCAGAACACACACGAGAAGTAACCATCTGCTTCTCTTCCCCTCCCTCTTCCCTTCTCTCTCTCTCTTCTCTCACCAGTGGTTCCATCGGCCCCGGACAGGGGTTGCTGGGTGGATACTAGTCAAGGCGCATGTGAGAGTCTGTCTCACTATTTCCCCTCGTCTCACTTAAAAATTTTTTTCTATTATTTACTTTCAGTATTATTTTGTATTGATATCAGGTGCACTGCATAGTGGTTAGACAGTCATATACTTTACGTACTGTTCTTCCCAATCTTTCCAGTACCCACCTGGCACATACATAGTTACTGCCATAATATTGACTATATTCCCTATGCTGTGCTTTACTGACCTGTACTCTTGAAAAAGAAAGACTGAATAATTGCTCCAGATTAAAAAGGAGACTAAAATTCAAAATCCCTGTGTTCCCTCGTCTATCGTGGGGCTTAGGTTCCAGAACCCCCCGCGATAGGCAAAAATCTGCGAAGTAGCCATCTTATATTTATTTTACTATTTATATATATTTAAGGCTTTATTTAGATTTAATATTCTTTTAATGTTTTAATTAAAAATTTTATATTTTTTATATTGTTTTCAATTTTTTAGGATAGAAAATGTTTATTTTACTGAAAAAATGATTAAAATAATACATAAAAGAAAATGCTTATTTTACTGCAAAAATAATTAAAATAATACATAAAAATACCTATATACCACAAAATCCTGTGATACAGCAAAATATCCGGGATACAAAATCAGATATATACAATTTAATAATCAGCGATACAGTGAGACCGCGAAAAGTGAACCGGGATATGGCGAGGGGCACTGTAGCTCAAAGCAATGCATGATCTTGGATTAGGGGAAAACAGCTATCTAGGACAACATTGGGACAACTGATAACATCTGAATAAGGATTTTCTAGAAGACAAAGTATTGCATCAACATGAAACTTCCTGATATTGACAAGTGTACTGTGGTTATGGAGGAAAAAATTCTAGTTCTTAGGACATACTTGTAGTACTTAAGGTTCATGTCTGCCACAAACTCAAATGATTGGCAGGGGGCAAATGTTATATGTGGGGAGGAAGAGTGAGGAAAGAAGGAGAGGAAGAGAGGAGGAAAGAGGAGAGGAGAAGGGAAAGGTAACAAAGATGACAATGCTCCCCAAGTTAATATATAAATTCAATGCAATCTCAATAAAAATTCTTGAAATGTTTTTGAGGGACTTAGTAAACTTTTTATATAAAACTCCACAAATGCCTAAATCAACTTTGAAAAACAAGAGCAAAGTGGGAGCAATCAAGACATTCTACAAAGCCATAATAATAAAAGCAGTAAGGTGCGGGCACAAGAAAGAACAAACAGACCAATGGATCACTCAAGACAGATCCATGTACGCGAGAGAACTGGAAATGAGATGAGGTATCACAAATCAGTAAGGAAGAATGGACTGTTTAGGAGATGGTACTGGGAAAACTGCCTCACTATATGGAGAAAGAGAAAACCAGAACCTACCTTATACCACATTCAAAAGTGGACTCTAGATGGACTTAAAGACCTGAGTGAGAAAGGTAAAACTATACAGTGAAAACAACTGCTGTGTTCCAAAAGTACAAACAGAGAAGATTCTGAAAACACAGATTATAAGACAAAAAAGTGATGATTTTAGCACACCAAAATTAAGAACAGGTATCCATCCTTAAGGGGGGGTCATTAAGCAAAAGGCAGTAGGCATACCCCACGGTGTCTTTGGGACCAATTAGAAGCAAAGCATGGCAATACACATGGCAATACAGACAGACCTGAAATGCAGTGCTGAGTAATACAAAGTTCATCGTGTAATGTGAAAACACAGACATTCAAAACCACACTACACATTTTAAAAGAATACATTTCAAACAACAGAGAAGCTGCCTACAGTATGGGAATTGGGAATAAAGTGGAAAAAATAAATAAGGCAAGAGAAGACTTTTGTACTGACCTACAATAGAAACCTACTGTGAGCTGGGAGATTATGATTCACTCAAACCTCTGCACTTGAGGTCCTTTAAAAGCCAAAAGCAAGCAAGCAAGTGGCTTTACTTCGTAATACAGTCTGAAGTAAGCAACTATGCCACCTTCTCAAACTCAGAAACTGACACAGAAGAACACTTGCAGTGAATCCCATCCAAAATCAAATGCCTTTCAAAAGATATTTTTCTTTTAAAGCAGGTCATGACTGAATAACCTTAGATGAAGACACCTCAAATTTGGGCTCACCTTTCAGAAAACAAAATATTATAATTCTATATTTTTAAAAGGGCCTGGTGGGAGAAGAAGCCCTTTGTAGGACATTAAAAAATTATTTTTTCCCTGACTTTTTATAAATCTATTGCCTCTTAATAGAGGCTTTTTGGGAGAGTTAGGTCTGTTTTCCTATGTAATCCTAAAACGTAAGGAATAGATCACCTGCATTAGGAACAGATCAACTGAGGTGACATACCAGGAATATGAGGAAATGGCCTGGAACTTTATCAAGTGTTCCAACTGTTTTTCTGTTCTATCGGAGTTAGGAATAACTGTGAGAGTGTCCCATTCCAAGATAAGTATCACGCCAACATCAGCCCGCCCTACCCCTGAAATCTCCCATTATCTGACCTGGCTTACCTCATACTTGTACTGGCAAATTCCTGACTCTGAAGGCACCCCTCTCATCTGTCCTTTAAACCCAAAGCTACAGCTCACACGTCTCTTCTGAGAATCCACAGGCACTAACAACCCACTACCCCTCTCTGCCTCTCCTCCCACAGTGGCTGTCCAGACCTTGGTGAATGGTACCATATACCTCTCTGAGTCACCCAAAGTGGAAACCTGGGCATTAGCCTCCATTCCTTCCTTTCTTTTGACTCCTTTCTACTCTCACAACCAACCATGGAGCCCATTCAGCTGTTCTGGAATCACTTGTAAACTTGTGTCCTCCCCTGAGACTAAGTAAAGAGAAGGTTACAATCTTATCTCTCATTCACCGCAGCACTCCCCAATAAACTTCTGTGATAAAGAAACCAATCATCTGTTACATTGTTTCCTCTGCCTGACAGCCCTCTCCTAGCACCTTTTTGTATCAATTCAAAGGGGAGAGGGAGCCGTGAGCTATTTGGTTGAGGTGAAAGCAGGTAACTCACCTTCTTTCATACTCCATGTCCTGATAGGACCTTCGGGGGCTGCTGGGGCCCCTCCTCAGCCGCTGACTCCGTTTCACTTCCCAGCCACTCCCACTGCTGCCAGCATGATCTGCCAGCCTGGGTGATGCCTCCTGTAGGATCTCTGAAGAGAGAGGAAGAAAGGAGTTAAGGCAGTTGGGGCCGGAGGGGGGGGTGTCTCCTTGAGAAACCCTTGCTGGGAAGGCTCTCTCTGCTGTCTCTTAGCCCATGGATACTGTTTCTCAGCTCCGAGTGCTCCTGTGGACCAGAGCAGGAATGCAGCCCTACTTGGCCTGCTCTTTTCCTTTCCCCACAAACATGAGGTTAGAGCTCACTGTCCTAGAATGAGCAAGGCCTTCAACAGACAGGGAGTATTTGCAGAGAGACCTGGTGGTGCTACCCATTCTGTGATCAGGGCTTTGCCATCTGAAACTGGTAAACATGTTCAAGCCCAGAGCTACCTGCCTAAAGGAGCTCTTGGTGCTAAATGACTTGTTAGAGATCAGGCACAATAGGCATGGAGGCAAGACTTCACAACAGGAGTCCCAGGTTCCTTCCATGGGCTCCCAGGTGCCATTACATTAACAATTTCACCCTTCCAGCAAGTCGCTGGCTGCTCCCTACAAGACAGAAAGAGACCATGAAAGGCTTAGGAGGTGAAGGGGCTAACTTGGCAATGAGACAGCTGCTGCCTCCCTGGGCTCCTGGCCAACACATCTTTGGCCCTCACAGGGCAACTGGCTCAACCCTGAGTCCTGTGTTTCTTATGCACAACCAGGTCCTGAGGCAGCTCTCTCACCAGGGTTCTGGGCCCAAGTTATTTAGAAACAAAAGGAGCCCTTTCGGAGGCTGTTCCGAACCACTGTGCTATTCTTCTGAATTGGAAAGGCAGTCATTTCACCAAACTTTCAGGGCTACAGTGAGATCTAAGGAAGTTCCGAGAGCCATGTGACCTAGCCAGGGGTCACCTGGCAGTATCCCAGAATCTTTAGGGCCCACCCTCTGAACAGGAATTAGGCAAAACCAGGCAGTAACAGCACCTGCCCAACACTAGGTTGCCACCACACCTTTCCTCCATGTGTGTGTACACACACACACACACACACAATTTCTCTTCCTCCTCAAGCCACAGGGAACCAGGTTTACCTGCTCCCAGATGGGTAAGAATTAGAATCACAATCAGGGTCCCAAGTTGATAAGAGTCAATATAAAACCATCGGTAGGCTCTGGCAAAGGGGTATCCATAACAGGAGCCAGTCACAGACACGCACCCCGAAATCTATGGGCCAAAATTATAGACAGGAACCCACAATAAGTACCACGCTTAGGCCCCCTTTAAATGGTTACACGTCATAGTCACAGTAGACCCCACCACCACCAAGAACGTGCAATAAGTCATACACACCACATTCCTTGCATTCCCTCCCTACCCCGTAAGCAGGTTAGGGCCAGTTGCAAGAAGACTTTCTATGGATAAGGACCTCTCCCATGAACAGAAACCGGAGTTTGACACGCACTCCAAAACGGGGTCACACAGACGTTCTCCCTCTTACCCATCTCAAGGACCTGAGCCACAGAACACTTTCCCACAGCCAGCTAAGTAACAAAGTCACACAGAACAAATAGTACATCTCCCCCCGCCCCTCCCGTAGATAAAAACCAAAGTCGCAGACACCCGCTAAAGTTCATTGTCGCAGACTCCACAGCAGCCCACTCCCACCCGTCGCTCCCTTCCCCCAACCCGCATGCACCCGTCCTGCGTCCCGATCGCGCACGCGCCTCTGCTCTCTAAAGGAGTAAATTTTTATAAAAAAAGACAACCCCTCGCAGGATCAGACAGTGCACGCATCCCTCGGTTGCGGCCCGCAGTCGGCTCTCTCGCCCCGTCTACGCAACCCCTGCCGCCAGCCCCTTACCTCCGCCCCCACGACCAGCGTCGACGCTCACCTTCTCGGCTCGGGCTGTCAAGGGAGGGCTCCCTGACATCACCTCGGCCCTCCGCCACCTCCGCCAACTCTCCCAGCTCAGCCGGAGCTGGTGCGCGCAACAACCAAGTTCAAGGCTGGAGGCAGAAAGGCGGAGGGCGTGGAGAGGGGAGAAGCGACAAGAGCGATATCCTCCCTTAGAGACCTACTGTCGCCTACTTTCCGCCGGCCGCAATCACCAGCACAAAATGGCGACCAGGAGCAGGGAGCCGGTGCTCCGACCACCATCCACCTACTGAGGGAGCGCGCTCTGGCTGGCCGCGTCTATTGGTCGCCATCCACCATCGGCCAGCCCTGGGCCGCTCTGATTGGCAAGCGGCTGCCACCTCCCCATGCCCCATGCTCCGTGCGAATGCCTGCAAGTCGAGAAAAGGAGTAGCTATTGGCCAATCCAGTGAGGCCCGCTTTTTAGAATTGGCTTCCTTCAAAGATAAAAGACAAACGGAAGCTCTGCCCCTTTCCCCAAAGGGCAAGGGAAATTCGGTGCGATTGGCTGGGAACTGACCCCCAAATGTCATCGCTTTCTTCCTAGCAAGGGAAGGAGCAGACCTCTCAGGCCGAACTCCCAGGGCCTGACCTAGAGGATCAGAAATGCTTACTCCAGTGAAGCAGTGACAGAGGAAGGAGAGAGGGCTGCTCAGCTCCATAACTGAAAAAAACTAAACGGATTCGGGACCTATTTCGTACGGCGGGGCCGGAGCGAGAATTATCGCGCTCGGGACAAGTGCAACTGCGCACAGTTGTATTTCCGCCTCTGCCCTTTAGAACCTACAGAACAGTCTGTCATGGCGGCGGGGCTGTTAGGTTTGTTCGCCCGCCGCCTTTTGGCAGCAGCGGCGACGCGAGGGCACCTGGCTGCTAGGGTTCGCTGGGAATCCAGCTCCGCCAGGGCTGTGATCGCCCCGTCGGCTGTGGTGGGAAAGCGGGCACCAGAACCGACTATGCGCTGGCAGGAGGACCCAGATCCTGAGGACGAAAACCTCTATGAGAAGGTGAGAGAGAGGGGAAAAGGGACGCCGGTAGGGTCAGTTGGGGGCCGGCTGATGGGGCGCCGTAGAGGACTTTCTTAGGTAGCTGAGGATTGCACAGCTTGTGAAATCCTTGAAAAGTTAGGTATTTTGCCTAGCTTATTTTCCTCCTCTTCCCCTTGTTATCTCCGGTTCAGAGACAAGACTGGCTTGATTTTGCAGACAGCTACCAAACTTGAAGTGGACAGGGCTCAAAACAGTTAGAAGCAGTGTAGTATAACAACAGTACTAAACACTGATAGGACGCTTGCTTGATGCCTGTGTTCTGAACACTTTACATACATTAACTTACTGATTCTGAAAACAACCCTATATCGTAGGTACTATTAGTATACTTATTGTACAGATGAAGAAACTGAAGCACAGAGATGTCAAGTGGCTTGCCCAACTTCACATAAATGAATCGCTGCAGAACTGTATTTGAACTTAAGTCTATAAGGTCTGCTGTGCAGTGTTGATAGCAGAGGCTCTGAAATTAGAATACCTGGGTTGGATATGGGTGCTGACAGTTACTTGCCTGTGTGACCTTGGGAAAGTAACTTAACCCCTTGGTGCCTCAGTTTCTTTGTAAAATGGGGAAAGTATTAGGACATCTTTTAAAAAATAAAATACTACACTTCCCTCTTGTGAATAGATGAATCAAAATGCTTAGAACAGCATCTGGGCCTGACCTGTGGTGGTGCAGTGGATAAGGCATCCACCTGGAACACTGAGGTCACCAGTTCAAAACCTTGCTCTTGTCTGGTCAAGACACATATGGGAGTTGATGCTTCCAACTCCACCCTCCTTTTCTCTCTCTCTCTCTCTCTCTCTCTCTCTCTCTCTCCTCTCTCAAAAATGAATAAATAAATAAATTTTTAAAAAAGAACAGCATCTGGCACTTAGTAAGTACTCAGCATTGGAAGGTGTTAATTGTTATTGCCACTTTCTACCTCACTGGGATATTGTGTAGTTTGTGTATGTGAAAAGGCCTGGCACATAAGAGGTACTTCATCAATATTAACCTTAGGTTGAGGGGCTTGGATATATAGGATGCTCATTCATTCATTCATTCTGCAAATATGTATTGAGGGCCTTCTGTATGCTAGGCACAGTTCAGGGCCCTGGAGATTCAGCAATGTGGAAATCAGATTAAGCCTTGATGTTAAAGAGTTTATATGATAGTGGAAAACACATAAAATAAATTTGTAAAATATTTGAAAATGGCAATATAGAGTATATAATTGATAATATAAGATAATGTGATGTAGAGGATCTTGGGGATGCTAGAAAGAATGTTAAGCAGGATAAGTGGATTGAAAGTGACTTGGGGGTAGGGAGTAATTTAATTAGGTTAAACCATAGGAAATGGCCAATATTCAAACATTTTTTACCTATAGAAATGGGAATTTACTGTAGTTCCACTTAATAGACAAGGTGACTAGGGAATTCCTCTTAAGAGAAGTGATGATGAAGCTAAAACTTTGAATGAGGAGGCAGATGAGGCAGATCCAGCTGTGACGAGATCTGGGGGGAGGGGCGAATTTCCAGGCAGAGGGAACAGCAAGTGCAAAGGCCCTGTGGTGGGAAGGAGCTTGACAAGTCCTACAAACAGAAAGAGTGGAATTTAGGAAGGAAGGGGAGATTGGTCCGAGGTGAAATTGGAGACCAGCTTATGCAGGGTCAGCATAAGTCTTTGTGGAGCAGCAAGAAGTGCTCATTGACCTCTTCTTTTTCCGCAGAACCCAGACTCCCACGGCTATGACAAGGACCCTGCTGTGGATATGTGGAACATGCGGGTCGTTTTCTTCTTTGGCTTCTCCATTGTCTTGGTCCTTGGCAGCACCTTTGTGGCTTATCTGCCTGACTACAGGTGCATGGGGTAACCAAAAGAATGGGATGGGTGGGGGTAGAGGCAGGGGTGGAGGTCAAAGGGGACTCTGCCAGAAATCCTGTACTACACAGTTGAGGAATGGGGAGCTAAGATAGGGATTAATGTCCAGTGAGGCTTCCTTATGTCTCCCCCCACGCTGCTGCCTCCAGGATGCATGAATGGGCTCGCCGAGAAGCTGAAAAGCTTGTGAAATACCGAGAGGCCCATGGCCTTCCCATCATGGAATCCAACTGCTTTGATCCCAGCAAGATCCAGCTGCCAGAGGATGAGGACTAACTAAATGCCCTGTGGGGCTCAAGAGGCACCCCCTTCTCTACCCCCTGCCCGCCATTCTGCCCTCTCCTCAGAGCACCTTATTAAAGGGACTGAAATTCTGACTACCTGGTGTTAATTTTGTTAATGCTGGGGATGTGGGAGTAGGGGTGTCAAGCCTTAAAAGGGCCACTGCAGCATTTTTGGGGTGTTCTAGTTATCTATTGCTGTGTAACAAACTTCCTAAAATTTAATGGTGTAAAATGACAATTTAGTATTATCTTTCATGGTTCTTTGGTTGACTGGGCTCAGTTTAGTGGTTCTTCTTGGGGTGGCTAGGGCTGGATTCATTTGAAAGCTCGACTGGGCTGGACATGTGTGGGCATGTCTGGCACTTCAGTGTTCTTCCAGGTGGCCTCTGTCTCTCTGTCTTCAGAGAGTTCCTTTTTTTTTTTTTTTGCATTTCTTTCCGAAGCTGGAAACGGGGAGGCAGTCAGACAGACTCCCACATGCGCCTGACCGGGATCCACCCGGCACGCCCACCAGGGGGCGACGCTCTGTCCGACCAGAGCCACTCTAGTGCCTGAGGCAGAGGCCAAGGAGCCATCCCCAGCGCCCGGGCCATCTTTGCTCCAATGGAGCCTCGGCTGTGGGAGGGGAAGAGAGAGACAGAGAGGAAGGAGGGGGGGAGGGGTGGAGAAGCAGATGGGCACTTCTCCTGTGTGCCCCGGCCGGGAATCAAACCCAGGACTCCTGCACGACAGGCCGACGCTCTACCACTGAGCCAACCAGCCAGGGCCCAGAAAGTTTCTTTTTTTTTATTTTTTTTATTTTTTATTTTTTTACAGAGACAGACAGTGAGTCAGAGAGAGGGACAGACAGACAGGAATGGAGAGAGATGAGAAGCATCAATCATCAGTTTTTCGTTGCGCATTGTGATACCTTAGTTGTTCATTGATTGCTTTCTCATATGTGCCTTGACCGTGGGCCTTCAGCAGACTGAGTAACCCCTTGCTCGAGCCAGAGACCCTGGGTCCAAGCTGGTGAGCTTTTGCCCAAACCAGATGAGTCCGTGCTCAAGCCGGCGACCTCGGGGTCACGAACCCGGGTCCTCCGCATCCCAGGCCGACGCTCTATCCACTGCGCCACCGCCTGGTCAGGCAGCCAGAAAGTTTCTTGAAGTTCACCCTACCCACCCCAAGCATAAACACTCTCCCAACTTGTAAAAGTGTAAGTTAGTTTTGACTAGTTTGATAATTCATATAAGTGCATTTATACAGTTTTGCTTCTGACATTTTTCATTCAACACTATGATTGAGACAGATCCCCGTTGTTACATGATCAGTAGTTTGTCCATCCTCATTGCTGTGTTTTCTTCCATTGTATGAACAGACCATAATTCATACATTCTACTGTCCAAGGGTATTTGGGCACTTTTCTATCTGGGGTTATTACAAATAATTCTTGGAGTGACTGAGGCTGTGAGTGAGATGCCAGTAATCGTGGGTCCCTACGAACAGTCCCAGCCAAGCTGCTTTGACTGCACGAAGATGGGCTTTGTGATAGATTCACTGTGGACATGGTGGCAGGGTGTTCTTCAGCACTTTTTCCTGTCTCAGGATTGGAATGTGGAGTCTGGAGCTGATGCGGGGCATTGGGAAAACCATGATACAGAGTGGCAGCACCTTTGGCACATTCATGGCTATCAGAATGGACATCCGGTGCTACTCAGGGCGATGGTTGCCCACATCTACCCCATTCCATCAGTCCCGGCCCATGCACTATAATAAAAAGACTGAGTAAAAGAAAAGAATTCTGTGAACATTCTTATACACATCTTTTGATGGACATACGCACTCATTTCTCTTGGGCACATATCTAGAATGGTATTGCTAAGTTGTAGGGTAGACAAGTGATCAGCCTTAGTAAAGCATGGCAATTTGCCTGACCAGGCGGTGGTGCAGTGGATAGAGCGTCCGACTGGGATGCAGAGGACCCAGGTTCAAGACCCCATTGTAGCCAGCTTGAGCGCGGGCTCATCTGGTTTGAGCAAAAAGCTCACCAGCTTAGACCCAAGGTCGCTGGCTCGAGCAAGGGGTTACTCGGTCTGCTGAAGACCCACGGTCAAGGCACATATGAGAAAGCAATCAATGAACAACTAAGGTGTTGCAACATGCAATGAAAAACTAATGATTGATGCTTCTCATCTCTCCATTCCTGTCTGTCCCTGTCTATCCCTCTCTCTGACTCTCTCTCTGTCTCTGTAAATAAATAAAGAAAAACATTAAAAAAATGAATGTAAAAAAAAATGCCAATTTTTCCAACTATACTCCCCCTGTGGTAAATGCTACATCCTCCCCATCACTCAGCATTCTCCATCTTTTTCATGGTAGCCATTTTGGTGAGCAGGTGACCTTTTAAGGACCACATTGGGATGAAGGGGTAGTAGTTGCGTTCCTCCTGCGTGCCAAGCCCTGCCAGTGCACCATGCACTGACAGATACAAGGATCTCTGTCCTCAGGGATTTCCCAGGGTGTGTGGTGGCTAGTGGGAGTGGTCAGAGAGCTTAATGTTTTCACCCTACTGTTTGACCCCAAGGATATTTAAATTTTGATATTTTAGACCCAGCTTTGTCCCTGCAGCATAACATACCAACCTTCATCCTTTAATCTAATAGAGCACTTATGTGCAAAGCCCAGTGAATAAGACAGTCCTTGTATCAGACACTTTCAGTTCCCTGTCCATGTCCCAGCGGTATGCCGCTGGCCAACTGCCAGGGTCTACAAGTCTTCACTGGAAGGCTTCCTCTCAGGCTGCCTGCGGGCCTGACGGGCTGGAGAGGCCAGGAGATTAACACCCCCTGGCAGCCACCCTCAATGACTGACGAGAGTTGGTAGATAAGTACCCCTGTCCCCTCACCTCCCACATGGGACATTCCAGTGAGTGCTCTCTACTGGCTCCCAGAACTCCACAGTGGGCATGTGCACCAGTTACCCACAGTGCTCAGTCGCTTAATAACGCTCTTTATTTGCTGCCTTTTCTTTATCACGCTTCCGCACTTCCCCACAACCCGGCAGGTGCTTCCTGGATTCATGTCTCAAATAAACTATTTGACTTCAATCGTTGTCTCGGTCTGCTGCTGGAGGGATCTGAACTAATAAGTTTTCTGTTCTCAGGTGGGTAAGACAAGCACAGATGATAGATTTCCACCAGAAGGCTAGTGCGGCTGGATGGTTGTGCTTACTAGAATTACTGGAATCTTCCAGGAAAAGGGTGGCGACAGGTGAGGTTATAGAGGTGGTCATAGGCCATATTCCTAAGGCCCCATGGGCCCTGGTTAGGAGGAGTTTAGATTCTACACACTACACAAAGTTCACCGGAAACTTTATGAAAACAGCTTAAGAAAGCCCATCTCAGACAATTCTAGATTAAGGGTTATTGCTTACAGTTTTCTCATGGATTCCCAAGGAAATAAAAACACACTATCTTACCAGCTTTACACTGACCATTATTGATAGACTGTGAACTTTAAAATATGTTGAGGGAGAACCAATGGAAGGATCCTATGTTCTCAACAAAACATGAACCTGCAAATTTTGATCCTGAAATATTAGACTTGCTGAAACTAGCCACAAGTAAAGCTCAGAATGATGGGAAAGCGATTCATTCAACAAATACTTATTAAGTGACTACTGGAAGCCAATACAGATACAGCAGGGAAAGAAAGATTGAAAGCTTCCTGCCTTTGTGGAACTTACATTCTAGCAGAGGAAGATGGATGATAAAGCAACAGATTACATTATTAAATAAAAGGTGGATGAGGACTGTAGGACAGGAAAAGCTTATATTTAAAGAGTAGTCAGACTGACCAGGTGGTGGCGCAGTGGATAGAGCATCAAACTGGGATGCGGAAGACCCAGGTTCGAGACCCCGAGGTCGCCAGCTTGAGCGTGGACTCATCTGGTTTAAGCAAAAATTCACCAGCTTGGACCCAAGGTTGCTGGCTCAAGCAAGGGGTTACTCAGTCTGCTGAAGGCCTATGATCAAGGCACATATGAGAAAGCAATCAATGAACAACTAAGGTGTCACAATGCACAACGAAAAACTAATGATTGATGCTTCTCATCTCTCCGTTCCTGTCTATCCCTGTCTATCCCTCACTCTGACTCTCTCTCTCTCTGTCTATGTAAAAAAATAAAATAAAATAAATAAAAATAATTAAAGAGTAGTCAGCTTAGGCCTTGTTGAAAAGTGTTGTTGTTTTTTTTTTTTTGAGGGAAAAAAATGTGAAGTGAGAGATGAACCACACAGATGAAAGAACAGTTCTAGGAGAGGGAACAATCTGTATAGTCCCTGAACCAAGAATGAGCCGTAGCTGTTCAGGGAGCAGCCTGAGGCCAAGGATGTACCTGGGGCAACGTTATTATTGCTGAAATATGACACAGACAAGAAAATTGACGCATGGATCAAATCGTCACTGCAAAAATTAACCTGAAAATTATTCATCTCATTGAACCCAACTTTAGAAAAATGAGGGTGCCCTGGCCAGGTAGCTCAGTTGGTTAAGAGCATCATCCAGATACACCAAGGTTGCAGGTTCGACTCCCAGTCAAGCACATACAAGAATCAACAAATGAATGTGTGAATAAGTGGAACAACAAGTTGATGTTTCTCTCTCTCTCATTCCCTCTCTCTAAAATCAATAGAAAAAAAATTTTTTAAAGAAAGTTGGCTTTAGGTGAACTCAGTGGTGGGATTCAAATAATTTAACAACCAATTCTCTGCCCTAATGACTTTTTTTTTTTTAAGTATAAAAAACAATATACCAAAAGATAGTTTATTATTTCACGCATTTAATACTTAAATAAGGACAATAGAAGAGGTACACAAAGCTAGATTATAAGAATGTTTTAAAATATTAATAAAAGAAAATTAAATAATACCTGACAAAAAACAATAAAACTGTTTTTTAAGATATTTCCATGCCTGACCAGGCAGTGGCACAGTGAATAGAGCATTGGACTGGGATGCCGAGGACCCAGGTTTGAGACCCTGAGGTTGCCAGCTTGAGTGCGGGCTCATCTGGCTTGAGAAAAACAAAAAAATAAATAAAAAAAAAATGCTCACCAGCTTAGACCCAAGGTTGCTGGCTCAAGCAAGGGGTTACTCGGTCTGCTGAAGGCCCGCGGTCAAGGGACATATGAGAAAGCAATCTGTAGTGGAATAACCCACTGCATGGCCTTGGATGGGAAGACAGCCAACAAGAAAAGAATGTTTTGCCAAGAAAATTGTTTTGTGACTTGAAGGCGGGTCACTGAAACAGGTCTATGTGACTGAAGGCAGTTTCTGGGCTTTTTCTCAGTAAAACATTCTCATAAAATTTCTGTACCTTCCAAGGTTATCCCTTCAGATAAGGAGAGGAATGTTGTGGAAACCATAGAAGCAATAGCAATTAATGCCTTCTAATATTATGTTGTTACTAAGCTATCTTGCAGGTGCACTCCATGTATCTTTAAGTAAAAGTTACACTTGATGTTATGCCAATTTCTCAGTAAACAAGCTTTTTGAAGTCTTGTGAATAAAATTAGGACACAGCGTGAACTCGGGGCCATTTGCCTGAGCGAGCGGTGGTCCTTTGCTAGTCCTTGATGATTTCATCTGCTGATCTCTCTCTCTGTGCCCCTGACTCACAACAACATCTGGCGCCCAACATGGGGCCTTAAGAAGAGATTGGGAACAGATGGAACCCCAAAAGGGTAAGTTGGATGCGCTGTGTACTCGAAACTTTCGGGTAACTAGCAAAGTCATGGGAAATTCCCATTCATTATGGGACAATTATGTACAAGTTTTAAAATCCCTCTCAAGAGGATCAGGGATTCAGATAAAAGACAAGGTTTTGTTACGTCTTTTAAATGCTATTCAGAAACACTGTTATTGGTATACTCCTGAACATTGTAATCAATTGAATTTGAATGTTTGGCAACAAGTAGAAAAATCTTCACACTGTGTTCATTAGCATGGAGATCCACTTGATGTTGAAATGTGGGCTGCTTATAATCTTATTGCTACAGCCCTTAGCCCTTTGCAATCAGATGGAGATTCTGTTAAAGACTTGAGTGAGGTTATTTATAACAAGCCTGAAGAATTTGATTCAGCACAGAATAAGCAGAATAATGACTTGGACAAAACTGTCTCTGCTTCTGAAGTTACTGATAATGTTAATGAAATTCAGCCATCCACAGGCTTTCATCCCTCTTTCTTAAAAAATGAGGGAGACCCTATGGATGATGTTGCCTGTCTGAAACATTTATTAAGTAAACTACAATTTACCCTGGAACAACAGGAGAATGGAAATCAGTATACTACTTATCCTGTTCAAAAGCAAGACATATGTGAGCCTACGGCTCCTTCAATTCAAGGTCAAAAAATTAATTGGTACTGGCAGGGGAAGGATTTTTCTTTCTTTTTTTTTTAATTTTATTTTTTTAATGGGGTGACATCAATAAATCAGGGTACATATATTCAAAGAAAACATGTCCAGGTTATCTTGTCATTCAATTATGTTGCATACCCATCACCCAAAATCAGATTGTCCTCTGTCACCTTCTATCTAGTTTTCTTTGTGCCCCTCCCCCTCCCCCTTTCCCTCTCCCTCTCCCTCGCCCCCCATCCCCCGTAACCACCACACTCTTTTTTTTTTTTTTGTATTTTTCTGAAGCTGGAAATGGGGAGAGACAGTCAGATAGACTCTCGCATGTGCCCGACCAAGATTCACCCGGCTCGCCCACCAGGGGCGACGCTCTGCCCACCAGGGGCCCCTCCGGGGCATCACTCTGCTGTGACCAGAGCCACTCTAGCGCCTGGGGTAGAGGCCAAGGAGCCATCCCCAGCACCCGGGCCATCTTTGCTCCAATGGAGCCTTGGCTGCGGGAGGGGAAGAGAGAGACAGAGAGGAAGGAGGGGGGGTGGAGAAGCAAATGGGCGCTTCTCCTATGTGCCCTGGCCGGGAATCGAACCCGGGTCCCCCTCACGCCAGGCTGACGCTCTACCACTGAGCCAACCGGCCAGGGCCCACCACACTCTTATCAATGTCTCTTAGTCTCGCTTTTATATCCCACCTACGTATGGAATAATGCAGTTCCTGTTTTTTTCTGATTTACTTATTTCACTTCGTATAATGTTATCAAGATCCCACCATTTTGCTATAAATGATCCGATGTCATCATTTCTTATGGCTGAGTAGTATTCCATAGTGTATATGTGCTACATCTTCTTTATCCAGTCATCTATTGACGGGCTTTTTGGTTGTTTCCATGTCCTGGCCACTGTGAACAATGCTGCAATGAACATGGGGCTGCATATGTCTTTCCGTATCAATGTTTCTGAGTTTTGGGGGTATATACCCAATAGAGAGATTGCTGGGTCATAAGGTAGTTCTATTTTCAGTTTTTTGAGGAACCACCATACTTTCTTCCATAATGGTTGTACTACTTTACATTCCCACCAACAGTGAATGAGGGTTCCTTTTTCTCCACAGCCTCTCCAACACTTGTTATTACCTGTCTTGTTAATAATAGCTAATCTAACAGGTGTGAGGTGGTATCTCATTGCAGTTTTGATTTGCATTTCTCTAATAACTAAAGAAGATGAGCATCTTTTTATATATCTGTTGGCCATTTGTATTTCTTCCTGGGAGAAGTGTATGTTCATGTCCTCTTCCCATTTTTTATTGGATTGTTTGTTGTTGAGTTTTATGAGTTCTTTGTATATTTTGGATATTAGGCCCTTATCTGAGCAGTTGTTTGAAAATATCATGGGAAGGATTTTTCAGTTCCCTGAAATCTCTGAAATGCAACAAATGCTTACGTGTCATGATGATTTAGAATCTAATTCTAGTAATTTTTCTGCATCTATTTTTCCAATTATTCAACAGCCTTTTCCTCTTATAATGCTCCAGATCCTGGGAAAGGGCATGATATCCAATTTGACCAATTTGAATTTACTTTCTTAAAGCTAGTCAAACAAATTGTTGCTACGTATGGACCTCAGTCCTCATATGTTCAAGGTCTTATGTCTTCCTATTGTAATAATCATTTAATCATTCCTTTGGATTGGGATTTACTTGCTAGTATGGTTTTTTTTTAATTATTTATTTATTTATTTATTTATTCATTTTAGAGAGGAGGGGAGAGAGAGAGAGAGAGAGAGAGAGAGAGAGAGAGAGAGAGAGAGAAGGGGGGAGGAGCTGGAAGCATCAACTCCCATATGTGCCTTGACCAGGCAAGCCAGGGTTTTGAACCAGCAACCTCAGTGTTTCCAGGTTGACGCTTTATCCACTGCGCCACCACAGGTCAGGCGCTAGTATGGTTTTTGAACCAGGACAATATTTACAATTCAAATCTTGGTGGAGAGAGGAGGCTCTTGGAATATCTTGCATGAACGCCAGAAATAATCCCCTGGGAGTTACTTTTTTTTTTTTTTTTTTTTTTAAATAAATTTTTATTAATGGTAATGGGATGACATTAATAAATCAGGGTACATATATTCAAAGAAAACATGTCCAGGTTATCTTGTCATTAAACTATGTTGCATACCCCTCGCCCAAAGTCAGATTGTCCTTCGCCACCCTCCATCTAGTTCTCTGTGCCCCTCCCCCTCCCCCCCAACCCTCCCCCTGTCCCCCCTCCCCCCACCCCTGGTAACCACCACACTCTTGTCCATGTCTCTTAGTCTCATTTTTATGTTCCACCAATGTATGGAATCATGTAGTTCTTGTTTTTTTCTGATTTACTTATTTCACTCCTTATAATGTTATCAAGATCCCACCATTTTGCTGTAAATGATCTGATGTCATCGTTTCTTATGGCTGAGTAGTATTCCATAGTGTATATGTGCCACATCTTCTTTATCCTGGGAGTTACTTTTGAAATGCTCATCGAAGTTGACGCTTATGCAGCTGTGGGACAACAAACTGGTTATACTGATGCTGTTATAGCTCAGATCAGATTGCTTGTCTTAAAGCCTGGATGCAAATCACTGAAAATAGAGACAAGGGGAAAAAGCTTGCAGCTTTACATCAGTTGGTACAAACTCAATTAGAATTAGGACATATAGAAGAATCATGAAGTCCTTAAAATTCTCTAGTCTTTGGGCCCTGGCTGGTTGGCTCAGCGGTAGAGCATCGGCCTGGTGTGCGGGGGACCCGGGTTCAATTCCCAGCCAGGGCACATAGGAGAAGCGCCCATTTGCTTCTCCACTCCCCCTCCTTCCTCTCTGTCTCTCTCTTCCCCTCCCGCAGCCAAGGCTCCATTGGAGCAAAGATGGCCCGGGCGCTGGGGATGGCTCTGTGGCCTCTGCCTCAGGCGCTAGGATGGCTCTGGATGCAACACAGTGACGCCCCAGATGGGCAGAACATCACCCCCTGGTGGGCATGCCGGGTGGCCCGCCGGTCGGGCGCATGCGGGATTCTGTCTGACTGCCTCCCCGTTTCCAGCTTCGGAAAAATGAAAAAAAACTCTAGTCTTTGTAATAATAAAATAAATAAATACTAATTTTCTCTGGTGTTTTAGCTACAATCCTCTAAGCTATCATTTTGTTTCTTTCTTATTCTTTGCCTGGAAACTGAGGCAGGGAATATGTGTTGAATCTGATTATAGAAAATATCCCAGCAGCTGCCAAGAGAATTTTCTTGGGAAAATTTTGTTGTCTCATCCATCGTCAGTCCCTCTGTCAGAAAATGCCCTGATTAAAATCAGGCAGGCATCTTTCTAGTCTGACTGTGCTCTGAAATCCCGGGTTTCTCTTTAATTTGTCTGGTCTGGTTTGTCTGATTCTAATTTCTGTTTAGTTTTTGTTTAATGTTGTCTAAAATGTGATTTTTAAGGCCTGAATTGTGTTTACATACAAAAATTAAAAATGCCGGCTTTTATATTGAAAAAATAGTTTCATCCATATATTTTTTGCTTTAACATGAGAAATTATAAGGAATGCTCATTTAAATTTAAATTGAATAGAATATGGATTCTTAAGACTTGCTAATCTGGTTAATTCATTATAAGGTATATTCAAAGTTTGAAATCAAATAAGAATTCAAATATTAGGATTAATTAAAGTTATATGTTATACTTTGTATTTCTGTATTGAAAATTGTCTTGTTTATGTGTAAAATATGCTCAAATTTGTAAAACTAAGGAATTAAATAAAATTCAGTCATTTTAAGAATTTATCTCAAGCTGCTTCAGACAGTTGGCTGCTTGTAAGGCAACATCCTAAAAAAAAAGGAGGCACTGAGGAAAGTAGGAATTTAGTTCCTCTAATGCCCTATAATAGACTTAACAATACAAAAGACTTTTAGATATAGAAGCTGATGCATCTCTTATTACTAAGCAACATTAGTTTTCTTTTTAGCCCACTTAGACAGTAGTCACTAAGCTGCATGGCTTAGGAGAAGTCCCTAACAAAGCTCTAAAATTTCTTTTACAATAGGAAAATAACAAAGGTCATTTGGCCTCTGATAAAGAAAAACATTTATCTTATAAATAATTAAAAGAGCAACTTTTAAATTATAGTTTAAACTTTCTGACAAGGAGTTCTTTATATTCACTATGACCAAATTTCTATCAAAGCTCTTAAAGAATTGAAAACAGCTTGCTCCCAGTATAGAACTAACTGTCTTTATATGCAGGAACTGCTATCCTCCTTCATAAACTCTGAATGTTTTATCTCAAAATATTTAGAAATATTAGCTTGGACTGTTCTTTCAAAAGCAAAAGAGTTACAATTTATAACTTAGGAAAATCAAGCTTGTATTCAAGCTAATCAAAATGCTAATGCTAACCCTCTTATTAATATTACACAAGATGAACTTTTTAAATGGACAATTTGCTAATTTACAACAGCAATGTAGACAAAATGTAGCAATGAGAATTTGCTCTTATTTCCACAAATACGGGACTAGTAAATACCTTCAAGAAAATTGAAGCCTCGGCATAAGTTAGAAATAGAAAAAAGGGAAATTTGACAATTAAATAAACTTACCCAGGAGGCAAAAAATGTTTTAATTAAGACTAAGACTTCAAAAAACATCTTTGATTCTGTTTCTAGCAATGCTACCTGTTGTGTCTATAACAATAAGCAGAACTAACTATTCTTACTAAGTTTATATTACTTAAATAAACAATGTTGAACAGTCAGACACTGTATCAACATTATGTAAATCAACCTTTAGAAAAAATTCATTAAAAATATCCTAAATCTTTAATAATCCATTATACAAATGACATATTAATAGCTTATAAAAAATGTTGAACTTTCAGTCATCCTTAAAAATGCTTCTGAAACCTTAAATCAGTGTAGTTTAATTGTAAAGACAAAATTCAAACATCCTGTCCTATTAACATTGTTACTAATTCACAATATGTAGAACATACAATTAAACTTATAAAAACTGTTTATATTTCAAATAATAGTTCTAAATTGCACAAATTGTTTCAAGAGTTACAACTTTTATTATAAGAATGAAATTTGCCTATCTATATAACTCACATTTGTTCTCATACAGCTTTACCAGGACTTATGTCTACTACAGATAATGAAGTTAATCAATTACTCATTAAATCAATAAAAATAGCTACTAAGTTTTATACAAAGACTCATACAAATAAAAAAAATTTAATGCAAAAATTTAAAATAACCTGGCGAGAAGCTCAGAATATTATTAGAAACTGTCCTCAGTATAGTATTATAAATACTCCTCCATTACCGAGAGGAATAAATCCTAAAGGGCAACACAGTAATAACCTGTAGCAAATAAATATTGCTCATATTTCTTCTTTTAAAAATCTATCTTATATTATACTTACCTGGCAGGGGAGATACCATGATCACGAAGGTGGTTTTCCCAGGGCGAGGCTTACACATTGCACTCCGAGTGTGCTGACCCCTACGATTTCCCCAAATGTGGGAAACTCGACTGCATAATTTGTGGTAGTGGGGGACTGTGTTCGCGCTCAGAAAAAAAAAATCTATCTTATATACGGTTTTATTAATATTTATTCATCCTTTCAATAGGCCAAACCTTTGCCTAGAAAAAGGCTAATTATGTCATTCAACATCTTATTAAAGTTTTTAATATTATAGGCATTCCTAAAGCAATTAAAACTGACAATAGCCCTGCCTATACATCTACTAAATTTCAACAATTCTTAGCATTTTAGAATATTAAACATACTACTAGAATTCCATATAATCCACAAGGACAAGTAATTATTGAACGCAGTAATTGCACTCTGAAAAATATGTTACTTAAACAAAAGGGGGGAGAAGAAAGGAGATTATCCCCTAGAATTATGTTACACAAAGCTTTATTTACTTTCAATTTCTTAAATACAGGATAATTTGTTGCAGACAGCCATTGGACAAAAAATAACAGTTCTAAGATTAATCAACCTATACACTATAAAAGTGAGTTGGGGGCCTGACCTGTGGTGGCGCAGTGGATAAAGCGTCGACCTGGAAATGCTGAGGTCGCCGGTTCGAAACCCTGGGCTTGCCTGGTCAAGGCACATATGGGAGTTGATGCTTCCAGCTCCTCCCCCCTTCTCTCTCTCTCCTCTCTAAAAATGAATAAATAAAAAAAATTAAAAAAAAAAAAAGCCCTGGCGGGTTGGCTCAGCAGTAGAGCGTCGGCCTGGCGTGCGGGGGACCCGGGTTCGATTCCCGGCCAGGACACACAGGAGAAGCGCCCATTTGCTTCTCCACCCCCACCCCCTTCCTTCCTCTCTGTCTCTCTCTTCCCCTCCCGCAGCGAGGCTCCATTGGAGCAAAGATGGCCTGGGCGCTGGGGATGGCTCCTTGGCCTCTGCCCCAGGCGCTAGAGTGGCTCTGGTCGCGGCAGAGCGATACCCCGGAGGGGCAGAGCATCGCCCCCTGGTGGGCAGAGCATCGCCCCTGGTGGGCGTGCCGGGTGGATCCCGGTCGGGCGCATGCGGGAGTCTGTCTGACTGTCTCTCCCCGTTTCCAGCTTCAGAAAAATACAAAAAAAAAAAAAAAAAAAAAAAGGAAGTGTCCCAGAGGACAGAAAGCCTCCATTTAGCACTCCAGTGGCCTTTCTGGGAGCAGCTGGGCTGGAGCTCCCCGTTGTCACCACCGGAATTTAGTCTATTTATGTTTAAGGTAATTATTGATAGGTAAGGACTTACTCTTGCCATTTTGTTCATTTTTTTTTCCTGGCTGTTTAGTAGCTCTGTTATTTCTTGTTTCTTCTGCTGTCGTGTGTGTGTGTGTGTGTGTGTGTGTGTGTGTGTGTGTGTGTGTGTGTGTGTGTGTTGTACATGTGTTTTGACATCTTTTGGTATCAGTATGCTTTCACTTCTCTATCATGTCCTTTTGTGTAATTAGTGCAGGTTTTTCCGTTGTGGTTACCATGAAGCTTAAAATATCTTAAAATTATAACATCCTATTTTAAGTTGATAACTTAGCTTCAGTATCATTCCTAAACTCTACACTTTTACTTCTTGTTCCTCTCACAGTTTAGGTTATTGATGTACAGTTTATATCTTTTTATATCTTACTACTTTTTTTTCTTCTTTTCCAAGTGAGAGGAGGAGAGATAAAGAGACAGACTCCCGCATGCGCCCAGGCAATGCATTACAACCAATGGAGCCATGACTGCTGTTAGAGGGGGAGGGAGGGCGGGAGAGAGAAAGAGAGAGAGAAAGAGAGAGAGAGAGAGAGAGAGAGAGAGAGAGAGAAGAGGGAGAAGAGGGAGAAGGAGGAGAAGAGGGAGAAGAGGGAGAAGGAGGAGAAGAGAAGCATATGGTAGTTTCTCCTGTGTGCTCTGGGAATCGAACCCGGGACATCCACATGCACTGATGCTCTACCACTGAGCCAACCAGACAGGGCCTATTTTTTAACATAATTTTTTTTTTCTTTACAGGGACACAGAGAGAGAGAGAGAGTCAGAGAGAGGGATAGACAGGGACAGACAGACAGGAACGGAGAGAGATGAGAAGCATCAATCAGTTTTTTGTTGTGACACCTTAGTTGTTCATTGATTGCTTTCTCATATGTGCCTTGACCGCGGGCCTTCAGCAGACCGAGTAACTTCTTGCTTGAGCCAGCGACCTTGGGTCTAAGCTGTCAGTGAGCATTTTTTATTTTGCTCAAGCCAGATGAGCCCACGCTCAAACTGGCAACCTCGGGGTCTTGAATCTGGGTCCTCAGCATCCCAGTCAAACGCTTTATCCACTGCGCCACCGCCTGGTCAGGCTTAAAAGTTTTTTTTTATGTGACAGAGAGAGAGGGACAGATAGGGACAGACAGGCAGGAAGGGAGAGAGGGAGATGAAAAGCATCAGTTCTTGGTTGTGGCACCTTAGTTGTTCGTTGATTGCTTTCTCATGTGTGCCTTGACCCGGGGGCTAGAGCAGAGCCAGCAGAGCGAGTGACCCCTTGGCTCATACCAGCGACCCCGCGCTCAAGCTGGCAACCTGGGTCCTCTGCGTTCCAGTCTGATGCTCTATCCACAGCGCCACCACCTGGTCAGGTGTTTTTTTTTTTTTTGTTTTTTTTTTTTTTAACTTTTAAACTAGAGCTAGCTGTAAGGAATTATTCACCACCAATACCATATTACAGAATCTTAAAGAAAACACAATTACATAAAATTTAAATATATTTTTAAAAAGGCACACACATAAGCACGCGCGGGGAAAATTTCTCACGCCGATATTTAACTTGGGCGGTCTGAAAGAAAGCCAATACCTCAGGGCAAGATGAGAACTACAAAGTAGACAGTGCTTCACTTAATCTTTTAAGGGTTTTAAACCTGTCCCCAGGTTTTTGTTTTCCCTAGTGCTCAGAGACTCCTTTCCCGCTGCTCACTTATAGTCGGGGGAAATTAACATTTCTTCACTGCCTCCCCTTCCTGGGTGACACTGGGCACCGGAACACGACACCTTAAAAGGATCAGCAGGGTGCAGCGGGGTTGGGCTCAGAGCCTCTGCAGGCCCGTCTGTCTTTACGCCCTTAAATGTCCGTGAAGAGGCGGAGCCAATTGTGAGAGATCTGTGGCCGGTGACAGCTTTGACACCTTTAAAGGGTGGGCTCTCCAGATGAATGTCAGTGGGCAGCCAATCAAGAACTCTTGCTCCTGAGACCCTGGCTGTGCTGAGCAAGGCACAGGGAGCGGGAGAGACGTCTTGACTGATAGCCTTTTCTACCAGTGAAAACGTCGGAGCCACGGAGCTCATAAGTCTTTTGGCTGTTGAGGTTTGGGTCTTGCTTTGACTGACGCGCTTATCACCCAATAAGCATGTTCTCTTAGCTGGGTTTCAGAAAAGGAGGGGTCTTGTCCTTGACTGACCCTTGTTTCGCTTAACAAGGAAACCTAAATTCCACGGGGAGCCACTCCCCCTCCCGCAAATTTATCTGTTTTTAACAAGGCTTATGAAAACTTAAAAAGTTTGAAAATCACAGCCTTAGAATACTTCAGCTTTCCCGTGCTGGACAGAAACGGCGACGACCTTAGTGTACCTGTGAAAGAAGAAAACTTTCTTACCTTAGGAAACTGAAGGTGGGGACTGGAAACAGAAGTGGTTCTTGGAAGCAGCTTAACAAGCAGTTGGCATAGATTTGGAACTTGATTTGAGGTTTGGGGGCTTGAGAGACTTTGATAGAGTTTCAGATGGAAGTGATGGGGTTTCTGCGGACAATGATGGGCACCTGTGGGGGATGATTAGTAGTGGAGGTCAGTTTGGGTGCCTCATGTAGATGCCCATAGTAAGGGCCTGCTCTCCGAAGAATTAAGCAGCTGATGGAGCTGATTGCCTGCCTCCTGGACGTGACAATGCATCCACCATCAGAGACTTTACGCGGAGTAAAAGACTCTATGCTTCTTATTCTTATTATTCATTTTAGAGAAGGAGGGAGGGAGAGAGAGAGAGAGAGAGAGAGAGAGAGAGAGAGAAGAGAGAAGAGAGAGAGAGAGAGAGAGAAGGGTGGGGGGAGGAGCAGGAAGCATCAACTCCCATATGTGCCTTGACCGGGCAGGCTCAGGGTTTCGAATCCGCGACCTCAACGTTCCAGGTCGAGGCTTTATCCACTGCACCACCACATGTGGAGCGACTGTATGTTTCTGATGCAGATCATTTGCAGTATGACACCCAACAATAAGCCTATAGTCAAAGTGTCTGGTAGATATTCCATGCTCCCTACCACCAGCAGATATCTAGTATTGCTGAGCATTGAATAGCTTCCTCAAAAATGGACTAAAAAGGGCCCTCTCCGGTAGAGCATCAGCCCAGCATGTAGAAGTCTCACGTTCAATTCCTGGTCAGGGCACATAGGAGAAGCGACCATCTGCTTCTCCACCCCTTCCCCTTCTCTCTCTTTCTCTCTTTCTTCTGCAGCCATGTCTCGAATCAGGCGCTAAGATAGCTTGGTTGCCAAGCAATGGAGAAGCGACTCCAGATGGGCAGAGCATCTTCCGGTAGGGGGCTTGCCGGGTGGATCCCTGTTGGGGCTCATGTGGAAGTCTGTCTCTCTGCCTCCCTGCCTCTCACTTAATTAAAAAAAAGGGGGGGCTGAAAAGGATTTTGGATACTTCTCTCACCATCTCCTGATGCACACCCCTTGTAAGGCAGTTTGATTGCTGAATGTGGCTGTCCCCAGAAGGGAGTCAACTCCTGGGTAATGATCAGGGTAAAAGGGGTGGATTTTAGAGACCTGCTCTGAAAATTTGGGATTCTGCCCTGCCATTTCTGGATGTGATATATCTTTCCTTCCTCTCACAGCAACACAGGCCAGCCTAGTTGGTAACCCTCCAGGTGGCAGCTCAGCCCCAAAAGAGCCTAGGGAATTTGAACATAATTATGGTTTAGTTACCTAGATTCTCTTGTTGGATGGACATGGTCCTAGATCATAAAGACAATGACCACTTGATTAAGTATACTGCTCACTGAGATCTCTTCCAGTAGCCCACAATGACTAAGATAGAAGACATTTAAAAAAAAATCTGTAAATTTTTCCGGTTGGCTCAGTGGTAGAGCGTCGGCCTGGCGTTCAGGAGTCCCGGGTTCGATTCCCGGCCAGGGCACACAGGAGAAGTGCCCATCTGCTTCTCCACCCCTCCCCCTCTCCTTCCTCTCTGTCTCTCTCTTCCCCTCCTGCACCCAAGGCTCCACTGGAGCAAAGTTGGCCCGGGCGCTGGGGATGGCTCCATGGCCTCTGCCTCAGGTGCTAGAATGGCTCTGGATGCAACAGAGCAACGCCCCAGATGGGCAGAGCATCGCCCCCTGGTGGGCGTGCCGGGTGGATCCCTGTCGGGCGCATGCAGGAATCTGTCTGACTGCCTTCCCGTTTCCAACTTCAGAAAAATACAAAAAAAAAATCTGTAAATTTTATAAAAACACCTTTGATCCTCTTGCACCTGACCTTTCTGGATGACAGGTCTGGGTGCAAGTAGGGGATGATTGGATAAAAAGTGAAATTGTAGGCACTGGGATAGAACACACTGATTCCATGGCAGTGGAAGGAGTGTACTCGGGGAAGGAACGCCTTAGACCAGGGGTCCCCAAACTTTTTACACAGGGGGCCAGTTCACTGTCCCTCAGACCGTTGGAGGGCCAGACTATAAAAAAAAACTATGAACAAATCCCTATGCACACTGCACATATCTGATTTTAAAGTAAAAAAACAAAACGGGAACAAATACAATATTTAAAATAAAGAACAAGTAAATTTAAATCAACAAACTGACCAGTATTTCAATGGGAACTATGCTCCTCTCACTGACCACCAATGAAAGAGGTGCCCCTTCCGAAAGTGCGGCGGGGGCCGGATAAATGGCCTCAGGGGGCCGCATGTGGCCCGTGGGCTGGGCCGTAGTTTGGGGACCCCTGCCTTAGACCTTGAGAAATGCAAGGCAGGAAGGCAGTTACTGCTCTTTGTGTTCTAGATTGAGCACTACAGCCTGATAAAACAATCATATGGGCCCTGGCTGGTTGGCTCAGTGGTAGAGCATCAGCCTGGCGTGCAGGAGTCCCAAGTTCGATTCCCAGCCAGGGCACACAGGAGAAGCACCCATCTGCTTCTCCACCCTCCCCCTCTCCTTCCTCTCTGTCTCTCTCTTCCCGTCCCGCAGCCCAGGCTCCATTGGAGCAAAGTTGGCCGGGGCGCTGTGGATGGAGGCCCTGAGGATGGCTCTGTGGCCTCTGCCTCAGGCGCTAGAATGGCTCTGATTGTGGCAGAGCGACGCCCCAAGATGGGCAGAGCATCGCCCCCTGGTGGGCGTGCTGGGTGGATCCCGGTCGGGCGCATGCGGGAGTCTGTCTGACTGCCTCCTCGTTTCCAACTTCAGAAAAATACAAAAAAAACCCACCCCAAAAAACAATCATATGGTCTCACAGACTCACATAGCAGGTGTAGCCAGCAATCTAACCTGCTTCCAAGTTGATCATCACTTTCTTGGAATGACAAACACAGAAAAACTCATGTGAATGTGGACAGTCCTACACTATTCTGCTGTGCCTGATGCTATCAAAGTCAGTTCCTGAGTATGGACCTCCCTCATGCCTGTACAAACACATGGGCCAGCAAACCTTGTTTAGATCTGACTCATTTGGTCCTGGCAGGATAGCTCAGGAGGTTGCAGTGTTGTCCTGAAGCGCAGAGGTTGGAGTTCCATCCTGGGTCAGGGCACATACAGGAATGGATCGATGTTCTTGTCTCTCTTTCTCGCTCTCCCTACCTCTCTTGCTAAAATCAATAAATAAAGATTTTGTGGCCTGGCCTGTGGTGGCACAGTGAATAAAGCATTGACCTGGAATGCTGAGGTTGCCAGTTCGAACCCTGGGCTTGCTCGGTCAAAGCACATATGGGAGTTGATGCTTCCTGCTCCGCCCCCCTTCTCTCTCTCTCTCTGTTTATTTCTCTCCCCTCTCCTCTATAAGAATGAATAAATAAAAAACCCAGAAAACCTTAGAAATGGATATTTAAGAAATCAATCAGTCAATCAATAAATAAAAAAATTTTTTTTTCTTTTCTGAAGTTGGAAACGGAGAGGCAGTCAGACAGACTACCGCACGCGCCCGACCCGGATCCACCTGGCACGCCCACCAGGGGGCGATGCTCTGCCCATCTGGGACGTCGCTCTGCTGCAACCAGAGTCATTCTAGTGCCTGAGGCAGAGGCCACAGAGCCACCCTCAGCCCCCGGGCCTACTTTGCTCCAATGGAGCCCTGGCTGCGGAGGGGAAGAGAAGGACAGAGAGGAAGGAGAGGGGGAGGGGTGGAGAAGCAGATGGGCGCTCCTCCTGTGTGCCCTGGCCGGTAATCGAACCCGGGACTCCTGCACGCCAGGCCGACGCTCTACCACTGAGCCAACCGGCCAGGGCCAATAAATAATTTATTTTATTTATTTATTTTTTTTACAGAGACAGAGAGTGAGTCAGAGAGAGAGCTAGACAGGGACAGACAGACAGGAACGGAGAGATGAGAAGCATCAATCATTAGTTTTTCATTGCGCGTTACAACACCTTAGTTGTTCATTGATTGCTTTCTCATATGTGCCTTGACCGCGGGCCTTCAGCAGACCAAGTAACTCCTTGCTGGAGCCAGCGACCTTGGGTTCAAGCTGGTGGGCTTTTGCTCAAACCAGATGAGCCGGTTCTCAAGCTGGCGACCTCGGGGTCTCGAACCTGGGTCCTCTGCATCCCAGTCTGACGCTCTATCCACTGCACCACCGCCTGGTCAGGCAATAAATAAATTTTTTTTTTGGGGGGGTGTCTTTTATTTATTTATTTATTTACTCATTTTAGAGGAGAGAGACAGAGATTGAGAGAGAGAGAGAGAAGGGGGGAGGAGCAGAAAGCTTCAACTCCCATATGTGCCTTGACCGGGCAAGCCCAGGGTTTCAAACCAGCAACCTCAGCATTCCAGGTCAACGCTTTATCCACTGCACCACCACAGGTCAGGATTCAGCCCCAAAATTAAGATACATCTTATACACAGGGAAATACGGTAGTCCTTGCTACTTGAGCTTCTGTTGTTGATGACAAGATGATTTGTGTCTTTGCCTCTGGGCCTTGCTAGATTGTAATCTCTTTGAAACTGAAACTGTGACTTTCATTTTTAAGTTCTCAGGGACTGTTTGGATGGATGGATGGATGGATGAGGTATGTGAATAGAGTGTAGTGAGTGACTCAGAGTGCTGACTGGTATATTGCTTCACCCCCTCCCTCCCCATCCCTCACCATCCCTCACCATCCCTCAACACAGATATGCTCCACACTCCATTCAGCTGGAACTGCTAGGTTTTATCCACTTGGCTGGCAAGGAAAGCACTGGACAACAGCCATGACTGGCTCCCAGAAAGCCATGCTTCGAGGACAGAACACCCAGCTGACAAGAACTAGCTGTGACCATACATACAATAGGGTTGTTCAAATGTCTCTCCTCATCTTCCAGTGTTTCTTGTCCATTTCCCAAGGAGCCACTTCCCTCTCAGCTCAGGATCCAGAGGCCCATTGCAGGCCTGACAGTGTTCACGAATCTTATTTCTGAGGCCGACTGAGTCTCCAGAGTTTCTTGAGTTGACCAATAAATAACATTTTTTTAAAATCCTTTGCTTCTCCTGACACCTGAGCGGCCTTGGATTATGCCATGTTTAGCAATTAGGCGACAAGCCCTTGCTTAATGAGACCACCATGGGACTTAACCAAACCAACATAATGGTGAGCCTAGTCAAGTTGAACAACAAAATCTGAACTGAAATGAATTGTGACCCTTTGGGGTTATATATTTGTATATGGGGGAACGACTGGGGAACACAATGTCTCTCTGTTGGGGATAGAGCTTGTTTTGGGCCCATGGCCTTGTCATTATTGCAAGTCAGTCTAAACTCCTTGGTGTGGGTTGCAGTATAATAGCCTGGCCTTAGACTACTTTCTGGCTAAGAATACAGAGCTCCAACCACTCGTTACCTTGGACATTTCTCCGGGCTGTGTGGACAGTGGACAACCTTGAGAGATGAAGTAATGTTTCCCTCTGGGACAAAGAGCAGGCTGAATTCCTCAAGCTCAGCATTTCTAGGCTGTGATGTAAACCCACCACTGCCATGGCTCCTCTGTGTTATCTCTGTGGAACGTAGAAGACTCAGGGTGCCAATATGATGTGCATGCTGCTTGCTGTGCCATGAGTAGTAAAATCCTTTGTCTCTGTTCCAGGAGTCTCGTGTCTTCTGTCAGCATCTCTAAAAACTTGTTAGCTTATAAGAGGGTAACATCTCAGAACCTTCACAGACCGTCAATCAAGAATTGAGGTATTGTATTGCACGCTCTGATAATCCCTATGATTTGGCTATTGGCAGTTTTGGAAGGTCAGTAGTTGACTGCCAGTGCTGTCAGAGATGTAACTTCAAAGATTTGAGTCCTGAAGTAACTAGTGATTGAAAGCCTGTGAGGCTGCTGATTGAATATCTGTGGCCACCGGTCACTGGGACAGGGGCTGTGGTGCTAGTGTGTATGTGGACCAGTGGCGAGCGACACTCAGAGTAGGGTGTCTTTGGCTCCTTAATTGGATTCTTTGACGGTCAGATATTGGAGAACACTATAGAAAATAGAGCTGCCCCATGCCTCAGGTGAGAATGGGTCTTCAGGAAGATAAGGAGGTAGATTTTTCTTAGGTTATAGTCATCCTTTAGATTCAGAACTACCTGCATTTGGTACTTAACTGTACCACTTACCTTGATTCTCTCTCTCTCTTTTTTTTTTTTTGTATTTTTCTGAAGCTGGAAACGGGGAGAGACAGTCAGACAGACTCCCGCATGCGCCCGACCGGGATCCACCCGGCACGCCCACCAGGGGCGACGCTCTGCCCACCAGGGGGCGATGCTCTGCCCCGACCAGAGCCCCTCTAGCGCCTGGGGCAGAGGCCAAGGAGCCATCCCCAGCGCCTGGGCCATCTTTGCTCCAATGGAGCATTGGCTGCGGGAGGGGAAGAGAGAGACAGAGAGGAAGGGGGGGGGAGTGGAGAAGCAAATGGGTGCTTCTCCTATGTGCCCAGGCCGGGAATCGAACCTGGGTCCCCCACACGCCAGGCCGACGCTCTACCGCTGAGCCAACCGGCCAGGGCCAGTACCACTTACCAATTGTGTTAGAAAAAGTATCCAGTTCTCACTCTTCTGTGCAGGGAAAAGCCCAGCTCTCTTCCCCCCCTATGTGTCCTCTTTAGTATCACACAGAACACTTACTTCTCTGACACTTCTGGCCACCAAATGTGTGGGATGTTTTTCCTCACCAAGCAATTCTCTTTGACAGCAGCTAAGTGTCCTGCGATTTAACTCAATTCTAATACTATCTGCTTGCAGATAGTGTCAGATCTCACAGATTAAAGGCTCAATCCCACAGGACTAGTCCCACCCCACTTCAGATGCCAATTGCAAGTAGTAGGTCCCCAGGTCACCCACAACTTCTGTCCAATTTGGGTACAAATTGGAGGTTCCTCCTCATGTTCAATTACTTTGCTAGAGTTGCTCACAGAACTCAAGGAAACACATAAAAAATATGATAAAAGATACAGATGAACAGCCTGGTGAAAAGATAAATAGGGCAAGGGCTGTCCTGAGTGTAAGAGCTTGTGTCCCTGTGGAGTTGGGGAATGTCACCTTATGGTGGATGTATTCACCCACCTGGAAGCTGTCTGAACCCTGTGCTGTTGAGATTTCATGGAGGCTTCTTCATGCAGGCATGATAAAGCATTAACTCGATTTCCAGCCCCTCTCCTGTCTCTGGAGAAGTGAGGGGTGAGGATGAGGTTGAAAATTTCAAGTTTCTACTCCTGGCTTGGTCTTTCTTTCTTTCTTTTTTTTTTTTACAGGGACAGAGAGAGAGAGAGTCAGATAGAGGGATAGATAGGGACAGACAGACAGGAACGGAGAGAGATGAGAAGCATCAATCATCAGTTTTTCGTTGCGACACCGTAGTTGTTCATTGATTGCTTTCTCATATGTGCCTTGACCATGGGCCTTCAGCAGACTGAGTAACACCCCCCCGCTTGAGCCAGTGACCTTGGGTCCAAGCTGGTGAGCTTTGCTCAAACCAGATGAGCCCATGCTCAAGCTGGTGACCTCGGGGTCTGGAACCTGGGTCCTTCCGCATCCCAGTCCGATGCTCTATCCACTGCGCCACCACCTGGTCAGGCCTGGCTTGGTCTTTTTGGTGACCAGCCCCCATCCAGGAGCCATCCAGGAGCCCACTAGAGTCACCCCTATTGGAACAAAAGATGCCTGTAGTGCTTGAATCGCTTAGGAATTTACAAGGGTTTCAGGAGCTCTGTGTCAGGGATGGGGTCAAAGATTAAATATTAGAACAGGAGCCTGACCTGTGGTGGAGCAGTGGATAAAACGTCGACCAGGAACACTGAGGTCGCCAGTTCAAAACCCTGGGCTTGCCTGGTCAAGGCACATATGGGAGTTGATGCTTCCTGCTCCTTCCCCCATTCTCTCTCTCTCTCTCTGTCTCTCTCTTTCTCTCCTCTCCAAAATGAATTAAGTTTAAAAAAAAAAAAGAACAGGAAATGTTCCTAATGTTCTTATAACTTAGGAAATTACAAGGATTTTAGGAGCTCTTTCCCAGGGACCAGGGGCAGAGACCAACATGTATATTTTCTATTATCTCACAAATTCCTTATTTCTTCTGACCCTCATTTTCTTATCTATAAAATGAAGACACTCTATATTATGATACATATACAGTAGTATATGATATGTATAATATCTTAATATCGTGGAAAATCCTCAGTATTCCATAGTGTAAGACCAAACATAATTTAGGGGAATAGTGACAGTGACACAATAAGGTACACTTCTATGGATTCAGGACCTCCTTCTATGGAGGATGAGGGGACAGTGTGGATGGGGAGTGGCTTTTGGTGAAGCAGGTCTGTAGCAAACTGCAGGGTCTTCTACTGTTCTCTGATCTCCGTGTGTTCTACTAGGTTCTGCAATTCAGTTTAACTCAGAGAAAGACCAACATGGAGACAGTCTGGGTACAGATCTGCTTTCAGCCCAGATAGGTACCTATAAAGTTTTAAATTTTGTTAGAAGAAGGCAGACGGTGTAGGTTCCCCAGGATCTACATCAAAATATTCAGGAGCTTTCTTTTTTTTTTTTTTTCTTCTTTTTTTTTTTTTGTATTTTTCTGAAGCTGGAAACAGGGAGAGACAGTCAGACAGACTCCCGCATGCGCCCGACCGGGATCCACCCGGCACGCCCACCAGGGGGCGACGCTCTGCCCACCAGGGGGCGATGCTCTGCCCATCCTGGGCGTCGCCATGTTGCAACCAGAGCCACTCTAGCGCCTGGGGCAGAGGCCACAGAGCCATCCCCAGCGCCCGGGCCATCTTTGCTCCAATGGAGCCTTGGCTGCGGGAGGGGAAGAGAGAGACAGAGAGGAAAGCGCGGCAGAGGGGTGGAGAAGCAAATGGGCGCTTCTCCTGTGTGCCCTGGCTGGGAATCGAACCCGGGTCCTCCGCACGCTAGGCCGACGCTCTACCGCTGAGCCAACCAGCCAGGGCCAGGAGCTTTCTTTTAAGTGTCTATGACCTTGTTATCCTGCAGCATAAGATCTTCACCTGAGTCTCACAGATCTGTTCCCCCAACAATCACTGACCCCATAGGCCACTAACCCTTATGCCTTTTGGTTCTTCTGGTCTTACTGAACTGGCTAGAATCTTCAGTCCAATGGTAAAGAATATATATATATATATGTAGAGACCCTTTTCAGGTGAAAGAAGTTCTCTTTCTTCCCATTTTGCTAATTAAAAAAAATTATAAATAGATGCTACAATTTTTCAATGTTTTTTTTCCTGTGCCTTTCTTGGCAATCATGAGTTTTCTCTTTAATTTGCAATATGCTAAATTACATTATTCAATTTTCCAATAATAAACCAACTTTGTATTCCAGGAATAAATTCAACTTGGTATGATAATTATCCTTTTTATATATTGCTAATGTTTCATTTAGGATTTTTGCATCTAAGTTCCTGAGAGACAAACCTGAATTTTTTCTTTGCTGTTTGTTACGCTATCTGTTATGGGTTGAATTGTGCCACTCCTAAAAAGATGTTGAGGGAAGTCCTAACCCCCAGTACCTAGAATGTGACCTTTTGTGGAAATAGTGTTATAGCAGATTAAATTCGTTAGGATGAGACCATACAAGAGTAGTGTGGGCCCCTGATCTTATACGACTGCTGTCCTTATTAGGCTTGTGAAGACATGGAAACAAAGAGAATGCCACGTGATGATGAGGGCAGAGAGTGGAGTTATACAGCTGCAAACCAAAGAACACCGGAGAGTGCTGGCAAACCATCAGAGGCTAGGAATAAGTAAGGAAGCATTTTCCCCTACAGGTCCCAGAGGGAGTATGGCTTGCTGACACCTTGATTTCAGACTTACAGCCTCCAGAACCATGAGACAATAAATTCCTGTTGTTTTAAGCCATCCAGCTTGTTGTATTCTGTTACTCTAGGAAATGAATACACTATTTTCACAAAATGAATTGGATTTTACCCTCTTTTTTTTTCTATTCTCTGTAAGAGTTTATATAGTGTTAAATGTCTGTTCCTTGGATGTTTTGTAGAACTTGACTGTAAAGCCACTGGGCTTACTGTGTTCATTGTGGGAAGAATTTTCTTTTCTTTTTCTTTTTTTTTTTGTTGCATTTTTCTGAAGTTGGAAATGGGGAGGCAGTCAGATAGACTCGCACATGCGCCTGACTGGGATCCACCCAGCATGCCCACCAGGGGGCGATGCTCTGCCCATCCAGGGCTTTGTTCCACTGTGACCAGAGCCATTCTAGCGCCTGAGGCAGAGGCCATAGAGCCATCCTCAGCACCCAGGCCAACTTTGCTCCAATGGAGCCTTGGCTGCGGGAGGGGAAGAGAGAGACAGAGATGAAGGTGAGGGGGAGGGGTGGAGAAGCAGATGGGCGCTTCTCTTGTGTACCCTGGCCGGGAATCAAACCCGGGACTCCTGCATGCCAGGCCAATGCTCTACCACTGAGCCAACTGGCCAGGGCCTAGAATTTTCTTTTTTAATTGAGAAGGAGGAAGAGAGAAAGAGAGAGACAGGAACACCAATTTGCTCCTGTATGTGCCCTGACCTGTGATCAAACTGGCAACCTCCGTGCTTCGGGTCAATGCTCTAACTGAAATATCCGGCCAGGACATTTTTTTAAAAACTGAAATTCTTTTTTTAAAGATTTTATTTACTAATTTTACAGAGAGAGGAGAAGGGGTGGAGTGTGAGAAATATCAACTCATAGTTGCTTTACTTTAGTTGCTCATTTCTTGCTGATTGTATGGGCTTGACCAGGACAGCCCAGGGTTTTGAATCAGAAACCTCAGGATTCCAGGTCAACACTTTAGCCAGGGCACCACCACAGGCCTGGGAAGATAATTCTTGAATAAGAAACAAACTTTTAGGCCCTGGCCAGTTGGCTCAGCGGTAGAGTGTCGGCCTGGCGTGCGGGGGGACCCGGGTTCGATTCCCGGCCAGGGCACATAGGAGAAGCGCCCATTTGCTTCTCCACCCCCCCTTCCTCTCTGTCTCTCTCTTCCCCTCCCGCAACCAAGGCTCCATTGGAGCAAAGATGGCCCGGGCGCTGGGGATGGCTCCTTGGCCTCTGCCCCAGGTGCTAGAGTGGCTCTGGTCGCGGCAGAGCGATGCCCCGGAGGGGCAGAGCATCGCCCCCTGGTGGGCAGAGCGTCGCCCCTGGTGGGTGTGCTGGGTGGATCCTGGTCGGGCGCATGCGGGAGTCTGTCTGACTGTCTCTCCTCGTTTCCAGCTTCAGAAAAATACAAAAAAAAAAAATTAAAAAGAAACAAACTTTTAGCACCCTTCTGAGTATCTCAAGAACTGAAGATTCAAGTGTGAATAAAAGAGGCAGAGTCCTTATCCTCTTGGAGTTCCCATAAACAGAAAAAAAATACTCTGGATATATAGATATGTTTTATAGTCTATTGTTAACGTCCACTAGATAATTAGACATACATAGTGAAATGATTACCACAGTCAAGCTAACTAACATACCTATCTCCTCATTGAATTGCCTTTATGTGTGTGTTAAGAACCCCTGATATCCATTCTCTTAGCAAATTTCCAGTGTACAATACAGTATTATTAGCTATAGTCACTATGCTGTATATTAGATCTTTAGAGCCTATTCATGCTACATAACTACAGCTTTGTACCCTTTGACCAACATATCCTCATCCTCATATCACCCACCTTCTCACTCCTGGTAACCACCATTCTACTCTCCACTTCTATGAATTTGACATTTTTAGATTCCATACAAAAGTAAGATCATGCTGTATTTTTCTTGTGTGTCTGGCTTGTTTTACTTAGCATAGTGTTCTTTAGGTTTATCCATGTTGTCATAAATATGGCAGGATTTTCTTCTTTCCTTCCTTCCTTCCTTCCTTCCTTCCTTCCTTCCTTCCTTCCTTCCTTCCTTCCTTCTCTCTCTCTCTCTCTCTCTCTCTCTCTCTCTCTCTCTCTCTCTCTCTTTCTTTCTTTCAAGTGAAAGGAAGGGAGATAGAAAGACAGACTCCCATATGCACCCAGACCAGGATCCACCTGGCAATCCCCTTCTGGGGCTGACACTTGAACCAACTGAGCCACTGGCTGTAAGAGAGGAAGAGATAGGGAAGGGGGAGAAGAAGGGGAAGAGAAGCAGATGGTTGTTTCTCACGTGTGCCCTGACTGGGTATAGAAGCTGGGATGTCTGCATGCTGGGCCAACCCTCTATCCAGAGTCAACTGGCCAGGGCCCAGGGTCTTCTTTTTAAAAGCTGAATAAGCACTGGCTAGGGAGCTCAGTTAGTTAGAGCATCGTCCCGAAGCACACAAGTTACCTGTTTGGTCCCTGGTCAGGGCACATACAGGAACAGACTGATGTTCTTGTCTCTCTCTCTCTCCCTTCCTGTCTCTCTAAAATCAATAAAATAAACATTTTTCCAAAAGTTGAATAGTATTCTATTGTATATATATACACACACCACAATGTCTTCATTTGTTCATCTGTCAACAGATACTTGTTTTTATGCCTGCAATGAATTTGACTGCAGATTTCTTTTCAAGGCACTGATTTCATTTCTTTTGGGTATATATTCAGAAGTGGGATGGCTGGATCATATGGTAGTTCTATTTTTAATTTTTTGAGGACCCTCCTTAGTGCTTTCCATAGTGGCTGCATCAGTTTACATCCTCACCAACAGTACACAGGGTACTCTTTTCTCCACATTTTTGCCAACACTTACCTCTTGTCTTTTTGATAATAGCCACTCTAACAGGTGTGAGGTGATATCTTATTGTGGTTTTGATCTGCATTTCCCTGATGATTCGTGATGACTTTCTCAAGGCACTTTAGTAAACTGGAATAATCATAAGTATTCATCTCATCTGTTTGCCATCTCTTAGTTCTTGGTTACCTGCTATTCAGTGCTTAAAACCCATTGTTTCATTCATTTTGTCAGATTTCTCTGGTTATTCTAGGTGGGAGGGTAAATCTGATCCCTATTCACCTTTGACAGAAGCAGAACCAGAATCATATGTTTTCATCCAATATAACCTCTCAATATGACTTATAAGAAATCTAGATAAAACTAAGCAATTTACTTTCAAATAACTTGAGCCCTTAACATTTTCTTAATTGGATTAAAGTAAATCTAAATGAAACTAAGTACTTTATGTGAAAACAAGCTCAGAATCACACATTCTTCTCTAAATAACTTCCCAATACTTTAGAATAAATCTAGTGAAACTAAACAGTTTATATGCAAATAAGTTAGAATTACATGTTTTTCATAAATAAACTTTTAAAAGTGACTTAAAGCAAATCTAGGTGAAACTAAGAGCTTTATTTCAAAACATAGTCAGAATCACTTTTTTTTTTTCCAAAAGTAATGTTGTATGGATGATTAAAGTAAATGAAGATGAAACCCTAGATGTGTGCATAAGCACAGAATCACATATATTCCTAAAAAATAATTGCATATGGTGATTTAGCACAACTTAGATGGAATTAAGCAATATGAGTGAAAAAAAAAAAGCTTAGAATCACATTGTTCTTAGAAGCAATTTCCCAGCACAAGTTAGGACAAACCTAGATGAAGAGAAGCAGAACTGTTGTTTTTATTTTATCTTATTTAGTGATTGATTTTAGAGAGAGGAAGGGAGAGAAAAAAAATATCGATTTGTTGTTTCACTTATTTATGCATTCATTTGTTGATTCCTACATGTACCCTGACCCAGGATCGAACTTGCAACCTTGGTGTATCAGGATGATGTTCTAAGTAAATGAGCTACCTGGCCAGGACTCAAGAAGCAGGGCATTTTTAAGATTTTATTTATTTATTTTAAAGAGAGAGGGGAGGGGGAGCAAGAAGTGTCAACTCGTAGTTGCTTCATTTTAGCTGTTCATTACTTACTTGTGTTATGTGCCTTGACTGGGCAAGCTCAGGGTTTTGAACTGGTGATCTCAGAGCTCCAGGTCGATGCTTTATGCACTGTACCACCACAGGCCAGGCAAGAAGCAGTCTGTTTTAAAACAAGCTCAAAACCTTACATTCTGTGCCAAGAAAACCAATTCTTGAAAGAGCAAATTTTTTTTTTCTTTCCTTTTTTTTTTTTTTTTTGTATTTTTCTGAAGCTGGAAACGGGGAGAGACAGTCAGACGGACTCCCGCATGCGCCCGACCGGGATCCACCCGGCACGCCCACCAGGGGGCGACGCTCTGCGCACCAGGGGGCGATGCGAAAGAGCAAATTTAGATTAATCTAAGCAGTATAAGTAAACATGTGCCCAGAATCACACACTTTCCTCTGAAATAACTTCTTATTGTGAGTTAGAGTAAATTTAAGATTTTTAAAATTTAATCATTTTAGAGAGTAGAGAGGGAGAGAGAAAGGAGGGGAGGAGCAGGAAGCATTAACTCCCATATGTGCCTTGACCACGCAAGCCCGGGATTTATGAACTGGTGACCTCAGCGTTCTAGGTCAATGCTTTATCCACTGTGCCACCATGGGTCAAGCAAGATAGAGTAAATTTAGATGAAATTGAGCAGTATTTGTGAGGACAAATTCAGTGAAAACAACATCAAAATAACATTCTTCTTAAAAGTAACTTCTTATGGCTAATTAGAGCAAATGCAAACAGTATATATATAAACAAGGTCATAATAACACATTTTTCTATAAAGTCAGCATTAGGGTTAGGTGTAGGGATAATATTAGTGTCAAGGTTGTGGTTATGTTTGGGATCACAGTAAAGGTCAGGGTCACGTTTGTCATCAAAGTTAGAGTGAGAGTCAATTTCAGAACCAAATCAGGATGAGTCAAGTTTATTATCAGGGTCAGGATTAGGGTTATGTTTAGTATTAGCATCAAGGTCAGGATCAGGGCTAGATGTAGGGTCAGGTCAGGTTCTAGGTGATGGTCAGTGTTCTAGTTAGGTTTAAGTCAGGGTTGGGTTCGTGGTTAGGGATAGGTTTAGGGTAAAGATCAAATTTAGGGTTAGGGTAAGATTTAGGGTCACAGTCAGAGTCATGATCAGGTAATTTCTTTTCTAATTAATACGGTATTCATTTGTCTTCCTTCTGTCAAACCATCAGTCAACCACTTTCCCCAGGCGGCCTGGGGATGTACCGGAAAAAGAACACACAGGCAGATGGGACATGCGAGGAAGAACTATGGGAGGTGGAGATGAATCCTTCATGTGGCAAAGAGGATGAGAAAGGCCATCATCAGGCAAAAGAGCACCGTGGCTTCTGAGAAGGCAAAGCCCAGAATGGCATAGGAAAAGAGCTGTTGCTTCAGAGAGGGTTCCTAGCATAACTAATGAGGCTCCCAAACACAGTCGCAATTTCAGCTCCAGAGACTGCCACCCCTACTGTGGAGTCCCAGCTTCAATGAACGTGGCTGTTGTGTTGATGTCCTTTGAAATCACGCTGGTTTGGAAGCTCTGGCTAGAAATAAGTGAGGTCAGGCAGGGGGCGTGGGGCTGCCAGGCTGCAAAGGCTCTCCACTATCAGTGTCTCCTGTCCTTTCAGCATCACTGCAGGCAGTGATGAGCTCAGCAGCTGAGAGGTGCTCTTGACCACGGAGAGGCCTGTCAAGCAGATGGCTCTTTAGAAGTTTGGTTGACTAAATGGCCATTTGGGAAACTGGCCAATAAAGACAGATAGTGCAGGGGGTTTAATGTTTGTCATGGAAGAGGCTTCCATTGAAAGGGAAAAGGGCTAGAGCTCGGGCTCACTAGGTTGAGTTCCCTAGTCCATGGGTATTAGGGAGAGCAGGTGAGCCACTTTGGGGCTTGCGAATCACCTGAAATTCCAGGAGATTCCTTCCTCAGAGTCCTCAGGACACTCCACCTTGGTCCCTGGAGCTCCTCAAGCATTCCACCACTCTCACTACTGGGAGGTGACTGGGGCAGGATGCTAGCCAGCTACATGGTGGGAATGTGCGGGCAGTGCCCTGTTTTGTGCTTCAGATCATTCCTGGTCTCCAGGTGGTCTAGACCCGTGTTTTTTCAACAGCCGGTCTGCAGACGGTCTACCACAGGGGTTCCCGAACTTTTTATACAGGGGGGCCAGTTCACTGTCCCTCAGACTGTTGGAGGGCCGGACTATAAAAAAAAACTATGAACAAATCCCTATGCACACTGCACATATCTTATTTTAAAGTAAAAAAACAAAACGGGAACAAATACAATATTTAAAATAAAGAACAAATAAATTTAAATCAACAAACTGACCAGTATTTCAATGGGAACTATGGGCCTACTTTTGGCTAACAAGATGGTCAATGTCTGGTTCCATATTTGTCACTGCTAGCCGTAACAAATGATATGGCACGCTTCCGGAGCCGTGACGCATGGGTCCCGCGTCACCGGAAGTAGTACTGTACGTGAGCACCGCGCTTTGCGTCCTCTCACTGACCACCAATGAAAGAGGTGCCCCTTCCGGAAGTGTGGCAGGGGGCCAGATAAATGGCCTCAGGGGGCTGCATGTGGCCCGCAGGCTGTTGTTTGGGGACTCCTGGTCTATTAGAAGCGTCTTGCCAGTCTGCAAAAGAGTCAACCATACTGACATTGTATGAAGATTCTAGACCCAATGATCTTAGTCAAATTTGCATGCTCAGGGTCATTTCTCCCTTAGCAGCTCCCTAAATGATTCTTCTATTTTCATTGGTCCCCAAGTGTAAAAAGATTGAAAACCCTGTCTGCACCTTCTCTGGAGCCCTGGGAGCCTCCCATTTCACACCTGTTGCTCTCGGAACTCTTTTGATTGCCAAAGAGGAGGTGGGTGGGGGATGAATGAAAAAAAGAAAAGGGATTCATGAAATCACATATGCAGGATATATAAGATGATGAGTCATCCAAGTTTGGGGGTGACCTGAGATGTGGGACTTAAAAAAAGGAAACAGCCTGACCAGGCAGTGGCGCAGTAAGTAGTGTCCGACTAGGATGTGCAGGACCCAGGTTCAAAATCCTGATGTCGCCGGCTTGAGTGCGGGCTCATCTGGCTTGAGCATGGGCCCATCTGGTTTGAGTAAGGCTCACCAGCTTGAGCCCAAGGTCACTGGCTTGAGCAACGGGTCATTCGGTCTGCTGTAGCTCCCTGGTCAAGGCACATATGAGAAAGCAATCAATGAAGAACTAAGGTGCCACAATGAAGAATTGATGCTTCTCATCTCTCTCCCTTCCTATCTGTTCCTATCTGTCCCTGTCTCTCTCTGTCACAAAAAAGGAGACAGAATTAAAAAAAACTCACTTCAAATACAATCATATAGGTACTTTAAATATTTTATAAAGAGAGAGAGAAGCAGGTGCAGGGGAGGAGCAATATGTGCCCTGACTGGGCAAGCCCAGGATTCTGAACCAGTGATCTCAGCATTGCAGGTAGAAGCCTTTTAAAAAAAAATTTTTTTTTTAGAGAGAGAGAAAGAGAGGGACAGACAGACAGGAAGAGAGATAGATGAGAAGCATTAGCTCCTAGTTGCGTCACTTTAGTTGTTCATTGATTACTTTCTCATATGTGCCTTGATGGAGTGGGGGGGTTCCTACTGAGCCAGTGACCCCTTGCTCAAGACAGCGACATTGGGCTCAAGCCAGCACCCATGGGTGCTTTACAATCCCATGCTCAAGCCGGTAACCCAGTGCTCAAACTGCTGAGTGCACGCTCAAGCTGGTGAGCCCATGCTCAAGCCAGGGACCTCAGGGTTTTTGGTTTTTTTTTAAAGCTTTATTTATTTATTTATTTATTTATTTATTTATTTATTTATTTTTATAGTGACAGAGAGACATATCTGTCTCAGACAAACAGGAACAGAGAGAGATGAGAAGCATCAATCATCAGTTTTTCTTTTTTTAAAAAAATATTTTCTGCCTGACTTGTGGTGGCGCAGTGGATAAAGCATCGACCTGGAAATGCTGAGGTCGCCAGTTCGAAACCCTGGGCTTGCCTGGTCAAGGCACATATGGGAGTTGATGCTTCCAGCTCCTCCCCCCTTCTCTCTCTCTGTTTCTCTCTCTCCTCTCTAAAAATGAATAAATAAAATTAAAAAAATAAAAAAAAAATAAAAAAATATTTTCTTTTTTTATTTATTCATTTTTTTAGAGAAGAGAGGGAGAGACAGAGAGAGAGGAGAGACAGAGAGAGGAGAGACAGAGAGAGAAGGGGGGGAGGAGCTGGAAGCATCAACTCCCATATGTGCCTTGACCAGGCAAGCCCAGGGTTTCAAACCGGCGACCTCAGCATTTCCAGGTCGACGCTTTATCCACTGCATCACCACAGGTCAGGCCAATCATCAGTTTTTCATTGTGACACCTTAGTTGTTCATTGATTGCTCTTTCATATGTGCCTTGACCGTGGGCCTTCAGCAGATCGAGTAACCCCTTGCTTGAGGTGAGCCTTGCTCAAACCAGATGAGCCTGCGCTCAAGCTGGCGACCTTGGGTCATGAACCTGGTCCGCATCCCAGTCTGCTGCTCTATCCACTGCGCCACCGCCTGGTCAGGCAGACCTCAGGGTTTTGAACCTGGGTCATCAGCATCCCAGGCTGACACTCTATCCACTGCGCCACTGCCTGGTCAGGTGATATAGGTACATTAAAAGTAATACGATGGATGCCTGACCTGTGGTGGTGCAGTGAATAAAGCCTTGGACCTAGAATGTTGAGATCACCAGTGTGAAACCCTGGGCTTGCTGATCAATGCACGTGCAAGAAGTAAAAATGACCTGATGTTTCCTGCTCCTACTCCCGCATTTCTATCTCTTTCTCCTCTCTCTACAATCAATCAATAAATTTGTCCCACTCAATATAACTCCCTCACCCCCACCTCTGCATCTCTTTTTATTTCTTTATTTCTTTCTTTATTTTATTTTTTTTGTATTTTTCCAAAGCTGGAAACGAGGAGGCAGTCAGACAGACTTCCGCATGCTCCCGGCCGGTATCCATGTGGCATGCCCACCAGGGGGTGATGCTCTGCCCATCTTGGGGCATCACTCTGCCGCAATCAGAGCCATTCTAGCGCCTGAGGCAGAGGCCACAGAACCATCCTCAGCGCCCGGGCCAACTTTGCTCCAATGGAGCCTTGGCTGCAGGAGGGGAAGAGAGAGAGGAAGGAGAGGGGGAGGGGTGGAAAAGCAGATGGGCGCTTCTTCTGTGTGCCCTGGCCGGGAATCGAACCTGGGACTCCTGCATGCCAGGCTGACGCTCTACCACTGAGCAAACCGGCCAGGGCCTGCATCCCTTTTTATATGCCCTTTACCCCTCTCCCCCAAACTCCCTCCCCCCTTCCCTCTAGGATTTGCTGTCCTGTTATCTGTATCTCTGTGTTATGTATATATAGTTTCACTAATCCCTTTACCTTATCTAATACCATCCCCTCATCCCCTTTCCCTCTGACTGCCATCCCTCTGGTCCCTGTCAACCTGCCTCTGCCTCTATTCCGTACCTCAGTTCACATTGTCCATTAGATTCCACATATATGTGAGATCATATGATATTTTTCTTTCTCTGCTTGGCTTATTTCACTTAGCATAATAATCTCCAGGTCCATCCATACTGTCACAAAAGGTAAGATTTCCTTCTTTTTCACTGCTGCATAGTATTCCATTGTGTATATGTACCACAGCTTTTTAATCCACTCATCCACTGACAAACACTTGGGCTGTTTCCAGATCTTGGCTATTTTAAACAATGCTGCAATAAACATGGGGGTACATATCTTCTTTTGAATTAGTGATTTGGTATTCTTAGGATATATTCCTAAAAGTGGGATGGCTGGGTCAAAAGGCAGTTCCATTTTTAATTTTTTGAGGAAACTCCATACAGTTCTCCACAGTGGCTGCACCAGTCTGCATTCCCACTAGGAGTTCAGGAGGGTTCCCTTTTCTCCACACCCTCGCCAGCACTTATTGTGTGTTGTTTTGTTAATGAGTGCCATTCTGACAGGTGTGAGGTGGTATCTCATTGTGGTTTTAAATAAATAAATTCTTTTTTGTGTGGCAGAGACAGAGAGAGTCAGAGAGAGGGACAGATAGGGACAGACAGACAGGAAGGGAGAGAGATGAGAAACATCAATTCTTCATTGCGGTTCCTTAGTTGTTCATTGATTGATTTCTCATATGTGACTTGACTGGGGGCTACAGCAGACCGAGTGACTCCTTGCTCAAGCTAGCGACCTTGGGTTCAAGCTGGTGAGCCTTGCTCAAACCAGATGAGCCTGTGCTCAAGCTGGCGACCTCAGGGTCTCGAACCTGGGTCATCCATATCCCAGTCCAACGCTCTATCCACTGTGCCACCGCCTAGTCAGGCTAAATAAATAAATTCTTTAAAAAGTTTTTTTAAAGTAAGAGGATGAAAAACATATACCATGCAAACATGAACAAAAAGAAAACTGGACAAACTAGACTTTAGAATAAAAATAGAACTTGAGTAGTCTTATAATCACTAAGAGAAGTTTAAAAATTTTCTGAAAAAGAAATTTCCAGGTTTAAATGGTTTCACTGGTGAATTTTGACAATTATTTAAATGATAAATAAAATAAATGCACACTATCTTTTCCAGAGAACCAGGAGAGAATACTTCCTAAGTCATATTACCTCGATATCCACACCAAATACAGCAGAAATAAATAAAACTATACACCAATATCTCTGATAAACATACATGCAAAAATCCTCAACAAAATATTAGAAGATTGAATCCAGCAATATATGAAAAAAGTAGGCACTGAGGATAGCTTGGTTGGTCCAAGTGGCAGTCTCAGGTGCCAAAAATAGCTCGGTTGATTCAAGCATCAGCCCCAGATGAGGGTTGCCTGTTGGATCCCAGTCTGGGCCCATGTGGGAGTCTGCCTCACTATCTCCCCTCCTCTCACTTAAAAAAAAAGAAAAGTAAAAGAGTAATACACCACCACCAACGAAGGGCAGTGTTTGTCTATCCCAGGAATGCAAAAATCTATCACAGTAACCTTTAAAGAATAACCACATGATCATATCAATAAATGCAGAAAAAGCATTTGATAAAATATATCTAAAATAAAAATAATAATAATAATAATAAAACTTTCAGAAAACTAGACTGGAGGAGAACTTTCTCAACCAGAGAAGGCATCTACAAACAAACTTACAGCTAACATCACATTTAATGAAGAAAGACTGCATGCCTTTCTCCTAAGACTGGAAACAAGGCAAGGATATCCACTTTTATGATTCCTACTCAACACAGTACTGATAGCCTTAGTCAGTGCAATAAGGAATAAAAAGAAATAAACTATACATATAGGAAAAGAAGAAATAAAACCATCTTTATTCACAGAAGATGTAATTATATACCTAAAGAATTCTGGGCCCTGGCCAGTTGGCTCAGTGGTAGAGCATTGGCCTGGCATGCAGGAGTCCCGGGTTTGATTCCCGGCCAGGGCACACAGGAGAAGCACCCATCTGCTTCTCCCCCTCTCCCCCTCTTCTTCCTCTCTGTCTCTCTCTTCCCCTCCCGCAGCCGAGGCTCCATTGGAGCAAAGTTGGCCCGGGTGCTGAGGATAGCTCCGTGGCCTCTGTCTCAGGCACTAGAATGGCTCTGGTTGCAACAGAGCGATGCCCCAGATGGGCAGAGCATCGCCCCCTGGTGGGCATGCCGGGTGGATCCTGGTCGGGCGCATGTGGGAGTCTTTCTGACTGCCTCCCCGTTTCCAACTTCAGAAAAATACAAAAAAAAAAAAAAAAAAAAAAAGAATTCCGGAGTAGCTACAGGAATACTCTTAGAACAAATAGGTGAGTTTAGCAAAGCCATCAGATACCAGGTCAACCTACAAACACTAATTATATTTCCATAAATGAGCAATGAACAACTAGAAACAAATTTTAAAAAACGAATTTTATTTTTATTGCTTATTTATCTATTTACTTATTTATTTTTAATTGAATTATTTTGGGTACAGGTTCAGGTGTGCAACTCAGTAAAATATCATCTGGACACTGCATCATGTGCCCATTGCCCCAGGCAAAGTATCTTTTATCCCCACTCCCTGCCTACTTGCCCTCCTAACCCCGACCCCTCTTTCCCTCTGTCTGTGTCTACATGTTATCTATCTATCTATCTATCTATCTATCTATCTATCTATCTATCTATCGTCTATCTATCTATCTATCTATCTATATACAGGGTTTTCTTTTTTTTGCTTAATCCCTTCACCTTCTATCATACAGTCTCCCAACCCCCCTCCCCTCTGACAGCTGTCAGTCTGTTCCATGTGTCCATGACTCTGTTTCTATTCTGTTTGTCAGTTTAATTTGTTCATTAGATTCCATGTGTGAGACCATATGGTATTTGTCTGTATCTGACTGGCTTATTTCACTTAGTATAATGCTCTCCAGGTCCATCCACACTGTTGCAAAGGGTAAAATTTCCTTCTTTTTTATGGCCATGTTGTATTCTGTTGTGCAAATGTACCACCAATTTTCTATCCACTTATCTATTGATGAGCACTTAGGATGTTTCCAGATCTTGGCTATTGGAAATAATGCTGCAATGAAAATAGGGGTGCATATGTTCTTTCAAATTAGTGTTTTGGGGTTCTTAGGATATACTCCAAGAAGTGAGATTACTGGGTCAAAAGGCAGTTCCATTTCTAATTTTTTGAGGAAACACTATACTATTTTCCATAGTGGTTGTACCAATCTGCATTTCTACCAACAGTGCACAAGGGTTTCTAGAAACCAAGACATTTAAAAATAATAATATTGACATAGCTCCAAATAATAAAATACTTGAATGTAAATCTAACAAAACATGTCTAACATATGTATGCTGATACCTACAAAATGTTGATGAAAGAACTTGAAGAATGTATATCACTATAACTTAGAAAAAAAAGAAATCAAAGAAGACAAAATAATTAGAAAGATATGCTGTGTTCATGGATTAGAAGACTCAAAATAGTAAAGGTGCCAATTCTTTCCAAATTATTAACAGATTTAAAGCAATTCTAAATAAAATTGCAGCAGGATTTTTGTAGATACAGTCAAGCTGATTCTAAAATTTATATGAAATGCTAAAGGAACAATTTTGAAAAGAACAAATAAAAGAAATCACACTACCTAATTATAAGGTTAACTTATAGTGATAGAAATAAGATCAGTGGTTTCCTGGAGATGAGGGAAGGCATATAGAAAGACCACTGGGGAAAGGATTACAAAGGGATACAGGGAAAGTCTTGAAGTAGTGGATAGATCCATTATTTTGAGTGTGCTGTTGGTTTCTTTCCTTTTTCTTTCAAGTGAGAGACAGGGAGGCAGAGAGACAGACTGCTGCATGCACCCCGACTGGGATCCACCTAGCAACCCCTGTGTGGGGCTGATGCTCTGCCCACCTGGGGCCACTGCTCTATTGCTCAGCAACCTATTTTAGCACCTGAGGCAAGACCATGGAGCCGTCATCAGCACCTGGGGCCAACATGCTCATTCGAGCCATGGCTGCAGGAGGGGACGAGATATCTATCTATCTATCTATCTATCTATCTATCTATCTATCTATCTATCTATCTATCAAGACAGAGGGAGATAGAAGGGAAGGGGGAGGGGTGGAGAAGCAGATAGTTGCTTCTCTTGTGTGTCCTGACCGGTAATCAAACCCAGGACTTCTACACACCAGGCCAGTGCTGTACCACTGAGCCAACCAGCCAGAGCCTGGTTTCCTTTTTTTGCCTTTTTCTTTTTTGTATTTTTCTGAAGTGAGAAGTGGGAAGGCAGAGAGACAGACTCCCTCATGTGCCCGACCAGGATCCACCCGGATGCCCACTTGGGGGTGATGCTCTGCCCATCTGGAGTGTTGTTCTATTGCAACCAGAGCCATTTTAGCGCCTGAGGTGGAGGCCATGGAGCCATCCTCAGAACCTCGGCCAACTTTGCTCCAATGGAGCCTTGGCTGCAGGAGGGTAAGAAAGAGACAGAGAGAAAGGAGAGGGGGAAGGGTGGAGAAGCAGATGGGTGCTTCTCCTGTGTGCCCTGGCCAGGAATCAAACCTGGGACTTCCACTCACCAGGCCAATGCTCTACCACTGAGCAAAATGGCCAGGGCCTGGTTTCTTAATATATATATAAATATATGTATATTTATTTATGTATTTTTTATGTATGTGTCTGTGTGTGTGTAAAACTTATCAAATTGTATACTTTAGCTATGTTCAAATAGGTGTAGGTCAATTATAACTCAATAAAGCTATTTAAAAAATATTCTTTTCAAAGTGATATATTACATTTACATCTACTAGGTGGCAGTTGGAACCACAGATTTTGCCAAAATGTTTAATTCATATTCTCTAGTAATATTTTAGTTTAGTGAAATAATACATAGGAAGAGTAATATGAAGGTAGGTTACCATTGCAGCACATTTTATAAGATTATGATGAAAATAAAAGGAACATAATTATAATAAGTTTTTACCAGAGTACTACTAATTAATCTGTTTGAAATTTTAGGCATAGTACATATGGAATGCAGAATAAAGAACAAATACAGTCTGTTCCCCTTGTCCACTAGAAATTTGCAAAGAATTAAGAGACTGGTTAACAGTTGAACAATTATTGACACTTCTATATTACCTTTGCAGAAGGCCTTATTGGAGGGGTCCCCAAACTACAGCCCACGGGCCACATGCAGCCCCCTGAGGCCATTTATCTGGCCCCCCGCCGCACTTCCGGAAGGGGCACCTCTTTCATTGGTGGTCATTGGCAGCATCGCTCACGTACAGTAATACTTCCGGTGACGCGGGATGCACGCGTCACGGCTCCAGAAGCACGTCATATCACTTGTTACGGCTAGCAGTGACAAATATGGAACCGGACATTGACCATCTCATTAACCAAAAGCAGGCCCATAGTTCCCATTGAAATACTGGTCAGTTTGTTGATTTAAATTTACTTGTTCTTTATTTTAAATATTGTATTTGTTCCTGTTTTGTTTTTTTACTTTAAAATAAGATATGTGCAGTGTGCATAGGGATTTGTTCATAGTTTTTTTTATAGTCCGGCCCTCCAATGGTCTGAGGGACAGTGAACTGGCCCCCTGTGTAAAAAGTTTGGGGACCCCTGCCTTATTGTATATGATCAAACCCACCTGCCACCTCTTGTTAAAAAACTCTACACTTTAAAAATAGTAAATAAAACTTAATTGTTATAATATCATTGCTTCATTTTTTTATTAACTAGACTGAAGTTTCAGCTCCTGAATTTTCTAGTTGTCTTCAAAGTTTCCTCCAGTAGGAAAGAAGGCCTGTTACTTATCCTATATAAGGATAGGGAGGAATTCCTTTGACCCCCAGGCCAGTTATCTGTTAGAAGAGAGAGAGAGAGAAACTGTGATAAAAAGTAATTCACAAGTATTCTTCAAAAGCATTTTTATGATTTATATTATACATTCAGCCACCTATTATTCTTGTTTTATTACCTATCATAAAAAGGAACTACTTGATAAGGTATTTATGATCTAACCTAATTGTTCACACAGATAATAATCTAACTAGAAACCATTTACAACTAACTTGGATTTAAAATAAAACTGATTTTATTTCTATCATCTTCCCAGTAGTTAAGAACCAAATCATTTCTATATTTCTTTTCAGTTTGAAAGGTCTATAATTTTTATCAGTGTTTATTTTGTTGTAAGAAAGTTAAGAACCTGAAAATAGTCTTGTGACATTAAAACAATCAACTAATTTCATAAATATGTTTCAAATATGGTTTTCCAAGCCCATTCCACTGTTATATAGAATTTCAGGCCTGACCAGGTGGTGGCGCGGTGGATAGCGCGTCGGACTAGGATGCGGAAGGACCCAGGTTCGAGACCCCGAGGTCACCAGCTTGAGCACGGGCTCATCTGGCTTGAGCCAAAAAAAAAAAAAAAAAAAGCTCATCAGCTTGGACCCAAGATCGCTGGCTCCAGCAAGGAGTTACTCAGTCTGCTGAAGGCCCCCGGTCAAATATGAGAAAGCAATCAATGAACAACTAAGGTGTCGCAACGAAAAACTGATGATTGATGCTTCTCATCTCTCTCCATTCCTGTCTGTCTGTCCCTGTCTATCCCTCTCTTTGACTCTCTCTCTGTCCCTATTAAAATAAATAAATAGAAAATTGAAATTAAAAAAACAGATTCTTTAAAAAAATATCTTAAAAAAAAGAATTTCAGCAACACTACTGAAGTAAAAAGTATATATATATATATATATATATATATATATATATATATATATATATATATATATAAAAATATTTAAGAACTATACAAAAAAGTTTAAGAATATTGTCCTGGACTTCAGATAACTTTCAGTCTAAAAAATCTAAACAAAATGTTTTTAAGTCTAGCATGAACAGCTTAAAATGCTATATGGAATGATGTTTTGAAAGTATGAAAAAGCACTGCTCACTTGATCACTTAACTGAGGTTCCCGCACCTCACCCTTTAAAGAAAAGAAATAGCCAAATCACCTTGAAAATTCCACCAGCTTGAGGTTGCCGCAAAAGACCCTCAGGGTCCAATCCATCTCGGGCAGAGGTCACGTACATTTCAGAGTAATCCTTCCCTCCGAAGCAGCATGAGGTTGTTTTATCAACAGGCAACTTTATAGTTTGGAGTCTTTTCCCTAGATCATCAAATATTTTATTTAAAGTCTGCTTCTAGCAAATTTCCAACCTGTGAGAGCATTCAAGATCCCTTGTAGAGTAACAGAGAAGTTTAAAGAAGATGGTGGAGCCTGATCAGGAAGTGGCACAGTGGATAGAGCGTCGGACTGGGATGCGGAGGACCCAGGTTCAAAACCCCAAGGTCACTGGCTTCAGTGTGGGCTCACCAGCTTGAGCGTGGGATCATAGACATGACCTAGTGGTCGCTGGCTTGAAGCCTAAGGTCACTGGCTTGAACCCAAGGTCGCTGGCCTGAGCAAGGGGCCACTCGCTCTGCTATAGCCCCTTGGTCAAGGCACATATGAGAAAGCAATCAGTGAAAACCAAGAAGCCACAACAAAGAACTGATGCTTCTCATCTCTTTCCCTTCCTCTGTGTCTGTCCCTCTCTCTCTCTCTGTAAAAAAAAAAAAAAAAAAGATGGTAGAGGTCAGACTTCAACCATGTATTTAACCTACCTTCCCTGACAATTTATTTTGAGGAAAAACAAACAAACACAAAAACCAAAACAACAACAAAACTTACCTGTACAGAAAAAGAAGTTCTGACTAAAAATTTGGAGCTATATCTTTGCTTTTATTTCTAAAATCATCCAACTGAGACCTTTGAGTATGTTGCTGTCTAACTTGATTAGTAGTGGAGTTTCTTTAGTCCCTAGTATCTGGTGATTTTTAGACATGACAGAGATTTTCCATCGTGCTGCGGACCTACCTGTCTCAGTGTCTAAACGAATCACTCTTCCTCCATTGTAACAGGCCACCCAGAGCTTCCCCTCAGCATCAATACACATTCCATCTGGGACTTGTTCTTCTTTCTCCAGCCTGTAAACACTTCTGCGGTTGGCTACGGTTTAAACACACACACACCAAAACAACAGGCTACTCAATAATGAGCATCAAATAATGAGTAATCAAGCTGATTATAAATACTGACCACTTCTGCTTATCCAGGGTCTGGTGTATGGGCACCAAAAGTAGGATGGTTCAGAAGGATTCCTAACTCTAAATCATGTCCAGAAATGTGGGTGGGCACCCTTCAACAAAAGAGTTTTGCCACGTAATTTGGGGTGGATTTATTCCTTTTAGCTTGGGTACAGACATGTCTGATCTAAGTTTTCAGAGGAGGAGTAAAAAAAGAAAGAAGAATTCTTAATAAAACACTAATGGATCTTTTCGAGGCTGACGTGAACTGAAGCTCTGTATGACTACCTCACATATATTTCAGTCTGTCGTTAGACCTTTGCTGTGTTACTTACAAAAATGCCTACTTTGGCCCTGGCCGGTTGGCTCAGTGGTAGAGCGTCGGCCGGGCATGCAGGAGTCCCGCTTTCGATTCCTGGCCAGGGCACACAGGAGAAGCGCCCATCTGCTTCTCCACCCCTCCCCCTCTCCTTCATCTCTGTCTCTCTCTTCCCCTCCCACAGCCGAGGCTCCATTGGAGCAAAGTTGGCCCAGGCGCTGAGGATGGCTTCATGGCCTTTGCCTCAGGCGCTAGAATGGCCCTGGTTGCAACAGAGCAACGCCCCCAGATGGGCAGAGCATCGCCCCCTGGTGGGCATGCCGGGTGGATCCCGGTCGGGCGCATGCGGGGAGTCTGTCTGACTGCCTCTCCGTTTCCAACTTCAGAAAAATACAAAAAAAAAAAAAAAGGCCTACTTTGATTAAATCCAAAAACTAGAAGGTAACTTAATGGTGCCATGTGACTAATTCATGCACAAAAATTAGTACAATGTATAAGTTCTGTTTCTGCCTGAGTGAATGCTCCATAATCACTTTATCAAGACTAAATATTAGAAAAGTTTATTTCTGAAAGGAGGGGTATTCTGAAACCAACTAGGTGGCCTTAAAGGGGGAATCAGTATATAAAAAAACAAACCTCAAAATCCAAAGGAACTTTACACTACAAAATGCAGGTTGTAATAAAATTGAGGTAGAATGGAAAAAATGTTAAAACCATGTATGACTAAAATGGGTAAAAACAGTAATTAAAAAAGCACTACATATTTCAAAGCAAAACATCTGTATTAGAACATTTTACCTTTGATTAAATCTATACAAGAGTCTTGTGATTTCTTTCAAGTTATTTTAATTATTGGTTTTGCTCCTGTGGTTTGGCACCTTTCTTGAAACAGTTTCAAGTACTCACTTCTAAATGCTTCTCAATAATTCCTTCCCTCCCAATTTCCAACTATGGCTCATTTAGAGCCCACTGACTTGAACAATCTATAACTATAGATTTTTTTTAACTTTTCCATTTTGAAAGGTTGTTAATTTGTCTCTGAGTACTTGCCTATAGTTAACTAAAGTACAAATAAGAAATATCCACCCAAAACTTTTAATTTCTGATTCTTTTACCCCATTCTATTGTATATCATTTGCTTTTAGGCACATCTTCGTAGAGCGGGATACATTGTTACAGTGAGCCTCTTTCTAGTGATGGTGACAAGAAAGAGGATTAAAGCTCTATCCATATTATGACAACTGTGGCCACATTTAGTTTTAGGAGCCAAGGCTTCACTAGCATCATAGTCAAGTCTGTGTAATCACTACCATACTGGGCTAATAACATTGGACAGCTCTCTGTTTGACAAATTAAAGACCTTTTCACATAGGTAAAGGGACAAGCAGCTTACTAATGACATACATGTGAAAAAAATATGAGCAGTATTAAAAAAATTATGAAAAAGTACATACAGATCTGTCCTGTCTGGAGGTCATAGTCAAAGGCATCCACGGAGTAGGACAGGCTGTCTATGTAATAGAAGATTTTGTGGTCCAGTGACCAATCCAAACCATTGGAGATGTCCACTTGGTCAAAGTACTTTTCCACGTGGTGGTCAGGAAAGAGGGAGTACAGGGCCCCTTGGTGCCGCTCCAGCACTGCTGGGGCTACTTCCTCAGCCATGGTGCCTACAAAAACCAAAGGCCAATGAGCTCAGCCCCAGAATATCTTGCCTATGCGACACCATCTTTTCTCACCAGGGTTCTTTTCCATGATTAAATCAAGGGATTTATACAATCTCAATCTGGGTCCTATATTATTACAAAATGGCAACGACCTTACTTATAATGCAAATCAAAACTACACAGGTTCGCCCTGGCCGGTTTGCTCAGTGGTAGAGCGTTGGCCTGGCATGCAGAAGTCCCGGGTTCTATTCCCGGCCAGGGCACACAGGAGAAGCGCCCATCTGCTTCTCCACCCCTCCCCCTCTCCTTCCTCTCTGTCTCTCTTCCCCTCCTGCAGCCGAGGCTCCACTGGAGCAAAGATGGCCCGGGCGCTGGGGATGGCTCCTTGGCCTCTGCCCCAGGCGCTAGAGTGGCTCTGGTCGCGACAGAGCAACGCCCCGGAGGGGCAGAGCATCGCCCCCTGGTGGGCAGATCGTTGCCCCCTGGTGGGCAGAGCATCGCCCCCTGGTGGGCAGAGCGTTGCCCCCTGGTGGGCGTGCCGGGTGGATCCCGGTCGGGCGCATGCGGGATCTGTCTGACTGTCTCTCCCCGTTTCCAGATTCAGAGAAATACAAAAAACCCCCCAAAAACTACACAGGTTCTAGTTGCAGATAAGGAGTACATCTGCACCAATCTCATTTTCTGGCACTGAACACAGCTATTCAACCTGGACAAAATGTGTGGCATAGCTATTTGGGAATTCTGGAAAGCAAGTATCAGGGAGCACAGGGAAGAACATCGGAATTTGAAGTATCACTAGTTGGTGGCGAGTTCTTCATTTTATCCTCTAGTATGTCCCAGCCTGAACTTCGTACAGCCTGAAACTTGGAAGTGAACACAGGGAGTCCTCGGGTTACAACAATCTTGACATTTCCAGCTTACGATGCTCCCTCCCATAAAAACTTTTAAAAATTGAGACATGAGTGTTTCAGCTCAATCTGGAGGTGGAGGTTGAGGATGTCACAGAGCTACTGGCATCACATGGAGAGGAGCTGTCTGCTGAGGACCTCACTCAGCTGGAGAAGCAGCTGATTGAAGAGGAAGAGATAGAAACCCCAGAACCCAAGAGATTTACAACCAAGAGTTTGGCAGGTTTTTCTATGGTAGAGGATGGGTTGGAAAAATTTCAGGCTGAGGACCCCAGTGATGACAGATTCAGTAAGGTCTACAGAGCTGCTATGGATGCCTTGCAATGCTACTGGAAGATTTTGGAAGAGAAGTTATCAACCTTCCAGACAAGACTGGAACAATTATTTTTTCGTTTTTTTTTTCTTTGTATTTTTCTGAAGCTGGAAACGGGGAGAGACAGTCAGACAGACTCCCGCATGCGCCCGACCGGGATCCACCCGGCATGCCCACCAGGGGCGACGCTCTGCCCACCAGGGGGCGATGCTCTGCCCCTTCGGGGCGTCGCTCTGGGGCAGAGGCCAAGGAGCTATCCCCAGCGCCTGGGCCATCTTTGCTCCAATGGAGCCTTGGCTGCGGGAGGGGAAGAAAGAGACAGAGAGGAAGGAGGGGGTGGGGGTGGAGAAGCAAATGGGCGCTTCCCCTATGTGCCCTGGCCGGGAATCGAACCCGGGTCCCCCGCACGCCAGGCTGATGCTCTACCGCTGAGCCAACTGGCCTGGGCCAAGACTGGAACAATTCTTTAAGAAGGAAGAGAGAGGGGCCCTGGCCGGTTGGCTCAGTGGTAGAGCATCGGCCTGGCGTGCAGGAGTCCCAGGTTTGATTCCTGGCCAGGGCACACAGGAGAAGCGCCCATCTGCTTCTCCACCCCTCCCCCTCTCCTTCCTCTCTGTCTCTCTCTTCCCCTCCCGCAGCCGAGGCTCCATTGGAGCAAAGATGGCCTGGGCGCTGAGGATGGCTCTGTGGCCTCTGCCTCAGGTGCTAGAATGGCTCTGGATGCAACAGAGTGATGCCGCAGAGGGGCAGAGCATTGCCCCCTGGTGGGCATGCCGTGTGGATCCCGGTCGGGTGCATGTGGGAGTCTGTCTGACTGCCTCCCCATTTCCAGCTTCGGAAAAATGCAAAAAAGAAAAAAAAAAAGAAGGAAGAGAGGCCTGCCACAGGTCCTGTATCCTCTGCTGCTTCTCAATATGAAACACCTGTAGTACAGGCAGAATCATCTCCAGTGTCTCGTGCATGTTCCTTGGCAATCCTGACTCACCTGACCCTGTATCTCCAGCACCTTCTGCAGGTTCTCCTGCCTCTCCAGCTTCCCCCTCCCAATAGGTCACCCTCTCTCACCTTGTAATGCCTTCCAGTGGGCAAGCCAACCACAGGAATAAAGGTAAGGAATTTTTTTTACATTCATTTTTTGTCATTTTTTCTGTTATTACAGTACAGTGTATGGTACAGTATATTTATGTCCTTTTCCTTTTTCTGTGGCTTAGCTGTGTTTTTATGTTCTCGATTATGATTTTACAACTGTGTTAGGATAGGTAAGTGACTTAGGTAGGGTGTATTTCAACTTACACCAAAAATCGGGGTACTTCACTGTCGTAGGAACAGAACTGTGTTGTAACCCGCGGACCCCCTGTTCTGTGGTGCAGACAGACAGAGATCCAAGGGAAACCCTCTGGATCTGGATCTAGGAGCAGAAAAGGAAACTCCTGAGGTTCAGAGAGAGTAGAACAAATCGCCTTGGTTATTTTCCACTCCCTTTTCTTTATTCTTTCATGCACTAGTCCCCAGGCAATTTTGCAGCAAGGGTAGAAACAGCAGAGAGTGTCAAACAACAGGAAACTACAGGAATTAAAACTCTGAGGGAAGAGGACATTCCTCTCTATTTGGTGAAACTACAGCTCCAAAAGGGCAGAGCCAAACACTACTGCTTTTTTTTTTTTTTTTTTTTTGTATTTTTCTGAAGCTGGAAACAGGGAGAGACAGTCAGACAGACTCCTGCATGCGCCCGACCGGGATCCATCCGGCACGCCCACCAGGGGGTGACGCTCTGCCCACCAGGGGGCGATGCTCTGCCCCTCCGGGGCGTCGCTCTGCCGCGACCAGAGCCACTCTAGCGCCTGGGGCAGAGGCCAAGGAGCTATCCCCAGCGCCCGGGCCATCTTTGCTCCAATGGAGCCTTGGCTGCGGGAGAGGAAGAGAGAGACAGAGAGGAAGGAGGGGGGGTGGAGAAGCAAATGGGCGCTTCTCCTATGTGCCCTGGCCGGGAATCGAACCCAGGTCCCCCGCACGCCAGGCCGACGCTCTACCGCTGAGCCAACCGGCCAGGGCCAACACTATTGCTTTTATGTTCTCTCTCTCCCTCTTTCCTGGAGGCAGCACAATCACTGAAATGGGTGTTTTCTGGCTGGAGTAATGAAAGGAAAGGTCCAGTAAATCAGAAAGTGTCTGGAGTTAGTAAAGAGGGATGTTGCATAGGAATGTAACCCCACAAAACAGTCTGTGACCTTCTGGGATGGTACATCTTCTACTTGTCCATGCATAGGTCTGATTCTAATTGGCATACCAAAGACTTCTAGTGGTGCTGTGAATAGAACTCTTTCTACATCTCAGGCTGACCACGAGTGGCATGTATGTGGGATAAATGTTAATGAGACCTAAGAGAAAGCAGGTTGGAATTTGTGGTCTGAACCTAAACATACAGATTTCTTGCTAAAACAAATATTATATATGAACATTTACCATAAGATTAAACAAGACTCAGGGCCTCATAACATAATAGTCAAAATGTTCAGGATATCATCCAACATTACTTGGCAACACAAAGAAGCATGAAAATCTCAACTCATATAGGAGAAGAAGCAACAGATACAGAAAACAGAATGTCACAGATGTTGCAATTATTTGATAAAGATTAAAGCAGCTCTTATGATCAATTTATAAACAGTCTTAAAACAAAATGCAAAATAAAAAATATCATCAAAGATATAGAAAGAGCCTGACCAGGCGGTGGCGCAGTGGATGGAGCATTGGGCTGGGACGAGGAGGACCCAGGTTCGAGATTCCGAGGTCTCCAGCTTGAGCACAGGCTCATCTGGTTTGAGCAAGGCTCACGAGCTTGAGCCCTAGGTCACTGGCTCGAGCAAGGGGTCACTCGGTCTGCAGTAGCCCCCCGTCTAAGGCACATGTGAGAAAGCAATCAATGAACAACTAAGGAGCTACAATGAAGAATTGATGCTTCTCATGTCTCTCCCTTTCTGTCTGTCTGTCCCTATCTGTCCCTCTCTCTGACTCTCTCTGTCTTTGTCACAAAAAAAGAAAAAAAAAAGACATAGAAAGATATAAAGGAAAATTTCAGAACTAAAAAATTAACTGAACAAAAGAATTTCACTAGATGGACCCAATAGCAGAAGAGAGATGACAGAGGCAAGAGTCAGTGTACCTGATGATAGATCAACAGAAATTATCTAATCTGAACAACAGAGATAATAAAGATAAAAAAAAATGAACAGAGACTTAAGGACCTATGACACAACAACAACAGGGCTAATATATGTGTTACTGGATTCCTACAGAAAAGGAGAAAAAATACAGGGCCAAAAAATATTTGAAGAGGCCCTGGCTGATTGGCTTAGTGGTAGAGTGTTGGCCCAGTGTGTGGAAGTCCCAGGTTCGATTCCTGGTCAAGGCACACAGGAGAAGCACCTATCTGCTTCTCCACCCATCTGCCTCTCATTTCTCTCTCTCTTCATCTCTTTCTCTTCTCCCGTCCTGCAGCCAAGGCTCAATTAGCGCAAGTTGGCCCCAGGCGCTGATGATGGCTCCATGGCCTCTGCCTCAGGCACTAAAAAATGGCTCCAGTTGTAACCGAGCAAGGGCCTTAGATGGGCAGGGCATCGCCCCCTAGTGAGCTTGATGGGTGATCCCAGTCAAGGTGCATGCAGAGGTCTCTCTGTGCCTCCCCTCCTCTCACTAAAAAAAAAGTGTGTGTGTGTGTGTGTGTGTATGAAATGATGGCTTGGAAATCCTCAAGTTTGGCAAAAAGCACAAAACTATAGATCCAAGAAGCTGAGCAAACCCAAAATAACCTATACAAACCCAAAGAAACCTATACCCAGATACATCATAATTAAATTTCTGAAAACTGAAGTCAAATAGAAATCCTTGAGATCAATGAAAGAAAAATTACATATTAAATATAAAGGAACAATTATTTCAATGGCAATACATTTTTCACGAGAAACCATGGAGGTCAGAAGAAAGCGATACATTTTTAATTTGCTGAAAAAAATGTCAAACTAAAATTCTATATTCAGTGGAAATATACTTTAAGAATGACGGTGAGCCTGACTAGGTGGTGGTGCAGTGGATAAAGCATCAGCCTGGGATACTGAGGACCCAGATTTGAAACCCTGAGGTCACTGGGTTGAGTATAGGCTCATCCGCTTGAGCACAGGGTTGCTGGCTTGAGCATGGGACCATAGACATGACCCCATGGTCAATGGCTTGAGCCCAAAGGATGCTGGCTTGAAGCCCAAGGTCACTGGCTTGAGCAAGGGATCACTGCCTCAGCTGAAGTCCCTCAGTCAAGGCACATATGAGAAAGCAATCAATGAGCAACTAAGGTACCTCAACTATGAGTTGATGCTTCTTACCTCTCTCCCTTCCTGTCAGTCCCTGTCTTTCCCTCCCTCTCTCTCTCTAAATAAATAAACAAACAAATAAATAAATAAAGAATGAAGGTGAGACCAACTGGTGGTGGTGCAGCGGATAAAGTATTGTGGAACACTGAGGTTGCCAGTTCCAAACCTCGAGGTCACTCACTTTGGATGTGGGCTCATCAGCATGTGTTTGCTGGCTTGAGCAGGGGATTGTCCACATGATCTCAAAGCTCGCCAGCTTGAGCCCAAAGGTCACTGGCATGAAAAAGGCCAAGGTCACTGGCTTGAGCAAAGGGACACTGGCTTGGTCCCAGGCAAGGCATGTATGAGAAGCAATTGATGTACAACTAAAGTGAAAGCAACTATGAGTTGATGCTTCTCCTCCCCTTCCTTTCTCTCTCAAAAATAAAATAAAATAAATTTAAAATAAAGAATAAGGGTGAGCCCTGGCTGGATAGCTCAGTTGGTTAGAGCACCGTCCTGACATGTCAAGGTTGCAGGTTTGAGCCCAGTCAGGGCACACAAGGAGCAACCAATGAGTGCATGAATAGGTGGAGCAACAAATCGATGTTTTTTTCTCTCTCTTTTCCCCTTCTTTTCTCTCTAGAATAATAATAAAAAAAAGAATGGGGGTTGAAATAAAGACATTCTCATATAAAGTAAAACTAAGAGAATTCATAGCCAGTAGGCCTGCTCTAAAAGAATTGCTAAAGGAAGTTCTTCAGACAGAAGGGAAATGATACCAAAAGGAAGCATGGAACATAAGAAAAGAAAGAAGAGCAATAGAAACAGTAAATATATGAGTAACTATAGTAGATTACTCTTCTCTTTAGTTCTTTAAAATATTTCTGATTGTTGAAAGCAAAAACTACATTTTTCTGATGGAATTTTCCATGTATGTATAAAAGACAACTATATTTAGCATAAAGAGGTGATTACCAACCTGAAGTGGTAAAATATTAATTCTAGATAGACTGAAAAGTTAACTAATATTTTGCAATCTCTTCAGCAACCCTTAAAAAAAGTATACAGGCCTGACCTGTGGTGGCACAGTGGGATAAAGCGTCGACCTGGAACGCTGAGGTCGCCTGTTCGATACCCTGGGCTTGCCTGGTCAAGGCACATATGGGAGTTGATGCTTCCTGCTCCTCCTCTTTCTCTCTCTCTCTCTCTCTCTCTCTCTCTCCCCTCCCTGAAGATTGAATAAATAAAATCTTAAAAACAAAACAAAACATAAAAGTTTCTTTAAAAAAAAATAGAGATTTAAAAAAAAAGTATACAAAGAAATATAGTGAAAAATCACAATAAATAAATAAAAATTGGATTCTAAAAAGTGTTCAAATAACCCAAAGAAGGCAGAAAAGGGAAAACAGAGGAACAAAAAATACAGAGGAAAAATAAAACTAAAAATAAAATGGTAGATCTAAGTTAAAGCACATCCAAATTATATTAAATGTAAATAATGTAAATACATTAATTAAGATACTAGAGACTCTCAGAAGGAACATTAAAAAAAATCCAACTATATGTGGTTTCTTTTTTGTTTTTGGGACAGAGACACAGAGAGAGACAGAGAAAGGGACAGATAGGAACAGACAGGGAGAGAGATGACAAGCATCAATTCTTCATTGCGGCTCCTTAGTTTTTCATTGATTGCTATCTCATATGTGCCTTGATTGGGGTGTGGGGCTACAGCAGAGCGAGTGACCCCTTGCTCAAGCCAGCGACCTTGGACTCAAGTTGGAGACCTTGGGCTTCAAGCCAGTGACCATGGAGTCATGTCTATGATCCTGCACTCAAGCCGGCAACCTCAGGGTTTTAAACTGGGTCATCTCCATCACAGTCCAACGCTCTATCCACTGCGCCACCTGCTGGTCAGACCAATGCTCTATCCACTGTACCACCGCCTGGTCAGGCCAACTATATGTTGCTTATAAGAAACTCATTTCAAATATAATGATATAGGTAGCTTAAAGGTAAAAGGATGGAAAAAGATATACCATGCAAATGCTAATCAAAAGGAAACTGGAGAAGCTATGTTAATATCAAAAAAGCTATGCTAACATCACACAAAATATACTTACAGCAAAGAAAATTACCAGAGATCAATAGGAGTACTATATATTGAAAGGTCACTAAGGAGACATAGTAATCCTAAATGTGTATGTGTTTATTTATTGATTTTATTTTTTTATTTATTCATTTTTATTAGAGAGAGAGGGGAGGGTGGGGAAAGAGAGAGAGAGAGAACAGAGGGAGGAGCAAGAAGCATCAATTCCCATATGTGCCTTGACCAGGGAAGCCCAGGGTTTCGAACCAGCAATCTCAGCGTTCCAGGTCAATGCTTTACCCAGTGCGCCCCCACAGGTCAGGCTAAATGTGTATGTGTTTAACAACAGAGCTTGAAATACACAAAGGAAAAGTCAGAACTGAAAGGAGAAATAGACAAATCTATAATAATAGTTGATGTCAGCATCCCTCTCTCAGTAATAGATATAAGTAGATAGAGAATCAGCAAAGAAATAGAGGAACAGCCCTGGCCGGATGGCTCAGTTGGTTAGACCAGTGGTCCCCAACCTTTTTTTGGGCCACGGACCGGTTTAATGTCAGAAAATATTTTCACGGACTGGCCTTTAGGGTGGGACGGATAAATGTATCACGTGACCGAGACAAGCGTCAAGAGTAAGTCTTAGACGAATGTAACAGAGGGAATCTGGTCATTTTAAAAAAATAAAACATTGTTCAGACTTAAATATAAATAAAATGGAAATAATGTAAGTTATTTATTCTTTCTCTGCGGACCAGTACCAAATGGCCCACGGCCCGGTACCGGTTCATGGCCCGGGGGTTGGGGACCACTGGGCTAGAGCATTTTTCTAAAGCACAGAGGTTGAGGGTTCGATCTTGGATCAGGACACATACAGGAACAAATGAATGTTCCTGTCTCTCTCTCTTCATTCCCCTCTCACTAAAATCAATAAATTAAAAAAAAGAAGAAATGAACTGAAAGCATCAACCAACTGGATCTAAGGACATTTGGAGAACACGCCACTCAACAACAACAGAATACACATTCTTCTCAAGTGCGCATAGGATATTCACTCAGACTTGAGTGCGATCTGAGCAGACAGAGCAGAATTTGACTCTAAGGAAGAAAAGGGAAAGCTCATTTGCTTTACCAAGTTTCATCTAAAAGAAGAGTGAGTTAGAGGAAAATGTACTAAACCTGGGAAGCCTGAATAGCAAGCAAGATGTGGTATATTTTCCCTGCTGGAGAGAAAGGTGCTCGCATGGCAGTTTCCTGCTTTAGGGAAGTTGGGGTTGTTTCATTAGTATTCCTTCCCTTTATCTGCCTCACAGAAAGAGATGCCTGGAACATGAATGTGAACCTCCTGCTGCTCGGAAAGGCTCTTAGTGGGAAAGAATAACCTGGGCCTTGGTTTATGCACCAGTTCGGCAGAAACGATACCTAATTTTTGGTTGAGTTCGGCGAACCGGTTGTTAAAATGGCCCTTAATCAGGGTTCTCTCTAAGGTGGGCGCCTAAGCAGCCGCCCAATGTGGAAATCACAAATTTACATTCTTTACTCTTTTTTAACATTCATCTGTGCAACAGCGTATTCTAAGTGCCTATAGTAATGATCATTCCATCCATAGGTGAAAAAAATTTGATGGAACTATGCTTGTAATATTTATTTATTCATTTCTTAAAACTCATTATACCTTTGATGAAATACGACATTTTAATTAGACTATTAGTCTAATTGGCCTACCTCTAAAGGAATGGGATCCTACTCCTACAGTGAAAAGATGGTTAAGGATAAATCACACAGATGATACTCAGATAAAAGCGAAGAAAATTGCAAGTGAGGACGCCAATCAAAAAGCAATATGGAAATATCTTAAATAAAAGTTTTATTGTCTTTTCTTTGTCAAGTATTATTTAATATCTTTATTAATATTTTAAAACTCTTTCTTATAATCTAGTTTTGTGTACCTCTTTTATTGTTCTTATTTATGTATTAAATGCATGAAATAATAAACTACCTTTTGGCATATTGGGGTTTTTTTATACTTAAAAACAGTCATTAGGGCAGAGAACCAGTTGTTAAATTATTTGAATCCCACCACTGAGTATATCAGACAAAATATTGTACCATGTTAAACTTTTTCAAGTTGGTAAATGTGCTGTGGTCATATAACAATGTCATTTTTTGACCTGTGGTGGCGCAGTGGATAAAGTGTCAACCTGGAAATGCTGAGGTTGCCAGTTCAAAACCCTAGGCTTGCCTGGTCAAGGCACATATGGGAGTTGATGCGTCCTGCTCCTCCCCACTTTCTCTCTCTCTCTCTCTCTCTCTCTCTCTCTCTCTCTCCTCTCTATAAAAATGAATAAAAAAAATCTAAAAAAAATACATATTAGCCTGACCTGTGGTGGCACAGTGGATAAGGTATGGGCCTTAGAACACTGAGGTTGCCGGTTCAAGGCCCTGCCTTCCCTAGTCAAGGCACATACCACACCAGTTGATGCCTTCCTCTCCTCTGCCTTTCTCTCTCCTCTCTCAAAAATCAATAAGTAAAATCTTTTTTTAAAAAAAAGAATGTCATTTTTTCTTGGGAAAATCACACTCAAATATTTTAGTCATAAAGGCTAAATTTATATGCAATTTACTTTCAAATGATTCTGGAGAAAAATTTACAAATGTAGAGAGAGCAAATGGAACAACATGTTAACAATAGGTGAATTCAGGTAAAGAGTGTACAGGTGTTTGCATGAAACTTACGTTTTACTGTAAATTTGAAATGATTTCTAATTTAAGCATCAACATCAAAACTTCTGTATTTAAAAAGTTACTTAAACCACAAAACTACCATACAAATTTTAGTCTTTGTAAGAGACAAAAGCTTAAAGAAATATCTATGAAATTTTACTAATGGAATTTTTTTTTTTAGTGATACAAATTACTCAAATAATAATAAAAAATCCCCAAACTCATTACAGATAACACTTTCATTACTAAGCAGGGAGACTTCTGTAATTGATAGGTTTTCTCCCAAGCTCAGTAACTAGGTGCTAAAGATAAACCATACCAGCAAAGTATCTCCCAGCAGGATCCACTTTCCCGTCATTGAATCGATTGTTTTTTTTGTCTTTATCTACTGTGGCCAGGACAATGGCTGACTGATCTTCCCAGTTCAAAGCACAGAACTTTGTTCCAATTGTGGCGACATACCCTCCTGACTGGTGGAGGGCCACAGAGCTGACTGGGGCATCTGCGGAAGCAAAAGCAACAGTTAGGATGCTTCAAACAGCCGAGCGGCAGAGCAGCACGGTGACAGACTATCATGCCACCTAGCGTCTCTAGGAGGAATGCACCTCTTTTGATAACGGGAGTGCTCTTTTCCTTCTGTTGAATAGCGAAGGCTACATAACCGAGTATGTTTGTTTGTTTTTTTGTATTTTTCTGAAGCTGGAAACGGGGAGAGACAGTCAGACAGACTCCCGCATGCGCCCAACCGGGAACCACCCTGCACGCCCACCAGGGGCGACGCTCTGCCGCGACCAGAGCCACTCTAGCGCCTGGGGCAGAGGCCAAGGAGCCATCCCCAGAGCTCGGGCCATCTTCACTCCAATGGAGCCCTGGCTGCGGGAGGGGAAGAGAGAGACAGAGAGGAAGGAGAGGGGGGGTGGAGAAGCAAATGGGCGCTTCTCCTATGTGCCTTGGCCGGGAATCGAACCTGGGTCCCCCGCACGCCAGGCCTACGCTTTACCGCTGAGCCAACCGGCCAGGGCCCCGAGTATGTTTGTTGATAATAAATTCCATGTGCTGTTCTTGACAGCAGGGACAGAAAGATGAATGAAACCCAACACTACTGGAATCTCCCAGTCTATCAGAGAAGTCACCACACATGGGGGCAGACATTACATGAAGTTCAGAGGAGGGCCCTGGCTGGTAGGCTCAGTGGCAGAGCATTGGCCCAGCATGTAGATATCCCAGGTTCAATTCCCGGTCAGGGCACACAGGAGGAGCAACCATTTGCTTCTTCATCCCTCCCCTCCCCATTTATCTTTCTCTCTCTTCCCCTCCCACAGTCATGGCTCAATGGGTTTGAGTGCATCCACTTGAGTGCTGAGGATGGCTCCATGGAAGCTCCGTCTCAGGTGCTAAAAATAACTCCATTGTAAGTATGGCCCCAGATGGGCAGAGCATTGGCCCAAGATGGGGTTGCCGAATGGATCCCAGTTGGGATACATGCAGGAGTCTGTCTCTATCTCCCCTTCTCTCACTTGGAAAAGGAAAAATAAATAAATAAAAATAAGAGTTGAAAAGAAGTTCAGAGGAGGGGTTTGTAATCGGGGTGAGGAGCGCCAGAGCAACTGTCACAGAACAAGAGATGCTCAATTTCCCTGATCTCCAGGAAGTTCAGAGACAAACTCTGTTTAGTTCCAGAAACTAGGTTTTATGACATCTTTCTTTCTCTCCAATACTGGACTGTCTTAAAAAAAATTTTTCTGTATTGATTGAGAGAGAGAGGGGAAAGAGAGAGAGAGAAAGAGAAGCATTAACTCATATTTTCACTTAGTTGTGTACTCATAGACAATGCTCTATCCACTGAGCAACACTGCCAGGGCCAGGACTGTCTTTTTTAAGGGGCCCTATTTAATTAAGAATTAATAAAAAATTAAAATTTATTTACATTAAATATTTAATTTCATTAATTAAATAGTTAACTTGATTAAAACATTTCATTGGAATGTAATTTAAATTTAATTAAAATTTGTTTAATTAAAAATTGTTTCTCACCTGACCAGGTGGTGGCGCAGTGGATAGAGCGTCAGACTGGGATGTGGAGGATCCAGGTTCGAGACCCCAAGGCTCACCAGCTTGAGCCCAAGGTCACTGGCTCGAGCAAGGAGTCACACCATCTGCTGTAGCCCCCCCACCCCTGGTCAAGGCACATATGAGAAATCAATCAATGAACAACTAAGGAGCAGCAACAAAGAATTGATGTTTCTTATCTCTCACCGTTCCTGTCTGTCTGTCCCTATCTGTCCCTCTCTCTGACTCTCTCTGTCTCTGCCACACACACAAAAAAATTATTTCTCAAACCCTTTTTGGAAGTAGGCAAAATAAAAGCAATAAACAGATAGAAATGTGGACGCAGTGATAAAACAGTCAACATGTTGCCTGACTTGTGGTGATGCAGTGGATAAAGCATCCATCTGTAGTGTTGAGGTTGCCAGTTTGAAACCCTGGCTTGCCCACTCAAGATACATATGAAAAGGCAATCAATGAACAACTATGGTGCAGAAACTATGAGTTGATGCTTCTCATCTCTCTCTCTTCTTGTCTGTCTGACTCTATCTATCCCCCCTACCCCGCTAAAAACAAAACAAAACAAAACAAAACAAAATAGTCACATGTCTTCATTATATTACTATATTTTATATTTTAAAATTTTAGGTTTTCTGGGTTTAATATTTTTACATGTATAAGGAATCTCTTTCTCTCTCTCTCTCATTTTTTTTTATTTAGTGAGAGGAGTAGAGATAGAGAGACAGACTCCTGCTTGCACCCAGACTAGGATTCACCCAGCAACCCCCATCTGGAGCTGATGCTCGAATCAGCTGAGCTATCTTTAGTGCCTAGGACTGTTGCTCAAACCAGCTGAGCCACTGCCTGCAAGAGGGGAAGAGAGAGAGAAGGGGGAAAGGGAAGGGAAGAGAAGCAGATGGTTACTTCTCATGTGTTTCCTGATCATGGATCAAATCCAGGATGTCTGAACACTGGGCCGATCTTCTATCCACTGAGCAAACTGGTCAGGGCCAGGAATCATTTTCAAAGTGGACAGGTGCAAGGCGTTGGGTGCACTGGGAGCAGCTCTCAGCTAAAAGCCCTGCTCAGAACTTGATTTGAGCCACTGAGGGTCCCAGGGAGTGTGCAGGACACTATTAGGCAGGTCACATTCTCATCAGGCTTCCCAGTCTGTGGCTTGAGACTTGTTAGCTTTCCAAACTGTTGCTGACACCACAAGCCCTTTCCATGGTTTGGAGAGGGGTTTGCAGATTAGGGTAGGAATATATTGCTAATGTGTGCATATTGGGAAAGAAAGACTAGGAAACAGTATGGGCCCCTCCCCCCCTTTGACCTCAGCAGTTACAGTCATCTTGCTTCCAGCCATAGTCATATCCCTGAGTGAATTAAAAAAAACAAAACTGTTTCCTGTCATTAAAATTAAAAAAAAAAGTTTGAGGTCCCCAGATTCGGGTTGAGAGAGAATGATACCAGTGCTACATAAATGCCTGGTATCTCTTCTGGGAAAAACAATAGTGAAAACTCTTGTTGTGAGTCGGGGGTGCAGAGAGAGAGATCAGCAGACAAAATGTCAGTGAACTAGCAAAGGACCACCACTCGCTCAGGCAAATGGTGCCGAGTTCACGCTGTGTCCTATTTTTATTCACAAGATTTCAAAAAGCTTGTTTACTTAGAAATTGGCATAGCATCAAGCATAACCTTTACTTAAAGATACATGGAATACATCTGCATGATAGCTTAATAACAATACAATATCAAAAGGCATTAACTGCTATTGCTTCTATGGTTCCCACAACATTCCTTTCTTTTTTTTTTTAATTTTATTTTATTTATTTTTTACAGGAACAGAGAGAGAGTCAGAGAGAGGGATAGATAGGGACAGACAGACAGGAACGGAGAGAGATGAGAAGCATCAACCATCAGTTTTTCATTGCGACACCTTAGTTGTTCATTGATTACTTTCTCATATGTGCCTTGACCGTGGGCCTTCAGCAGACCGAGTAACCCCTTGCTTGAGTCAGCGACCTTGGGTCCAAGCTGGTGAGCTTTGCTCAAGCCAGATGAGCCCACGCTCAAGCTGGCAACCCCGGGGTCTCGAACCTGGGTCCTTCCGCATCCCAGTCCGACGCTCTATCCACTGCGCCACCGCCTGGTCAGGCAACATTCCTTTCTTTTATCTCAAGGAATAGCCTTAAAGGGAGTGGTAAAATCTTATGAGAATGTTTACTGAGAAGAGAGTCTAGCAACCGCTTTTGGTAACATAGACTTGTTTCAGTGACTTGCCTTCGAATCACAAAACAATTCTGTTGGCAAAACATTCTTTTCTTATTGGCTGTGTTCCCATCCAAGGTCATGCAATGGATTATTCCACTACAGAAAACAAAAAACTTCTTTCTCTATGACTAATCAGTCAAGCCCATCCTCTTGGGCCATAGAATATCATAAACCCCTCCTCTGAAAATCACAGCCATAAATAGAATCATACTCAACGGCATTGGAAATTCTGTTGTGAATCCTATTTTGTAGAGTGAATAGAGATAGTCTTGGTTGATGCTTTATAAGTCCAAAAGCATTTCTTTTCACAAAGAAGGGATATATCTATTATATATTTTTCAATTAAGCCCTTGGTCTGACCCAAGATAGATAAGTCTCCAGCTTTTTCTTTCTTTCTCTCTTTCTCTTTTTCTTTCTTTCTTTCTTTCTTTCTTTCTTTCTTTCTTTCTTTCTTTCTTTCTTTCTTTCTTTCTTTCTTTCCTTCTTTCTTCCTTTTTTCTCTCTTTGTTGTTCTTTCCCTCTCTCAACCTCTGTTGTTCATTGATTGCATTCTCATATGTGCCTTGACTGGGAGCTACAGCAGAGTGAGTGACCCCTTGCTCAAGTCAGCGACCTTGGGATCAAACTAGTGACTTTTGGCTCAAGTAATATGGGTCATGTCTGTGATCCCATGCTCAAGCCAGCAACCTGGCGCTCAAGCTGGTGAGCCCGTGCTCAAGCTGGCGACCTCAGGGTTTCGAACCTGGGTCCTCCGCATCCCAGTCCAACACTATCCACTGTGCCACTGCCTGGTCAGGCTTTCAATGCTGTTATCTGAAGGTGTTAAGGAAAGATCCTACACTGCCTCATTCTTTTAAATATTTTATTTATTCATTATTAGAAAGAGAGAGAGAGAGAGAGAGAGAGAGAGAGAGAGAAGGGGGGAAGGAGCAGCAAGCAGCAACTCCCATATGTGCCTTGACCGGGCAAGCCCAGGTTTTCGAACCGGTGACCTCAGCATCCAGGTCGATGCTTTATCTACAGTATCTCATTATTAGAACAAAATGGGTAATGCTGACCCTCAACCACACAGGAAGAGGAAAGTGCTGGCCATCCCGAATTTACTCCTGGGTCATAGTGGGAGGATGCAGACTGCATGATAATCAAAAGTTTTAAAGCATATTCAGCATGCTTTACCAAGAAGATCATGGGGGATGGCACCCTAGGTGACTGCCCTCCCCAGGGCAAAGATGGCTGGCTGGGTGGATCTGACCCCAGCCTTTATCCTTACCCACGGTCACTTGATGAACTTGCTTGCTGAGTGAATCCCACTGGCAAACCTTTTTTGCAGGAATATCAACAAAGAGCAGAGAGTTGGATGCTTCCTCCCACACTGGAGACTCACTGCATCGGCAGTTCTCAGGTAGGACACACTCAATCTTAATGGAAGACATTGTCATGGGGAAGATCTACTGAAGGTGACAGAGACAAAATGAAATGTAATCTCATGGAACAAATTCAGCACAACATCTGGCTAGAGACCTTGGTAAGCTCCCAATACAGATCAAGGTGTTTCTATTAGCACTAGAAAGACTGGGCACACTTTCCTCAAATCAGAACAAAATATGCAGTGTGGCAGGTGGCGATGTGTCTGAAAAAGAACAAAGAGCTGATAGGTGATAGCATGGGACATCTACTGTCAACTCAACAGGGCTTTTTTCCAAGCCATATTTTAAAAGAGAGAGAGAGAGAAACATTCTGACATCCACACCTTGGCACTGGGTGACTGTCAGAGAGCCAGTTGCTTGGGGGAGGCAAGGCTGCTTTTATGAGAGCACCCCAGCCCCTAAGGTGGCTCAGGGGGCAGGCAGCTCCATCACTGGTGGCCCCTCTGGGAGTCTGCAGGTCACCTCTTGCTGTCCTCCTCATATGTTGATACTGGTTCACTTTCCTGATAGCAAAAAGCCAGAGCCTTCTCATTTTGCATTATTTTGAGCTGCATTTTAAAATGTATGTTTATCAGCGATAATATTCTGAATTAGAACTAATATCCATTTTCAAATTCAGACAATGGAAAGGGTGGAAAAAAAGAACATTGTCTGGGTACCCTTGTAGCCCAGGAAGGCACAGTGCCAGTTTGGCAAGAAGTCTTGAACTCTGTGGGCAGGAATATTCTCTGCCGGACTTCAGGCTGGAGACTTTGACCAACAAACAAGGAGAACAACAACAACAAAAATACCAGAAAACTAAAACCATTACTTAAGAAACCCATGTGGGAGAGGAGAAACAGGCACATTTCAAGAGTCTTCTTTCCCAAAATATGCTCTTCATCCTTCTCCCTGGTATCTATCTGCTTTGAAGTAAGTGGTCCCACACATGGATGGGCAAATTAATGATAGGGGGGGAAACAAAAAATACCTTTCGTCTAATATTTCCTTCAACAGACTGCATTTTAAAAAAAGAAATACGAGCTCCAATCCACCTCAGACACCAACTGCCGGCGTCACAGCACTTTTCATGACTTAAAAACTAGCACAGGCTCCAAAGGCCTTCATGCTATCAGTCTGAGATAAAGCCCAAGATTGCGCACGGGGCTTTCGCAATAGCGACTTTTAACCCCACACTTGCTAGTCGTGCAAGCCAGGGGCTGGCAATATTTCCCTTCTGCCCAGGCTCAGGAGATGGGCCCAACCAGGGGGTCTTGACTGAAAATGGGCGGCCCGGTGAGACGGGTGGGGGTTGCGGGGAGCGGGAATGCAGCGACACGTGGGTACACCTGTGCTGGCGAAGGGCCGCCGGCGCTATCTGGTAGCGCCGCTGAGGCCTCAGGTGACAGCGAGGCCCTGGGACGCTGAAGGTCGAGCCCACCTGGTGCTAGGCGCAGGTCTCCGAGTAGGCGGTGAGCAGTCGGCGTCCTTCCTGCCGTCCTAGTCCGAAGATCAGACCAAGCGGGTTTGATCTTTCTTCTCTAGCGAGGGGGCGGAGAGGTCAGGCTGGTGATTTCTGGGTGGCTCAAAGGTGGAGCGGGAGGGGGCGTAGGCGGGGTGGATGGAGCAGCACCGCGATTGAAGGGCGTGGATGGGACTTGCAAGTCCCAACGCTGCCCTCCTCCGTGGAGTCTGGCAGAATCTGCAGAGCTAGGGTGGGGCGGAGGCTTGGAGCCCAGTGAACCTAAGCTTTGGAGTTTGGAAGGATAGCTAAAGTTTCTTTCAGACAAAAAGTTGTTAAAATGCCTAACAGAGAGATTGGGTGGAGGGTCAGATCAAACAGGTTAATAAGGAAAGAACAAAGTAAAACACATCCTCTCTTCTCAGTGAAGAAGACTGATGGCTGGAGGCCAACTCTTACAAAACGTTTTTGGTGGGGGTTGAGGAAAGGCTTGATTTGATTTGATGTAAAAATCATACATGCCCTGGCCGGTTGGCTCAGTGGTAGAGCGTCCGCCTGGCGTGCAGGGGACCCGGGTTCGATTCCCGGCCAGGGCACATAGGAGAAGCGCCCATTTGCTTCTCCACCCCTCCCCTTCTCCTTCCTCTCTGTCTCTCTCTTCCCCTCCCGCAGCCAAGGCTCCATTGGAGCAAAGATGGCCCGGGCGCTGGGGATGGCTCCTTGGCCTCTGCCTCAGGTGCTAGAGTGGCTCTGGTTGCGGCAGAGCGACGCCCCGGAGGGACAGAGCATCGCCCCCTGGTGGGCAGAGCATCGCCCCCTGGTGGGCGTGCCGCGTGGATCCCGGTCGGGCGCATGCGGGAGTCTGTCTGACTGTCTCTCCCCGTTTCCAGCTTCAAATAAAAAAAAAATCATACATAATAAACTATCCTAAGCAGCCTTCAGGTTCTCATTCTCCATGGAGAGCCTCAGTGTAATCCTGGTCCTGCCACCTCACCATACACACTTTTTCTAAATAACCCACAGGTTGAAAACATTGAAAGAAATTAAGAGGAGGTAAACAGAATGGTGGTTGCCCCTGGGCCTGGGGGATGGGAGCCAGGGATTAACTGTGAGAGGGTGTTAAGGGAATTTTCTGGAGTGATGGAGCTGTTCTGTACCCTGATGGAAATTTGAGTGGCATAGGTGTATGTCCTGTTAAATATCATCCAGTGGTACACTTGAGGTTTGCACATTTTATTTATTTATTTATTTAAAAAAATTTTTTTTTAAAGGGACAGGCTTTGAAGATACGTTGCAGGGATCATAGTCTTTTTTTTTTTTTTTGTATTTTTCTGAAGCTGGAAACGGGGAGAGACAGTCAGACAGACTCCCGCATGCGCCCGACCGGGATCCACCCGGCACGCCCACCAGGGGCGATGCTCTGCCCACCAGGGGGCGATGCTCTGCCCCTCCGGGGCATCGCTCTGTTGCGACCAGAGCCACTCTAGAGCCTGGGGCAGAGGCCAAGGAGCCATCCCCAGCGCCCGGGCCATCCTTGCTCCAATGGAGCCTCGCTGCAGGAGGGGAAGAGAGAGACAGAGAGGAAGGAGAGGGGGAGGGGTGGAGAAGCAGATGGGCGCTTCTCCTGTGTGCCCTGGCCGGGAATCAAACCCGGGATTTCTGCATGCCAGGCCGACGCTCTACCACTGAGCCAACCGGCCAGGGCTGCACATTTTATTGAATGCATTGAATCCAAGATCAGTATTCCTCATTATATGTCACAATCCAGTGTCTCATTCCTTGCCATCTACACTATCCTAAAATCTCCTAGATATACTCAAATCACAATCACTATGACATTCTAAGTCCCTTTAATTCACCAAGGAGGAAGGGCCAGAAACCAATATCCAAAGGCACAAAGCTTTAGGCATGAGATGGTTGGAGCAATCTCAGCTCAAAGTTTAGGTTAGTAACCTAGCTTAACTGGCACTTACGGCCTCAAGTATTTCTTCTTCACCCTGGAAGGTACTTAAGGCAACTACTCTCTCATGTCCCCATTCCAGATGGGAAAACCCAAGCCTACAAAGTAAAGAGACTCCCAAAGCCACACATCCAGCTGGAAAAAAAAATCTGGTACATATCCCAAAACATTATTAGAAAAATAAAAATTTGAGGGACACTTTTTTTTGGTGGGACAAAGAGTGGGACTGCGATCTCCAAGAGCCAGAAACAGATTTGGGACCACCCGTTTTCACTGTTATGGAAACTGCTGCTCACAGAGTATAAATGGAGAGTTAGTATCTTTTTAAATTTTTTAAAGATTTTTATTTATTCATTTTAGAGAGAAGAGAGAGAAAGAGAAGGGGAAGGAGCAGGAAGCATCAACTTGCATATGTGCCTTGACCAGGAAAGCCCCGGATTTCGAACCGGCGACCTCAGCATTGCAAGTCGATGCTTCATCCACTGTGCAACCACAGGTCAGGCTAGAGAGTTTGTATCTTTCTTAGGAATTACCAAAATGCATCTGTGCTTGCCTCTTCTATTCAGAAAAACATGTTTCACAGAAGGGGTGGTAGTTTTAAATATCTGAAAGTCTCTAACAATTACCTCAAATATACTGGAAAAGTTAGTGTGTGGCAGGTAGATATAAATTTGATGTCCACATAAGAAATGGTATCCTAATGGGGCACAGATTCTATCAAATAGAATATAAGTGTTATTTTTCAAGACCTAACGATATATCCCTTGAAATGGGCAGATATCGTAAGTGGAGTTCAACAGTTCCCACAAAGTAGTGCCTCTGGAGAGAGTGATTGCAGCCAGGCATAGCCCCAATATTGGTTTTCCTTCTTTATGGACTAGGTTTTGCTGATAGAATTGTAATGACCTCAGTAGAAGCATTTGTTGATGTGAGGTCAATTTCTAAATGACCAAAGTGTGGTAAACTTAAGAACCAGAAAGAGCATATAAAAGGAGCTGTACCTTCTAAAGCAGTGATTTCCAACTGGTGTGCTGCAAGAATCTTTAAAACATGCCATACCTGACTATTTAGCCAGGGGCACCTACCTTTTTTCCCTTAGATTGTCAAATTAAAAAATGACAACAGCCAATAAATATAACAGTAGCTGTCCAATGTGAACAAATCAAAATTATACCTACTTTTTGTCAGATTTGGCAAAAATATATTTTGTTTGGTGTGCTGCAGAATTTCAGTAACTAGTTTATGTGTGCCATGAGATGAAAAGGGTTGAGAATTGCTGTTCTATAGTGTTTAAAGAAAAATTAATAATTTTTATTTTTTTATTTTTTATTTTTTGTATTTTTCTGAAGCTGGAAACAGGGAGAGACAGCCAGACACAGACTCCCGCATGCGCCCGACTGGGATCCACCCGGCACGCCCACCAGGGGGCGACGCTCTGCCCACCAGGGGGCGATGCTCTGCCCCTCCGGGGCGTCGATCTGCCGCGACCAGAGCCACTCTAGCGCCTGGGGCAGAGGCCAAGGAGCCACCCCCAGCGCTGGGGCCATCTTTGCTCCAATGGAGCCTTGGCTGCGGGAGGGGAAGAGAGAGACAGAGAGGAAGGAGGGGGGGTGGGGGTGGAGAAGCAAATGGGCGCCTCTCCTATGTGCCCTGGCCGGGAATCGAACCCGCGTCCCCCGCACGCCAGGCCGATGCTCTACCGCTGAGCCAACCGGCCAGGGCAATAATTTTTATTATCAGTTAAATTCAGAGCACTAGCTATGATCTTAGAAAAACCTATCAGATTTTGTTTTCTCTTAAGTGGAGGAAGATCATAGATGTTCAAAAGTCACAGGATGTACTGAGGAGCCATTAGTCAGTTAGTGGAAAATGCAAAGTACAATAAAAGGCAAGATGAGTGATAGAGGAAAAAAAAGGTTGAAGAAAAATCAGAATATTAACCTTGGCCAGAAGCTGTTCACTTCTAGAGTCAGCAATTCCTGGAGGGTTCCGAAGAATCCTGTATAGTGTCCCGATGGAATGGCTGTTCAGGAATCAGGATGAAGTGATGTATCTTTAAAATTGTGAAACATGAACTTGGAGTTTTATTGCTGTGTCAGTTGCTAACAGCTCCTGATATCTTTTCCATGGAGGCTCACGGGTGGTTTTGCTCTGTTACTATTTCAGAAAACCAAACTTTCAGGTTTGAGATCATACAGAGGCAGCTTAGGTTGGTGTATTAAAAATGCAGCTCGTGGCCCTGGCCAGTTGGCTCAGTGGTAGAGCGTCGGTCTGGCGTGTGAAAGTCCCAGTTTCGATTCCTAGCCAGGGAACAGAGAAGTGCCCATCTGCTTCTCCCCCCCCGCCCCTTTCTTTTCTCTCTATCTCTCCCCTCCTGCAGCCAAGGCTCCATTGGAACAAAGTTGGCCTGGGTGCTGAGGACAGCTCCATGGTCTCTGTCTCAGGTGCTAGAATGGCTCTGGTTGCAATGAAGCAACGCCCCAAATGGGCAGAGCATCAGCCCCTCGTGGGCATGCCGGGCGGATCGAGGTCGGGCACATGCGGGAGTTTCTCTCTGCCTCCCCGCTTCTCACTTCAGAAAAAAAAATATACAGCTCCTACCTGTTGTATGAGTTCCCTGTATTAGCTTGTAATAGGGTAGAGTCTAGAATTGGAACTAGTACTTTCCAAAAGTGTTGGGTAACCCATTATTAACTCAGAAGGAGATAACTTGTGGATCCTAGAGGGGACAGATCTTGTTGCCATCAAGGAAAATGCTTTAGGCCAGTGGTTCTCAACCTTTCTAATGCCGTGACCCCGCAATGCAGTTCCTCATGTTGTGGTGACACCAAACGAAAAAATAATTTTGGTGGCTACTTCATAACTGTAATTTTGCTACAGTTATGATTCGGAATGTAAATACCTAATATGCATTATGTATTTTCCGATGGCTTTAGTCGACCCTGCTGGGGTCGTGACCCACAGGTTGAGAACCACTGCTTTAGGCCATAAATGTTGAAGAGGTTTCTGAGAGCTTTGATAATTTGGTTTTAGAATTCCATTAGTTTTCTGCACTTTCCTGAATTTATGGGTAACAAGGACAGTGCATTCTAAGAAACAAGAATAAAATATCATTCAATGACAGTGTTTTGTATCTTCTTTCTTACTTAGAAACTGTCCAGGCATTCAAAGATTACTTATTAACTTTATCATTTATATAAGGTCTTAAAGTTTTTCCAGTTATGAGAAATGAAAAAAAGAGTTTAATTCCAAGATAAAGAGCTTTTGATATGACTGAGAGTCTTAAAAATTAGTTTACTATTAGGACCTGGAAATTTCAATTTTAGCTAACATGTTAAATCCTTGTGATTTATAGCAATTTAGAAATTTCATGGGGAGCCAGCTTTAGACAAATATGGAATCACCATTCTAAAAGGCTAATGATGTTTTTTTTGAAGAAGAGGGGAGAATGTGTAGATATAGAAAACTCATTTTGGCTCTAGCCAGTTGGCTCAGAGGTAGAGCATTGGCCTGGTGCTAAAAATAGCTTGGTTGTGAGCATGGCACCAGATGGACAGAACATTGTCTCCAGACAGGGTTGCTGGGTGGATCCTGGTCAGGGCACATGTGGGAGTCTGTTTCTCTGTCTCCCCTTCTCTCACTTGAAAAAGTAGAAAAAATAAATAAAACCCATTTGATAAACATGAGAAAGATATTGAGATTACAGCTGGTGTAGACAATAATTCGGGCTACTGACAATTTTACCAATCTAATTTCATTAATCTTTGAAATATAGAAATGAAGCTAACATAGTCTCCTGTGTTTTTTAAAAATAGGACTTCTATTTTAGACAAAAAAAAGTGTCCTCACAAGGATTTCTTTCCTTTTTGTTCTAAGGTACCTCTTAAATGAATAATCTTGTTCATGTCAAAAATTCTCCAATGTGGGCCCTGGCCGGTTGGCTCAGCGGTAGAGCGTCGGCCTGGCGTGCAGGAGACCCGGGTTCGATTCCTGGCCAGGGCACACAGGAGAAGCGCCCATTTGCTTCTCCACCCCCCCTCCTTCCTCTCTGTCTCTCTCTTCCCCTCCCGCAGCCAAGGCTCCATTGGAGCAAAGATGGCCCGGGCGCTGGGGATGGCTCCTTGGCCTCTGCCCCAGGCGCTAGAGTGGCTCTGGTCGCAGCAGAGCGACGCCCCGGAGGGGCAGAGTATCGTCCCCTGGTGGGCAGAGCGTCGCTCCTGGTGGGCGTGCCGGGTGGATTCCGGTCGGGCGCATGCGGGAGTCTGTCTGACTGTCTCTCCCCGTTTCCAGCTTCAGAAAAATACAAAAAAAAAAAAAAATTCTCCAATGTGGCCATGGTAATTTCAAATTGACTTTAGAGAAATTATACCAGGTAGAGAACATGAGAGCAGGTAAACATGAAGGAATCAGGTGTTTGGTAGAGGAGAGTTGCAGTGAGAACTTCCATGGGCTGTAAGGATGGTGCTTGTGCAATCTAGAGCTTGGCTGAAGGCCAACCACTATCTATCAGGCTGCATAAAACCTCCTGAATCTGGGCTGATGAAACAGATTTCTTAGGGATACAAAAACATAACTGAAAAAGTCCTTTTGAGATTTTAATAGCTTTATTAAGGTATACTAGACATATAATAAACTGACACATATAGAGTATAATTTAATAGTTTTGACATATGTAGACATGCCTGAAATAACTTCCACCAGCAAGATAATGAATATATCCATTGATTCCAAAAGTTTCCTCCTGCCCTTTTATTTATTTATTTATTTGAGAGAGAGGAAGGGAGAGAAGCATCAATTTATTTATTCATTTGTTGAGTCTTGAATGTGCCCTGACTGGGATCAAGGATGCTCTAACCCAGGGGTCCCCTTTTTACACAGGGGGCCAGTTCACTGTCCCTCAGACCATTGGAGGGCCGGACTAAAAAAAAAACTATTAACAAATCACTATGCACACTGCACATATCTTATTTTAAAGTAAAAAAACAAAATGGGAACAAATACAATATTTAAAATAAAGAACAAGTAAATTTAAATCAACAAACTGACCAGTATTTCAATGGGAACTATGCTCGTCTCACTGACCACCAATGAAAGAGGTGCCCTTTGCAGAAGTGTGGCGGGGGCCGGATAAATGGCCTCAGGGGGCCGTATGTGGCCCGCGGGCTATAGTTTGGGGACCCCTGCTCTAACCAAATGAGCTACCCAACCAGGGCCCTCCTGCCCTTTTATTATTCTTCCTTTCAGCCCCCTCTATGCTAACTGCCAGGCAACCACTGGTCTATCATTCTAGATTACTTTCATTTCCTAGATTTTTATATCCATGAAATTATACAGTATGTATTCTGTTTTGACAGGCTTTCTTTCACTCAGTGTAATCATTTTGAGATTGATCTATGTTGCTGTGTGTAGTTTATTCCCTTTTATTACTAAGAGGTATTCCACTTGTGGTATATAAATACCATAACTTAGAAGCAAATGTTCATATACAGATTACTACACAAATATTCATAATTTTGTTTATGATAGCTGAAAGTGAAAAGAACTCAAATGTCCATCAACAGTTAGATGTGATAAATTATGGTATAGTCTTTTTAATTAGCAATTCTAATAATTGTGTAGTGCTGTCTTACTGTGGTTATAATTTGCATTTCTTAATGACTAATGGTGTTGAGCATATATATTTTCATGTGAGCTTTTGCCATTCATATGTCTTTCCCAGAGTGCCTATTGAAATTGATTGCTCATTTTTTTAAAGAATTTTTTTTTAATTTTTTTATTTATTTTTATTTTTTGTATTTTTCTGAAGTTGGAAACAGGGAGGCAGTCAGACAGATTCCTGCATGCGCCCGACCGGGATCCACCTGGCATGCCCACCAGGGGGCGATGCTCTGCCCATCTGGGGCGTTGCTCTGTTGTGACCAGAGCCACTCTAGCACCTGAGGCAGAGGCCAAAGAGCCATCCCCAGTGCCAGGGCCAACTTTGCTCCAATGGAGCCTTGGCTGCGGGAGGGTAAGAGAGAGACAGAGGAAGGAAAGGGGGAGGGGTGGAGAAGCAGATGGACGCTTCTCCTGTGTGCCCTGGCTGGGAATTGAACCTGGGACTCCTGCATGCCAGGCCGACACTCTACCACTGAGCCAACCAGCCAGGGCTTTGTTAGCTCATTTTTAAAGTTATTTTGTTATTAAGTTGTGAGTCTTGACATATTCTGGATTCCAGTCCTTTATCAGATAAATGATTTACAAATCTTTTTTTTTTTTTTTTTTGTATTTCTCTGAAGCTGGAAACAGGGAGAGACAGTCAGACAGACTCCCGCATGCGCCCGACCGGGATCCACCTGGCGCGCTCACCAGAGGCGACGCTCTGCCCACCAGGGGGCGATGCTCTGCCCCTCCGGGGCGTCGCTCTGCCACGACCAGAGCCACTCTAGCGCCTGGGGCAGAGGCCAAGGAGCCATCCCCAGCGCCCGGGCCATCTTTGCTCCGATGGGGCCTCGGCTACGGGAGGGGAAGAGAGAGACAGAGAGGAAGGAGAGGGGAGGGGTGGAGAAGCAAATGGGCGCTTCTCCTATGTGCCCTGGCCGGGAATCAAACCAGGGTCCCCCGCATGCCAGGCCGACGCTCTACCGCTGAGCCAACCGGCCAGGGCCTGTCTAGATCTTAATATATAGTTTTATATTTAAAATCTAGGTCTCTGAGCCTGATAGCTTGGTTGGCTGGAGCATCACCCCTAAGAGCAGAGGTTGCTGGTTTGATCCCTGGTCAGGGAACATATAGGAACAAATAAATGTTCCTCTCTCTCCCTCTAAAATTATTGAATGAAAAATTTAGGTCTTTGATCCATTTTTTAAAATTTTATTTATTTATTTATTTAGAGAGGAGAGAGAGACAGAGAGGGAGAGAGAGGAGAGAGACAGAGAGAAGGGGGGAGGAGCTGGAAGCATCAACTCCCATATGTGCCTTGACCAGGCAAGTCCAGGGTTTCAAACCGGCGACCTCAGCATTTCCAGGTTGACGCTTTATCCACTGCGCCACCACAGGTCAGGCTCTTTGACCCACTTTTAATTTTATATACAGTGTGAGGCATGTATTGACATTGTTTTAATTTTTAAACATGGGTATCCATGTTTAAAATTCCATCATACTTTTTAGGAGACAATCGTCTTTTCACTAAGTTGCTGTGCACCTTTGTTGAAAATCAGTTATTGCCCTGACCTGTGATGGTGCAGTGGATAAAGCGTTGACCTGGAATGCTGAGGTTGCCGGTTTGAAACCCTGCACTTGTCTGGTCAAGGCACATATGGGAGTTGATGCTTCCTGCTCCTCCCTCCTTTCTCTCTCCTCTCTCTCACACTCACTCTCTCTACTCTCTAAAATGAATGGATAAATAAACAAAAAAGAAATAAAAAAAAAGAAAATCAGTTATCCATATATATGTGTTTACTTCTGAATTCATTCTGTTTCAGTGATTTGTAGGTCTATCTTTACACTAATACTACACTGTTTTGATTACTGATTGTTTTCTTTCTTTTTTTTTTTTTTTTTTTTTGTATTTTTCTGAAGTGAGAAGCAGGGAGGCAGAGAGACAGACTCCTGTATGTGCCCGACTGTGATCCACCCAGCAAGCCCACTAGGGGGTGATGCTCTGCCCATCTGGGGCGTTGCTCCATTGCAACCAGAGCCATTCTAGTGCCTGAGGCAGAAGCCATGGAGCCATCCTCAGTGCCTGGGGCCAACTTTGCTCCAAAGGAGCCTTGGCTGCAGGAGGGGAAGTGAGAGAGAGAAAGGAGAAGTGGAAGGGTGAAGAAGCAGATGGGCGCTCCTCCTATGTGCCCTGGCCGAGAATCGAACCTGGGACTTCCACACACCAGGCCGATGCTCTACCACTTAGCCAACAGCCAGGGTGTTACTGACTGTTTTTTTGATTACTGTAACATTATAAGTAAGTCTTGAAATCAGGTAGTGTTAGTCCTCTAACTTCATTCTTCTCATTCTAGGCTGTTTTGCTTACCTTAGGTCCTATATACTTTCATGTGAATTTTATTTATTTATTTATCGAGACAGGGAGGAAGAGGGAGGAGATGAGAAACAGCAACTCATAGTTGCTTCACTTTGTTCATTGATTGCTTCTCATATGTACCTTGATATGGAGTTTTGAGGCCCCCCTCAAAACCGAGCTCAAACCGAGCCAGTGACCCCTTGCTCAAGCCAACAACCTTTGGGTTTCAAGCCAGTGACCTTTAGGCTTAAGTCAGCAACCCTAGGATCGTGTCTAGGATCCCATGCTCAAGCCAGTGACCCCGTGCTCAAGCTGGCAAGCCTGTGCTCAAGATGATGCACCCACACTCTAGCTGGCAACCTCGGGGTCTTGAACCAGGGCCCTCATCATCCTGGGTCAACACTATCCATATGTCACCACCAGTCAGGTTCACTTTCATATGAATTTTAAAATTGGCTTGTCAATCGCTACCCTCCCAAACCTCCCAAACCTGGTATGATTGGAATTGCATTGAATCCATAGACCAATTTAGGGATAACTAACAATAATTTTGAGTCTTCTGATCCATGACCATGGTGTATTTATCCACTTATTTAGTTAGGTCTTCTATTTTTCAACAATGTTTTATAGGTGTCACTGTACAGATGTTTTTCACATCTTTCCTAAGAATTTCAGATGTTTTGGTGCTATAATAAATGGCATTTTTAAACAATTTCAATTTGACTGCTACTTTCCAGTATATAAAATACAACAGTTTTGGCCCTGGCCGGTTGGCTCAGTGGTAGAGCATTGGCCTGGCGTGCAGAGCTCCCGGGTTTGATTCCCGGCCTGGGCACACAGGAGAAGCGCCCATTTGCTTCTCCACCCCTGCCCCTCTCCTTCCTCTCTGTCTCTCTCTTCCTCTCCCGCAGCCAAGGCTCCATTGGAGCAAAGATGGCCCGGGCACTAGAGTGGCTCTGGTCGCGGCAGAGCGACGCCCCGGAGGGGCAGAGCATCGCCCCTGGTGGGTGTGCCGGGTGGATCCCGGTCGGGCGCATGCGGGAGTCTGTTTGACTGTCTCTCCCGGTTTCTAGCTTCAGAAAAAAAAAAAAAATTCACCAGCTTGGACCAAGGTCGCTGGCTCAAGGAAGGGGTTACTCAGTCTGCTGTAGGCCTGTGGTCAAGGCACATAAGAGAAAGCAATCAATGAACAGCTAAGGTGTTGCAATGTGCAACAAAAAACTAGATTTGATGCTTCTTATCTCTCCGTTCCTGTCTGTCTGTCCCTGTCTATCCCTCATTTTGAGTCTCTCTCTGTCTCTGTAAAAAAAAATAAATAAATAAAAATAATTTAAAATTTGTATGTTGAAGCCCCCAGTATGATAGTATTTGGAGGTGGAGCCTTTGCGATGGGATTAGTGCCTTACAAGAGGAAAAGATCTTTCTCTCTCAGTACATACGTAGAAAAGGACATGTAGGCCCTGGCCGGTTGGCTCAGTGGTAGAGCGTCGGCCTGGCGTGCAGGGGACCCGGGTTCGACTCTCGGCCAGGGCACACAGGAGAAGCGCCCATTTGCTTCTCCACACCCTCTTCCTCTCTGTCTCTCTCTTTCCCTCGCGCAGCCAAGGCTCCATTGGAGCAAAGATGGCCCGGGCGCTGGGGATGGCTCCTCGGCCTCTGCCCCAGGCGCTGGAGTGGCTCTGGTCGCGGCAGAGCGACGCCCCGGAGGGGCAGAGCATCGCCCCCTGGTGGGCAGAGCGTAGCCCCTGGTGGGCGTGCCGGGTGGATCCCGGTCGGGCGCATGCAGGAGTCTGTCTGTCTCTCCCCGTTTCCAGCTTCAGAAAAATACAAAAAAAAAAAGAAAAGGACATGTGAACACACAGCAAGAAGGTGGCTACTTACCAAGAAACAGACCAGAGCTAAAGCAATATAGTGTATTATCCTTTTGATATATTGCTGGGATTCAATTTGCTAAAGTTTTAAGAACTTTTGTATTTGCTTTTATGAAGGATATTTGTCTATAGTTTTCTTATGAGGTCTTTGTCTAGTTTTGGTGTCAGGGTAATGTTGGACTCAGAGTGAATTGAGAACTATTTTCTCCTGTTCAATTTTTTGGAAGTTTGTGTAGAATTGGTATTATTTGTTACTTAAATGTTTGTTAGAGTCTATCAGTGAAGTCATTTGGGCCTGGAATTTTCTTTTTTTTCTTTTTGTATTTTTCTGAAGCTGGAAACGGGGAGAGACAGTCAGACAGACTCCCGCATGCGCCCGACCGGGATCCACCCGGCACGCCCACCAGGGGGCGACGCTCTGCCCACCAGGGGGCAATGCTCTGCCCCTCCCGGGCGTCACTGCCGCGACCAGAGCCACTCTAGCGCCTGGGGCAGAGGCCAAGGAGCCATCCCCAGCACCCAGGCCATCTTTGCTCCAATGGAGCCTCGCTGCGGGAGGGGAAGAGAGATAGAGAGGAAGGAGGGGAGGGGTGGAGAAGCAGATGGGCACTTCTCCTGTGTGCCCTGGCCGGAAATCGAACCCGGGACCCCTTGCACGCCAGGCGGACGCTCTACCTCTGAGCCAACCGGCCAGGGCCTGGAATTTTCTTCATAAGAAAGTTTTTAACTGCAAATTCAATTTATTTAATAATAAAGAGCTTTTCAGATTATCTATTTCTTCTTGAATGTGCTTTGGTAGTTTGTGTCTCTGCGGGAATTTATTTCATCTTTATTGTCAAATTTACTGGCATAAAGTTGTTCATAATATTCCCTTATCTTTTTAATATTTGTAGACTGTAGCAATATTATTTCTCTCATTGTTAATTTTGGTAATTTGCTTTTTTTTCCTGACTAGTCTCAGTAGAGGCTTATCAATTTTATTTTCTCAAAGATCTAGCTTTTGGTTTCAATGAGTTTCCTTTTTCAGTGATTTCATTTTTACCTTTATTTCCTTCTACTTACTTTTCAAAAAATGTTTTGAGAGAGTGTAAGGGACAGAGTGAGAAACATTGATTTGTTGTTCCACTTATTTATGCCTTCATTGGTTGATTCTTTTTTTTTTTTTTTTTGTATTTTGCTTAAGTTGGAAACGGGAAGGCAGTCAGACAGACTCCCGCATGCGCCCGACTGGGATCCACCCGGCACGCCCACCAGGGGGCGATGCTCTGCCCACCAGGGGGCAATGCTCTGCCCAGCTGCGGCGTCGCTGTGCCGCAACCAGAGCCATTCTAGCGCCTGAGGCAGAGGCCACAGAGCCATCCTCAGCGCCTGGGCAAACTTTGCTCCAATGGAGCCTCAGCTGTGGGAGGGGAAGAGAGAGACAGAGAGGAAGGAGAGGGGGAGGGGTGGAGAAGCAGATGGGTGCTTCTCCTGTGTGCCCTGGCCGGGAATCGAACCCGGGACTTCCGCACGCCAGGCCAACGCTCTACCACTGAGCCAACTGGCCAGGGCCCGTTGGTTGATTCTTGTCCACTGCGCCACCGCCTGGTCTTCATTGGTTGATTCTTGTATGTGCCCTGACCAGGGACAGAACCCACAACCTCAGCATGTTGAGATGACACTCTAACCAATTGAGCTACCAGGCCAGGGCTCTTCTACTTACTTACTTTGGATTTCACTTCTTCTTTATAGAATTTCTTACGGTAGATGGTGAAGTCATTGATTTGAGACTCTTCTTTTCTAATATAGACATTTGGAGCTACAGAATTTCCCCAAGGTAATGCTTTAAATTTAGTACCACCCTATAAATTATGTTGTTTTTTCATTTGGCTAAAAAATACTTTCTAACTTCCTTTTTAACTCATGTGTTAGTTAGAAAATGTTAGTTAGTTAGAAATCCAGTAATTGGATTTTCTAGAGATGTTTCATTATTGATTTCTAATTTTACTCCATTGCGGTCATAGAACATATTTTTTACTTGAATCCTCTTAAATTTACTAAGAATTGTTTAATGGCCCAGAATATTTATCTTGGTAAATGTTTCATTTGAATATGAAAAGGGTGTGTATTCTACTGTTGTGGGGTAGAATACTGAATGTCAATTTAAATTTAGTTGGTTGATAGTTTTGTTCAAATCTTCTATGTCCTTACTGATTTTCTGTGTACTTGTTCTGTTATAAATTATAGATATAAACTATTATTGTAGATTTGTCCATTTCTCCTTGCAGTTTTATCAGCTTTTCCTTAATGTATTTTGAAGCTATGGTATTAGGTACATAACATTAAGGACTTTTGTGTCCTCTTGATGAATTTGCCCTTGTATGTTAATATAGCCACTACAGTTTTTTTTTTTCTTTTTCAGTTTTCTTTTTTTTTTTTACAGGGACAGAGAGAGAGTCAGAGAGAGGGATAGATAGGGACAGACAGGAACAGAGAGATGAGAAGCATCAATCATCAGTTTTTCGTTGCAACACCTTAGTTGTTCATTGATTGCTTTCTCATATGTGCCTTGACTGTGGGCCTTCAGCAGACTGAGTAACCCCTTGCTTGAGCCAGTGACCTTGGGTCCAAGCTGGTGAGCTTTTTGCTCAAACCAGATGAGCCCGTGCTCAAACTGGCGACCTCAGGGTCTCGAACCTTGGTCCTTTTACATCCCAGTCCAGCGCTCTATCAGCTGCGCCGCTGCCTGGTCAGGCTCTCTTTTTCAGTTTTCTTTTGGTTAGTGTTAGCATAGTATCTTTTTCCATCCTCTCAGTTTTAACTTACTTTGTCTTTATATTTTAAAGTAGGTTTCTTATAGGCAGCATAAAATTCATTCTTTAATCCCCAAACTCTGCTCAGGTGCTTGGGATCTTCAAGAACTCTCTAACTCTAAGCTCCTCATTTACTTGTAGGATGTTTTGATAATTAGAACTCCTCATAATGAGCTCCACCTGACTTCTATCTCCTTTCCCCATGGAGCAACATTCAGAGAATTATTTCCACTTCCCTCGGACAGTTTTTCAGACAACAGGGATATCCAAACCCATGGCAATTCCCGAGGCAGTGCCAGATCCAGCCACAGTGGTTCAAGCAGGCCCATGGAGGACTGCCAAAAGCTACCTGAGAAGTATTGAAAGGCTACTTTGGAAAAAAATGTGAAGGGCAGGAAATAGAAAACAAATGTTTGCAAGGGAGGATTTTACTGATTGAAAAAATGTATTTTCTTCTTCTTCAAGAAAGTGTTTCAACTAAGACAAGAAGCACAGAACCAACCTAGAATGGTCAGTGGCAGCCCAGGTGGGTCCTTTGGGAAGGAGAATGTTCCTCTGAAAGGGTAAGGGTAAGGAACACTTGCTTTATGCCTAGTGTATTAGTTTCCTATTTCTACTGTAAAAAATTACACAAATTTACTGGCTTAAAACAACAAAAATCTGTTCCCTTATACTTCCGAGTCAGAAGTGTAAAATCACGGTGTAGGCAGGGCTGGGTTCCTTTTGGAGACTTCAGAGAATTCATTTTCTTGACTTTTTCAGATTCCAGAAGCCACCTGCATTCCTTGGCTCATGCTCCTCTTAGCACCACTCCAAACTCCTGCTTCCATGGTCACATCTCCTATTACTAATGACACTGATCCTCCTGCCTCCCTCTCATAAGTATCCTTGTGATTATATTGGTTGGGCCCACTTGAATAATCAAGGATAATTTTCCCATCTCAGGTCCTTAACCTTAATTCCATCTGCAAAGTCCCTTTTACCATACAAGGTAACACATTCACAGGTTCCAGTGATTAGGATGTGGACATTTTGGGGGGCCATTACTTAGCTTACTATACTCACAGGTTAAAGTAGCTAAGTAGAAAGCAAGTCCACCAGGTCCTAGCTCCACCATGAGGCCTGTTCTGTCCAGATTGTTAATTATTTTGTTCTTTGGATGGGAGCCTCCAAACAGCCTTTGTGTCAGATGGCCAATTCTGCTGTGGTCATCCCTGTCCAGGATGGCAAAGATCAAGTAGTACATAACTCATATGATTAAACCTCAACTCTGGTTGCTTTCTTCACAGAGAAGCTGAGTAAGAACAGTTAGAGAAGGCATGGGGCACCACTATCAAGCAAAGTGACCAATGAGTTGTATGTAGAGGCAACCTCACAGGTTCTAGTCCTGGTCCTGTTGTACACTAGCTGTGGGTCTTTGAACAACTGTCTTTGCCAATGCAGGTCTCAGTCCATCTTTGCAGACTGGGGAACAAGGACACAATAGCATAAATTCTACCCCAAAGATGCGGATCGCCCGGTTTGATCCTGTTTATTGTTAACTCTGTGGGGAAATATGACTGAAAAGACTGATGAATGGCCCAGTACTGCACATAGCCAACAACAGCCTTGTGAATACCACCATTGGTTCTACCCTATGAATACGTTTGCAGAGCTGGGGGGGGGATAGAATTAACCAGATATCTTGTCTTAGAAAGTTGAAGAAGAAAAACTAGGATGAAAAAAAGTCTGTTATCAGAACTCAGGTACACGTGCAAGGCTTATTTGAAGCAGAGATAAGTATACCGTGTTTGCTTCCCTAAGCAGTTGAAAGTGAAAATGGTAACTTGCCCAACCTGAAGTAGCTTTTTTTTTTAAAGTCTGATGTGATTAATTCAATGAGATTACAATTTTCAAAATGTCAGTAATTTTTAACATAAAGTTGTTTCATCATGAGAGAAATGATTCTAAAATGAGACCCATTTCCATGTGTGATGATGGAAGCAGCTTCATTACATCATGGCAAAACTTTAGCAAGTAATGTTGACCAAAAGAAGCTTCTGCAAATGGTTTCCAAATTCTATAACTTGCTATGACGACTCTAGCTTAATTAGTCTAATTCCAGCTTGTTTATAACCTGAAATTCAGTAAAAAAAAGTGAAATGAGAAGGTGGGGTAGGAGTAGTGAGGGGAAGGGAAGGAAATTTAAAGCTTGAGGTGTCCAGGCCTTGAGACTGTAATGCTTACACCCAAATTCCCCTTAACAAGATGAGAAATGATGGACACTCTGAGAGTTTTATCAAGACAGTTAATGTATTTAACTCATCAGTAGCTGGAAAGAGCAGGGCATACCAGTCTAGGGCTGGAGACTCCCCTTTCAGACTCATTTCAAGGACAGTTATCATCATGATTCTAGGTCATGTAATATGTTCTAATCCATGAAGTAAAATTAACTGAATTCATAGAAGCCTCCTTTAATAGTGCTGAATGAGTGTTACAGAGTTCCCTGTGTAGAGTGACAACCTAAGGCAGTGGTTCTCAAAGTGTGCGCCAGGGCACACTGGTGCACCCTAGAAGATTTTCAGGTGTGCCCTATGGTATTCCAGAGAAATATGTGCCTGTTGGGGACCAAAAACCAACAGGGTTTTTGGAGTTTAGATTTTTGGGGGACAGAGGCGTGGGGAATTGGCTGTAAGCTGACAATCTGCCCAAACCCATACCTCACTTGCCTGATTAGGTTGCAAAAGGTTGTTAAGCTGTGGTGCTGGATTGTTTACACTACCCCCCATATTCCCCGGAAAGACTGGAGGCAAGTTTCTTCTATCCTTTGTTTGGTATAAAGTTAAGATGATATGTATGGTGGGGGTTTTCTGCACTTTGTAAAATTCTTGGGTTGCCTTGGAAACGTGATCAGAGACCATTGATTTGCTAATGGCCTCACTTTGCTCTATAAATAAAGCAAGATGCGGTTTTTTGGCGCACTTGGTTCTTGCCAGCAGCAATTATAGGGCCCTTCTGACCCTGCATTTTCTTAATTCTGTGTATTTTCTTAATTCTACACCATTCCCACTCGGGACCTGGAATTACTAGCTGTGCTGGTTTGCGGCATGTGCCCAGATATAAAAATATAGTTACTCTATTATACCATTTCATTATGGAAATACCGCTCTTTTTGTTAACACATCATTATTATATTTATTTATTTATTTATTTTTTATTTTATTTTTTTTGTATTTTTCTGAAGCTGGAAACGGGGAGACAGTCAGACAGACTCCTGCATGCGCCCAACCGGGATCCACCTGGCATGCCCACCAGGGGGCGACGCTCTGCCCACCAGGGGGTGATGCTCTGCCCCTCTGGGGCGTCGCTCTGTCACGACCAGAGCCACTCTAGCGCCTGGGGCAGAGGCCAAGGAGCCATCCTCAGTGCCCGGGCCATCTTTGCTCCAATGGAGCCTCGGCTGCAGGAGAGGAAGAGAGAGACAGAGAGGAAGGAGAGGGGGAGGGGTGGAGAAGCAGATGGGCACTTCTCCTGTGTGCCCTGGCCGGGAATCGAACTCGGGACTCCTGCATGCCAGGCCGACGCTCTACCACTGAGCCAACCGGCCAGGGCCATTATTATATTTATTATTAACACATCATTATATTATTTTTAGATAAATACACCCAAATAAAATGGATAAATTTCTCAAAAAAAAACAAAACTGTGACATTGAAGAATCTGATTCTGGAAGTGAGCAAAAGTTAAGTGTAAATAAAATAGGACTTGAAGGCTGATGGGCAGAATTTAATTTATAGCATTTTTCATCACTTAACACTGAACAATACAATTGGATTAGAAACCCATTCATGGAAGCTTCAAGTGATTTTGGTTTAACATTAACAGAAGAACTGGCAGCTATATCCACTGATCGTGGATTGATGATTAAACATAAGGAATTGTCTCTTGAAGCCTTTTGGATTTCTATAAAAGAAGAATATGTGGCAATATCTAAAAAAGCTTTTTACTATAATTTTCAACATCCTATTTATGTGAATTAGGATTTTCTATCCTCCACACAATTAAGAGTAAAAAGAGGAATTCTTCAATGTATTGACAAGGAAATGAAGAGTTTGCCTTTCAAACGTATGTGCAAACATTGAAGAAATTGCTAGGACACATCAGGCTTATGTTTCTCATAAACACAAGAATAAAAAAACTTAACACATCCGTGCTGGGACCTGCCGAATTTACTAAATCTTACTAAGAATGTATCTATATATAAAAAGGTAACTTTTTTGTCGTTTTTTTCTTTTTAATGAATTCTAAAAAGCATAACTCAAAAAATGTAACATAAAAATGTTTTTTAGTGTCAGAATAAATTTAATTTTGTCATATTTATTTCATTTAATTACCATAATACACACTTGAACTTTATAATTCTTTAATATGACTTAATTATTATAACATATTTCTCAGAAATTTGTATATAGTGTGCCTACAATTATTTGTAGGATTTTAAATGTGCCTCGATTTCAAAAAGTTCGAGAACCACTGCCTTAGAGGAAGGCAGGAGGTCTTATCAGGCAGATTACTAACTACTGCTGACCAGGGAATTACAATCTGGGAGAGGCTGAAACCGCAATTAGGTTAGTTCTTAATGTTTGGTTTGTGATGTGGCTTAGAAAACCTAACTTGGCCCTGGCCAGTGGCACAGTGGATAGAGTCAGCCTGGGATGCTGAGGACCCAGGTTCAAAACGCTGAGGTCGCTGGCTTGAGTGCAGGCTCACCAACTTGGGCATGGGATTGCTGGTTTGAGCCCCCGCCCCCCAGTCAAGGCACATGTGAGAAAGCAATCGATGAACAACTAAGGTGCTGCAACTACAAGTTGATGCTTCTCATCTCTCTCCCTTCCTGTCTGTCTGTCTCTCCATCTCTCCCTCTCTCTTGCTAAAAAGAAATAAAAAAAAAATAAAAAACTTGTTTGATTTGAGCATTGGCTCTAGACAGGGGTTGCCAGGTGGATCCTGGTTGGGGCACATGTGGGAGTCTTATCACTATCTCCCCTCCTCTCATTTAAAAAAAAAAGGAAAAAGTAACTCCATCAGTCTGTTCTTTCTTTTAAAAAAACAACAACAATGCTGAGCACTATAAAGTCCTGGAGGGAAAAAAGCCCAGGATTGTACATTCTTTGGTTTATTCTCTGAGTTTAAACATTTCTTCAATGCAAAGACAAAGGTTCATGTCCCATTGAAAATATAGACATCTCCCAGGAAGAAATACAAATGGCCAACAGATATATGAAAAGATGCTCATCTTCTTTAGCTATTAGAGAAATGCAAATCAAAACTGCAATGAGATACCACCTCACATCTGTTAGATTAGCTATTATTAACAAGACAGGTAATAGCAAATGTTGGAGAGGCTGTGGAGAAAAAGGAACCCTCATACACTGTTGGTGGGAATGTCAAGTATGGAAGAAAGTATGGTGGTTCCTCAAAAAACTGGAAGAAAGTATGGTGGTTCCTCAAAAAACTGAAAATAGAACTACCTTATGACCCAGCAATCCCTCTACTGGGTATATACCCCCAAAACTCAGAAACATTGATACGTAAAGACACATGCAGCCCCATGTTCATTGCAGCATTGTTCACAGTGGCCAGGACATGGAAACAACCAAAAAGCCCGTCAATAGATGACTGGATAAAGAAGATGTGGCACATACACACTATGGAATACTACTCAGCCATAAGAAATGATGACATTGGATCATTTACAGCAAAATGGTGGGATCTTGATAACATGATACGAAGTGAAATAAGTAAATCAGAAAAAGCCAGGAACTGCATTATTCCATACGTAGGTGGAACATAAAAGTGAAACTAAGAGACATTGATAAGAGTGTGGTGGTTATGGGGGGAGGGGGGAAAGGGAGAGGGAAAGGGGGAGGGGCACAAAGAAAACTATATAGAAGGTGACAGAGGACAATCTGACTTTGGGTGATGGGTATGCAACATAATTGAACGACAAGATAACCTGGACTTGTTATCTTTGAATATATGTATCCTGACTTATTGATGTCGCCCCATTAAAAAAATAAAATTATATAAAAAAAAAAAAAAATAAAAAAAAATAAAATTATTTTAAAAAAAAGAAAGAAAATATAGACATCAGTATAAACCCAAAGTTCTTGTTGGCTGTAACAGGGTCTATTTGTAATTTCAGTTGTCCAACATCTTACCCTAATGATTTACTGAATCAAAAATTATCCATTAATGGAGAGGGGGAGTAAAGAAGGAAAGGAGAGAGGAACAACCTTATCTTTTTACTATATTTTCACTAGTGGTTTATCAAATAATCTTTTTTTTAGAAATTAATTTTTTTTTTGTATTTTTCTGAAGCTGGAAACGGGGAGAGACAGTCAGACAGACTCCCGCATGCGCCCGACCGGGATCCACCCAGCACGCCCACCAGGGGGCGATGCTCTGCCCCTCCAGGGCGTCGCTCTGCCGCGACCAGAGCCACTCTAGCTCCTGGGGCAGAGGCCAAGGAGCCATTCCCAGCACCCGGGCCATCTTTGCTCCAATGGAGCCTTGGCTGCGGGAGGGGAAGAGAGACAGAGAGGAAGGAGGGGGGGGTAGAGAAGCAAATGGGTGCTTCTCCTATGTGCCCTGGCTGGGAATCGAACCCGGGTCCCCCGCACGCCAGGCCGATGCTCTACCGCTGAGCCAACCGGCCAGGGCTAGAAATTAAATTTAATATGGTGACACTGATCAATAAGCGTACATAGGTTTCAGGTGAACATCTCCGTGGCAAGCAAATGATTTTAAGTACATTTCTCAAACATAATGAAAATGTTTATAATGGCCTCAAGGTCCCCCCATGATACTACATAACCTTTATGACATTAATATACTCACAAGACTTCAAATAGAATGAATATGGTGAAGATGTATATTTAAGTGATGCCTGATCTAAACCTTTCCAACTTTGTGACTGAAGATAGGATCCATTTCCCTGGTGATTTTTAGTTTTCTATTTTTTTAGTGAGAGAAAGAGGGACAGAGAAAGAGAGACAGACAGACAGGAAGGGAGAGAGAGATGAGAAGCATCAATTCTTTACTTTGGCACCTTAGTTGTTCATTGATTGCATTCTCATATGTTCCTTGACCAGGGGGCTCCAGCCAAGCCAGTGATTCCTTGCTCAAGCCAGCAAACTTGGGCTTCAAGTCCAGCGACTTTTGGGCTCAAGTCAGTGACCATGGTGCTTCAAACCCTGGGTCCTTAGCATCCCAGGCAGGTGCTCTATCCACTGCGCCATCACCCGGTCAGGTTCCCTGGTGATTTTTAAAATGATGATGCTAGCCCTGACCAGTTCGCTCAGTGGTAGAGCGTCGGCCTGGTGTGCAGGAGTCCCAGGTTCAATTCCCGGCCAGGGCACACAGGAGAAGCACCCATCTGCTTCTCCACCCCTCCCCCTCTCCTTCCTCTCTGTCTCTCTCTTCCTCTCCCGCAGCCAAGGCTCCATTGGAGCAAAGTTTGCCCGGGCACTGGGGATGGCTCTGTGGCCTCTGCCTCAGGTGCTAGAATGGCTCTGGTTGCAACAGAGCTGCACCCCAGGTGGGCAGAGCATCGCCCCCTGGTGGGCATGCTGGGTGGATCCCGGTCGGGAGCATGCGGGAGTCTGTCTGACTGCCCCCCCCCCCCCCGTTTCCAACTTCAGAAAAATACAAAAAAAAAAAATGCTGATGCTAAGGTTTATCTTATCAGCCTAATGAACCCATGATTTCTGGTGGAGTCCAAGTCCCCAGAATTCTCTTTGGTTGCTGGTACTGACATTAATCATGAATTGTGCTTCTAAACATTCATTTCCTCCTCCTCCTAACTTCCTTTCCCCCCCACCACCTGTTTTGTTTAATGAATAAAATCTTTTAAATATAAAAAGCACATACTGTATTTCCCCATATATAAGATGCACTTTAATTTTGGGGCCCGAAATTTGAAAAAAAAAAAAAAAGTATTACATATTGAACTCAAGTTTTATTCATCATAAAATTCGTACAGCTCCTCATCACTGTCTTCATATACTGCCTTGTCCTCAGTTCCATCCATGGCATTTGAAATGTCACACTCTACAACCACTCTGTATAAGACACACCCAGTTTTTAGACCCCAAAATTTTCAGGGAAAAGGCATGTCTTACATATGGGGAAATACGGTATGTACGATTTTCTAAAACCCAAATGCCAAATAAAAAATTACCACACTGACAGTAGTTAACAGTTTTAATAATTTAATGAAAAAGTATTGGTAAAAAGGTGACATTTGAAAAAAGACTGAGTTTATCTTGGAAAACTGGACTATATAAAACAAAATAAAAAGATTAACAAAAGAGGTTAAAAGGTAATACTTCAAACAACAGCAAAATGTAGCAAATACATTTTGGGGCAATTGAAATTTATACAACTGACGGCTCCTTCATTTGCCTAGGAAAAATCCTGTAAAAATATCACAACTATATTTCCCTGACTGAAATTATTTTAGTCAATACTCTTCCAATGGCATTACATATGAAATTTTGGCTGAAGCACGTTTTCAAAGTTTGCTTTTACTCCCACTCACTCATAATTGAAAAGCATGACAGGACTCAGGCTGCTGTACTGGCCTCTAACAGAAGGAGTTTATAACACAGCTCCATTTTCATTTCATTGCCCTGAAAGTGTCAAATTATTATCTATCCCAGGAGAACTAAAAAGAAAAAAAACCCAACCCACTGAAACCTAGTGCATAAATAGGAGAAATTCTATTCCTCCTTTAGATAACCCATAGCCTTTTCCATTTAAACAAAATACAGGATACCTCTCACACATGCTAGGGCATGTTCATAGATGTACTTAGGCATAAAAGAAACATGTTGAAGGTGTGGCCAAAGAATAGGCAAAATATAGAAGTTTCAGAAAAGGAGGCACAAACAAAAATAAAGAAACCCATTAACAAGACTACAAGAACAAAAGTGGGGAGAGGAAACTGCTGAGTTTCCCATATTGAGGAACTCCTGCCTTTACTGACTAGCAGCTACCACACAGCTGAACTGTTTTACCAATAAGCAACTTTAAAACTCTTAAAATGGTCCCTTTTGTCTGAGAATTCCCATTATTCTTTTCCAAACCAGAAGAAAGAATATTAACTTAAGGCTAAGAAGAAAAGAGAGCAGAGAATTACAGTTGGCCTCTTATTTTAAAAACTGTAATGTTTTCCCTTTCTTTAAATGGGAAGCAGACATGTTTATCCCACCCCCAAATGTAATTATTCTTTTCCTCCCAGAAATCAGTCAAGGCTGATAGTTTGAGAACAGGGTATAAGCAACTTCTGAAAAACGGCTCCAGCCTTTTTGCTTAGAAAATTGCTTCAGATTCAAAGTTGGTACAAAGCTAAATTATATCCATGTGTTAAACACATGCTTTCAAATTCTGTTGACAATAAAAATCTATTTCAAAATGAAAGCAGGTAAGAATACTTAACCTCTGTGCATTTTACTATATTTTAATTATACCTTAATAAAATTTTATAAACATTAAAGCAGGTATACAAAAACTGTCAGCCAAACTTATTTAACTTATTTGAAAACAATAACACAAAAACCCTGACCTGGTACAAATCCCCCAGAAATGGTCTTACTTTGGGAAAGGCTCTGGGATCCTTCACAAATGCCTACAGTGAGAGAATCAGAACATTTTCCTTAGAAGTAGTACTTTTGTAAACACTATCCACAAGTTAGCCTTTCATGCTTGTTAGCTGGGTGAAATAGTTACAAATGTGTCCCCAACAAGCAAGTCTAGGAACAGGCACTGGACTCTTAGAAGCATTAGTAGTATTGAATCGGTAAATTAAGATCCTCTGAAAGGAACTCAACCTTGTGCAGAGCAAAGGAAGAGGGTAATGAGTTTGACAGTATCTGAGATGTTGGTCCCTGGTCTTTCCCTGAGGCGGGTTTCCAGATACCAGTGGAGTTAGAAACTTCCCACAGACAGGAGCTCTAGGAGTCACATGCTGTAGCTTCAAAAGATAAGTAGTTTTAGTGTCTGATGATCATGGTCCCTTGCAAATCCAATAACAATGCAAGGATTCTTAATACATAATGCACATCAATGCATTAATACAGCTAGAAAGCTGTGCTCAAGTATTTATTGAACAAATACTCTGGGCCCAGCTGTTTTCATTAGTCTCTGGCAAAAAACAAACTAACAAAGAAACTTTTGGATAATCTGCAATTCTTATAATGTGCTTGTGAAAACTAGACTTGAAACCAGTTCAGAAACTGCAAGTTAATTTACTGTGGAAACATTTTATTATTTTCACCAAAATTCCTTCCCAACACATGCCAGAATCTTTTGGTGTGTGGGTTTTCCACAATATATGAGGCAAAGGTAAAGACTGAGTTATTTTTGGATGTTATTAATCACCTTTGCATTGAACTGTGGGAGAGGGAATATGTCTTGCTTTTACCATGACATTCCCGTCTAGAGTCATGGGGAGGATTCTCCCTGTCTGAGCTCTCTCTCCTTACTCTGACTTTCTCTTGATTTCCATCACTTTCTGCTTCTGAATCACTCAGCTCCAAATCTGGGCAATACCCATCGTTTTCCTGATATGGAGCTTTCCCTGCAGAATGCCTGACAAGCTGCTTGCCCCGGGGCTGCTCCCTAGGGTTAACATTGTTGGCTGGCTTCCCACTGAACTGGAGGCTCTCTGTGGTCCTCGCCCGCTTGTTGGTGGACTCCTTAGAGGATCTGCTGAAGTGTTGTTCCATGGTCGGTTTTCTAAAGCTGCCCTGACTAGCCAAATGCGAGCTGAGCATGGATTCCTGACCACATAATATCTCACCAGAGCTGTCTTTCTGGGTAACATCCCCAGACCAGCTGCCCTCCAGGCCATTGGATTTTGCAAAGTTGGAGCTGGGCTGACTTTTCCCATTCCCAGTTACGGACTGTCCATGCAGGGCAGCCTGAAGGACCGGAGGTTTTCCCAGTGACTGCCCATGATAGAACTCCAAAGATGGAGTTCTCCAAGCAGGACTGGGATCCTTTGATTCACTCCCAGAAAGGCTCAGATTGGCCAGCAAACGGTTATTCTTGCTCTCTAATGGATTCCTTGGGTACAATTTCACTCTCATTTCTAATGATTCCTGAGGCACTTGCATGCTCCCTGTATTGTGAGCGGGGGAGGTGCTGTCAGGAGAGAGGGGTCCAGGATCAGGCTCCGTGGAGCTGTTTCGGCAGTCTTCCGGGGCTGATCTGGGCATTTTTAACTTTAAGGTAATTCTTGGTGGTGATGGTGGGGTTGTTGGTGTTGTTGTTGGTGGTGGTGATGGAGGTGGTGGTGGTGGAGGTGGTAGAGGTGGTGGTAGTGGTGGGTAAGACAATGAGTTTTCTAGTGCACTTGTCAAAGGAAGTCCTGAGATCAAAAAGAAAGATTCAGTTTAACAACTGATTTAAATAACGGCGCATGGGCTTATGGCAGAGCGAATTCACATATCCACTCTTCCAAATGCCTAACAAGCACCTATCTTTGATATGTAAGTACATTATGGTATAGCAGCTGCAGTGGGCTGAACTACAGGTTGGGGAAAACTCAGCAATGCCACTGTTTGCTGTGTCACCCCTGATCTTTTCACCTCTGCTCTCCTAGTCTGTAAAATGATCACAACGACCAGTGTGCTGTCTCCTACATCCCTCTGAAAAGAATGTCACTAGCAATGACACATAAACAGGGTCTCCATATTTGTGTGTTTGCACATGTGCGGGTACTGGACAGCACTTAGGATGTGCCTTAAATATAAACATTTCAGATCCCACCCTCTAATCTCTCCTGCCCAAACCCTCGGGAACATAGCACAAGCTTTGGTGGGTACAGAATTTGTGAACATAGGTTTTAACCTGGTATTAATAGAAGTGGTAGTGGATGGTTCCTGTGTATTTTATGTCCTTAACCTAAAAAGATTCCCTATGAATGCCCATCACGGAGGTGTAGGACACGTTTTATAGCAGCAACGCTGGCAGAAAAGAATCAACATTCCTGCCAATGGCCTTCAATCAGCTTAGCCCGGGGAGTACTGTAATCAGTCACGTGGTTATATAACTCTACAGTCATATTTAGAACAGGTATTCCTCCTCTCTCAATGATTTTGAGTATTCTGAAATTAAAAAAAGCACTACAAACAATTCCACCTTGCATATGGACTTGACCTTTGTTGAATGCAGCCTCAATGACATACAGAGAGGACAGCTATTAGGTACCCCAATGGGCAGAATTTGTTCCCTAAGGGTCCATGTTGAACACTCACAGCCCCCTTCTTTACCAGGGATTGCTGCCTGCTGATGCCACAAGCAGTTATGGGGCTGACTCCTACCAATCAGAAGCCATGTGGTCTAGGGACCAATAGCATGCAGGGGCTGCTCCCTACTGTCTTTTGGTTCTTCTTGTCTTGTCTGTCACGGTGCTCTTGTGGCGAAGCAGCCCTGGTGCCTCCTGCTACACCATTCTGCCCTGACCCATTATACCCCAAAATACCCCCCAGCCTTTGATGTCTACCTGACACCTCATTTCTGGGTGTGACTCTTGCTCTATGACTGGCCCTTGACAGGAGCTTGATTCTGCACTGTGCTCAGTGACCCCTGGTTGCCCAAGCTCTATCACCAACTTCTGTGTTAAATGAGGCACAGGGAGGTTGCAAGTGTCACTAAATATCACTCATCACTCCAGCCAAGCTCCTCATGTTTAGGGCACTGTAATTAAGCTCACTAGTCTTTCTCACTAATGGGTAGTGACCCTGCAGGCAGGGATTCTGTCTTGCTGATTACTCTATCCTCTAACTCTATTCTTAGTCCATAGCAGGTGCTCAACAAATACAGGGGTGAGCAAAAGTAGGTTTACAGTTGTGAGTATATGAAACAGAATTTATTCTTCTACTATTTATTTATTATTATAGTATTTATTACTATTAGCCTACTTTTATCCATCCCCGCATTAGTGAATAAATAAAGAGATAAGATCCAGTTCTCCTAACTCCTGGCTAAGGACTTAATAGACTATTGTTATGATGACTAACCCTGGAATGAAATGTTTTCTGGAAACTAGGATTAGATACTGCCCTCTTGATTTCTAAGTGAATCGATGATTATAGAATAACTTCATGGCTCCAAACTAATGGTCTTAATATCTGTCTGGGACCTAGATTACCTGCGCTAGCCCTGCAACCCCACCCTGGGATTTTTTGTCTCATGAATCGACAGTTAAATGGGCCATGTTATATCAGGGTTGGACTAGAGCAAAATGAGACACTGGACAAGAATTTTTAAAGATCTTTAAGTGAAACAATTGACATGAAATTTCAATTGTTAAAGTAGGATGTAACCAGAATCTAGGTATTTTCTAGAGTATCTTGGACAGATGGGTTACCTTCAGCCATTTCCTCGTTAAGAAGCTTGACTTGTAAAGCGAAGATCTGTTCCTGTGTTTTGGTGTGTGACAGCTTCAGCTTCTCTCGCCTGCTTATCATGTAGCACAGATTTCGAACCTGAAAGCCCAATCCCCAGCAAATAGAGATTTTTGAAATGTTATACAAATCTGACAATAAAATTGTCTAGCTAAAATTTAGAAACCTAGTCAGGTGAGGTGGCAGCGGGGGTGGGAGTGAAGAGAGAAGACGGAAGCCAAAAGCTTCATGACAGCCAATCCACAGGCATTCACACAGCATGGTCAGTCATGGGGTCATGGTTCCCATGGCAATCAGAAGCACAAGCAAAACGCTCCAAAGTCATCTGCTGAAACTTTCTCTTCCTATGGTGTCCTGGGCTCGACATTTATCTGTACAACCAGGCCGGGAAGACCGTATGATGATTTAACATTTCAGCCTTCCTTTCAGATCCCTGAGTAAATGATGGCAATGCTGGGTTGAGTACAATTTTCTAATGAGTGCTGGACCAGCAGGATAAACGTATGCTGGGAGACTGAAAGTGGCTTTTGTGCTCACTCTTGCAGTTCAGGCAAGTCTCCACAGCTACAGGGGTGAAATCCTCATTCTCTCATGCTTCTATCTGAATAAATTACTTAACTGTTCTGTGCCCTAATTTATTTATCTGTAAGTAGGGATAATAATAGTACTTTCTTCATAAGCATGTTAGGATTATGAGTTAATATTTATAAAATACTTAGGATAGTGCTGCTGCATAGCAAGTACTATAAATGTGAAGTTAAAATTTAAACTTCACAACTCTATCAGTTTCCTTCCAAATTCTGGTAACAGAGAAAAAGCCTCAGGCCATCTCTATAATTATACTTGATTATAAAATCTCTATGGTAAACACAGAGCTTAACTGATGTTTGAACCCCTGCAGTACCAGTTTAGTAGATACCTGATACATACATATATACTATATATATACACACATGTACACACACACACACACACACACTTGACATATATATAGATCATGAGTTAAATGGAATTTTCTGGTGCAGAAGCCCTCAGCCAAGGACAGTTTTGACCCCCAGGGGGAATTTGGTAATCTGGAAACATTTTTGGTTGCCACAACTTGGTCTGTGGGGGTGGGCAGGGTTTGCTACTAGCATCTAGTGGGTAGACAACATGGATGCTGCTGAATGTCTTAACAGTGTTTCCTACAACAAAGGACAGTCCCCTGCAACAAAGAACTATCCAGCAAAAATGTCAACAGTGTTGAGTTTGAGAAACTCTTTCCTAGAGGATGTAAATGAGGGTTCTCCCAATTCCCTGAATAGGCCTGACAAAATTTAAACAAAGTCCAATGTTTGGGGCTACAATGAAATCAGGACACAGAAGTCCATACTATAAACAAGCTGACCTTAAAAAAATACAAACTGAAGTGGGACCTCCATTTCTATGTAGACTAATTTCTATGAGACCTACAAATTAGTAGTGACAGCTGGTCACCTTACCCGCTCTAGGTCTTGACGTAGATGCATAAACATTCTCATGCGAGTGTGAATATTTTCCACTTTTGGCTGCACTAGGCTATTTTCTTCATCCTCGTTTGGAGGAAATAATGGCTTATTGAAGTTGCTTTTGCGCTTCAGTTTCCAGTAGTTATAGATAAAGTCCACAGTTAGTATGGGCAGCCCCAGCTCGGCGGCCACATTTTCCACATTGACCAGGGTATAGAACTCCTCTTCCAGCTCAAGAAGCTTCTGTGATCGCAGGCTGATCTCCTCGCCTTTGGCGTGACTCTGCTCTGTAGCTCTGTATCCCTCTCCGAGTTTCTGCCTGTTTTGACTGTGCTTGAGGCAGAATGACTTAAACTTCACTTCATCCCCCTCATCTAGGATGGTCTTCATTTCCAGGTTGTGCTCAAAGGCACAGGTGACATGGAAGGCAATGGTGCAGCTTTTCACCGAGCACTACAGGAAGAAAAGATGTGTTAAGGCAGCAGGGCTGGAGGAAAGGGAAGCCCTATATCCCTGGCTCTAAATTGAGAGCTCATAAGAAGCAAAGGAAAGATAGAGAGAAAGTTGGTCCAAAATTGACCATGACAGAAGCTTTTATAAGTAACCCAGGAACTCTGCTGTTATAGAAAATAGCAAAAACAGAGGTTAAAAAAAACACCACCACCCTCCCCCCAATTTCAAACTCTTTTTAAGGTTTCAGCTCAAGCATTAAGTCTATCTGAGGAGTCTTCCGTGGCCCCATCACAGAGTCATGCTGTACCTATTCTGTGTCTCCCACATTACTTTACTATATCGTTCTATAATGTTACTTTTCACAACGTACCTATAGTAGAATAAATGTCAAATCCCCAGCCATAGTTTTAAGGACAGAAGCTGTGTCATTCATTATGTATTACTATCAACTACTAAACAAGCAGGTGCTCAGGAAATGCTTCTGAATAAATAAAAGAAAAAACCCCCAAAAGTCAGATTATTGCCAGAGGATCTCTCAGTTTTAAAAAGGTCATAGGAATTCTAATATCTAATAAATGTGACATAAAACTATTTTTTCTTTTTTTTCTTTCTGACATAAAACTATTAACCCTTTGAGTAGTATGAACGTTCATGTACGTATTCATGCCTCCTGACCATCCAGAGTATGATTGTACAAAAATTTTTATTTTAAAAATGTGTAAGGCAACATTAAAAAAAGGCAAATGTATGTTCTTCTTGTTCCCATAGAATGGTTATCAAACAAACATGACTAAAACTGTAACTGGAACTAATTTCATTTTTTGAAAAAAAAAAAATCACTCCCGGGGGTCAGTGAGCATGAAAAAAACTCACTACTCAGGGTTAATGGGAAGCTATAGACAGATCATATCTCTCAGGTTAAATTTATAGAATGTAGAAACATATATAAATTACTCTAAATAAAAGATCACACACAAATAAGAATTGGATACTTAGGTAAAAAATGGCATGTCTTTAGGAAACTGTCATAAAATCTATCTTATTTTCAAAAAGGTCATTTGATATTTACAGCTGGAGGGCTGTATATTTTGGTGGTAAATGAGAAATGACAACCAAGTTTTGGTGCCAATCAAAAACCTATTTAATTTTTTCCAAAAAAAAGGTATTCGGCACATTCTATTAAGCAAAATCCCTTTGTATGTATCTCATTTATTTCTACTGTAACCATTCAGAGTGATAGGGGAGATATTATACCCATCGAAAACTCCAGCTTGATATATGATTTAATTATCATAGAATTTACCAATTTTAAGCATACATTTCAATAGTTTGTGGTCTATTTATGGAGTTGTACAACCATCACCATTATTTTCAACAGCCCCCCAAATAAATCTTGTGCCTACCTGCATCACTCCCTGTTCCAAACCCCAGCCTTCCACAACCACTCATTTACTTTGAGTCTTTACAGATAAGCCTATTCTGGGAATTTCTAATGAGTGGAATAATGAAATATCGTGCCATTTGTGTCTGGCTTTTTTCACTTAACATGTTTTCAAGGTTCATCCCTGTGGTAGCATGTATCAAAATTTCATTCTTTTTAAACTATGAGCATATACTCAGAGACATGGACAAGAGTGTGGTGGTTACAGGGTGGGAGGGGGAGGAGAAGGAGGGGGTTGGAGGAGGGGAGGGGCACAAAGAAAACCAGTTAGAAGGTGACGGAAGACAATTTGACTTTGGGTGATGGGAATGCAGCATAATCAAATGTCGAAATAACCTGGAGATGTTTTCTCTGAACATATGTACCCTGATTTATCAATGTCATCCCATTAAAATTAATAAAAAATATTCTATTGTAGGGATATACCATATTTGTTTATTCATTCATCATTTATCAGTTGATGGTCACTTGAGTTCTTTTCACTTTTTGGCTATCTTGAAATAATGCTTCCAAGAACATTTGTGTACAAGTTTTTGTGTGGGCATACTTTTTCATTTCTCTTTGGAAATGTGCAGCAAAGAATTAACCTTGCCCAAAGAAAGATTTGATCCTTTGCCCCCAGCTCCTGAGAGATAATGTCTAAATCCTTGGAGTGTCCTGCCTCAAAAAAGTGTCACTGCTTACCTGGGAGTTTCTAGCCATGTCAGATAGTCTAAGCCAGGGGTCCCCAAACTACAGCCCACGGGCCGCATGTGGCCCCGAGGCCATTTATCCGGCCCCTGCCGCACTTCCGGAAGGGGCACCTCTTTCATTGGTCAGTGAGAGAAGCACATTGACCATCTCATTAGCCAAAAGCAGGCCCATAGTACCCATTGAAATACTGGTCAGATTGTTGATTTAAATTTACTTGTTCTTTATTTTAAATATTGTATTTGTTCCCGTTCCATTTTTTTACTTTAAAATAAGATATGTGCAGTGTGCATAGGGATTTGTTCATAGTTTTTTTTTATAGTCTGGCCCTCCAACAGTCTGAGGGACAGTGAACTGGCCCTCTGTGTAAAAAGTTTGGGGACCCCTGGTCTAATCTAACAATGTGCTTTATGATGGAAGCCCTGGGCCACATGGTATCAGCCTGATCTCTGGAGGGACCATGTGGGCGGTCGGCCATGTCTACCTGGTCAGCTCCTAATCTTTGAACACCAAGGATTAGGTGAGCTTTCCTGATATCACACATCATTTCAAAAAGAAGTAAGCACTGTGCACAGGATTCCACTTGGAGAGTAAAACTCAAAGGTCCATGCCTAGTCTCTTTTGGACCATGCCCTATGTACCTCTTCCCTTTATTATTTTTTTTCTTCAGTGAGAGCAGGGTAGGCAGAGAGACAGATTCCTGCATGCACCCCAACTGGGATCCAGCCAATAAGACCCCTACCGGGCGATGCTCTGCCCATCTGGGGTGTTGCTCCGTTGCTCAGCAACTGAGCTCTTCTTAGGGCCTGAGGCAGAGGCCATGGAGCCATCCTCAGCGCCTGGGGCCAACTTTTTGCTCCAATCGAGCCATGGCTGCAGGAGGGGGAGAGAGAGAAAGAGAGGAAGAGAGAGAGAAGCAGGATGGGGAGGGGTGGAGAAGCAGATGGGCACTTCTCCTGTGTGTCCTGACCGGGAATCAAACCCAGGACATCCATGCGCTGGGCCGACGCTCTATCACTGAGCCAACTAACTGCCCAGGGCCCCTTTAATTTTTTCTTCTTTAAAAAAAAATAATTTATTGGGATTAAATCGGTTCACAAAACCATACAGGTTTCAAGTGTACAACTCAATATTGCCACCATCTGCTTTAATTTGTATCCTTTCAACTCTAATGGACTGTAACCATGAGTATAATGGCTTTTCTGAGTTCTAATGAATTACTGAACCTGAGGGTAGACTTGGGACCTCTTGAACTGCAGGTATATACTTATAAGCAGAACTGCTGGGCCATAGGGAAACTCTTTATCTGTTTAAGGAACTTTCATACTCTTTTCCACAGTGACTGCACATTTTACATTCCTATCAGCAATGCACAAGGGTTTCAATTCTCCACATTCTTGCCAATAACTGTTATAGTCTGATTTTTGAGCATCACCACCCTAGTGAGTATGAAGTGGCATCTCACTGTGGTTTATTTACTTTTAAAGGGGGGAAAATAATTTTCTAAGTATTCTTCAGAAATTGTAGAAGAGAAACAAGTTTTAAAAATACTTTCATTAGAGGGAAACATGTAAAGGGAGTTTCTGTGAGATGAGAATTGGATCAGATAGGGTAGCTGGTATAAAAATCTTGAAAAATACGAGACTGCTTTAGGAATTAAGGTGCTTCTTGCCTCTTTAAAGAAATATTTTGTCATCTTCCAAAAGAAAATAATGTGTCTTCCTCAAAAACAGATGATACCTGCCAGGAACAAAAAGATCCTGGTGCATATGTCCTCAGAAGTTTTTGTCCTTATCCCCAATAATCCATGAACAAACAAATAGGTGGTATCAGAGCAATTTTCTCAAAATTTGGTCACCGAAACACTGTCATAAATGGCTTAAGCCAGCCTATAAAACCTACTTCAGCCATTGTGTACTTAAACTCTAGCACCAACAGTAGCCACCAGCTCTCAGATATCTCATCCCTAAAGGTTTTCAAGGTCTGAGGAGATGTGTCACCTTACTATTACTTAACTTTGCCCATGTTCATATCTGGCCTCCCTTAACAGACCATAAACTTCTGAAGGCAGGGACTAGAAATGTCTTAGAGGAACAATTTATACTAACAAATAAAATTTGGAATATATATATAAAAAATTAAACTGCTTTTCCTTTTTTTTCTTTTTGGTGTCCTTAACTCTCAACATTTAATTTCCTTCTCTACTAAGTACCACCTTTAATAGTCACTGAGTAGATTGTACTTGCATTTTCTCACTTGTTGAAGATTTTATTTTTTAAAAGAAGGTCACTTCCCTCATAGTCAAACTCATATTAGCCTAATGGTAAACTCATGGTGGCCCACTGATCTATCCTGACTTCAATATTCTTGCATGTGATTTCACACATGCCTTTATCCCTCTACTGTCAAAAGGAGCACCTGCCCCAGCACCAAATGTTTGATGATTCTATTCAGTTTGGCTGGATGAATGCTAGGGCTTTCCATCAGTGAAGACGATGGACTCCTGGGAATAATAATATAGATAATAACAACAAGTACAACTACTAGTTCCACTAACATTTACTGAGTATTTACTATCAGACACTGTGCTAAGCTCTTTACCACCTTAATAAGTAGGCACTATCATCATCTCCATATCTAGATTTGGAAACTGAAGCACAGGTATGATAAATAATGTCCTCAAGACTACATAACAAGCAAGAGGTGGAACCAGGATTTGAATTACAGAAGTCTGGCTCCAAAGGCCATATATATATTTTTTACAGGGACAGAGAGTCAGAGAGAGGGATAGATAGGGACAGACAGGCAGGAACGGAGAGAGATGAAAAGCATCAATCATTAGTTCCTCGTTGCGACACCTTAGTTGTTCATTGATTGCTTTCTCATATGTGCCTTGACTGCGGGCCTTCAGCAGACCGAGTAACCCTTTGCTCGAGCCAGCGACCTTGGGTCCAAGCTGGTGAGCTTTTGCTCAAACCAGATGAGCCTGTGCTCAAGCTGGCAACCTCGGGGTCTCGAACCTGGGTTCTCTGCATCCCAGTCCGACGCTCTATCCACTGTGCCACTGCCTGGTCAGGCCAAAGGCCATATTCTTAACCAATGTTCTTTTCTTTCTTTTCAGGGAATGCCTAGCCTAAAGCATCTGGATCTAGGCTGAAAGGGGTTTACACATAAGATTTATAAGGACCATAATAGGAATTATGAAAAGCTGGCAGAGAGACTGTGTCTTAGGTCTAAGGCAAAACCCAGAGGTGTCTGGGAATCTGACTTGAACCCAGTCTTTAGTTGTTCTAGGCTTATCAGAAGCCTTCACGATCATGAGAAAGATTGTAGCTCCCAGATATGGAAGCTGTAGATATTGGCTAGTTTGGACCCCCAATCCTGCAGTGTTAGAGTTTATCCTTGTCCAGTGAATGTTCTGAAATCAAGAGAATAAGAGAGATGCAGAATTTCCACCGTTGGGAGACAGGAAAAATAAACACAATTCATAGTTAAGAAATTTCCATAGTTTATAAAGCTATTAAAATACCCCAAATATGTTACTAATCACAAAGACTATTAAACATCTGAAGAGCAACGATGTTAATAAAACTCAACCCTTACAGAATTTCTATATAGTTGATTCTTGAATAACAATGGGCCTGAGTTGCATGGGTCCACTTATACATAGATTTTCCAATTGACCTGCACCATTCAAACCTGCAGTTTAAGGGTCAACTCTGAGGTTGGGAATCCACATGTGGGGAGAGCTCACTGTAGTTATACATGCATTTTCAACTGTACAGGAGGTTGGTTCCCCTAACCCTTGCATAGTTCAAGGGTCACCTGTATTTGTTTACTGTATTTTTCATCCCCATACAGGGAGCAAGATGCTAAATTACTAATGGGCTTGGAATTAACTTTACTTAGTGGTGGTTTAAAAGGAAAAAAAAAGTTTTGGTCTGTTTTCCCACAGGAAAACTAGGTGTCAACTATAAAAAGCAAAGAATATTCCATTACTACAAACAGAATGTAGGTGGAAAAAGATACAACCAAGCTTAAGGTCACCTGAAGTTCATGCCCCTTCACTTGGGGAGGGACTTTTTTAAAAAAATATTTATTTAGCCTGGCCTGTGGTGGTGAATTGGATAGAGCATCAACCTAGAATGCTGAGGTCAACGATTCAAGGTCCTGGGCTTGCCTAGTCAAGGTACCTATAAGAAGCAAGTTGACGCTTCCCATTCCTCTCCCTTGCACCTTTCTCTCTTTCTTCTCTGTAAAAAAATCAATAAATAAAATCTTGCTTGGTCTGTGGTGGCATAGTGGATACAGTGTCAAACTGGAACACTGAGGTCCCTGGTTTGAAACCCTGGGCTTGACTGGTCAAGGCACATACGACAAGCAACAAGCAAACAATTAACAACTCAAATGAAGTAACTAAGAGTTGATATTTCTTGCTCCCACCCTTTCTTTCCTCTCTCTATAAAATCTTTTAAAAAATGATTTTATTTACTGATTTTTTTTTTAGAGAGGAGAGAGAGGGAGAGGGGGGAGAGAGAGAGAGAGAGAGAGAGAGAGAGAGAGAGAGAGAGAGAGAGAGAGAGAAAGGGAGTAGGAGTAGGAAGCATCAACTCCCATACGTGCCTTGACAAGACAAGTGCAGGGTTTCAAACCAGCGACCTCAGCGTTCCAGGTCGATGCTTTATCCACTGCACTCCCACAGGTCAGGCTTTATTTAATTTTTTTTAGAAATTATTTTATTGATTTTGAGAGAAGGGAGAGACAGAGAGAGAGCAAGAGAGCCAGAGAGAGAGAAAGAGAGAGAGGAAGGGGGAGAGAGGGAGGGAGGGAGGGAGGGAGGGAAGGAGGGAGGGAGGGAGAGGGAGGGGAAGGGGGAGAAAGAAAGAGAGGAATGGGGAGAGAGGAGAGAGATGAGAATCATCAACTCATAGTTGTTCCACTTTAGTTGTTCATTGATTGTTTCTTATATGTGCCTCGATGGGGGAGGGGCTTCAGGCCAATCCAGTGACTCCTTGCTCAAGCCAGTAACATTGGGATCATGTTGATGACCCAACACTCAAGCTGGTGACCCCATACTCAAGCTGGAGATTCTGCACTCAAGCTGATGAGCTCGGGGTTTTGAACTGGTGGCCTCAGTGTTCCAGGTCGATGTTCTACCCACTGTGCCATGACCAGTCAGGGTCCCATGGATTATTGTAATAGCCTCCTTATTGCTTTACCTGTTTTTAATCTTTTTTCACAGTCTATTTTTACACAGCAACAAGAGTACCCATTTTTGTTTTAACCTTCTACTATGGAAATTTAAAAACCTTTATAAAAACATAGAGAATACTATAATAAATACCATATAACTACCATCCAGCTTCAATAATTATTAGTGTACAACCAATCTTGTCTTAATTTTAACCACCACACTACCCTGTCCTCCAGATTATTTTGAAGCAAATCTTAGACATCAAATCATTCTACATAGTGATCCCTTAAAAACAAATCATGTTACTTGTCTGCTCAAAACCTGCCAATGCGCCTGCCCCAGGTTAAACTCAGAGTGAAACCAAACGATCTCATACGGGCCCTGGAAGCTCTGTACCAGGGGCTGGTAAACTACGGCCCAGAGGCCAAACGCAGTTAGCTGTTTGTTTCTGTGTGGCCCATGAACTAAGAAAGGTTTTCAGATTTTCAAATGATGGAAAAAACCAAAAGAGCAATAATATTTCATGACATATGAAATAATAGATATTTTAGAGTCCACAAATAAAATGACCATGTTCATTTGCTTAAGTATTACTTATGGCTGCTTTCGTGGCAGAGTTCAGTAGTTGTGACAGAGACTGACTGTATGGCCTGCAAAGCCTAAAATATTTACCATCTGGCCATTTATAGAAAAAATTGCCAATTCCTGCCCCAACCAAAAAGTCTCCATGTAATCTCTCTGATCTTTTCCTGTATGCTCTATTCAAGTCTCATCGGCTTCTTTTCTGTTGCTCAAACAGGCTAGACATACTCCTACCTCCAGGGGCTTTGTACTGACTGATCCCTCTGCTTGGAACATTTTTAGCTCAAATATCTGCATTTTCTCTAACCTTTAAGTCTTTGCTCAAATGTCACCCCCAGAATGAGCCCTACCCTGACCATTCTAAACTTGCAACACATGCCCCCTGCCCCACATTCCCCATCTGCTTAGGATACTCCATATATTTCCTTTCCATAACACTTATCTTCTAATGTGCTATTTGAAATCTGCATATTATCTATTTCTCCCAGCTAAAATGTAAATTCCTTAACCCCACCTGAGGAGGGTGATTCTTCTCCCTATGACACTGATTAGCTTCAGTGGGACTTGTGCCTACAAAGTTTTAGCTTGCTGAGATAAGACCTGGCCGAGGCCAGGTAACTGGATGAGGACCTTGGGGCCTAGGGGAATTCTCTTGAGCGTCTAAATGTCACCGCCCAGGTGAAATTTCTTAGATTGCCTCATCTGAAGTAGCAGTCCCCTACTCTTGCCCACCATTGATATCTGAAATTGTATGTAATGTGCTTTTTTACAATCTGTCTCTTACAGTAACATGCAGGCTCTGAGAGCAGAAACTGTCTTTTTTTTTTTTTTTGTATTTTTCTGAAGCTGGAAAGGGGAGAGACAGTCAGACAGACTCCCGCATGTGCCCGACTGGAATCCACCCCGCAAGCCCACCAGGGGTGATGCTCTGCCCACCAGGGGGCGATGCTCTGCCCCTCCGGGGCGTCGCTCTGCCGCGACCAGAGCCACTCTAGCGCCTGGGGCAGAGGCCAAGGAGCCATCCCCAGCGCCCGGGCCATCTTTGCTCCAATGGAGCCTTGGCTACAGGAGGAGAAGAGAGAGATAGAGAGGAAGGGGGGGGGTGGAGAAGCAAATGGGCACCTCTCCTAGGTGCCCTGGCTGCGAATCGAACCTGGGTCCCCCGCATGCCAGGCTGACGCTCTACCGCTGAGCCAACCAGCCAGGGCCAGGAACTGTCTTTTATTCATACATTCTGCACCTGGAACATCTGAGCCTCTGTCTGACACAGAATAAGCACTTTAGTATTTGGTAAATGAATGAAAAATAATAATAATAAACGAACCTATCTTCAGAAAAAAAAGTAAGTTCCACTGTACAAGGTTCTTTGTTGGTTCACTGAAAAGTCCAAAGTGCCTAGAACAGTGCCTGGCATATAATTAGACTCTCAAATATTAGTTGAATAAATTTAATTTCTTATAATAAAAAATTTAAGTCTTAATTTGGAAAGATCTTTAAAATATGCAGAATCTAAACTCTAAGTAATAAAGTACTTATTATACATGCCCTGAAAATGAAAAACCTACTCCAGAACGTTTCATCCATTCATGTATTTATGTTATACATCCATCAGTCTAATATTTATTGTCTGTTTGCCATGTCACGGGTGTGGGGAATCTAAGGATGAAACAGTCTGAGCTTACAGACTACTAGGAAATATAAAACTCATAGATAAATAACTGCAAAGAGGGTAGAATATCGTAATCTGGGTCTGTAATACACCTCAGATCTGCTAAGGTCAAGGGCAGTGCTTTCTCTTACCAGTCATGCTGCCAGTTGCAAATGGTTGTAAAAAAATAATACTTTAAAACAGCAGAAATAAGGGAAAATGCAGGTATTGCAATAGGAAAAATAGGTTAATCAATGGATATAAATTCAATATGCTATTACAAAATAAATAATAATTATGAAAACATGGAGATGTTTTATTTTTTAGGAGGGAGAATGCATGTTACAGATGAATCTGATATAATATATTTACTCAATAAACACTAAATGAGCACTGAGAATGGGTAGGCACTCTCCTTCTTGCTAGACCAGGGGTCAGGAACCTATGGCTCACGAGCCAGATGTGGCTCTTTTGATGGCTGCATCTGGCTCGCAGACAAATCTTTAATAAAAAAAATAACGTTAAAAATATAAAACATTCTCATGTATTACAATCCATTCATTTTCTACCGCTCATGTTCATGGTTGCGGGTGGCTGGAGCCAATCACAGCCGTCCTCCGGGACAACACTAAATTTTTATTGGATAATGTGTAATGTACTCCGGTCACTGTGAAGTCAGGAAGTAAACTTCCCTCCTTTTAATCAAGTAGTCAGCTAGCTAATTTCAGAAACCCTTTTGATGAAGAAGATGGCTAAAAGAAAAAAAAATGAGGAGTATCGTACTTTTCAGCAGGAATGAACAGAGGAATTCGCCTTTGTGTCGAGAGCAGGTTCTGCAGTGTATCTAATATGCAATAATAAAATTGCATCAATGAAATGTAAAGCGGCACTTCGACACATGCCAAACTATATTTGCATTGAAATATCCAGCGGGGAACAGCAGGAAGAAAGCAAGTCAAGAGCTACTGTGCAGAGTGCAAGCTAGTCAGAAGCAACTCCGTGTTTGGACCCAACAGGTGACTGGAATTCAGCTAGCTTTGCTGGTGCTTTAGCAATTGTGAGAAATGGAAAGCCATTCACAGATGGGGAGTATGCCAAAACATTCATGCTTCATGTTGCCAATGAACTTTTTGACGACTTTTCGGATAAAGACAAGATAATCAAAGGAATAAAAGACATGCCTCTGTTGGCAAGAACTGTTCACAATTTTATCATCATGATGGCAAATCAAAATGAGGCAACACAAGTGAAGGACATAAATGCAGCACCATTCTTTTCTCTCGCTTTGGATGAGTCAAGAGATGTAAGCCATTTATCCTAGTTCAGCGTGATTGCAAGGTATGCTGTCGGTGACACACTATATGAGGATAGTCTTGCTGTTTTGCCTATGAAAGAGACAAGAGGGGAGGATTTCTTCAAGTCTTTCACTGAGTTTGCTAAAGAAAAAAAATCTACTGATGGATAAACTTATATCGGTGTGTACTGATGGTGCTCCGTGCATGGTGGGGAAAAACAGAGGATTCATAGCGCTTCTTCGTGAATATGAAAAGAGACCCATCCTAAGTTTTCACTGCATCCTACATCAGGAGGCGCTTTGTGCTCAGATGTGTGGCGAGCAGCTCGGTGAGGTGATGTTGCTGGTCATTTGGGTGGCCAATTTTATTGTTGCCCAAGCTTTAAATGATTGTCAGTTTAAAACACTGCTGGATGAAGTTGGGAATAATTATCCTGGTCTGCTTCTGCACAGCTATGTGCGTTGGTTGTCAAGAGGGAAGGTGCTCAGCCATTTCGCGGCTTGTCTAAGTGAAATCCGGACTTTTCTTTTCTTTTAAACAGTTTTTATTTTTTTATTTTTATTTATTTATTTTTTACAGAGACAGAGAGAGAGTCAGAGGGATAGACAGGGACAGACAGACAGGAACGGAGACAGATGAGAAGCATCAATCATTAGTTTTTCGTTGCGCATTGCGACTTCTTAGTTGTTCATTGATTGCTTTCTCATATGTGCCTTGACCGCGGGCCTTCAGCAGACTGAGTAATCCCTTGCTGGAGCCAGCGACCCTGGGTCCAAGCTGATGAGCTTTTGCTCAAGCCAGATGAGCCGCACTCAAGCTGGTGACCTTGGGGTCTCGAACCTGGGTCCTTCCACATTCCAGTCCAACGCTCTATCCATTGTGCCACTGCCTGGTCAGGCCGGACTTTTCTTTTTTCTTTTTCTTTTTGGTATTTTTTCTGAAGCTGGAAACAGGGAGGCAGTCAGACAGACTCCCGCATGCGCCGACCGGGATCCACCTGGCACGCCCACCAGAGGGCGATGCTCTGCCCCTCCGGGGCGTCGCTTTGTCGCGACCATAGCCACTCTAGCGCCTGGGGCAGAGGCCAAGGAGCCATCCCCAGCACTTGGGCCATCTTTTGCTCCAATGGAGCCTCGGCTGCGGGAGGGGAAGAGAGAGACAGAGAGGAAGGAGAGGGGGAGGGCTGGAGAAGCAGCTGGGCGCCTCTCCTGTGTGCCCTGGCCGGGAATCAAACCCGGGACTTCTGCACGCCAGGCCGACGCTCTACCACTGAGCCAACCGGCCAGGGCCCGGACTTTTCTTAAAATGAAAAACGTCGAACATCCTGAGTTAGCTAACACTGAGTGGCTCCTGAAGTTCTACCATCTTGTGGCCATGACTGAACATCTGAACCAGCTCAATGTGAAAATGCAAGGCGTTGGAAATACAGTCTTATCCCTTCAACAAGCAGTGTTTGCATTTGAAAACAAGCTGGAACTCTTCGTTGCCGACATTGAAACAGGTCATTTACTACACTTTGAAAAACTGGGAGAATTTAAAGATGCATGCGCAGCAAGTGACCCTGCTCAACATCTTGATCTCCAGCAGCTAGCGGCTTCACACCTAGTCTCCTGCAGTCATTCAAAGTGTGCTCTGGAGAATTTCGTGAGCACACTTGTCTTTTTAAGTTCATCACCCATCCATACGAGTGTGCAGTGGACTGCGCCAACTTGAGTTACATCCCGGTGTCTCCGTCAGAGATTTTGAGCTACAAGCTGCTGACCTGAGGGCCTCAGACATGTGGGTGAATAAGTTCAAGTCTCTGAATGAAGATTTGGAAAATCTTGCACGATAGCAAGCAGAGTTGGCGAGCAAACACAAGTGGGGAGAAATGAAAAAACTTCAAACCGCGGACCAGCTGATTGTCAAAACTTGGAATGCACTTCCCGTCACATAACACACACTGCAGCGTGTGAGTATTGCTGTACAGACAATGTTTGGCTCTACGTATGCATGTGAGCAGTCTTTCTCACATCTAAAGAACGTTAAGACCAACTTACGATCACATTTAATGGATGGAAGTCTCAACGCCTGCATGAAGCTTAACCTCACCACGTATCAACCAGACTACAAAGCCATCAGCAAAACCATGCAGCAACAGAAGTCGCATTAATGGTAAGAAGTACTTTATTCATCATTGGTTAGCAACAGCATAACAATATTATTAAAAAGAATTCAGAGACTTATTGTACTTTAAAAGTGTTGGTGTTACATAAAATGCACACATTTACTTGTATTTAGTGTTAAACATATTGTATGGCTCTTGCGAATTACATTTTAAAATATGTGGCGTTCATGGCTCTGTCAGCCAAAAAGGTTCCCGACCCCTGTGCTAGGGGAAATTCACAGAAGAAGGATGCACAACCTTGGTCCTCAGGGGCTCACTTATGGGGAACAACCAGGAGAGAACTTAGGAAAACATAAACAAGCAATGTGTTAAGGTAGTAGACCCTGTGGGAATAGTTTTCCTTTAAAATTTGTTTCTTTATAATTGCGAAGGTACTTTAGTTAAAAAAAATCACTAGGAAAAAGTAAAAAAAAGAAAAGCAAGACAAAATATCTACTTCTGTAAGATGTAAAAATGAATTTTAAAATTAAAAGGGCCTTTGGGGTCCAGATTGTGTTTGTTAAATACCATTCCCAGTAAAAGAACCAGCATTACTTGGAGGAGTGGCTAATTCCAGGTCTGGAGCAAGAAATATACAAGATGAGCCACCCAGCAAGGAAACCTCATGAAACACTCAGAGCTAAGTTCCTAAGCTATGATATCATACAAGCTCTTTTTCTGTAAAGGTCAGCAGGCAAATCTAACTCCAACCAGCTTGTAGCTTCTATGTAGGAGGTCTGTAGAGCGGAAGGGTCAATCCTTCTGCCTTTGCTGAGATAACCGGCCTCTCTCAGGTCATCTACCACCACTACCACCAAATGCTGCTATCGGGTGCACCACCAACTACTTCTACTTCAAGCAGCTGAATTTCTGTGCCCCAGATGTCTCCGATCTAATACCAAATGCAACAAGTGTGCCTATGAGAATGTCTTTCAAACCTAGCCACCAGAACTTATCCATTCAGAGGCATCTTTCCCTACCAAAATGAGTTGCACTTAGTCGAGCAACAGGAAAGCCGAGTCTGTCCATAGTCAATGGGTGAGCTATATATACAACAACACGGACCTGGCTGTTTTAGATCAATGGCTTGTTTCCACCCTGGATGGTGTCATGTAGCTTCAGAACTAACCTAAGTAATCAAACCACAGCCAAGGATAGAAATTAACTACCACTATGGATACTGAAAATAATAAGGTGAAGGGTTCCGAGGTAACATCCTCCCCAAAAAAAAAAATTCCAGAAGTTGTCTGTACAATGAATGGCAGAGCCCTGGGAGTGAGCGGGAGACCTCCCGAATAAACTTTCAGTTAACAGGATACTCTCACTGGTAGGGCAAATCCGACCACCTTGGTGTTAGCCTATTCCACCACTTCTCATGGGGACTTACCTGAATGCAAGCACCCTTCTTCATCTTGCAGAGGCAGCAGACTAAGGCCCACCGACTGGCTGGGATGTGGGAAATCTTTGTGATTGGCTCCATCCTCTCAGGACAACTAATACTAACCTACAAATAAAATACCACCATAAGGCAGAGGCACCAAGGCATTCCTGAAGTCCCTTTCACAAACCATAAATGATGTTACATGAAGCTCACGAGGTGAAGCAAGTCTCTTAAGGTTACTGTGGAACTCAGAATAAATAAAACTTGTCTGTAGCCACTGCTCAGATTTTTAATCATTGCCAGTAATGAAAATAATTCATATACAGAATGAAAGGGCAGCAGTGAAGACCAGGCATGGTTACCTTAATGAATCAAATATATCTATACTTTACTTATGAACTAAAGAAAACTACTAAGTAAAGAAATTAAAATTCACAAAATCTAACATCTATCATGTTTAGCGGTGGTGCCACATGCCTTGTTCTTTTTAAAATCTAATCATCATTTTTTAAAGAAGCAAAATGATATTGTTGCAAAGTAGCGTCAATTTGCATAATAAAGAGACTGCAGCACGTAAGTAGAAAGGATAAGGATAATAACATTTGTAAACTGAAGTCTTTAAATCACGTATCTATCATTAGCTTAGTTTACTGTCTCAGCCAAAGTAGCTTCAAAGTGAAGTTGGTCTCTGTGAGAGTGCTAAAAGGAAAAGGATGTTTTTAAAAAGATGCAAAAAAAATTTTCCATATGAAAATAAGGGGTCAAGCAACTTCTGGTAAAATGTATTTTCTCTTTCTTCTTCCTTTTCAAAGGTTCAAATATGTACATGAGTTTCTAAGAGAGACACAACTTTAACAAGTGAAAGACTGTTGAATAAGAATGGTTAAACTAGTACAACTTTTCCCACTCAAGAAACCAAAAGTAGGAAGATCAAAGAGGTCTTGAACAGCACAAAAGGTACTGGAAACTACTAGGTTCTAGGAACTATAAGAAAATGCCAATAAGCAAGAAAGCTTCTTTTACTGTGTGTGTGTGACAGTGAGAGAGAAAGAGAGACACACAGGTGGGTGGGGGGGGGAGAGAAAGGCAGGTGGGGGAGAGAGAAAGGCAGGTGGGGAGAAAGAAAGAGAGAGAAAGGCAGGCAGGGTAAAGAGGGGGAGAAAGATGGGAAAGGGGAGAGAGTGGTGAAGAGGCACACACAGGCAGGAAGGGAGATAAGAAGGATCAACTCCTAGTTGCATCACTTTAGTTTTCCATTGATTGCTTCTAATACGTGCCTTGACCAGAGGGCTTCAGCCGAACCAGTGACCTCTTGCTCAAGCCAGCGACCTTGGAGTTTTGAACCTGGGACCTCAGCGTTCCAGGTCGATGGATGCTCTATCCACTGCGTCACCACTAGTTAGGTGCCTTCTTTTACTTTTAAAGAGCTCTTCCTGAGTCATGTTCCAGACTTCTACATGCTGAGAAATCTTGCTCTATTAGCTGGGGTATTTGCTGCTGGAAAATAGTGACTCCCAGCCAGAAACCTGAATTGATTTCACATGTCTAGAAGCTGGATGTTCTTAGTAAAAAAAAAAGCAACCACTACTCAAATATTTTTGAAAACACTGATATCCTAAGAATACTACAGTATGGCCTGACCAGGCGGTGGCGCAGTGGATAGAGCATCAAACTGGGATGCGGAAAGACCCAGGTTCAAGACCCCGAGCTCACCAGCTTGAGCACGGGCTCATCTGGTTTGAGCAAAGCTCACCAGCTTGGACCCAAGGTCGCTGGCTCGGGCAAGGGGTTACTCAGTCTACTGAAGGCCCACGGTCAAGGCACATATGAGAAAGCAATCAATGAACTAAGGTGTCACAACTAAAAACTGATGATTGATGCTTCTCATCTCTCTCTGTTCCTGTCTGTCTGTCCCTATCTATCCCTCTCTCTGACTCTCTGTCCATGTAAAAAAAAATAATACTACAGTATGTATCTAGAACTTTTAGTTTGACTCTGTGAGCTCGATTGTTGGATGGCTCTCTGTGGAATTGACATTAACAAAAATAAAGCCAGGTATGTTTTAAAGGAGAATGAATCACTGGTATAGTATCGTCAGCTTCCCCATGAACTGAATTCTGCAGTCTGTCCTGTCCTACCATCAAACTGTCTGACAAATTTGCTGGCTTGGATAATGGTATGGGAAAGAGGATGTGACTGGGATGTCCAAACAGATTTTTAAAAAAAGGACAGCTACAAGAAGCGAGAAGAAGTTAAAACTTAGTGTATGTAACCCATAAGGAAATAACAGAAACTGAAAAACCAGATTAAATAATGAGGGATGAAGTTTTGAATAAAGAAGGTTTTAAACAAATGTTGAGCACAAGTTGCGAACAGAGCTTCAAAAATTAAAGGGCACCCATCACAATGGTGAAAAGAGTTGTTGCTCACTTTATTTGTAATAGTTTAAAACTGCCAACAACTCAAATATCCATCAAAGAAGAATGGATAAATAAACCATGATATACAATGGAATACCACTCAGTTGACAGAAAGGAATAGATGTTGATACACACTACAATACAGAGTGCTAGCTGGACCGAAAAAAGAGCATACTATATGATTCTATTTATACGAGGTTCAAAAACAGACAAAACTAATATAGTGACAGAAATCACTTGGATAACAGGGACCCAGAGAGGGCCTGGAAAGTGGGTTATGGTTACAGATGCACATGTGTAAAAATTCATGAATCCTTAAACTTAAGATTTGGTATTTTATGGTAAGTTTTACCTTATAAAAAACATGTTGCTCATCTCCTGGTCTTCTGTGCCTCTCCTCTCATACAAATTTATCCAACACCACTGCTAGTACTACCTATAAGTTAATCATCATGGCCTCCATGCTCACCTGCATCCAAGAAGGATATGAGGGAGCACAAGTGGAAGCACTATCACCTCAGAGACATGGGCAGGCACGAACATCTCCACAAAGCCTGACTCAGTCTGAATGCTGTAGGAAACAGGGCACTCTGGAACAATGACCTCACAGGTCTGGACGAGTTCTTACCTCTGGAATCCACAGGGCACAGCTAACGTGAGCCCATTTACTCCCTGACTTGGTGCTCTTCATGGCTCCACCTTTCTTTGGACATAATATACATTGTGGATGAATGCCCACAACACAGGAGCGACACAGCCAACTGCCTTCTGGGACTTTGAGGATGCCATAGCAGGCCTGGAGATAGGAGGAGGAGGAGGCGGAGAAGGAAAAATGGTCAGCATCTTCTTACCAGGTCTATGTTTGCTGTCTGGTACTGTCACAAAGTACCCTCTGCTTTTAGGAAAAAAGAGGCAAGTAAGATCAAACAAGCTCAAAAAAAAAAAAAAAAAAAAAAAAAGGATCAAACAAGCTCATATCCAGGATTTAGTCATTTTAAAACACTCAGAAAAAAAGGGCGACTTCTAGCATCTGTTCTAAGATCAGCACATCTGTCTATGAGAAGTGACTTTAAGGACAATAGAACGAAACTATAAGGAAATACATGCAAAGGCTAGCCTGTTACCTGAGTTTGGGAATTGCTTATTGTCTTTTTTGCTTGCATTTTCTGAAGCTTCTTCAATGATTACTCTAATTAGTCAGTCATATACTTATTGAACAACTTCTACATGTCATTCAGTATTGTGATCAAGAAAAAAGTATTAAAAATAAATAGAATGAAACTTCTGAGAAGCAAATGAGCTGATAAAGAGCCTTATTAGGTGCATAAGAAACACTCAGCAAATTGAATATAATATTACATTAAGCATGGGGGAGGAGGAGATTAGTTTGGAAATTCTAGATTTTCCTTTCACTACCTCTAATTTTGCACATACTTCCCCACTTACTGCTCTACTCTCACCATTAGAGACCAAACCTGGGGGCCACCTGGCTTCCCATGTGATCTGGCATACCCTCCACCACTAACTGATTCACCATGGCAACTTCAAAATCTGTGCTTGACCCAGGAGGTTCACCTACTGCTCAGATTCGAGTTACAACAGTTACCATCACATCACCTCTCTCCCTCCCAAATTGGCCCCTTTTCTAAATTCTATCCGTATCACCACCATACTTCCAGATCCAAATTCCTGGACTCATACTATCCACTTTTCCTTCATGTACTGTCTCTGGTGCTTGCTAGGCCTCCCTACAGAGTGACCCCTGGACCCTGACCTCTTCTCCATTCCCACAATTGCTCCATCTAAGTCTTCATCATATCCTGCCTATATTATTTTTAAATTCTCTTCCTACCTTTCACACCTTTAATCCTTCTTCTATTTGTCTGCTATATTCTTTTTATTAAAACAATGATTTCATACCATTGCATAGCAACAAACTCTCTTTAGAAATTCCTTCTGCTCTTAACCCCAACACCATCTAAACCAGGGGCTAGAAAACTACTTGATGCCTATTTTGTAAGGACAAGCTGAGAATAGTTTTATTTATTTATTTAAAAAATTTTTTTAAATTCATTTTAGAGAGGAGAGAGAAAGGGAGAGAGAGAGAGGAGAGACAGAGAGAGAAGGTGGGGAGGAGCTGGAAGCATCGACTCCCATATGTGCCTTGACCAGGCAAGCCCAGGTTTTCGAACCGGCGACCTCAGCATTTCCAGGTCGACGCTTTATCCACTGCGCCACCACAGGTCAGGCGAGAATAGTTTTATTTTTAAAGGAATGTTAAAAAATATGTAACAGGGACTGTACGTAGCCCTCAAAGTCTACAATATTTATTATCTGATCCTTCAAGAAAAACGTTTTCTGGCCTCTGATCTAAAGCCTGATGCTTCCTAACATCACTCATCTGGTCACCGTAACCCTTTGTGTCTGCTGCACTTCTTGATCCCCACCTTCTACTCAGTGTGGTTTTTCCCTCACCAGGTATGCAGTCCACATCATATAGTCTTCTCTACTTTGGCTGTTATGTTTCATCTCCTCATAAACAGAGATTTTAAGGTTACTGGAGGTAGGTCCTTTATCATTAATTTATCTGGAATGTTTTCTATGCAAAGCTCGAGTCAGTGGTTTGGTAGAAAAGATTAGTTTAGCCTGAATGTGAGCAACCAGGCTGCTCTCACACAGTAGGGCATCATTTTATAGGGGTCTTAACTTTCAAAGCTTCTCTTTCTCTGAGGCCAAGACAGATTGCTAGAAAAAACCAATGGCTGGTTCTAGAAATATCCTTTATCTCCTGGCCATTGTATTGAGTAGAAAATAATTTATTGAGCTTTGTGTAGACTTACTCATGTTCATAAGATCATAAAAGATTTTATTTCATAGCAGTGACTCTCAACATTTTCTAGACCACACATGATGAAGGCTGTGGACTCTCTTGAGCAAATGGCACAGAATCAGTACCCAACATTATATGCATGAAAGATATAAAAAACTATGAGCAAGTACCGTCAGGCAAATTAATTTATGTCTCAGTATGAGTGTTTAATACCTGGGCTAAGGGGTAGACAATAGAACATGAAAAAGGACTTGGAATGATCTCAGTTTTCATATTTTTCTTTTCTTTTCTTTTTTACAGAGACAGAGAGTCAGAGAGAGGGATAGACAGGGACATACAGACAGGAACGGAGAGATGAGAAGCATGAATCATTAGTTTTTCGCTGCACTGTGACTCCTTAGTTGTTCATTGATTGCTTTCTCATATGTGCCTTGACCATGGGCCTTCAGCAGACCGAGTAACCCCTTGCTCGAGCCAGCGACCTTGGGTTCAAGCTGGTGAGCTTTGCTCAAACCAGATGAGCCCTCGCTCAAGCTGGCGACCTCGGGGTCTCGAACCTGGTTCCTCGGCATCCTAGTCCGACGCTCTATCCACTGTGCCACTGTCTGGTCAGGCTTCATATTTCTTAATGAAAAAAAATAAACATCTCTTCTAACAGAGCAACAAAAATTTGACATACTATGGTGGCAGTAAAGAAGAAAAATTATGTTTACTAAATACAGATATCAACATGTTCCTGATTCTGTTAAGGTATAAATCAAATCTTCCAAATCATTTTAAGTCCCTTTCCAGTCAATAGAGGGAGCTCTAACCTAAGTAGCTTCTTAGAACATAAGCGAATAGCCAGCCTCACTTTGGAAGACTTTGGAAGAATCTTCTTTATATGAAACTTTATGTGGCACGACATCCAGCGTTAATACATACCAGCTTACATTCTGCAAGGTCTGGTCAGGTGTTACTATCATCTTCTTCTACATGATGAGAAGGCATCATTTATAATCATTACTGGATATGTTTCCAAAACAAATAAAATACCCTTGAAGATAATTATTATGCCGCATTTCATTTTGTTAGTCAAAGAACCTGAAAATAATTCCTTAATATTTTGTCCCAACTGTGAAGGACAAATACATAAAATACATACTAATGACCTTTGTATTATTATTACCTTTAAGCTTACTATATATAGATCCACAATCATTTACCTGATAACCCTAGGATGAGTAACATTAAGAAATTCAGGACTGTACAGATCTTAGGAAAGTAATATAGTATATACATGGTATATTACCTAACTCCCCAATGGGACCAAGGGCAGTATCATATAACCAAATACATTAACACTTTTTTTCTAAAAATACATGACTACACAAAATGGGATAAGGACTATAAATAGCCTTATATTGGGTAACTTTTACCATTGCTCCCAAATCAGTTTTGGTGCCAAACTTAAGCAAAATTTTGCGCTGTTCAGACATTTAAAATTTTAGAATTACTTATATGGTAAAGATTTTCTCTCTAAGGGTGTAATATAAATAACAGTAACTGGTAGAGTGAAGAAAAATTTTTGAAATTTAGCCTTTCAAAGGACACAAGCAAAATGAACAAAAAGACCCAACTGTTCACAGAATAATTTTGAGTACCTTCTGACACAGAAGGTTAGGTTAGGTGGCCCAGGTAATTAAAATAAAATCTTAAGCCCTAGTTTCTATCGCCTGTTAGATAATCATTTTGCTCATTTTGTAGCCAGAATGATGTAAACCACAAATCATATCCTTCAGGGTTGACAGGATAAAACTAAAGTTGCTTAATTTGTGAGAGAAGGCCCTTTGCATGTGTCCCTGTACCCTCTGTACCCTCACCCTCCATGCCTTTTCTGCTCCACCTGTGACTGCTTCACCTATGACTACCGTTACTCAGAGTTGCCTCCAACCTGCTTTGCCCACTCACTACCCTGTCTGAACATGTCTCTTCTCTGCCTAAACATGTGCTATTGTTTTCTCTGGCACTCCTTTTGGCCATTAGGATTCAACTTAGATGCCACCACCTGGAAGTTGTCCCTGACCCCCATCTCTCCCATGTGCTCCCACAGCAGCACAGACCTGCATCTACAAAAACACTTGGCATACTGTGCTAAATGGAAGTTTCCTTGTGGCGCCTACACCAAACTCTGACCTCTGGGAGCCAAGACCATGTCTGCCTCTTCATCACTGACCTTGTCGTCTTTAGTATGCAGCACCGTCCTGCTACATGGATGAGACTGTATTTATTTGTTAGATAGATTAATGAAATATACAACAGGTTCAGAAGAGTGAAAAATCACTCTGCCCAGGGGAGTTCAAGAAAGGATTTTAACTAGATCTTGGAAGATATATAGTTTTTCTGCAGCTAGGAGTGGGAGAAGGCATTTTAAATTGGGGCGTGACCGCAACATGGAGACCGGACAGTGTCAGGAATAAGGTGCTCCCTTGAGTCACCTTATTTTGCTGTAGCACAGGGGCTTAGGTGGGAGTAAAAAGAGAAAGCTGAAAAGAATGTTGATATTATCACCATTCTTAATTAAAAAGGCAGTGTGGGCCTTGGCTGGGTTGCTCAGTGGATGGAGTGCCACTCCAGCATGCCAAGGTTGAGGGTTCAATTCCTGGTCAGGGCACTTACTAGAGGCAATCAGTGAGTGCACAACTAAGTGGAACAACGAGTGGATGCTTCTTCCTCTTTCTCACTCCTGCCCCTCAAATCAATGGGGGAAAAAAGGCAGCATGCTAGAAAGAATGACAAGCAGTTGTAACAGCTTAAAGTTACTTCCTTCTACTGGTATTACCTGTAAAATTGAGAAGTGGGACAGTCTATTACAGTCCTAAGATTCTATGATCTTTAAACATGGGATAGAGCTAGCTTCCTGGAAGTGGTATATTTGGGAAATGGGGGAGAGCTCGGGGTGCCAGCATAAGAAGTCTGGATTTCCAGCTGTAGGAAGTGTAAGTGCACCAAGTTTACTGATCATGGGTATAACCTGATGTAATAGTGATTTGAAGGCAGAGGAGAGACTCCTAGGTGGGCAGCAAGACGACTCTCCAGGGGACTGTAAAAGTATCTAAACAAGGCAATCTCAATGGCATGGGCATGAGGCAACATAATAAAGATCTCAGTTTAGCCCCGGGGTAAATTTATTAAGTCACCTTGGGGATCATAGTAAGTATTGTTTCTAAAGGAATCAGTGAAGAACAGCCAGGCCAAATCTTTATTTTCCCCTTAAATGCAAGCTGCTCCCCAGATATGGGTCCTGGAGACCATCAATGAACTTCAGCAAAACTGACCGTGGGGAAGTGGCGGTCTCCACTCTCACTAACCTGATGGACACAGATGTTACACTTATCACAGAACACCATATCATTCCCTTCTTCACTGTCTGGAGACTGGCACACATCACAGATCACATCTTCATCATACTCTATGCCTAGCCCTTCCTCTGTCTTAATAGCATGGTTCATATTCTCATGGCATTGACGTTCCAGGACTTCTACTGTCTTTTCCATACGATTCTCATCAACTGGCTCACAACCTGCACAGAAATACAAACAATCAATCAACCCATCAGTTAGCTGTCATTCCCAAATCACCTGTGAGCCCAGTGCATGGTGAGAACATTTCAAAGAAATCATTTATTAGAGCTATTCTAATATTTACCTATCATCACTTATTAGTGTTTGACGTGAAGGAGAAATATATTTCACCATATTCCTTGTAAGCTGTATTACTGATCTTTCTAATTTTGTCTAAATCTTAGCCAGTCTTCTCCTAAATTTCTTGTTTTCTCTTATTTTCAGTGAGGGAGGAGTTTCATTGAGCTTTGTAATTTTGAACCCTTTAACTTACAGCATAATAAAATACTTAGAATCACATAACTATATATTTGTATATAAATAATAACTGTCTTAGCAAATTAGTCCCAATGAGCATATCTAATGGTTATACAAGGATATTTTCAGACAAAAAGGTATTGGAAGTCATAAAAGAAAATTTTAGGTACTGTATATGTGATTATACATATGAAATATTTTGTTTTTCAAACCTGACTTTTAAAAAAACCCAGTAATTTTTTCCAATGGTAAACTCCAATATGAAATACACCTATTAGCATTTATGAAGGTCTAACAGCAAATTCTGGAGTTACTTATTTTTGCCTCTTGATTCCTTTTCCTTCTGTAATTGTTAGTCTTCCATTCTTAAAAATCCAACATAAAAGATTCACATGGTAGCTACTGACAAAAAATAAACATTTTTCTGCTTGTTAGGGGAACTAATGATTTTGTGAGAGCACATTTATATTTATTCTAACAGTTTGTATACTCAGAAATCTCAAAATGATCCAAAAAAAATTTACCCAAGTATTCTACTTCATTTGTAATATAAAATATCCTAGGAACTTTAAAATTCCATATAAACTACCTTTTTAATGTTGCAGCTACTTATAAAACAAACGAAAACTAACCAGGTAGTATGTTTCATCTTTCCACCTAAGACAAATTGTGCTTTTTTTTTTTTTTTTTTTTTTTTTTTTCCTGGAGTGAAGGAGTATAGTGTCTGGTTATAAGAGCACTTGAATTCAAATTCCAATTTGACCTAATATTGGTTATATAAACTTTGACAAGCTATTTATCTTCCTTAGGGCTTAGGTTCCTTATCTGTAAAATAAGGATAAAAATACGAAACTCACTGATTTCTTGTGCGGCTGAGATTAAGTACTGATCATACACTGCTTAGTATAGCCTGGTATGTAGTAACCACTCAATTTTAAAAAGTCCTTAATCTGAGTAAAAAATATGCTTAATTTAATGTTTCTAAAAGCTTATTTTAAGCTCTTAGAAGTCTCACTACAATATCTATCATTCACCCTAAAAGAATGCTTAAGATAAGGCAATCAATCTTCTTTTAAAACTCATCCAAGCCTAAATGCAATGTGGTATCCTGTATGGGATCCTGGAACAGAAAAAAGGTCATTAGTTTTTTTTTTTTTTGTTTTTTTTTTTAAAGCAAGACTGATGGAATCCCAACAAAGCATGGAATTTAGTTAATAGTAATGCGTCTGTGTTGGTTCCTTAGCTTTGACAAATGTACCATGGTAAAGTGAGATGTTAACATTAGAGGAAACAAACTGTGAGGGGTATACAGTGACTGTATTAAATGTGTAACTTTTCTGTCAATCTAAAACTATTCCTAAATAAAAACGTTTATTTGAAATAACTCATCCAAAGGGAATTAATGGTAAAATACCAAAGAGACCTTGTTATAAGGTGATGTTAGTCAAAGGCAGCTCTGTAATGACTGCAATGTATATGGATGTTATATGGTTCAGAAACACTGCAAGTTGAGCCATTAATCCGCTTGACTACGCCCCCACACTCTGATTTTCCCTCTCTGTCAGTCTTTTACTCTCTTCCGTTTGTGGTCCCCACTCTGAACTGACCCCACTCCTCTCAGAAGGCAGAGCAAGAGAAGACACAAGACAAAAAGTTTTAAGAAGCAAGGAGTAAGTATTGGTTACCGGCAGAATAAGTACACTTATGCCAAACTGGGTTTAACACAATTTTAAATTTTTGTTCCCATGCATTCAGATAGCAACCTCAAAATAAAGAAAAAAAAAAAGAGGAGGGAGGGAAGAAAAGGAAAACCATTGATCTTTGTACTAATAATGAACAAATGTGATTCAAACAAAAGTGAAATCAAATGTATCCTTCATCACATCTCATATGGAGAATTAAAAACTACCCACAGCTCCACAGAACCACTTAGACCTAAACACTGCTCAGATTAAAGACAGATCAAAAAGAGTTGTGTGTGCCTGACCAGGAGGTGGAGCAGTGGACAGAGCGTCAGAATGGGAAGCAGAGGACCCAGGTTCAAAACCCCGAGGTTGCTGGCTTGAGTGTGGGCTCACCAGCTTGAATGTGGGGTCGCTGGCTTGAAGCATGAGGTCATAGGCATGATTCCATGGTCACTGGCTTGAGCAAGGGGTCCCTCGCTCTGCTGTAGCCCCTCCCCCATCAAGGCACATATGAGAAAGCAATCAATGAACAACTAAGGAGCTGCAACCAAGAACTTATGCTTCTCATTTCTTTCCCTTCCTGTCTGTCTGTCTCTATCTGTCCTTCTCTCTGTCTCTGTCACAAAAAAAAGAGTAGTGTGTAAGTATAAAGTGAGTTTCCTTTCAGCCTAGGATTTCTCAACATTGCTGGCATGGTACTGTATGACATACATTCTCGTTAAAATTATCTTTATGCTTATTTCTAAGATTTTTGTTAGTTTTTGCTTCATTTTATTTTATTTTTGAGAATTGCACAACTCAAGCACTCACTGGAGGTATCTTAAGACTGCTTTGGGGACGTTTTGACCTACGTGTGGCATTCTTATTCTGAGCAGCAAAATTCCAATCCCTGTATTAAGGTGTCCTGGTCACATCAACCTGTCAGTTGTAGTGATGTTGTGCAATACTAAAGTTGGAGCTTCGCTTCATCAGGAGGAGATGGTAGAGATGCTCTTGCCCTTGGCCCCATTCACTGACTTGAGTGCTTTTCAGGGCTGAGAGAGGAACCAGTGTCAGAATCCTTCTCAAACAGAAATCCAATCAGCCATGATCACTCCCATACTCAGAATTTGGAAACAGCCTCGTGAAACCTACATGCCCATCCCTGATCTGTGCTGTTCACCATGAACAAGGAAGAAAAGGTCTGATTTAAATGTTTTTACTCTATATTTTAATATATTTATGCATTTCAAGATATGCCTTATTAAGATAAAATCAAAGAGAAGAATAAACAAAAAGGCCAGAAAAGAAAGGAAGCCACAAGAGGAAAGCAAATTAAAGGGTCCTGGCAAAAAAAAATCACATGTCGAGCAAGAAACAACTTACCCATTTCTGCAAGGTCTTTATTGAGTTCCTGGAGCCAGAAGATGTCCATATCGTCTAGGTCATAGCGGCAAACAGATGTTGCCTGCTCTCTGATGTTGACATAGTCAGGTTCTGTGGTCTCTGAGGTGGAGGACTGAATGTACTTCCGGGGCCGGACAAACAGAACCTCCTTTATTTTTTCAGCTACAACCCTAGAAAAGCAAAAGAAAGACACTAATAAAATCAACAAATGACAGATTACAGACACTGGTTGGACGGGCCCAATGGCACTCAGGCCACACAGTGGAGTTCAATGCTCTACCTTTCTACCTGTGGAAATCTCCTGCTTTGCCAACCGAGAGGTATGGCAGATCCCTTTCTAGAAAGAAAATTGTTCTACAAATTCAGGGTATTTTTTGTTTTTTTCCAAATTCAGTTTTTTGTCATCTCCTCTGAACACTGACTACTGATGAACTGCTTCATTTACCCTCATGGCTCCCAGGTCCCTAGTACTATTCATTCCAGTAAAATGTTACATTGTGTGTTCTTGGTATAATGGCCACCAAGCTTATTTAAAAGATGAAACCTAGGAGGGGGTGATACCTGCACAAAGGCATAGCCAAATCCCATACTAAAGATATATTTCAGCTCATGCTTTTTTGCCATGGAGGCAAAACTGGATTTAGTAAAGCGTGCAGGCTATAGACTCACACAATCCTGTTTTCTACTGTCACTCATTTATATAGTGATCTTAGGCAATTACTCAATTTCTGTACAGTTCAATTTTCTTAGCTATAAAAATAAGAATGCTAATCACAAATTATGATAAAATATTAAACCTTTAGGGCCATTATGGTGATTATATGAAATAAAATATAAAAAGTACTTAGCATAGTAAAAAATAAACTTTCAATAATGTCACTGTTTACCACCCCAAGTCAAATACCCTTCCATCACCAGGTATCCCCCCTTTACCTTCTTCTATCTTCCCCCACCCCCATTCCTCTCTGCTAATCACCATGTTGTCTGTGAATTTTTTTCCCTGCTTAATACCTTCACCTTTGATACCCAGCCCCGCAACACCCCTTTCTCTGACAGCTGTCAGTCTGTTCTCTATGACTCTGTTTTTATTTTGTTTGTTGGTTTATTTCGTTCACTAGTTTTCACATATGAATGAACTCATGTGGTATTAATTTTTCTCTGACTGGGTTATTTCACTTAACATAATGTTCTCCAGATGATGTATTAGAGATTGCACACCTGAAACCCATATAATTCTATTAAACAATGTCACCTCAATAAATTCAATAAAATGTTATTGTTGTTACATTTACTACTTCTCTATTATTTCTGTAGATGGTTAAAGCAAAGAGGCCATGGACTTACACAAATTTAAGGCATTTCCCAGACATAAATGATAGCAATCGTAAGTCTGAGCCAGGGCTACATGACGGAAGGAAAGATTCCTGTTCTTCCATCAACTTCTCCAGTGGGCCAGAGCAAACTCATATTTCCCCTTATCCTTTCTGACACTTAATAGCCCAAGGCAAGAAAATCAAACACGGGAAGAAGTTTCTCATACTGATGACTTATTTTACAACCGATGTTTTAGGTATTGCATGAAGCATCAGAAAATATAACCAAGAAGAAATTTGGGTTATTATTCCCTGGCAATTTTGTTTTTTGAGAGAGAGGAAGGGAGAGGGAGAGAGAGAGAGAGAAAGGAGGGGGGGAGGGAAAGAGAAAGAGGAGAGAGGGAGGGGGAGGGGAAGGGGAGAGAGGGAGGGAAGAAGAGAGAAGAAGAGAGAGAGAGAGAGAGAGAGAAGCATCAACTCGTTCCACTTAGTTGTGTCATTGATTGCTTCTCATATGTGCCCTGACCGGGGCTCCAACTGGTGACCTCAGGGGTCGAGCTGGCGACCCCAAGATCAAACTGGCAACCATGGTGCTCCAGGACAATGCTCTATCCACTGCACCACCGGTCAGGGCACTTCCCTGGCAATTTTAAAGAACAGGGTGGGCCATCTAAAAAACGAGAGAAAATAATAAAAATTGTCTCTGGAAGGCTTCTAGAACCATTTTCTTTACACTACAGTTATTATATATGTAGAAGAATTCATAAACATAAATGTATTCATATGACTACATATAAATATATATAGGGCAAGTCTACTCGGTAAATATAGGTAAATATTTCCTCCTAAGCATTGTTCCAAAAGCTTAAGATTCCAAATAATATATATTGAATAAAGTTAGTAACTGTACACATTTGCACAAGTTAAGTTTTTTACTATATGGAGTTGTTAAAGACAAAGGCAACAAATATTTGAGGTAAAAAGCAGATCCTAGGATACCCATGGAAGTGAAACATTTGGGAACTGCTGTCAGAGGCCTGTTTCCAACTGAAATGGACAAGACATATATATATATATAAACTCTCCAGAGACTATGAGATTAAATATGCTGGGTATTTTTTTTTGGGGGGGTGCATGGCATATGAGGTCATTCTTATTTTTTCAAGATTCTCTTTTTCTAAAAGAAAGAATATTTGATAACCATTCATCTCAATTGCTTCATTCTATGTGGAACAAGGTACACTATAAATATTTTTAAATTAAACTAATGTTTATTAAGCTCTGGAAGAAAACAAAGGAAAATATCGTTATAATCTTGGGATGGGCAAAGATACTTTAAATAAGAAAAAAGCCATTTACTGTAAAGGAAGAGAGTGAAAAACTTCTGTTTATCAAATATACGGGGTGGGGCAAAAGTAGGTTTACAGTTGTGAGTACACAAAACACAGTTTATTCTTATATTATTATTTATCAATTATTGTATTATTTTCCATATAAGTAACTGTAAACCTACTTTTGCCCCACCCTGTATATAACAAACTCCTACAAATCAATTAGACAAAAAAATAAAACCAGAGAGGACAACCCCATTAAAAACTGGGCAAAAAAGTTGAATACATACTTGACAAGGCTATCCAGATTGCAAAAAACTTTTAAAAGTTCTCAACCTTATTAGTTATCACTATTATGAAATCAATCACTATTACCTACCAGAATGACTAAACTTGAAGACTGACCAAAAACTGACAATACTGTGTTCATAAGGAAGTGGAGCAAATATATCTCTCATATACTTCTGGTGGGAGTGTGAATGAGAATAACCATTTTGGTAAACTATTTGTCAGCCGATATAGATGAACAGACACACACCTTACGACCTAGTAAACCCATTCCTAGGAATATACTTAACAAAAAGTACATATATGTCTATCAAAAGATGAAGAAAAATATCCATATTAGCATTTTCCTTCGTAATAGCTAAAAACTGGAAGGAACCCAAATGCCTATAAAGAGCAGAACGGATAAATGTGGTATATTTGCAAATGGAATATAATACAGAAGTGAAAAAGCAATGATCTACTACATGTAATAGCATGGATGAATCTCACAACCACAATGATGAAAAATATGAAGTTCAAAAACTGGCAAAATGATCACCTATGGTGACAGAGGTCCATTAGTGGGCAGGAACAGGAGGGCATCTAGAGTGTTGGTAATGTTCTATTTCTTGATCTGGGTGGCAGTTAAATGAGTGTATTTAATTCATGAAAATTCACTGAGTTATACAGTTATACATTGGTTAATTTTCTGTGTATATATTATGCTTTAATGCAAAATTTATATAAAGGATAACAATGATATTATCTCACTTATCTTTTCATCTGTAACTAAAAAGGTCTGAATCTAAGGACTGAGTCTAAGACAATAAAAAGATTATAGACTGAACCAGTAACACCAAAGGCAAGGAAATGCATGGGTAAAAGGTAAAGTTAATGCACCCTTACAAGAAGAAATTCTTTTATTTTATAATGATAGAGGGGAAGGCCTACATGAGAATTAGTGAAAATAATATTACTTTGGAATTTTAAAAATAGAGCTTTAATATCAAGTACATGTAACATTGCCACAGCTGGAGGAAATCTCAGAATTACCCCCTGGTGATTTTATTTTCTGGCCATTATATACTAGGTCACTATATACTAAGGACACTCTTTGACTGGTCACCAGATCACTGACCAAATCAGGAAAAGTTCACAAGCTTAAAGGTCTGAGTAATTTTGTTAGAATAAAAGTGTAGTTTTCAGTTCGAATACTTGAGTATAAATTAATATTATAGTAACTTTCTAGATGACTGACGTTTGGTAAAGGGACCTACAACCACACCTGCTTAGCTCTATAGAAGTAAGGCCTATCCACCTGCTGCTCCTCAGGATAGACCAGATATCTTCTACCTTTGTGACACAGAGGAGGCAATAAAAGCAAGCTGAATTACAACAAGTGAGATTGAAACAGTTATCAAAAAACTCCCAAAAAAGAAAAGTCCTGGGCCTGATGGCTTCACAAGTGAATTCTACCAAATATTCAAAGAAGAACTAACTCCTATCCTTCTCAAGCTATTTTAAAAAATTCAAGAGGAAGGAAGACTTCCAAGCTCCTTTTATGAGGCAAGTATAATTCTGATTCTGAAACCAGGCAAAGACAACACAAGGAAAGAAAATTATAGGCCAATATCCCTGATGAATTTAGATGCTAAAATCTTCAACAAAATATTAGCAAACCGGATCCAGCAATATATGAAAAACATCATACACCATGATCAAGTGGGATTTATTCTTAGGAGGCAAGGCTGGTACAATATTCACAAATCAATCAATGTGATTCATCACAAACAAAAGGAAGAAAAAAACCCACATGATAATTTCAATAGATGCCGAAAAAGCATTTGATAAAATCCAGCACCCATTCATGATCAAAACTCACTGCAAAGTGGGAATATAGAGAACATACCTCAACCTGATAAAGGCCATCTATGAGAAACCCACAGCCAACATCATACTCAATGGGCAAAAATTAAAAGCAATCCCCTTAAGATCAGGAACAAGGCAGGGGTGCCCCCTTTCACCACTCTTATTCAACATAGTTCTGGAAGTCCTAGCCACAGCAATCAGACAAGAAAAAGAAATAAAAGGCATCCAAATTGGAAAAGAAGAAGTAAAACTATCATTATTTGCAGGTGACATGATATTGTATATAGAAAACCCTAAAGTCTCAGTCAAAAAACTACTAGACCTGATAAATGAATTTGGCAAGGTGGCAGGATATAAAATCAATACTCAGAAATCAGAGGCATTTTTATACACTAACAATAAACTGTCAGAAAGAGAAATTAAGGAAGCAATCCCCTTTACCATTGCAACCAAAAAAATAAAGTACCTAGGAATAAATTTAACCAGGGAGATTAAAGACTTGTACTCGGAAAATTATAAAACATTGATAAAAGAAATCAGGGAAGATACAAACAAGTGGAAGCATATACCGTACTCATGGTTAGGAAAAATAAACATCATTAAAATGTCTATATTACCCAAAGCAATTTACAAATTCAATGCAATACCGATTAAAATACCAATGACTTACTTCAAAGATATAGAACACATATTCCAAAAATTTATATGGAACCAAAAGAGAACACGAATAGCCTCAGCAATCTTGAAAAGGAAGAATAAAGTGGGAGGTATCACACTTCTGGATATTAAGTTATATACTACAAGGCCATTGTACTCAAAACAGCCTGGTACTGGCATAAGAACAGGCATATAGATCAATGGAACAGAACTGAGAACCCAGAAATAAACCCACACTTTTATGGACAACTGATATTTGACAAAGGAGGTAAGAGCATACATTGGAGTAAAGATAGCCTCTTTAACAAATGGTGTTGGGAAAATTGGACAGCTACCTGCAAAAAAAAAAAAAAAAGAAACTAGACCACCAACTTACACCATTCACAAAAATAAACTCAAAATGGATAAAAGACTTAAATGTAAGTCATAAAACCATAAGCATCTTAGAAGAAAACATAGGCAGTAAGCTCTCTGACATCTCTCGCAGCAATATATTTGCTGATTTATCTCCACGGGCAAGTGAAATAAAAGACAGGATAAACAAATGGGACTATATCAAAATAAAAAGCTTTTGCACAGCTAAAGATAATAAGAACAGAATAAAAAGACGAACTACACAATGGGAGAATATATTTGACAATACATCTGATAAGGGGTTAATAACCAATATTTATAAAAAACTTGTAAAACTCAATACCAGGAAGACAAACAATCCAATCAAAAAATAGGCAAAAGAAATGAATAGACACTTCTCCAAAGAGGACATACAGATGGCCAATAGGAATATGAAAAAATGCTCAACATCACTAATCATTAGAGAAATGCAAATTAAAACCACAATGAGATATCATTTCACACCAGTCAGAATGGCGTTCATCAACAAAACAACTCAGAATAAGTGCTGGCGAGGGAACCCTCCTGCACTGCTGGTGGGAATGCAGACTGGTGCAGCCACTGTGGAAAACAATATGAAGATTCCTCAAGAAATTAAAAATGGAACTGCCTTTTGACCCAGCTATCCCACTTCTAGGAATACCCCAAGAACACCATAGCACTGTTTGAAAAGAAGAAATGCACCTCCATGTTTATGGCAGCATTGTTCACAGTAGCGAAGATCTGGAAACAGCCCAAGTGTCCATCAGTGGACGAGTGGATTAAAAAGCTTTGGTACATATATACTATGGAATACTACTCAGCCATAAGAAATGATGACATCGGATTATTTACAACAACATGGATGGACCTTGAGAACATTATACTGAGCGAAATAAGTAAATCAGAAAAAACTAAGAACTATATGATTCCATACATAGGTGGGACATAAAAATGAGGCTCAGAGCCTGACCAGGCGGTGGCACAGTGGATAGAGCGTCGGACCGGGATGCGGAAGAGCCAGGTTCGAGACCCCGAGGTCGCCAGCTTGGGCGTGGGCTCATCTGGTTTGAGCAAAAATTCACCAGCTTGGACCCAAGGTTGCTGGCTCAAGCAAGGGGTTACTCAGTCTGCTGAAGGCCCACGGTCAAGGCACATATGAGAAAGCAATCAATGAACAAGTAAGGTGTTGCAATGCGCAACAAAATACTAATGATTGATGTTTCCCATCTCTTCGTTCCTGTCTGTCTGTCCCTGTCTATCCCTCACTCTGACTCTTTCTCTGTCTCTGTAAAAAAAAAAAAAATGAGTCTCAGAGACATGGACAATAGTGTGGGGGTTATGAGGGGGGGAGGAGAGGAAGGGGGTTGGGGGCGGGGAGGGGCACAAAGAAAACCAGTTAGAAGGTGACGGAAGACAACTGGACTTTGGGTGATGGGAATGCAGCACAATCAAATGTCAAAATAACCTAGAGATGTTTTCTCTGAACATATGTACCCTGATTTATCAATGTCACCCATTAAAATTAATTAAAAAAAAAAAAAGAAGAAGCCACAGCAAGACTGGTAGGAGGGGTGGAGATGTGGAAAGGGCTAGCCCCACAGATGTGGTGCTTAAAAGATCAAGAGATACAATGGCTTCAGAGGTCACCCAAGGCGTGAGGGGTGGGAGCCCCACAATAGGTCCCCCAGTCTAGGATCCCAGTGCCAGGAAGAGAAATCCCATAACTTCTATCTGGAAAAACCAGCAGGAATTGTGGCTAAGAGAGATGGAGGGCTGCTAGAGTCCCAGGTGTTCCTCCTAAAAGACTCGTGCACAGACTTACTCAAACTCACTCTGAGCTCCAGCACTGGGGCAGCAGATCAAAAGGCACATCAGGGCAGAGAAGAAATTAATTGTCTGGCATCAAGGCAAGGGCTGAAGGGTCAGCTTTCTCTCAGAGAAAAGTGCTAGCAAAGGCTGCTGTTCCTTTGCTGAGCCCACTACACCACAGAGCCGGCAGGCAGGAGCCAGATGAGACTACACCAACACTTTGTCATATGTCCGGGTCAAGACATATACAAGAAGCAACTACTATGAGTTGATATTTCCTACTCCTCCCCCACCGCCTCTCTCTCTCTCTCTCTCTCTCTCCTTTCTCTCTCTTGCTCTCAAATCAATAAATAAAATCTTTAAAAAAATACTAACAACAACAAAAAAGCAAGCTGAAATCACTCTAGCCTGACCTATGGTCTCTTCTGCTATCTACGCACAGTGAGTCCTCAGTGTGGCTTCAGTTGATCTAAATATTTGGTACTTAGAGACTATGCTTCATTTCCTAAAGAGCAATTTAGAATCATTTGTGATTCTAATATGGCACAAATATACCATAACACCATGGATTTTTGAAAGGCTGGAAATAAATGTTTTAAATGTCTTAAAAGCTAACTACTGCCCCTTGCAGTAATATCTCTAGGAGTAGTTTCCCAAGATGCCCCTTTGTTAATCTTGCCACTCTGGGCTGACTGCTTCTCCGCTAGACTTCATGACTCATCTATGAAACATGACAATTATAACCTCTGTGACACATGGTACTGTATTTTCAATATCCCACATGCTCTTCTACAATGTGATTTTGCCACTCCTGCATGAAGTGGTCAAGTCTGTTCCCCTCTACCCCCACCTCTTGGATCAGGAGGGCTTGTGACTGTTTTTACAAACAATATGGCAGAAGTGATGCTATGAGAATTGCAAGGCTAGGTCATAAAAAGGAACACAACTTTCACCTTATTTGCTGGAATGTGTGCACGGGGAGCCCTGTACCTGAGGCCCTTAAAAGGTCTGCCTATGCTGAGGTTGTCATGCTGTGAGGAAGTCAAACCACACAGAGAGGCCACATGCAATCTTTCCATCACTCCAGCCCAGGTGACAGACATGTTAGTAAGCCTGCAGATGATTTCAGCCCTCAGCTGCTGAGTCACCCCAAACTTCAAGTCTTCCTAAGACGAGGTCATACATATTGTAGAGACAAGCCATCACCACAGTGCCCTGCCTGAATTCCCAACCCACAAAATCCATGAATATAACATAGTTGCTTGATACTAAGTTTGGGACAACAGTAACTGAAAAAACAATTTATACAGCAATAGTACTGGATAAACTGCCAAAGGGCTGCTTTAAACTTGAAATAAAATGTGTGTATGAGAGTGCTCTGTACTGATTCTCATAATTGAAAGCAAGCATCGTAGACTGCTTCTGCCTAAAATGGCATGAGGAAGGAGCTGGGGGAAAGAGTGGGGCAAAGAGAGTAGAGAGAGGTGAGAGAGGCATGATGATAAAATACAGCAGGGCAGGGGGGAGGCAGGCAGGCTTGTGCTCCATTTAGCACTAGGGGCTATTCTTTCTTTGACTTACTATAGGAAACCCAAAATATCTTTTGAAAGTGAAACCAAGAGGATCTCCTTTAATATTGAATATGGGGTATCAGAAAATGAAGACTCAAAGATGACAAAAAATTTTGGTCTGAAACATTGCAAAACACAAAGTTACAACAGAAAGGATGGATCTGCCATTACTGAAATGTGGAAAACTATAGGTGGAACTAGCCTAAGAAGATCAGCAGTTCAGTTTAGAACATTTTAAGTCTGAGATGTCTACTGGACACCCAAATGGAAATATTGAACTGGTGGTTATATATTTGAGTATGGAGTTTAGTGAAGTACTGCTGTTCATATAGCCTAGTCAGTCAATTTTTTTTCCAGGTAGAAAAGGCTTTAATCAAAGGCATCAAAGTTTGAAGATGTTTGTTACAAACCATCAAAAGAATTGCTTTTTTATAGCTCTTGAATATGCAGATATAAGAAAAACAAACAACACTGTAAATCGCTTTCTGCAAACGCTATTACCTCGTTCTCTATTTTTTAATTTTAATTTTTTTAAGACTTTATTCATTTTAGAGAGGAGGAGGGAGGGAGGGAGAAAGGGAGACAGAGAGAGGGAGAGAGAGGGACAGAGAGAGAGAGAGAGAGAGAGAGAGAGAGAGAGAGAAGGAGGAAGGAGCAGGAAGCATCAACTCCCATATGTGCCTTGACCAGGCAAGTGCCCAGGATTTCAAACTAGCGACTTCAGTGTTCCAGGTCGATGCTTGATCCACTGCACCAGCACAGGTCAGGCCTATGTTAATTTTTAATTTAACTGAAACCATGCTGACATAGTTTCAAGTGTCCCACTCACTATAACACCCTCTACCCACTGTATCATGCCTCTCCATTCCCCATGCAAAGTCTCTATCCACCCTCAGTTCACCCCTTTTACCCCTCTCTCCCTATCGCCATTCCCTCCTTTCCCTCTGGGAATTGCTACCCTGTTGTCTGTATCTATGTGTTATGTATATTATAATTTGGCTAATCCCTTCACCTTCTTTGATCCAGTATCCCCTTCCCCCTTCCCTATTACCTCTGACAGCTATCCCTCTGCTCCCTGTGACCCTGCCTCTGTTTCTATTTTGTTGCTCAGTTTATTGTGTTCATTAGAGTCCACATATAAGTGAGATCATATGATATTTGTCCTTCTCTGCCTGGCTTATTTCACTTAGCATAATAATCTCCAGGTCCATACATGGCTTTTTTTTTTTTTTTTTTTTTTTTTTTTTTACAGAGACAGAGTAAGTCAGAGAGAGGGATAGATAGGGACAGACAGACAGGAACGGAGAGAGATGAGAAGCATCAATTATTAGTTTTCATTGCGCGTTGCAACACCTTAGTTGTTCATTGATTGCTTTCTCATATGTGCCTTAACCGTGGGTCTTCAGCAGACTGAGTAACCCCTTGCTGGAGCCAGCGACCTTGGGTTCAAGCTGGTGAGCTTTTGCTCAAACCAGATGAGCCCGCGCTCAAGCTGGTGACCTCGGGGTCTCAAGCCTGGGTCCTCCGCATCCCAGTCCAACGCTCTATCCACTGCACCACCGCCTGGTCAAGCGGCTTTTTTTTTTTTTTATCCACTTGTCACTGATAATACTTGGGTTGTTGCCAGATCTTGGCTATTGTAAACCATGCTGCAATAAACATGGGGGTGCATTTCTTCTTCTGAATTAGTGTGTTGGGATTTTTAGGATATATTCCTAGAAGTAGAATAGCTGGGTCATAAGGCAGTTCCATTTTTAGTTGTTTGAGGAAATGCCATCCTGTTTTCTACAGTGGCTGCATGAGTCTGCATTCTCACCAGTAGTGCAGGAGGGTTCCCTTTTCTCTGCACCCTCACCAGCACTTGTTTGCTGATTTGTTAAGGAAAGCCATTCTGGCAGTGTGTGAGGTGATATCTCATTGTGGTTTTAATTTGCATTCCTCTAATGATTAGTGATGTTGAACATTTTTTCATATGCTTACTGGCCATCTGTATGTCCTCTTTGGAGAACTGTCTATTCATAGCTTATGCCCATTTTTTAATTGGATTGTTTAACTTCCTGGTGTTGAGTTTTAGACATTTTTTATATAGTAACTCCTTATCAGATGTATAGGCAAATATGTTCTCCCATTGAGTGGCTTGTCTTTAAAAAAATTTTTTTTTGTATTTTTCTGAAGTGAGAAGCGGGGGGGGGGGGGAGCAAGGCAGACAGACTCCTGCATGCACCTGACTGTGATCTACCTGGCATCTGGCAAGTCCACCAGGGGGCGATGCTCAGCCCCCTATGGGGTGTTGCTCCACTGCAATAGGAGCCACTCTAGGGCCTGAGGCAGAGGCCATGGAGCCATCCTCAGCACCCGGGCCAACTTTGCTCCACTGGAGCCTTGGCTGCAGGAGGGGAAGAGAGAGAGAGAGAGAGAGAAAGGAGACGGGGAAGGGTGGAGAAGCATATGGGCTCTTCTCCTGTGTGCCCTGGCTGGGAATCGAACCTGGGACTTCCACACGCCAGGTCGATGTTCTACCGCTGAGCCAACCACTCAGGGACGAGTGGGGTGTCTTTGTTTTATTTACATTAATGGTGTCTTTTGCTGTGCAAAGCCTTTTAGTTTGATATAGTCACATTTGCTTATTTTTTTCCTTTATTTCACTTGCTAGAAGAGATATATTGGCAAAAATATTGCTTCAAGAAATGTCTGAGAGTCTAATGCTTAGGTTTTCTTTTAGGATTTTTATGGTTTTGCAACTTACATTTAAGTCTTTTATCCAATTTGAGTTTACGTTTGTGAATGGTGTAAGTCGGTGGTCTAGTTTCATTTCTTTATTTCAAAATAATTTTTTAATTTAAAAAATTAAATGTAATGAGGGTGACATTGATCAATAATAGTACATCGGTTTCAGGTAAACATTTCTATAGCATTTGAACTGTTAATTGTGTTGTGTGCCCATCACCCAAAGTCAAATCATTTTCTCTCACCATATATTTGTCTTCGTCACTCCATTCTGCCTAACCCTTTACCCTCCCTAACAGCCCCTTCTCCCAGTTACCACTTCACTTTTAACCATGTCCATGAGTCTCACTTTTATATCCCACCTATGTATGACATCATAAAGAAGAAATGTACTTCCATGTTTATTGTAGCATTGTTTACAATAGTCAAGATCTGGAAATAGCCCAAGTGTCCATCAGTAGATGAGCGGATCAAAAAGCTGTGATACATATACATAATGGAATACTACACAGCCATGAAAAAGAAGAAAATCTTTTTTAAAAAAAAATCTTTTTTTTTTTAATTTTTATTTATTCATTTTAGAGAGAAAAGAGAGAGAGAGAGAGAGGGAGAGAGAGGAGAGAAAGGAGAGACAGGGGGGAGGAGCTGGAAGCATCAACTCCCATATGTGCCCTGACCAGGCAAGCCCAGGGTTTTGAACCGGCAACCTCAGCATTTCCAGGTCGACGCTTTATCCACTGCGCCACCACAGGCCAGGCAAAAGAAGAAAATCTTACGCTTTGCAGTAACATGGATGGACCTGGAGTCTATTATGCTAAGCGAAATAAGCCAGGCAGAGAAGACAAATATCATATGACCTCACTCATATGAGGAATCCAATGAACAATGAGAACTGAGGAATGGAAGAGAGGCAGAGAAAGGGTCAAAGAGTCCAGAGGGAAAGGGGAAGAGAGGAGAGGATCAAAGAAAGGAAAGACATTAGTGAAAGTACATAGACATAACACAGAGAGATAGAGGGCTGGATAGTAAATTATGAAGGAAAAGGGGGAAGGTGGTGGCGGAGGAGGAAAAGAGGATATCAAGGAGAACAAAGGGGGAAGGGGGGAGATATATTTGGGGGTACACTTGTAACTATGTAAACACAACAGATTAAAATCACTAAAAAAAAAAGAAATGATGACATATTGCCACTTATAACGACATGGATGGACCTTGAGGATATTATACTAAGTGAAATAAGTAAATCAGAAAATGGTAAGGATTAGTTTCATTTCTTTTTGCATGTAGCTGTCCAATTTTCCCAGCACCATTTATTAAAGAGACTGTCTTTACGCCATTGTATACTCTTGCCTCCTTTTGCAAATATTAATTGACCATAAAGGCATGGGCTTATTTCTGGGTTCTCTGTTCTGTTCCATTGATATGTATGCCTACTTTTATGCCAGTACCAGGCTGTTTTGATTACAATAAACTTGTAGTACAGCTTGATATCACGAACTGTAACACTTTCCACTTTGTTGTTCTTTTCAAGGTTGCTGAGGCAATTCAGGTTTTTTTTGGTTCCAGATAAATTCTTAGAATATTTGTTCTAGATCTGTGAAGTTTGCTATTGTTATTTTAATAGGAACTACATTGAATCTGTAGATTGCTTTGGATAGTACGGACATTTTTTTTCAGAGACAGAAAGTCAGAGAGAGTGATAGACAGGGACAGACAGACAGGAACAGAGATTAGAAGCATCAATCATTAGTTTTTCGTTGCATTGTGACTCCTTAGTTGTTCATTGATTGCTTTCTCATATGTGCCTTGACCGTGGGCCCTCAGCAGACCAAGTAACCCCTTGCTCGAGCCAGTGACCTTGGGGCCAAGCTGGCAAGCTTTGCTCAAACCAGATGAGCCTGCGCTCAAGCTGGTGACCTCGTGGTCTCGAACCTGGGTCCTCGGCATCCCAGTCTGACGCTCTATCCACTGCACCACTGCCTGGTCAGGCTAGTATGGACATTTTAATTGATGTCTATCCTTGCTCTCCATGAACATGGTATATGCTTCCACTTGTTTATATCTTCCTCAATTTCTTTTTTCAATGTCTAATACTTTTCCGAGTACAAGAGTTTTACCTCCTTGGTTAAAATTATCCCTAGGCACTTCATTCATTCTTTCATTCACTCATTTATTTTTGTTACAATAGTGAATGGGATTATTTTCTTTTATTTATTTATTTATTTATTTATTTATCTTAAATCTTTTTTTTTTTTTTTGTATTTTTCTGAAGTTGGAAATGGCGAGGCAGTCAGACAGGCTCCCGCATGTGCCCGACCGGGATCCACCCGGCATGCTCACCAGAGGGTGATGCTTTGTTCATCTGGGGCATTGCTCTATTGCAACCAGGGCCATTCTAGTGCCTGAGGCAGAGGCCATAGAGCCATCCTCAGTGCCCGGGCCAACTTTGCTGCAATGGAGCCTTGGTTGCGGGAGGGGAAGAGAGAGACAGAGAGGAAGGAGAGGGGGAGGGGTGGAGAAGCAGCTGGGTGCCTCTCCTGTGTGCCCTGGTCGGGAATCAAACCCACGCCAGGCTGACGCTCTACCACTGAGCCAACTGGCCAGGGCCGGGATTATTTTCTTAATTTCTCTTTCTGACAGTTCATTAATGGTGCATCAAAATGTCACTGACTTTTGAATATTAATTTTATATCCTGCCACTTTGCTGAATTCATTTATCAGGTCTAGGGGGGTTAGGTCAGCTGAGGTCAGGTTGACAATATTAGTGGGACTCCCTATTTCAAGGGTTTCTTGGTCAGGAGCTCAGTATGGGGAAAGTGGCCCCTACTCCAGAGTATAATCCCTTAGTCAGTGCTGGATACTCCAATTCTATTTCTCCTGAGTGAGGTGAGCAGCAGGCTCGGATTGGGTAGGGTCAATAGTCCCCTCTGCAGAAGTTCTTTTAACTGGGGAGCCCATGGTCTTAGGGAGGAACAAGGAAAGAATCTTCCACTGGTGCTGATTGTGCCCCCCCAAGGTGGCTAAGCCCCTTGACCAGTCCTGACAATAAGCTCTAGAACTCACACTTTGAATATCTGTGCTCTAAGCCTCTCTCCCTTCCCCTGTGGAACTGAGCCCAACAGGGCAGGGTATTCGGGACTTGGGATGGCTGATTGTGAAGTTGTAACTCATTCAATGTGTGTGAGCTGCTGTGCAGGTGATGACCATAAAAAGCGGAGTTCGCCTCAGCTGAGTTTGGTGTTTGACAAGCTTTGCCTTTGGATATGTTGCTAGTAGGGATAGCTGGGGACTGCTCTGTTATTGTGTGTAGATGGCCACTGGATGTGTTCATTCTAGGTTTCTTAGGAGGGAACCTGGTGCAGACCAGTATAAGATACTGCTCATGACTAGCCCTCTGCAAACTTTTTGACACTATAAGCAAACTAGAGTTTGTGGCTGCCTTTGCTGGGCTTAGGTACACATGGAAAGACCAAGCTGCTAGGCTGACTTTTACCAGCAATGGGCCTAGGGAAAAGTCAGTGAAAGGCCCAAGGTTTCCTGTGAACTATCTCCTGCTGCTTTTGTCTGCTGAGTGCTAGTTAGGCTCGGCCCTTGAAAAAACTTCTGGTAGAGTGTAGAGGCTGGGGCAATTCAGGGATTAGGAAAGGCAGTGGATGTGGCTCCCACTCCAGAGCCCCAGGTGTCAGTCTGTCTTCATGAACCTCAGTAGAGTGTGGTCACTAGAATTCCAGTGGGTGTGGCCACCAAAACACAGAGATTTGGTCTGCCCAAAGTCCAGACAGTTTCTATTGAATTTCCTGTGAGGTGAAAGCCCCAGTCATATTCTCAGGAAAGTGGGGGAAATGTTACGGCTTCAATGCCAGACAACTAAATCACTGTCACGTCCCCTGCTTTCCAGCCAAGGCTGCTTATTTCTCAACAGGGCCCAATCTCCATAGGGTGGGGCAAGAGAGATTCCTGAGCATGAGGCAGTTGCTTTCTCCCTGACTGCTGCCACATCAAGGGGACTGTTCTATCCAAGAAAGATAGTGACTGCGGTATTGGAGAATGATTCAGTCTAGGGCAGCGGTTCTCAACCTGTGGGTCGTGACCCCGGCCGGGGTCGAACGACCAAAACACAGGGGTCGCCTAAAGCCATCGGAAAATACATATTTATTATACAATACATTTTTAAATAAAATATGTATTTTCGATGGCTTTAGGCGACCCCTGTGTTTTGGTCATTCAAACCCCGCTGGGGTCGCGACCCACAGGTTGAAAACCGCTGGTCTAGGGGTTCCAGTGGCTGTCATCCACTGTGTGTCTCCTTGAGGTCACCAATTTAACACTTTCTTCATGTGACTTTAGTCTTCTCAACCCTCCCTCCACTGGAGCCCAGGGTACATAGCTGTGAATGAGATTTTCTGCATTGGCCCTTTAAGAGTATGCCTGCCTCTCTGATATCTCCTGTCTCTTTCTTGCAGACAGAAACTTTGTCTCTTTTCACCACCAAACGCTATGTGGACACCTTCTGTGTAGTCTCTGTTGATCTAGGCTGGGGCACCTGGCCTGGGGCTTCGGGACTCACACCTCTCAGGATAAACCTCTCAGGGGAAATCTCTCCACAGCTAAGTGTCCCTTCAGATTTTCAGCTGCCACTTGCTCCTGGGAGTGGGGGCGGCCCTTTTCACGTCTGCCCTTTCTACTAGTCTTGATGTGGCTTCTGTGACTCCTTGGTTATAGACGCCTCTTCATTTAGTCCTAAGTTGGTTTTTCAGGATGATTGTTCCTAAATTTAGTTATTATAACTCAGTTTGGTCCTGGGAGGTGGCAATTGAAAAATCTGCCTGCTCTGTCACCATCTTGGAGTTACCAATTAGTCCAACTTTTACATTTAAAGGAGAAATAGGGGTCTGTCTGAAAATCTAATTATTCCTTCTTTCAGTACCATTATTGATTCAGAAGTATATGATGATATATTGTTAAGTGACAAAAACAAAACAAGAATGCTCCATTTATATAAACATATGAATGTGCATATAAGCATAGTTACTTGTGTGTCACAAAATTTATAATGCATACTTCCTTTCAACCAAACATGAAGCATTGTTTTCCTTCCATTGGAACTTATTGCAATAAATTTAAATTAATTTAAATATATAAATGAAAACCTAAAAAACTATCTGAAACTTGTTTGTTACTAATCAGCATCAAAATCACCCAGTCTTCCTAAGAAAATGTAATAGAGGTCAACACCATCTTATTTGTTGAACTTAAAAGAAATTCCTCATGGTAGTGAACAGACTTATCTAAGCAGCTGTAACTTACAGGGCAAGCTTGTTCTGTAATTCTATGTATTTCATCTCCTCAATCACCATATACATATACCACACTACACTGCAAGACAAAAGAACTGCAGAAAGAACAATAAAACAGAGGGAAAAAACCTAGTCTGAAAGCCAGAACAAAGATTTTAAAAGGTCTTGCTTCACCTGCTCTACTGTATCTTCTTTTCCCCTTTTCAGTTATTATAGCACCAACAGGGTGATTCTAGCACCCAAAGATAAGGTTAAATTATTTACATATGTTCAAAATTACTTCTGTAAGCTCATTAGGAAATAAAACTCTAAAGTATTTTGACAATCTTGTGGATTAAGTAATAAATAAAAAGTGTTTAGTTTTATTAGCACTTAAATTTCTCTGGCTGATTGATTCATGTCTATAGGCAATAAGACAAGTAACTCAAATACAAATGTTAAAAATATTCCCTGGCTGGTTGGCTCAGCAGTAGAGCATTGGTCTGGTGTGTGGAAGTCCTGGGTTCGATTCCCAGGCAGGGCACACAGGAGAAGCAACCATCTAGTTCTCCACCTGTCCCCCTCCCCTCTTCTTCTCCTCCTGCAAGCCATAGCTGAATGGTTCCAGGGTGTTGGCCCCTGGTGCTGAGCATGGCTCCATGGCCTCTCCTCAGGTGCTAAAATAGGTTGGTTGCCGAGCAGTGAGGCAGTAGTTCCCAATGGGCACAACATCGCCCCCTAGGGGATTTGCCAGGGTGGATCCTAGTTGGAGTATATTCAGGAGTCTGTCTCTCTGCCTCCCTGCCTCTCATTTAATTTTAAAAAATTACTATTGTGATGGATTGACGATGATCACAAATATTTTGATAGTCCTTCTGTTGAGAGGTAGGTAGGGTCTATATCTCTACCTTTCAGTCTGGGAGCTCTCTGCAAATGCTCTAATAAAAAATTGTGGAATACTGTGTCAGTTCCTGAGCCCAGGCCTTGAGTCTAGCAACTTCTACTTATGTGTTGGAATAGTTACTCTTGGAGCCCCAAGCTGCCATGTAAGAAGTCAGAGTAACCTGCTAAGAGACCATGTGAAGAGGTTCTAAGACAATACGTGAATCTGGGCAGAGTAGATCATAGATAGCATCAACTACCATCAGTGTTACAGTGGTAAATAAAATCAGTAAGGATCCTGTGTCCTCATAGCTTTGAGTTTGCCACTATCGAAGAGTAGCAGAGAAATGCTATGTGTTCACCAAACCCTGTTTCCTTTTTCATCTAGGCACATAAACAAGACTGTATTCTCCAGCCTCCTTTGCAATTAGGTGCGCCATGTGGGTTCTGGCTTATGGTATATGGGTGGACAAGCCACTTCAAAGCTTAGATTCCCCCTCCCAATCTACCTGAATAGCCCTCCACAGTCTTTCCTTTTTCCACAGGCTGGATTTAAAAGTTTAGGGGTGGAAAAGGGAGTGGGAAAGGATCTAGCAGATAGAGGAGCCACTAATGACAAAAAGCCCGCGTCCCTGAATGACTACATGGAGCAGAGGTGACTCACATCCCAAACCCACACTGGATGCAGACATGTGCAAGAAATAAAACCACTGTATTAAGATGCTGAAATTTTTTGGGATGCTTGTTATAACAACTGGCCTATTTGACTAATACATAGTGGTAAAGAATTGTTTCCCAATATTTTAAGATATATTTTAACTTATTTATTATACATTAGATTCATTCTTCAATTTCTCTAATAGATTTATACTTAGAATACTTGCTCCAGAGAAGTGAGATTTCTATTAGTAGAAAATAAAATAACTAACCAAGTAGGTTTTTATTCTAACAAACTAACATGGAGGAGCCAACCTGAAATAATGGATTAAAAGATTTTTGTTTACATTTTGACACTTTTCATCTTGTGAAACATTTACATTAGTTTAAATTTGGCATTTATGTTAGAAGAAAACACTTGAGGTTATGATTTTGAGAATAAAATTGTCTTCTTTTTAAAAAAATTTTTTGTAAGTTTATTTTAGTCCAACTGATGATATATGCTAGAGAGAAAGATCTCAAATGCTCCCAGAGCAGTTTCTTTTTAAAGTTCTTTATTTTAATTTCTCATTTAATTTCAAATAATGTTTAAATAGTCTCTCAATAGTATAACTAACCAGTTACCAGACACCTTCATAACTTCTAGGAGTTTTATAACCTGTGAAAAAAGTGCTAACAAAGACATATAAAAAGAAACACTAACATAAGTTATAAAACTAACCAATAAAAAGGAACATATATGTTGTTTTTAAAAAATATATACTGTGGGCCTGACCAGGCAGTGGCGCAGTGGATAGAGCATCGGACTGGGATGTGGAGGACCCAGGTTCGAGACCCTGAGGTTGCCAGCTTGAGTGCGGGCTCATCTGGTTTGAGCAAAGCTCACCAGCTTGGACCCAAGGTCGCTCGGTTGAGCAAGGGGTTACTCTGTCTGCTGTAGCCCCACGGTCAAGGCACATATGAGAAAGCAATCAATGAACAACTAAGATGTCGCAACGAAAAACTAATAATTGATGCTTCTCATCTCTCTCCGTTCCTGTCTGTCTGTCCCTATCTATCCCTCTCTCTGACTCTCTCTCTGTCTCTGTAAAAAAAAAAAATACACACACACACACACACACACTGTGGGGGGAAAAGTGACATATTTGGACAGAGTGAAGCATAAAGTGGAGAAATTAGCATCTCAGTTCAAAATAGGAAAAACTTTAAAAAGTCACCTTGGTAGAAAGAGGAGATTAGAAAAAAACAACTGGGATTTCTTGGTGATTTAAGAACTGTGTTTACTTCCATAGCAGACTGGTTAATAAGGGACTGGTGGAACCAAGTGGTGAGTTGGGTTGGGTTATATAGTATCTATCACTTTCAAAAAGCAAGCTGTTCAACAAATGAAGCTGGTACACCTGGATATCGACATGCAAAACAATAAAGTTAAATGCCTAACACCTCACAGAATACACAGAAATTAACAGAAGTGGATCAAAGATCTAAATATAAGAGATACAACTATAAAATTTTTAGGAAAAAATAGGTGTAAAATTTCATGATCTTGGCTTAGACAATGATTTCTTAGATATGACAACAAAAAGACAAGTAACCAGAGAAAAAGATACACTGAACATCACAGTTAAAAACTTGTGCCTCAAAGGACACCAGCAAGAAAGTGAAAAGACAACCCACAGAATGGAAGAAAATATTTGTAAATAAGATACCTAGTACCTAGAATATATAAATAAATTTTACAACTTAACAATAGAAGGACAAATAGACTAAATTTTAAAATAGGAGGAATATCTGAATAATTTCTCCCAAGATATACAAGGTAGTTTTACAGCTGAGAGCATGGGAAACAGCTTGTTCTTGTATTATTATTAATTACTGCATTTTTTGAGAGACAAACAGAGAGGAAGGGAGAGCGATAAGAAGTATCAATTCTTTGTTGCAGCACCTTGAGTTGTTCACTGATTGCTTTCTCATATGTGCCCTGACTGGGGTGGGGGGACCCTACAGCCAAGGCAGTGACCCCTTGCTCAAGCCAGTGACCTTGGACTCAAGCCAGCAACCTTGGGCTTCAAACCAGCAACCATGAGGTCAGGACTATGATCCCATGCTCAAGCCAGCGACCCTGTGTTCAAGCTCATGGGCCTGTGCTCTAGCCGGATGGGTCCATGCTCAAGCTGGTGATCCCGGGGTATTGAACCTGGGACTTTCCTGTCCCAGGCTGATGTTCTATCCATGGCACCACTGCCTGGTCAGGCTGCACTGTTTTCTATATGAACAACTGTAGGCCTACTTTTGCCCCACTTTGTATTTAGGAAGTATGCAGGGATGCACTCTATAAAAATAGGACATTCTGGAACTATTGATCTTTGTTTTTCTTACCATAATACATTTTGGTTCTTCACTAATTTTCCTCCCTAACATCCACCCATTTTTCTCTTTGCTTTCTTTGTCTTATTCCTTACAACAATAAATATGTTATTGAAAACCTACTATTTGACAGTAGGGGTTCTGTTGTTAGGTACCCTATAGTCACATTTTGCTGTCTTTCCTCCTTTTCTATTCACACACCATTGTACCCTTCTTTATGTGCTCACTATCACATTTTCTTATCCATCTCTATATCCTCTACTTGTGATTATTGTTCATGAGTGTGTGTGTGTGTGTGTGTATATGTGTGTGTGTGCGCATATACAACATGTTTATTAACATTATTGGGGTATAACTGACATATTAAACTGCATATATTTAATTTTATTATTATTATTATTATTATTATTATTGTATCTTTCTGAAGTGAGAAGCAGGGGGGCAGAGAGACAGACTCCTACATGCGCCCAACCAGGATCTACTTGGCATGCCCACTAGGGGACGATGCTCTGCCCATCTGGGGCATTGCTCCTTTGTAACTAGAGCCATTCTAGCACCTGAGACAGAGGTCATGGAGCCATCCTTAGCACCCAGGCCAACTTTATTCCAATGGAGCCTTGGCTGCAGGAGGGGAAGAGAGAGATAGAGAGGAAGGAGAGGTAGAAGGGTGGAGAAGCAGATGGGTGCTTCTCCTATGTGCCCTGGCTGGGAATTGAACCCAGGACTTCCACATGGCACACCAATGCTCTACCACTGAGTCAACTGGCCAGGGTCTAAACTGCATATATTTAAAGTATACCAATTAATAAGTTCTGACACACAAATATATACATGTCTGCAAATGACACTACAGCCAAGATAATGAATATATTCATCACCTCCAAAAATTTCCTTGTGCTGTCCTGCTCTCCTATCTCCTTCCAAAAAACTACTGATCTGCTGTCACTAAAGAGTATAGTAGTCCTTGCTTTGCCCAGTGGTATAGTACTGTAAATAACTGTGTAAGCTGAAACTGTGAAAAACAATCTTAAAAATCAATGGGGAAAATTATGATTGTTCAATGACCCTTAAATTTTTCATCAAAACATTAAAAAACCTCTTATTGTTGGCTATAAATATATAGGAAAATAAAAAGTAGTAAAACAAATATGTATTTAATACACTATAATTTGAAACAGAGAGAACTTAAACTCTTCTTTATAAAAACTTATCAAGAGTACAGTACATGACTGCTTTTCACTGCCTAACTTATGTCACAGAGCAAGCACCTTTTCTAATGCCTTGACAAATTGTCATACTACCTTCTAAATTTTGATCAGTTTCCAAATTTGGTCCTTTGTGCTTTAATTGTAAAATGTTTCTGGGCATTCCTTTAATGTGCAGTTTTTTGCTGACACCATTTTCTCTGGGACATTGTCATTCTTTTCACCACAATCACTTTATTAATGTCCATAAGTTAACCTTCACTAAATTCCTTTAGCTGTATATCCAGAGCCTCTCACCAACAGTGTATACACATTCCCACAGTCAGTTATTTATTCTATAACTACATTTAGTTTAATTAAAATTTCTCTCCCAGTATTATCACTTTTTTTTAATTGAGAGGAGGGGAGGCAGAGACAGACTCCTGTGTGCACCCCAACCAGGATCCACCCAGCAATTCCCCTACAGGGCGATGCTCTGCCCATCTGGGGGCTGCCACTGTTGCTCAGCAACTGAACTATTTTTTTAGTGCATGAGACCAGACCACAGAGCCATCCTCAGCACCTGGGGCCAACTTGCTCAAACTGTTTGAGCCATGCCTGCAGGAAGGGAAGAGAGAGAGAGGGAAAGAGAGAGAGAAGGGTGCAGTGTGGAGAAGCAGAAGGTCACTTCTCCTTTGTGCCCTGACTGGGAATCAAACCTGGGACTTCAACACACTGGGCCGATGCTCTACTGCTGAGCTAACTGGCCAGCCCTCCTTCAGTATTATCACTTTTTATTCCTTTGTTTGGTGGAATTATCCAGGAAAATACTCTGGGCCTAGAGATATTTTTAGGGAGAGTTATTAATTAAAAATATTAATAGTTAAAAACTATTCAAATGATTTCACAGTGGGTGAGTTGTGGGAATTTGTTTAGGTAATCTTCAGGAAGGCAGAAAAAACCCAGAGAAATAAAAAACAGAATACACACAATAAAATAAAACAATAAATCCACCAAAAAAACATAGCAATCATAAATGCATATGCACCAAATAAACAGTGCTGCAAAACTGGTGAAATAAAAACTGATTGAACTGATAGGAGAAATAAGCAATTCCTCAATTACTGTTGGAGTCCTCAACTTCTCTCAGTAATGGACAAAATAGACAGAAAATCATCAAGGATATAGAAGAACTCAATGCCATCAACTAACAGGATCAAATTAACATTACAGAATACTTCACCCAACAGCAGCACGATACACATTGTTTTCAAGCACCCATAAACATGTACTACAATAGGTCATATCCTGGCCCATAAAATAAACCTCAATAAAATGAAAACAAATTGGAATTATGCAGAATGTGTTCTCTAATTAAAAAGGAATCAAAACTAGAAATCACTACCAGTAAGATAACAAAAACATATCCACATACTTGGAAACTAAAAATCACATGTCTAAAAAAAAAGCCTCAGAGAATAAAAGAAGGTGAAAGATGAAGTCTTAAGGGGAAAAAATACATTAAGATAAATGAAAATGAAAACACAATACATCAAAATTTGTGGGACACAGCTAGCACAGTGTTGAGAAGGAAATCGGTAACACTAAATATTTACATTGGAAAAGAGAAAAAAATCTCAAATCAGTAAGCTAAGCTCCCAACTCAAGAAACTACTTAAAGAACAGCAAAATAAACCCAAAGCAAGCAGAAGAATTGAAGTGGATAAGAGGAGAAATAAATTAAAACAAAAAATAATGAAACAAAAAGATGCTACTGTGAAATGGTCAATAAAATTGCCCAACCTATAGCAAATAAAAAAGGAGACAAAAATTGCCAATATCAGGAATGAAAGAGAAGGTATTAACATTTCATTTGCTTCAAGTATGTTCATAATTGCTCACTGAAGCATTTTTACAATGGCTGCTTTTAAATCTGTTAGATAATTTTAATATCTCTGTCATCTTGGTATTAGCATTTATTATCTGATCAGGCAAAGATTCTCTTCGTTCTTCATGAGTTATTTTTTTTTTACTGAAACTTGAATATTTTGGGTATTATGCTATGAGATGCTGGATCTTTATTTATTTATTTTTAATTAATTTTTTTTTCATTTTTCTAAAGCTGGAAACAGGGAGAGACAGTCAGACAGACTCCCGCATGCGCCCAACCGGGATCCACCCGGCACGCCCACCAGGGGCGACGCTCTGCCCACCAGGGGGCGATGCTCTGCCCATCCTGGGCATCGCCATGTTGCGACCAGAGCCACTCTAGTGCCTGGGGCAGAGGCCACAGAGCCATCCCCAGCGCCCGGGCCATCTTTGCTCCAATGGAGCCTCGGCTGCGGGAGGGGAAGAGAGAGACAGAGAGGGAAAGCGCGGCGGAGGGGTGGAGAAGCAAATGGGCGCTTCTCCTGTGTGCCCTGGCCGGGAATCGAACCCGGGTCCTCCGCACGCTAGGCCGACGCTCTACCGCTGAGCCAACCGGCCAGGGCCTGGATCTTTAAACCTTCTGTTTTGACTGGCTTCCTCCGACACTGCTCTGGCTGGAAATCAGGTTGGGGGAGAGTGACTATCAACCCATTACTATCAGGTGGTTACAGAAGTATTGATTCACCAGTTGGCCTCTGTCAACATCCAAGGGGCATGGATTTTGTTACTGCTGAGTGAGGTTGGGGGTTCTGGCTCCCCATTAAGCCTCTGCTGATACATCTCTCACTGGGATTGGAAAAAGTACCTTACTACTGCTCCCCATGTTGCCTCTTCCACTGACACCACGGGAAGAAGAAGAGCCCTCATTATCACTGGGCAGTGGTGAAAGTCCTGACTTTCTACTAAGTCTCTTCTGACACCACGCTGGATGGGAAGGGGGGGATGTATCATAACTGTCAGGTTGAGGTGGAAGTCTAAGCTCCCCATTGTTATTGCTATGGTATATAAAAACACTGGCAGCAAGGACATAAAAATGCCTGACTCATGTGTCCATTCATAATGCTGTTCTGATTTTTAGGAGGCAGGAAATGGTGTCAATGATGATGAACTAGTAAGGTTCCGGATGTGTTGGGAAAGGCTGGAGTTTTCCTTAAGAGAGATAGTCGCTCTGTGGGTGAGATAGCCTGGGCTTGGGATTCCAGAAGTGATTTAACAAGCATTTCTTCTGGAGCACAACTAGGACCTAAGAACCTGCTGCTAGGTACAGAGAATTCAAGAACGCGATCTGTGCCATGTAAGAACCTAATATGTACTAGAAAAAGATAGATGTACAATAAGATGTATAATTTCTCATAGTAACCAAGAGGTCCTACCAGCCCCTTTATCTGTTGCTATCCTTTTCCTTCCCTTCTTTTCCCTCCCCTTTGTCCTTCACACACACACTCACTCAAACTTGTATCAAGCATTTTAGTTCATGGAAGCCTGTGCAAAGAACTGGGAACACAGTCCTGGCCGGTTGGCTCAGTGGTAGAGCATCGGCCTGGCGTGCAAGGGGTCCCGGGTTCGATTCCCGGCCAGGGCACACAGGAGAAGCGCCCATCTGCTTCTCCACCCCTCCCCCTCTCCTTCCTCTCTGTCTCTCTCTTTCCCTCCCGCAGCGAGGCTCCTTTGGAGCAAAGATGGCCCGGGCACTGGGGATGGCTCTTTGGCCTCTGCCCCAGGCGCTGGAGTGGCTCTGGTCGTGGCAGAGCGATGCCCTGGAGGGGCAGAGCATCGCCCCCTGGTGGGCATGCCGGGTGGATCCCGGTGGGGCGCATGCGGGAGTCTGTCTGACTGTCTCTCCCCATTTCCAGCTTCGGAAAAATACAAAAAAAAAAAAAAAAAAAGAAGAACTGGGAACACAAAGACCAGTAAGAAAAAATGGCTTCCAAACCAGTTATTACTACTGAGGAGCTGAACTTATTAGCTCCTCTGGTAGAAAAGTCCTCTCCCTTTTATACAAAACCAAAATCCTCTTCTACTTAAACTTTCTTCTCTTGTCTTTGCAAATTCAGGTTATGTGCTTATAGTCAAATCAATTATTATTACAGTTATCCCCTTTTGTGTTTATGCATTTTATAAACTCTAAATGGTTTGGACTTCTATTTATAGATGCTATCACTCTAAGGACCCTATTATAATGAAATGACCTCACATGGGGTTATATATTAATAGGTTATATAATTAATGCTCTGTTTTTCTTCAAAGACTAATAAATGCTACTGATTGTTGAGTCAGACCTGAAAATCCTGGTCTCCAAAATCTTATCACATTTCAGATTGGACCTCAAACAGTTATCCTGTTAATGGACACATATTTTATTCCTAAATAAATGAGCTTGACTTTAACTACTAGCCTATCCTAGCCTGGTATACTTTGTCACTGGTCTGAACGAACTGGTGAACATGATATGTGACTTTGTTTATAAATGTATAATTAGCCACTCAAAGTCTCTTTCCAAGCAGCACACAGACAAACCATAAGAACACTCATTCCCTAAAGTCAAAGGTGCAAGCATTCAAATACCTGAGGGAAGGCTGTGGAAGAGTGTCTGGATTGGCTGGTACCTGGACTCCCTTTTCCCATTCCTCTTTCCATGTATCCGTAAAGAGATAATAGCTGTCAGGATTAATGTGGTGAGAATCTGAAAGTTTCATGGCACTGATGAGGTCCTTCCGGAATACCTAGAAAGACATTGCACACATCACAAAAGAACTAAAACCATTTAATGCTATTTTAAAAAGACAATATCCACCTACTCTATACTTAAACGAGAGAGAGATCTCGAACTTCCTAAATGGTCAGATCAATTCCTATTTGAAGGGGTTTGAAGTATTTACAGGGAAACCAGCTACTGGATTTTTTTAAATTATTTTTTTATTTATTCATTTTAGAGAAGAGAGACAGAGAGAGATAGAGAAGGAGGGGAGGAGCAGGAAGCAACAACTCCCATATGTGCCTTGGCCCGGCAAGCCCAGGGTTTTGAACCGGCGACCTCAGCATTCCAGGTCCACGCTTGATCCACTGCGCCACCACAGGTCAGGCGCTACTGGATTTAACAAAGAGTAAAGGGGTCCTTTCTGAATTATTTTCTTGGGATCCCTGAATTTAAAGTAACAATACAGATTACTCTAAACAGTTTGTATAAAACAAACAATCCTTAACTCTCTCAAATTAATCAACAAGTATCCTCTGATAAATTATAATTGTATATTTAGCCATCACCTTATTTTTATATTAACTGAGAAATATTAGACTTATAGAAAAGTTATAAAAATAGTACAGAGCTCCCATGTACCCTTCATATAGTAGTTTCCTCTAATGCTAACATTGTACATAACCAGTGTACAATTAAACCAGAAAATTAACATTGCTACTGTACTATTTATTAATTAATCTACAGACCTTATTCAAATTTTACTAATTTTCCCCTAGTGTCCTGCTCCAGAATTCAATCCAGGATCCCACACTGCAGTCAGCTGCCATTCTCTTTAGTATCCTCCAATTTGTGACAGTTTCTTGGTCTTTCCAGACCTTGACACTTATGAAGAATATTGGTCCTGGTTTTTTTTTCCACAGAGACAGAGAGAGAGCCAGAAAGAGGGATAGACAGTGACAGACAGACAGGAATGGAGAGATGAGAAGCATCAATTATTAGTTTTTCATTGCGCATTGCGACACCTTACTTGTTCATTGATTGCTTTCTCATATGTGCCTTTTCTGAGGGCCTTCAGCAGACCCAGTAACCCCTTGCTCGAGCCAGTGACCTTGGGTCCAAGCTGGTGAACTTTTGCTCAAACCAAATGAGCCCACGCTCAAGCTGGCCACCTCGGGGTCTCGAACCTGGGTCTTCGGCATCTTAGTCCGACGCTCTATCCACTGCGCCACCGCCTGGTCAGGCTATTGGTCATGTTTTTGATAGAAAGTCCCTACAATTTGGGTTTGTGTGATATTTTCTCATGATTAGATTAAGGTTACTAATTTTCGGGCAAGAATACATGGAAATGATGCCGTGCCCCTCTGATTCCATTGTATCAGGGATGTATGATATCAGTGTCATGTTAGTGGTGATGTTAAACTTGATCACTTCCTTAAGGTAGTGTCTTTGCTAGTTTTCTCCACTGTCAGGTTACTATATTTACTTTTGTAATTAATAAATATCTTAAAGAAGATACTTTGAGATTATTAAAACATTCTGCTTCTTTTCAAACTGCCATGTGCTAATTTTAGTATCCACTAGTAGGTCTCAGTCCTATATGTATTAACTTGAATTCCTCTGTAATACAGATGTGTCCTTTCTTTCCCATTTATCATTTAATTTATTTATACTATAGACACATGAATATTTTTGGGTTATAATTCAGTTATTCTTATTTATTTTGTTGCTGAAATTATTCTACTTTTGGTAATTGGGAGCATTTTTAGATTGGCTCTTTCAGTATGTTCCATAGTTTTTGGAGTATTTCCTTAAATTCCTATATTCCTATATGTCCTAGAAATGTTTGCACCTTATAACTCAGGGGTACCCAAACTATGGCCTGTGGGCTGCATGCAGCCCCCTGAGGCCATTTATTCGGCCCCCGCCACACTTCCGGAAGGGGCATCTCTTTCATTGGTGGTCAGTGAGAGGAGCACAGGAGTACTGTATGTGGCGGTGCTGCAAAGTGCAGCGTAGCTCATGTACAGTACTACTTCCGGTAAGTGTGGCTCCAGAAGCACGTCATATCACTTGTTACAGCTAGCAGCGACAAATATGGAACTGGACATTGACCATCTCATTAGCCAAAAGCAGGCCCATAGTTCCCAATGAAATACTGGTCAGTTTGTTGATTTAAATTTACTTGTTCTTTATTTTAAATATTGTATTTGTTCCCATTTTGTTTTTTTACTTTAAAATAAGATATATGCAGTGTGCATAGGGATTTGTTCATAGTTTATTTTATAGTCTGGCCCTACAGCAGTTTGAGGGACAGTGAACTGGCCCCCTGTGTAAAAAGTTTGGGGACCCCTGTTCTAACTGGTTAAAAAGCTATTGGGTTATTATTATTATTATTATTTTTTGTATTTTTCTGAAGCTGGAAACGGGGAGAGACAGTCAGACAGACTCCCGCATGCGCCCGACCGGGGTCCACCCGGCACGCCCACCAGGGGGCGACGCTCTGCCCACCAGGGAGATGCTCTGCCCCTCCGGGGCGTCGCTCTGTTGCGACCAGAGCCACTCCAGCGCCTGGGGCAGAGGCCAAGGAGCCATCCCCAGCGCCCAGGCCATCTTCGCTCCAATGGAGCCTCGCTGCGGGAGGGGAAGAGAGAGACAGCGAGGAAGGAGAGGGGGAGGGGTGGAGAGGCAGATGGGCGCCTCTCCTGTGTGCCCTGGCCGGGAATCGAACCCAGGACCTCTATTTTTTTTTTTTGGACAGAGACAGAGAGAGATTCAGAGAAAGGGACAGATAGGGATGGACAGGAAGAGAGAGAGAGATGAGAAGCATCGCTTCTTTGTTGTGGCACCTTTGTTGTTCATTGCTTTCTCATCTGTGCCTTGACTGGGGGGGGGGGGCTCCAGCAGAGCGAGTGATCCCTTGTTCAAGCCAGCGACCATGGACTTCAAGTCAGTAACCTTTGGGCTCAAGCTAGCAACATGGGGTCATGTCTATGACCCCATGCTGAAGCCAGCGACCTGGTGCTCAAGCTGGTGAGCCTGCGCTCAAGTCAGATGAGTATACGCTCAAGCTGGCAACCTCAGGGCTCAAACCTGGGCCCTCTGTGTCCCAGTCCAATGTTCTATTCACTGCACCACTATCTGGTCAGGCTCATATTATTTTTCAAAGAGAGGGTTTTGCCTCTTCTTCGCATAGTCTTAAGTTTTTTTTTTTAAGATTTTTTTTTTTTTAAAGTGAGAGGCCGGGAGGCAGAGACAGACTCCCGCATGCACCCCACCAGGATCCACCCAGCAACCCCCTACCAGGTGATACTCTGCCTGGCTGGGCCGCAGTTCTGCTGCTCAGCAACCGAGCTATTTTAGCGCCTGAAGCAGAGGCCACAGAGCCATCCTCAGTGCTCAGGGCCAACATTGCTCCAACCATTCGAGCCATAGCTGTGGGAGAAGGAGAGGAGAGGGGGAGGGGTGGAGAAGCAGATGATTGCTTCTCTTGTGTGCCCTGACCAGAATTGAACTGGGACTTCCACATGCCAGGCCGACGTTCTACCACTGAGCCAACTGGCCATGGCATCTTTTTTAAGATTTTATTTACTGAATATAGAGAGAAGAGAGAGAAGAGAGAGAGAGAGAAAGAGAGAGAAAAGGGGGTATCAGATAGTATCAACACATAGCAGTTGCTTCTCATATGTGCCTTGACCAGGAAAGCCCAGGATTTCAAACAAGTGACCTCAGCATTCCAAGTCTTAGGATTCTAATTGGCTTCTCGTTTAATTGCATTGGCTAATACCTATGCTAATATTTGAAATAGTAATGGGATCGGGCATTATCTGTCTTCTTCCTGCAATGAGTGAAAATGTCTCTAGTGTTTCTCCATTAAATAAGAAAAAATAAGATAGTAGGTTGAGGACTATGGGTTGTGTGTATTTCATAATGCTTTTTTTTTTTTTTTTTTTTTTTTTACAGAGACAGAGAGTCAGAGAGAGGGATAGACAGGGACAGACAGATAGGAACAGAGAGAGATGAGAGGCATCAATCATCAGTTTTTCGTTGTGACACCTTAGTTGTTCATTGATTGCTTTCTCATATGTCCCTTGACCATGGGCCTTCAGCAGACCGAGTAACCCCTTGCTGGAGCCAGCGACCTTGGGTCCAAGCTGGTGAGCCTTTTGCTTAAGCCAGATGAACCCGCGCTCAAGTTGGCGACCTCGGGGTCTTGAACCTGGGTCCTTCCACATCCCATCCGAGGCTTTATCTACTGCGCCACTGCCTGGTCAGGCCATAATGTTTTTTTTTTTTAAATTAAGTGAGAGCAGGGGCGAGAGAGAGACAGACCCCTGCATGTGCCCCTACCAGGATCGACCAGACAAGCCCATTATGGTGCAGTGTTCTGCCCATCTGGCATACTGCTTGGCAACTGAGCTATTTTATTTTATTATTATTTTTTTTTACAGAGGCAGAGATAGACAGGGACAGACAGGAACCGAGAGAGATGAGAAGCATCAATCATCAGTTTCTTGTTGCGCGTTGCAACTTCTTAGTTCATTGATTGCTTTCTCACATGTGCCTTGACCGCGGGCCTTCAGCAGACCGAGTAACCCCCTGCTGGAGCCAGCGACCTTGGGTCTAAGCTGGTGAGCTCTTTGCTCAAGCCAGATGAGCCCGCGCTCAAGCTGGCGACCTCGGGGTCTCGAACCTGGGTCCTTCCACATCCCAGTCCGACGCTCTATCCACTGCGCCACCACCTGGTCAGGCAACTGAGCTATTTTAGCTAGCGCCTGAAGCCCTGGCCATGGAGCCATCCTCAGCCCAGGGGCCAATCCACTTGAATCAATGGCTGCCGGGGTAGGGTTGGGGTAGGGCTGGGGTAGGGAAGTGGGGGTTGGGGGGAGAAAAGGGAGGGAGAGGGGTGGAGAAAAGATGGTGGCTTCTCCTGTGTGCCCTGACCAGAATCCAATCCAGAACATCCACCACATGCCAGGCAGACCACTGAGCAAACCGGCCAGGGCTCATAATGTTAAGAAAGTATCTTAGTTACTATTTTTTGACTGTTATATAATCACTGGGTATTGAATTTTGCTAAAGGCCTCTTCAGTGTATATAAAAATAATTACATAGTTTTTCCTTAGATATGTTAATATGTTATAAAATTTTATTAGATTCTTTAATACTGAAACTTGCATTTCTAAAATAATTGTCATTTGGTCATGATATATTATTTTCTTTTTTCTTTTTTTTTTGTATTTTTCTGAAGCTGGAAACGGGGAGAGACAGTCAGACTCCCGCATGCGCCGACCGGGGTCCACCCGGCACACCCACCAGGGGCGATGCTCTGCCCACCAGGGGGCGATGCTCTGCCCCTCTGGGCGTCGCTCTGCCGTGACCAGAGCCACTCTAGCGCCTGGGGCAGAGGCCAAGGAGCCATCCCCAGCGCCCGGGCCATCTTTGCTTCAATGGAGCCTTGGCTGCGGGAGGGGAAGAGAGAGACAGAGAGGAAGGAGGGGGGGGTGGAGAAGCAAATGGGCGCTTCTCCTATGTGCCCTGGCCGGGAATCGAACCCAGGTCCCCCACACGCCAGGCCGACGCTCTACCACTGAGCCAACCGGCCAGGGCCTATTATTTTCTTAATATGGTATTACATGGCCTTGGCCAGTTGGCTCAGGGGTAGAGCATTGCCCGGCATGTGGAAGTCCCAGGTTTGATTCCCAGTCAGGGCACACAGAAGTGACCATCTGCTTCTCCACCCCTCCCCTTTCAATCTCTCCTCCCCTCCTGCAGCCATGGCTCAAATGGTTCCAGCAATTTGGCCCTGGGTGCTGAGGATGGTTCCATGGCCTTGCTTCAGGCACTGAAATAGCTCAGTTGCTGAGCAATGAAGCAGTGGCCCAGATGGACAGAGCATCGCCCTGTAGGGGGCTTGCAGGGTGGATTGCAGTCGAGGCAAATGCGGAGTCTGTCTCTCTACCTCCCTACCTCCCTGCTTCCCACTTAATAAAAAAAGTGGTATTATATGCTGTTTTATAATATTTTATTTAATATTTTTATATCACATCCATGAATAATACTTATTTGCAGTTATCTTTCCTTTTTTTTTGTATTGTATTTAATGTTTAGGCATCAGTGTTACACATGCTTCATAAAAAATATTAGGACATTTTCCTTCCATTACAATGCTCTAGAATAACCTGAGAATTATTGGGACTATCTGGTCTCTATGAAACCATATGGTTGGGTACTTTTTTTCTTTTTTTGTGGGAAAGTTCCATAATAATTTCTTCTACTTTTTAAAAAAATTTATCTCTTTAAGTTTTCTACCTTTGATGGAGTCAATTTTAGTAATCTGTATTTCTGTAAGTTTTCTATCTTATCAAGTTTTCAAATTCATTTGTTCAGATGTTTACAAAGTATAGTCAGTTCTACTTTGCACAGCAGTGTGGGACCATAACAATGACAGTGAGCATAGAAACTGAAAAATAATCTTTTTTTTATAATTAATTTTTTTTTTTTTTTTTTTTTTTTTACAGAGACAGAGAGTGAGTCAGAGAGAGGGATAGACAGGTACAGACAGACAGGAACGGAGAGAGATGAGAAGCATCAATCATTAGTTTTTCATTGCACGTTGCAACACTTTAGTTGTTCATTGATTGCTCTCTCATATGTGCCTTGACCGCGGGCCTTCAGCAGACCGAGTAACCCTTTGCTGGAGCCAGCGACCTTGGATTCAAGCTGGTGGGCTTTTGCTCAAACCAGACAAGCCCGCGCTCAAGCTGGCGACCTTGGGGTCTCGAACCTGGGTCTTCTGCATCCCAGTCTGATGCTCTATCCACTGTGCCACCGCCTGGTCAGGCTAATCTTTATAAATAATGGGAAAAATGATATTTTTTTCTATACCTTTAAATATTTTAGTCAAAATATTGGAAGGTCTCTTACTGTTGGTTACGTATGTATAGAGAAATGAAAAAATATAACTATTGTAACATCGTTAGTATACTGTTAATTAAGCATTATAAATATTGAGCCCTGGCAGGATTGCTCAGTTGGTTAGTGTCGTCCTGATATACCAAGGTTGCAGGTTTAATCCCCAGTCAGTGCAATACAAGAATCAAGCAATTAATGTATAAATAACTATAACAACAGATTGATGTTTCTCTCTCCCTCTTTCCTCTCTCCCTAAAATCAATCAAGAAATAAAATTAAAAAAAGAAATATTGAGGATTTTTTTGTAGTAAAGCTTATCAGGAGTAGGTGAAACAATGCTTGCCTTCTTTTTATTATCATATAACTTAAGATATAGAACAAGCATGAGATGGAATGTTTCCATTATTGTTATTTTTAAAGAAAGTCTAATTTTGGTTTGTATTTCCCCTTTTCACCCAACAGTTGTTTAATAGGTTTAAAATTTCCAAAGGGAAGAACCTTTCTGTTTTTGTTAGTAATTCCTGATTTTACTGCATTTCAATCAGAGGGTTGTTTATATTTGTACTCAATGAAAATTACTAGTGATTTCTTTGTGATCAAATAGAATATTTAATCATATTTTGTATATGTGCCATAGACAGTTGGGATGGTGTGCTCTCTATTATTTCTAATATCAAAGTATAGAATCTGATGTATGTTCATCAAGATGTACCTTACTGGTTATGTTGTTTAGATCTAATATCTCCTTACTTATTTTTCTGTTCACTTAATCTGTTTGATATTGAAAAAGTTATTGGAAAGTCTTCTATGATTAGTGTGTTTCTATCTATGTCTCCCTGCATTTCCTACAGTTTTTGCTCCATAAAAGTGGTTGTTGTGTTATTCGGTGTATAACTATTTACAAGTATTGTAATGTTCATGGTGAATTGTGGCTTTTAGCATTAAAACATCTCGTTCCTTGGTTTGGGGGCTTGATTTCTACTTTGATATCAGGATTGCTACTCTTGCTGTTTTTGTTTCCATTTTTTCTGGTATACCTTTGTCCATATTTTTATTTTTATCCTTTCTGAATAATGTTTTAGTATACTCTTGTTTTTTCTTTTTTTTTTTTAGTGAGAGGCGGGAGGCAGAGACAGACTCTTGCATACACCCCAACTGGGATCCACCCAGCAAGACCACTAGGGGGCAATGCTCTGCCCATTTGGGACCTTTGTTCCCTTCTAACTGAAACTATTTTTAGAGCCTGAAGCAGAGGCCATGGAGCCATCCTCAGTGCCTGAGGCCAACTCATTCTAATCGAGCCATGGCTGTAGGAGGGGAGGAGGAGAGTGTGAGAGAGAGAAACGAGAGGGGGAGGCATGGCGAAGAAGATGGGCGCTTGTCCTGTGTGCCCTGACCAGGAATCAAACCTGGAACCTCCACATGCCAGGCTGACGCTCCACCACTGAGCCAACGGGCCAGGGCCAGGTATGCTCTTACATGCAGCATATAGTTGGGTCTTGTTTTGTGAGCCCAAAAAATACTTTTCTTTGATGTTAAGCCCATTCATATTTATTGACATGACTCATATATTTGGTCTTCAATCTCATATTTAATTATATGTGTTGCATTTCCTGTGCTTCTTTCTCTAGCAGATGCATATTCTTTGCTCTTTTAATTGTAGTTTTTAATATTTAAGAAGGTTTGCAGTTATATTCTAGTTATCTTTGTTCTTAGATCTTTAAAAATGTTCTTGGTCTCATTTTATTTTTTAACCTTATACTATCTGGTTTATTAGTCTTTATCGCTTTCAGTGAACTCTTCATGGGTGAAAAAGATAGGAATGACACATCCACTGTGGCATCCAAGAGGCTTCTAGTGTGAGCCTTAACCCTACCCTACAACGAGGGAGCCCAAGCTGTGTGGAAAATTCAAAGGCAAGAGGCAGGGGATGATAATATGGATACAATTACAATTTGGACTTATGGAAACAAAGCGATTCCCTATAATTTGCTTTCTGCACTCTAAGCACAATTAGGTGCTGATAATATGGGAACAGGAATCTATCTAAAACGTAATATACCATTTAGCCTCTGGTTGAAAGGGCACCAGGGTGACTAAGGGGCACAAAAATGTGCTCACCAGCCTAGAAATATGACTTCAATGGCTGTGACAGCCTAAACTTTGTGATTCTGCTTTTCCAGCAACAGAAAAAAGTATGCTGTGAGTTCCTAAGTATGTCATGAGTTCTGCCAACAATGTAGTGATAAAGTCCCAATTAACATCTAAGCAATGAAGGAATATACATTTATATAAAAGCACACATACACTGGTCTATACCTTACCTACTAATTTCTAATTCTGAAAAAATTCAAACAACCACTTCAGGGCTGAAGATAAATGTGTCCACACTTCTGAAGATCAAAAGAAAAGATGCTATCAAGCACACATTTTAGCCTTTGATGCTAATAAAGGTTCTGAGGTGAAACACTGTCCAAATTATGTGTAACATGAAAGTAGAAGAATAGAGCAATTTTTAATAAAGCAATTCTAAGTTGGTGCAGTTCTGTTTAAAGTGACAATATTTCACAGAGTACAGGACTGAACCATCACATAATCCATTGATACCCTATAAATGAATAAGGACTCATTCCATTTGCTACTTACCAGGAACAACTCTGCAAATACCTGCTGGTTTCACATAGGGAAGATTTAGAATAACATGACCTGAGCAAAGTAGAGAAGGACACCAACCTTAAATGTTGGTGATGGGGCAGCAAGATGGCGATGGAGTAGGTGGACGTACCAACTTCCACCTCCCAGAACCAAAGTGGATTACAAATTAATTTTAAGAACTATCATCTAGAAAAACCAACTTTGGACTAAACTAAGAGGACTCTTTAACCAAGGAACACCGAAGAAGGCACACTGAGACTGGTAGGAAAATGGGAAATGTGGAGAGGGCTTCTCAGCTCCTGGGAGCGAACAGCAGCTCGTAGGGACTCTCTTGACAGGAAGTGAGTTTAGCAGAGAGGGGAAGGGCCTGTGCTCCAGGAATGAAGCCCCAGCCTGCAGCCCCAGAGCCTAGAAGAGGCATGCGGACAGTATTTAGTTGCGCAAAAAGCCAGGATACTGTTTGTGAGAAAGAGACAGATTACTCAGACCCAGGATTCTTCTTAAAGGGACCACGCAGCAAACCACTTTCACAACCACTCAACCGGGTCTCTGGGAGACTGGGAGAGTTGAGAGGACTGGAGTAGCAGGAAGAGAGTGTAATCTAGGAGGGACAGGTAGAAACACTTTCAGGGACAGCCACCCTAACCCCTGGGCTGAGTAACGCCCCAAATCTGAAGCGAATATTTCCCCTGGAACCAGCAATACTACCAAAGTGAAACAGGACACCAGCCAAACAAGCTCTCCTGCGGCACTCAGAGCAGACTTGCTTAGAAGGAAGGAGCCTTCAGGAATACAGTATTGAATGCTAAGGTCTGAGCTGCATTGTTCCCACCCACACTGCTGAGGGCTCGCCGGAGGGCTGGTGACGGCAAGACACAGATGCATGGTGACGTCAGCGGGGGTGAAATCCAGACCAGCCACGACTGAGGCCGGGCATGAGCTCAGTCCCAACTGGCGGGGACAGAAGGGGAGCATGAAAGCAGTCAGACCCGGCTGTGGGCCGGGTGAGCAAGAGTGGTCCCACCTGCAATTCTGTCCACAGGGGAAAGGTGAAAGCCTGGGAACTGCACAGACCCGCAGCAGAGTGCTAGTGTGCAGCCCTGCCCCGGTGCGCCCTGCCCTTGGGGGAGGGACGGAAGCTGGGGAACAGGTGGAGACTTGCGGCTGAGCATAGGTGTGCAGCCCTGCCCACAGTGCCTAGGCTTGCGGCCCAGGCACAGTATGCATCCCCACCCACCGGGGTGGGATGAAGGCCAAGCCCATCCAGGGCTTGTAGCCCCCACATGGGAACACAGCCCAGCCTGTGTAGGAGAGATGGAAACCGCAGCAGGCCGGTGTTGGCAACGCCCATACCCGAACGCCCAAGGTAGCAGCAGAGGGGGCGACAGGTCTGCAGACACACCACACCTAAGGAACACAGAGACGACACCCATTGGACTCCAATGGCAACACCTTTCTTATATACAGACAAAATGGAAAGGCAGACAAATGCAACTCAAATGAATCAAGAGAAACACCCAGAAAAGGACTTGAATAAGTCAGATATAACCAAATTACCAGATGCAGAGTTTAAAATAATGATTGTTAGGATGCTCAAAGATCTTAGAACAATAGATGGACATAACAAATACCTAAAGAAAGAGATAGCAGGTATAAAAAAGGACATCGAAATAATAAAAAACAATCAGTCAGAAATGACAAATACAATATCAGAAATGAAGACCACAATGGAACGAATTAAAAGCAAGATAGATAAAGCTGAGGATCAAATCAGTAAGTTACAGGACAGGATAAATGAAGGCACGGAAGCAGAGCAGCAAAAAGAGACTCAAAAAGTCTGAGAAAACTCTAAGACAGTTCTGTGACAACATGAAGAGAAATAACATCCACATCATAGGGGTTCCTGAAGGATAAGAGAAAGAACAAGGGATAGAGACCTTGTTGAATCAAATCAGTTGAAAACTTCCCTATATTGATGCAGAAAAAAGTCACACAAGTTCAAGAAGCACAGAGAATTCCATTAAAGAGAAACCCAGAGAAATCTACACCAAGACACATCATAATTAAAATACCAAAGCTAAGAGAAAAATAGAAAATATTAAAAGCTGCTAGTGAAAAAAGGCTATCACCTACAAAGGAGCCCCCATAAGGATGACATCTGACTTCTCAACAGAAACACTTGAGGCCAGAAGGGAATGGCAAGAAATATTCAAAGTAATGCAGAACAAGAGCCTACAACCAAGACTACTTTATCCAGCAAGGCTATCGTTTAAAATTGAAGGAGAAATAAAAAGCTTCCAAGACCAAACCCCTCACCCCCCAATAAAACTCAAGGAATTCATTACAACCAAACCAATGCTGCAAGAAATGCTAAGGGGCCTGTTGTAAACAAATCAAAGGGGGAAAAACATAGTAAAATAGGAATATAGCTTTAAAGAACAAAATGGCAATAAACAACTACAAATCAATAATAACCTTAAATGTAAATGGATTAAATGATCCAATCAAAAGACATAGGGTTGCTGCATGGATAAGAAAACAGGACCCATACATATGCTGTCTACAAGAGACACAGCTCAAAACAAAAGATGCACAATAGACTAAAGGTAAAAGGATGGAAAAAAATATTTCATGCAAATAGAAATAAAAAAAAGCTGGGGGCCTGACCAGGTGGTGGTGCAGTGGATAGAGCGTTGGACTGGGATGTGGAAGAACCCAGGTTCGAGACCCCGAAGTTGCCAGCTTGAGTGCGGGCTCATCTTGTTGAGCAAAAGCTCACCAGCTTGGACCCAGGGTCACTGGCTCCAGCAAGGGGTTACTCAGTCTACTGAAGGCCCAAGGTCAAGGCACATATGAGAAAGCAATCACTGAACAACTAAGAAGTCGCAACATGCAATGAAAAACTAATGATTGATGCTTCTCATCTCTCTGTTCCTGCCTGTCTATCCCTCTCTCTCTGTCTATTTAAAAAAAAAAAAAAAAAAAAAAAAAAAGAAAGAAAGAAAGAAAGAAAGAAAAAGCTGGTGTAGCAATACTTATATCAGACAAAATGGACTTTAAAACAAAGGCTATAGTAAGAGATAAAGAAGGTCACTACATAATGATAAAACGGAGCAATCCAACAGGAAGATATAACCATTATAAATATCTATGTACCTAATATAGGAGCACCTAAATATATAAAGCAAACTTTGATGAATATAAAGGGTGAGATTAACAGCAATATTATAATAGGGGATTTCAATACCTCACTAACATCACTAGATAGATCTTCAGGAGAGAAAATTAACAAAGAAACAGCAGACTTAAAGGACACACTAGATAAACTGGATTTAATAAATACCTTCAGAATCTTTCACCCTAAAGCAGCAGAATACACATTCTTTTCAAGTGCTCATGGTACATTCTCTAGGATAGACCACATGTTAGGGCACTAAAGCGCTCTCAACAAATTTAAGAAGACTGAAATCATATCAAGCATTTTCTCTGATCACAATGGCATGAAACTAGAAATCAATCACAACAAAAAACCTGAAAAATACTCAAACACTTGGAAACTAAATAGCATGTTATTAAATAATGAATGGGTTAATAATGAGATCTAAGAAGAAATAAAAAAATTCCTAGAAACGAATGATAATGAGCATACAACAAGTCGAAATTATGGGACACAGCAAAAGCAGTGCTGAGAGGGAAGTTCATAGCATTACAGGCATACCTTAAGAAGCCAGAAAAAGCTCAAATAAACAACTTAACCCTGCATCTAAAAGAACTAGAAAAGAACAGCAAGTAAAGCCCAGAGGTAGTAGAAGGAAGGAAATAATAAAGATCAAAGCAGAAAGAAATGACATAGAGACTAAAAAAACAATACACAGGATCAATGAAACCAAGAGCTAGATCTTTGAAAAGGTGAACAAGATCAATGAACCTTTAACCAGACTCACCAAGAAAAAAGAGAGAGGACTCTAATAAATAAAATTAGAAATGAGAGTGGAGAAATAACAACTGTAACAACAGAAATACAAAGGATTGTAAGAAAATACTATGAAGAACTCTATGCCAAAAAATTAGACAACTAGATGAAATGGACAAATTCCTTGAAACATATAATGTTTTAAAAATCAATCTGGAAGAATCAGAACACCTAAACAGACCAATTACAACAAATGATGTTGAAACAGTTATCAAGAAACTCCCAACAAACAAAAGCCCTGGGCCAGATGGCTTCACAAGTGAATTCTACCAAATATTCAAAGAAGAACTAACTTCTATCCTTCTCAAGCTATTTCAAAAAATTCAAGAGGAAGGAAGACTTCCAAGCTCCTTTTATGAGGCGAGCATAATTCTCATTCCAAAACCAGGCAAAGACAACACAAAGAAAAAAAATTATAGGCCAATATCCCTGATGAATTTAGATACTAAAATCCTCAACAAAATATTAGCAAACCAGATCCAGCAATATATGAAAAAAATCATACATCATAATCAAGTGGGATTTATTCTGGGGAGGCAAGGCTGGTACAATATTCGCAAATCAATCAGTGTGATTCATCACATAAACAAAAGAAAGGAGAAAAACCACATGATAATTTCAATAGATGCCGAAAAAGCATTTGATAAAATCCAGCACCTTCCAGTCTACCTGAATCATTACCAGCTAGAAGCAGCAGTCATTGGGACTTGGACATGAGCTGCAAAGTATAGAATGGTGACAACAATTCCAGTGCCATGCGGACTTTTCCTGTGGGGAACTTTCCTGGACTCCTGCTCCCTGTGACAGCTCCTAACAGACTGAACTGTGGTTGGGTTGCATTTTTCAGGGATTTGGCATGGTGATGGGGCCAACTTGGACTTGGTGAACATGTTAAGGACACTACTCTTTTAGGGATTCTTGCTGTATTGGCCAAGAGTTTGCTTAAAGGCTTTTAATCACTGTAAAAAAAAAAATAGAGGACTGGATGAAGAAGATGGGGCACATATACACCATGGTATACTATTCAGCTAGGAGAAATGATGACATCGGATCACTTACAGCGGAATGGTGGAGTCTTGGTGGCATTGTGCGGGGTGAAATAAGCGAATCAGAAAAAAAACAGGAACTGCAGGATTCCATACATTGGTGGGACATAAAAACAAGACTAAGAGGCATGGACAGAAGTGTGGTGATTACGGGGGGTGGGGGGAGGGAAGGAGGGAGAGGGGGAGGGAGAGGGGTACAGAGAGAACTGGATGGAGGGTGGCGGAGGACGATCTCTCTTCGGGTGATGGGTATGCAACAGAACTAAATGACAAGATAACCTGGAAATGTTTTCTTTGAATGTATGTACCCTGATTTATTGATGTCACCCCATTAAAATAAAAATTTATTTATAAAAAAAAAATCCAGCACCAATTCATGATCAAAACTCTCAGCAAAGTGGGAATATAGGGAACATTCCTCAACATGATAAAGGCCATCTATGACAAACCCACTGCCAACATCATGCTTAATGGGCAAAAATTAAGAACAATCCCCTTAAGGTCAGGAACAAGGCAGGGGTGCTTCCTTTCACCACTCTTATTCAACATAGTTCTGGAAGTCCTAGCCACAGCAATCAGACAAGAAGAAAAAATAAAAAATAACCAAATTGAAAAAGAAGAAGTAAAACTATTGTTATTTGCTGATATGATATTGTATATAGAAAACCCTAAAGTCTCAGTGAAAAAACTACTAGACCTGATAAATGAATTCAGCAAGGTGACAGGATATAAAATTAATACTCAGAAATCAGAGGCATTTTTATACACCAACAATGAACTGTCAGAAAGAGAAATTAAGGAAACAATCCCCTTCACTATTGCAACAAAATAATAAAGTACCTAGGAGTACATTTAACCAAGGAGATTAAACACTTGTACTTGGAAAATTATAAAACATTGATAAAAGAAAAAGAGGAAGATACAAAAAAGTGGAAGCATATAATGTGTTCATGGATAGGAAGAATAAACATCATTAAAATGTCTATATTACCCAAAGCAATTTCTAAATGCAATACAATACCAACTAAAATACCAATGACATACTTCAAAGATATAGAACACAAATTTCAAAAATTTATATGGAAACAAAAAAGAACACAAATAGCCTCAGCAATCTTGAAAAGGAAGAATAAAGTGAGAGGTATCACACTCCCTGATATCAAGTTATACTACAAGGCCATTGTACTCAAAAGAGCTTGGTACTGGCATAAGAACAGGCATATAGATCAATGGAACAGAACACAGATCCCAGAAATAAACCCGTACCTTTATGGACAACTGATATTTGACAAAGGAGATAAGAGCATAAAATGGAGTAAAGACAGCCTCTTCAACAAATAGTGTTGGGAAAATTGGACAGCTACCTGCAAAAAAAATGAAACTAGACCATGAACTTACACCATTCACAAAAATAAACTCAAAATGGATAAAAGACTTAAATGTAAGCCATGAAACCATAAACATCTTAGAAGAAAACATAGGCAGTAAGCTCTCCAACATCTCCCGCAGCAATATATTTGCTGATTTATCTCCACGGGCAAGTGAAATAAAAGACAGGATAAACAAATGGAACTATATCAAAATAAAAAGCTTTTGCACAGCTAAAGACAATAAGAACAGAATAAAAAGACAAACTACACAATGGGAGAACATATTCGACAATATGTCAGATAAGGGGTTAATAACCAAAATTTATAAAGAACTTGTAAAAGTCAACACCAGGAAGATAAACAATCCAATCAAAAAATGGGCAAAAGAAATGAATAGACATTTCTCCAAAGAGGACATACAGATGTCCAATAGGCATATGAAAAAATGCTGAACATCACTAATCATTAGAGCAGGGGTCCCCAAACTTTTTACACAGGGGGCCAGTTCACTGTCCCTCAGACTGTTGGAGGGCCAAAGTATAAAAAAAACTATGAACAAATCCCTATGCACACTGCACATATCTTATTTTAAAGTAAAAATTACAAAACGGGAACAAATACAATATTTAAGATAAAGAACAAGTAAATTTAAATCAACAAACTGACCAGTATTTCAATGGGAACTGTGCTCCTCTCACTGACCACCAATGAAAGAGGTGCCCCTTCTGGAAGTGTGGCGGGGGCCGGATAAATGGCCTCATGGGGCTGCATGTGGCCCGTGGGCCATAGTTTGGGGACCCCTGCATTACAGATATGCAAATTAAAACTACAATGGGATATCACCTCACACCGGTAAGAATGGCGCTCATCAACAAAACAACACAGAATAAGTGCTGGTGAGGATGTGGCAAAAAGGGAACCCTCCTGCACTGCTGTTGGGAAGCAGACTGTGGAAAACAGTATGGAGATTCCTCAAAAAATTAACTATGGAACTGCCTTTTGACCCAACTATCCCACTTTTAGGAATATAACTTAAGAATACTTTATCACTGATTGAAAAGGAGAAATGCATCCCCATGTATATGGCAGTGTTGTTCACAATAGTGAACATGTGGAAACAGCCCAAGTGTCCGTCAGTGGACGAGTGGATTAAAAAGCCATGGTACATGTATATAATGGAATACTATGGGGCCATGAAAAAGAAGGAAATCTTACCTTTTGCGAAATAAGCCAGGCAGAAAAAGAAAAATATCATATGATCTCACTCATTTGAGGAATCCAATGAACAATGTAAACTGAGGAATGGAATTGAGACAGTGGTGGGATCAAAGGGACCAGAGGAAAAGAGGACAGAGGGAAAGGGGATGATAGGATGGGATAATCCTGAAGGGAAGGGGGGAGGGCGCTGTAGGGAGGGGGGTAAGGATGATGTTGAGAGGAATATGGGGGAGGGGGGATGCATTTGGGGCGACACTAGAATCTATGTAAACACAATAAATAAAAATCAATAAAAAAAGTGAACTTCGTGGATTAGTCTGCGGGCCGCACAAAATTGTTCGGCAGGCCGCATGCGGCCCGCGGGCTGCGAGTTTGAGACCCCTGGTGTAAGGGGATAAGAGAGGATCATAGAAATATCCATTTAACATGTTTTGTAGAAAGATCAGTGTTCTGGGTGGCTAGAGGGTGAAACAGGATCACCATGTTGCTGAATACTATAATCCATTGCTAAAAATTACTACAGTGCCCTTAATGAGCCAGTTGAGTGGTGGTGGCAATTTACAATTGTATTAAACTACTGTCTTTAAGATGGTAGTGTGGGAAATCCTACCTGAGATCTGTAAAGTATACGAGAGCCAGTATTTTCTTCCAAAAATTATTTCATTATTTTCTATGTTACATACTTCACAATATAAATCAATGCTCTGGGGTGTAATAATGCCATAGCATCTAATTACATAATGTAAGCTTTGTCTTCATATTTGATATAACTGCTTATGAAATCTGTCCTGAGCCCTGGCCAGTTGGCTCAGTGCTAGAGCATCGGCCCGGCATGTGGAAGTCTCGGGTTCGATTCCCAGCCAGGACACACAGGAGAAGCGCCCATATGCTTCTCCACTCTTCCCCTTCTATTTTTTCTCTATCTCTCTCTTCCCCTTCCTGCAGCCAAGGCTCCATTGAGGCAAAGTTGGCTTGGGCACTGAGGATGGCTCCATGGCCTCTGCCTCAGGCGCTAGAATGACCCCAGTTGTAGCAGAGCAATGCCCCAGATAGGCTGAGCTTTGCCCCCTGGTGGGCATGCTGGGTGGATCCCGATCTGGCACATGTGGGAGTCTGTCTGTTTGCCGCCCCCTCACTTATCACTTTGGAAAAATGAAAAAAAAAATCTGTCCTGTAGAATTTCCTATGTATTCTGGAAATATATACCATATTTCCCCATGTATAAGACGCACTTTAATTTTGGGGCCAGAAATTTGAAAAAAATGTATTACATAAAGTTATTGAACTCAAGTTTTATTCATCATAAAATTCATACAAATCCTCATCACTGTCAAAACTCCCATCTATTAGCTTGTCCTCATCTGTGTCTGATGATGAATCACTATCTTCATATATTGCCTAGCCTAGTTCTTAGTTCCATCTATGACATTCGAAATGCCACACTTCTACAACTACTGTATAAGACGCACCAGTTTTTAGACCCCAAATTTTTTGGGGAAAAAGTGTGTCTTATACATGGCGAAATATGGATTATCGTAGTGAACTGAATGGTGGCCCCACAAAAGATATATCTACATTCTAATTTCTGGAATCTGTAAATGTTACCTTATTTGGAAAAGAGATCTTTGCAGATATCTATAATTTAGGATTTCTGAGATGAAGAGACTATCCTGGAATATCCAGGTGGGTCCTAAATCCAGTGACAAGTATATTTACAGAGAAAGGCAGAGGGAGATTTGAGGCATAAGAGGAGGAGGCAGTGTGATCTTGGAGCAGAGACTGGAGTGACTCACTTATCTACAAGTTAGTAAATGCTGACAATCACCATAATCTGAAAAAGGCAAAAAGCAAAACAAACAAACAAACAAACAAACACAATGGAATCTTCCCTAAAATCTCGGAAGGGAGTGAAGCCTGGCCAATTTTGGACGCCTGGCTTCCAGAACTGTGAAAATAATTTCTTGTTGTGTTAAGTCACCCAGTTTGTGGTGATCTGTTATAGCAGCCCTAGGAAACTAATGTACATATTTACCAAATGGTTGAGTAACTTGAAGACTCTAGACAAAGAGATATAAAATGTAAAAGCAGAGGCCAATGATATCTGGCCCTAGTCATGGCTAGAGAAATATTAAACCTCCAGGAACAAGCACTCTTGAAGTCTAGAAAAACTCGGACTGTAAGAACAGCAATCAACTCATACTTATTTTTCTTAAGCAAATGAAGACTACATTCAATGATTATAATTTTCCCTATAGTCTTTAGAGAAAAATGTAGACTTATATGATAAGCTTGATTTCAATTTTATAAGCAAGCCAGATTAAATAGCATCAGATCCAACATTTCTAGAGAAGCATTTTTACTCAAGGCAGAGTGCAGGGTCTGTTTTATCTTGCTATAGAAATGAAACATCTCAAGCATAATACAGAACATAAAATGTTAAAGAGGGGTAGGAATAGAAGTTCAGTCCTCAGGCAGATAGATATATGCAAAGTGATTTCCAATACAGTCATCCCTCGCATATCGTGGTTCACTTTTCGTGGTCTTACTGTATCACGGATTTTTAAATTGTATATACCTAATTTTGTATCGCAGATTTTTTGCTATATCGTGGGATTTTGCAGTATATAGGTATTTTTATATATTTATTATTTTAATTGTTTTTGCGGTAAAATAAGCATTTTCTAGCCTAAAATATTGAATAGGTTTATAAGAGTATGGTAAAGAATTTATAAAGCTTTAAAATACATATAAATAATAAAATAAATATAAGGTCACTACTTCGTGGATTTTTGCCTATTGTGGGGGGAGGGTGTGTTCTGGAACCTAATCCCTGTGATAGACGAGGGACCACTATATACAGGGTGAGGCAAATGTAGGTTTACAGTTGTTCATATGGATAATAATACAATAATTAATAATAAGAATAAACTGGCCCTGGCCAGTTGGCTCAGTGGTAGAGTGTCGGCCTGGCATGCAGGAGTCCCGGGTTCGATTCATGGCCAGGGCACACAGAAGCACCCATCTGCTTCTCCACCCCTCCCCCTCTCCTTCCTATCTGTCTCTCTTCCCCTCCCGCAGCCAAGGCTCCATTGGAGCAAAGCTGGCCCGGGCGCTGAGGATGGCTCTATGGCCTCTGCCTCAGGCGCTACAATGGTTCTGGTTGCGGCAGAGCAATGTCCCAGATGGGCAGAGCATCGCCCCCTGGTGGGCATGCCGGGTGGATCCCCGAGTGCATGTGGGAGTCTGTCTGACTGCCTCCCTGTTTCTAGCTTCAGAAAAATACAAAAAAAAAAAAAAAAAGTTTAAAAAAAAAAAAGAATAAACTGTGTTTCATGTACTCACAACTGTAAATCCACTTTTGCCCCACACTATATTTACTAGACTGGTCTCATGAATCTGCTTCTAATAAGAAAAGGTATCTTTTTAAAATTTATTAATTTTAATTTATTGTACTAACAAGGTATTTTTAAAGTTTTAAAAATGAACACACATGAATAGCTAAAGTGTATCCTGGGTAGAGGTGTGAGTGTTGTACACATATAGTGGCACACACCTACACAAATATTTGTACATTATTTTCATAAAAAAACTAAAAGGATCAACTTAAAACAAAAAAAGTTAACTCTGGGGAAGGGGAAAATAGGGAGGAGAGATAAAAAGCTAAATCTCTCTGAATGTATTTTGTTTCATGGTTTGATGTTTAAACCAGGCAGATGTTTTAATATAGTTAAAAATAAAATTTTAAATCTTTAAAGAAAGGAAAATGGGTCCATGGTACTAGGCCCATAGTAATTACTTAATAAATTATAGTTATTTTATTATCATCATAGTCTTACTTCTAAAAGTATAAAAAAAGTATATAGCTGTGTTCTTCTACCTAGTCCATAAAGTAAATGTTGATGGAGTAAAGCAGTGGTCTCCAACCTTTTTTGGGCCATGGACCGGTTTAATGTCAGAAAATATTTTCACAGACCAGCCTTTAGGGTGGGACGGATAAATGTATCATGTGACCGAGACAAGCATCAAGAGTGAGTCTTAGATGGATGCAACAGAGGGAATCTGGTCATTTTTTTAAAAAAAATATTGTTCAGACTTAAATATAAATAAAACGGAAATAATGTAAGTTATTTATTCTGTCTCTGCGGACTGGTACCAAATGGCCCACGGACTGGTACAGGTCCGTGGCCCGGGGGTTGGGGACCACTGGAGTAAAGGATATACGAGTTCATGGCTCAACTAAAATGTGCATGGTTTAGCTCCCAAAGACAGGGTTGCCAAGCAAGAACTCCATCAAAAAGTTTAACCAATATTCTATACGCCATGAGGTAATGCATAAACTTCACATATAAAACATAGCCATTTGTTGTTAAATTGAATGTTATGAATAAGGGATCTGGATAGTGACACTGACCTAGGTAATGAAGTTGAGAAGTTTTATACATTCTTAATTGTGTGCCTATTTTATATGCATGGGTAGTTTCCCCAAAAGTTCCTGAAACAAAAAGACTTTATACTTACCAGATATCTGCTCATTTATGGTCAAAGAGGGGATTCACAGGCTAACATACAGCCCAGAAGCTATGCCAAGTCCAACAGTGCGTGCACATCTTGGCCTCTCAGATGCTTGCAGAAACAAAGGAGGCCTCACTACGAATTTAATTAGAATATCAATGCTTAACCTGCTAGAGCCACAAAATGAAAATACCCTTCATAGACAGCTCTGGCTTTTACTGCTCTCATTAACATCTCTCAGTGGGCAGTTTCTTAAAGCACAGCTAGTCTGAACATTTCTATGACTTTTCCTCTTTTTTAGAGGAAAAGCCAAACATTTACTTCCTGTAGGACACAAAGGAGAACACTGTCTGATCCATGTGAATGAAGCTGAAAGAGGTTGATCAGTTTTGATTCACAGTCACTTAAATCTGAAACTATACATAACTGACCACAAACAGATGTGTGTCACCCCCTCAAAAAGAAAACCTCACATACACACAAATCAGCTACAAACACAGTACTATATTTAACTAAAGAGAGTTAATTGTAAGTGATTTTCTTAGAATTATACAATCTTAATGCAAGAAAAGATTTTCAGGTTATCTAGAAAAATCAACCACTTAGGGCAGAGATAAGCTAACAAAGCTACCCAGGTATTGTCAAGACATAGTGTTGCACACTGATTTTTTTCCAATGAAGCAAAGTTTATGCAATTTCTAAGCTTAAAACTTTAAAAATCATTTAAATACTTTTTATGGAAATAATTTTCAAATAGTTTATGATAACTCTCAAGTCTATTGTAAAAAATAAATGAGATATTTTTGATGGCTATGAGCTGACATTACTGGAACATCAATTGCCATAAATCAATGTACTACTTTGGGGCTGTTCAGGCAGGTTTGATTATTCATCTTACACCATACTAGAGGTGCATGTATCTTGGTAATGAAGGAGAGGGAGCAATTGAGTCTGATTCGGAGATCTGGGCAGTTTTCACATAAGAAATGACACATTTGCTTTCCAAGTTTTCTCCCATCCCTCAATGTCTCTTTTTGTGCAGTAAGTGTGTATTTGCAAGCTTAGTGCTTTTTACCTACTGTGGGCCAGAAAATAAAATACTAAAGCTTGTTAGAAATATAGATAAAGTGATCTAGACAGGCTCTATTTGAGGGTATTACAGTGTTCTATGCTGAGTTAAACTATATGAGCTTTCATTCTATTCCTATGAAGTCTTGGACATAATATATAACACTCTGTGTTACAGGCATACAGAAGAAAATGGGGCAGGGACAGAAAAGCCCTACTCCTTAAGTTCACCTCCCCTACCTCATCCCAAGACTCAGGACCACTATGCCATTCAAAGACTAAGGCATAATCAAAAGATTAGAGAACACCATCCCTCCCCCTTGCCCTACACCACGATGCTAATACCTCCAGTGATAATAAGAGTGGTTTACACAGCGAGGAGAAGTTCAAAAGACAATCTCTCTGAAGACAAGTACAAAAGAAAGACTCTAAGCCAAAGTCACTAGAGGAATTCAAAGTCTCTGGTACCCATAGCAATAACAAATTTCAAACACCTTCATACAATGCTGGTGGGAATGTAAACTGATGAAGCCTCTTTGGGAAAAAAAATCTGACATTCCCTCATATGATTAAATAGAGATAGCATACGACCCAGTTACCGTATTTCACACCTAGGTGAATGCATAAGACAACTGAAAACATATGTCTACCTAAAAACTTGTACATAAATGTTCAAAGCAGAATCATTCATAATACTATAAAAATGGAGACAATCCAATTGTTAATCAACTAATGAATGGATAAACAATATGTGATATATCCATACAATGGAATATCAAGATGAAGTACTGATCCAAGCTAAAACATGGATGAACCTTGAAAATGTTATCCTAAGTCAAGGGTAGTAAACCTTTTTATACCTACCACCCACTTTTGTATCTCTGTTAGTAGTAAAATTTTCTAAACGCCCACCGGTTCCACAGTAATGGTGACTTATAAAGTAGGGAAGTAACTTTATAAAATTTATAAAGCAGAGTTATAGCAAGTTAAAGCATATAATAATAATTACTTACCAAGTACTTTATGTTGGATTTTCACTAAGTTTGGCAGAATAAATCTTACTATAGTTTTACTATAACAGAATAAACAACTTACTATAGTTAAATCTATATGCATGGGTATATAGATTTATTTATACTTTGGTTGCTCTGCTACCACCCACCATGAGAGCTGGAACGCCCACTAGTAGGCGGTAGGGATCAGGTTGACTACCACTGTCCTAAGTGAAAGAAACCAGACACAAAAGGCTATATATTATGATTCCATTTATATGAAATATCCAAAATAGGCAAAGCCAGAGAAAGAAATTAGATTAATGGTCGGCAGGTGCTGGGAGTAAGGGGATTGGGGAATAACTGCTAATGGGTAAGGGAGTTTCCTTCTGGGCTGATGAAAAGGTTCTAAATTTAGATTGTGGTAATAGTTATGCAACTCTGTGAATATGTGAATATACTAAAACCCAATGAATGGATAACTTTAAATGGATAAATTGTATAAAATGAGAATTACATCTCAAAAAAGATGTTTAACCCTTTAAGTAGTGAGTTTTTTTCCATGCTCGCTGACCCTCAGGAGTGAGTTTTTCTTCAAAAAATGAAATTAGTTTCAGTTACAGTTTTATTAGCTTAAAATCATGTTTGTTTAATAACCAGTTTATGGGAACAAGAACATAGATTTGCCTTTTTTTAAATGATGCCTTACAAATGTACAAACATACTCTGGATGGTCAGGAGGCATGAGGACGTACATGAACGTTCATACCACTCAAAGGGTTAAAATGTTTTATTTATAAAGCGTGATTGCTGTAGTATCAGTGGACATCACCTGAAAGGGCTTGACATCCACTCCCATCCAGTAATAACAAGGTGCCCCTGCTCCTCAATGTGGTATCAGCAGAGACTGGGTAGAGAGCCTGGACTGTTACTGTAGCCCATCAGCAATGTGGTGCCCATTATATTATCACTCCCCCTGTTATCAGGGAGGCAACAAGGTGGGGATTTCCACCCCCAGTAAGTAGTAAAGAGAGTAAGAAGTAACCCTCCCAGAGAGATAACAGAACTAGGATGGGGAACCTAGGAGTCCTGCAACTGGTGGTAAAAATTCAGAGCCCCTCTTACTCACTGGTCTGATTATTATGGAGGCCTGATAAAACAGGTTTATATAAGACTTAGTGTCTGATAACATACTACCAACAAAATCCAGGATACAATAGAAAATCACTCATCACACTAAGAAATGGGAATAAGAGGCAATAGAAACTAACACCAAAATGACACAGATGTTAGAATTATCTGACAAGGACTTTAAAGCATCTAACATAAAAATACTTCAATGAGAAATTACAATTTTTTTTTTCCTGAAATGAGTATATTGAAAGTTTCAGAAAAAATATAAAGAATACAAAGAACAATCAGACAAAGAAATGACATCAGAGTAATGGTGGCATGGGAGATACTCCTGATCTCTTCCCTTGAAATTTCCAACAAATTGAACAACTATAATAATGCAGCAAAGAAACCCCAGCTGGGCTCACAGGCACACCTGAAAGATCCATGAACTGAATGGACTAAAGGTGGGAAGGGTTGAAAAAGGGGTGGAAGATAAAACACATTCATGGTGGGCTCTGGACAGGATACAAACCCAGAGTGAATGGGGATTTTTTATCTGCTGGACTATGAGGAGGAGGAAAGCTCAAGCTATCTGGGTTTTGTCTGAGTGGTACAGAGAGGAAAACCCAGAGTGACTGGGTCTCCTTCTGCTGGGAGGAGCAGTGAGATAGAGTGCAGAGGGGGAGATACTGAACCAAAGTGGCCAGGGCACAGAGCATGGCCAATGTTCCCATGGTCTGCCTTCAGTCCACACTCAGTAGAGACAGAGAAAACTAAAGTACAACCCCCCTGCCTCCCATATCCACCTCCTTCACCTCCCTGGTATGAGAGGGGCAGAGACAAACCCCACAGCTAGCTCTCCAGACATACTCTCTCCCTGAAGAAGAGGTGTTCTACGTTTGGTCCCCTGGTCTGTTGAGAAGTGGGGAGGAGTGCCCAGAGGCCTGAGATCACCACTGCTAGAGCTCTAAAGTAAAAAATTAAAGCCATAAAGCCGAAGCCGTAAAGCCCTCATACTGTGCCCCAACTACCAAAACAATTGCTACTTGTCCTACATCACTGCGACAGAAACAACTCAGTGGAGGACAACCCAGGAATTTCACAGAGCTAAAACTTGTAGTACAGCAATACCTACTGGAAGAAAACAGTAACCTCTCAAAACCAAAATATATTTTTACTTTTTTTCCATTTTTTCTTACTTGTTTTTTCTCTTGACTTTTCTTTAATTCTTATTATTCTTATTTTTATTCTTATTTTTATTCTTATTTTTTGTGGGTGTTTTGATTTGATTTTTGGTTTTTGATCTTTGTTTTCTGTGTTTTTTTTCACTTGCGATTATTTTAAAAATTTTTATTTTTTATTAAATTTCTATTTTTCATTTTTAAGTTGTTTTCTTTTGTTAGAGTTCTTAACAAAACCACTCTCAAATGCCATTATGAATAAGAAATTAAATACTACAAGACAAGAGACAGCTCAAAAAGAAAATGAAAAATCTCCAGATAAAACATCTCAATCACATGGAAATCTTGAAGTTATATGATACAGAATTCAAAACTGAAGTTCTGAAAATACTCAACGAGATGCAAGAAAACACCAACAGGCAACTTAATAAGAAAACAAAACAAATACCTCACCAAGGAGATTGAAACTTTAAAAACAGAGAACTCAATACATGAATTAAAAACTGAGGTAGCAAGTTTAGCTAATAGAACAGGCCAGATAGAAGAATCAGTGACCTTAAAGACAGGCAACTAGAGATGCCACAGGAAGAAGAGAGACTCACAAATTAAAAAGAGAGAGAGAGAGAGAGAAAGAGAGAGAAAGAGAGAGAGAGAGAGAAAGAGAGAGAGAGAGAGAGAGCTATAAAAGAATTGTCTGACTCCATCAGAAAAAGCAATATAAGAATAATGGGTATATCAGAAGTAGAAGAGAGAAAGAAGAGAACAGAGAGCATACTCAACCAAATAATTGATGAGAAATTCCCAAGCCTATGAAAAGAACTGAGCCTCAAATCCAAGGTGCAAACAGAATGATGAGTTACCTCAACCAAAACAGAATTACTCCAAGGAACACTAATAAAATTGTCAAACCTCAATAACAAAGAAAGACTCCTAAATGCAGCTAGGGAAAAGAAGAACATAACATATAAAAGAAAGCCCATCAGGTTATACATATAAAGGAAAACCCATTAGGTTATCATCAGACTTCTCAGCAGAAACTCTACAAGCCAGAAGAGAGTGGATCCAAACATTCAAAGTACTGAAAGAGAGGAGTTACCAGCCAATAATACGATATCCATCAAAGTTATCCTTCAAATATAAAGGAGAAATAAAAACTTTAACAGACATACAGAAGGTGAGGAAATTTTTTCTTCTTTTTTTTTTTCAATCAGAATTTTTATTTCAAAACAAAGAACCACAGTAACAATACTATAAAACCTATTTGTAAGTATTCACAGTCTGGTAACTGAGAAATGGCATACCCTCCACACTGCATGACTGCCCATCCAGTTTGTGAGGAGCCAGAAGTGGAGGTGCAGTTGGAGGAAAGTCACCTGCATATACATTCATACTCTCAAGTATGGGCTACACTGCAGTTACTCATACTATCTCAATGTGGGCTACGAGAAAGGCTCAAGTGCCCTTAGCGCACTTGACATAATACTATGGTAACATGGTAACAAGAGTAACTTGACATGGTAACAGATGAAAAGAAAAGGAGAAAGAAAGAAGAGAGAAAGAGAGAAATAAAGAAAGAAGCCAAAATAAAGAAAGATAAACCAAAATAAATCCATGCCCAGGCACATCATAATCTAACTCTGGAAAACTAAAGACAAAGACAAGTCTTAAAAGCAACTGGGAAAGAACTGGCTACCTATTTAAATCAGAGCAGATTTCACATTAAAAACTATGAGGACAGAGGGAAGTACAATATTTTTCAAGTGCTGAAAGAAAAGTGTTGCCAAAGCAAAATTCTGTATCAAGTGAAAATATCCTTTAGGAATGGAGGTGAAACAAAGACATTCTCTAATAAAGAAAAACTAAAAGAATTTATCACCAGAAGACTTACCCTAAAAGAATGGCTAAAGGAAGTTCTTCAAACAGAATGTAAACGAACAAAAGCAAAGTTGGAATATCAGGAATATAATAATAGACTGTCTTCCTCTTGAGTTTTATAAATAATGTTTGATGGTTGAAGCAAGTATTACAACATTGTCTAATGTAGTTCTCAGTGTATGCAGAGAAAATATTTAAGACAATTACATAATTAAAGTGGGAGGGTAAACGAATCTAAATGGTGGTAAGGTTTCTACATTGTTCTACAGTATCAGGTTCTCCCTTTGATAACAGCATGTAAACTACAAATGAAAAAATTTGCTTTCAGGTGCTCAGTTTCTCTTATTTCTTGCAACAAAAGACTGCTTTCCTCACTGACTTAGAAGCAATAGGTCTTTTTTAAAGTGTGAGAGAGGGACAGACAGACAGGAAGGGAGAGAGATGAGAAGCATCGACTCATGGTTGTGGTGCCTTAGTTGTTCATTGATTGCCTTCTCATATGTGCCTTGATGCAAGCCAGCAACCTTGGGCTTTAAGCCAGCTACCTTTGGGCACAACCTAGCTACCATGGTGTCATGTCTGATACCACACTCAAGCCGGTGATGCCATGCTCAAGCTGGCAACCTTGGGGTCTCGAACACGGGTCCTCAGCGTCATCCCAGGCCAACTCTCTATTGTACCACTGCCTGATCAGGCACAGAAGCAACAGGTTTCAAGAAAGCTCTTGTGTCACTTTATGTTGACACTGTTCTTAATGGGAAAGTAGCAAGGTTTCTTTCTCACCATTCTGCAGTGAAGACTTTGGATAGACAGGAAATTAGTATGGCTCCTATTTATGTGCATTTTATTCCATAAGTTTTTCTGTATGACTCAGACATATATAAATACACTCTTATATTCTACTGAACCCAGAAAGATACCTGGGCAAAAAGATGGAAATGAAAAGTGATCTCTGAGAAAGAGGGGGAGAGAGATGCTCACTTTGACTGACATTTTTTTCCCCTTCTTTTCCAAGTAAGAGGAGGGGAGATAGTCAGATCCACCTGGCAACCCCCATCTGGGGCCGATGTTCTGCCCATCTGGGGTCTGGCTGACACTCTAAAGCAAGGAATGTATGGTCAGGGCACATATGAGAAGCAATCAATAAGATGAAGCTCAACTAGTTGCAATAACTAAGTAGAACAATGAGTTGATACTTCCCTCTTTCTAGCTTTCCCCCTCCCTCTCTCAACTCAATGGAAAAATTAAAAAAAAAAGAAAAGAAAAAGTAAGCTGGGGGGTGGATGAACACACAATATGATGTAGAGATGTGTTGTAGAATTGGGCACCTGAAACCTGTAAATTATGTTAACCAGTGTCACTCCAATAAAATAAAATAAAAAATAAGAAAACAAAAATTATCTAATCTGATCAACAGAGAGAATATACACTAAAAAAAAATGTTTTGAGAAGATCTATAACGAAGGCCACATGCCAAAGGATTACAACTAGCCTCTAGAAGTAGAGGGTGGTCCTCCGTCAAAAGTCAGCAAAAACAAACAAACAAACAAACAAAAAACCACACACAAAAAAAGGGACCTCAGTCCTCTAGCTACAAGGAGATGAATTCTGCCAACAACCTGAATAAGCCTGGAACCAAATTCTTCCTTAGTCAAATCTCACAGCCCAGATCTCAACCCCAGTCCTTGCCTTTTCCTCCATAAGCTCCTCATCTATTTCTTCTTGCACTGCCTCCCACCTACCAACTTAGTTTTTTTACAATCAAAGGCCAGCTCTTTGTGTTCTTCCCAATTCTCCAAATCTAGCTCCCTTTGACTTCTTGGCTAAGGGGAGGCTTTATATTCTAAGGCCAGGTATTTAAGTGTATTTGCCAAAATGAAAGTATAGTGTGAAAATTACTGTTTTCCCAAAGGGAAAAGAAAATGGAATCTTTGTTGAAAAATGAAACAAAAACTCATCAGAAACAAGCCCATCCACTGGTATACAGTTTACTCCTTGCATCTCCAAGATCTGGGTATTGTAGGAATGTAGGCAGAACACAGCTGTCTATTTTTTTAAGTCTAAAAATTGAATATCTGATCTCACCTCAGAAGACTTCTTGTGCTCATTTGGAATTTTTGACTTGTTCCTATACATTGAGCCAGAAGAGAAAGAAGTACAAGGACCTGCAAAAGATAATTAGAAAAAAAAACTGAGACTTATTACCTGCTAATATAACTAAACGTCATATAACTAAATGTCATCCAAGAGAGATTATGAAAGATATGATGGAGAAGAACACAGTGACCTCATATATAACACTGAAGAGAGTTAGATTACAACTAAGAAAGTCTCATAATGGAGTTAAAGATATTTACAGGTGACCTCCCAGTGTGCAAAAGCTTCAACAAGGTTAATAATGGGTAGATTTGATTTGGTGTGATCATACCTCATAACATGACTCATGTTCCACCTGGAGAAAAAGAATCTGCAAAAGTAACTAGAAAAACTAAAAATATCGAACAAATAATCTGTATATATCCTTAGCACTTCCCCAAATGCTACTGTTAATAAGGTTGTTGCCTTTTACAAATGATGACTCATCCAGTCAAACATTTAGAACCTAAACTACAATTAGAATTGTAGGGCCTACAGTTTATGCTCTTGTACTTTTCTTCTTTTCTAGAAAAGCACTGTTAAATCCTTAGTAGATTTGGAATTTGTTGTTTAGGTAAGTTAAAAGGAAAATGCTATATGCCATATAATTCTCCCTCCTAACTTATCAAATTCTAATAAATTTAAATGAGTAAGAAAAATGGTACCCCAAGCTTTCTTTCCTAAAGACATTTTTTAACCATTGAAGGAAGCATGGAACAGCTTGTCCTTAAGTCAAAGAAGAAATCCTCAAGGAGTATAGATACAGAGTTTACCAGCTGTTGGCAGGTTCTACTCACTCTCATCTGAACTGTCACTGCTGCTGAGAGTTCTATGACGTTTCATTTTTCAAGCATCCTGGGAAAGAGAACAACACTGAATGAAATAGTCAAAACTCTCTTTCTCCCCCGTCCCCCAGAGGACAGTCAATACTTTCCTACAGATCCCAAGAAGCAGCAGGCCAATCATATGATAAAATGATTTCTGTCATTCTCAAATGATCTAAAGTGATGGGAGAAGAGTACTACTAAATTCTCCAATACAGAAGGGGTCAAAGATTGGGTGAGGCCACACATTAGCTTTAGGAGCAGCAGAGAATAAATAGTTCAGAACTGGTTGGAATCTCAGATGTGGCCACATGACCAATGTCCACCTAAACAAAAGGGGCAGCCAGGAGGCCCTCACCAGCCAGAGAGGAGCAGAAAAGAAAAAAAGCAGTAGCAAAGGCAGAGCTGTTAAGGGTCAAGGTTGAAAGGCATGAGACATAGGTGGCTAAAGAAAAAACAAGTGAGGTATGTTCTACCTTGAAGGACACAACAACACTGCTTTTTTGCCTACCCTTTCTCTTCCTTAAATTATCTCTGTCCCCATCCCCAAAACACCTAGCCAAATTTAAAATTACATCTATATATACACTGCAAGGAATGCTAGAGAAAGCTCCTATATGGTCAAAATACACAACTTAGCTTTTGACTAAAACTTCAAATGGTTCAAGTGTCCTTCCTTGTGTGTATATGTGTGTGTGTGTGTGTGTGTGTAGTTAATGACAATAAAAAAGAGGCCCCACCTTTCTGGGAACACTCCAGCACTAGAGTACAAGAAAGGAAGACTCAGATACTTCAAGTCACAAAGGAAGTGCTCAAAGTATAAACTAGAAAAGACAGTGATACAATCAGTAACTGACATTCTGTGTTACATTCCACAAGTAAACAAAATGCTAAGAGGGCCAGTCATGATACCACAAGGAAAAGCTTATGGCTACTGCCTTCAAGACACAACCAACTAAGGAGATAGAAATCCAAGTACAAGGCCACTGTGAGCAATTAGGAGTAACAGAAACAAAACTGCATGTTAAAAAGCTAACCGAGTTCCACTCCTGGCATGACAGCGTGAAGAGCTACAAGGACCCACTCCATAGTAAAACTGGTGAAAATTATTTTAAAAAGAAATAACAACAAAAAAACCACTCATTTAAAATCTCTGGAAATAGTTCTAAGGGCACAAGGCAAATGAAGAAGCATTCATTAAAGGAAATCTACTAAAACTCAGTAATTAAGTAAGAATCTATAATATTTGGGCCTAGACCCACTCCCTCCATTCCGCCTCTCAGCACAGATGTCAGTCACACCAGACTAGTATAGACAAGAACACAGAACCCCTTTGCCCCAGCTCACAGCTGCAAGGCTTTCTTCCTGGGAAGGTACAGTGATTCTCACTCATCCTGTACCCAGCTACCTGAGGCTGAGGTTAAGGTCCAGAAAAGTGTGTGAGAGGTGGGGACTCCCTTCTTCCAGGTGGCCTCCACTCCTGGGATGGAGTCTATGTCTTGGGTGTGGTGCCAAGAATATTGAGACCTCAAATGTTCTGGCTCTAGCTTGTGGAATGGGAGTTCTACATTAGCAGAGGCAGACCTAGGAGGCCTGGGGCTGCCACTCAGAGGAAGCACATCATTGTCCCCACATCCTGTTCTGAAGCTATGGCTCAGAGACTCAGAATCAAGCCATAGAATAGAGGGCTCCAAATCTCCCCTCAGTGGAAATGACTTCATTTGCAATAGAATATGGAAAAGTTGTTCATGCCTAGGTTGGCTAGCATGCTGGAGAGAATCAGGGAAATGAAGACCTAGGAGGAACCATTCTGGCTTTAGAATGATCTTGGGAACTATCTCTTCATAGGAGCCCTAATTTGATTGGATCAGTCTGTGAAGCAATTTATGCCCTAGGGCATTATTAAAAACAACAGTGCAATCAGCTAGCAATTAGTGGAAACTTAACAGCTGGGTGTGGTCAGGGGAAGAGAGAGAATGAGTCCTGCCAAAACCACTATCATCCCAGGTGACTGTGGGCATACCAAAGGCTGCATCCCTTAAGAGGCAACATCAAGACTCCACACTGCAGGGCAAAAGGGGGGAGTAAACTGACTTCAGTAAAATAGTCCAGTCACTAAAGTAAAGAAAGAAATAACAAAAAAGAGCCCAGGGTAGGGGTGCCCATACCCAAGGTTGCTACATTACATTATCCAAAATGTCCAGTTTCCAACAAAAAAATGTGAGACATGCAAATAGGAAAGTATGATCTATATACTAGCCAAAAGCAAGTGATAGAAACTGTGAGAGCAACAATATCAGAATTAAAAGGCAAAGACTTCAAATTAGCCATACAAATATCTTCAGAGAACTAAAGAAAACAATGATTAAAGAAGTAAAGGAAGGTTAAGAATATCAATTAAAGAGAAAGTATTAAAAAGAACCAAATGGTAACTCTGGCATTGAAAAGTATAATAACTAAAATAAAAATTTACTAAAGGGGTTCAACGGTATATTTGAACTGGTAGAAGAAAGAATTAGTAAACCTGAAGTAAATCAATATAGATTATGCAAGCAAAAGAAGAGAGGAAAAAGATGAAAAATACTTCACAAAAATGTGAGATACCATTAAATGCACTAACATATATGTAATGGGAGTACCATAAGGAAGGGAGAAAAACAAGAAGAAAAAAATAATGGCTGAAAGATTCTCAAATTTACTGAAAAACATTAATTTGCATATTCAGGAAGCTTGACAAATCCCAAGTATTTAATATTATCACCATCATCACCACCTGCAAAGAGATCCACAGATAAATTATGATAAAATTACTGAAAGACAGAGAAGGAGAAAATCTTGAAAGCAACAAGGGAAAAATGACTCCCTATAACAAACTCCAATAAGATTAACAGCTAACTTCTCATGAGAAACAATGCAAGTCAGAAGGCAATGAGATAAGACACTCAGAGTACTCTAGTAATGTTTGCACATACAGAATATATTAAGAATCATGGAGTGGTATGCTTTAAATGGGTGAAATGTATGGTAATGTACATTATATTTGATAAAGCTATTTAAAAACTAACAGGATTAGCACAAGTATCAAAATCATGAATCAAAGGTCTGTTTGTCCTAAAAAGTCAATAGAATACTGGGTAAAGGAGGGTCAAATATATGGTGATGGAAGATTTGACCTTGGGTGGTAAACACACAATATAGCATACAAACGATCTATTACAGAACTGTACACTTGAAATCTATATAATTTCATTAATCAATGTCATGCCAACAAATTTAATAATAAAAAAGAATAATTAAAATAGGAAAAATCAAATTATAATTGACATATGACACTATAATAGTTTCAGTTGTATAACATAATGATTCAATATTTATATATACCCTTTTCTCCTTGCCTGCTGGACTTATGTCTTTATTGATAATTCAAGTGGGGCAAAAGAAATATCCTTTAAAACTCAAATAAACTGGGTGTTTGTCTTGTATCCTTGTTAGAGGAAACAAATTGAAAAAAATATTTGTACATTTTACAAAATGAATATTTTTTAAATAAAACGGTAACCTCCCATCATATAAATTTTTTGGGCTACATTTGGCCCTTTGGCACAAAATTTAACGACATTCAAATACTCTTCTGAAATGCAAACAAAAACAATAAAAAAATTTTTCTGAGAGAGAGAGGAGAGTGAGAAGCATTAACTTGTAGATGCTTCACTTTAGTCGTTCATTGATTGTTTCTCATATGTGCCTTGACCAAGGGGCTCAAGCCGAGCCAGTAATCCCTTGTTCAAGCCTTGGGATCATACACGATAAACCCACGCGTAAGCTAACAACCTTATGCTCAGGTTGGCAACCTTGGGGTTTCAAACTGGGAACCTCAGCTTTCTGGGTTGATGCTCTATCCATTGTGCCAACACCGGTCAGGCAACAAGAGACTTATCAAAAAGTAATGTGTAATTTAAAGTCAAATGAAGAAATTTAAACAAAAATAAAGTAATATATTTCCTAATTACTCCCTATTGAATGCACAAATCTACCCGTTTGTCTGATATTGTTGGGATGTTCCATATACGTAAACTTTCCAGATAAATGGTGTGTCCAAACATCTATAACCCTCTTATCAATGAGAACTTTCCCAAAACGTCTATTAGTATTGTTGCAGTAACAAATTACGGTACCACAAACTCAATGTCTTAAAAGTACACAAATTTATTATCTTACAATTCAGTCAGAAGTCTGATACGACTGGACCAAAATCAAGATGTTGGCAGGACTGAGTTCCTTTCTGGAGGCTCATTCAGAGAGGATGAGGAGAGGATTCATTTTCTTCCCTTTCTATCTTCTAGAGGCAATTTATATTCCTTGGATCCTGACTATCATTCTCACCCTTCAAAGCCAGCAACATTGTATATCTCTGACCCTGCTTCTATCATCATATTTCATTTTCTAATCCTCTGCTTCCTCTCTTCCACTTTTAAGGACCTTTGTGATTAATTACATCAGGCTCACCTGGATAATCCAGGATAATGTCCCTATTTTACAAACTATAGAAATGATCCCTGAAAGTATAGTCTTAATGTCCCTATTTTAAAATCAGCTGATTAGCAACCCTAATTCTCCTTTGCCATGTATCCTAACATACCCACAGGTCCCAGGGATTAGGGTATAGACATCCTGGGGGTCCCATTATTCTGTCTGTCACAACTTAATATATATATTTTGAATTATTAAAAGTGAGTATACTCCCACACAAATATGCCCAATAGATTTTTGACAACGGTAGGAAAGTAATTCAATGGGGGAAAGATAGCCTTTTCAGCAAATAGTACTGAAGCAATAGTTAAAAAAAACAAAGAAAAAAGAACCTTAACCTAAGTCTCACATCTTATACAAAAGTTAACTGAAAATGGATCACAGACTTAAATGGAAAACTATGTAACTTTTAGAAAACAGGAGAAAACTTTCAGGATCTAGGGCTAAGCAAAGGGCTCTTAAACTTGACACCAGAAACATGATCTATCAAAGAAAAATTCACCTTCATCCAAATGAAAAACATGTTATGCAAAAATATCTGTTAAAATTCTTTTTAGCATGAGAGAGAGAGTGAGAAGAAGAGACAGTGAGACAGAGACAGGAAGGGAGAGAGATGAGAAGCATCAACTCGTAGCTGCATCACCTCAGTTGTTCATAGATTGCTTCTCATATGTACCTTGACTGGGGGGCTACAGCTGAGCCAGTGACCCAACCCCTTCCTTACTCTTCAGGCCAGCGATCTTTTTGGCACAAACCAGCGACCACAGGATCGTGTTGATGATCCCACACTGAAGCTGGTAACCCCACACTGAAGCTGGCAAGTCTGAGCTCAAGCTGGATGAGCCTGCACTCAAGCTAGTGACCTCGAAGTTTTGAACCTGAGTTCTCAGTATCCCAGGGCAACATTCTATCCACTATGACATCACTAATCAGGCAAGAAGATATTTTACAAAAAGCTACAGAATGAGACAAAATACAGGGTGGGTAGAACAAAAGTAGGTTTACAGTTATGAGTGTGAAAGTTTATTCTTGTATTAATTATTGTATTATTTTCCAATAAACAAATGTAAACCTAGTTTCACCTTACCTTGTAATTACAAATCACATATTTAACAACAGATTTATATCTAGGATATGTAAATAACTCTCAAAACTAAACAGTAAAGAAACATGATTCAATTAAAAATAGGCAAAAAACTTGAACAGATATTTCATCAAAAAGCAGTATTATTAGCCATAAGAAAAATGCAAATTAAAACCACAATGGCTGAAACAATGAAAATTCAAATAGTGGAGAAGACATGAAAAAATTGTACATTGCTGGTGGGAATGTAAAACGGTACAGTTACTATAGAAGGTAATTTGGCTATTTCTCTAAAAATTAAACATGCAATTACAATTGTACTCCTGGGCATTTATCCCAGAGAAATGAAAATTTATGTTCATACAAAAACCTGTACATAAATATTTATAGCAGCTTTATTCATAATAGCTAAATATGGGAAACAACCCAGATGTCTTTCAACAGGTAAATGACTAAACCATTTGTGGTATATCCATACTATGAAATACTATCCAGCAATAACAAAGAGCAAAGTACTGATACATGCTAGAACATGTAAAACAAATATAAAACATTTAAAAAATTAGGAAAAACATTATGCTTCATGAAAGAAATCATAAACACAAGATCAATTTTTGTATGATTCCAATTACACATTATGTCCAGAGTAGGCATATCTAAAGAGACAGGAAATAACCTAGAGTTGGGAGTAGGAATGTGAACTGACTGCAAATGGGCAGAAAGCTTTTCTTGGGGTGACAGAAATGTTCTAAAACCAGATACTAGTGATGTGTGCAAAACTCTGTAAATATACTAAAACCCGCTTGACCTGTGGTGGCGCGGTGGATAAAGCGTCGACCTGCAAACTCTGAGGTCACCAGTTCAAAATCCTGGGCTTGCCTGGTCAAGGCACATATGGGAGCTGATGCTTCCTGCTTCACCCCCTTCTTTTTCTTTATCCCTCCCTCTCTCTTAATAAGAAAATAAAAACATTGAATTAAAAAGAAAGGCAAAATATAAAAAAAAATACTAAAACCCACTGAACTGTATGACTCAAAATTAATTTTGTAGTATGGAAATTATATCTTAATAAAGCTTAAAAACCCTTCAAATTATTTTAACATTTTACCAGTGAGAAATTTTAAGGCAAAATTAAGAACAGTTAACATCAGAAAAACTCTGTGTCTATTAGAACATAACCTCCATATGGATAACTCATACTGGGATCAAAGGCAGCAAATGCCATAGAGCAAATAACTTGTTCTCTAAAAACTCTCAGCGAAGAAAGTCAACGAGCATGGACCCTCTTTCTCCATTTTTTCTGAAAAGTTTCAGGAGACCTAAGACTTCTGATGAGATAGATACTCCTTCTCATCTAAAGTTCTGGTCTTAGGAACTTTGGCTAAAACAGTATTGCCATTTTTTATAATATTCTGATCTTTAAGTGAATTACCAAAGTGTTCATCACTGAGGGAGGTGCTGATTTTAAGAATCTGTGAAATTTGTTCTTTTTAAAACTATTAGAGTAACAATCATTTTTTTTTTGTATTTTTCTGAAGCTGGAAACGGGGAGACAGACAGACTGCGCCCGACCGGGATCCACCTGGCACGCCCACCAGGGGGCGATGCTCTGCCCCTCCGGGGCGTCGCTCTGTTGCGACCATAGCCACTCTAGCGCCTGGGGCAGAGGCCATAGAGCCATCCCCAGCGCCCGGGCCATCTTTGCTCCAATGGAGCCTCGGCTGCGGGAGGGGAAGAAAGAGACAGAGAGGAAGGAGAAGGGGAGGGGTGGAGAAGCAGATGGGCACTTCTCCTGTGTGCCCTGGCCAGGAATCGAACCTGAGACTTCTGCATGTCAGGCCGACGCTCTACCACTGAGCCAACCGGCCAGGGCCAATCATTTCTTATTATAGATGGCAACAAGAAATATTGCATTATCAAGTATAGAGCCTAGGAAACAGATAATTAATACCAGTAACACCAGCCCTGAAAAATAATAAACTGGGTTGTTAATGATTTTTAGGAAAGAAAACAAAGCAAACAAATTTTTGAGTCTGGGCTATTATAGTCCATTGATTTGTCTGTCCATTTCTGTGATAGCACTGATATTTTATTTACTGTAGGAAGACAATAAAGACCTAAATATAAGCAGAATGATTGCATGATGGTAAATACTTTAGATCTGTCTTTATTATTTCTAATCACCAAAACAGTCCTAGAAATGCCATCATTACCAGCTGTTTTACAGATGAGGGAACTGGGGCTCAGAAATGCTTAAGTGGTATACTTAGAGCCACACAGCCACTAGAGAGCAGAGCTGGCAGGTATATGGGGAATGAGCATTTCAAGTTGACTCTGAGCCCCAACGCACACTGAGGGGATGACAGCAGGAATGTTGCCTCTTCTAAGCTCAGACTTCTCTGCATGACCTTCTAGGTCCACAGTGTTCTGGCTCCAATCTGTTACACCTCATTAGCTGCTGCTCTCCTGTCTCCTGAAGATGCTCTGCCCTATGTGATTCCATAAACACATCATCTTGCTTCATACTTGCTGGCCTTGGCAGGAGGCTCTTCCCTCTGTCTACCGTTCCCTCCCTGTTGATCCTGGCCAGCCCATTTCCTCCAAACCTGCTCCTATCAATTTGTGGGATCTCCTCAATGAAGCTCCCTAGATACTATACAACCATTTACTCTTTTGCTTTCTACCCGTTTCTGTCTGTGTTCTTTAAATGCTCAGTCCTGCCACTACGCCAAACTTCTTTAAAAGCAGAGACTATGTCACATTCATTTCTTATCTCCTGGTCTTAGCACAGTGTCCTACACAGAATAAACACACAAAAGAGTTAAATATGCTGTGGTGGCACAGTTAAGTCTCCTTTATCTAGCTAGCATGCTCATCTCCCAGCTACTACCTGTTGGGTGCTAATGGCTCACAGCTGTACCTCTCTCTAAGAGCTGGAGTCCTTCCAGCGAGATTATATTCTCCCTGTCTCCTTCCCAGGGGCAGTCAGAAGCCAATAATTGTTCAACACCCCCCCCCCAACCAAGCAGGCTAAAGCTAGATTTTCCTAAGACCATATCCTTACTTTAGCTCCTTCCTCTTCCCTATCCTCTTGTCCTCGCTCCCTTATAGGTTTCTCCTGAGATCACTCCCTCAATAAAACCATGTATGTTCAAATACTGTCTCAGGTTCTGTTTCTAGGCACCCTTACTTAAGACAACATGTGAATCTTCATTAAGAGGTAATATTTTTTGCTAAGTAAAGTCATAAATAAGTACAGTGTAATCTCATAGTAACTTCATGATGTGCCTTGATGTCTTCCATTTGGAAATAAAATATTATTCAGCTGTTTATTTTCTATTTGTCTATTCAGGGTACAGACTTTATAAAGGCATTCTTTTCTTCTTACCTCCCACAATGAGTATTCCTTTGTTTTGGAAGAAATGAAATGTGTATCAGCCCTCACCTTGCACCCTTGGGCACAGTAATTTGATAGTGGTTTTCAGATCTTATTACTTCAATAATCTCAACCAAAATGATTAACAGCAGCCTGATTAATTTTAACAGTAACTGTAAGCCAGGCAAAATACAAATGTATGAAGTAGATGCCTTCCTTGGGCAAAACTCTCTTTTAAAGGAGTGCTGTCTGCAAGTCAACTCAAAAGGGTTATTTTTTACTGTAATCTAAGTCTTTGTTTTGTTGGCTACTAGACTCTCCATTGATATTCCCACAGAAGAGCAGGCAGGCAAGGAAAAGTGATCAGCTCCAACACAGCCCTTTCCGTTCCTTCTATATGCCCATGAGAGATACTTCTGAAATGAAATGCCTGGTTAGTGCAAGAACCTCTATTCACTGCTCTTTATGGGGCCATGCAGCAGTTTAAAAATAATTTAAGGATCTACTTTAAACATATTTATACCCTTTGACCTACAATTCTATTTCTAACATTTATCTTTGAAACTAAACCAAAGCAGAAAATAATTTACAAACAAAAATGTCCATTAGAACTCTATAATAAAAATAATAAATGAAACCTAGCTATCAAACAAAAGAGGAATAAAATATATTAATATTATAGTATTTCATTCAATCATTTAAACATGGTACACAGGTAAACATTTATGTTAAAGTGGAAAAAAACTGTAAAATTAATTTTAGAGTGAGATTACATCTATGAAAATACATAGAAAATAGATGAAGGCCATAAACTAACATCAGTTACATTAGTAACATTGAAGTGATGGATTTCTGGGTGATAAAAACATTCTCCAATTTTCCCATCCTCCAACATTTTATAGTATACATATTTATAATTAGAAAAAATACCTCTAAGATTTTGAGGTATCTGTCCCCTTCACCACCCACAAATGATGCAGTTGACCCGAAAAACTGAAATTATAAAAGTAGTTGTCACTGTCATTCAAGATGGGCATTCACCAGAGCTGAAAAAGAAATCCAGAAAAGCCTAATACAATCAATTGGATATAGAAGCCTCCATATTATGCACAAAATTTACAGTTTGGAAAAGACAAATCTCTAAAGCAGGGGTTCCCAAATGAAGGCAACTTTGTCCCCCAGGAGACATATGGCAATATCTAGAGACATTTTTGGTTTTCACAACTGAGAAAGGGGGTGCTACTGGCATCTAGGGGGTACAGGTCAGGGAGGCTAGTAAAACATCCTATAAGGCACAAGACAGTCCCTTATGCAGAGACTTATCTGGCCCAAAATGTTAATACGACGACCAAGGTTGAGAAATCTTGCTCTAAAAAAAATGAAGCAGAAATCGATAAGAATCAAGAGTACAGAAATGACGGACTTGAGTTTATTCATCCAATCAGTGTTAAGTAACAAAGGGGCACTCACTGAAACCTAAAGATAATTTTATCAGAAAGAAAGCAGGACTTTGAGCAATGTTTAGGGAACTTAGAGAACTCATCAGCTCAAGAAATGGAACAGAATGAAAATGTAAACAGGTTCAAGAAGGACTGAGATAAAATCAGGGAGGATAAATCCATGAAGGTATTTGGAAGTAATCCTTAAGTAAAGAAATATCTTAAAGTCCAGCTTCCTTAGGCTGTTAGGAAAATACCCATCAGAGCCATTAACAGAGGAGACTGACATACAGGACAGAACAGAGCAGCACACTTCCTATATTCTTTTAAAGTCAGAGTAGGGGAGATATACAGAGACAGACTCTTGTATGTGTCTGGACTGGGATCCACCCGGCAACCACCAAATGGGGCTGATGCTCTCTGCCCATCTGGGGCTGCTTACAACCAAGATATTTTTAGCACCTGAGGCAGAGGCTCCATGGAGCCATCCTCAGTGCCCCAGGGCTGATGTGCTCAAATCAATTGAGCCATGGCTGCCGGAGAAGAACAGAGAGAGAGAGAAGAGAGAGAAGAGAGAGAAGCGGGGTGGGGGGATGAGAAGCAGATAGTCACCTCTCCTGTGTGCCCCGACTGGGAATTAGACCCGGGACTTCCACACAGAATTGATACTCTACTGCTGAGCCAACTGGCCAGGGCTGCTTATATTCTTTTTTTTTTTTTTTTTTTTTTTTTTTTTACAGGGACAGAGAGAGAGTCAGAGAGAGGGATAGACAGGAACAGACAGGAATGGAGAGAGATGAGAAGCATCAACATCAGTTTTTCGTTGCGACATCTTAGTTGTTCATTGATTGCTTTCTCATATGTGCCTTGACCGTGGACCTTCAGCAGACCGAGTAACCCCTTGCTTGAGCCAGCGACCTTGGGTCCAAGCTGGTGAGCTTTTTGCTCAAGCCAGATGAGCCCGCGCTCAAGCTGGCGACCTCAGGATCTCGAACCTGGGTCCTCGGCATTCCAGCCTGATGCTCTATCCACTACGCCACCGCCTGGTCAGACGAGGGCTGCTTATATTCTCAAAGGTCAATTCTTGCCATGTAGGCAAAAAAACCTCCTAGAAATCATGAATATTATAAATGTGTTTATTGAACTAATTACCAAACCCTCTTCATGCTGAGACTATTTGAGTCCATTGCCTATGCTCTAATTCAGAATTTACCCCTCTCTAAAAAATAATTCAATCTATCACTGCTTCAATATTATAGAAACAAAACTTCCCTTTAAGTCTGTTGTTGGCCTTGAATATCTTTCATCTCTACCACATTTTCAGTAGTTCAGAGACTAAAGCCATAAATAACTATGGAGAGACTGAGTAAACAAAAAATGATCAGAAGAAAAAGAATATATCATACATATTTTACTGCTTTTCATCACCCCCACCCAATATTTCTTTAAAATCAAAGAGATACCAGAAGTTGAAGTAGATATACTTTCCTGTACTTTCTTTTTAAATTTTTTTTATTTAGTGAGAGGAGGGGAGGCAGAGACAGACTCCCGCATGCGCCCTGACCGGGGCCCACCCAACAAGTCCACTAGCTCTGCCCATTTGGGGCCCTTTCTCTGTTGCAAACGGAGTAATTTTTTAGGGCCTGAGGCAGAGAATATGGAGCCTTCCTCAGTGCCCAGCGCCAACTCATTCTAATTGAGCCATGGTTGCAGGAGGGGAAGAGAAGAGAAGAGAAGAGAAGAGAAGAGAGAAAAAGAGAGAGAGAGAGAGAGAGAGAGAGAGAGAGAGAGAGAGAAGTGAGAGGGGGAGGGGAGGGGAGGGGATGGAAAGCAGATGGGCGCTTCTTCTGTGTGCTCTGAACTAGAAAGAAACCCAGGACATTCACACGCCTAGCCAAAACTCTATCACTGAGCCAACCGGCCAGGGCCTTCTGTACTTTCTAAAAGAATACCCTCGGCCCTGGCTGGTTGGCTCAGTGGTAGAGCATCAGCCTGGCGTGCAGGAGTCCCGGGTTCGATTCCCGGCCAAGGCACACAGGAGAAGCGCCCATCTGCCTCTCCACCCCTCCCCCTCTCCTTCCTCTCTGTCTCTCTCTTCCCCTCCCGTAGCCGAGGCTCCACTGGAGCAAAGTTGGCCCGGGCGCTGAGGATGGCTCTGTGGCCTCTGCCTCAGGCACTAGAATGGCTCTGGTTGCAACAGAGACGCCCCAGATGGGCAGACCATCGCCCCCTGTTGGGTGCATGCGGGAGTCTGTCTGACTGCCTCTCCGTTTCCAACTTCAGAAAAATACAAAAAAAAATACCCTCATCTCAGTCACTTTAAAGTTTGTTTAAAGTCATTTAAAGTCATTACGTGACTTATCAGTTCCCTGTGACGAGATGAGTATGGAGGTCAACTTGTCTCCAAAATCCCTCAAGGAACATTTAAATAAAAAATAAAGAAAATAAGAACTTACCTAGGTAGGTTCCTGCCACTCAGACAAGTATTTCTATGTTAACCACAGTTATGCCTGTTGCTAGGAAGCAGGCTTACCCCCTTTAATATACAGACTTGTTAACAAATTATTTGGAAATTTCAAACCCCCTAAGGAGAAATCATTTTACATGATAAGGCGAGGATGGGAAGTGATTTTAAATCAGGGTTCAGCAAACATTTTCTGTAAAAGACCAGACAGAAAATGTATTTGGCTTTGTAGGTCATACGGTCTCTGTTGCAATTACTCAAATCTCCTGTCATAGCATGAAAACAGCCATAAATAGTATATAAACAAATGAGCATGGCTCTGTTCCAATAAAACTTTATTATACTGAAATCTGAATTTTATATAATATTTTACATGTCATGAAATATTACTCATCATTTATCAACCATTTAAAAACGTAAAACCATTCTTAGTTTGAAGGCCACACAGACACTGGTGGTAGGCTAGATTTGGCTCACAGGCTTGTCAGTCTCTGGTCAAAACTATAAGAAACCTTTCTTTAAATGAAAGAAAGAATATTAAAAATTTGAAGCATACAACTGAATTATCACTCTCCTGACACCACCCCTTCCTTCCCAATCTCTCACTTTCTGTAGGGTTTCAGCCCAGGTGGCCTATTCTGTGATGTTATCTTGACAATTTTTTTTTACAGGGACAAAGAGAGAGAGTTGGAGAGAGAAACAGACAGGGACAGACAGACAGGAATGGAGAGAGATGAGAAGCATCAATCACCAGTTTTTCATTGCGACACCTTAGTTGTTCATTGATTGCTTTCTCATATGTGCCTTGACCGTGGGCCTTCAGCAGACCGAGTAACCCGTTGCTCAAGCCAGCGACCCTGGGTCCAAGCTGGTGAGCTTTTTGCTCAAACCAGATGAGCCCGTGCTCAAGCTGGCAACCTCAGGGTCTCGAACGTGGGTCCTCTGCATCCCAGTCCGATGCTCTATTCACTGCGCCACCGCCTGGTCAGGCTTATCTTGACAAATTTTAATGGTCCTAGCCCCTTCTAAATTAAAATCTGTTCTATGCCCTTTAAGGAAAAATACCCCAGTTCCAATAACTTTAAAAAAAATTATCAGTACGTGCCTGACCAGGCGGTGGCGCAGTGGATAGAGTGTCGGACTGGGATGCAGAGGACCCACGTTCGAGACCCCAACGTCGTCAGCTTGAGCGTGGGCTCATCTGGTTTGAGCAAAAGCTCACCAGCTTGGACCCAAGGTCGGTGGCTCGAGCAAGGGGTCACTCGGTCTGCTGAAGGACCACGGTCAAGGCACATATGAGAAAGCAATCAATGAACAACTAAGGTGTCGCAACAAAAAACTAATGATTGATGCTTCTCATCTCTCTCCGTTCCTGTCTGTGTGTCCCTATCTATCTCTCTCTTTGACTCTCTGTCCCTGTAAAAAAAAAAAGAAAGATTATCAGTACATAAGTGAAATGAGTCAGTCAGAGAGACATGTTCCATATGATTTTACTCACATGTGGAATCTAAAGGACAAAATAAACGAACCAACAAAATTGAAACAGACTCATAGACACACAGAGCAGACTGATGGCAGCCTGAGGGAATGGGTTTGGGAGACATGGACATGCCTGGGACTAGGTGAAAGAGGTGAAGGGATTAAGAAGTACAAATTGGTAGTTACAAAACAGTCACAGAGATGAAAAGTACAGCATAGGGAGTACAGTCAATAATATTGTAATAACTGTGTACGGTGACAAGTGGGTTCTAGAAATACTGGGGGGAACACCTTGTGAAGTACGCGATTATCTAACCACTATGCTGTACACCTGAAACCAATACAAAATAATACTGAAAGTAAACTGCAGTTGAAAAGTAAAATACATATATTGAAACTAAAAAAGCATAAAAATTAGCAGTACGTTTTCTTTTTAGTTTATGTACATATAATCAACAATTTCACAACTATCCAGATAAATAAGTAGGTTCAGTATGTTAAGAATAAAGAGACATATGTACAAAACACAAATCCTTTTAAGATAAAACACTAATTGCAAATAAGACCTCTTAAGAATAAAGTAAATCAACAAGAGTGCTTTTACTATAAAACACACAATTCTTTCTCCAATAGAAACAAATTTATATGCTGCTCTGAGTTGCTTCCACAGAGAAATATTTACTCATATGTCTACCTGACTTAAAATGATTATCATAACTTATTAGGAGAAAAAAACCCTTTATCCCAAGTTTTAGTAACAATAACAGGCATGTAAGCCTCACAGAGAAGGTCAAACAGAAGCACTCCCGAATTTACTGAGCAAGTTCAAATCCACTACACACCAACTGTTATTACTGTGCTAACAGAGGGCAGGTACTGCACTGGACACCAGAACTGGGGAATCAAGTCCTTCCTTTGGCTGCCTCCCAGAGACAGGGTCACAGGACCAGGTGCACTGACACGTTTTCACTATGGCTTGGGTGATCACAGCCTAAAACTGGTAACCAATGATGTGTTGCAAATCAATGGCGGGGGGGGGGGGGATTCAGAGTTAATCCCTAAATTAATCAAGGTGGTATGGTTGTGAAGTAGAGGGGAACTGCTGTTAAATGCTCACCTTCAGTCAAGAGTGATGCCCATGGCAAAGGAACAGTCAGACATGGAAGCTAACATACAAAGGAAAACAGTACTGACTTTGAGGACAACAAAAAGAGAAAATGAAATGGTTACAAATTTGGCCCTGGCCGGTTGGCTCGGCGGTAGAACGTCAGCCTGGCGTGCAGGGGACCCGTGTTCAATTCCCGGCCAGGGCACATAGGAGAGGTGCCCATTTGCTTCTCCACCCCTCTCCCTCCTTCCTCTCTGTCTCTCTCTTCCCCTCCCGCAGCCAAGGCTCCATTGGAGCAAAGATGGCCCGGGCGCTGGGGATGGCTCCTTGGCCTCTGCCCCAGGCGCTAGAGTGGCTCTGGTCGTGGCAGAGCGACGCCCCAGAGGGGCAGAGCATCGCCCCCTTGTGGGCAGAGCATAGCCCCTGGTGGGCGTGCTGGGTGGATCCCGGTCGGGCGCATGCGGGAGTCTGTCTAACTGTCTCTCCCCGTTTCCAGCTTCAGAAAAATACAACAACAAAAAAAAAAATGGTTACAAATTTTCCTCTAAAATGAAAGGGGCTGGGCCATAGATGCCAATACCGGTTAAACCTCAAGAAAATCTAGCCTCTCCAGCAGAAGTTCTCAATCCCCAATACACATTGGAACCATCCAGGGAGCTTGTAAAAATCCCTATGCCCAAACTGCACCCATTACCAATTAAGTCAGAGTGTTACTTTTCACAAGAACCAGCTTTCAGATTGTTTTTATTTTCAATTACATTAATTTATCTTTTATTATTTCCGTCCTTCAGTTTGCTCTGAGTTTATTTTACTCCCTCTTTCTATTTTCTTGAGGTAAAAGCTTAGATTATTCATTTATTCCTCGTATAAGCATTTAGTGCTATAAATTCCCCACTCATCACTGATTTAGCTACCTCCTACAAGTTTTTTTTCCCCCCAGAGACAGAGAGAGTCAGAGAGAGCGATAGATAAAGACAGACAGACAGGAACGGAGAGATGAGAAGCATCAATTATCAGTTTTTCGTTGTGACTCCTTAGTTGTTCATTGATTGCTTTCTCATATGTGCCTTGACCAGGGGAGGGGCCACAGCAGACTGAGTAACCCTGTGCTCGAGCCAGCAACCTTGGGTCCAAGCTGGTGAGCTTGGGGTCTCGAACCTGGGTCTTCTGCATCCCAGTCCAATGCTCTATCCACTGTGCAACCGCCTGGTCAGGCCTACAAGTTTTGATATGCTGTATTTTCACTTTCATTTAGGTCAATGTATTATTATTTTTTTAATTTCCTTTGACACTTCCTCCTTGATCCATGTATTAATAAGTGTGTTTAGTTTCCAAGTTTTTGGAGACTTGCCTGTAGTCTAGTTTTTGATTTCTAATTCAGTTCTATCCTGATCAGAGAATATACCCTATATGATTTCAGTTCTTTTATATTTGTTGAGGTTAGTCTTATGACATGAGATAGAGTCTATCTTGGTTAATGTTACATGAGTACTAGAAAAGTAAATATAATATATTATGATGTTGTCAAGTGGAGCATTGTATGCCAATTAGATCAGATGATTGATTGTAGGTAGTATTTCTTCTATATCCTTGCCGATTTTCTGTCTAGTGGTTCTATCAATTACTAAAAGAGGGGTACTAAAGTTCAAAATTACAATTGTAGATTTGTCTTTTTCTCAATTCAGTTATGTTGAGTTTTAGTTCATGTACTTCGAAGCTCTGTTATTTGGTGCACCCACACTTAAGACTGTTGCATCTTCTGTGTGGACTGACCTTTTGAATTATTATGCAGTGCTCATCTTTTTCCCTGGTAATTTTCTTTGCTCTGATGTCTAATTTATCTGATATTAGTAGAGCCACTCCAGCTTTCTTTTGATATTTGCATGGTATATCTTTTCCCATCCATTTACTTTTAAGCTACATATCTCATTACATTTAATTGGAATAGAGTAAAATATGTCTATTCTATCTAGTCTGGAAGAGGAAGCTTGTTCAACTCATCTCTAAGTTTATATATATTACCTCAAAATCTCTTATTTCAAAATAAAAAAATTACCTAAAAAGTAATTAACTGTTAAAAAGTAAGCATATGATAAAAAAGGCATTTAATTTATGTTTATAATATATCTGGAAAGTATTAAATTGAGAAAGAAAAAAGATCAACTTGTGGACTTGTCAGATGTTCACTTACTGTACTCTCTCAGTTCAAGGAAACAAACAGGCTAGGAAATGGGTAAAATTCACATGCCTGGGGGTAATAGGGAGGCTGACCCCCATCTGTGGGCCATTAGAAGGAAAGTCAGTTGGTAACAAGGATGTATCTATTTTTCCTTGAAAGATAAATATTATCATACCTGGTGCATGTGCTTTTTTCTTTGAGGATGAGGAGCTGTTTTTCTGAATATAAGTGTATTTTCTAGTTTCCCATTCTGACTTCTAGTTATTTTACTACTTATTAGCATTTCAAAAGGTTAACAGAGAATTTAGAACTTGAGAAGGAATAAAACTAATTAGTTATACTACTTGTCAGTTCTGTAAAAGAAATGATGGTGAGAAAGTTGGAAAGTACTGATTAAACGTGGCTTTCTGAGAATTAGTTGAGTTCAGTCACATATACTGTTCATGCTCCAGTACCCCAGGGAAGCCAGGTTTGGATACAAACAGTCATTTGAAACAAAACAGCAAAAGGTTACCCCTGGCCTGACCTGTGGTGGTGCAGTGGATAAAGTGTCGACCTGGAAATGCTGAGGTTGCCGGTTCAAAACCCTGGGCTTGCCTGGTCAAGGCACATATGGGAGTTGATGCTTCCAGCTCCTCCCCCTTCTCTCTCTCTCTCTCTCTCTCTCTCCCTCTCTCTCTCCTCTCTAAAATGAATAAATAAATAAAAAAAATTAAAAAAAGAAAAAGGTTACCCCTGAATAGTTTTAAATGCTAACTGAAGTGATCACTAGAAAAACTAAGATGAGGACTAGAGAGCATAGATGGAAACTAGTTATTTCCTCTTGGCATGAGGAAACCAAAGCTCTGTATAAACTAAAAGCAATGCCTATAGGAATATGAATCAGAGTAAAGGAAAGAGATTTTTCTTCTCTATTTCTCCTACCATCTCAGTGTTATTTTAATTATTACAAGAAACAGTGTTTTATAAAAAGGATGAACAGATAAAAATAAAACTAAAAAGTTGCCTGACCTGTGGTGGCGCAGTGGATAAAGCATCGACCTGGAAATGCTGAGGTCGCCAGTTCGAAACCCTGGGCTTGCCTGGTCAAGGCACATATGGGAGTTGATGCTTCTAGCTCCTCCCCTCCTTCTCTCTCTGTCTCTCCTCTCTCTCTCTCTCTCTCTCTGTCTCTCCCTCTCCTCTCTTAAAAAAATGAATAATAATAAAAAAAATTAAAAAAAAAAGAAAACTAAAAAGTTTGAGAATAAAGACTCATTATTGCTTTGAGTGGAAAGGGACTAGAGCTTGTCAAAAATACTTATGAGGTCCTGGCCGGTTGGCTCAGTGGTAGAGCGTCGGCCTGGTGTGCAGAAGTCCCGGGTTCGATTCCCAGCCAGGGCACACAGGAGAAGTGCCCATCTGCTTCTCCACCCCTCCCCCTCTCCTTCCTCTCTGTCTCTCTCTTCCCCTCCTGCAGTGAGGCTCCATTGGAGCAAGGATGGCCCGGGCGCTGGGGATGGCTCCTTGGCCTCTGCCCCAGGCGCTAGAGTGGCTCTGGTCACGACAGAGCGACGCCCCGGAGGGGCAGAGCATCGCCCCCTGGTGGGCAGAGCGTCGCCCCCTGGTGGGCGTGCCGGGTGGATCCCGGTCGGGCACACGCAGGAGTCTGTCTGACTGTCTCGCCCCGTTTCCAGCTTCGGAAAAATACCAAAAAAAAAAAAATACTTATGAGCCCAGCCCATGGTTGACTGTCATAGTGATGAAGCTTTCCTAGACACTATGCCTCATATTTTCTTATCTGAGAACCTGAAGTTTAAATTCAGCTTTCAAGATCAAAGGCACAGCCTGACCAGGAGGTGGCGCAGTGGATAGAGTGATGGACTGGGATGCAGAGGACCCAGGTTCGGGACCCTGAGGTCGCCAGCTTGAACGCAGGCTCATCTGGTTTGAGCAAAAGCCCACCAGCTTGAACCCAAGGTCGCTGGTTCGAGCAAGGGTTTACTCAGTCTGCTGAAGGCCCATGGTCAAGGCACATATGAGAAAGCAATCAATGAACAACTAAGGTGTTGCAACGCACAACAAAAAACTAATGATTGATGCTTCTTATCTCTCTACGTTCCTGTCTGTCCCTGTCTATCCCTCTCTCTGACTCACTCTCTGTCTCTGTAAAAAAATAAAAAAAATAAAAAAAAGATCAAAGGCACATAAATTAACTTGGTCCATTGATTTGATGAATCTATGGAGAGCTGCCAGGCAAGGCAGGTCAGGTCCACAGAATAACTCATTCATTTACAATGCTTAAAAAAACTGTGGGCAAACTGTTGAGAATTAAACAGACTAAAACATCCAAAGACACTCACCAATATATCTTTCTACACAATCAACCAGAAAACATCTCAGCTCTACTTGACATTGACAGGGAGCTCATTATCTAACAAGGCAATGCATTCCAATTTTTAGACAGCTCAAAATGAAGGAATAATTTTCTTCTTTAAAATAGTTTTTGTGCCATCTTCATTTCTCCCTTTTCTCTTCTTTTTAATTGAGATGCATTTTTTACCTCTAATTTATTTTTTTTAATTAAAAAATTTTTCAATTACACTTTACATTTAATGTTATTTTATTAGTTTTAGGTGTATAGCATAATGGTTAGACAATCATATACTTTACAAAATGTTTCTTCTAATATTTCCAGTACTCAATTGACACCATATATAGTAATTACAGTACAGTATTGTTGACTATATTGCCTATGCTGTATATTATACCCCCTTGACTATTTTGTAATTACCAATCTGTACTTCTCAATCCCTTCATCTTTTTCACCCAGTCCCTCAATTCAACTCCCCTCCTGGCAACCATCAGTCTGCTCCCTGTCTATGTGTCTGTTTTGTTTCTTCATTTATTTATATTGTTCTTTAGAGTCACATATAAGTGAAATCATTTGATATTTGGCTTTCTTTGCCTTATTTCACTTAGCTTAATACCCTCTAGGTCCATTCTTGCTGTTGTAAATGGCAAAATTTAGTTATTTTTAAAGGTGGAGTAGTATACCATTGTATACATGTACCACAGCTTGTTTACTGACTCCCCTATTTTTAAATTTTTTTATTAATTTTAATTTATTGTGTTAAAATGGATTCAAGTGTCCCACTCAACATAACTCCCTCACTCCCACTCCCGTGTTCCTCATTATATCCCCTTTGCCCCCTTCCCCCTAACTCCCTCCTCCTTTCCCTCTGGAACTTGCTGTCCTGTTATCTGTATCTATGTGCTATGCACTGACTCACCTATTGATGGGCACTTGGGTTGCTTCCATAGCTTGGTTATTGTAAACAATGCTGCAATGAACATACGGATCCATATAGTCTTTCAAATTAGTGTTTTGGCTTTGAAGATATAATTTTCTTTCTTTTTCTTTTTATTAAATTTATTGGGGTGACACTGGTTAGCAAATTATACAGGTTTCAGGTGCACAATTCTACAACACATCATATACACTGTTTTTATGCTCACCAGAAATAATTTTCTATGAATAGAAAAAAATCTGCTTTTTAACTTCCTAATTCTGCCTCTATACTACTGTTAACAGGTTCAAATCTCTCCCTGCCTTTATCCACAAACTACCTCTTGACCCTACATTATTTTTCTTTAGTTAACACCTGATTTCTTTCCTTCCTTTCTCTTGCCAACTTCTCAAAAATAGCCTATGGTCTGCCTTCCCATTCTTGCTCTCAGTCACTCATCAACTGGCTTCTGCCACATCAGATTTGTGGGGTAAGTCACCAGTCTGTGCATTCCCAACCATCATCTCTATGTACCTGTATGCTGCATTTGGCAGGCTGATCACTCCCTCCCACTGTCCCTCTTCAAACAACTGCTTTGATTTCCAAAGGCTTTTTCTAGGTTTCTTGTATTGCTCCCTAATATTCTTTTCTTCCTCTAACTGTCCTGTAAGTGATGGTGCTTCCCTAAAATAGTGCCCTACTACACTCTACACATTAATGGTTCCCAGAATAGAAAAAAAGGAGAGAGGGAGATGGAGGGGAAAGGAGAGGGGGAGAAGAGAAGAAGGAGAGGTTGAGGGGAGGGAGAGGGGGAGAGAGGAAGAAGGGGGAAAGAAAGGGGGAGGAAAGTGGGAGGGAAGGAGGGGGAAGGGAGGAGGAGAGGAAGGGGGAAGGAAGGGGGAGGGGAAGGGGAGGGGAAAGAGAAGAGAGGAGAGGGGGAGAAGAAAGGGGAGAGGAAGAGAGGGGGAGAAGGAGGGGGAGATGGAGAGAGGGGGAGAGGGAGAGGGGGGAGAGGAAGGAGGGAGAGAGGGAGGAGGGAAAAGGGAAAGAGAGAATGAATAAAAGAAAAAAATCCAACCCCATTCCTGCCAACCAGATACATCAACCTGGAGAATGATCAACACCAAGGCTGCTATCTTCTCTCCTCCACTGGCTTTTACTCCTTTCTACTGGTCTCAGCTGGCACCCTCCTCTATGATGTCACAAAATTAAAAAAACAACAACCTCCTAATTCTTTTCTTTCTCTCACCCTGGGACATCCAATTAGTCATCAAATTCTGCCAAAGTAACACCTGAAATTATCTTCTAAATCAATATTTCTATCCCATTTTAGCCTTCATTTTCCTAGTTTGGTACCTATCTCCTGAAACGACTAAAACATCAGCTTCCTTGGTCTTAGGGCTCTTGAACCTGTTGCCCTCAAAATTCACCCTCGCCTGACCAGGCGGTTGCACAATGGATAGAGCGTTGGACTGGGATGCGGAAGGACCCAGGTTTGAGACCCCGAGGTTGCCAGCTTGAGCATGGGTTCAAATGGTGTTGAGCAAAAGCTCACCAGCTTGGACCCAAGGTTGCTGGCTCGAGCAAGGGGTTACTTGGTCTGCTGAAGGCCCGTGGTCAAGGCATATATGAGAAAGCAATCAATGAACAACTCAGGTGTCGCAACGTGCAACAAAAAACAAATGATTGATGCTTCTCATCTCTCCGTTCCTGTCTGTCTGTCCCTGTTTATCCCTCTGACTCTGTCTCTGTAAAAAAAAAAAAAAAAATTCACCCTCCACACAACTGTCAGAGACTTATCTGAAACACATATTGGATCATGTCTCTTCATAACTGAGAGACTTTAATGGCTTCCCTTTGTGACTAAATCTTTATTAAGGTCCTCAACAAGGCCAGCAAGGTCCTCCACAATTGAGTTGCACCTGCTTCTGCAATTTAATCCTTCACCACACTTTTCCCGGTTTTATGCTTTAACATCTAACAACACCGAACCTCTATAGTTCCCACCCCCATGCTGCTTCTCATGCCTATGCTATACATAATCATACCGTAGCTTATGCCTGAAATGTCCTCTTACTTCCTCACTTTGAAAACATCCTTATAAAGGCTTAGAAAACATGTCACTCTTCCAGAAAGCCTCCCTTTTCTGATTCAGCTACAATTTGATAATCCCAACAGTAGTATGCTCTCAGAGTGGCCTGTGTATAGCAACACCACTAACTTAAACTGTTTTGTAACCACTGATATACAGGGGTGGGCAAAAGTAGGTTTACAGTTATAATACAAATAATGCAATAATTAATAAATAATAATACAAGAATAAACTTTGTGTTTCACATACAACTGTCCATCCCTGTACATTAAAAAATCTCTAACTCAAATATGAGTTCCTACCAGATATGGGCTAGATTTTTAAAATATTTGTAATGGATTTTACTCTTCCTTTATCTGTTTGAGCTCTTAAGCTTTAAAGTAATTTTTTTAAAATTTTTCTTAAGTGAGAAGCAGGGAAGCAGAGAGACAGACTCCTGCATGCATCCTGACCAAGATCCACTCAGCAAGCCCCTTACCAGGCAATGCTCTGCCTACCTGGGGTGTTGTTCCATTGCTCAGCAACTGAGGTATGTTTTTAGTACCTGAGGCAAGGGCATGGAGCCATTCTCAGCACCTGGGGCCAACTTGCTCCAACCAAGCCATGGCTGTGGGAGGAGAAGAATGAGAGAGAGAAACGAGAGAGGGAGGGGTGGAGAAGCAGATGGTTACTTCTCCTGTGTGCCCTGACCAGGAATCGAACCTGGGACATCCACACGCCAGGCCAATGTTCTACCACTGAGCTAACCGGCCAGGGGCACTTTAAAGTCATTCTAAAATGATTCTCATTGGGGTGAATGTATTTGCTGGTTGTTAACTTGGACAAATGTTATCACTTTAAAATTTTTGTTTATAGGCTAACCTTGGAGAAAATTCTTTCCTTCCTTCTCCATTCACCCTCTCCATAGAGAGCTGCTTCCTCTCAGCTCTTAGTCCCATCCCACCAAATAGGGAGAAAAGTTCAGATTCAGACAGTAAAGCAATAATACATTTGTCTCTGGCCCTGAGTCTCTTTCCTTCTCTCTATCTGTTCTCTGGCTTGCCACTCTGAATAGGAATAATTATCTTTTTCTGTCTCTGTTTATGGGCAATCCTTGACTTCACAGAGTCCAGGATCATTTCCTCCAATTACTGAGTGTTCTGCTCCTCATTGTCTATAGAAATATAATTCCCAGCCATCCCTACCATTTTCTGGATCTAAACTCCAGCATGTCAGTAGAGGCCCATGACTGAAAATTTCCATTTACTGTTTGATCTGTTTCTGTTTTTTATGTATCACAAATATGTCTAATTTTTAATTTTTTATCAATTATTACTTTGTTTAGAAAGGAGATATAAGTTTAAAGTATGAAATCAGAGCCATCTAGATTAGAAGACCTTAGGTTTACATTTTCTAAGTACTACATAATCTTTTAGATCAGGAGTCAGCAAACTGTGGCCCCTAGGCCAAATCCAGCTCACTGCTTGTTTCTGGTATAGCCCATGAGCTAAGAATGGGTTTTACATTTTTAAATGGTTGAAACAAAAAAGTATAATATTTTTTGACATGTAAAATTCTCATTTCAATGTCTATAGTTTTATTAGAATATAGCCCTGGCTATTCATTTATACTATTCCAGGTATCAATTGCTATGTAACAAACCAACCACTGTGAAACAGTGGTATAAAACACTATTTCATCATCTCACAAATTCCTCAGAGCAGGAATTCAGACAAAGCACAAGGGATGGCTTTTTTTCTACTCCAAGATGCCTGGGACCTCATTTGGGAAGAAGAGCTGGAATTATCTGGAGGTTTCTTCATTTATCTGGCACCTTTAACAGGGATGTCTGGCTTAGCAGAGACCATCTCCAGAGTACCCACATGAGGCCTCTTCAGCGTTGACGGCCTCAGGGTAACTGGACTTCTAATATGGTAACTCAGGGTCCTCAGCATGAATGTTCTAATGAATAATGCAAAAGCTGTATTGCCTTTTATGACTTAGCCCCAGAAGTCACATTTTTTTTTGTATTGGTTGAAGTAGTCACAAGCTTAGCCAGATTTAACTGGAAGGAGACATAGGCCCTATCTCCTGATAAAAGTAGTGTAAAAGAATCTGCAGCTAAATTTTAAACCTCCATTTATGTTCTTCATATCCTTTACCAGCAAGGATCTGGAATTAATGACTGACTTAAAATGTGAGGTACATTCAGTATCCGAGTATCCAAGTTACAAAAAAAATTCAGCTTCACAAAAGGACTGCAATCAAGGCCCTGACTTGCAAACAATTTCAATACTTTTCAATACTTTCCTACTTATTTTTGATGTCTTTAACTTTGAACATACAGAACACATGAGTTTTTAAATGTTAAAGGAGTAACTGAAGCCTTTTTTTTTTTGTATTTTTTCTGAAGCTGGAAACGGGGAGAGACAGTCAGACAGACTCCCGCATGAGCCCGACCGGGATCCACCCGGCACGCCCACCAGGGGCGGGACGCTCTGCCCACCAGGGGGCGATGCTCTGCCCCTCCGGGGGGTCGCTCTGCAGAGACCAGAGCCACTCTAGCGCCTGGGCCATCTTTGCTCCAATGGAGCCTTGGCTGCAGGAGGGGAAGAGAGAGACAGAGAGGAAGGAGGGGGGGGGTGGAGAAGCAAATGGGCGCTTCTCCTATGTGCCCTGGCCGGGAATCGAACCCGGGTCCCCCGCACGCCAGGCCGACGCTCTAGCGCTGAGCCAACCGGCCAGGGCCGTAACTGAAGCCTTTAAGAAGAGTAATCTATATTTGTGTGATAGATGGCAAAAATGGCCCTCATTCTTCTTCTTTTTTTTTTTTATAAATTTTTATTAATGTATGGGATGACATTAATAATTCAGGGTACATATATTCAAAGAAAACATGTCTAGGTTATCTTGTCATTAAATTATGTTGCATACCCCTCACCCAGAGTCAGATTGTCCTCCGTCACCCTCTGTCTAGTTTTCTCTGTGCCCCGCCCCCTCCCCTAACTCCCTCCCTCCTGCGTCCTCCCTCCCTCCACCCCTGGTAACCACCACTCTCTTGTCCATGTCTCTTAGTCTTGTTTTTATGTTCCACCAATGTATGGAATCATGTAGTTCTTGTTTTTTTCTGATTTACTTATTTCACTCCGTATAATGTTATCAAGATCCCACCATTTTGCTGTAAATGATCTGATGTCATCATTTCTTATGGCTGAGTAGTATTCCATAGTGTATATGTGCCACATTTTCTTTATCCAGTCTTCTATTGAAGGGTTTTTTTGGTTGTTTCCATGTCTTGGCCACTGTGAACAGTGCTGCAAGGAACATGGGGCTACATGTGTCTTTACGTATCAATGATTCTGAGGTTTTGGGGTATATACCCAGTAGAGGGATTGCTGGGTCATAAGGTAGTTCTATTTGCAGTGTTTTGAGGAACCACCATACTTTCATCCATAATGGTTGTACTACTTTACATTCCCACCAACAGTGTATGAGGGTTCCTTTTTCTCCACAGCCTCTCCAACATTTGCTATTACCCGTCTTGTTGATAATAGCTAATCTAACAGGGGTGAGGTGCTATCTCATTGTAGTTTTGATTTGCATTTCTCTAATAACTAATGAAGCTGAGCATCTTTTCATATATCTGTTAAAAATGGCCCTCATTCTTCACCCTTTCTTTATATCCTTTCTGACCCTCATTCTTCACCCTTTCTTTATATCCTTTCAAAGTGACTTTGAAGCTCCTTCCTACACCTTGCATCTGGACTTTGTGACTTGCTTAGGGAAAGAGAATGCAACAGAGGTGATGGAGTATTCACACATTTCACATTTCTGAACCTAGGCCTCAAGAAGCCTTTCTTGATGCTTTTACTCAATCTAGAAACCTGCTCAGCTACCATGAAAACTAGCCTGGACTAGCCTGCTTCAGAATAAGAGATGTATAGCCCAGTGCTCTTATCTCCTACACCACTGCCCCGGCTGACAGCCAGCCAACTTCAGAAGCAGAGCTCTCTGCTGACCTGTAGTTGACCATTAGCTAAGGGAGACAAGCTAAAACAGCAGAACTACTCAGCTTAACCTAGCCCAAGCAGAATAAAGAACTAAAAAACTAATTACTATTTTGAGCCACAAACTTTTGAAGTGGCTAGGTATATAGCAATAGTTAACTGTTAAAATTTAAAAGGCAGTTTTTAACTATAGAATGGAAATTTCATCACATACCTCAGTCCTACTACACTGAATCATTTTAAAGATCGAATGATTCTCCAAAGCAGGCACTACTGCTGGGCTCCACTGAGAGGGCACTCTAGCTTATGCTAAGATCAGAGAAGGGTCAAACATCTGATCCCAAAGAAGAAAACTAAAAGCCATTTTTGCTATCTATCACACAAATATAGATTACTCTTCTTAAAAGCTTCAGTTACTCCTTTAACATTTAAAAACTCATGTGTTCTGTATGTTCAGAGTTAAAGACTGATCAGAAACAAATAGGAAAGTATTAAAATTGTTTACAAGTCAGGGCCTTGATGGCAGTCCTTTTGTGAAGCCATACAGAAGCAAATGTCACTCCATCTGCAAGTTTCTCATCCTACCTGATGTCAAAGCAAGCCATAGGTACCTCCACAGACAACAGGTGAGTGGCACCTGCAATCAGAAGCTAACTAGTTAATTAGAATGTTAGAGTAACACATCCCACACCCTTAATACCTCACCTGAAGAGAACTTAGCATTGCTATTGGAATATCTATTCTTTTTAGTTATAATTCCCATCCTCTTTATTTATACCAGTGTTACCCTTTAATGCACTCCAGTAAAGGCAGGGCAAATACCAACTCAAAAGCTTAATTACACACAATTGTAAAGAAATTAAAAATATATATATATATACACCAGATATCACACATCCAATTATAAGCTGGCTTCTAAGACAGCCTCGAAGGGCAACAAATGCTTTCCAACAATGCAATTTCAAAAAATACTCAGAACATTTTTTGCTTGTATTTTTTGCCCCCCCGTTTCTTGGTATATCCTATTTCCTTGAATAAGGTCAATGGAAGCAATTTTTTTTCCCTTTGAGAGTGAATTTAATTTTTGAAAACAATTAAATGTTACTCATAGTCCATTCAAGTGAACATACAGTTGAGATGTATAAAAGAACAAGTGGGAAAACCAACTGTGAGGTTGATTTACAATTCTAATTCTCCTATCATTAATTGGGAGGTTAAAACTCTAAGAGTGGCCCTGAATGATTGGCTCAGCAGTAGAGCTACAGCCCGGCGTGTGGAAGTCCCAGGTTCAATTCCCAGTCAGGGCACACAGGAGAAACAACCATCTGCTTCTTCACCCTTCCTCTCCTCCTTCTCTCTCTCTCTCTTATCTTCCTGCAGTCATGGTTCAAATGGTTTGAGGAAGTTGGTCCTGGGTGTGGAGGATGACTCCATGGCCTTGCCTTAGGTGCTAAAATGGTTTGGTTGCTGAGTAATGAAGCAGCGGCCCCAGATGGGCAGAGCATAGCTCCAAAGTGGGCTGCTGAGTGGATCCTGGTCAGGATGCATGAAGGAGTCTGTCTCTCTGCCTCCCTTCCTCTCACTTAATATTTTAAAAAAAGTAAAAACTCTAAAAGCACAAAATTCTTCAATGGCTCCCTATTGCTTACAGCACATATTCCAAACTCCTAGGCCTAGTATCCAAGGTACAATGTGGCCACAGCTCACTTTTCTAGTCTTATTTCCCTTGCATGGTCTCTTCTCTAGGGAAGGTGAGACTCTCATTACTCCCTACTCACATGTCCTGGTACTTTCCTGCATGTATGCATCTTTTCACATTCTTCCCCTTGACTGCCCTTTATGTCCCCGTCATCTGTCTCTGTACCCAATACAGTGCCCCAAACTGTACATGACTCAAATACTTATTGAATGATGAAGTGAATAATCATTTTGTCCAGTGGCTTATAAAATGGTTCTGAAGGCAATTAAAAAAAAAAAAAAAGAAAAAGGAGAGCTCCGAAGACATTCTGAGCAAGGGAATAAGTAGTTAGTGTCTAACATGCATTTTGAGGATGAAGTTATGAAATGTTGCAATAGCAATTGATTCAGTCATGCCTAAAGACTCCCTAAGAAAACCCAGTCAATCAGTTACTGATCTACAAACTGAAAATCCCAGGCTACTCAAGTCTACTCAGACCATGGATCACAATGCCATTGCATGTAAGACAGCAGGCCTTGGAGTTTTGGATTTCATTGGGATTCTCTCTCAAGAATATCCAAGCTAAAAACAAACACTACTTTTGGATATATGTCTAGAAGTGAGATCGCTGGATCATATGGTAGTTCTGTTTTTAATGTACTGAGCATCTCCATACTGTTTTCCATAGTGATGGCACCATTTCTCATTCCCACCAACAGTGCACAAAAATCTTCAGTTTCTTCACATTTTCACTGACATTTTTTTTCTTTTGTGTTTTTCTGAAGCTGGAAACGGGGAGACAGTCAGACAGACTCCCGCATGCGCCCGACCGGGATCCACCCGGCACGCCCACCAGGGGCATCGCTCTGCCCACCAGGGGGCGATGCTCTGCCCCTCCAGGGGGTCACCAAAGGCACTCTAGCGCCTGGGGCAGAGGCCAAGGAGCCATCCCCAGCGCCCGGGCCATCCCCGCTCCAATGGAGCCCTGGCTGTGGGAGGGGAAGAAAGAGACAGAGAGGAAGGAGGGGGGGTGGAGAAACAAATGGGCGCCTCTCCCATGTGCCCTGGCCAGGAATCGAACCCGGGTCCCCCCGCACGCCAGGCCAACGCTCCACCGCTGAGCCAACCGGCCAGGGCCTACATTTTTTTTAACATATGTATAACAGCCATCCTAAAAGGTGTGAGGTAATCCCATTGTGGTTTTGGTTTGCATTTCCCTGATGATTAGTGATGTTAAACACCTTTTCATATACTTGTTGGCTATATATATCCAAAAGAATTGAAGTCAGGATCTTGAAAAGATATCTGTACTCCCACATTCACTGCAGCATACTCAAAATAGTTAAGATATGGAAACAACTCAAATGTCCATTAACAGATGAATGGATAAATAAAATGTGGTATATGTTTACAGTGGAATATTGTTCATCCCTAAAAATGTCCTGTCATCTGAACAACATAGATGAATCTGGAGGACATTATGCTAAACAAAAAGGCAAGTTACAGGGAAAATACTGCATTATTCCACTTATGTATGAGGTATCTAAAATAGTCAAGCTCATAGAAGCAGACAGAAAAATGGTGGTTGCCAGAGGCTGAAAGAGAGGGAAATGGGGTATTGTCATTCAGTAAGTATAAAATTTCAGCCATGCAAGATGAATAAGCTCTAGAGATCTGCTATGCAACATACTGCCTATTAATGATACTATATTGTGCACTTAAAAATGTAAGAGGGTAGAGCTCATGTTAAGCATTCCTATCACAAAAATGAAGTGCAAGGAAACTTTTGGAAGTGATGGATATGTCTATTACCTTAATTGTGGTGATGGATTCATAGATATATACATATGTCCAAACTCATAAAATTGTATATATTGAATATGTGCAGTTTTTGTATACCAATTATACCTCAACAGAGCTGCTTTAAAAGGCTAGATTGATAAGTGATGGATCTATCATAATTATAAAGACTTTCTAAGAACTAATAATATCCTTCCCCCTCTGACAAAATTAAATCCAACACAATAATAAACAATATTTTCAAAGCATTTGTATGGTAAAATTAGTTTATATTAGATTAAACCATGTAAAATCGCCATTGTTGTAAGTCAAAATATTTGAGCATCAGCAATTTTATATGGTTTAATACTGCAGGATTTTGCTGACAAACAAAATCCCTTGCTTCCTTCCTTTGTCTCCAAAGCCTTCACACATTGTGGAGAACCTTAATTCTATGCACTTTTGAGGACTTAACAATAAACAAAGGAAGAAAGACATGAAGTCTTGCCTCTACATACATTATTTCTTAATTCAAAACACCTAGTTTCCTTTAGGAGTTGTATTCCACTCACTAGACTCAAGGTAATTGTCCTGTGAGTCCCCAGTGGGGTATTAGGTCTCTCCACCTGCATCTCAAATTTCTAGGTCAGATCTGAGCACCTTCTGCCCATGTTCCATTTGCACACTGCAAATAGGCCATCACACCCAGGATTCCTGAACGTTGTTTAATGCAAGAGGAGGTTGTTGACGAACAGGTGTCTGATCATCCTTATTACCATGGGCTTAGTTTGGGGGAGGGCTTGATTTTATTCTTATGTCCTCTGTTTTTCTGCCCCAGAGTTACAGCCAACTGGCCAGACTATCATCTCTAGGTCTCCTGTTGGTCAGGGCAGGAGAAGCCTCATAGGCAGGATTTTTAGCCCTGCATGCGTGCCTGGAGTGGTGAGGCAGTTTCCCTGTCTTCCTGGGCAGCCACAACAAGACCCTATGAGGAGGCGCAGGTGCTGTGACTAACTGGCACACTCCCCGGCTGCAGTCAACACCACATACTCAGAACAGAGGCTCAGTTTTAATCGTTCTGAGCCACCATTTCAGGCATCAGACATGTAATCAATGTAATGCTTTTGTGTGCTCATGTGGGTCTTGAAATGATGTTTTCCACATTAAAATTTTTAGAATTACCCACATTAAAATTTTTAGAATTTACCATAAACGTAACCTTTTTATGGTAAATGTTATTTCATAAGAAACCCTGAATACATAATTTCAGCTTCAATGGTCAGAAGATCCTGTGCTTTCAAGTTTACTGTTAGAAATGCAAAAACGGCAACAGCAAAACTCTCTCATCCTAACTCTGTCCCTTCAGTACAGGATGTTTTCTTCTCTCGAAGGTTACTTTTTTAGTTGATTTTAGAGAGAGGAGGGGGTGTGGGGGGAGGGGAGAGGGAAAAACAGAAAGGGGAGAGGGAGAAGTAGGATGCATCAACTAGTAGTTGCTTCTAGTCCGTGCCTTGACTGGACAAGCCTTGACTGGACAAGCCCGGGATTTTGATCCAGCAACCTCAGCATTCCAGGTCAATGCTTTATTCACTGTGCTACCAAAGGTCAGGCCTCAAGGGTCTTTTAAATAAGATCTTTCATCCACTGTGTTTTAAGTAACTGATTTTTTCCCCCCAAGAAGATTATTGAACAGTTTAATTAACTTTTTTTTCTTAGGAAACATCACACCTGATATATAATGGTGGAAGATTGTGGAAACAGAAATATTTTATTTCTACCAAATGAAAAATATAAAAGTTAAAAGTGACAAAATTACTCCTAGGCTATTAATATGCCATGATTTAAAATACAGCAATCCACAGGAAACTGGTAAAAAGTTCTCTGTTTATTTACTGTTTTTCCTGGGTTTTGAATTCAAAACCCCACATTCCTACTTTGACAGTTTACAACATCACATGTAAAAAAAAATTCAGAGGATTCTACTGCAGACGGTTTAAGTGATGTGTGTTTTTGCATGACCTGTCTCAGAAGTAAAGCTGAGAAGGAACTGAGTCTCACATGTTCCCTCTCACAGGAGAACCATGGAAGAACACAATAAAGATTTGATGAAGGAACTTATTAGGCTGCAATTTGGAAAAATCTGAGTGTTAGATCAAATTTCTAGTCTGTTACACTATTTTTATTATAGTGGTTTTAATCTAGGAGAGCAAATTCTCTCCACTAATTCTCCTGATGATTTTTATAATTCTGATACTCCTTAGTGTAAAACCCTTCCATTGCTCCCCAGTGCTCACAGATTCCCTTGTGGGGCCCTACAGTACTGTAGATTAGTCGAGTGGAGAGTACAGTTCAGGGCCAAAGCTGACTGCTTAAAAGGAGAGGAGAGTCAGTGCCACCCCCAGAGTCCCTTTTTCTTCCCTGGCTCCTTATCTGGTTCATGGTTCACACTCTCCTTTGAAGACGTATTAAACAAATACTTAACAATGTTATGCAAGGGTGTGGTGTCAGAGGTCCCCAAATCTGTGATTCACTAGGATCACAGAACTCAGCATATAATCATATGTATGGCTATGATTTATTATAGTGAAAAGATACAAAGTAAAATCAGCAAAAGGAAAAAGCACATGGAGTGAAATACGGGGAGACCAGGCACAAGCTTCCAAGAGACCTCTCCTTGTGGAGTTATACAGGATGGGCTTAATTTTCCCTGCGCTTAATTTTCCTAGGTTTCCAAGTTGTGACAACCCATGTGAAATGTCGTCTACCAGGGAAGCTCATTAGGGACTCAGTGCCCAAGGTTTTTGATTGGAGGCTGGTCACATAGGCACCTTCTGATTGGCAAGTACTAATGTTTAGCAGAAACCACATTGTTTGTATAAACAGTTAAGGCACAAAGAGCCACCCTTAGCAGTTTTGGGAATCCTCCTGAAAATGAAGTTCCCATATACCAGCCTTTTAAATTCAGGTCTATTTATAACACTTTTTCACACCGATGCCAATCATTAGCTTGGCTGGGCACCAACAAGTCATGCTCGATCTGGATGGGTAAACAAAACCATGAGCAGGGTAGTAAGGGAGCAGGAATGGAGGAACAACCCCCTCCCAGGGGCAGGAAGAAAGAGGCAATGAGAATTGCTTTCTGGGAGAGGGGCAATGCTCAAGACAGGTCAGGACACATGGCAGATATTGTGGTGTCTAGATTTAAATCCCAACTAGGTGGGTGATCTTGGCTATATAATTAACTGGGGTAAGCTGTATCTTAGGGAGTTACCCACATGGACCAAGGGCTGTTAATCACTCTGATTCCCTGCTATACTTTGTATGGCTCCCAAACCTCTTGCAAGCCAAGTGACCTTGCTAGAGGTGGTGACAACCTACTTCTCCAGCCTAACCTAAGCCTCTCTGTCCCTTCAGTATCTGTGATCCAACCATCCCCGTCTCCTTTCAGTGCCTGGAATATGCTCCTCTCTACCTCCAAGCCTCTGTACATATTATTCCACCCCAGCCCTCCTTCTGATTACTCATCATTGCTCTTCCTACTTAACATAGCTATCTCCTTACTCATGTCAAATTTCAATCCAAATAATACCTCCTCAGGGATGCTTTTCCTCACATACCCCAGAGTAGGTCAGAATCCCTGTCATTTACTATCTAGCATCAGTAACTTCTCCTTCACTGTGAGCACATTAAAGTCCATTTTTTTCACATACATTTTAAGAAGGCAGTGACTATGCCTGTGTTGTTCGCGTGATAATCCCTGAGCCTAACATGGTGCTTATCACATAGTATATACAAAAGAGGAATGAATGAGGGCTTACTCTTGGTCTATGTGATCTGGGAGAGGGCACTCTTTCCCTTCCCAACAAATATACATACACCTCCTGGATCTAAGGAACATACCCAGGCTAGATTAACAAGTCATCTAGGGCAGTGATTTTCAACCTTTTTTTTTTTCATGGAACAAACACACACTGATTACTAAGGTCAGTGCCCCTGACTAAATACAACCATTTTAATCTCATGGTACAAATAAATTAGTTACTAAAGAAGAAGAGGTCAGGGCCCCTTTTTCTTTAGTAATTAGTTTACGAGTGCATGAGAAACAAAGGTTGAAAATCACTGATCTAGGGATTCTGACAGAAACATTGAAAAAGAAGCACTGCATCTGCTTCAGATATCCTGCCTGAGAGCGAAACTAACTCAAAGAAAAGTAAAGATGAGAGAAGTAATTTAGGGCTGCAATGTATATGAGGATGTGGCCATTCCTAAAGGTAGCACAGTCCATGGGATAGTCAGTTACCAGTAAACTTTCCTTTTGTTTTTCAGGCTAATTTGAGTTGGGATTCTGATGCATGTAACTAAGAATCCTAATACAAAAACAGTAACTAGAATTAGACATGTAGTTGGTTGTAAAGAATGGAAAAAGACCATCAGCAAACCTAATTTGTAATGACCCAAGCTACTGGCCTACAGAGTCCTTACAGTTCCTGGAACTACGAACAGGTTTGGTTAGGTACAAGGAGAAGAGATACCCTGGCTGGGGAGGAGAGCACAGGTATCATAGCTAGTCATAATTCTAAAAACCATCTTACTTCTCTCTTCAGGGCTAAAAGACTATCTGTATCAATGACAGCAGAATCACTGCTTCTTATATATACAAACTCGTAAAAACCAGAACTTAGACTGGAGAGAGGGGGGTTGATTTAATATAATTTCAAATAAAACTAAATTCTAGGCCAGGTTAAGAAAGCATTGGTTGGATAAACACTTGAAAAAGAAAATAAAATGTCACTAGCAGTCAGCAAGAATCTCTAAAATCACACCCAACTTATTCCAGACCTGAATCATTTATTGAGATAACTCTTTATATAGATAACAGTATATGTGAAGGCAGCTAGCAAAGGCTATCCGGATTTTTCAGTTGATAAGATTAAGAATCCAGGCTTCAGAAAGATAAAACTGAAATGTATCTTGTAGTGGGACACAGAGCTATGCCCTTGGCCCAGTGTTGATCAAAACTTTGATCAATAACATAAATAAATTTGGGGTTATTATCTAGGAATAGTATTCATCAGAGGAAATGGGAAAATTCAACATCTAATATTACGATAAACAAAAATAGAATGAAATTTAACTAGAACACATGTAAAGCCACTACAATTTTTAAAACCCTGTTCTCTAAATAAAGAATGATAGCAGTTCAGTTTTTGATGCCAGCAAATACCACAGGGTGATATAGCTACTCGGGCTGAATTTGGAAACATATTTACCTCAGATGGAAAACACATTCTAGTCTTGAGTATCACTGAGAAACAATGCTCAACAAAAAAGAATCCAGGGAGGGAACCAAGATTAGGAAAAGGTTTGGGAATTGTGTTGCACAAATGACAGTTGAAAGGTTGAGAATGTAAACTGGTATAACCACTTTGGATAGTAAAGGCAGAATCATGGGAAACTGAAAATAACCATATCCTGTGACCCAGCAATCTTATTTCTAGACATATATTCTGGAGAAACTCTGACAAATTTACACAATTACCAAAACTGAATTGTTCATAAAATCAATATTCAGGAACTACTTAGGCTTCTGTAAATAGAAAAATGGTTAGGCAGAATAAAGTCTACTTTTACTCTGGGACACTTTGCAGCAGCTAAAAACAATGATGTAGGTCTACCTATCAATCAGAATGGACTAAATTTGTGAAAGTAACAAAAGGAACCTAAAATTTGAGTGGCTTAACACAACCAAAGTACACAGTGTGTCCGTAAAGTCATGGTGCACTTTTGACCGGTCACAGGAAAGCAACAAAAGACGATAGAGCCTGACCAGGCGGTGGCACAGTGGATAGAGCGTCAGACTGGGATGCAGAGGACCCAGGTTCGAGATCCTGAGGTCGCCAACTTGAGCGTTGGCTCATCTGGTTTGAGCAAGAGCCCACCAGCTTGAACCCAATGTCACTGGCTCCAGCAGGGGGTTCCTCGGTCAGCTGAAGGCCCATGGTCAAGGCACATGTGAGAGAGCAGTCAATGAACAGCTAAGGTGTTGCAACACGCAATGAAAAACTGATGATTGATGCTTTTCATCTCTCTCCGTTCCTGTCTGTCTGTCCCTGTCTATCCTTCTCTCTGACTCACTCTCTGTCTCTGTAAAAAAAAAAAAAAAAAAAAAAGACTATAGAAACGTGAAATCTGCACCAAATAAAGGGAAAACCCGCCCAGTTTCTGTAGGATGATGTGGCATGTGCGCATGCACAGATGATGACGTAACACCGTGTATACAGCAGAGCAGCCCATGACCATGCCAGTCGAGATGTGGACGGTACAAAGGAAAGTTCAGTGTGTTCTGTGGCTCGCTAAATTCGAATCCGTGACCAAAGTGCAACGTGAATATCGGCGCGTTTATAACGAAGCACCACCACATAGGAATAACATTACTCGGTGGGATAAGCAGTTGAAGGAAACCGGCAGTTTGGTGGAGAAACCCCATTCTGGTAGGCCATCAGTCAGTGACGAGTCTGTAGTATACAGGATAGCTACCTAAGGAGCCCTAAAGAATCTGTGCGTGAGCCCACATCGAACTGCACTGAATAGGTATGAAACTGGGAGAGTTTTCCTTTTATTTGGTGCAGATTTCACATTTCTATCATCTTTTGTTGCTTTCCTGTGACCAGTCAAAATGCACCATGACTTTACTTTACGGACACACTGTATTTATTCTTCCTGTTACATATTTAATGTTAGTTGGCAGAAAAGCTCAATGTACTTATTCTCAGACCCAGGCTGACAGAGGCCCCACCTCTACTTGCCAGGGGAATGAAATGGGGTAAATCTGAGACTGGCTCTTAAGACTTCCATTTGGATGTACACCCATTACTTTGGGGGACATTTCATTGACCAAACCAAGTCACATGCCCACATCTAACTTCAAAAGGGGCAAGGACTAGGTACAATCCAACCATATGCCCAGAGGGCAAACAGCCAATAATAATTAGTTATATATAATGACCAATATATAGCATGGAAAGATTAATACAAAATATGTGAAAAGATCTAAGACATTTTGCTGCGTGGACAAAACACAAACACACATTCATAATACCACCATTCATGTAAATTAAGACAGAGATCCAAAACAAATTTATATGTTGTTTATATATACTTATACAAGCATGAAACTGAGGAGGAAGGAAGATGACACTAGAAGAGGTGATCAAAGGGGAAATAACCATTCTGTAGTGTTTTAATTCCTTTAAGAAAGTATGACAAAATCTTAGTTGTTGATAATCCTGGCAAGTGGAGAATCTGAGTACTCATTATATTATTCTTTGAATTTTTCTACTGTATTAAAGTCACTGAAATAAGCTGTTGAAGGAAACAGGAATACTTTAGCTTGAGAATAGGTGGGAGAATAGGGAATGAAAAGTAGGAAAATAGATGGCTTTAACTACTTTGGACAAAGGAGATTTGCTCTGAGTGTCTATGGAGGGAAGAGATAGGAACAATAGTGAGAGTTCCAGGAAAGCATATCTTGGCTTGGGAATAAAGAATGACCTACTATCAGGGAAAGATTAATGGGCAGCCTCAAAAATGTGTGGATGAAAACAAATTATTCTTTGTGGGGGGGAAGTGGTCAAGAGTCAGACAACTGCTTGTCTGACAAAATATTGTGAAGACAATTCCTGCAATGAGAAGATACCTGAATTTTGTGATCTCCAAGGTCCAACTCTCAGGTTCTATCAACCTTGGACCAGGACCAGAACCTCTCAGTTTAGAGCTCACAGGTTCTAGGAAATGCAACAGTTATCCCAAGACAAGTTTTAAAAAATAATGCTACAATCTGAATTCAGTATAGTTTTTAATGGTGTTACCTGGAAATAATTTGTTTAACTGGGCCTGAAAATTACTACAGTCAGGGGGTTACAAGCATTATACTGGCTTTGGATAAACTTAGCTTTAATTCTCGGGCCTCGGTCAACCTTGTGCACATAATTAAATCAGTATCATCTATAGAACTGTTGCTTATTTAATCACTGTTTCTGTGACTGTTATTCTCCCAATACCAAAGTCAAATTGCTCCCATAACTAGAGATCTCCACAGAAACATCCCTCTAAAATGAAGATTATTTTTTAAAATGAAAGGATAAGAGTAACGAGTGTGTTTTCTTTTTAACTAGTCACTTTGCCTACTACCAAAAGAAAATATAAAAGTCTTAGCAATGGAAAACAAATATCTATCTGTCCTTGTGCAAGGAGGGCCAGTCTGGCATACAAACAGTAGGGTCAGAACGCAGGCAGCTAGCTCCCTGCTGCTGTCCTGTTCCCAGCCAAGAAGGTAATGGATTTTAGTGGTAGTAAATGAGAGAATATGCTGTATCTAAGGATTTTCTTTCCAAAGGTGTCATATCTTTGCTCATAACAACAAGTTTTTATCTGTACATAGTTATATGCCCTGACGATTATGAGTTGAGCAGTCTTTACATGCCTGGAACCTGATGGATGTGAATAGACACCTGGTAAGCCCACTGTGGTTTTTAAGGAATGTATGTTTCACCATAAAAATAGTGAAAGCATGCAGTGACATAGAAACATGTACTTTGTCCCTGTGATTTTGCCCATTTAGGACTTCCTTCCAACAGTTATTTTGTACCATTGTAACTAACAATAGGAAGTATTTGCATAAAAGTAACTTTAGTAGTTTCTTTCTATTAAATTCCAAGATTTACAACAAACCAAATCAAATAAAAAAACAGCTTAGAAGGCTCTGCTATACTCCCAAGTTAATGAGGTTAACTTGAATACTTGAATACTTTATAGACCCATATTCCTGGCTGTGCTGGAGCTTCGTGTGGCCTGGCCCCATAATCAACAGAAACTGTATGAGAGAAAAAGCACTAATATTCTGGAAAATCAGCCAGCCAGACCACCACAATACCTTGCAGAGACTCAGGTCTGGCCCTCATCTATGAGCAAAAGCTGACTACTCATTCCCCACCTCTCCAGCATAGCTTTCTTCATCCTTCAAGTTCAAGCACTTACATCCTAAAATGTCACAGGGCAGTGTATTTATCCTTGGAAGAATAAGTCTGGCGACAAAATGCAAGATTGTAATATTAGGAAGGAGAGAGTGTAGGGGAAACCAGAGACAAACAGAGAAGGGGGTTGATGAATGAAGTCCTGGCGAGCAGAGATTACTGGTAACAGCAGGACAGAAGAAAATGTGACAGAGAGACAGGGTCAAGGAAAACAACAAGGTCAATGATAGGCTGCACAAGGACAAAGAACTGTGCTTCCATACGGGATTACCACCTGTGTCTTCAGAAATGTGGCTTTGTTTTTCAGGAGGTCATTATGTATTCTGCCAATAGTGTAGCTAGCTCTTCTGCTTACACTTAGAAACATATGTCCACACTACATTTCTGAAACTATTATTTCCATGATATAAAAACTTTGGGTAAGGAGAGAATCCAAAAACATCACTGGAAATATCAGTTAAGACTTCAGGTTCCAGGTAAGATGGAATACACACACTGACAGTTATGTTCACTGAATGCAACTATAAAATCTCTACAAAATGCACGAGCAGCTATTAAAAATTGTTTAAAATATGTATCAGCAGGCAGGTCAGGGAAGAATACCAAAATGCCAAGTACAACTAAACTGGTGGTGTTTTTACCACTTTTTTTCCCCTCTTGTATTTTCTGGCATGAACTCAACACAACAAAACCTGAAAATGAGCACTGTGGTTAGAGCACATGTTCTGGCTCATGGTCCTGTTTTTGGAAATGGGAACTACTAAAACTCAAAGAAACTAGGGGGAAATCCCCTGGGTTTCTCTCTCCTTTCTCTCCTTTTTCTTACGCCCAAAAAATCCCTTGATGGAGATTGTGGCAGCAGCAATAAAACTGACTAGCAGAGGGAGAGTGTAGGAGTTAAAATTCTCGAGGAAAGGAAACCTTCCATTCTACTTGGAGCTCCAAAAGGGCAAAGTCAAGTCCCATTGTTTTTTCTGTCTCTTACTTTTTCTTTCTTTCTCTGCCTGCCTCTTGTGCATCATGAAAGTGTGTGGTTTTGACTGGAAGACAGAAAAGGAAAGCTCTAGGAAACCAGAAGTACCATGAAAATAACGAGACGGAAGAGCTCAGGAAAGCAAACCCATAAAACTGCTTATGAAAAACTCGGATTACTCCCCACTTGTGCATGTGTGGATTTGATCCCAATTAACATGTCAAAGACTTTGAGAACTGAGCTCAGACTAACACCCAGGTCCCAGACTGACCAGTGTCACTCATGGGGCAGATCTGAAGAGTAATACAAAGGCATTGAATACTGAACTGACATTAGAACTACAGTCCACAGAAAGCAAGTTGGAACTTGCAGCCTGAACCTGACCAGGTCAATTTACTTCTAAAAACAAATACATCAACATTCTTCATTAAACTGAAACAAGATTCATAGTCTATTAATAACATAGTTTCAAAATGTCCAGGATAAAATCCAAAATTACTCAGTATGCAAAGAAACACAAAAATGCCAACTCACATAGGAAAAGACAATCAACAGATGCTAACAATGAGATGACATAAATGTTGAAATTATCTAATAAGTATGTTAAAGTAGCTATTATAAGAATGCTCAAAAGAGCAATTACCAAACTTGAACATTCTTGAAAGAACATTAAAAAAGAAAGTACTGGCAAAGAGAAGATATAGAGGATAATCAAACTGAAGCTTTAGAACTGGAAAATAAAATAACCAGAATTAAAAATTCACTGAACTTGCCTGACCAGGCGGTGGCGCAGTGGATAGAGTGTTGGACTGGGATGTGGAGGACCCAGGTTCGAGACCCCGAGCTCGCTAGATTAAGCGTGGGCTCATCTGGTTTGAGCAAAGCTCACCAGCTTGGACCCAAGGTCTCTGGCTAGAGCAAGGGGTTACTCGGTCTGCTGAAGCCCCACGGTCAAGGCACATATGAGAAATCAATCAAGGTTGAACTACTAAGGTGTCACAATGAAAAACTAATTATTGATGCTTCTCATCTCTCTCCGTTCCTGTCTGTCTGTCCCTATCTATCCCTCTCTCTGACTCTCTCTCTGTCTCTGTAAAAAAAAAAGAAAAAAAGAAAAAAAATTCATTGAACTCTTGTTGAACAATGTTCTCTGTTAAATTTAATTTTCTATATTAAAAATAAATTTAAAAATATTCACTGAGAGCCCTGGCTGGTTGGCTCAGTGGTAGAACATTGGCCCAGCATGTGAAAGTCCTGGGTTCGATTTCCAGCCAGGGCACACAGGAGAAGTGCCCATCTGCTTCTCTACCCTTCTCCCTCTTTTCTCTCTGCTCTCTCTTCCTCTCCCACACCCAAGGCTCCATTGGAGCAAAGTTGGCCGGGGCGCTGAAGATGGCTCCATGGCCTCCATCTCAGGTGCTACAATGGTTCTGATTGCAGCAAAGCAATGCCCCAAATGGGCAGAACATCGCTCCCTGGTGGGCATGTTGGGTGGATCCTGATCGGGCGCATGCTGGAGTCTGTCTTTCTGCCTCCCCACTTCTCACTTCAGAAAAAAAAAATTCACTGAGACAATGCAATAGCACAATTAAGGTCACAGAAATTTGAAAATAGATAAACTAGCCCATCTAAATAATAGAAAGGAAAAGATTGGAGGAAAAAAGAACAAAGGCATCAGGGGCCTCTAGGATAACAATAAAGGATCTAATATTTGTGTAACTGGAATGCAATACAGAGAATAAAAAGAGTGTGATACTAAAAAATATTTGAAAAAAAGCTGAAAATTGTCAAGAAGCTGAGAGAACACCAAAAATAATAAATTCAAAGGAATATACATTGGACACATCATAAAATGTAGAAAACTAAAGACAAACACTAACAAAGAATGATATTAGATGCAACATATAGAAAATCAGCAATATAGAAAATTTATACACCACCACCCCAAAATTGACCTAGCTGGCATTTAAAAAACATTTCTCGCCCTGGCCGGTTGGCTCAGCGGTAGAGCGTTGGCCTAGCGTGCGGAGGACCCGGGTTCGATTCCCGGCCAGGGCACACAGGAGAAGCGCCCATTTGCTTCTCCACCCCTCCGCCGCGCCTTCCTCTCTGTCTCTCTCTTCCCCTCCCGCAGCCAAGGCTCCATTGGAGCAAAGATGGCCCGGGCGCTGGGGATGGCTCTGTGGCCTCTGCCTCAGGCGCTAGAGTGGCTCTGGTCGCAACATGGCGACACCCAGGATGGGCAGAGCATCGCCCCCTGGTGGGCAGAGCTTCGCCCCATGGTGGGTGTGCCGGGTGGATCCCGGTCGGGCGCATGCGGGAGTCTGTCTGACTGTCTCTCCCTGTTTCCAGCTTCAGGAAAATGAAAAAAAAACCAAAACAAACAAACAAACAAACAAAAAAACCATTTCTCACAAGATGAGCAACATACACATGCTTTTTAAGTACAAGTAGAGCATTCTCTGGAAGTTGCTGGTAGAACTATAAAGTGATTTAGCCACCTTGGAAAACAGATGGACAGTTTCTTTAAAAAGTTAAGCATAAAATTTACCATACAACCCAGGAAATCTCCTAGGAATCTACCCAAGAGAAAACATATGTCTACACAAGGATATGTACTTGAATATTCATAGCATTATTTATGAGAACCAAAAACCTGAAATACCCCAAATGTCAATCCACAGAAAATAATCATAATGATATATAAATATAACAATACTATTCAACAATTAAAAGGAAATGATACATGGCACAACCATGGATGAACCTCAAAAATATTAAGCTAGATGAAAGAAGTCAGACACAAAAGAGCACATAGTGTATGATTCTATTTATATGACCACAAAATACAAATCTATGGAGACAAAAAAGTAGATTAGTGGTGACTAGGCTGGGGGGAGGGTGTAGAGCAGGGGTCCCCAAACTTTTTACACAGGGGGCCAGTTCACTGTCCCTCAGACCGTTGAAGGGCCGGACTATAAAAAAAAAACAACTATGACCAAATCCCTATGAACACTGGACATACCTTATTTTAAAGTAAAAAAACAAAACAGGAACAAATACAAATATTTAAAATAAAGAACAAGTAAATTTAAATCAACGAACTGACCAGTATTTCAATGGGAACTATGCTCCTCTCACTGACCACCAGTGAAAGAGGTGCCCCTTCCAGAAGTGCGGCGGGGGCTGGATAAATGGCCTCAGGGGGCCGCATGTGGCCCGCGGGCCGTAGTTTGGGGACCCCTGGTGTAGAGTGATGTCAGATGGACACAAGGAATTTTATTGGAGTGATGAAAACATCCTAAAACTGGATTATGGAGATGGTTATACAACATGGTAAATTTACTAAAAAGCATTGACTTGTTTATTTAACTATGTGAATTTTGATTTTGTGGTATGTAAATTATACCTAAAGTTGTCATATTAAGAATGTTATATAGAGATGATATCAGAGTAATGGCGATGTGAGTGATACCCTTGTTCTCTCCATTTAAATTTCAACAAATTGAACAGCTACAAGGCAGCAAAGCAACCCCAGCTGAGCTTGAAGGCTTGCCTGAAATATCTGCCTATCCAACTGACTAAAGGTGGGAAGGGTAAAAATGGAGGGCGGAGGATAAAAAGCACTTGGTGGGGCACCAGAGAAAAGAGGCCAGGAGAGTCTGGGTTTTCACCTGCCAGGGCTCTGGAGAGGGGAGAAACCCAGTGACTGGTTCTTCTTCTGCCAGGAGTGGAGAGATGGGGCAGTTGGAGAGACATTGAACCCAAGTGGCAGCAGAATGAGGGGGTCACTGCCAGTGTTCCTGTGGTCTACAGGCAGCTGGCACTGAGAACAAAGAAAAAGATATACAAAGTGGGTCCCCCAGCCTCCCAGATCCCGCCTCCTTATGCCTCACGGGGTACACAGAATGGCAAAGACATATCCCACAGTTAGTTCCACAGGGCCACTCTCTCCCCTGGAGAACAAAGGTGCTCTGTGTCTGGTCCCCAGGTCTGTTCAGATGCTGGGAGGTGTGCCTGCAGGCCTGATATCACCATTGCTAAAGCCCTAAACCTTACAGCATGCCCCACCCATCATATGGACTGTAGCCTCGCCTCCATCATCTGGACAGGATCTTCCCAGTGGAGGCCAGCCTGGGGATTTCACAGAGCTAAAACTTATAGTCCAGCACTATCTACTGGAAAATAATAGAAAAACCTCTCCTTTTTCTACTTGGGGGTTCTTCATTTTTGTTGTTGTTTTGTTCATTATTGATTACTATTTTTTTTGAGTTTTGTTCTTTTTTTAGTGGGTTTTCTATTATTTTAAATTTATTTATTTTTTAATTTTAATTTTTGGTTGCTTTTTGCTTAATTTTTTTTAAACAATACCACTCTCAAATGCCATCAAAGCAGAAAAAAAGTGAATACCATAACTGTCCAAGGAAGAGATGCAATTCAGAAAGAAAATGAAAAATCTCCAGAAAGTAATCTCATAGATACCTTGGAGTTAAAAGATAATTCAAAATTGAAATTCTGAAAATAATCAATGAGATGCGAGTAAATAATGATAGTCAATTTAAGAAGCTCAGAAAACAAAATAAGTACTTCACCAAGGAGACTGAAACTTTAAAAACAAAGATGAAGAGCCTGACCTGTGGTGGCGCAGTGGGTAAAGTGTGAACCTGGAAACACTGAGGTTGCCGGTTCAAAACCCTGGGCTTGCCTGGTCAAGGCACATATGGGAGTTGATGCTTTCTGCTCCTCTCCCCTTCTCTCTCTCTCTCTCTCTCTCCCCTCTCTATAATGAATAAATAAAATCTTTATAAAAAAACCCAAAGATGAAGAACTCAATATATGAATTAAAAATAAGCTAGCTAGTTTAGCTAAAAAAAATAGGCCAGACAGAGGAGAGAATCAGTGACATTGAAGACAGGCAATTAGACACAAGGAAAAAGAGAGAGACTCAGAATTTAAAAAATCAAGAGAGCTCCATGAGAGTAGTCTGACCTCATTAGAAAGAGTCATATAAGAATAATGGGTATATCAGAAGAAGAGAGAGAAAAGGGGATGGAGAACCATTGATGAGAACTTCCCAAGCCTACGGAAAGAGTTAGAGCCTCGAATCCAAGAAACAAACAGAACGCCGAGTTCCCTCAACCCGAACAGGCCTTATTCAAGGCATATCATAATAAAACTGTCAATAATCAATGAAAAAGAAAGAATCCTCACAGCAGCTAGGGAAAAGAAGAGCATAATATATAAAGGAAGGCCCATCAAATTATCATCAGGCTTCTCAGCAGAAAAAGTGCTGAATGAGAGGAATTACTAGCCAAGAATCCATCAAAGTTATCATTCAAATATGAAGGAGAAATAAAAGCTTTTGCAGACATTCAGAAGCTTAGTGAATTTATCACTAGAAAATCCAAAACTGCAGTAAATACTCGAGGCTTATTCTATCAGATACAAGGACAAAAACAAAAAATCACTATAAACAAAAGCTTCAACACATCTAAGCTGTAAGGACATATGTAGACTCAAAGTGAAAGGTTGGAAAATGATTCTCCAAGCAAATAATACCTAAACAAAAGCATGTGTAGCCATACTTATATCTGACAATATTGACTTCAACTTTAGATAGATCATCCAAACAGAAAATAAAAAAATACTGCCCTTAAACTACACACTAGACCAAATGGACATAATTGACATTTGCAGAACATTTCATCCCAGGATATCAGAGTATACATTCTTTTCTAGTGGGCATGGAATATTTTCAATAGACCATATATTGGGGCCACAAAACTAACCTCAAAAATTCAAGAAGATTGAAATTATACCAAGCATATTCTCTGACCATGAGACTTTTTTTTGTGACAGAGACAGAGAGAGGGACAAATAGGGACAGACAAAAAGGGAGATGAGAAGTATCAATTCTTCATTGCAGCACCTTAGTTGTTCATTGGTTGCTTTCTCTTATGTGCCTTGACCGGAGGGCTACAGCAGACCAAGTGACTCCTTGCTCAAGCCAGTCAGTCACCTTGGGCTCAAGCTCGTGAGCCTTGCTCAAACCAGATGAGCCTGTGCTCAAGGTGACGACCTTGGGGCTTCGAACCTGGGTCCTCGGCGTCCCAGTCCAACACTCTATCCACTGTGTCACTGCCTGGTCAAGCTCTGACCATAGGACTTTGAAATTAGAATTTAAACACAAAAATTAAGTAAAGAAACCCACAAAAATATGGAAATTAAACAACATACTTCTAAAAAAATGACTGAGCCAAAGAAGAAATAAAAACAGATATCAAAAGATATATACAGACAAATGAGAATGACAACATGCCATATCAAAACTTCTGGGGTGCAGTGAAAGCAGTAATAAGAGAGAAGTTTATAACATTACAGGATTATATCAAGAAACAAGAGAGATACCAAGTAAACAACCTAACATCACATCTTAAGGAACTAGAAGAAAAACAAAGGCAACCCAAAATCAGATGAAGAAAGGAAACAGTAAAAATTACAGCAGAGCTAAATAAAATAGAAAACAAAACACTATAGAAAAAATTAATGCAATAAAGAGCTGGTTTTTTGAAAAGAATCAATAAAATTGACAAAGCTATGGCTAGACCCATTCACTAAGGAAAAATAGAGAGAGAAAGGATTCAGATAAACAAAATCTGCCTGGCCTGTGGTGGCACTGTAAATAAAGCGTCAAATGAACCCGTGACCTGGAATGCTGAGGTTGCTGGTTCAAAACCCTGGGCTTGCCTGGTCAAAGCACATGTGGGAATTGATGCTTCTTGCTCCTACCCACTTCTCTCTCTCTTCTCTCTAAAATGAATAAATACCCAAAATATATAAAGAACTCACAAAGCTCAGAAACAAACAAGCAAAGGATCAAATGTAAAAAACAGGGAGAGGAACTGAACAGACACTTCTCCCAAAAAGACATACAGATGGCCAACAGATATATGAAAATATGCTCATCTTTGATAACTATTAGAGAAATACAATTCAAAATTATAATGAGATACCCCCTCACACCTGTTAAGACTGGCTGTTATCAACAAGACAGGCAATAAATGTTAAGAGAGGCTGTGGAGAAAAAGGAACCCTCATTCACAGCTGGTGGGAATGAAAAATGGTATAGCCAGCATGGAATACAGGAGGTGGTACCTCAAATAATTAAGAATAGAGGTACCATATGATCCAGCAATCTCTTTACTCAGTATCTACCCAAAAAACTCTAAAACACTGGTATGCAAAGACACATGCACCCACATGTTCATTGCAGCATTGTTCACAATGGCCAAGACATGAAAACAACCAAAGTGTCCCTCAACAGAGGACTGGATAGAGAAGATGTGGTACATATATACAATGAAATACTACTCAGTCATAAGAAATGATGATATATTGCCATTTACAATAACATGGATGAACCTTGAGAACATTATACTAAGTGAAATAAGTGAATCAGAAACAAGTATATCCTACACATAGGTGGGATATAAAACTGAGACTCATAGACACAGATAAAAGTAAAGTAGTTACCAGGGGGAGGGTAATAAGGGGTGACAAATATATGGAGACAAGAAATGAGTTGACTTTGGGTGATGGGAACACAACAAAATCAATAGTTCAGCTATCATGGAGATGTTCACCTGAAACCTATGTACTCTTTTTGATCAGTCACTCCATTAAATTTAATTTCTAAAAGAAAAAGGACCTGATCAGGTGGTGGTGAAGGGGATAGAGCATTGGCCTGGGAAGCTGAGGACCCATGTTTGAAAACCTGAGGTCATCGGCTTGAGTGTGGGCTCACCAGCTTGAGCGTGGGGTCGCCGGCTTGAGCGTAGGATAATAGATAGGACCCCATGGTCACTGGCTTGAGGCCAAAGGTCGCTAGCTTGAAGCTCAAGGTTGCTGCCTTGAGCAAGGGGTCATTGGCTCAGCTGGAGCCCTCAAGGCACATGTGAGAAAGCAATCAGTGAACAACTAAGGTGCTGCAACTACGACCTGATGCTTCTCATCTCTCTCCCTTCCTGTCTATCTGTCCCTGTCTCTGCCCCAACCCGCTAATAAAATAAATTTTAAAAAAAGGAATGTTATATAAATGAAACAATATAGTATACAAAGTTTTGATATTGGCTTTTTTTTTTTGACTCAGCATTATGCTCCTAAGATCCATCCATGTTGTCCCATGTATCAATAGTTCATTTCTTTAATTCTATTATATGGATGTACTACAGTTTGTTTAACCATTCATTCACTGAAGGACTGGGAGTGGCAGGACTGTAAAAAACAAGTGAGTTTGACCTAATTTCAGGGAAGCAGGATTAGAATAATACTACAATTTAGTAAAAACAAAAATTTGCTGAAAGACAGGAATATTACTGTTTCAGAAAAGGACTAAGAGGATCCTGGCCGATTGGCTCAGCAGTAGAGCGTTGGTCCGGTGTGTGGAAGTCCTGGGTTTGATTCCCGGCCAGGGCACACAGGAGAAGTGCCCATCTGCTTTTCCACCCTTCCCCCTCTCCTTTCTCTCTGTCTCTCTCTTCCCCTCCTGCAGTCAAGGCTCCATTGGAGCAAAGTTGGCCCGGGTGCTGAGGATGGCTCCATGGCCTCTGCCTCAATGTGCTAGAGTGGTTTGACTGCAGCAAAGCCAGGCACCATAGGGCAGAGCATCGCTCCCTGGTGGGCATGCCGGGTGGATCCCGGTTGGGTGCATGTGAGAGTCTGTCTGTCTGCCTCCCCACTGCTTCTCATTTCAGAAAAATACAAATTTTATATATATATATATAAAGAAAAGTACCGAGAGAAGCTCTAATGCTGATAACATCAAATGTGAGAATAACATCACTCAAAGTCCCTGGTCCAAGTCCATACATGTGATATAATCCTGTGAAGATGGCTTGGCCTCCCACTTAACTCACCAAAAGAGAGAGTATCGCCTGACCAGGTGGTGGCGCAGAGGATAGAGCGTTGGACTGGGATGCAGAAGACCCAGGTTCGAGACCCTGAGGTCGCCAGCTTGAGCGCGGGCTCATCTGGTTTGAGCAAAAGCTCACCAGCTTGGACCCAAGGTCGCTGGCTCGATCAAGGGGTTACTCGGTCTGCTGAAGGCCCGCGGTCAAGGCACATATGAGAAAGCAATCAAAGAACAACTAAGGTGTTGCAACGCGCAACAAAAAACTGAGTGATGCTTCTCATCTCTCTGTTCCCGTCTATCCCTCTCTCTGACTCTCTCTGTCTCAAAAAAAAAAAAACAAAACAAACAAACAAAAAAACCATGAAAAAGGAAATGAAAGAAAAGGAAGGAGAAGAGAGAGTATCAGTGGTATCTGATAAATGTTTAATATCAGGCTCTTGGTGTGGGAGGGAGCTCCGATTCGTAGTTAACACATTTCTGTGATGTAGACACTCTGTTCGTTCATGCTCAGTTTTAAGCTATTAACATGGTATCAGTCACCATGGTGTTTGAAAGTGGTACACAATCAGCTCCTGCAATCTGGTGTGAAGTGGCTTGATTACATGAAAATACAATCAGTTGAATCTTCACTATATATCAGAAAATGCCATCTTGGCATATACAAATCAGATCTCAAGAACTAAATGGCCTAAAGTCCATCTTTAAGCAGGGGTTCACTTCTGTATAAACATGATTGAGTTTCAGAGTTCCCCAAGTGGAAGGTCAGCCCTGGACCAAGGTGAAAGGTATAACACATGACAGCATGGAAGTAAACAATCAACATGCTTTAAACAAAATAAAATGAACAGATAATAAAAACAAAAACCTCATAATTCTGTATGATTAGACTAAAGAGTGGTATGAAAGACTGATATGCAGTAAGTTTGGGGAATCAAACTAGGGGCAGACTATAAAGAGGGATACTGGGGGACTATACTCATGGGGTACCCTTTGCTATCATAGATGCTCCACCTACTTTAATTCATTTAATCATACCTATGATATGAAGTTATCTCTTTTTACAAAAGAGCCTCAGTGAGTAATCGGGGAGCTAAGACTTGAACCCATGGACTGATTCACAAAGCCATACTCTATCTACTACATCATGCTACTTTCATGGGAGGGCTGGGTAATGATGCAAGAATGTCTCCTCCCTAATCCTGCGAACTGCACCTTTAAATTCTCCAGATTTACCTGGATCCCCAAAAGGGAGACTATGACATTTTATTTCCCTCAGACTTAGCTAGAAAATTCTATTATATGCCTTTGGGATCCATTTCAACATTTCAAAAATTGTTAGAAATACCCCCTTTTCCTAAACCCCTCATAGCAATAAAGTCCTTATATTATTTTTAGTACTCATAATTATAACTGGCCATTACCAAATTTTGTTTAAAATGGTCCGTGTATGTATGGAAGGGGCACCCTCTTAATCTTCTCTCTCTCTCTCTCTCTTTTTTTTTTTTTTTACAGAGATAGAGAGTCAGAGAGAGGGATAGATAGGGACAGACAAACAGGAACGGAGAGAGATGAGAAGCATCAATCATCAGTTTTTCGTTGCGACACCTTAGTTGTTCATTGATTGCTTTCTCATATGTGCCTTGACCGTGGGCCTTCAGCAGACCGAGTAACCCCTTGCTTGAGCCAGCGACCTTGGGTCCAAGCTGTTGAGCTTTGCTCAAACCAGATGAGCCCTCGCTCAAGCTGGCGACCTTGGGGTCTCGAACCTGGGTCCTACACATCCCAGTCCGACGCTCTATCCACTACACCACCGCCTGGTCAAGTTTAATCTTCTCTTTTGAAGAATTACCATCCTCAATATTTTCCCAAGCCAGACACTCTTCTAAAAGGCATGGTCATTGGTGAATATCATGAGGAAATTACCCAGTATCACCTGTATTCTGTACCATCATATATTCATGCAATTATTAGAAAAACTGTAGACAATGGCAAAATAATTCTTCAAAAAAAGTAGTAGTAATGATTACAATGGTTAAAAAAACTTTATAAAATTATTTAATCCTTATTAATAAACACAAGCATAGTTTGAAGTAGAAGGAAACAAATATTATGAAACTTACATGTGCAAAACACACCATTAGGGTAAATATAAGAATTAGAAATGTCTGGCCCTGGCCGGTTGGCTCAGTGGTAGAGCGTCGGCCTGGAGTGCAGAAGTCCCGCGTTCGATTCCCGACCAGGGCACACAGGAGAAGCGCCCATCTGCTTCTCCACCCCTCCCCCTCTCCTTCCTCTCTGTCTTTCTCTTCCCCTCCCGCAGCCGAGGCTCCATTGGAGCAAGGATGGCCCAGGCGCTGGGGATGGCTCCTTGGCCTCTGCCCCAAGCACTAGAGTGGCTCTGGTCGCAACAGAGCGACGCCCCCGAGGGGCAGAGCATCGCCCCCTGGTGGGCAGAGCTTCGCCCCCTGGTGGGCGTGCCGGGTGGATTCCGGTGGGGCGTGTGCGGGAGTCTGTCTGACTGTCTGTCTCTCCCCGTTTCTAGCTTCAGAAAAAAAAAAAAAGAATTAGAAATGTGACAAAAGTTTAAATTTAAGTCTTTTGAAGCTTATCCCCTTCCCTACTGCTTACCTAAGCATCTACTTTGTAAATGATTTGCACAAGAGAAGGGTAACTATAATTGATACTGACTTATAAAGACATGTGAGATACCCCATGATGGCTTATAGACTTAACCATGAACACTTAACTGGAGGCTGAAAATCCAGCAGGAGCTAGTGAAGCTCGGAACCATGAAATATGGGTAACAATAGATCCATAGGATACTAAGGCCTGAGGACACCTAGATTATACAATATTAAACATGTGTGCCTAGTATGAGCAGATAGAGGCTGGATTATTTTTTCTTGATTGGAATGCCAATCTCTCTTTAAATACAAAGAAACAAAAACTTTAAAATGTTCAAAAATTTTCTGTGCTCCCTTTTACTTGGTCAACCTTTACCGGCCATGTAAAATTCAGTGCAGCCATCACTTCTCTTTTTTTCTTTCTAATCTTTATGACTTCTATTAAATTTTTCTTTTCAAATTTCAGCCTGACCTGTGGTGGCACAGTGGATAGATAAAGTGTCGACCTGGAACACTGAGGTCGCCAGTTTGAAACCCCAGGCTCGCCTGGTAAAAACACATATGGAGCTGATGCTTCCTGCTCTTCCCTTTTTTTCTCTCTCTAAAAATGAATAAATAAAATAAAATAAAAAAAGAAATTAAAAATTCAACTATGCTAAGCCATCACCTCTTATTGGAAGCCTTACTTAACCTTCCTAACCATTCCAAAGCTGGGTAAAATATTCCTACTAACCTCTATTATAATATTTATACCTTGTAATTATTTGATTACTTGCACATGCCTCCCAGTGGACTCTAAATTCCCTGAGGGCAAAGAGTGTGTCATGTCTTATCTTTATGTCTCTGATACCTAGCCCAGTACACTTGGTGTCCAACAGGAGGTCAGTGGGCCCTGGCTGGTTGGCTCAGTGGTACAGCATTGGCCTGGCGTGCGGGAGTCCCGGGTTCGATTACCGGCCAGGGCACACAGGAGAAGCGCCCATCTGCTTCTCCACCCCTCCCCCTCTCCTTCCTGTCTCTTTCTTCCCCTCTCGCAGCCAAGGCTCCATTGGAGCAAAATTTGCCCGGGTACTGAGGATGGCTCTGTGCCTCTGCCTCAGGCGCTAGAATGATTCTGGTAGCAACATAGCGATGCCCCAGATGGGCAGAGCATTGCCCCCTGGTGGGCATGCCCCGTGGATCCCGGTCGGGCGCATGTGGGAGTCTGTCTGATTGCCTCCCCATTTGCAACTTCAGAAAAGAAACCCCCCCCCCCAAAAAAAGGAGGTCAGTGACCTTTTTTTTTTTTTTTTTTTGTATTTCAAAAACCACCTTTATTTTTAGTAAGTATATTTATTGTTGTAGTTGCTTTATTCTCTATTTCATTAGGGTTTCTTCTTTTCTGTATTTTATTTATTTTAGATTTTAATTTGTGTTTATATAGATTCAAGTGTCCCACTGAATATATCTCCCCCACCTCCTTATTCCCCTCAGCCCCCCCATGTCCCCTTCCCTCAATGCCTTCCTCCCTTCGCTCTAGGATTTGCTGTCCTATTCTCTATAAGGCTGTTATGTATCATCTGTATTCTGTACCACCATGTATTCATACAATTATATCCCATGAATACCAAATCACTGATTCAAAAGAAGAAATGCATCCCCATGTTTATTGAATCATTGTTTACAATAACCAAGTTCTGGAAACAGCCCAAGTGTCCGTCAGTGGACGACTGGATTAAAAAGCTGTGGTACATACACACAATGGAATACTATGCGGCTGTGAGGAAAAAAGGAAATCTTACCTTTTGTGACAACATGGATGGACCTGGAAACTATCATGCTAAGTGAAATAAGCCAGGCAGAGAAAGAAAAATATCACATGACTTCACTCATTTGAGGAATCCAATGACCAATGTGGACTGGGCAATGGAACAGAGGCAGAGGCGGGATCAAAGGGACCAGAGAGGGAAAGTAGAAGAGAAGATGAGATCAGAGAAGGGAAAGAGATTAATGAAATTATACACACACACACACACACACGCGCCTTTTTTAATGGAACTAGGTGGTATCATTTACCCAAGGTCACAGAACTGCTGTACAGCAAAGGAAGGCTTAGGGCCCCAGGGCATTTGATTCTTTATCTAGTAAGCTTTCCATTATATCATGTATTTAAAGAGTCACTGATGGCCTGACCAGGCTGTGGCGCTGTGGATAGAGCATCAGACTGGGACGTGGAGGAGGCAGACTCGAGATCATGAGGTCGCCAGCTTGAGCACAGCTCATCTAGTTTGAGCAAGGCTCACCAGCTTGAGCCCAAGGTCACTGGCTCGAGCAAGGGGTCACTCAGTTGGCTATGGCACCCCCCCCATCAAGGCACATATGAGAAAGCAATCAATGAACAACTAAGGTGCCGCAATGAAGAATTGATGCTTCTCATCTCTTTCCCTTCCTGTCTGTCCCTATCTGTCCCTCTCTCTGACTCGCTCTGTCTCTGTCACAAAAAAGTCACTCATAAAAAAGCCAGACACAAATCTAGAAAATGTATTCTATAGATAGACATTTCATTGATCTCTGAATGACCAGGAAATATAAGTGGTCTAAATCAGTGGTAGTCAACGTGGTCCCTACCGCCCACTAGTGGGCATTCCAGCTTTCATGGTGGGTGGTAACGGAGCAACCAAAGTATAAATAAAAAATAGATTTAACTATAGTAAGTTGTTTTATAAAGATTTATTCTGCCAAAATTAACAAAAATCCGACATAAAGTACTTGGTAAGTATTATTGTATGCTTTAACTTGCTGTAACTCTGCTTTATAAATTTTATAAAGTAAAGTTACCTCCCTACTTTATAAATCAACATTACTGTGGAACCGGTGGGTGGTTAGAAAATTTTACTACTAACAGAGATACAAAAGTGGGCGGTAGGTTAAAAAGGTTGACTACCCCTGGTCTAAATGAACCAACTAAAAGACAGAGATTGGCAGAATGGGTTAAGAAATATCATCCATCTATACATGTGTCACAACTCACTTTATATATAAGGATTTAATTAAACTGAAAGTAAAATATAATGGAGAAAAATATAAGCTGCAAACATTACTCAAAAGAAAGAATAGAATTATCACAGACAGAGAAAAACAAATAGCAGTCCTAAACGTGTATGAATAAAAAACAAACAAAAAAGAAACTCCCCCCAAAAACTAAAGCAAAATATGTGAAGCAAAAACTGATTAAAGTGAAAGAAGAAACAGACAAATCCACCGTTAGAGTTGGAGACCCGAACATTCTCTCAACAACTGACAGAGCCAATGAAGAAAAATCAGCAAAGATGGAGAAAAACGTAACATAATCAATGGACAGGATTTAATTAATACTTGTAGAACAGTGTATCCAACTACAGCAGACTACATTCTTTTCAAATATCCACTGAAAATATACCAAGATAGACTATATCTTGGGCCATAAAACAAGCTTAAAGAAATTTAATAGGATTGAAATCATATAGAGTGCATTCTCTGACAACAATGGAATCAAAAGTGGAAATCAATAGCAGAAAGATAACAGGAAATTTTCTAAACATTTGGGAATTAAATAACACACTCCTAACTAAGCCATGGGTTAAAGAGAAAGTCTCAAGAGGAAAAACAAAACAAAACAAAACATTGAACTGAATGGAAATGAAAATACAACATATCAAAAATGTGGGGCACAGCTAAAGCAGTGCTGTGAAGGATATTTACAGCACTAAATATTTAGATAAGAAAGTCTCAAATCAATAAGCTCTTACCTCAAAAACTAGGAGTATAACAATCTTTTTTTTTTTTAAGGTTGTTTCTTTTTTTTTTTTTTTTTTTTTTTTTTGTATTTTTCTGAAGCTGGAAATGGGGATAGACAGTCAGACAGACTCCCGCATGCGCCCGACCGGGATCCACCCAGCACGCCCACCAGGGGCAATGCTCTGCCCACCAGGGGGCGATGCTCTGCCCACCAGGGGGCAACGCTCTGCCCCTCCGGGGCGTCGCTCTGCTGCGACCAGAGCCACTCTAGCGCCTGGGGCAGAGGCCAAGGAGCCATCCCCAGTGCCCGGGCCATCTTTGCTCCAATGGAGCCTTGGCTGCGGGAGGGGAAGAGAGAGACAGAGAGGAAGGGGGGGGGGTGGAGAAGCAAATGGGCGCTTCTCCTATGTGCCCTGGCCGGGAATCGAACCCGGGTCCCCCCGCACGCCAGGCCGACGCTCTACCGCTGAGCCAACCAGCCAGGGCCGGAGTATAACAATCTTTGGAATTGGATACAAAAGCAGATAAAGGTTTGGGAAGAATGAAAGTCAACTTCTATGAAGTAGCAACACTGGACAGATAGGTCAACCACTTAGGCCCAAATGAGCACAGCTGGTTACATGGCAGAATGCTTGGGCAGGAAGAAGACCAAACTAATGACAACATCTCAGATGGAATGCAGACGGCTTAGTTTAGGTAAAGGTGGAAATTAAGCTCTGGGCTTCCTACAGCAGTTTTAAAATCTCCTTAAGGAGACAGAGGAACAGGAATATATGCACTACAGAACATATATTATCAATACAATCATGTGCTCTTAATGACTGGGATATGTTCTGAGAAATATGCCATGAGGCAACTCTGTGGTTGTTCAAACATAGAGTATACCTACACAAAGCTACTTACTATACAGGCTATAATGGTATAGCCTTATTGTTCCCAGGCTATAAGCCTGTACAGCATGCTACTAAACAAAACACAAGATTAAGTCAAGCACAAGAGAAAATTAAGCAATAAAGAGACAGTACAGCCTGACCAGGTGGTGGCGCAGTGGATAGAGTGGTGGACTGGGATGCCGAGGACCCAGGTTCGAGACCCCAAGGTTGCCAGTTTGAGCGCGGGCTCATCTGGTTTGAGCAAAAGCTCACCAGCTTGGACCCAAGGTCGCTGGCTTGAGCAAGGGGTTACTTGGTCTGCTGAAGGCCCGCGGTCAAGGCAAATATGAGAAAGCAATCAATGAACAACTAAGGTGTCGCAATGCACAACGAAAAACTAATGATTGATGCTTCTCATCTCTCCGTTCCTGTCTGTCCCTGTCTATCCTTCTCTCTGACTCTCTCTCTGTCTCTGTAAAAAAAAAAGAGTACACACAAGATGTATGAGGCAGCCGCTGTGTAACACAGCATTCTATTTTACAGCAAATTTTCTTTATATATAGAAAGAGTATACTCTAAAATAATAACAAAAAACATAGTAAATACATAAACCAGTAACAGTTGTTATTATCAAGTATAATGTATTGTACATAACTGTATGTGCTATCCTTTTATATGACTGGCAGTGCAGGTTTGTTTATACCAGTATCACCACAAAGACATGAGTAATGTTTTGGACTACCATATTAAGATGGCTGTGACACGGGTAGGTGATAGGAATTTTTCAGCTCCATTATAACCTTATGGGACCACTATCATGTATGTAGCCCCTTGTTGACCAAAATGTCATTATGAGGTGCATGACTATATATACACATAAACTTAAAGAGGAACTCATTTGAGCAGAAGGTGATTAACACACCAGTGGAATTCTCAGGGTGTGCCTAGGAGCAGCCCATGTTTCTAGGAATCTCCTAGTAAAGAAAGGGGTCCCAAGAAAAGATAGCAGCTCAACTGGATCTAGGAGTAATACCCCAAGGTATGATTCAGAAAAGGCTGTGAAATGTGTTATTTAGGTTTGCCTAAAGCCTCAGCTTTCAGGGACTTGGTTCAGAATCAGAGTAAGAGAAGGGCTTTCCACAGAAAACTAAAAAGCTAGCATGCAGTCCCCATACCCTCAGGAACTCTAGCTTTATTTATTTATTTATTTATTTATTTGTACTTTTCTGAAGTTGGAAACGGGGAGGCAGTCAGACAGACTCCCGCATGCGCCCGACCGGGATCCACCCGGCATGCCCACCAGGGGGCGATGCTCTGCCCATCTGGGGCGTTGCTCTGTTGCAACCAGAGGCATTCTAGCGCCTGAGGCAGAGACCATAGAGCCATCCCCAGCACCCTGGCCAACTTTGCTCCAATGAAGCCTTGGCTGTGGGACGGGAAGAGAGAGAGAGAGAGAGGAAGGAGAGGGGGAGGGGTGGAGAAGCAGATGGGCGCTTCTCCTGTGTGCCCTGGCCGGGAATTGAACCTGGGACTCCTGCACGCCAGGCCGACGCTCTACCACTGAGCCAACCGGCCAGGGCCAGGAACTCTAGCTTTAGCAAGATGTACAAGAGAGTCAAGAGCCTTAGCACAGACACCGGTGCCCTTAACTGGGTACTGGATGAAAGGGTCAGCCACACGAGTAGAGTGAGGCATGTCAGTGATAGTAGCAGCACCAGGAGCTGTGCAAACACAGAAGAGCAGCCTCCAGGTCTAAAAGTAATAACAGCCCAACAAGGACTCTGCTTCAGAGGTTAAAGGGAAACAGGAGAAGGGGGAGATGACAATTGGGAGTTCTAGAGTACCTATTCAGGAAAACATAGCAGGTGTTTCCAGGGTGATTTGTATGTTTGAAGACTGGCCTGGAACCATAACAGAGCTAGCAAGTCTGTGAGTGATTATTATCCAGACCCTTGTTTCTCATCCAGGATGGTATGGCCTAGGGCAGTGGTCCTCAACCCCCAGGTCGTGAACTGGTATCGGTCCGCAGAGAAAGAATAACTAACTTACATTATTTCTGTTTTATTTATATTTAAGTCTGAACGATGTTTTATTTTTAAAAAATGACCAGATTCCCTCTGTTACATCCATCTAAGACTCACTCTTGATGCTTGTCTTGGTCACATGATACATTTATCCATCCCACCCTAAAGGCTGGTCCATGAAAATATTTTCTGACATTAAACTGGTCCGTGGCCCAAAAAAGGTTGGGGACCACTGGCTTAGGGCATTTAGGACAGTTGTATTTCATGGTGGTAATAGTTCCAAGGATGAAAATAAATAAATAAATAAATAAATAAATATCACATATATAGAATATACATATGCATACATTGTACAAAGAAAAATTTTTCTGTCACATAAAAGGAAGTTTCCAAATCAAGAGGATGATTTTTTACACTAAAAATTAATGTGTATTGCCCTGGCCGGTTGGCTCAGCGGTAGAGCGTCGGCCTAGCGTGCGGAGGACCCGGGTTCGATTCCCGGCCAGGGCACACAGGAGAAGCGCCCATTTGCTTCTCCACCCCTCCGCCGCGCTTTCGTCTCTGTCTCTCTCTTCCCCTCCCGCAGCCAAGGCTCCATTGGAGCAAAAATGGCCCGGGCGCTGGGGATGGCTCTGTGGCCTCTGCCTCAGGCACTAGAGTGGCTCTGGTCGCAACATGGCGACGCCCAGGATGGGCAGAGCATCGCCCCCTGGTGGGCAGAGCGTCGCCCCTGGTGGGCGTGCCGGGTGGATCCCGGTCGGGCGCATGCGGGAGTCTGTCTGACTGTCTCTCCCCGTTTCCAGCTTCAGAAAAATGAAAAAAAAAAAAAAAAAAAAAATTAATGTGTATTATGCACTTAAATTGGTTGTTTCTAGAAACTCTATGATAGGTGACTCACTTAAGAAGTTTAAATTTGAATGAATAACAGAAATTAACTTAGGCCTAAAAACATCCTTAAATGGCCTAACCAGGCGGTGGCGCAGTGGATAGAGCGTCAGACTGGGATGCAGAGGACCCAGGTTCGAGGCCCCTAGGTTGCCAGCTTGAGCACGGGCTCAACTGGCTTGAGCAAAAAGCTCACCAGCTTGAACCCAAGGTCGCTGGCTCCAGCAAGGGGTTACTCGGTCTGCTGAAGGCCCACGGTCAAGGCACATATGAGAAAGCAATCAATGAACAACTAAGGTGTTGCAACACGCAATGAAAAACTAATGATTGATGCTTCTCATCTCCGTTCCTGTCTGTCTATCCCTCTCTCTGACTCACTCTCTATCTCTGTAAAAAACAAACAAACAAACAAACAAACAAAAAAAAACCCCAAAACATCCTTAAATGCATGAATAGTACAGATGCGGCTCATTTGGTCCTTGGAATGGAGGGAAGAAGATAGGAGGAGTTATGGACATTTCAATGGACTACTGATACCAGCAGGCAAGGAAGGTCACTAAGTCCAGAGGAGTGGTCCACTTATAAGGGCAGGGATGAGGGGGATGGCAGGCTCAGTTCCTGGTCAGAATTAGGCTTTTCTTATTTCAAAGTGACCAGCTATTTCCTCTCACTAGTCACAGAGAAACAATTTCACAAAAGAAGCCTATTGACAGAAAGTCAATTAGGTAATTAGACTTGTAAAAAGTCCAACTCTGAAGCAGGAAAACAAAATTTAAATAATGGCCTTTATCTCTTCTAGCCAAGAAACCTTCCTAAGCCTGTCATACTTGGGCCTCAAGTGCCTCCAACTGACAATCTTCTTCAAATAACTAGGTAACTGTTCTGGCTTTTCATCCATTCAATTTCTCCTGATCTAAAAGGCTAATTTTATTTATTTATTTATTTCCCTTTATTAATTAATTTAATTTTCCCTCAACCTTACTGAGGTATAACTGACAAAATTGTAATACAGTGTGTCCATAAAGTCATGGTGCACTTTTGACCGGTCACAGGAAAGCAACAAAAGATGATAGAAATGTGAAATCTGCACCAAATAAAAGGAAAACCCTCCCAGTTTCTGTAGGATGATGTGGCAGCATGTGCGCATGCGCAGATGATGACATAACACCGTGTATACAGCAGAGCAGCCCATGGCCATGCCAGTCAAGACGTGGACGGTACAAAAGAAAGTTCAGTGTGTTCTGTGGCTCACTAAATTCGAATCCGTGACCAAAGTGCAACGTGAATATCGGCATGTTTATAACGAAGCGCCACCACATAGGAATAACATTACTCGGTGGGATAAGCAGTTGAAGGAAACCGGCAGTTTGGTGGAGAAACCCCGTACTGGTAGGCCATCAGTCAGTGACGAGTCTGTAGAGGCTATATGGGATAGCTACCTAAGGAGCCCTAAAGAATCTGTGTGTGAGCCCACATCGAACTGCACTGAATAGGTATGAAACTGGGAGAATTTTCCTTTTATTTGGTGCAAATTTCACATTTCTATCGTCTTTTGTTGCTTTCCTGTGACCGGTCAAAAGTGCACCATGACTTTACGGACACACTGTATATTAAAAGTATTAAAAGTAGCCCTGGCCGGTTGGCTCAGCGGTAGAGCGTCGGCCTAGCGTGCGGAGGACCCGGGTTCGATTCCCGGCCAGGGCACACAGGAGAAGCGCCCATTTGCTTCTCCACCCCTCCGCCGCACTTTCCTCCCTGTCTCTCTCTTCCCCTCCCGCAGCCAAGGCTCCATTGGAGCAAAGATGGCCCGGGCGCTGGGGATGGCTCTGTGGCCTCTGCCCCAGGCGCTAGAGTGGCTCTGGTCGCAATATGGCGACGCCCAGGATGGGCAGAGCATCGCCCCCTGGTGGGCAGAGCGTCGCCCCCTGGTGGGCGTGCCGGGTGGATCCCGGTCAGGCGCATGCGGGAGTCTGTCTGACTGTCTCTCCCCGTTTCCAGCTTCAGAAAAATGAAAAAAAAAAAAAAAAGTATTAAAAGTGTACAATCACTGAGTTAATTGACACATCCATCACCTCACATTCTTCTATTTATTCTTTTTGTGGTGAGAACATTTAAGATCTGTTCTCTTAGCGACTTTCAAGTATACAATACAGTATTGTTAACTATAGTCACCAGCCTGTACATTACATCCCCAGAATTTACTCATCTAATAATTGAAAGTTTGTACCCTTTTACCAACCTCTTCCTATTTCCTCATCCCCTAGTCCCTGATAACTACCATTCTACAATATTTCTATGTGTTTGACATTTTTTTGAGATTCAACATGTAAGTCATACTATGCAGTATTTGTCTTTCTCTGTCTGGCTTATTTAATTTAGCATAATGCCCTCCAGGTTCATCCATGTTGTCACAAACGGCAGGATTTCCTGAAGGGCTAATTTTAAAAGTAGAGATAATGTGGAATATTGCTGCACAACTGAAAATATTTAAGTATGTTAATAGACTAGTACTGTAATAACTCTTATTCTCTACATTTCTTATCCCTAAGAGCAAAGTTTGAATTCTAGCTACCCTTTTCACACAGTTTGGATCACTGATATTCTAATTCAATTCACTGAATATTATTCTAAACCAGGAGCTAGTAAACTTTTTCTGTAAAGGGCTAAACAATAAATATTTTTTTGCTTTGCAGGCCATTCGATTTCTGTATTAACTATTCAACTCTGTCACTGCAGCATATAAGAAACCATAGATAATATATAAACAAATGGACAGGACTATATATTTCAATAAAACTTCATTTAGGGACACTTAAATTTGAATTTCATACACTTTTCACATGTCATGAAATATATTATTCTTCTGATTTTTTTAATCCTTTAAAAACAAAAAACATTCTTAACTTGTGGGCTGTACAAAAACAGATAGTGGGCCAGATTTGTTTGGCAGGCTGGTTGCAGTGTACCAATCCCTGCTCAAACCAAGACTTGATGCCCCCTTGAAATAATGAAAATTTCAGACTTTTCCTAATAAAAGAAGTAGACATTTTAAATCAGCATCTCACCATAATCTTATGTTCAAGTTTCAGCTTGTGGGGAGGGGCAAATTCCATAAGTGTATAGCAACCTATTACAGTGGAAACAGAACTTGGAAACTAACCTATAGCCCTGCAACTTACTAGATGTGCAAAACACTCATTTCTCCCTAGGGCTTAATTCCGTCCATTCTAGTCCATTTGCAACAATCTTCCACATCACTGAAAGGGAGCAGGAGTTGCAACTATAATTTACAATTAATGTTAAATTCTGTCTGGGCTATATAGCAAACATTTCTATTTCTACTGTGCGCAGGTCCCTAAGAAGCAGACACTTTTTGAAAAAGTCTCTTATCATTATTATATCAGCCTATTCTGAAATCTAAAGTATACCTATGATACTTTGAACAGCCTGAACAAAGAAAAACCCCAAATAGGATAAACCCAAAGATATTCATGTCCAGACATATCCAAATCAAACTGAACATAAACACAAACAAAAAAATCTTGAAAACAACCAAAGAAAAAAAACAACACATCTCTTTATAGGGGTAAAACAATTTAAATTACAGCGGATTTTTCATTGGAAACCATGGAGATCAGAAAGAACTGTCAACATATAATTCTATATGCAGCAAAATATACTTTGGGAATGAGAATTTATAGCAAACAACCTGCTCTAAAAGAACTGCTACAGGAAGATCTTCAGCTAGTTGGAAATTATAGCAGAAAGATATTTAGAACATTAGGAGTGAAAGAACAGCAACATAAATGGTAAATTTTGGGTAAATATAACAGATTATTCTTGTCGTCTTGAGTTCTTTAAAATATATTTGGCAGCTGACAACAAAAATGATACCAATGTGTGAGGGATTTAAAATAGATGTACATGTGCCTGACCTGTGGTGGCGCAGTGCATAAAGTGTCGACCTGGAAATGCTGAGATCGCCGGTTCGAAACCCTGGGCTTGCCTGGTCAAGGCACAAATGGGAGTTGATGCTTCCAGCTCCTCCCCCCTTCTCTCTCTCTCTCTGTCTCTCTCTCCTCTCTCTCCCTCTCTGTCTCTCTCTCTCTCCTCTCTAAAAATGAATAAATAAAATAAAATAAAATAGATGTACATGATTTAATATACAAGACAACTATAACATAAAGAGGGGAGGGTAAAGGGACCTATAGGGTGGTCAAGTTTCTACATTCCTTTTGAAGTGGTAAAGTATCCATTCTAAGTAGACTGTACAAAGTTAAATATGTATAGTATAATCCCTACAGTAATCACAAAAAATATGCAGAGATAAACTGAAAAAAATCACAGTAGGTGAATTAAAATGGAACACTAAAAAAAGTTCAACTAACCCAAAAGAAGGCAGTAAAGTCATGAAAAAAGGAAATAACAATATAGGTAAGCACAAAGAAAAGGTCGAGGCGACTAGATGGTGATGGTGGGAGACTTGACTTGGGGTGGTAAGCAAACAATGCAATATACAGATGATGTATTATAGAATTGTACACCTGAAACCTGTATAGTTTTGTTAACCAATGTATCCCCTATAAACAAGAAAATAAAATAGCAGGCCTAAACTGAGCATATTAGTAATTACACTGAGTATAGTAGTCTAAATTATCAGAACAAAAACACAACCCAAGTATACACTGTTCAAATATGATAAAGGTAGGTGAAGTGAAATGATAAAAAGATATAAAATACAAACACTGATCAAAAGAAAGAATTCAGAGCAAAGAAAATTATAAGGATAAAGTGGGATATAGAGGGACATGACATAATGCTGAAAGAGTTATTAGTTCACCCAAAAGACTTAACAATCCTAAATGTGTCAACACCTAACAACAGTGCTTTGAAATTTGTGAAAAAAATTACTGTCAGACCTAATATAAGATGTAGAAAAATTCACAATTATATTTGGAGGCTTCAACACTCCTCTGTAATTAATATATAGAACCAGTAGAAAGAAAATCGGCAAGATTATGTAAGACCTGAACACCATTATCAACTTAGTGGAATTAGCTGACATGAAAAGAATATTATACCTAACAGTAGCAAGACAGACCATACCCTGGGTCAAAAACAAACTCAAATATAAAGGAACTGAAATCATAAAGAATATGTAAAGGAATTAAAATAGAAATCAATATATAGAGAAAAGGCTTCAAACATTTGGATATTAGAAAGCATACATCTAAGTAATCCATGAATCAAAGACAAACTTATAAGGAAAATTAGAAAATATTTTGAATTAAAGAAAAATGAAAATACAGCATAATCCAGTTTGTGGAGTGCAGCTGAAGCAGTGCTTAAAGGGAAATTTATACCATTAAATGCTCTTTTCAGGGAAAACAAAACAGTCTCAAATAAATAATCTATAGTCTACTTTAGGGGACTAAAAAAAGAAGAACAAAATAAATCCAAAGCAAGCAGAAAAAAGAAATAATCAAGATAAATAGAAATCAATGAAGCTGGAAAACAGCAGAGAAACAGCAGAACATTAATGAAAACAAAAGCTAGTTCTTTGAAAACATCCATGAAATTGATAAACCTCTAGCACAACTAAGAAAAAAAAAAAAAAGAACACTCAAATTACCAATATCAAGAATGAAAGGCGATTATCATTATAGACTCCTCAGACATTAAAAGAATAAGGGGATATTGTAACTCTAAGCACATTAATTAGCCAACTTAAATGACAAACTATTAAAACTCATTAGAGATGAAATAGATAAACTGAATAATGCCATACCTATCAAAGAAATTAAATTCACAGTTAAAATTCTTTTTCAAAGAAATGCCCAGGCCCAGATCGTTTCACTGGCAAATTCCAATGAACATTTAAAAGAAAAATTAACACCATTCCATAAGATATCTTCCAGAAAACAGAATAAAAGGGAATCCTTCTCAACTCATTTTATCAAGCCCTGATACCAAATCCAGACAAATACAGTATAAAAACTACAGATCAACCTGAATATAGAAGCAAACATTCCAAACAAAATATTACCAAATCTAACAGTAACATATAAAACCTTACTACCAAGTGGGGTTTATTCCAGGATGCAAGGCAGGTTCAATGTTCAAAATCAATGTAACCAACCATATTAAGTTTAAAAAATAAAACCACATGATCATATCAGCTAATGACAACAAAAGCATCTGCCAAAATTCAGCAGGCTTCCATACAGAAACTCTCAACAAGGTAGAAATAGAGGGGAACTTCCTTAACTTTATAAAAAAAAATTAAAGCCAAAGGTGAAACAAGTAAAAAATGTTGAAACAAGAAAAAAATGCCCATTCTCACCATTCTATTATAGAAGTCTCAGCCTGTGAATAAGAGATGAAAAGAAAAGGTATACAAGATTTAAAGAAAAATATTAAACTCTCCCTACTCCTCAAGAATATGATTATTTGCTTTATTTGCTTAGAATATATCAGAGAATTTGTTTATTTTTGTGACAGGAACAGACAAGAAGGGAGAGAGATGAGAAACATCAATTCTTCATTGTGGCACCTTAGTTGTTCATTGATTGCTTCCTCACATGTGCCTTGACGGGGGTGGGGGGTGGGGAGTGGGGGGGCTAGAGCAGACCGAGTGACCCCTTGCTCAAGCCAGCGACCTTGGGCTCAAGCTGGTGAGCCTTGCTCAAGCCAGATGAGCCCACGCTCAAGCCGGCAACCTCAGGGTTTCGAACCTGGGTCCTCCGGGTCCCAGTCCGACCTTCTATCCACTGTGCCACTGACTGGTCAGGCTTATTTGTCTTTATTAAAAGCCCTATAACTCTGTTTGACCTGTGGTGGCACAGTGGATAAAACGAAGACCTGGAATGCTGGGGTCACCGGATTGAAACCTGGGGCTTGTCCAATCAAGGCACATATGAGAATTAACTATTTTGAGTTCATGCTTCCATTCCTCTCCTCTCTTTCTCTCATCTCTAAAAACCAATAAATAAAATCTTTAAAAAGAGGCCTATGACTAATAGCTTAGCAAGGGAGCAGGATATAAGGTCAATACAAAACCAATCATATTTCTATATGATAGCAATAAACAATTGGAAAATGATTTTTTTTTTGTATTTTTCTCAAGTGAGAAGCAGGAGGCAGAGACAGACTCCCGCATGCGCCCGACCAGGATCCACCCGGCATGCCCACCAGGGGGCGATGCTCTGCCCATCTAGGGCGTTGCTCTGTTGTCATCTCAGCCATTTTCCCGCCTAAGGGGCCATTTTCCTGTCTAGGGAGCCATTTTCGCGCTTAGGGAGCCATTTTAGCGCCTAGGGAGCCATTTTCGTGCCTAGGGAGCCATTTTAGCGCTTAGGGAGCCATTTTCGTGCCTAGGGGGCCATTTTTGTGCCTAGGGAGCCATTTTCGTGCCTAGGGGGCCATTTTCGTGCCTAGGGAGCCATTTTAGCACTTAGGGAGCCATTTTCATGCCTAGGGGGCCATTTTCGTGCCTAGGGAGCCATTTTCGTGCCTAGGGGGCCATTTTTGTGCCTAGGGAGCCATTTTAGTGCTTAGGAGCCATTTTCGCGCCTAGGGAGCCATTTTCGCGCCTAAGGGGCCATTTTCGTGCCTAGGGAGCCATTTTAGCACTTAGGGAGCCATTTTCATGCCTAGGGGGCCATTTTCGTGCCTAGGGAGCCATTTTAGTGCTTAGGAGCTATTTTCGTGCCTAGGGGGCCATTTTCACGCCTAGGGGGCCATTTTCGCGCCTAGGGAGCCATTTTCGCGCCTAGGGAGCCATTTTCGTGCCTAGGGGGCCATTTTCACGTCTAGGGGGCCATTTTCGCGCCTAGGGAGGCATTTTCGCGCCTAAGGGGCCATTTTCCTGCCTAGGGAGCCATTTTAGCGCTTAGGGAGCCATTTTCGTGCCTAGGGGGCTATTTTCACGTCTAGGGGGCCATTTTCGCGCCTAGGGGGCCATTTTCGCGCCTAAGGGGCCATTTTCGCGCCTAGGGAGCCATTTTAGCACTTAGGGAGCCATTTTCATGCCTAGGGGGGCATTTTCGTGCCTAGGGAGCCATTTTAGTGCTTAGGAGCCATTTTCGTGCCTAGGGAGCCATTTTAGCACTTAGGGAGCCATTTTCATTCCTAGGGGGCCCTTTTCGTGCCTAGGGAGCCATTTTAGTGCTTAGGAGCCATTTTCGTGCCTAGGGGGCCATTTTCACGTCTAGGGGGCCATTTTAGCGCTTAGGGAGCCATTTTCATGCCTAGGGGGCCATTTTCATGCCTAGGGAGCCATTTTAGTGCTTAGGAGCCATTTTCGCGTCTAGGGAGCCATTTTAGCACTTAGGGAGCCATTTTCATTCCTAGGGGTCCCTTTTCGTGCCTAGGGAGCCATTTTAGTGCTTAGGAGCCCTTTTCGTGTCTAGGGAGCCATTTTAGCGCTTAGGGAGCCATTTTCGTGCCTAGGGGGCCATTTTCACGTCTAGGGGGCCATTTTCGCGCCTAGGGAGCCATTTTCGCACCTAAGGGGCCATTTTAGCGCCTAGGGAGCCATTTTCGTGCCTAGGGAGCCATTTTAGCGCATGAGGCGGAGTCCAGGAGCCATCTTCATAGCCTCAGGCTCCAATGGAGACCTGGCTAGGGGAGGGGAAGAGAGAGACAGAGAGGAAGGAGAGGGGGAGGGGTGGAGAAGCAGATGGGCGCTTCTCCTGTGTGCCCTGGCCGGTAATAGAACCCAGGACATCCACACGTCGGGCTGACGCTCTACTGCTGAGCCAACCGGCAAGGGCCGGGAAATGAATTAAAAATATATCATTTACAATAGCTCAAAAGAAATGAAATAGGTAAGATCTAACAAAACATGTACAGGATCTATACCCTGAAAACTAGAAAACACTATGGAAGAAGTCAAAGATAATCTAAATACATGGAGAACTATACTATAATCATGTGGTGGAAGATTCAGCATATTACAGATGTCAATTATTCCTAAATTGATCAAATCAATAAAAATCTCAGCAGGTTTTTAAAATATAGACAAGATGATTCTAAAATTTATTAAGAATGGCAAAAGATCTAGAACAGGTAAAACAAATTTTAAAAGAACAAAGTTGGAGAAATCACGCTAATTGATTTTAAGGCTTACTATAATATAAAGCTACCGTAATCAAGACAGTGGTACTGGTAAAGTGATAAAAACAGATCAGTGGAACAAAAGAGAGTCCAGATATTGACTCATAACTATAGGCAACTAATTTTTTGACAAGGGTATAAAAGTAATATAAAGGAGGGAGGTCAGTCTTTTGGACCACATAGTGCTAGAACAATTAGATGTCTATATGCAAGAAGATAAAAAAAGGATCTCCACCTAAATTTTACATCATATACAAAGATTGACTCAAAATGGGCATAGAACTAAATGTAAAACTATAACTACAAAACTTTTAGAACAAAAGATGGGAGAAAATCTTCATGACCTGGGGTTAATAAATGTTCTTAGAAGTGAATTTGAAAAAAAAAGACTTCATCAAAGTTAAAATCTTGCTTGGTAAATGACACTGTTAGGAGAACAAAAACCCAAGCCACAGAGAAAATATTTATTGATAACTCACATAAACAACAGAGGATTTTTATCTAGAATATTTTTATGCAAAATTATTTCTTGATTTCAGCAAGAGAGAGGGAGAAAGAGACACAGCTGCCTTGAATGGGAATTGAACTGGCAAACTCCACGCTTTGGACAATGCTTTAACCAACTGAGCTATCTAGCCAGGGCTATCTAGAATATTTTTAAACTAGAAACTCAACAGTAAGAAAACTACCAAATTTAAAAATGAGCAAAATACTTAAACAAATATTCCTTTCAACAAATACCTGAGCAAAATACTGCTGATGGTTTCAATAAAAGTCATGAATTTGAAGTTAGCCCAGCTTTTTAGAAATTTTAAGTGTGGGAACAACACTCCTTCCAGCTAGCTCCCTACATCCCAGGACAGAAGGTTGCCTGATAATTTTTTCAAAAACACTTCATAGTGAAATATTAAAGGATTTTGTTTTAATAATCACCAGAAAAAAAGCAGGCTGAAATATTTCCCCCTATTCCTGTTCTGTATCTTCAACCCACTCCACCTACCTCCACCCTGGTGTTTTAGAATTTTAGTTCAGACTTTCTCGGCAGAGGATTCCCTATGCTGTACTGGGAAGTTGGCACTTTTTCTTTTGGTTTGAATGGGTACCATACTTGGATTATATCTGAATTTGAGTTTTTATTGCAAGATACTTGTTTTATGCCTCTTTATATAAACTTGTGAAGCTGATTCAGATTTATAAGTACCAGTTGTTAATGAACCAATGTTTTAACCTGCTTTTCGTGCTTCTCAGAATGTTTCAAATTTGTATGTATGTAATATTCAGTGGTCTTATAGATAACTAAGCTTTTATTAATGTAAAAAAAATCCACTCTTTTGCTTGACTCCCTTTTAAATCCTTTGGGTGCTGACAGGGCAGACTGAGACCCTCCATTTGGGCTCTATTCTTCATTTTCATTCTGGACAACTGCAAATCAATGACTGACACTGAAACCAGGGGAACCTGCTTGGAGCGGTGAGGGGTTAGGACTGAGCAATGCCTAGTGCCTGGAACACACTGCCTATTTGCTGAATTTGTTGATTTGGCTATGCTGTTCACTAGTGTAAAAAGTAAAGTGTTAAAATAAAACCTGTTAGGAAAAAAGAGGCTCTATCAAAATGAGTTGCAGTATATTTTGTCATAGCTATTAGATTTTTGAGGCAGTCCGTAGTTTATCAATTTTTATTGCTCCAACATAGTTATTTTATGGCCATTACTAGCAGAAGTGGATTATAGACATAGTGTTTGACAGAAAATAAGGGTCCAGTGTGAGTCTGTCTGCTCTGGCTCTCCTAAAACTAAGGTTCTTAATGTCATAATTATAGAAAGAATAACATGAAAGAAGGAACATCACTTTCTCATTTTATGAGAGTAGTTCTAGAACGTCTTTAAGGAGTGTTCTTTAGTACCCACCTATCTGCAGAAGTATCCAGTTTTTTTCCTGTGAAGATCTCAGTATGATCACAAAGGTATTTCAAGGTGCTGACATAGCATTAAAACCAGCAATCAGTAGTAAATTTCAGGACTTTACATAGGATGGGGCATGATCCACCGGCAATGCTATAGGGCTTTGCATTTATCAAAATATAATTTTCAAAATTAAAAACATGACTCACATACAAATACAGAAGGAACACATGGCAAAGGCTAATTTACTAGTGAGGGAGCCAGCAGGATGTAAGGCTGATTCAAAGAATATTTGAGAGATTCAGTATATATAGGAACTGAAAGTAAAAATGCTAGGATAGTTAAATTAGACAGAATAGTGGTTAATGTCCTATAGGACAGTTCATCTAAATTTCTGGGATTATTTCTTCTACCAATCAATATTTGAAAAAAAATTCCTGGTGCTCTTTAACATTATAAGTGGACAAGGACTCATGGGCAAGGCTAAAAACCATGATGGAGCCAGAGAAAGGCTGCCAGCAGTTTATATTGTAATCTACAGTGTGAAGCCATGCTCTGCCTAGGCAGACTGTTTAGCCACACTTTTTCACAGCAGCAGCATAGCAAAGCACCAGTCTTCTTTTGACAGTCTGCAAAATGCATATTTCTTTCCCAAACTATGGCTTTCCAGCGGACTTATGTGACCATTAGAATATGTTACATGTAATTTTTAATACAAAATAAGAACTGATGTTTAGTTTGTTAATTAAATGCCAGGCAGCAATTCGTTCAGGTTTTTTGTGGGAGATAGGATGTAGAGAATTTGAGAGTTTCCTAACAATCATGGAGTGGCAGTCCAGTTGTAAACCTTCAGGCCATGTGTATACAACAAAATAGTCAAAGTAAGGAAGTTTAGCATTAGGTGCCAAAATTGATTAGAAAAGACAGGACTTAATGAGGGAATATGGAATAGGGGATGGTGTCCAAATGAGTGGGGTTTGGAAGGAGAGGATTCTCTTACTGAGCTTGAATTTACAAGCATTTGCAAGAATTGATTCAGGTAGGATTAGCAGGGCAAAAGAAGGATGTTCTAGATGTGAGGAAAGGCTGAAGGTAAACCTAAGTATTGGACTGTTGGTGGTAATGGGGAAGAGGAAGCAGTAAGAAAACAGTTCAAAGATGACATCCCAGACTGCATGCTCAAGGACTCTTGTCCCACTCAGTTTCCCCTGGAATCCCAGGCGAAGAATTGTCCTCAGTTAATGGATCATGTCACTTGAAAACATTACAAAACAACTGAACTAACAGACAAGAAAAGAAAGAACATTTAGGTTCCTTTTTCTACATAATGGGTTTCATCCATTGTCTAGCAGGTAAATAGGTAGCCCTTTGTGCATATCTCATAGCACAGGGAGATGTTCTCCAGGGGAAAATACATCCCTTGATACTTGCTCAGATGGAGCCAGATCATACTATACAGCAGTTATGCAAGAAGGGGGCCTATGTTGCCTTTTCTAATGACATAGTACTCTAGGGAGAGATCTGAGAGGGCATGCTGAACTTTTGCAATTCTCTCTCTCCTCAATGTACTCCTTAAAACAGGAAGGTTTCTTGTAAAAAGATGTTTTAAGATAAGATCTGAGAAACTGAAGATGGTCCATATTGTGGGGGCTCCAAGAAATCATGCCTCCTCAAGTGTTCTCAACACTTAGCTTATTATTATATTATTTTTTTTTTTTTTTTACAGAGACAGAGAGAGAGTCAGAGAGAGGGTTAAATAGGGTCAGACAGACAGGAACGGAGAGAGATGTGAAACATCAATCATTAGTTTTCATTAAGCGTTGCAACACCTTAGTTGTTCATTGACTGCTTTCTCATATGTACCTTGACCGCAGGCCTTCAGCAGACCGAGTAACCCCCTGCTCAAGCCAGCGACCTTAGGTCCAAGCTGGTGAGCTTTGCTCAAACCAGATGAGCTCGCGCTCAAGCTGGTGACCTCAGGGTCTCAAACCAGGGCCCTCCGCATCCCAGTCGGATGCTCTATCCACTGCACCACCGCCTGGTCAGGCAACACTTAGCTTTTTAAAAGTATTAAAATAACATTTAGTGATTATCCAAATTACTTATTTTGTGGAAAGGTACTCAGGCTTTACACATTTGAGGAGTGTGAAGCCTGGTGCTTGGAAAAGTGTTAGTTGATTCTGAGCTACTTTTGCAGTTTCTTTATGAAATATAGCAATATACTAACTTTTGATGAACATGATTCTTTAATGTTGGGAGGGCAAGTAAAACTATCAAAATTGGAAATCTGGAACAACCTTTAGATGTTATATAGGACTCCCACATATCTACATCTCTAAACTTTTTTTCACTTCATCTGAGGACAACTTCCAAAATTTCCCCCACAGACAGCACGCTTAAAGGTTTGCCTACCAAACACGCCCCAATTATGGGTTACTTAATCTCTCCATTTTAATTAATCAAATATGAATGTTTCTGAAAAGAAAATGTCTATTAAACATGAAATAATATATTTGGTATGCCAGACATTGCTCAGCATTTCATCTTTTTTTTTTTTTTTTAATTTAGTGAGAAGAGGGGAGGCAGAGACAGATTCCCACATGTGCCCCCACTGGGATCTACCCAGCAAGCCCCCTACCTGGCGATGCTCTGCCCATCTGTGGTGTTGCGCTGTTGCTCAGCAACTGAGCTCTTAGCGCCTCAGGTGGAGGGCATGAAGCCATCATCAATGCCCAGGCCCAACTCACTCCAATTGAGCCACAGCTGCAGGAAGGGGAGGGGAGAGGGAGAGATAGAGAGAGAAGAGGGAGAGGGGAACTTCTCCTGTGTGCCTTTACCAGGAATCAAACCTGAGACATCCACACACCAGGCCAAGACTCTACCACTAAGCCAACCGGCCAGGGATGCATTTCATCCTTAATATGCCATTAATTCAACACAACAATCCCAGTGGTATTATTAACTTCATTCTACAAAGGAGGAAACTGAAGCACAAAGAGGTGAAACACACTCAGGGTTGCATAGCTAATAAGAAGCAAAAGCAGGATTCAAGCAACTTAGGTTTCTGCAACTCTATCCATTCTAACTCTAGCTACTAGGTTTTACCATAAATGGTAGTGTCATTCTAGCAATCTCACTTTCAGGTATTTATCCTAGAGATGCAAATTTATGTACATTGCTCATGAATTTTTATAGCAGCTCTACCTATAATTACCAAAAACTGGTAACAACCCAAATGTGGTCCATTTATACAATGGAGTACAATTCAACAATAAAAAAGGAACAAAACTATTGATATACAAAACTTGGATGACTCTCAAAAGCACTATGCTGAGTGAAAAAAAGCAAGACTCAAAAGATCATACATGGTCTGATTCCATTTATGTGACATCCTCAAAGTGACAAAACTATAGTGATGGTACACAGATCAGTGACAGGCAAGGTTTGAGGTGGAAAGAGAATGTGACTAGACTTAGCACAAATGAATTTTGGGTGATGGAATTGTGGTAGTGGTTACATGTGCCAAAATCCACAAAACTATACACATCCCCCAAAAGTGAATTTTACTGTATAATTTTAAAATGCAATAGTTCATTTTCTTTAGTCAGTATTCATTTCTGTATTTTCCGTTTACTCAGAGTAGACTTTTATTATTATTTTTTTTATTTTTAAAGATTTCTTTTTTTTAATTTTTTTAATTCATTTTAGAGAAGAGAGAGAAAGGGGGAGAGAGACAGAGAGGGAGAGAGAGAGGAGAGAGGGAGGGAGGGAGGGAGGAAGAGAGAGAGAGAGAGAGAGAGAGAGAGAGAGAGAGAGAGAGAGAGAAAGAGAAGGTGGGGAGGAGCTGGAAGCATCAACTCCCATATGTGCTTTGACCAGGCAAGGCCAGGGTTTCGAACTGGCGACCTCAGCATTTCCAGGTCGACGCTTTATCCACTGTGCCACCACAGGTCACGCTAGAGTAGACTTTTATTAACAATAGTTTTCAGATTGAAAAATTCAAAGAGGGGATAGGGAAAGGGGAGTACAGAGGTACAGATATACGGTGACAGAAAATGATTTGATTTTGGGTGATGGGCACACAACACAATCAACAGTTCAAATGCTATGGAGATGTTTATCTGAAACTTATGTACTCTTATTGATCAATGTCACCCCACCAAATTTAATTTTCTAAATAAAATTTTAAAAAAAGAAAGAAAAAGTCCTGTAAAGAAGTCCACAAAACCACTGGACAATAAAATGATTACACAGTAAAAAATAAAATAAAAATAAAGTTACACTATAATGTGAAGCAAAAAGCCATTATTAGGCTATCCATCCAAATTCAGTAACAGTTATCTTTTTAAATGAACTCCTTTTTCACAACAGCTTTGCTGCCAGACAGGTGTTGTGTTCCTACAACAACTAAATCTAAATCTAAGCCAAAATAGAAAAGGCTCATATCAACATCATCATCACTGGACATGTATATTTGGGCAAATTCACCACTATTGGCCATTTGATGTACAAATGGTGGGATCAACAAAAGAACCATTGAAAAATCTGAGAAGGAGGCTGCTGATATGAGAAAGGGCTCCTTCAAGTATGTGTGGGTCTTGGATAAACTGAAAGCTGAATGCAAATGTGGTAACCCCACTGATATCTCCCTGTGGAAATTTGAGAACAGTAAGCATTATGTGACCATAATTGATGGCCCAGGACACAGAGACTTTATAAAAACATTACAGGCATATCTCAGGCTGACTGTGCTGTCCTGATTATTGTTGGTGTTGCTAAATTTGAAGCAGGTATCTTCAAGAATAGGCAGACCTGCGAGCATGCCCTTCTGGCTTACATACTGTGTGTACAAAACAATTGTTTGGTGTTAACAAAATGGATTCCACTGAGCCAGGCTAGAGCCATAAGAGATAGGAGAAAGTTGTTAAGCAAGTCAGCACCTACATTAAGAAAACTGGCTACAACCCTGACACAGTAGCATTTGTGCCAATTCCTGGTTGGAATGATGACAACATGCCTTAGTTCAAGGGATGGAGTTACCCATAAGGATGGCAATGCCCATGCAGCCATGCTGCTTGAAGCTCTGGATTGCATCCACCACCAGCTCATCTGACTGACAAGCCTTGTGTCTGCCCTTCTAGGATTTCTACAAAATCAGTGGTATTGGTACTGTCCCTGTGGGCTGAGTGAAGACTGGTGTTCTCAAACCTGGCATAGTGGTCACCTTTGCTCCAGTCAGCATTACAACTGAAGTCTATTGAAATGTACCATGAAGTTTTGGGTGAAGTTCTTCCTGGGGACAACGTGGGCTCCAATGTCAAGACTGTCTGTCAAAGATGGCTGTCATGGCAATGTAGCTGCTGACGTGACAGCAAATAACCTACCAATGGAAGTAGCTGGCTTCACAGCTCAGGTGATTAGCCTAAGCCATCCAGGACAAATCAGTGCCAGGGAGGCACCTATGCTGGATTGTCACACACCTCATATTGATTCCAAATTTGCTGAGTTAAAGAAGACGTATCATCGATCTGGGAAAAAGCTGGAAGAAGCCCAGAATTTTTGAAATCTGGTGATGAAGCTATCATTGATATAGTTACTGGCACACCTATGTGTGTGAAGAGTTTCTCTGACTAGCCTCCTCTAGGCTGTGTTGCTATTTGTGACATGATACAGACATCTGCTGTGGGTGTCATCAAAGCAGTGGACAAGAAGGCAACTGGAGCTGGCAAAATCACCAAGTCTGCCTAGAAAGTTCAGAAGGCTAAATGAATATTATTCCCAATACCTGCCACCCCAGTCTTAATCAGTGGTGGAAGAACAGCCTCAGAACTGTTTACCTCAACTGGCCATTTAAGTTTAACAGTAAAAGACTGGTTAATGATAACAGTGCATCGTAAAACCTTCAGAAGGAAAAGGAGAATGTGGACCATTTGTTTTTGTTTTTGTGTGTGGCAGTTTTAAAGTTATTAGTTTTCAAAATCAGAACTTTTAATGGAGACTTGAGCAAAAATTTGTCACAGAATTTTGAGATCCATCAAAACAAAGTTTAATGAGAAAATAAATCACAAATAAACAATCCTTAAAAGTTAAATGAGCCTGACCTGTGGTGGCGCAGTGGATAAAGCGTCAACCTGGAAACACTGAGGTTGCCGGTTCAAAACCCTGGCTTGCCTGGTCAAGGCACATATGGGAGTTGATGCTTCCAGCTCCTCCCCCTTCTCTCTCTCTCTCTCTCTCTCTCTCTCTCTATCACACCCTCTCCTCTCTAAAAAATGAATAATAAAAAAAAAATTAAAAAAAAAGTTAAATGAATTTTGGTCCTTATCCTCTGAAAAATAAAAGTATCTCAGCAAACTATTAGATGGCATGATATTCAATATAGAAATTTGCATAATAAACAAAAAACAAGTAATATGAATTAATCCTGGGGTGAAGGATGTGATAAATGAGGATGTCATAAGAGAATGACAGGGAAAACCATGGTCCTTCTACAATTTTTCAATTTTTACTAGAATGTATTCATGAATCTCCAATATAATTAAAAATATAATTAAAAAAGCATATTAAAAATCCTTCTCAGTTAAAATGGAGATATTTCTCAAGTTGCACTATCCTTGCATCTACAGGGCTTCCATTTCCATCACCTTTGGGAACACCTTGTTTACTCTATTACCAGGTCAGGCTTGTATTCTACTCAACACCTAGTGCCTCACACACAGAACAGTGGGCACTCAACAAATATTTGCGAAACTTAATTGAATCTAGAAATGTGAGGAATAAAATTGACAAACAGATCCCCTGGCCAGGTAGCTTAGTTGGTTAAAGTGTTGTCCAGATATACCAAGGTTGTGGATTTGATCACTGGTCAGGGCACATACAAGAATCAACCAATTAATACATAAGTAAGTGGAACAACAAATTAATCTCTCTTTCTCTCCCTCCCTAAAATCAACAACAAGAAAATGACAAACACGTGGCCACTAACAAAACCTATAATCTAAAAAGACTAAATCATACTCTAATTTTGAATGAGGCAAATTATTACTGAGTGTTAACAGTATGCTCAATAATTACAAAGGCATACACAGAATTTTGGAAGAGAGCAAGGCAAACATAACAGTCTGCTAGTGGTGTAGAAGTTTTTAAAGCCTAAAATAGGCAGGACCCAAACCAGAATCAATTATTCCTGGCTCCATAACCATAAAACCGTAAAATTCAAAGGGGTGAGAAAAATAAAAATAAGAAGAAATACTAACCTATACAGAGCTTTATGGGCCTTGCAGTGCATTAGACATTTATGTACATTAAAGCTTACTATATTTTAGGACTCAGATTTCAGCTCCAGTATGTGAAGCATTGGGAAGTCATCATTCCAACCCTTCCAAGGAAAAAGCTCGACAGACCTCTTAAACCTATCAGGGAACTGAGTTCACAAGGCAAACCACCATCTCCATACGTGAAGAGTCAGGTGCCTGCACATATAAGCTGAGCACATAAACTGGTTGGAAGATTAAACTAGAAATTCTGATAAATTACTGAAGGCCAAAATATAGGCTGTCATAAGAGTATGAAGCCCCTATGATTCACATGGAGTGAACTTCCATCTTCTTACAAGTTTTTCCTACAGGAACCCCACCAGGTTCTTACAGGGAGAATGGGGAAAATCCCAGAGAAAGCTTTCACTGTTATGCTGGTTGCCTAAGGAAAACAGCACCCATTGTGAAATCCAACCAGACCCCTTTCCTTTATCTTCAGGATAGAACAAAAGGCTTAATCGGTAGGGGAAAGGGCTTTAAAACCCATAGCTTGAGGGCACAGCAGCAGGAGAAATGGAACAGAGGGAAAAGAAAAAGAAGCTCACCCCTGGAGGAGGGGCAAGAAATCCTATAAAGCAGTGATCCCCAACCCCTGGGCCGCAGACCGGTACCGGTCAGTGGGCCATTTGGTACCGGTTCGCAGAGAAAGAATAAATAACTTACATTATTTCCATTTTATTTATATTTAAGTCTGAATGTTTTATTTTTTAAAAATGACCAGATTCCCTCTGTTACATCCGTCTAAGACTCACTCTTGACGCTTGTCTCGTAAGTTTGACAATTATATTTAAAAATACCACAGTTTTGCCCTGGCCCGTTGGCTCAGTGGTAGAGCGTCGGCCTGGCGTGCGGAAGTCCCGCGTTCAATTCCCAGCCAGGGCACACAGGAGAAGTGCCCATCTGCTTCTCCACCCCTCCCCCTCTCCTTCCTCTCTGTCTCTCTCTTCCCCTCCCACCGAGGCTCCACTGGAGCAAAGATGGCCTGGGTGCTGGGGATGGCTCCTCGGCCTCTGCCCCAGGCGCTAGAGTGGCTCTGGTCGCAACAGAGCGACCCCCCGGAGGGGCAGAGCATCGCCCCCTGGTGGGCGTGCTGGGTGGATCCGGGTCAGGCGCATGTGGGAGTCTGTCTGACTGTCTCTCCCTGTTTTCGGCTTCAGAAAAATACAGAAAAAATAAAATAAAAAAAATAAATAAAAATACCACAGTTTTTATGCCGGTTGCATCATTTTATTTTGTGCATTTATCTGTCCCACCCTAAAGGCCGGTCCGTGAAAATATTTTCTGACATTAAACCGGTCTGTGGCCCAAAAAAGGTTGGGGACCACTGCTATAAAGGACCTATTCAAGACTCAGGTTCCAGTACCCGCCTAAGTCTTAGGCTTAATAAAATAATCAGAGAACTATTCCTCCACTAGCCACCACCTGGCAAATCAGCTACATGGTTAGTAATAATGGAATACAACTGGGAGGGCTTTAAGAAACAACTCTTGGGAAACAGCACAAAGGAAAAACCCAAAGCCAAGCAGGAGGCATAAAGAAGGTATCACTAGAGGAATCAGAACTCTCTGGTGCCCACAGCAAAAACAAACATCAAACACAAGCTAACTCCTGCCTAGATTAACTCAAGTTCCCACACTAAAGGCCTAGTAGAAAGAAACTCGTGTTCCTCTTCAAAAATATCAACTACTTATCTCAGTGTTTCCTGCCCATGTTCAGCTTCCACCATGCTTCTGAGGCATAATAAAAGGCAAAAAAATATTCCAGTGACAAAGCAATCATCACATCCAGATTCAGTATAACACAGATGTTGGGGCTATCAGAAATAAAATTTAAAATTATGATTAATATAATAAAGACTAATGGAAAAAGTAGACAAATGCAAAACCAGTAGGACAATTTCAAAGAGAAAGAAACTGCAAGAAGGAATCCAATGGGAATACTAGAAATAAAAACACAGAAAAAAAACCCCATGCTAGCCTGACCAGGTGGTGGCACAGTAGACAGAGTGTCAGACTGGGATGCGGAGGACCCAGGTTTTTAACCCCGAGGTTGCCAGCTTGAGCCCAAGGTCGCTGGCTTGAGCAAAAGGTCACTTGGTCTGCTCTAGCCCCTGTGGTCAAGGCACATGTGAGAAAGCAATCAGTGAACAACTAAGGTGCCGCAACGAAGAACTGATGCTTCTCATCTCTCTCCCTTCCTGTCTGTCTGTCCCTATCTGTCCCTCTCTCTGTCTCTGTCACACACACACACACACACAAAAATAAAACAAAACCCATGCTAGGCCCTGGCTGGTGAGCTCAGGGTTGAGTGTTGGCTGGTGGATGTCCCAGGCTCAATTCCTGGTCAGGGCACACAGGAGAAGCAACCATCTGCTTCTCCACCCCTTCCCCTCTCCCTTTTTTCTCTCATCTCCTCCCCTCCAGTCCCCTCCCCTCCCCTCCTCTTTCCGCAACCATCGCTCAAGTGGTTCGAGCTCACTGGCCCTGGGTGCTGAGGATGGCTCCGTAGAGCCTCCACCTCAGGTGTTAAAAATAGCTCAGTTGCAAGCATGGCCCCAGATGGGGGTTGCTGGGTGGATCCTAGTCAGGGCACATGAGGTAGTCTGTCTATCTTCCCTCCTCTCACTTAGGGAAAAAACAAAAGGAAAAAAAAAAAACTCATGCTAAACAGCAGCCTTGACACAGCCAAGAAAAGAATCAGTGAGCACAAAGATCGAGTTTATTAATCAGGTCAATAAAAATGAAAACAAAAAGAGACAAAATAGTGAAAAAGTAGAACACAGCATACAAAAACTGTGGGATAATATCAAATAGTATAACATACTTGTAACTGACATCCCAGAAGAAGGGGGGGGACATGGGGCAGAAGAATTACTTGAATGACGGCTGAGAACTTTCCAAAATTAGTGAGACAACAAACCACAGATACAAGAAGCTCAGAGAACAAGCAGGATAAATAGGAAAAATTAAAATTAAAAAAGTCACACCTGGCCCTGGCCGGTTGGCTCAGTGGTAAAGCGTCGGCCTCGCGTGCGGAAGTCCCGGCTTCGATTCCCGGCCAGGGCACACAGGAGCGGCGCCGATCTGCTTCTCCACCCCTCCCCCTCTCCTTCCTCTCTGTCTCTCTCTTCCCCTCCCGCAGCGAGGCTCCACTGGAGCAAAGACAGCCCGAGCTCTGTGTATGGCTCTATGGTCTCTGCCCCAGGCGCTAGAGTGGCTCTGGTCGCAACGAGCGATGCCCCGGAGGGGCAGAGCATCGCCCCCTGGTGGGCAGAGCGTCGCCCCCTGGTGGGCGTGCCGGGTGGATCCTGGTCGGGCGCATGCGGGAGTCTGTCTCTCTCTCTCCGTTTCCAGCTTCAGAAAAATACAAAAAAAAAAAAAAAAAAAAGCCACACCTAGGCAAAGGCAGACCTTTAGACAACCAGAAGAAAAGAGACATGTTAATTATAGAAGAAAAAGGGTAAGAATTAAAGCAGACTTATCAGAAACCACGTAAATAAGGCAACAGTGGAGTCATATGTTGAAAGAGGAAAAAAATTGTCAACTCAGAATTTCATATCCCAGGAAGATGTCCTTCAAACGTGAAGAAAAAAATGAAAATGTTTTTAGACAAAACAACAAAACTTACTGCAAACAGACCTGGAATAAAAGAAATGTTAATAAAAAATTCTTCAGGGTGAAAGATTATGATTAAGGTGGGAACTTGAATCAGCATAAAGAAATGAAGAGCATTAAAAAAAGAATAAAGTTAGAATATTTTATGGTCACTATGTTTGAAAAGCCAATTTCCCAGATACTAAACAAAGGGCCAATCTTGCAAGCAGACTTTCTAAAGACAGCAAACAGCCTCAGGCCTGCTATGTTTACTTGTTTCAGTACAGCAAAGTACAGCATACATTTAAAAAAAACCTACAGCTAACATCATACTTAATGATGAGAGATATAGAATGCTTTCCAAGATTGAAACAAGTTAAGCATGCTCTCTCATCACTTCAATTCTGTCAAAGAAGAAAAAAGTAAGAGTACTCATATTACCTGATTTCAAAACTTAACATAAAGCTATAGTAATCAAGACATTGTGATAATGGCATAATTATAGACACATAGGTCAATGCAACAGAAAACAAATGCCAGGGACAGACCCACACAAGCAAAGTCACATTTTGACACAGGAGCAAAAGCAATTCAGTGGAGAAGGAGTCTTTTACACAAATGAATCTTGACACACACCTCACATTCAGGGCTTGTAGGAATGAAAACTGGCAGAACTGTGCTGGAAGACAGGCAGTTTCTTATAGAAACTCAGCAATCCCACTCCTAGGTACTTACCCAAATGAATTGAAAATTTATGTTTACACAAAAACCTATACACGAATGTTTACTGCAACTTTATTCCATAATCACCAAGAACATGGAAGCAGCCCAACTATCCTTCAAGAGGTGAACTGAATAAATGGTGGTACCATACATCCATACAATGGGATAGTGTTAAGCAATAAAAGGAACAGGTTATTAATTCATTTAATATAAATGAATCTAGTAAGATAAGCCAGACCAAAAAGACTACATATTGTATGAATCCACTCATATGACATTTTGGAAAAAGTTTAAGACTACAGTGAAAAATTCAGAAATGCACTATTCTGAAGCATTTCTAGGAAACAAAACTGACAAGATATATATATATATATATATATATATATATATATATAAATATATTATATATAAATATATTAACAGGGATAGTTCTTACCAGGTTGGGTGGGAATTCATGGAAGTTCACATCACTATATACCATCTCGTTTTAAATACATACACTTAAACTTTAAAATAGGGCAATATATTCACATTGCTTAAAATTCAAAAAGTATTTATAGATGTTTATGTAGTGAAAAGTCTCCTTCCATCCCTCTATCCCTGGCCATGTATGACCGCAAATTATCAGTTTCTTGAATATCCTTCCAGATATATTTTATGTCTATGTAAGCAAAAATGTATGTATTACTGCCCCCATGATCTATTTTACACAAATGGTAGCATACAATACACACTGTTCTGTTTCTTGCTTTTTTTCATTTTGTGAATCTTGGCGATCATACAGTATCAGTGTAATAATATTCTGATGTACAGTCAAACCTTAATTGATACTTAGGATATTACCAATCTTTTGCTATGACAAGTAATACTTCAAGTAATATGCAAATGTTTATTGAATAAATTCCTAGAAATGTTTGCTAGGTCCAAAGATATGTGCATTTATAATTTTGATTTTATTTTGATATATTTCCAACTCACTGACTTTTAAAATGTCAGGGATTTTCATTTTTAATTTTTATCCAGATTGACCCGGTGGTAGCACAGTGGATAGAGCATTGGCCTAGGATGCTGAGGACCCAGGTCTGAACCCCGAGGTCACTGGCTTGAGCATGGGTTCATCTGGCCTGAGCATGGGATCATAGACAGGACCCCATGGTCACTGGCTTGAGCCCAAAGGTCACTGGCTTGAAGCCCAAGGTCGCTGGCTTGAGCCCAGGGTTGCTGGCTTGAGCAAGGGGTCACTGGCTTGGTGGGAGCCCCCAGGTCAAGGCATATATGAGAAAGCAATCAATGAACAACTAAAATGCTGCAACTAAGAGTTGATGCTTCTCATTTCTCTCCCTTCCTGTCTGTCTGTTCTTTTTCTTTTTTTCCTGTCTTTAAAAAAAAATTATCCTAGGTGTAAAGAAGCTGAGATTCTATCACCAGGCAATTTTCTGGAGGAATGTACACTCTAAGACAGGGGTCCCCAAACTTTTTACACAGGGGGCCAGTTCACTGTCCCTCAGACCATTGGAGGGCCGGACTATAAAAAAAAACTATGAACAAATCCCTATGCACACGTGTGCACATATCTTATTTTAAAGTAAAAAACCAAAACGGGAACAAATACAATATTTAAAATAAAGAACAAGTAAATTTAAATCAACAAACTGACCAGTATTTCCATGGGAACTATGCTCCTCTCACTGACCACCAATGAAAGAGGTGCCCCTTCCAGAAGTGCGGCGGGGGCCGGAAAAATGGCTTCAGGGGGCCGCATGTGGCCCGCGGGCCATAGTTTGGGGACCCCTGCTCTAAGATGTACAACATGAGCCTTCTACTCAGTTTCCCACACTTGTTTCATAGAATCCAATTGCATTTTCGTGTAATACATTTCAGGCCACAAGCTAGTTGTAAAGCCTATTTTCAGTTATGTGAAAGGTGTTACTTCTAAAATCTTAATGATCAAGCTCAAAGGCTGATGTCCCAAATTGCTGGTCACTGGCCACTCACTTCACAGCATAATATTGGATACTTCCATGCAACCACAGGGAAATTTTAAGATTTCGCAAATAAAAAACATATCTATAGAGGATCCTTTGTCCTAATTACAATGCCCAAATAAGGCTTTCTTCTCTTGTGTAAAAACTATAAATCATATAAAGGTTATGAGGAAAGGCTGCAAATGTTCTAAATGTTCTCTCATCTTTCATGTGGTGATGGATTCCCAATTAACGGTCTTTTCCTTGACCAGAAAATCTAGTATAGTCTAGTACACTACAGTTTTTGTGATAAAGCTTGGTCAGAGAAATACGAATACGGTATGATTTCACTTATATATGGAAGCTAAAGAACAAAACAAATGAACAAACAAAACTGAAACAGGCACAGAGAGTGGTTGCCAGAGGGAGGGGGGTTGGGAGACTGGGTGAAAGAAGGGATTAAGAAGCACAAATTGGTAGCTACAAAATAGGGGGAATTAAGAAAAGCACATGGAATACAGTCAGTGATACTGCAATAACTACGTATGGTGCTGGCTGGGGTACTGAAAATACCGAGGGAAACACTATGCAAAGTATTTGACTCTCTAACCACTAAGCTGTACACCTGAAACCAATACAAAATAAATTGGAAGAATAAAAATGTTTGAACAGGAGGTTGAGGAAACCCATGGGCAGAGGCTCCTTTCAAAAGAGCCACACAAGATCAGTTAGCAGTCAAGTCACTCACAAGAATACTATGTCAACCTGTGGTGGCGCAGTGGATAAAGCGTCCAACTGGAAATGCTGAGGTTGCTGGTTCGAAACCCTGGGCTTGCCTGGTCAAGGCACATATGGGAGTTGATGCTTCCAGCTCCTCCCCATCTTCTCTGTCTCTCTCTCCTCTCTCTCTCTCTCTCTCTCTCTGTCTCCCCTCTCTAAAATGAATAAATAAAATAAAAAAATTAAAAAAAAAAAGCCTGACCTGTGGTGGCGCAGTGGATAAAGTGTCGACCTGGAAATGCTGAGTTCGCTGGTTTGAAACCCTGGGCTTGCCTGGTCAAGGCACATATGGGAGTTGATGCTTCCAGCTCCTCCCCCCTTCTTTCTCTCAGTCTCTCTCTCCTCTTTCTCTCTCCGTCTCTCTCTCTCCCTCTCTCTCTCCTCTCTAAAAATGATGAATGAAAAAAAAAATAGTTAAAAAAAAGAGAAATTTATCACCATTCCTTAAAAAAAAAAAAAGAATACTATGTCTACAGCCAAACTGTCTCCCCTTGGTTTTCTCCTAGAAAAACATCACTCAGCTCCACACTCAGCTTTACTTTTACCCAGAAGGCAGAAGGAAAGTGGCACAATCATACTACTTAGTCTCAAGAATACACTACATTTAGAAATGAGTGTTTAACAAGACTTATCAAAGGAAAAGAGGTTATAATCATCAGTATTATGCATTACTACAGTAATGCCCCCAATTTTTCACATCTCTTTGCATCCATACCTTTGGATGGTCCCCTCCCACAATGACTCTGGGCTTGACCATGGAAGCACCCCTGTGCTTTTGCTAATGGGACAATATCAAATGAGAGACAAGAAGACACTTGAGAAGTGCATGGGCATTGATGGTTGCCCTAGCTTGCTACTGTGTCTTCGAGACCACCATTTTAACAAGTTCAGACTAGCCAGCTGGAGGAGAGACCGTTTTGGGTGGTGATGAGCCATCCCGGCTTAGGGCTGCCAAGACCAACTAGCCTGCCAAGCACCAGATGACCCACACCCAAATCTGACACAGGCTATTTCAAAGTACATGTTTGTGGTACAATACACATGGAAAGGGGAACAGTACAATGCTTTTCTCCATGAAGTTTAGTCTGCACATAAGAAATAGCTTCAGAGAAACCTACAGTACCTGGATTAGAATAAATAACTATATAAACTATATAAGTATTATTGAAAAAATGCCTAAGTCTTCCTAGATTCTCAGAAATGTGCTGTCTGCCATCACAGATGGCACATCCCCCCCAAAAAAAACCCACATAAAAATTTCCATTTAGTCAGTGAAGCATCTTTATCATGATATATTTAAACCAAAGTCTTATATTCAACAGTTCCATTTCTAACACTGAACAATTCAGTTTTCTAGGAATTACTTTTTCTCCCAATTCTACTCTCCCCCATTTGACAAAGATTTGTGAAAGTTGAAAGAGCTCCCCTAATGCAGCCTAAGAAGCATGAGATATATGAGACTAGTCAAACCTCCTTCTAGAACTAGTCTTTAGGACCAGCTTCTTCAAGCAACCCTTCTTAGCAATGTTAATAGTGGGTACCCCATTAAAAAAAAATTATAAAAAAAATTTTAAAAAAATAGTGGGCAGTGAAAACTGTTTAAGATCTATACGTTTGGGTTAGAAACACTGCTTCTATTAGATCATAAACTGGGGCACTGAAGGGGAAATGCCTTTCTTAAGCCACTTTTGTTTAGGACCCACTAGATGCTTTTCTGGATTGAATACACACACACACACACACCATGGTTTAAGAAAAAGTGAAAAACACCTTCCAGCAGCTTCCTACTGTCCTTGGAATAAAACAAGCTTCTTAATAAGGTCCCATAAGGCCCTGTAAATCTTTCCCTGCCTACCTCATCTCTTTTCACAAGTCCTAGTCAAATCTCTGAGGATCCTTTCCACATTTCTCTCCCACCTCAGTGCCCTCAAAACACATGCTGTAGCCTCTGCCTGGCAATCCCTTCTTTCTGACTAGTAGTTTGCTTATTCCGGGTCATCCTCCAGGCCCCAGGGCACCTTGTTGGTCTCCCTCACAAAACCATTCTTCCTCTTACTTGCAGTGTGACCCCGGGCAAGTTATCTTTGCTTCACCTGAGCCTCACATCTCAGAAAGATGTCCTAAGGCAAGCATTTAGCACAGTGATCAGCACACAGGAAATAGTTAACTAATCATCGCTGCTGTTCTTATTATCCCATATAGTGATCTCCATCATTGCACTTAGTGCAATTAGTAATTATTTATTTGTAGAAAAACAAATACTCCCTTGCATCCCACCTTATTACCCAATACCTTTCGAGCTATTTCCCCACATACTGCATTTTTGGAGGGGAAGACGAAATGAATGTTTACAGAGCAACTGTTATCTCAATTAATTATTTCCTCGAAGATGTGGTTTGGCAGATGAAGAAACTGAGGCCAAGGTCAAGTGGAATATTAGAATCCAAATTGGCTTGATCCCATAGCCTGTGTTGGGTGCATGACACCAAAGGCTTCCCTAACTCATGAACCTGGTAACCTAGGAGCAGCAAGCCCCAAGGTGATGGATCTTCACATTCATATACATCCCAAAGGACTCCCAGGTATCTATTCTTCAGATCCTTAACTAGCCTGGCTAATTACCTCCTGTAAGCTCTTTCAGTAGAATACTCTTTCCCTGACTTATGGTAGTTTTCCTTATTTCCTTTCTACTGGTTGATGAGCTCTTAAGGGGATAAATATATTTCAACTCTTATACCCAAAGCAAATAGGAGGCACTCAATACACATTTGCTGATTGAATCAATTAAAATGTTGGAGAATATATATGGCTGCAAAGTTGGGGGGGGGTTAGAAAAGATTTTCATTACAATATTAAAGTTTGGCCTAGTTAGGAACAAACTTGACATGAGTGATGATAAAAGAGTTTATCTTCACTGCTTTACAATTGATAATGATTTCTATAACCAGCACCAGAGATTCTATGTGATTTACAAATGTGTGTTTTATGGCTGTAGGTAGACTTCATTCTATCTCTGGGGCCCTACATCACCACTAATGTTCTGCTGGACCCCATGGCTGCACATGAGCCACCCTTCATGACAGGATGGCCTTGACAAGTACCAGTCTTTCAATGGTTATTCTTGAATTGTTCATAAAAAGAAACAAAAAGAGAAAATGTTAAAGCAATGAGAACAAACTGTTAATAACTGGCAACCTTACGTAAAGGGAATACAGGAGTTCTTTGTACTAGTCTTGCAACTTTTTTTGTAATTATTACGTCAAAAGAAGTTTTTAAAATTAAAAAAAAAAATTTTCCCAGAAGATTCCAACACACAAGGTAGTGTACCAGCCATGCTGGTACCATATTCTCTTGTCAGCTATTCCAAAAAACACACACCAGACTCGGGTTTCCCTGACTATCGGCCAGTATCAAGGGACAAGGAGCTCCTTGGGTAGCAGAGCTCAGCCATGACTTCTGCATTGTGACAAGAGATGAAACTATTTACTACCTGAAGTGTATTAATGAATGCATTGGTACCTCCTATTGGTCAAAGCCCCAGTACTGTTTTCCCACACTAGGCCCCCTACTTTCTTCAGTCAACTGCCCTCTGAGTTCTTAGTTTCCTTTTCCTAAACTTAGCTATGGGGTTAGGCAAATTCTCCCCAGGACCCTTCTTTCTCGCTGACCCAAAAGAAGCACAGAGAGAATACTGATGGTAAGAGCTTTACTACTATTTTCTATGGGGAGACCCACAGGGAGGAGGAACCCCCCCACACAAAATAAAAACACATTGCGGAGTCACAAAGATACCAGAAAGCAGAAAACTCAAAGCAGTAGTTACTTGGTCTGTAACAACCACTTGGTAGCACTCTTTTGTTTATCACTTTACCCACTCATCGTAGATCCTCCCCACCCCACAAACCAGAATGCTTCAGCTTTCCCAGCCACTGGAACTAGAACACGACGTAGAAACTTGTAAACCATTCAAGTGTCCCCATATCAGCCATTTTAAGAGAATGCCAGATGGGTGTCACCCAACACTCATCCCTCATCCCTCATCTATAAGGTGAGGTAAGTAAAAGTCATATGTAAGCCAGCATATGATCTCTACCTTCCTCAGCTCCTGTTTTGTGTAAGCTCCATGAGGAAGTAGGTGTATTATGCCCTATGATAATGTTCAACCTCTGTCCCTGATCAAGGTTTATAAGAGCCCTCTATAAAGTCATGTCTTCACAAACACCCGATGCCTCCTGCCTCCCCAACTCCCCCCCCCCCAGATACTCGCCTAGTTCCATCCAGACATCAAATTAGTGAGAAAAGAAGAAAGGCTTTTGTGTAGCTTAGGAGAGAAATGGGTTGCTATGGCTGTGGGAGCACAAGGGAGAACCTCCTCTACAGGCCATATGGTGTGTCACAGGTGCCCTTAAGTTGCCTACAAGTCACTCTTGGGCTCCCACTTAATCACAAATACTTCATCAAGGAGTAGGAGGCCCTTCTCCACTTTCCCTTACCTCTGACCAAGATTCACAGGTGAGAGACCGAAGCAAAACAAGATGGCTCAGACAACAGGGAAACAGAAACTGTGGGTTCTAGAACCAGACCGGTATCTCCCAGCATTCTAGGGCTCTCTGAACTGTTTCCAGGCAACAATACTGGGTTAAGAGCTCTTTTCTGGAAAAAAAAAAAAAACTGTAGAGAAGAGCACAGTTAAAGAGAAGGTGGCAATGATGGTAGCTCACACTAACTGAAGAGCACTTCCCAAAGATCTCATGTAATTCCTTCACCCCCTGAAGCGGTACCCTCCTTTTACAGCTCAAGTATTGATATTTCAGCTAAGAGATCACTTTATTATTTTTATTTAGAAATTAATTTCACTGGGGTGACATTGGTTCAGAGCTCACTTTTTTTTCTTTTTTTTTTTCTTTTTTCTGAAGCTGGAAACAGGGAGAGACAGTCAGACAGACTCCCGCATGCGCCCAACCGGGATCCACCCAGCACGTGGGCGACGCTCTGCCCACCAGGGGGCGATGCTCTGCCCATCCTGGGCGTCGCCATGTTGCTCTGCCCATCCTGGGCGACGCCATGTTGTGACCAGATCCACTCTAGCGCCTGAGGCAGAGGCCACAGAGCCATGCCCAGCCCCTGGGCCATCTTTGCTCCAATGGAGCCTTGGCTGCGGGAGGGGAAGAGAGAGACAGAGAGGAAAGCGCGGCGGAGGGGTGGAGAAGCAAATGGGCGCTTCTCCTGTGTGCCCTGGCCGGGAATCGAACCTGGGTCCTCCGCACGCTAGGCCGACGCTCTACCGCTGAGCCAACCGGCCAGGGCCAGAGCTCACTTTAAATGGAAAAAATATTATGAAGGTAGAATACTCCTAGAATAAACAAAAAACAAAACTTTTTCCACTTATCTGGAGAGTAATTATATGATACCCTAAAAGCATGAGAGGTACACTATTCAGAGTACAGAGGCTGGGATCCACATTCCCATTGTTTACAAATGTTATAAATGTATTAAATTAAATAAAAACACAATACTTTGCTCAGGCCGACTCCTTTCTCCCCTCAACCCCCTCGACCCCCCTAGGCTAACAAGAAGTGGCTGCAGGGAAGTTATTTAAGAGAACTACCCTGGTAAAGTGGCTTCTTGGTTGCTTCAAGTAAGTCAAAATGTTGTGCAACGAACCAGTCTTTACCTAAATTATTTTAGAGTTTAGAAAGAAGCAAACAGTTATCTTTATCACGCTGAATCCAGGGAATGAGGTCGTCTTCTCCTCCAGGCCAATGGAATAACCATCAACACGGTTCTGATTTCTATACAATCCGACGGCGCAGGGCAGGAGCAGGGGGAGGGGGCGCCAGCATCTCCTCTTCAGGATCAGTTAAACCGAACTCGTATCAAAAAAAATCTCGCGCACATGTGAGGCCTTGGAGTTTCTTGAACCTTGGAAAGTCATAGAAGTGGCCAAACAAGTTTTTTGCCAAATGCCTAGAAGCTACATATGTCCCAGGGCTACACAATGATACCAACTTTTAAACATGCCTTCACATACCACCATTACGGTCACTCACTCCAGATCCCGCCCCCCTTCCCTCCTCCCAAGTAATAAACGCAGGTTGCCTGCTGCAATTTAAAGCCCAACTTCTTCGAAGCAGTGGCTCTGAAAGCGAGAGAAAAAGATTAAGGGGAGGCTAGCTTTTCTTTTTTTTTTTTTTTAACTGATTGCCCCACAGCGGAGAGAATAAAACTAACTCTGAAGAAAAGTTAACTTTACTAAGCCCAGCGGTAGGAAAATTTCCCCAAAAGACTCGCAAAGCCCTCCCGCTTTTCCCACCCCCCGGACCGCCCGGCTCTGGGTGGCCACGGCGGCCCCTGGTCGGCATCGCCCGAACAATACCGCGAGGGGGAGGGAAAGTTCGCCAGCCTGCGGAGCGCGCGGGCTCACCGGGGGCCTCGCTGCTCCCCACGCCGGCCGACCCCCTTCTCCCGGCACTCAGTTTTTCCTGCCCCCCAATATCGAAATAGCCGGGACGCGCCCACGCTCCCCGGAGCATCCGGCCCCAGGCAGCCCGCAGAGCAGGTCCTCTCGCCGCGGGTCTGACCCTGTAAACCCCGAGACCGGGCAGAGGATAGGGGACGAGGGGGCGTCGGGATGAGACACCGGAGGGAACCGCCGCAACAGTTATGGCGCTCTCCGCCTGCCCGAGTGTGGAGTGTGGCTGCAGCGGAGCTCGGGCGCCCGCGCCGGCCCCCGCCCCCAGCGCCGGCCACTTTACCTCAGCTAACACACGCTCTCGGCCCCCAGGCGCCGGGGCCGCCGGAGCGACCCCGAGCTCCGCGAGGCTGGACCGGGACGCTGCGCCCCGCACCGCTCACTTCGTCTCCCCGAGGCCGCCCTTCCTGTGCCCACCCGGCGCGTCGCCCCCTAGCCCGCTCGCGCCGCGTCCGGCCTCAGTGGCGCCTACCTTCGCGCAGCGAGTCGCAGCGAGTCGCAGCTCCCTCCGGCTCGGGCCCCGCAAGAGTGCCGGGCGAGTCTGGTAGGAGTGGTAACCGCCCCCCGAACTGCTCGCTTTCTTCTCTCCCCTCCCTCGCACCTGCCCCCTAATCTCCTCCCCTCCCCGCCCCCCGCCCAGCCGCCAGATCCGCTGGGGCCGCCCCCTGCGCCTCAGCTCCCGCCCTCGGCCCTCGTCCGCCTGGCCCGTCAGGCCTCAGCGCGGGGCAGGCGGTTGGGCGGCGGCAGCGCGGAGCACTATTGTATTCCTGACACTGTGCGCTCCCACGCTCCGCCTCTTCCCCTTCCTTCCTACCCCTCGTGCACCTCCTCCCCACTCCCACCGCCGGCCGAGCTCGCCTTACCAGGCTGGCTCCCCGCCGTCCGCCAGCCGCGCGCACTTCTGGCGGGCTGGGCGCCCTCGGCACTACTAGCGCGCCTCAAGGCTCCGCCCACTTCGAGCTCCGGCTCGCGCCGCGCGGCGCTCCAGGTGGGTTCCGCTCTGCTCCTGCCGCCTCCCTGAGCCTCATCTACGCCACCCTGAGTGCCAGGGAGGATCACGGAGTGGTGCGTTGGCTGTGTTCAAATACTAAGCAAGCTTTTCATGGTCCCTTTCAACTCCAAAGTTCTATAAGTGAACCCTCAAAAGTAGAAAAGTTGTCGACCACTATTAATTTAAACCGTTTGCGCTTTGGATTACCTATAATGATAAAGCCAAGGTGGCTATTAACAGAATACACTTATAAAATTGCAAGCACAAGTGGTTTACGATGTTGTGTGGCTTTTTGATGTGTTTACTTGGTTAGGCTACAGCCCCCATCTATTCAATCAAACATTAATCTGCGTGTTGCTGTGAAGATATTTTCTTGTAATTAAAGCTCCAGATCAATTGATTTAAAGTAAGGGAGATTATCCTGTATGGGTGGGCCCCACCATTCCTTTCTGATTGTGCCCTACAGATTTTGGATTTGCTTAGCCAGCCCCACAATGGTGTAAACCAATATCTTCCAATGAATGAATGAATAAATTTTATAGATAGATAGATATACATATAATATCCTATTGGCCTTCTCTGGTGGAATCCTGACTCATACAGATGCTTAGGCAAAAAATCCTTTTTGATTTACCTTTCTGGGTTTGGCTATATGCCATATGTAACTACCATTAACTCATATTGTCATTGTCATTTTCATTTCTAGGGTAAACACAAATGTTGGCTCTTTTATATTTTGTGTGTATAATATACATGTATATTAAAGATGTAGTTCTATTTTGTAATTTGCAAATGGGTGAGTTCTAAAATATTCATAGTCCTTCAGACATACATTTTATTATCCTGACTGAAATAATTGTAGATTCACAGGCTCTGTAAAAAATATTACAGAGCAGTCCCATATACTCTTCACTCACTTTTCCCCAATGGTAGTATCGGAAATAATCAAGATACTGACTTCAGTACAATCCACAGACCTTATTCAGATTTTGCCAGTCTTAACATGCACCCATTTCTATGTCTGTGTATATAGTAGTACTATATGCAATTTCATCTCATGGGTACATCTGGGTAACCACCACAATTAACTGTTCCTCCACCATAAAGGTCCCTTATATTTTACATTTAAAGTCATGATTCATTTTGAATTTGTATATAAAATGTGAGCTTAAGGTAGAGTTTCATGTTTTTGCCTATGGATGTCTGATGGTTTAAACATAATTTGTTAAAAATTACTATCTTTCTTCCACAGATTGTTTTTGCACTTTTGTCAAAATCACTTGGGCATATTTGTGTTGCTATTTGTATAGAGCTGTTTCTGGGTTTATCTACTTTGTTTTGTTGTTCTGTGTGTCTATCCTTTTGTGAATACCAGTCTTGATTACTAGAGCTATATAGTAAGCCTTAACATTGGGTAGAGTGATTCCTCCCACTTCATTCTTCTTTAAAATTGTTTTTAGCCATTCAAGATCATTTGCCTTTCCATGTAAATTTTGGGGTGAGTTTCTCTATATCTACAAAAACCTTGCTGGAATTTTTATAGGATTATGTTAAACTTACAAATCAATTTTGGGAAAATTGACATCTTTACTATACTGAATTTTCCAGTCCATGAACACTGTAATGTGTGTCTGTCCATTTATTTAGATCTTCTCTGATTTCTTTTATCAGCATTTTGGATTTTTCAGCATAAAGATCCTGTACTTCTTTAAAGTGTATACCATATTTCATTTTCTTTGGAGTGATTTTAAATAGTATTGTGTTTTAAATTTCAGCTTCTTCATTGTTCATTATTAGTATATAGAAATGTGATTTGTGTGTGTGTGTGTGTGTATGTTCATCTGGTATCCTTTGCCTTTTCTGAACCCAGTTTTTATTTCTGGGAGTGTTTTGGTAGGCTCTTTGGAATTTTCTACCTAGACAATTTTGTCATCTATGAATGCAGTTTTATTTTTTTCAATAGGTATGCCTTTTATTTCCTCTTCTTGCCTTATTGTTCAGACTAGAACTTTCAGCTTTACATCATACAAGAGTGGTGTGAGGAGACGTCCTTCCCTGTTTCTTTTCTAGAAGGAAACATTCCCTCTTTCACCATTTGGAACACTATTTTTTTTTTACAGGGACAGAGAGAGTGTCAGAGAGAGGGATAGACAGGGACAGACAGACAGGAACAGAGAGATGAGAAGCATCAATCATTAGTTTTTCATTGCGCATTGCAACACCTTAGTTGTTCATTGATTGCTTTCTCATATGTGTCTTGACCGCGGGCCTTCAGCTGACCGAGTAACCCCTTGCTGGAGCCAGCGACCTTGGGCTCAAGCTGGTGAGCTTTTGCTCAAACCAGATGAGCCCTCACTAAAGCTGGCAACCTTGGGGGTCTCGAACCTGGGTCTTCCACATCCCAGTCTGATGCTCTATCCACTGCGCCACCACCCAGTCGGGCTGGAAGACTATTTTTTAAGATGCTGTTTACCAACTTGAAAAAGTACCCTATTCCTAGTTTCTGAGAGTTTTCTTTTTATCATGAATGAATGCTGACTTTCGTCAAATGCTTTTTCTGCATCAACTGACATGATCATATGACTTTTCTTCTTTAGACTGTGGCGATGGTTGATTACACTGATTAAATATTGATTTTTGAACTAACCTTACATAGTTGGAATAAGCCCTTCTTGGCCATGATTTATTTTTATGCCTTTCTGGATTTTGTACCACTAATATTTTGTTGCACATTTTTGTGTGAAAGTACATGAGAGAATCTTTGAGGGTCTTTGTCTGGTTTTGGTATAATAATGGCTCCATAAAATGAGTTGGGAAGTTGTGCAGAAAAGAGTTAACATAGCAGGTCCTTGGATGGCATCTGGAAACTTGGATTTAGGGTGAGTTATCACCAGTCACAGGACTGATAAGAGTGGCTCAACACGCCTAAACTGTTTATACAAACAGTATGGTTTGTGTTGAACATCTGTTTTCCTTCTGGGAGTCTGGAATTTTGGTAAGTGTTAGGGAGAGGATGCCTACATGACCAACTCCCAATAAATGCCCTGAGAACTGAGGGTTTTTTTTATGAAATTTTAAAAAGATTTTATTTATTGATTTTAGAGAGAGAGGAGAGAGAGAGAGAGAGAAGCGGGAAGCATCAACTCATATTAGTTGCTTCTCATATGTGCCTTGACCAGGCAAGCCTGAGGTTTCGAACCAGCAACCTCAGCATTACAGGTCAACCTCAGCATTTCAGGTTGATATTTTATCCACTGTGCCACCACAGGTCAGACAGGAACTGAGTTTCTTTTCATTCTTGTTTTTTTGGGGGAGGGGTGGGAGTAGGGGAGAAGATAGTAAGGCAGACTCACGCATGTGCCCCGACCAGGATCCATCTGGCAACCCTGTCTAGGGCTGATGCTCGAGTACTGAGCTATTTTTAATGTCTGAGGCTGATGCACTCCAGTTGAGCTATCCTCAGTGCCCAGGCTATACTTGAACCAACTGAGCCACTGGCTGAGAGAGGGGAAGAGGTAGAGAAGGGGGAGAGGAGGGAGGGGAGAAGCAGATGGTCACTTATCCTGTGTGCCCAGACCAGGAATTGAACCCAGGATGTCCAAATGCCGGGCCAACACTCTATCTACTGAGCCACCTGCCAAGGCCAAAATAACTGAGTTTCTAATGAACTTCCCTGATAGAAGACATTTCACATGTGTTGTCATAACTCTTTGCTGAAGGACTTAAGTACATCCTATGTGACTCCACTAGGAGAGGACTCTTCCAAACTTGTACCTGGCTTTCTCTGGACCTCAACCCATGTGCCTTTTCCCTTTGCTGATTTTGCTCTGTATTTTCTTGCTGTAATAAATCATAGGAATGAGTCTAACTATATGCTAAGTTCCTAGCAAATCATCAAACCTGGGAATGGTCTCGGGAACCCCTGACACAAAAGTGTTCCCTCCTCTTTGATAATCTAGAACACACTGTGTAAAATTGGCATTAATTCTTTTAAATGTTTGGTTAAATTATCCAGTAAAACCATGTGCACCTGGAGCTTGCTTTGTTTCAAGACATTTTATGTTACAAACTTAATTTCTAAAATAGTTATTGATCTATTAGATTATAAATTCCATATTGGTTAAGTTTTGGTAGTTTGTGGTTTTCAAGGAATTGGTCTATTTTATCTATGTTGTTAAATTTATATGTATAGGGTTATTCATAGTATTCCATTTTGTTAAACACATGCATCACTTCATATTTACACCTCCCCCCTTTTGGTGAAAACATTTAAGTTTTACTCTCTTAGCAAACTTGAATTATACAATACAGTATAATCAACTTTAGTAATTATTTTATATATCTTATAGTTAAATGTTTAAAAGTAGCTATATCCTTTTACCAATCTCTCTATTTCCCCCACCTCCCAGTCCCTGGCAGCCACTATTTTCCTCTGTTTCTCTCTTTTTTTTTTGTTCTTTTTTTGTTTTTGGGTTTTTTTGGGGGGGATTTTTTGGTATTTTTCTGAAGCTGGAAACGGGGAGAGACAGTCAGACAGACTCCCGCATGCGCCCGACGGGGATCCACCCGGCACACCCACCAGGGGCGATGCTCTGCCCACCAGGGGGCAATGCTCTGCCCCTCCGGGGTGTCGCTCTGTTGCGACCAGAGCCACTCTAGCGCCTGGGGCAGAGGCCAAGGAGCCATCACCAGCGCCCGGGCCATCTTTGCTCCAATGGAGCCTCGGCTGCGGGAGGGGAAGAGAGAGACAGAGAGGAAGGAGAGGAGGAGGGGTGGAGAAGCAGATGGGCGCTTCTCCTGTGTGCCCTGGCCGGGAATCGAACCCCGGACTTCTGCACGCCAGGCCGACGCTCTACCACTGAGCCAACTGGCCAGGGCCTTGTTTCTCTTTTTAAAAAAAATAATTTTGGGGGGGGGAGAGACAGAAAGAAGGGGGGGGGAATCAGGAAGCATCAACTTCCATATGTGCCTTGGCCAGGCAAGCCCAGGTTTTTGAACTGGTGACTTCAGAGTTCCAGGTTGATGCTTTATCCACTGCGCCAGCACAGATCAGGTTCTTTTGTTTGTTTGTAACATACAGTGGATGATGGTTGGATTTTGGTAGAGATACTTTCACCAGGCATAGGGGACTGTGTATCTGTCTTTGTTGAGCCACCCATCAATGAATCTGGATCCAAGATCTTTGAACTGCTTGTGCTGTTAGGCAGGCATTACAGAGGTGTAACTTGGCAGCAAAGGGCTCTCAAGGGGCTGAAAGTGAAAAGGCCAAAGAAATATAGAGAAATAAATGATTGTTCTCGGCAAGACCTCCCTTCTTTTTTCTCTTTTCTTTTCATTCTCTTTTAACTATCACACCAAATTTCACATGATAAAAAATAATGTGCCCAATTTTCCGTAGGTAAGTAAAATAGCTACTTTCAACATAAGTTTGTCTGTGCACTGTAATATATATATATGTAAATCAACAAATGGTCTGGAAGAATACAGGCCAAACTGATAATGGTAGTGACCAATGGGGACTAGGGATCAAAGAGGATTTTAGATTCATCTCTTTTTCAGGGAAAATAAAATGGTATTTATTTGTGTAATTAACAGTTAATAACAAGGCAAAAGAACCTGTGCCTCTGCCAAGCCATGAGAGAGTTTGATACTGAAAGGAATTTAAGATATGTTCCCTTTTTCCTCAGTCATAATTATTTCAAACTTGAACTTGTGAAGTCTGGTGAACAAAGTGGATAACATTGTTCACCACTGACGCACAGAAACATTTTCACATAAAATTTGGAAAATTGCAGATTTTTCAAACAAGAGCAATTTATTTATTTATTTATTTTTAAATAAATTTTTATTAATATTAATGAGATGACATTAATAAATCAGGGTACATATATTCAAAGAAAACATGTCTAGGTTATCTTGTCATTAAATTATATTGCATACCCCTCGCCCAGAGTCAGATTGTCCTCCGTCACCCTCTATCTAGTTTTCTTTGTGCCCCTCCCCCTCCCCTAACCCTCTCCCTCCTTCCCTCCCGCGTCCTCCCTCCCCCCACCCCTGGTAACCACCACACTCTTGTCCATGTCTCTTAGTCTCGTTTTTAAAACAAGAGCAATTTTAAACATGTGGCAATTTTATCTGCACTCATGGTTGAAATAGTAACATGTAAAAATGCACATAAGGCCCTGGCCGGTTGGCTCAGCGGTAGAGCGTCAGCCTGGTGTGCGGGGGACCCGGGGTTCGATTCCCGGCCAGAGCACATAGGAGAAGCGCCCATTTGCTTCTCCACCCCCCCCTTCCTCTCTGTCTCTCTCTTCCCCTCCCGCAGCGAGGCTCCATTGGAGCAAAGATGGCCCGGGGGCGCTGGGGATGGCTCCTTGGCCTCTGCCCCAGGCGCTAGAGTGGCTCTGGTCGCAGCAGAGTGACGCCCTGGAGGGGCAGAGCATCGCCCCTGGTGGGCAGAGCATAGCCCCCTGGTGGGCAGAGCGTCGCCCCCTGGTGGGCGTGCCGGGTGGATCCCGGTCGGGCGCATGCAGGAGTCTGTCTGACTGTCTCTCCCCGTTTCCAGCTTCAGAAAAAAAAAATACAAAAAAAATGCACATAAGTAAATACAAAGGAAACTACAGTGAGGGAGTACAGTCAATGTGATAAGTCTACAAGCATTGGCAAACTCAGTTGATTGAGATACAAAATAATATTATCAAATAGTGACGATTTGAAAATCATTGGAAAGAACTCTAAAAAATAATTTCCATTAGTGTCGGCCTGGCGTGCAGGAGTCCCGGGTTCGATTCCCGGCCAGGGCACACAGGAGAAGCACCCATCTGCTTCTCCACCCTTCCCCTCTCCTTCCTCTCTGTCTGTCTCTTCCCCTCCCACAGCCAAGGCTCCACTGGAGCAGAGTTTGCCCGGACGCTGAGGATGGCTCTGTGGCCTCTACCTCAGGCGCTAGAATGGCTCTGATTGTGGCAGAGTGATGCCCCAAGATGGGCAGAGCATGCCCCCCTTGTGGGCGTGCCGGGTGGATCCCAGTCAATCGGGTGCATGTGGGAGTCTGTCTGACTGCCTCCCCGTTTCCAGCTTCGGAAAAATACAAAATAATAATAATAATAATTCCCACTATTTTATTTTATTTTTAAAATACTTATTATATTTTTATTTTTAAAAGTTTAAATTTTTTTCTTAATTACAGTTTACTCTCATTATTTTGTATTGGTTTCAGGTGTACAGCATAGTGGTTAGACAATCATATACTTTACAAAATATTCTCCCTGATATTTCTAGTATGCACCTGACACAATACTTATTGTAATATTATTGACTATATTCCTTATGCTATACTTTACACACCCATAACTATTTTGTAACTACCTATTTGTACTTCTCAATCCCTTTACTTTTTTCACCCAGTTCCTCCACCCACTCCCGTCTGGCAACCACCAGTCCACTCTCTGTGTCTGAGTCTGTTTCTTTTTTGTTTGTTTTGTTCTTTAGATTTTTACATATAAGCAAAATCGTATGGTACTTGTTGTTCTCTGACTGACCTATTTCACTTAGCATAAAACCCTCTAAATCCATCATGCTGTTGCAAATAGTAAAATTTCACTCTTTCTTATAGCCGAGTAATATTCCATTGTTATCCACTCATCTATTGATGGACACTTGGGTTGCTTCCATATCTTGCCTATTGTAAGTAACTCGGCAGTGAACATAGGGGTGCATATATTCTTTTGAATTAATGTTTTGGATTTCTTTGGATAAAAACCCAGAAGTGGAAACACTGAGTCATAACACAGTTCCATTTTTAATTTTTTGAGGAACCTCCATACTGTTTCCCATAGTGGCTGCACCAGTCTACATTCCCACCAGCAGTGCAGGTGGGTTCCCTTTTCTCCACATCCTTGCCAGCACTTATTATGTGTTGATTTGTTAATGAGCGCCATTCTGACAGGTGTGAGGTAGTATCTCATTGTGGTTTTAATTTGCATTTCTCTGAAAATTAGTGACAAACATTTTCTCTCTTTTTTTTGCGAGAAAGAGAGAGAGGTGAGAAGCATCAACTCATAGTTGCATCACTTTTAGTTGTCTATTGATTGCTTCTCAATTGTGCCTTGACGGGGGCTCCAGCTGAGCTGGTGACCTCTTGCTCGAGCCTGTGACCTTTGGGCTCAAGCCAGCAACCTTTGGGCTCAAGCCAACGACCATGGGGTCATATTGATGATCCCACACTCAAACTGGTGACGCACACTCAAACTGGTGAGCCCACACTCAAAGCCAGTGATCTCAGGGTTTCAAACTTAGGACCTCAGTGTCCTAGGTCCACACTCTGTCCACTGTGCCACCACCAATCCAGCACATTAAACATTTTTTCACATGTCTATTGGCCATCTGTATGTCCACTTTGGAGAAATGTCTACTCAAGTCCTCTGCCCATTTTGCAAACTGGATTTTTTTTTTGGATATTAACCCTGTCTATGGCCGTACCTCCCTGACCATGCCCAATCTCGGATATTAACCCCTTATCAGATGTATCACTGGCAAATATCTTCTTCCATTCAGTAGGTTCTTTTTTGTTTCATTGATGGTTTCCTTTGATGAGCAAAACCTTTTTATTTTGCTGGGTTTTAATTTTTTTTTTTTTTTTTTTTTTTTTTTGTGGCAGAGAGAGAGTCAGAGAGAGGGACAGACAGACAGGAAGGGAGAGAGATGAGAAACATCAATTCTTCGTTGTGGCTCCTTAGTTGTTCATTAATTGACTTCTCATATGTGCCTTGACCAGGGGAGCTACAGCAGAGTGAGTGACCCCTTGCTTGAGCCAGCGATCTTGGCTTCAAGCTGGTGAGCCTTGCTCAAACCAGATGAGCCCGCGCTCAAGCTGGCGACCTTAGGGTTTCAAACCTGGGTCCTCCACATCCCAGTCTGACGCTCTCTCCACTGTGCCACTGCCTGGTCAGGCTGGTTTTTAAAATTTTTATTAATTTTAATTTATTGTGTTAACATGGATTCAAGTGTCCCACTCAATATAACTCCCTCACCCCCACTCCCATGTTCCTCATTATATCCCCTTTGCCCCCTTCCCCCTAACTCCCTCCCCCCTTCCCTCTGGGATTTGCTGTCCTGTTTTCTGTATCTATGTGTTAGGTATATATAATTTCACTAATCCCTTCACCTTTTCTGATCTCTTCCCCTCATCCCCTTTCCATCTGACAGCTCTCCTTCTGCTCCCTGTGACTCCACTTCTGCCTCTACTCCGTTCCTCAGTTCACTTTGTTCATTAGATTCCACATATAAGTGAGATCATATGGTATTTGTCTTTCTCTTATTTCACTTAGCATTATAATCTCCAGGTCCATCCATGCCATCGCAAAAGGTAAGATTTCCTTCTTGTTCATGGCCACGTAGTATTCCATCGTATATATGTACCACCGCTTTCTAATCCACTCATCCACTGATGGAAACTTGGGCTGTTTCCAGATCATGGCTATTGTAAGCGATGCTGCAATAAACACGGGAATGCATATCTTCTTTTGAATCAGTGATTTGGTATTCTTAGGATACATTTCTAAAAGTGGGATAGCTGGGTAAAAAGGCAGTTTGATTTTTAATTTTTTGAGGAATCTCCACACTGTTTTCCACAGTGGCTGCACCAGTCTGCATTCCCACCAGCAGTACAGGAGGGTTCCCTTTTCTCCACATCCTCGCCAGCACTTACTCTGTGTTGATTTGTTAATGAGCACCATTCTGACAGGTGTGAGGTGGTATCTCATTGTGGTTTTAATTTGCATTTCTCTGATTAATGATCTTGAACATTTTTTTATATGCCTATTGGCCATCTGTATGTCCTCTTTGGAGAAGTGTCTATTCAGTTCTTTTGACCATTTTTAAATTTGATTGTTTACCTTCCTGGTGTTGAGTTTTAGAAGTTCTTTATAAATTTTGGTTATTAACCCCTTATCAGACGTACTGGCAAATATGTTCTTCCATTGTGTGGGTTGTCTTTTTATTTTGTTCATAGTATCTTTTGCTGTGAAAAAGCTTTTTAGTTTGATATAGTCCCATTTTTTTGTCCTTTATTTGACTTGCCCATGGAGATAAATCCGCAAAAATATTGCTAGGAGAGATACCGGAGAGTTTACTGCCTATGTTTCCTTCCAGATGTTTATGGTTAGGTTTTTAATTTAGTTTCCCTTGCCCAAGGAGATGTATTAGAAAAAATACCGCTAAGGGAAATATGGGAGATTTTACTGCTTTCTGTTTTCTTTTAGTTTTATAATTTTGAGTCTTATACATATTTAAGTCTTCAATTCATTTTGAGTTTATCCTTGTGTATGGTATAAGAAGGTGGTCTAGTCCATTCTTCTACATGTATATGTCCAATTTTCCCAGCACCACTTATTGAATAGACTTGTCTTTACTCCATTATATATTCTTGTTTTGTCAAATATTGACTATAAAGATGTTGTTTTATTTCTGGGCTCTCAATTCTGTTCCATTGATATATATATCTCTATTTTTATACCAGTACCATGCTGTTTTGATTACAATGGCCTTGAAGTATAGTTTTATATCAGGTAGTGTGATTCCTTCAACTTTGCTCTTCATTCTCAAGACTGTGGAATTGCTGTGGCCAGTTGGCTCAGTGGTAGAGTTTTGGCCCCACATATGGAAGTCCAGGGTTCAATTCCTGGTCAGGGCACACAGGAGAAGTGACTATCTGCATATTCACCCCTCCCCCTTCTCTTTCTTCCTCTCCTGGAGCCATGGCTCAAAAGGTTCAAGCAAGTTGGCTCTAGGCACTGAGGATGGCTCCATGGACTTGCCTCAGGCACTAAAATAGTTTGGTTGCCAAGCAATGGAGCCGTGGGTAGAGCATTGCCCTGTGGGGGCTTGCTGGGTGGATCCCGGTTGGGGCACATGTGGGAGTCTGTCTGTCTGCCTCCCTGCCTCTCACTCAAAAAAAAAAGATTGCTGAAGTTGTCAAGGGCTTTGTGGTTTCATATCCATTTTTGGATTATTTTTTCTAGTTCTCTGAAATACACCATTGGTATTTTGATAGGGCTTGTTTTGAATCTATAGATTGCTTTGTGTACTATGGACATTTTAATGATGTTAATTCTTCCTATCCATGAACACGTTTAAGAGAACTTTTAATTCACAAGACTTCACTTGTGACAGCTATATTCATGGAAGGGGGCAGAAAATCAATATTTGTGAAGCATGTGCTGTGTTCCAAGTATTTACCTTATGTTTTCTCATCTAATCCCCCAAATCCTAAAATAGTACTCATTATTCTTATTTAAAGGTAAGCAAACAGGCTCTGAGAGGTAACTTTTCTATATCATTAGTAGATAGGAGGTGCACTTCAAAACAGAATGCTTTCTACTTTTTATAATTTTCAGTATTTAAAACAGCCACAATTTTCATAACAAGGGAGAGTGGAAATAGCAAACTAACCTAGCCCAGTACTCATTACACATTTGTGGCATGAGGAAATGATTTACAAATGAAGAGATACAGAACTGTTTTTTAAAATACATTTTTCTTTTTAAAGTGTTAGCTTAAATTGAATTGAAGAACTAATTTTCTTACCAGTAAATTTAAAACAGTTTAGTGGAATCAGGCAATAGCTTACACACAACGAGTTGTAAACAATGAAGCTTCCTTTTACCAGATGGTTAGCATCCTTCATAGACCAAATATAGGGTGGGACAAAGTAGGTTTACAGTTGTTCATATGGAAGATAATACAATAATTAATAAATAACAATATAAGAATAAATTCTGTGTTTTTTGTACTCACAACTGTAAACCTAGTTTTGCCCACCTGTGTATGTATTAATGCTGATAAAAACAGTTTGATAATATTGACTTTCTTCTTGGAAGCCTGTCTGGGCTTGTTGATTTTCACAAGGAACAAAGTATTTCCTAATAGAACTGAAAAACAAAACACCAACCATCACTGTAATGGTCAGTTTTATGTGCAGCATGGCTAGGCTCTAGTCCCCAGTTATTCATTCAAACACTAATTTAAGTTGGGTGTTTTGCAGATGTGATTTTTTTTTTGTATTTTTCTTAAGTTGGAAACGGGGAGGCATTCAGACAGACTCCCGCATGTGCCCAACCGGGATCCACCCGGCATGCTCACCAGGGGGTGATGCTCTGACCATCTGGGGCGTTGCTCTGTTTCAACCAGAGCCATTCTAGCGCCTGAGGCAGAGGCCATAGAGCCACCCCCAGCGTCCGGGCCAACTTTGCTCCAATGGAGCCCTGGCTACGGGAGGGGAAGAGAGAGACAGAGAGGAAGGAAAGGGGGAGGGGTGGAGAAGCAGATGGGTGCTTCTCCTGTGTGTCCTGGCCGGGAATTGAACCTGGGACTCCTGCATGCCAGGCCAACGCTCTACCACTGAACCAACAGGCCAAGGCTGCAGATGTGATTTAAGTCTACAATTAGTTGACTCTAAGTATTAATATATAAAATGGTGGGCCTGGTTTAATCAGTCGAAGGTCTTAAGAGTGGAACTGAAGCTTCCTTGAAGAAAAATTTCCAACTGTGGATGGCAGCATCAGTTGTGTCTAAGAATTCCAGTCTGCCTTTCCTGATTCTCTGCTCTACAGATTTTAGATTTTGGACTTGCCTACTGAACCTCAACAATCACCGAGGCCAATTCATTGCAATAAAATTTATATATACAGGGTTGGAAAAAGTAGGTTTACAGTTATGAATACACAAAACACAGAGTTTATCCTTGTATTATTATTTATTATTGTTTATTTGTTACAACTGTTAAACTACTTTGCCCATCTCTGTGTATGTATAAATAAATAAAGATAGATAAATATTAATAGGTAGATAGATAGATAATCCTAGTGATTCTGTTTCTCTGGTAGAATCCTGAATGATACTATCACCGTCTTTATGTTTATGTATAAATCCAAAATCTATATGCGCTTAAGAAAAAAATTAAATTTCCTTAACTTTTTATTCATTCTAGATTGAAGTTTTCTAAATCTAAAATTTAGAAAGTTTTTGAGCCCAGAGTATCTTACCTTTAGAGTAAGGGTCCCCAAACTACAGCCCGCGGGCTGCATGCGGCCCCCTGAGGCCATTTATCCGGCCCCCACCGCACTTCCGGAAGGGGCATCTTTCTTTTAAAAATTTTTTTTTTATTATTCATTTTAGAGAGGAGAGGGAGAGAAAAAGGGAGGGAGAGAGAGAGAGAGGCGAGACAGAGAGAGAGAAGGGGGGAGGAGCTGGAAGCATCAATTCCCATATGTGCCTTGACCAGGCAAGCCCAGGGTTTTGAACCGGCGACCTCAGCATTTCCAGGTCGACGCTTTATCCACTGTGCCACCACAGTTCAGGCCAGGGGCACCATTTTCATTGGTGGTCAGTGAGAGGAGCATAGTTCCCATTGAAATACTGGTCAGTTTGTTGATTTAAATTTACTTGTTCTTTATTTTAAATATTGTATTTGTTCCTGTTTTGTTTTTTTTACTTTAAAATAAGATACGTGCAGTGTGCATAGGGATTTGTTCATAGTTTTTTTTTAGAGTCTGGCCCTCCAACGGTCTGAGGGACAGTGAACTGGCCCCCTGTGTAAAAAGTTTGGGGACCCCTGCTTTAGAGACTAACCATCATTTACCATATTAGAAGTAAACTGCATCATGTGTGGCTTAGGAGAAAATGGTTCCTCTTGGAACCATCATCTAAATGAGTTCTCAGAAGTTTCTGTATTCAGCTTTCTTTGTTCTTTAAAAAAAATTTTAAAAATTATTTGATTCTAGAGAGACAGGAAGGGAGGGAGCGAGGGGGTGAGAGAAATATTGATTTGTTGTTCCACTTATTTATGCATTTATTGGTTGGTTCTTTTGTTGTTGTTCATTGATTGCTTTCCCATATATGCCTGGACCAGGGGCTTTAGCCGAGCCAATGACCCCTTGCTCAAGCCAGCGACCTTGGGCTTCAAAGCCAGTGACCTTTGGGCTCAAGCCAGCAATCATGGGGTCATGGTCTATGATCCCATGCTCAAGCTGGTGAGCCCGTGCGCAGGCTAGATGACCCTATACTCAATCCAGTAACCTTGGGGTTTCTAACCTGGGTCCTCAGCATCCCAGGCCAATGCTCCATCCACTGCGCCACCGCCTGCTCAGGCATTGATTGATTTTTTTTTTGTATTTTTCTGAAGTGAGAAGCAGGGAGGTAGACAGACTGCCACATGTGCCCGACCGGAATCCACCCAGCATGCCCACCAGGAGGCGATGCTTTGCCCATCTGGGGCATTGCTTTGTTGCAACTGGAGCCATTCTAGTGCCTGAGGCAGAGGCCATGGAGCCATCCTCAGCTCCCAGGCCAACTTTTGCTCCAATGGAGCCTTGGCTGTGGGAGGGGAGAGAGAGATAGAGAGAAAGGAGAGGGGGAAGGGTGGAGAAGCAGATAGGCACTTCTCCTATGTGCCCTGGCTGGGAATCGAACCTGGGATTTCCACACGCTGGGCCGACACTCTACTGCTGAGCCAACCAGCCAGGGCCCATTGGTTGATTCTTGTATGTGCCCTGACCAGGGATCCCAGTATTAGTGTATTGGTATGACACAACACCCAACTGAGCTGCCCAGCCATAGCTATTTAGCTTTCTGTAGTTAGAAGCACTGTGACTTTATTGGAAAGAAGCCTATGAAAACTGTTGCAGGCCTTCTAGGTTCTATCCAAGCCCATTCCTAAATCCTGCATATCTTACAGTTTACAAGAACCAGTTGCTTGTTTGTTTCAATCACAACAGCAATAATTTTTGTTCCCGATGTCCTTCACAGATTTCTTGGGATTTTTTACTTTTCTGGGAGACTTTACCCAAAGGATCTTATTGCATTCTTTATTGCTCTGAGGAAACTTTTGGGTTACATATGTTCTTAAACTCCCTTCCCCCATTTGTTTATGGTATATTTTCAACTAAACAGATTGTAAGCTTCGTGTGGCAAATACTGATAATTGCTTATCTAATACTCATTCTTTTCATCTTTACCATTAGAACCTCAGTTTTCAGGGAGGCTATATGCCCAGTATGAATACTTATCTCCCCAGACTAGAAAGAAGGATGGCCATGTGATCCAGCTCTGGAAAATGAGATAAAGTAGAACTCTATTGAAGGAGGCTGTTGAGAAAGTTACTGTTTTCCTGACAAAAAGGGACTTAGCTGGCTCTTTGCCATTTACATTCTCTATTTTTTCTACATATAATGTAGTCATAATACTCAGAGGTATGAGAGCCATCCTACCAGTGTAAAGAGAAAGCTACATGTTTAGGATGTCAGATCAGGAAGATGGAAAGAGCCTTGGACCTAAGACATTGTGGAGTTGCTGTGTTGCCTAGCTGGCTACTTCAAGACTTTGTTACATGAGATCTAGCATTATTCTTGTTTTTTTTTCCCTTCTTGTTTTTATCATTATCTTTGTTCTCATTCTTCTTCTTCTCCTCCACCTTCCCCTTCCCTTCTCCTACTCTATCTTCCCTTTCTCCTCTTTCTCCTCCTCCTCCTTCATATCTTGCTAACAGTTCCCTCCACCCTCCTGCCACCCCCATTCTAGTGTTCAGCTCATAGGTTCAGTAGTCACAGGAATTCAGTAAGAGTTGCTGATTGAATAGTATTAGAATACCAGAGTCCCTTCAATCATGTTCATACTTGTTTTCATCCAACCAGTTTGCTTTGGGCAGTAGTTGGTTCCCTGAGGCCAAGAGAGGACAGGTACAGAAGTCTTGTTGTCTTTCCACAGACACCAAGTGTCATCTTGGAAAAATAAGATACAAGAAATATAATGCTTAAAGTTTTCTTTTTGATTGAGGAGGAAAAGAACTAGCACTGAGGCTAGTACTTTTACCTCCTTTATTTCACTGAATACTCAAAATAACTGCAAAACAGGCATGATTCTCATTTTACAGATGGGAAAACTAAAGGCATAACATAACTTGTGGAGATTTACACAAGTTGTATTTAGCAGAATGTAAATCAAACCCAGGTCTGATAGTTCTGAAATCCTCACTTGTTCTTTGCAACTCTAACATGGCTAATCCAAATGATAAGGGGTTAGTGGTTTACTGGAGGATATAAAATGCAGGCCAGTCCTAAAGGAAGGCAGAATTTGAAGCTTTGACGTAAGACAGTGAGAAAAGGCGGAGAGTGATCAAAGGATTCCAGGCATGGAGAAGAACATAAGCAAAGACCAATTTTCATCAATCATGCCCTTTTCAATAGTCAGGACCTCAAATGACTGCTAAAGCAGAGAATTGAGATCTTCAAACAAATAAGTATTGTTGAATTATCTCAACGTCCTTTGATAGCAACTGTGGGATATGCCAGGGTTAATTTTGTGTGAATACCTGACATGTACTTGCTGCTCAGATTTTTATGTTGTTTTTGATCTTTTTTTTTTTTTTTTTTTTTTTTTTCCTGAAGCTGGAAACGGGGAGAGACAGTCAGACAGACTCCCGCATGCGCCCTTCCGGCATCCACCTGGCACGCCCACCAGGGTCGATGCTCTGCCCACCAGGAGGCGATGCTCTGCCCCTCCGGGGCGTCGCTCTGCTGCAACCAGAGCCACTCTAGCGCCTGGGGCAGAGGCCAAGGAGCCATCCCCAGCACCTAGGCCATCTTTGCTCCAATGGAGCCTTGGCTGCGGGAGGGGAAAAGAGAGACCGAGAGGAAGGGGGGGGTGGAGAAGCAAATGGGCGCCTCTCCTATGTGCCCTGGCTGGGAATCGAACCCGGGTCCCCCGCACGCCAGGCCGACGCTCTACCGCTGAGCCAACCGGGCAGGGCCCCTGCAATGAATTTGACTGCAGATTTCTTTTCAAGGCACTGATTTCATTTCTTTTGGGTATATATTCAGAAGTGGGATGGCTGGATCATATGGTAGTTCTATTTTTAATTTTTTGAGGACCCTCCTTAGTGCTTTCCATAGTGGCTGCATCAGTTTACATCCCCACCAACAGTACACAGGGTGCTCTTTTCTCCACATTTTTGCCAACACTTACCTCTTGTCTTTTGTGTGTGTGTGTGTGTGTGTGTGTGTGTTTTTCCGAAGCTGGCAACGGGGAGAGACAGTCAGACAGACTTCCGCATGCGCCCGACCGGGATCCACCCGGCACGCCCACCAGGGGCGATGCTCTGCCCACCAGGGGGCGATGCTCTGCCCCTCCGGGGCGTCGCTCTGTTGCAACCAGAGCCACTCTAGTGCCTGGGGCAGAGGCCAAGGAGCCATCCCCAGCGCCCGGGCCATCTTTGCTTCAATGGAGCCTCACTACGGGAGGGGAAGAGAGAGACAGAGAGGAAGGAGAGGGGGAGGGGTAGAGAAGCAGATGGGTGCTTCTCCTGTGTGCCCTGGCCGGGAATCGAACCCGGGACCCCTTGCACGCCAGGCCAATGCTCTACCACTTAGCCAACCGGCCAGGGCCTACCTCTTGTCTTTTTGATAATAGCCACTCTAACAGGTGTGAGGTGATATCTTCTTGTGGTTTTGATCTGCATTTCCCTGATGATTCGTGATGACTTTCTCAAGGCACTTTAGTAAACTGGAATAATCATAAGTATTCATCTCATCTGTTTGCCATCTCTTAGTTTTTGGTTACCTGCTATTCAGTGCTTAAAACCCATTGTTTCATTCATTTTGTCAGATTTCTCTGGTTATTCTAGGTGGGAGGGTAAATCTGATCCCTATTCACCTTTGACAGAAGCAGAACCAGAATCATACGTTTTCATCCAATATAACCTCTCAATATGACTTATAAGAAATCTAGATAAAACTAAGCAATTTACTTTCTAATAACTTGAGCCCTGGCCGGTTGGCTCAGTGGTAGAGCGTCGGCCTGGCGTGCAGGGGACCCGGGTTTGATTCCCAGCCAGGGCTCATAGGAGAAGCGCCCATTTGCTTCTCCATCCCCCCCTTCCTCTCTGTCTCTCTCTTCCCCTCCCGCAGCCAAGGCTCCATTGGAGCAAAGATGGCCCGGGCGCTGGGGATGGCTCCTTGGCCTCTGCCCCAGGCGCTAGAGTTGCTCTGGTCGCGGCAGAGCGACGCCCCGGAGGGGCAGAGCATCGCCCCTGGTGGGCGTGCCGGGTGGATCCCGGTCAGGCGCATGCGGGAGTCTGTCTGACTGTCTCTCCCCGTTTCCAGCTTCAGAAAAAAAAAAAAAAGAAAAAAGAAAGTTTTCTCATTCTTCAAAACAAAGTTGCTCATCATTTGGATTACTCAAAAAGGTAATAATTTAGCTGGGGAGAGGATGAAATTATTTACAAGTTCCAAAATAGAAGGTTTCACAAGATGATAGGAGGCTGATTATAGGAGACTAATGATAGTGAAACCACCCTCAAGGACTATATACTATGAACTACAGTCATCCCTCGCCATATCTTAGTTCACTTTTTGTGGTCTCACTGTATCGCAATCTTACTGTATTGTGGATTTTTAAACTGTATATATATAATTTTGTGTTGCAGATTTTTCACTATATTGCAGGATTTTACATAGGTTTAAGAGTGTAGAAAGTGTTTAAGAGCATAGGAAGTGTTTATAAGAGTGTGGGAAAGGTTAATAACACTGTGGGAAAGGTTTATAAGAGTGTAGGGAGGGTTTAGAAAGCCTTACAAATAAATAATAAAATAAATATAAGGTTGCTACTTCGTGGATTTTCGCCTGTCACAGAGGTTTCTGGAACCTCACCTCTGCGATAGACGAGGGACCACTGTACTACTAAGTTCATTTGCCTTGCAGTGTATCAGATGTAAGGAAGGAAGCAAGCAGAGATCTTAAGTAGTGGGCCCCAAGAGGAGGCTGATGTGGTAACTATGGGACCAATGGCACACATTAGGTTGATGAGGATGGGCATAAGAAAAGAGGTTGGAAAAGAGAAACATTTCAACAACAGGGCTAGTTAAGTGCTGCCTAGTAGTTGAAAAACAAACAAAGAAAAAAAGAACCATCTAAGATGATCCCAAAGTGTCAGTGGCACATGAGATAATTGTATGTCATCCTTGGAAAGGAGGGTGTTAGAACAGAGGGCCATCAGGGAAGGAGGAATGTGATGAGTTCAGTTTAGTACATGGCAAGACCAGGAGAACTATTATGTTTAAGTGAACGTATTTGGTAGAACTGAAGCTTGAGGAATGGCAGTCAGATGAATGGCTGTGTTTAGTGGTGCTGGTTAAAGTTGTGAGAAAGGTTCATACCTAACAGAAATAACATAGGGATAAAAGCAGGGGACTCAAGACTGAACCTTGTACCATGATGACAGCTGAGGTAGAAGATGGAAAAGGAAGGGCAGAGAAAGAAAGTGATGAGCTAGCTAAAAAGACTTAAGTCTTAAAGAAGTAGGAAAGATGGTGTCTAGCATATGCCTGGCCCAAGCAGTGCTCAATGAATTCACAGACGGTGGATAACTGTATTCATTATCATAGGAACCAAGGTGGGAGAAAAGTTAAAGAACAAAGTAGTGATTATCAGTGAAAAATGCTGCAGGGAACAAAGTGTGATAAAAAAAAACAAACCCCAACAACAACGGATCTTACAAGAAACTAGAGATGCTCTTCTCTGAAGTATAAGTGGTATTAACACTGATAGCATTCTTATGAGGTAGAGGAAGAGTAATGTACATGAACAGCAATAAAAGATGTGCCACTGGCTTGATAGTTACTTGGTTCCAATACATACCAAGTAGGTATTCTTCCTCAACTCCCTCAGTCACTCAGGAAACATCTTGTACTCTAGACCCCAGGTTCAGTCTATGGTATCCAGCCAAAGGTGGTCTCTTTCCAGCCATCTCTGAGCATTAACTTCTTTTGCTTTCCCTGAATTCCACCCCATGTAGAAAAAAAATCACCAATGAGTCTTTGAAAAAGTATTCTCATGATATTTTTCTATTTGTTTGTAGTCTTTGTCTTTCTTTAAAAACTCTCTTTACCATTTTCTTTCTGCTTCTTTAACCCCAATTTTTATTTAAAAACAGATACTGCCTGACCAGGAGGTGGCACAGTGGATAGAACGTCGAACTGGGATGCAGAAGACCCAGGTTTGAGACCCTGAAGTCGCCAGCTTAAGCCCAGCTCATCTGGTTCGAGCAAAAGCTCACCAGCTTGAGCCCAAGGTCGCTGGCTTGAGCAAGGGGTTACTCGGTCTGCTGAAGGCCCACAGTCAAGGCACATATGAGAAAGCAATCAATGAACTACTAAGGTGCCACAACGAAAAACTGATGATTGATGCTTCTCATCTCTCTGCATTCCTGTCTCTCTGTCCCTATCTATCCTTCTCTCTGTCTCTAAATAAATAAATAAATAAAATCTTAAAAAAAAGTTTAAAAAAATAAATAAAATAAAAACAGATACTATACTTAGAAAGTTAAGAAATCAAAACCATAAAAAGGTATACATTTAGAAGTCCTATTCCCGCCTGACCTGTGGTGGCGTAGTGGGTGCTGAGGTCACTGGTATGAGACCCTGGGCTTACCTGGTCAAGGCACATATGAGAGTTGGTGCTTTCTGCTTCTCTCTTAAAAAAAAAAAAAGAATGAACTAGAAGTCCTATTCCCACTTCTGACCCTATGCCCCCATTTCCTCTTGCCACCTATGGGTAACTTTTATTGGTTTCTTAATTGTTCTTTCAGTGGTCCTTTATGCAAAATTAAGCATGTATACACACATTTATTATCTCCGCTTTTCTTGTACGTAAGATAACACAGTGGGTACACTGTTCTAGACCTTGGTTTTGTAACGCCAAAGTAACATTTCTCCTTATCAGTACATAGAAATAGATCTTTGGGTTTTTTTGTTTTTACTTCATGCTATCTATATGTTTCTCTTCCCATCTTTGATCTCTCCACCCCCACCACCTTTAATGCTTTGTAGTTATCTTGTTTAGCATTTATAACTGTGTAGAGGGCTATATGTATTCTGAAAAATACCCACAATGAATTTTGATATACCCCTCCCTCTGCAATAGTGGTTAAGAGGTAGACATCAGTTTAAACCAAGCTCTACCACTTACTTGCTGTGGTAGTACCAGTCTTTAGGTGAAAGGAATCTTAGGATTTCTCTTCTCCTCCATCCCCACTTCTACCTTTCATAAGGAGTGCTGATTTGGATTGGGAAGATTCCAGGGCGGTAGGTTGAACCACAATCACAGTTGGTGGCACTTTCAGAGTAGTCTTTAAAGAGGTAAGTGATTCTTACAGGTTGTCTCTATCGTTTGTTAGTGCCTTTTTACTCACCTTGCCTTTGCAGCAGCCACATTCTAGGGGAAGAGGCTCTCAGGCATCAAGACAAATGGTATTTCTTTCCCTTTAGCACCTCTAGGTAGGGGGCTCTGTCACATCAGCTAAGAAAGAGCCACAGCTAGAATGTGGGCTTTGGGGGCCTCAGGCCTATCTAGCTTAGCAAAATTGCTGTGAGCCAGCCTGTCTTCTTGTGGTGGCACACTGGAGTTTGGAGCCAACGCCCCTGCTAATATAAGTCACTTTGCTTTGTTTTATACTCCAGCATAGATTTCCCTAGGAGACCTCCTGGAACCAAGTAATTGGGGCAGGATTCAGGTTCTGCTTTATCTTGGCTAACTATATCTGCAACCATATTGATCTCATCCTTGAGAGACTCACATTTAACAATTTCAAACATGTGATCCTCAAGAATTGAAATACTAAATCTGTTTCAATTTTTTCATCTGGCAAAATAGGATCAATGATACAGTCTTTATACAGTTGATGTGAAGGTTAAAGGGCTTAAGCATGGAAGTATTTAACACAGTGCCTCACTGTTATAGCAGTGCCCAATAAACTGTTGCTGTTATTTTTACTATTGTTGTTGCTGAGCAATATAGTGTATTTTGGAGTTAAAACTGCTCTTTCTATCCTTGAATCCAGACTCTTCACTTAGCATTTTTGACCATAGGCAAATTAGCTAAACTCTGTAAGCTTCAATTTCCTCAATCATAAAAACAGGTAAAATAGTAGGTACCTCTCTCTTAGGACTGCTGAGAGGATCAAATGAGATTGTATATATAAAGTGCTTAACATATACTTGAGATATAAGTAGCTCCTTAAATGAAATTTTATATATAAAGTGCTTAACACAGAGCCTCACATATAATAAGTAGCTGCTCTATCTAGAAGCACTTAGAAACCCAAACCCAACAACACTTCAATAGTTTCTGCCACTTCAAATGAGTTGGGAGGTACCTCTTCTGAGGGGTGGGGAAACAGTGGAACGTTTTCCCATAAAATGTACTCATTTAAAATTTAGCAGGGTTGGCAGCAGCAACAGCGAGAAGATGAACCAGTTCAATGCACTTAAAGATTATGACAGTGGAGAGCATGATCAGAATGAAGAAAATAGCACACAGAAAGATGGGGAGAAGGGAAAAACGGAACAAGACAAATCTAAGAGCAGCAGCAAGAAGGTTGTTGTCCCTGGATCAGCAGAGCATCCCCTGCAGTACAACTACACTTTCTGGTACTCCAGGAGAACCCCTGACCAACCCATCAGCTCACAGAGCGATGAACAGAATATCAAACAGATTGGCACCTTTGCCTCTGTGGAGCAATTCTGGAGTTTTTACAGCCATATGATAAGTCCTGGGGACCTGACCGGCCATGACAACTTCCATCTCTTCAAAGAAGGAATTAAACCCACGTGGAAGGATGAGGCAAATAAAAATGGTGGCAAGTGGATTATTCGACTGCGGAAGGGCTTAACATCCCGTTGCTTGGAGAATCTCATCTTGGCTATGTTGGGGTAACAGTTCACGGTTGGGGAAGACATCTGTGGGGCTGTGGTCTCTATCTGGTTTCAGTAGGACATTATTTCAATATGGAATAAGACTGCCAGTGACCAAGAAATCACTGCTCAAATCTGTGATACCTTTCAGCAAGTACTTAACCTACCTCCCAACACCATTATGGAATATAAAACCCACAACCACTGCATCAAAATGCTAGGCAGGCCAGGCCCCAAAGACTCCTTTTTTTAAAACCTTTGGAAGCCACAGTTGAATATGCCATGACCCTCTCCCTCTCATGATGGCACCATCATTGGAGTCTCTTGTTCTGTTGGCATGCTACCTGGAAGATCATTGAGGGATTGGAAGAGCATTTTGATAACAGGTAGCAGCTAGAACAACAGCTGAGTTCACTTAATAAATGGTGCTGAACTTAAAAAAAAATTAATAGGGTAGATGAAGAATAAAATATAGACCTCAGCAAATCAAATACAAAAACATATTAAAAAAATAATTCGCCTGACCAGGCAGTGGCGCAGTGGATAGAGCGTCGGACTAGGATGCAGAAGACCCAGGTTCGAGACCCCGAGGTCGCCAGCTTGAGCAAGGGCTCATCTGGTTTGAGCAAAAGCTCACCAGATTGAGCCCAGCGTCCCTGGCTCGAGCAAGGGGTTACTCTGTCTGCTGAAGGCCCGCGGTCAAGGCACATAAAAAAATAATAATAATTTATCATGATCAAGTGGGATTCATCCCAGAATCACAAGGATGGTTCAACATATGTAAAACGGTTGATGTAATACCCCATATCAACAAAACAAAGAACAAAAACCATACAATCCTATCAATACATGCAGAAAAGGCATTTGATAAAATGCAACACCATTTTATGTTTAAAACACTCAACAAAATGGGTATAGAAGGAATATATCTCAAGATAATAAAGACCATTTATGATAAACCATAAGCTAACATCATATTAAATAGCATAAAACTGAAGACTTTTTCCCCTAAAATCAGGAACAAGACAAGGTTGTCCACTCTCTCCACTCTTATTCAATGTAGTGCTGGAAGTTCTAGCCAGAGCAATCAGACAAGATAAAGAAATAAAAGGCATTCATATTGGGAAAGAAGAAATAAAGGTTTCACTTTTTGCAGATGATATGATCCTATACATCGAAAACTCCAAAGACTCCACAAAAAGACTATTAGAAACAATAAACCAATACAGTAAGGTCGCAGGATACAAAATTAATATACAAAAGTCTATTGCCTTCCTATATGCCAACAATGAAACATCAGAAAATGAACTAAAAAAAAATAATCCCCTTGCCCTGGCTGGTTGGTTCAGTGGTAGAGTCCGGGTTTGATTCTTGGCCAGAGTACACAGGAGAAGCGCCCATCTGCTTCTCTACTCCTCCCCCTCTCCTTCCTCTCTGTCTCTCTCTTCCCCTCCCGCAGCCAAGGCTCCAAAGTTTGCCCAGGCGCTGAGGATGGCTCTGTGGCCTCTGCCTCAGGCGCTAGAATGGCTCTGGTTGCAATAGAGTGACGCCCCAGATGGACAGAGCATCGCCCCCTGGTGGGCGTGCCGGGTGGATCCCGGTCGGGCGCATGTGGGAGTCTGACTGCCTCCCCATTTCCAACTTCAGAAAAATACCAAAAATAAATAAATAAATAAATAAATAAATAAATAAATAAATAAATAAAAAGATTTAAAAAAGAAAGAGACAAAAAAAAAAAAAATAATAGGCCTCAAATGCTGCCTATCTATTGCCATAGAGTTTGGTCATTTAGTTTGTTTTACAAGTAAATGTCAACATTAAATGATTCATAATACTATATACTTGAATAAAGATGTGTAAAGAAGGTTAGCATTTTTGTAATTTCTAGAAGCTGAGCCTAGGTTCAAGTCAGAAATGTCTGACTCTTAAAACCTAAGAATGACATTTATGCACGTGTTTTTTTCTTTTCTTTTGTTTCTCTATGTATCTTTCTTTTGTGTTTTTTATGTTACCTTTAAAACAGTAATGTCAAGGGAGTGATCATATGCCACCTGAGTCCTGGGTTTGTTTGTTTTTGTTTTTTTTTTTTTGTATTTTTCTGAAGCTGGAAACGGGGAGAGACAGTCAGACAGACTCCCGCATGTGCCCGACCGGGATCCACCTGGCACGCCCACCAGGGGCAACGCTCTGCCCACCAGGGGGCGATGCTCTGCCCCTCCGGGGCGTGGCTCTGCCGTGACCAGAGCCACTCTAGCGCCTGGGGCAGAGGCCAAGGAGCCATCACCAGCGCCCGGGCCATCTTTGCTCCAATGGAGCCTCGGCTGCGGGAGGGGAAGAGAGAGACAGAGAGGAAGGAAGGGGGTGCTGGAGAAGCAAATGGGCGCTTCTCCTATGTGCCCTGGCCGGGAATCGAACCCAGGTCCCTCGCACGCCAGGCCGACGCTCTACCGCTGAGCCAACCGGCCAGGGCCTGAGTCCTGGTTTAGTGCTACCATTATTAATTACTATTTAGAAGGCAAAGAATTACCTTCTAAAGAAGAAATTACAGCCTGACCAGGCAGTGGCACAGTGGATACAGCATTGGCCTGGGATGCAGAGGACCCAGATTTGAAATCCTGAGGTCAACATCTTGAGTACAGGCTTACCAGCTTGAGTGTGGGGTCACTGGTTTGAGTGAGAGATTATAGATATGACCCCACGGTCGCTGGCTTGAACAAGGGGTCACTGGCTCAGCTGGAGCTCCACTGGTCATGTAACATATGAGAAAGCAATCAATGAACAACTAAGGTGTCACAATGAAGAACTGATGCTTTTCATCTTTTCTCCCTTCCTGTCTGTTCCTATCTGTCCCCCTCTCTGTCTCTCTCGCTAAAAAAAGAAGAAATTACAATTAAGTCTAACATGAAGACAACAATATATTTATACTGTGGAAACTGAAAGAAAAACCATTTAAAATAAAGGGTAGAGTGTGCATTTATTTATTTATTTTTTTTTATTTTATTTTCTCATTTTTATTGATTTTAAAGAGAGAGGAAAGGACAGAAGGAAAGAGACAGCAACACCAATCTGCTCCTGTATGTGCTCTGACCAGGGATCAAACCCACAACCTTTGGGTTTCAGGAAGATGCTCTAACCAACTAAGCTATTCAGTCAAGGGCTAGGTGTGCATTTAGAATTTTACTTTCAAATTTTAGATTTACAATTCAGTCTATTTTTTCCTTCAAGTTACACAAAGATGATACAATTGATGTCTGGAGTATTAGAAGTTGAAAGAAATAAACATACTAATTCCAGGAGATATATTAAATTTGCATTCAATTAGGCCCTGGCTGGGTTGCTAAGTAGATAAAAGCACTGTCCCAGCGTGCTGTGGTCACAGGCTTGATCCCCGTTTAGGGCATGTATGAGAAGCAACCAATGTGTGCACAACTAAGTGGAACAAGTTGCTGCTCCCCCCCATCAAATGAATAGAAAAATTAAAATATATTTTGTATTCAATTAGAAAATACTGAAAATATGGAATGCTGTAACAAGATAATCTCAGAAAAATGCATTGTAATTTCACTACCTGGGCCAACACATTTTAATACATGGTATGTTTCCTTCTGATCTTTTTAAATGACTTTTTGAGGCATAATATATATCATAAAATTCATCCACTCAAAGTGTGTAATTCAATGACTTAGTGAATTTATAGACTTGTGTATATAACCATCACCAGAACCCACTTTTACAACAGTTCTTTTTTGAGAAAAAATGGACGTAAAATAAACTTCACATAATTAAAGTGTATATTTGATAAGTTTGACACACACCGTACTTTTCACTCCGTAAGACGCACCTGACCATAAGACACACCTAGGGTTTTAAGGAAGAAAATAAGAAAAAATATATTCTGAACCAAATGGTGTTAAAATATTTAATAAAATACTGTATTTTTTACTCCATAAGATGCACAGGCATTTCCCCCTTCACTTTTGGGGGGAGAAAAGTGCGTTTTATGGAGCAAAAAATACGGTATATATACCCATGAAACTTTCATCACAGTCAAGACTGCACATATCTAACGCCACTAAAGGCTTCTTTGAGATCTCTGTCATCTCTCCCTTCTGTTGGCCCCCTCCCACTCCCAGATAACCATGTCCTTATTCTAGGAAAGAACTAAAAGTCACTGTCATATTACTCCCAAATTTGGAGCAACACTGAAATGAACACTTGCCTGGACAATCCCACACATACTGATGATGGCCAAGCTCACCCATAAACACTAGAAGTGGGAAGATATCAAGTGATAAATAGTAAAGATAAGCAAGGAAAAACAATTCATAGACACAAACAGCAGTATGGTGATTACCAGAAGGAAAGGTGGCAGAGGGATGAAGCAGGTAAAGGGGAGATAAATGGTGATAGAAGGAAACTTGACTTGGGGTCAATACAATGATGTATTATAGAATTGTACACCTAAAACCTATATAATTTTATTAACCATGTTACCTCAATAAATTCAATAAAAATTGAATGGCTGGTTCGTTCAGTGGATAGAACATTGGCCCAGTGTGTGGAAGTCTTGATTTCTATCTCTGGTCAGGGCACACATGAGAAGGGACCATCTGCTTCTCTTCCCCTCTCTCAGCCAGTGGCTCAGTTGGTTCAAGCGTGGGCCCCGAGCACTGAGGATAGCTCAGTTGGTCTGAGCATCAGCCTCAGGTGCTGAGGATAGGTTGGATGGTCCAAGCATTGCCTTCAGGCACTGAGGATAACTGGTTTGATTTGAGCATGGGCCCCAGATGGGGGTTGCTGGGTGGGTCCCAGTCAAGACACATGCAAAAGTCTGTCTCTCTACCCACCTACCACTTAGAAAAATATTTTTATTTATTGATCTTATGGGGGGGGCAAGAAGTATCATAGTTGCTTCACTTTAGTTATTCATTTATTGCTTGTCATATGTGCCTGGACTGGGCAAGCCCAGGGTTTCAAACTGTTGACCTCAGCTTTCCAGGTTGATGCTTTACACACTGTCAAAACAGGCCTGGTGTAATGCTGGTGGCTGAGGCCAGGCTGGTTCACATTGTATTTGGGCAGATGGTAGAGGAACTGCAGAGTTGGAAAGCATTGGGCCATTCCCATGTATTAGATTCACACAACAGTGGGTGAGCAAACAGGCAAGGGAAAACTGCAGGAAAACTGCTTCTCATAGAGGTGGGCAAGTGATCAGGAAAACGGCCCCTTGCAGTGGCAGGCAAGCAATATACACCAAGGGAAAGGACTCACGGCCTTACATAGGCTATACACATGTGACTCTGCCATGTGCTCACACACTATTCATGGAAAGTGCAAATAAGCAAGCCCAACACAGCTTTTCCCCCTACATTTCACCTGTTTAGGGTTGCTTGCCTCAGAATCAAATCAACAGGTATCTTCTGCAATGGTCCCTGTGTGAGGAATGAGGTACATTACAGAAAAAAGGCTACAGCAAAAGCACAAGCTATACCAAAAATAACAGTAAATACAAAGGTACCCTTCACAGTGACATCTCCCTGAGCACTCAAGGGATTACATACACACTTGCATCTTAGGTGGCCAGGTGCCATTTGCCCAGGGAGTTAACTAGAGGCCACCTTTAGGCCCCTATCCCATGGTGTCAACAAGGCTACTCATTGTAGTTGGGGAGCTTGTATAGTTCAGGGCCATGTCCATTGAAGGAAGTGTCACTGGTGTGTCTCTACAACTGGATGGGAGCAGCTGTGTAGTGCAGGAGGGCCTCCACATGTGCTGGCCCCCCTCATCAGGGTCTCATCACACTTCACAAGCAGTGTTTCCATTCAGTAAGGGAGCTAGTGCCTCCCTCTTGTCACAGTCCCTGCTTCAAGAGTCCATTATACTGTTTAATGATCAGTCCACAATAATGCAGCTGTCTGTACAAATCATCAAAGATAAAGGTTCATTACAGGCAACTAGCCATACAGCTCTGTCCATTAACACAAGCCCCATCCAAATCCCTCAGCAAGCTCATAGGGCCTGGTGGAGTCAAACACATTCAAGGCCTGTGCTGCCTTGACAGTTCTCTTCACTGATGCAAAAGCACCTATCATCTTCTAAGGCCAACACCTAGTGCACAGTAGAAGGGGACCAGTGGATTGCCAATTTTATATGGGGTCTCTGGCCCTCGCCCATTCCCATTAGACAGATCCCTTGGCTCTCCCCCTATTCAAACTGGAACAATGGGTCTTGGGGATCCTCCTCTCCTTCAGCGGTCTCCAACAAGAAATTTTGCAGCTGTACAACATGAGTACCAGCCATTTTCTTGGCAGCTGCTAGGGCTGCCCACTTCTCCTGCTTTTTCAGTGGCTGGAACCTCTGTTCCAGTTTTAGCTGTCACCAAAGCTCTAAAAGGACTCTATTAGACCTGCTACACAATTTCTCTTTATCTGCCCCATCCACAATCAAATCTACCCACATCTGTGTTTGGATAACCTTTACAGGCCCATTTCTCGTTAGAGTGGGGGGCAGCAAGGACAGCAGCCCACACATCTTTATGATGCCATGCTGCTTCCACCTCCCCCAGATCTGCCACTATCTGTTTAATAGCGTTGATGGGTTGACCCACATAGGGGTTCAAGGTAGCCACCAATGACCAAAAAAGGGCTGACGGGGCATTACGGAGAATAAGGTCCCTCATCCCTGTTGTAAATACTTCATCTGGCCCACAGGATCTCAGGTTGAAAGCAGCATTCCTCATAACTAGTTCCCGGAGGACCTGCTGCAACTCAGTATGACTGCCACTGACACACTGCCATGGCAAGTCCCCAGCATTCTGCCAGACTGTCCGAATGGCAGCCATCACTCATTCTAATAGGGTATGGTTTCCTGGGTTATCATGACAGTTCTAAAGATGCTGCCTCAAGGAGGAATGTGTGGTAATGGCAGCTAAATTCTCCATCTCTGCTCCAGAGAGCATGATGCCATCCACCCCTAAGCCCTATAAACCTCAGCAACCAAGCTGTCAGGGGCTCATTGGGTTTCTGCCCGAATTTCACCCCAAACTTCATCAATTCTTTCTAGGTATAGGGCTGGAACACAAAGTGCTCCACTACTTGCAGAGGGGGTAGTGTCTACCCTGAGGTACTTTTGGCTGCTGGGTTTTTACCTTCTGGGTAACCACTGGCTGGGCTCTGAGTGTGCTGACAGCAGTTTCAGCCCAAACCTCCTCCTCCTCAGAGGATTTGGAAATGCCTGCTACCGCTGACTCAGCCACTCCGCCAGCACAAATGTAGCTCCTTTAGTGAACATTTCTGCTCTTGCAGCTGCTGACTCTTAGCCTGAAGCTGAAACTGGAGCTCTTGAACCCATAGTTCTTTCTCTTAACAACTGCCACTGCCAGTGTTCAGCTTCTAGTGCGGACTGAAACTCAAAATCACGATTCCTTCTCCATCAATCATTCCACTCAAGCCATCGTTTTTGAGCCTGCAGCTCACACTGGAGTTCTCAAACTTGCAGCTCTGGCAGTGCTTTTGTTTTCTGTTCACAGGGCTGTAAAAAAACACACAGCTTACAGCCCCCAACAGGGTGGCCACAGGGAACCACATGCTCAAGAATGGCCACCCCTCTATTCCACCCTTCAAGGATGTTAGCAGCTCCATACTGATTTGATCCAAATCCAGCTCACAGGGTCAGATGTAATGCCAGTGGCCAAGGCCAGGAAGGTTCACATTGGATATATGCAGACAGTAGAGGAACTGTGAAGCCAGAAAGCATTGGGCTATTCCCATTTATTAGATTCTGGCAACAGTGCGAAACAAACAGGCAGGGGAAAACCTCTTCTCAAGGCAGCAGGTGAACGAACAGCAAAATGGTCCCTCACAGTGGTGGAAAGCAATCCGCACCTCACGGTGGCAGGTCAGTGATCTGAGAGAATTACCCAAGGGAGAGTACCTGTAGTCTTACATAGGTTTACACACATGTGGCTCTGTCATGTGGTCATGCACTATCATTGAAAGTGCAAACGAGCAAGCCTAATATAGCTGTTTTACCAATAGTCTAAAAGGTTTTATCAATGAGCCTAACAAACTGACCTACCTTTGACAAATGAAAGTACATCAATCGCCCCTGGCTGGTTGGTTCAGTGGTAGAGTGTTGACCCAGTGTGTGGAAATCCTGGGTTTCTTTCTTTTTTTTTTTTTTTTTTTTCATTTTTCCGAAGCTGGAAACGGGGAGGCAGTCAGACAGACTCCCGCATGCACCCGACTGGGATCCACCCGGTATGCCCACCAGGGAGTGATGTTCTGTCCCTCTGGGGCGTCGCTCTGTTGCATCCAGAGCCATTCTAGCACCTGAGGCAGAGGCCACAGAGCCATCCCCAGCTCCCGGGCCATCTTTGCTCCAATGGAGCCTCGGCTGTGGGAGGGGAAGAGAGAGACAGAGAGGAAGGAGAGGGGGAGGGGTGGAGAAGCAGATGGGCACTTCTCCTGTGTGCCCTGGCCAGGAATCGAACACGGGACTCCTGCACGCCAGGCCGATGCTCTACCGCTGAGCCAACCAGCCAGGGCCAAAATCCTGGGTTTGATTCCCAGTCAGCGCTCACAGGAGAAGTGACCATCTGCTTCTGCTCCCCTTCCCCTCCTCTTTCTTCTCCTCCCATAGCCATGGCTCAATCGGTTCAAGTGCATTGGGCCTGGGTGCTGAGGATGGCACTGTAGAGCCTCTACCTCAGGCACTAAAAGTAGCTTGGTTGCGAGCACGTCCCCAGATGGGGGTTGCTGGGTGGATCTTGGTCAGGGTGCATGCAGGAGTCTGTCTTTTTATCTCCCTTCCTCTCACTAAAAAAAAAAAAAGTACATCAATCAATAAAAAATGAGCACTTAAGCTTTAAGAGTTTATACTTGTTTTCTACTATTCAGTTGCCTATTTGTAGATGGTGTATAGCTTCATGGCTGAATTACTTCAAAAGAACACCATGCTACCTGACCTGTGGTGGTGCATAAAGAGTCAACCTAGAATGCGGAGGTTGCCAGTCCGAAACCCTGGGCCTGCCCGGTTAAGGCACATACAAGCAACTGCTGGCCCTGGCTGGTTGGCTCAGCAGTAGAGCATCAGCCCAGCATGGTAATGTCCTGGGTTCGATTCCTGGTCAGGGCACACAGGAGAAGCAACCATCTGCTTCTCCACCCTTCTCCCTCCTCTCTCTTCCCCTCCTACAGTCAGGGCTTGATTGATTTGAATGCACTAACTCCAGGTGCTGAGGATGGCTCCATTGATCCTCTGCCTCTGGCACTAAAAATAGCAACCATGGCCCTGGATAGGCAGAGCATTGGCTCCAGGTGGGGGTTGCCAGGTAGATCCTGGTTGGGGAGCATGTGGGAGTCTGTCTCTCTATCTCCCCTCCTATTACTTGGAAATGAAGGGGGAAAAAAAAGCTACTACTACAAGTTGATGCTTCCCATTCCCCCTTCCTCTTTCTAAAACCAATAAATAAAATATTTTCTAAAAAGAATACCATACTCACTTTAACTCAGCACAATAATATTTAACATTCATAAAGTACTTTCACCTTCAAGGCAATCTACAAACATCAGTTAATTACTAGTCACATCACTTGCAAGTGACTTTTCATTAGTTCCATTACAAATGGACCAGATTAAACTGAAATGGGCAAGGCAGGCTCAGATAGAGGATGAGAGCAGAGGTAAGAATGCCAGGGCTCTTTGCTATCTGTTGTGTTCCTGTTCCCTCACCATCTATTTATAGGTGAGAACCCACCCTCACTAGGAAAACACCAAAGCACTAGAAAAGGAAACTTATTTCTGAACATGTTGCTGGAGTTTGCCACTAAAAGCCAAGATGTCAGAGGAGAGATGAAGTATAAAGGCTTCTTGTCTTCCTACCTGACTAACTGCTACCTCCTCCAACACTATACAGGCATACCTCTTTATTGTGCTTCATTTTATAGCACTTCACAGGTGTTGTGTTTTTTACAAAATGGAAGCAAGAGCCTCCACCAGCAAAGAGATTATGGCTCATTTTATTGTGATACTTTGTTACAGTGATGTGGAACCTAACCGGCAATATCCTCCAGGTGTGCCTGTATTTACCAAAAAAGAAAACCAAGTCAACAGTGAATGGCTCCATTTTCACAAAAAAGGTTTCCATTACTAAAATTCAAATGAAGTTTGGCTCTTTCGGTGTTATGCTTTAATTTTTATTTTTTTATGTGTGACAGAGACAGAGAGAGACACAGATAGTGACAGACAGGAAGGGAGAGAGATGAGAAGCATCATTTCTTCATTGTGGCATCTTAGTTGTTCATTGATTGCTTTCTCATATGTACTTTGACCAGGGGGCTACAGCAGACCCAGTGATCCCTTGCTCAAGCCAACGACCTTGGGCTCAAGCTGGAGAGCCTTGCTCAAACCAGATGAGCCTGCACTCAAGCTGACGACTTCGGGTTTTTTGAACCTGGGTCCTCTGTGTCCCAGTCCGATGCTCTATCCACTGTGCCACCACTTGGTCAGGCCCAGTGTTATACTTTTAAAGTATAAAGTATTTTATAGAACAGACTTTGAAGGAATAATAACACCCTAATTACAGTATCTTCTCTTCCTATAGAGAACAGTTAAATGTACCCCCTTTTAATGAGAAAGGTAACTTTTAATCTCAGCACAGCAAGAATTATCCAATCTTGTGCATTTCCCCCCAAAATGTCTAAATGTACATGTAGTAGCTTTAGACATAGACATAATGATAATATTATTTTAAAACCAACCAATCTGCAGATCCAAAACAGTGGCAGAGTAGGTATAAAGGTACACCCAACTCCTTCCGGTATCAAACTGGAATTACAGTTATAGAAGAATCATCCTGAACAACCCATTAAAGACTAGCTGAAGAGAACCCTGATAACCAATGATTTACAGAAGAAGCAACGCTGAGATTGGTAGGAAGGGCGGAGAAGCAAAAAAGGTGTGACCCGGTTCCCATTAGCGGCAGCTGAGGTTCCTGAGGGATATCTGAGTTGCAAAGGTTCCCCCTAAGGAGTGTGGGATCTTAACCCTATACCACGATCCCCAGCCCAGAGCAGCAGAGCTGGGAAGAGGAACTCCCATAACATTTGGCTGTGAAAAGCAATGGGGTCTCTGTCCACCAGGGAAAGGCAGGAGTCTGCAGAGATGAAGGAACCCTCTTAAAGGGCCAATCATGAGCAAATTAATTGGTTAGGGGCCCAGGTGCAGAAGAAAATATTGGGCCCCTTACATTAGAAAAAAGTGTCAAGTTGGGGTTTTGTGGAGCCCTTTGGAAGTTGGGCCCCAGGGTGCGCACCGTGTGCCCGCCGTTAAATCTGCCTCTGGGGCCAATGCACAAAATTTCTTTCAAAGCCACTCACCCTGGGCTCCAGCAGAGGAATGGCAGAACTGAACAAAGTTGCATGAGAATGTGCGGTTTGTGGCTCTAAAGCAGGGGTCGGGAACCTATGGCTCACGAGCCAGATGTGGCTCTTTTGATGGCTACATCTGGCTCACAGTCAAATCTTTAATTAAAAAAAATGTTAAAAATATAAAACATTCTCCTGTATTACAATCCATTCATTTCCTACCATTCATGTTCATGGCTGCGGGTGGCTGGAGCTAATCACAGCTGTCCTCCGGGACAACACCACCTTTTTATTGGATAATGCATAATGTACACGGGTCGTTGTATGGCTCTCATGGAATTACATTTTAAAATATGTAGCGTTCATGGCTCTCTCAGCCAAAAAGGTTCCCGACCCCTGCTCTGAGCAGACAGCTGAAGGGACCAAGTACCAGGATTCCTGTGCTAAGTCATTCTCCCATACTGCAGACGCCATCTTTCTTGGATAGAGCACTCCCTTCCCTGAGGCATCAGCTAGGGGAAAGCAATAGCTTAAACTTCTGGAGTCCCTCTTGCCCCACACTGTGGAATTTAGACCCTGCTGAGGAGTATAGCTAGAGGCTCTTTCAGTGACTGATCCACAGGCAGCTGGCAGGTAGAGGCAGATCTTAAAAGAGTGCCTTGGGATTTTGCTGACCTGCCCCAGGGCCCAGTGCTGATAAAATCCAGACTTGGTATGCAGCTTAGTCCTTCCTGCACGTACCCAGGCCAAGCTGAGGCAGACACAAACCGTGGAATGCTTATAGCTTCAAACATGTTGCTGAGAGCCAGTCACTGGCAGCATCTTATTTTGGCCTGCACCAGGTTCCCTCCCAGGAGGCCAAACATAATCAGTGGACAGCTACAGTGAACATCAGGGAAGGACCCAATTAGCTTCACAATCAGCATATCCAATGGGAGATTCTGTCAGGCACCAAACCCAGCTGAGGCGAATTCTGCTTCCTGTGTCAGCACCTGCATAGCAGCTTGCACACCTTGGTCAGGGGAGAGCCTCATAGCGAGCCTGAGGGCTGCTCCCACGCATAAATAGGCCAATAGTACTCAAGACTCAATTACTTTAGGAAGTATTGGTCAAATAAGTTTGTAAATGTGATATATGTTTGCTCACTTATAGTTTGTATTGGGTGTGGGGGACAGGCTGTAAGCAGGCCGGGTCGTTATAGCCTAAGGTTTAGTTTTAAGACTAAGCTTTTCCCCACACTCTTGACTGTTGCATGTTGTGGGGTGGTGCACTCTCATGAGGAATCCCATTATGCCTCAATAAGTGACTTTGTATCAGAGACTTCCTTGTTTGTATATTGGATTAAAGGTTTTGGTTTCTACACTATAAAATGGGGCAGACCGGGAGCTTGCCCTCTCTGGTTCCTGAGATTAGCATTAGCATTAGAGGAGAGCAGAGAAAAACCACGTGGAGGAGAGGAGAGGCAGCCAAGATGGTGGAGTGCTAAAGGAGAAGCCAGTTAGTGCAGAGTTTGTGCAGGAGAAGTAGATGGGGAACAGAGGTGAATAAGGCTAGTGAGCTAGAAATCTTTGATTCTAGGAAACTCGGGTAAGTCAGTAGCTTTGTAAGCACTGAATGAGTGGGTTTTGGAGCTCAGTGTGTGTTTTTACTTGCCTGCCAGGTGCAAGCTAGGATTAAAGCTAATGGCCCACCAGTTATTGGCTCCATTGTTTCATTAGTGTCTGTCCGAATCTAATGCAAACCTGCATGGGCCAGGCTGCTGTGATGGTGGCCATGGCTGCTAGTTTTACAGGAGGGCTCACATAACCCACACAAGGGATATTCCTGGAACACCCAGCACAGGTAATCAAGGAGACTGTACCACTAGACCCCATAGAACACCTACTACATAAGGCCACCCCATAAAGACTGGGAGTCAGCAGATCTATAATATGCAAAAACAAAGAGGCAAGCAAATGGGGAAACAAAGAAACAAGTCCCAAATGACAGAACAGGAGACATCTCCAAAAAAAGAGCTAAATGAAATGGAGATAAGCAATTTATCAGTTCAAAAACATGGTTATAAGGATGCTCAAGGAACACACTGAACTTCAACAAAGAGATAGCAAGCATAATTTAAGGACATAGAAACCTTAAAAAAAAAGGCCAGTCAGAAATGAAGAACATAATATCTGATATCAAGAACACAGTATAAACAGTAGGTTGGATGAAGCAGAGGATTGAATCAGCAATTTGGAAGACAAGGTAGAAAAAACACCCAACCAGAGCAGCAAAAAGGAAAAAAAAAAATGAGGATAGTTTAAGGGATCTTTGGGACAACAACCAGAAGGAGAGGAGAGAGAGCATGGGATCAAGAACCTATTTGAAGAAATAATGACTGAAAATTTCCCTAACCTGGTGAAGGGAAAAAAACAAACAAGTCCAGGAAGCACAGAGAGTCCCAAACAAGATGGACCAAAAGAGGCCCACTCCAACACACATCATAATTAAAATGGAAAAGGTTAAAGACAGAGAGAATCTTAAAAGTAGCAAGAGAAAAGCATTTAGTGATTTACAAGGGAGCACCCATTAGACTGTCAGCTGATTTCTCAACAGAAACATTTCAGGCCAGAAGGGATTTTCATGAAATATTCAAAGTGATGAAAAGCTAGGACCTACAACCAAGATTACTTGATCCAGCAAAGCTATCATTTAAAATAGAAGGAGAAATAAAGAACTTCCCAGTCAAGAAAAAGCTAAAGGAGGGAGAAGGAGGTAGGATAAGAAGGATAAGAATAATAAGAAGTAAAAGGACCCAGAAGGGCATAGTTAAAAGGATAAACTGGCAATAAATATGTAACTATCAATAATCACTTTAAATGTAAATGGTTTAAAGGCTCCAATAAAAAAACATAGGGTAGGGACCTGGCCTGTTGGCTCAGCGGTAGAGCGTCGGCCTGGCGTGCGGGGGAGCCGGGTTCGATTCCCAGCCAGGGCACACAGGAGAAGCGCCCATTTGCTTCTCCACCCCCACCCCCTCCTTCCTCTCTGTCTCTCTCTTCCCTTCCCGCAGCCAAGGCTCCATTGGAGCAAAGATGGCCCGGGCGCTAGGGATGTCTCCTTGGCCTCTGCCCCAGGCGCTAGAGTGGCTCTGGTCGCGGCAAAGCGACGCCCCGGAGGGGCAGAGCATCGCCCCCTGGTGGGCAGAGCTTCGCCCCTGGTGGGCGTGCCGGGTGGATCCCGGTCGGGTGCATGCGGGAGTCTGTCTGACTGTCTCTCCCCGTTTCCAGCTTCAGAAAAATACAAAAAAAAACAAAAAAACAAAAACATAGGGTAGCTGACTGGATAAGAAATCAAGACTCATATATATACTGTCTACAACAGGGGTCCCCAAACTTTTTACACAGGGGGCCAGTTCACTGTCCCTCAGACCGTTGAAGGGCCGGACTACAAAAAAAAAAAACTATAACCAAATCCCTATGAACACTGCACATACCTTATTTTAAAGTAAAAACAAACAAAAAAAACCAAACAAACAAAAAAAGCAAAACAAAACAGGAACAAATACAATATTTAAAATAAAGAACAAGTAAATTTAAATCAACAAACTGACCAGTATTTCAATGGGAACTATGCTCCTCTCACTGACCACCAATGAAAGAGGTGCCCCTTCCAGAAGTGCGGTGGGGGCCGGATAAATGGCCTCAGGGGGCCACATGCGGCCCGCAGGCCGTAGTTTGGGGACCCCTGTACTAGGGGATGGGGAGTAAAGAGGGACAAATATAGAGTGACAGAAAATGATTTGACTTTAGGTGATGGGAACAGAACACAAGCAACAGTACAAATGCTATAGAAATGTTCACTTGAAACCTGTGTACTCTTAATTGATCAATGTTACCCCATTAAATTTAATTTCTAAATGAAATAATAAAAGGATGATACATCACCTGATCTGTGGTGGCACAGTGAATAGAGCATCAACCTTGAATGCTGAGGTCACCAGTTTGAAACCCCAGGCTTGCTTGCCTGCTCAAGGCACATACAAGAAGCAATTATGTATGAGTTGATGCTTCCCACTCCTCGCCCCCTTCTCTCTCTCCTCTTTCTAAATTCAATAAATAAAATCTTAAAAAAATAGATCATACACCATGATCAAGTGGGATTTATTCCAGAGATGCAAGGTTGGTACAACATCCACAACAACAAACATGATAAATCACATAAAACGAAGGAAAAAAAAAACATAGGATCATATCAACAGATGCAGAAAAAGCATCTGATAAAATCCAGAACTCACTTATGATAAAAAAACTTTCAGCAAAGTAAGAATATGGGGAATAGCCTGTCCCATGGTAGCACAGTGGATAGAGCATGGATGTGGAGCACTGGGGTCGCTGGTTCGAAACCCTGGGCTTGCCTGGTCAAGGCACATATGGGAGTTGATGCTTCCTGCTCCTCCCCCCTTCTCTCTCTCCTCTCTGAAATGAATAAATAACATCTTTAAAAAAAAGAATATGGGGAATATACCTCAACATAATAAAGGCCATATATGACAAACCCACAGCCAACATCATGCTCAATGGGCAAAACCCACAAGCATTTCCCTTAAGTTCGGGAACAAGACAGGGATGCCTGATACCACCTTTTTTATTTAACAGTACTGGAAGTCCTAGTCACAGCAATCAGACAAGAAGAAATAAAAGGCATCCAAACTGGAAAGGAAGAATAAAACTATATTTGCAGATGACATGACACTGTACAAGAGAACTCTAAAAATTCCACCAAAAAATTCCAGATCTGATAAATGAACTCAGTAAAGTAGCAGGATAAAAAATAAAAATCCAGAAATCAGTCCCATTTTTATACACCAAGAATGAACTATCAGAGAGAGAAATTGAGATAACAATACCAAAAGTCCTGACCAGCTAGCTCAGCGGTAGAGCGTTTGCCTGGTGTATGGAAGTCCCGGGTTCGATTCCCAGCTAGGGCACACAGGAGAAGTGCCCATCTGCTTCTCCACCCCTCCCCCTCTCCTTCCTCTCTGTCTCTCTCTTCCCCTTCCACAGCCAAGGCTCCACTGGAGCAAAGTTGGCCCGGGCGCTGAGGATGGTTCCATGGCCTCTGCCTCAGGCACTGGAATGGCTCCGGTTGCAGCAGAGCGTTGCCCCAGATGGGCAGAGCACTGCCTCCCTGGTGGGCATGCTGGGTGGATCCCAGTTGGGTACATGCAGGAGTCTGTCTCTTACTTCCCACTTCTCACTTCAGAAAAATACAAAAATAATAAGAATAAAAAGATAACAATACCATTCACAATTGCTTCAAAAAGAATAAAATACCTAGGAATAAATACCAATGATGTAAAAACTTGTACTTGAAAAATTGTAAGACACTGAAGAAAGAAACTGAAAATACAAATAAGTGGAAGCATATATCATGTTAATGGAAAGGAAGAATTAACATCATTAAAATGTCCATACTATCCAAAGTAATCTCTAGATTCAATGCAATTCATAACAAGATACCACGTGGCGTATTTCACAGGACTAGAACAAATATTCCAAAATTTTATATGGAACCACAAGGGACCCCAAATTGCAACAGTAATCTTGGGAAAATAGAACAAAGTTGGAGGACTCATGCAACCAGATATCGAACTATACTACAGGCCACAGTAATCAAAACAACATGGCACTGGCATAAAAACAGACACAGATCAATAGAACAGAATAGAGAGCTGAGAACCCACGCCTATATGGTGAATTAATATTTGACAAAGAAGGCAAGAACATACAATGGGGTAAAGACAGTCTATTCAATAAATGGTGTTGGGAAAACTAGACAAATATCTGAAAAAAGAAAGAAACGACCCCTTTCTTATACCATACACAAAAATAAACTCAAAATGGTTTCAAGATTTAAATATTAGACATGAAACTATGAAAATCCTCAGAGAAAACATGGGCAGTAGAATCTTGAACATTTCTCATAGCTATATTTTTTTTCTGATATATCATGTCAGGCAAGGGAAACAATAAACAAATGGGACCATATCAAACTGAAAAGTTTTTGCACAGAAAAGGAAACCATCAACAAAATGAAATGACAACCCACTGTATGGGAGAACATTCTTGTGAGTGATACGTCTGATAAGCCATTAATATCCAAAATTTATGAAGAATTTATAAAAATAACACCTTACAAACAATCCAATTAAAACATGAGCAAAGGATCTGAATACTTTTTTTTAAAGAGGACATACAGATGGCCATTAGATATATGAAAAGATGCTCAGTGTGCCTTGGATGATTGTCTCAGTGGTAGAGTGTCGGCTCAGAATGTGGATGTCCTGGGTTTGATTGCTGGTCAGGGCGCTCAGGAGAAGTGACCATTTGCTTCGCCACCCTTCCCCCTTATCTCTCTCTCTCTCTCTCTCTCTCTCTCTCTCTTACTCTCCTGCAGCCATGGCTCAATTGGTTCAAGTGCATTGGCCCTGGGTGCTGAGGATGGCTCTGTGGAGCCTCTGCCTCAGGTGCTAAAAATAGCTTGGATGTGAGCATGGTCCCAGATGAGCAGAGCATTGGCCCCAGATGGGGGATTTCCGGGTAGATACTGGTCGGGGCACATGTGGGAGTCTATCTCCCCTCCTCTCACTTGGAAGAGAGGAAAAAAAAGATGCTCTACATCACTAATTATTAGAGAAATGCAAATTAAATTCACAATGAGATATCACTTCACACATATCAGAATAGCTTCATCAATAAATCAACAAACAACAAGTGTTGTCAAGGGTTTAGAGAAAAGGAAACCCTTGGCCCTGGCCGGTTGGCTCAGCAGTAGAGCGTCGGCCTGGTGTGCGGGGGACCTGGGTTCGATTCCCTGCTGCCAGGGCACATAGGAGAAGCGCCCATTTGCTTCTCCACCACCCACCCCCTCCTTCCTCTCTGTCTCTCTCTTCCCCTCCCGCAGCTAAGGCTCCATTGGAGCAAAGATGGCCCGGGTGCTGGGGATGGCTCCTTGGCCTCTGCCCCAGGCGCTAGAGTGGCTCTGGTCGCGGCAGAGCGACCCCCCGGAGGGGCAGAGCATCGCCCCCTGGTGGGCAGAGCGTCGCCCCTGGTGGGCGTGCTGGGTGGATCCCGGTCGGGCGCATGCGGGAGTCTGTCTGGCTGTCCCTCCCCGTTTCCAGCTTCAGAAAAATCCAAAAAAAAGAAAGAAAAGGAAACCCTTATGCACTGTTGCTGGGAATGCAGACTGGTGCAGTCACTGTGGAAAGCAGTATGGAGTTACCTCAAAGATAAAAAATGGAACTGCCTTATGACCCAGTGATTCCACTTCTGAGAATTTATCCGAAGAAACCCAAAACACTAATTTGAAAGGATATATGCACCCCTATGTTCAATGCAGTGTTATTTATAATAACATCTGGAAACAGCCCAAAAGTGCCCATCAGTAGATGGGATAAGAAAACTATGATACATTTATACAATGGAATACTACTCATCCATAAAAAATGAAATCTTACCTTTTGTGGCAGCACAGATGGACCTGGAGAACATCATGCTAAGTGAAATAAGCCAGTCAGAGAAAGACAAATAACATAAATAACATGTAATTTCACTTACATGTGGAATCTAATGAACAAAATGAACTAAAAAGCAAAACAGAGATAGACTGATAGAGAGCAGGCTGAGAGCTGTGGGGTAGGGTGCTTGAGATGGGGGTGGAGAGATTGAATGAAAAAGGACAAAAAAGAAAAAATGTATGGTTGGACAACAGTGTGGTGATTTCTGGGAGAAAGGTAGAGGAATGTAAATGGGGGATAAACGATGATGGATTGAGATTTGACTTGGGAATGTGAATACACTATACAGTGTACAAAAGATGTTTTGTAGAATTGTACACCTGAAACCTATATAATTTTGTTAACCAGTGTCACCCCAATAAATTCAATTAAAGAAATAAAACTATAGCAGAAATAAGACAACCTCAAATGAGGGATTGAAAATTAGATTAAAGAGAAAAAAATACAGATAATAAAAACGATTAATAAAAATTAAAATAAAAAACTAACCAATCTGCAGTTTCAGCACTTCTGATTTGTGGGATAGGAGAGAGAGAAGTTGGGTACAAAAGGTTCGTAAATGTGTTAGTAATTTAAAAATAAGGTCCAGGCCCTGGCCGGTTGGCTCAGTGGTAGAGCGTCGGCCTGGCGTGTGGAAGTCCCGGGTTCGATTCCCAGCCAGGGCACACAGGAGAAGCGTCTATCTGCTTCTCCACCCCTCCCCCTCTCCTTCCTCTCTGTCTCTCTCTTCCCCTCCCACAGCAGAGGCTCCAATGGAGCAAAGTTGGTCGGGGCGCTGAGGATGGCTCTGTGGCCTCTGCCTCAGGCACTAGAATGGCTCTGGCTGCGACAGAGCAACGCCTCGGATGGGCAGAGCATCGCCCCCTGGTGGGCATGCCGGGTGGATCCCGGTCGGGCGCATGCAGGAGTCTGTCTGACTGCCTCCCCGTTACCAACTTAATAAAAAAAAATACAAAAAAAAATAAAAATAAAAAAAATAAGGTCCATTTGTCTATCCTTGAAAGTACATAATGGGGAGAAGGCAAAGGGGAGATAAAAGGAGATGGTGATGGTGATGAAAGGAGACTTGATTGACTTGGGGTGGTAAGCACACAAAATAGTTAAAAAAAAAAGAAAGTATATCACAATTCATTATATTCTTAAATATGGAAGAGGAGAAAGATCTCTAATCTTAGTAAATATTCAATCATAATAAAATGAATCTTTTAACAAAGGTAGCCTTATATTGGAAATTCTTTAGTTTAAAACAGGTTTTCTATTTCCTTTGCATTTCCCCGGAGTGCTTTTACACACACACACACACACACACACACACACACACACACACACACACGGCATATAGCTCATTTCTCATTAACATAAGATAGAGATGAGAACATTTTATTTTACTTTTATCATTAAAAATTTGTGTAATGATCAATTTTGGCACATGTATGAGTAAATGCATGTTACAGAAATGCTCTTAGTGTTAAGCCATTTTCCTTTTAATGACATTTATTATAAATCCAATTTTATAAACACTAGATAAATTACATACAAAAGCTATACATAAATATACAGAAGCAAAAACAGTACTAAAACTTAAGCAGTACTTTCAACACAAGAGAAATAAACTAATATAATGCTTATACATGTAAAACTTAAAAATTACTAATTCTTCATGAATTCAAAAGCTATTCAGAAATGAAATGTAGTTTTTATAACTACTATCAAAGTTTTAGAATTATAGAAACAACAACAGCACTACTTATTTTTAAAAAATATTTTCAAACAGGCTCTGGCCGGTTGGCTCAGCGGTAGAGCGTCGGCCTGGCGTGTGGGAGACCCAGGTTCGATTCCCAGCCAGGGCACACAGGAGAGGCGCCCATTTGCTTCTCCACCCCCCCTCCTTCCTCTCTGTCTCTCACTTCCCCTCCCCCAGCCGAGGCTCCATTGGAGCAGGGATGGCCCGGGCGCTGGGGATGGCTCCTTGGCCTCTGCCTCAGGCGCTAGAGTGGCTCTGGTCACGGCAGAACATCACCCCATGGTGGGCAGAGCTTCGCCCCTGGTGGGCGTGCCGGGTGGATCCCGGTCGGGCGCATGCGGGAGTCTGTCTGACTATCTCTCCCCGTTTCCAGCTTCAGAAAGATACAAAGAAAAAAAAATTAAAAAATATTTTCAAACATTTGGAAGACTAATGCTATCTTTTTTTTTTTTTTGACTAATGCTATCTTTAAAGACAAATTAGACTTGGGCAAAAGCTCTTATTTAACTGAAGAATATAAAATTTTAAGCTTTGGTTAATAGATGCTAAATTTAGTGGAAATTTTAAATTAACATCTCCCTTATATGTTATATTCCTGAGTTTTTTGCCAAAATACCAGGGATAAAATAAAGAACTCAATTTACAGCTTCACATACCATTGTATTATTTTTTTGAGAAAACAAAAAGTACTATAATTAAGTGTGAATAATGTAGTTTAATAATGTAATCATGACTAAAAGGAACATGTTTAGTTTAGCTTAACTATGGGGGAAATTTAAAAACTTTTTTATTTGTTGACTTTAGAGAGAGACAAGGGGGAGAGAGAGGCAGAAACATAGATTTGTTTCTGTATGTGTGTGCCCTGACCGGGAATTGAACCTGCAACCTTTGTATAACAGGATGATGCTCTAACTCAAGGGTCAGGAACCTTTTTGGCTGAGAGAGCCATGAACGCCACATATTTTAAAATGTAATTCCGTGAGAGCCATACAACGTCCCGTGTACGTTATGCATTATTCAATAAAAATGTGGTGTTGTCCTGGAGGACAGCTGTGATTGGCTCCAACCACCTCCAACCATGAACATGAGTGGTAGGAAATGAATGGATTGTAATACATGAGAATGTTTTATATTTTTAATGTTATTATTTTTTTATTAAAGATTTGTCTGAGAGCCAGATGCAGCAATCAAAAGAGACACATCTGGCTCACGAGCCATAGGTTCCCGACCCCTGCTCTAACTCAGCAAGCTATCTTGGCCAGGGCAACTATGGGAAAAATAACCTTTGACCATTACTTGCAATGCTCATTTGTAATTTATGATCAAAATTATATTAAACCTGTCACCAATTTTTTTTTTTGTATTTTTCTAAAGTTGGAAACGGGAGGCAGTCAGACAGACTCCCGCATGCGCCCAACTGGGATCCACCCGGCATGCCCACCAGGGGGTGATGCTCTGCCCAGCTGGGGCGTTGCTCTGTTGCGATCAGAGCCATTCTAGTGCCTGAGGCAGAAGCCACAGAGCCATCCTCAGCGCCCGGGCCAACTTTGCTCCATTGGAGCCTCGGCTGCGGGAAGGGAAGAGAGAGACAGAGAGGAAGGAGAGGGGGAGGGGTGGAGAAGCAGATGGGCACTTCTCCTGTGTGCCCTGGATGGGAATCGAACTCGGGACTCCTGCACGCCAGGCCGACGCTCTACCACTGAGCCAACCGGCCAGGGCCCATGTCACCAATTTTTATTTGAATCTTATGAAACTATATGATTTAAAGGAGAGGTTGATTAGTATATATAGACTGCTCTATAAAAAGACTGAAATGATGCAATGCTAATGGTTAGCACAAGGCTAGGCACAGGGTAAGTGGCAAATATTACTAATTTAAAGTGAAAAGTCCTTTAATATATTATTTCTGGACATCAGCACACAATTTGATGTATTATTTATAAATTAATATGAAAATAACCAAAAAACAGTTTAAATACAAAATTATATTTTTAGTAGCAATCATCAGAGAATTTTTTTTTACAAGTGGCTAGTAGTTTTATCAAAATAGAAGTAAAATTAAGGTTCTTTTTAGAAAATAGACCTATTAGTTGCTACATGCAATGTAGATGGCAGGTTCAGTCACTTCACACAAGAACAGCCTCTCAACATCTTCCAAACTGATAACTTCAGAGTCCAACAAGCCTCTTAAAACACAATTTTCCCTGGTGACTGAATCAGTGCATCTAGGGACTGGGCCCAAGAATTGGACTTTTAAACAAGTATGTGTCCCTTGCCTCCTTGTAAATTATTATGGTAGACTAATTTGGAAAACAATACTTGAAAGCAACCAAAATAATTTTATCATGCTTGAACATTACTTCAAATGAGTGGCATATCTAATGAAAGTCAAATTTATATACCTTTTTAATCTGCATAACATTATTATGCCTAAGTATGTCTTACCTAAATATAACAAGGTTTTGTTCTGATTCTCTTAACATCCCTCAGGAGCTGATAAAACAGTAATCAACTTTTTGAAAACTGCAGGTGATTTGGCTTCTACAGTTTTTTTGTGTGTGTGGTTTTTTTGTTTTGTTTTGTTTTTTACAAAGATAGAGAGAGAGTCAGAGAGAGATGAGAAGCATCAATCATCAGTTTTTCGTTGTGACACCTTAGTTGTTCATTGATTGCTTTCTCATATGTGCCTTGACCGGGGGCCTTCAGCAGACCGAGTAACTCCTTGCTCGAGCCAGAGACCTTGGGTCCAAGGTGGTGAGCTTTTGCTCAAACCAGATGAGCCTGTGCTCAAGCTGGTGATCTCGGGGTCTTGAACCTGGGTCCTCCGCTTCCCAGTCCAACGCTCTATCCACTGCACCACCGCCTGGTCAGGCTTGGCTTCTACAGTTTTAGTGTTGCATATACTTTCTCTTATCAGAAAGCAGAAGAGTCATTTAGCAGTTGTATTCAAAAATTAAACAGGGTGAAAGTTATTAATTATATTACAACCAGTCTTCAAACAGCTATACCATCATCAGTTACTTAAAAACCAATTATCAAACACCTATTAATTTAAAAATTCAGTTTATGAAGTATTATTATGTCAAGTCCATGTACAAAATCTCATTTGCCATATTATGCAACTAGAAAGCAATTCTTTGACTGAATATGGGTACATGACAAAATGCACATAGGTTCATTCTAACTGATAAACTAGTAACAAATCCAGCTAAATAAAAAAAATAAGCAATGGAATGTATTCTCAAACAAATAGCATGGAGCACTGAGGAAAGTTAAAATTATCAGAGATTTGAAAGAATGTTTAATTAGGATTAAAATCATGAACTGTTAGCCAGTTCTATTTTCTAATGACAGTATCATATGCAGAGAATCACAAGTGCAAGCTTATTGAAGTGGGTTAAATAGTTTTTAAGCTAATTAAAACTGCTTAATTTAAAATGAACTATTTTTGAACCTCAAGTAAATGATACAGTATTCAACAATTTACTGAAGAATCAGCTTTAACAATTTCAGCCTTAGTAAAAGCTATTTCTAATACAGAAATTGAAAAAGGGTTCAATACCAAGTCCCTGCTTCCACGATGCACTTCACATTCTCATCTGTATATCAGCAAAATTGTAGAAGTTCTCTATATCTTTAGATGCTGCATCCTGGTTTTCTGATATATAGGTCTATTTTAAATATAAAAGAAACAAAAAATAAATACTAGTAGTCCCCAGATTCCAAAGCCCATGTTCTCCACAGAACAAAGTCATAAGCTTGCTATTTAAATGAATTTCAAGCACATTATTTATATATGTGTAGATTTTCTGTAGAATTCATGCAATATAGTTTCAATAGCTAAAATGTAAATTGAGGTCCTTTAAAAGCACTTAGGATGTAATTAAGCTCTCACTTTCATAATACTTCATTTGTATTGTATTCCACTTGGAATTTTAATGTTCTTAAATATACAACACTCAATATTATGAAAGCTACCGAATAAAGAGGTTTATTTAAAGAACTCTCAGTTTCTTCTGTTTTCTAGAAACAATCTCAATAGGCTAAGTAAAACTTGGGATTCTCATTTACAAAAAATTCCTGTGTTGATTTGAGATACAGAGAGAGAGGAACTGAGGGGGAGGAGGGAGAGAGGGAGAAGAGAGAGGGGGGAAAAGGGGGAGAAGAAAGGGAGGGGGAGAGAGGGAGAGGGGGAGAGAGGGAGAGGGAGGGAGAGGGAGAGGGAGGGAAAGAGGGAGAGAGGGGAGAAAGAGGGATGAAGAGGGAGGGAAGAACAGAAAGGGAGGGAGGGAAAAGAAGGGAGGGAAGGAGAGAGAGAGAACAAGGAGATGCGGAGAGATGAAGAGGGAGGGATAAGGAGGGAGAAGGAGGGAGGGAGACAGGGAAGGAAAGGAAGGGAGAGTGAGGGAGGGAGAGAGGGAAAGGGAAAGAGAGAGGTAGGGAGAGGGGGCGAGGAGTAGAAGGAGAGGCAGAGGGAGAGGGAGAGGGGGAGAGGAAGGAGAAGAAAGGAAGAGGGAGAAAGGGAGAGGGAAAGGAAGAAGGGGGAGAGGGAGGGATAGGGGAAGAAGGGGGAGAGGAACAGTGAGGAGAAGGGAAGTGGGAGAGACAAGAAGGGACAGAGAGGGGAGGGAGAGAGGAAAACAGAGAGAGAGGGAGAAAGAGGGGGAAAGAGGGAAAGGGGGAGAGGGAGAGGAAGGAGAGAGGGAGAGGAGAGAGGGGGGAGTGGGAGAGAGGGGGAATGGGAGAGAGAGGGGTAGGGGGAGAGGGAAAGGGGGAGAGAAGGGAAAGACGGGAAGAGAAGGGAGAGTTGGAGGGGAGAGAAGAGAGAGTTGGAGGGGAGAGAAGAGAGAGTTGGAGGGGGAGAGAAAGGGGAGAGGCAGAATGAGGGAGAGCGAGGGAGAGGAACAGGGAGGTAAAGAGGAAGAGAGGAAGAGAAGGGGAGAGAGAGATGAAGAGGGAAAAAGGGAGAGAAAGGGAAGGACAGAAAGGGAGGGAGGGAGGGAGAGAACAGGGAGAGAGGGGGAGAGGTGCAGAGGGAGAGAGGGAGGGAGAAACAAGGAGGGAGAGGGTGGGACGGAGAGGGAGGGACAGTGAAGGAGGGAAAGGAAGAGAGAAGGAGAGAGGAAGAGGGAAGGAGAGGGTAGGAAGAAGGGTGAGAGGCAGAATAGAGAGAGGGAGGGAGGGAGAGTGAAGGAAGAAGGGGGACAGAAGGGAGAGGGGAAGAAGGGGGAGAGGGAGGGAGGGGGAGGGAGCAGGTTGGGGATAAAAAAGAGAGAGGGACAGAAAGAGAAGCAGAGGGAGGAGAGGGGGGAGAAGGGGAGTGAGAGAGAACGGGAGAGGGAGAGAAATGGGGAGAGGGAGAGTGGGAGAGGGACAGAGGAAGGAGAGGGGTAGGAGAGGGGAGGGAGAGAAAGGAGGAGAGGGTGAGAGGGGAAAGAGGAAAAGAGAGGGAATGAGAAGGGGAGAGGGAGAGAAGGGGAAGAAAGAGAAGGGGAGAGGGAGGAAGAGAAAGGGGGGAGGAAAGGAGAGGAAAACAGGGAGAAAGGGGAAGAGGTGGAGAAGGAGAGAGGGAAAAGGAGAGAAGGAGGGACGGGAGGAAAAAGGGGGACAGGGAAGGAGGGGAAGAAGGGAGAGATGAAGAAGGGAGAGAGGGAGAGGGGAAGAAGGGGGAGTAGGAGAGGGGAAGTAGGAGGAGAAGAAGGGAGGGGGAGAGATGAGGGGAGGGAAAGGGAAAGGAGAGAGAGGGAGAGTGAGAGAGGGCGAAGGGGAGAGGAGAGGAAACAAGAGGGAAGGGAAGAGGGAGAGAAAACAGGAGAGTGAGAGAAAATGGAAGAAGGAAAGAAAATGGGAGAGGGAGAGAAAATGGGAGAGGGAGAGGAACAGAAGAAGGAGAGGGGAAGGGGAGGGAGGGGGAGGGATAGAGAAGGGAGGGAGAGGGGAGGGATAAAAAGGGGGGAGTGAAAAGAGGAAAGAATGTGAGAGAGGGAGAGAGAGAGGGAGAAGGCGAGAAGGAAAATGAGAGGGGGAGAGGGAGAGAAGGGGAGAGGGAGAGGGAGAAGAAGAGAGGGGGAGGGAAAGAGAGAGGGGAGAGAAAGGGAAGTGGGGGAGAGAAGGGAGAGTAGGGAGAGTTGTAGGGGGCAAGAAGGGAGAGGTGGAAAGGAGAGGGAGGAAGAAGAAGAGAGAGGAAAAGAGAGGGAGAGAGGAAGTGAAGGGGAGAGGAGGAGAGAGGGATGAAGAGGGAGGGAGGGAGGGAAAGGGAGGGAAAGGAAGGGAGAGGCAGAGAGGGAGAGGGAGAGAGAGGGAGGAAGAGGGAAAGGGTGAGAGAAAGAGGGAGGGAGGAAGAACAGAAAGGGAAGGAGGGAGAGAAGGAGAGGGAGAGGGGGGGAGAGGGAGAGAGGGGGAGAGGGAAAAAATAGGGGAGGGGGAGAAGGGGGAGGGGGAGAGGAACAGTGGAGGGAGAGGGGAAGGGAGAGAGGTAGGATGAGAGGGAGGGAGGGAGGAGGGAAAGAGAGGGAGAGAGACAGGGAGGAGAGAGAGGGAGAGGTGGAGGAGAGGCAGAGGGAGAGAGGGGGTGAGAGAGAAGGGGAGAAGGAGAGGGAGAGAGGGAGGGAGAGGGAGAGAGAAGGGGAAAGGGAAAGGGTGAAGGAGAGAGAAGGGGAGATGGAGAGGAATAGAGGAAGGATTGGGGGAAGGGGAGAGGGAGGGAGAGAGGGAGAGGGGGAGGGAGAAGAAGGAAGGGAGGGAGGGAGAGAAACAGATGGGGGAGAGGGAGATGGGGTGAAGAGGGAGAGAGAGGGAGAGGGAAAGAAGCAGAGAGGGAGAGAAGGGGGAAGGAGAGGGGGGAGAGAGGGGAGAAGGGGGAGAGAGGAAGGTGAGGGGGAGAGGAAGGGAGAGCCGGGAGAAGGAGAGAGGGGGGAGGAGAGAGGGAGAGAGGGGGAGAGGGAGAGAGAGGGAGAAAAGGAGAGGAAGAGAAGGAGAGAAGGGGAGAGAGGGAGATAGGGGGACAGAGGGAGAGGGAGAGGGAGAGTGAGGGAGAGGGAGAGCGAGAGAGAAGCATAAACTTGTTTCACTTAGTTGTTTCATTTAGTTATGTTCTCATTAATTGCTTCTTGTATGTGTCCAGACCTGGTGTTGACCCATGACCTCTGGCACTCCAAGTTCACACTTTATTCACTGAGCGACCTGGCCAGGGCCGAGGTTATGTTTTTTAAAGCTGCTAATGGTATATTACTGATTTAAAATGAACTATTATCTGAACAACAATAAAGCATACTCAATAGAACTCTTCAAAAATAGCTTTTACAAATGTCAGCTAGGAAAGAGGGGAGACCTGAGTTCTATTCTAGCTTTATCATAAAGTAGCTCTATGAAGCTGAAAATTTAATAAACCTCTCTGGCCTCAGTTTCCACAACTGTAAAATGAGAAAGTTGGGTTAGATAATCTTTAATTCAGAGCTAAAAACTCCAAATCATATAAACTATTTTCTGTTTCCTTTTCTATTCTAGTCATCTTGATCATATCTGCCTTCAACCTAAGTAGTATGTGATGATAAAATGAGACAAAAGACAAAATACTTTAAATTATCAGAATTCAAGGAACCATAAGCCAAATCAGACTCTAAAACCAAAAATTTCCTCTCATATATTTATAAAAAAAATAATCAGCTATATGCATAGACATACTCATTTAATCCTCTTTTATGTTTGGTTTTTAAGTAATATTAAGTCTGAAATTCTTAAATACAGCAAGCTCATCAACATATCTAGAAAATACCTACATGTAATGATTTCTAGATAAAGCTCACATTCAATTTTAGAGGCAGCATCACTGAAACAAATAACAATGAACACTGGGCAATGGGACTGTCTGTCTAAAGTATATAATCTTAGAAATACAAATGCTCCTCAACTTATGGTGGGCTTATGTTCCAATAAACCCGTAAGTTTAAAATGTCATAAACTGAAAATGCATTTAATACACCTAACCTTACTAACACCAAAGCTTAGCCTAGCCTACCTTAAACGTGCTCAGACCATCTATATTAGCCTGCAGTTGGACAAACACCCAACACAATAACTACACTGTAGAGTAGCGTTTGTTCACCCTCATGATCCCAGGGCTGACTGGGAGCTGTGGCTTCCTGCAGCTCCTCAGTTATGAGAGAGTAAGGTACAACATACTGCTAGAAGTGTGGTTCCTACAGAATGTTTATCACTGAAAGTTGAAAAATCATTAAGTCAAACCATCTGTATAACATTTCTCAATATGTAATTCACTAAGTTTATTTATTTATTTATTTATTTATTTATTTTATTCATTTTAGAAAGGAGAGAGAGAGAGGAGAGAGAGAGAGAAGGGGGAGGAGCAGGAAGCATCAACTCCCATATGTGCCTTGACCAGGCAAGCCGAGGGTTTCGAACCGGCGACCTCAGCATTTCCAGGTCGACGCTTTATCCACTGCGCCACCACAGGTCAGGCTCACTAAGTTTTTTCAAAAGGCCTTGAAGATGCATTTGATGAGACATTTTACTTGAGAAACATATATTTTGGAGTTTTTAAATAAGTACATTCTTATTTTGTCAAATTTTAAGCAATGAATATTTTAGTTTGGCAAGGAAAAACCAAAGCTTAGTTCCCAATTATTTACCACGAGTTCTAAAAATTATGATGTTTTTTAAAAAAATTCCATGCAACACTAGAACTAAAAAGTACTATGTGGTTGTAAGGAAAAGGAAGTGAAAAGGTTTGATTGAAATATAAATTGTCGGTCCCAGACCCCTGCCCAGGAGATGGGGAGTCACATGTGCCTGCAGCTGGCCTGTGGCTCTAGGCTGTTGAGAACTGGGGAACTAGGAGGCGAGGGGTTTGGGGGGAACACAGGATCTGGGGCTGATTCTGAGTAGTTAAGAGAATCTGAGGGTTTCTGGTAGGTGGAAGATTAACTGGGACCATGGGAGTCCTAGCCAATGATGGTGCTGGGGCGCTGGGATGTCTCAGGAGTAAGCTGCATTCTGAGGTTGTCCCTGAGAGCACAGGCTTTTCTGGAACCCTGGGGATTCTTCAGAGGTGCAGAGGCCTCTGGATTACTGGGGCTTACTTTGGGAGATGAGGGGTGCCCAGACCATTGGGAAGTTTGGAAGAGAGTGAGATGCTATTTCTGGAACACTGATTGGGGATCCTCCTGGAAGATTGGCTTGGAAGGGAGCTCTGGGGTTTGCTCATAGTTAGGGGATTTTCTGTAGCCTTAATGGTCACAGTGGATGTCCTCATTTTTCTGTAAACTTCCTAGAGGAGATCTTTAGGCCCTTGAGGTGATATGCAAGATTAAAAGGGCAGTTTTAGAGCCTTGGGGTTCAATCCTAGGAGTAGGGGAAAGGGATATTTCCAGAAACCTACTAGGGCCTTTTTTTTTCAGAGGTGGGGGGTCTTAGAGAGCCCTTGAAAAATAGTCTGGGACCTTTAGAATACCTTGGAGCTATTTCAGGAGCCCACTGTTTTTCTGGGAGCCGATATTGGAAAAAGTGAGATGGCACATGTGAGCTTTGGGGTATATCTGAGGCTGAATTTCCTGGAGACTGATTTGAAGGCATCCAGAGACAGTAAAATTCTCTCTGGTCTGAAACAATCTCTCTGATGTTGTCCCTGGCTTGCCTGAGATGTGCTCTTTGTAGTCACAAAGGGAAACCCTGGATTCTGGGGACATGTGGATGGGATGTCCACCTTCAACCAAAGTTCATTTTTAAAGTATGCCATTAGCTCAATTCTGAGCATGGCCCCAGGCGGGCAAAGCATCAGCCCCAGATGGGGGTTACTGGGTGGATCACGATCAGGGCACATATGGGAATCTGTCTGTCTTCCTTTCTTTCACTTGGAAAAAAAGAAGAAAAAAGCGTGCCAGGTTCAGGCTGGGGTTCAGGAGAAAGAGCTGGCTCAAACTGGGACTTAGCCTTCAAGGAGAACCCTGTTATTGTAGGGGAAAAGCGCAGGAACTTGGCCCTATGTAAGTGCCCTAATTGAGTCTGCCAATGGGTAAAAATGTCAAGGGAGAGGTCAGGGCCTGATTTGCAGTAGAGATACTCCAAGTAGTTCAGGAAGGGTGTCCCCTGACAAGCAGAATGTGGGGCCAGGTGGGTATCTGGGGTCTTCAAGGGGCGTCTGGGCCGATGGCTAGGAGAGCAGCAGGGCTGAGTCATGCTGAACTGAGCTCAGGAAGGGGTTAAAAAAAGAAATATAAATAGTCAATGAAATCTTTTACCTTGATCCTCTTGAATATCTCGTTGACAAGAATTCTACATGCTTCTACAATACCGCCTCCATTAAACTCCAAGGCAATAACAGGCCCTGTAAGCAAACCGAAGAAGTATTGTCTTATCAAGAATACAAATCTATTCTAAAATTAATCATTTTATTCTTCCCTGAAGAATCTCCAGCCTCTTCTTTGGAGTTAAGAGAAAAGGAAGAAGGAAGTAGATAGAAGGGACACATCACCTCAGATACTTCTTCCTACTCTAATCATAAAACGAATTAATATAGTCTCTTCACATGACAAGTAGCTTCAATGCTACTATAGGACTATCACATTTTTAAGTGTTGTAAATAGTCTGGCTTTTCTGGTTTTCATTCATCTATAGAAACTATAAAAAGGTCACCCATTTAGCATTACAAAAATAGTTGACAAAATGACAAAAAGGATCAGAAGCAATTCAAGTCAACATAAGTCAGTTTTGCCAGGCAGCCAGCCTTGCTTCCAACTCTCTTACTTAACAGCCAAATCTGGACCCCCAATAACGTAGCTAAGCCAAGTAAGAACTGAGACTTGGCAATGAAAGTAATGACCATGTGAAGTATTTTCCTCTTTTTAAAAAAACTTTTATTTATTGACTTTAGCGAGAGAGAAAGAAGGGAGAGAGAAAGAGAAGACAGGAACACCGATTTGTTCCGGTATGTGCCCTGACCGGGAATCAAACCAGCAACCTCTGAACTTCAGGACAGTGCTCTAACCAACCGAGTTATGCGGCCAGGGCAATGAAGTATTTTTTTTTTTTTTTTAGTGTATCTGAAAACTACATTCTAGATCCAATGACAAAGTGTTTATGCCCTTCAATTCAATTAATATCTATTCAGCTATCACTATATTCTTAATAGTTTTAATTTTTATCTCCTACAGTAATGGAGAAGTCCTGATCTCCATGAAAGTATAAATTTTTTGAAAAAAAAAAAAGACATAAACCCATTAAACAAATATAGAAAAACAGAGAATGATGAAGTGCTAAGTAATGAAATACTAAAGTGATTGTAGTCATGTGCCACAGGCAAGGTACAAGAATGAGAGAAAAGATCCCACTACAGTGGACCAAAATAACTGCGGGTTTGTGATTTAATACAAGCAACAAATACAGAACATGCAGGATATAGCAACAGTCAATTATACAATTAGATACAGAGAACAAATTAAAGTGTGAGTTTTTCAGCATCACAATGGTGTAGATCAAGACAGGTGCTGAGTAAAGAAAAGAAGCTAACTAGGAAACCTTTTCTTAAAAAAATGGATGACTCTATGTCTAGAGGCAAGAAATGAGTAAGATAACCTGAAATATCTTGTTGAGTCAAAAAGCAATGAGGCTATCAAAGGCCAATGGGGCATCGAAAGGACACAGGAGCCAACTTGGAGCTCCCAGTGGCCAAAGATGAGATGTAATGAGATCAAAAGTATAAATAACTGCAATTTATTAAAACATACTGAATATATAAAAAGTCATGAGCTCACAGTGATTATTTAGCAAAGAGAGAAACAAAGAAACTTCACTGGACACCACTGTAGGTTGCTAGGGAACCATATCATTACTCTGAAAAGTGAGGCTTAATTATTTTCCCTTTATTTATTCTGCTTTTCTGATATGAATCATATTTCAATTAACCAAAGAGTTCTGTCAACATCCATTATTAAATACAGAGGTAGTGACATGATTAGAATATGATCACTTTGCAACTCCTAATTAAATAATTGGATCAGGCAACAATCATCAATGTATTTAGCATCACACAGAGAAGACTGACAGAAACCTTTAATAAGAAGATTGTCCTCATCTGAACTTAACAGTCAGTCTTAGTATCACTAAAAGTGCAATAATCAAACAGTATATGCCCTCTCATGTAATGATATAGGAAATATTATCACCTTTGAAATAGTCTTGCCAAATGAACAAAACAAAACACAAAACCCTAAATGTGAGTATAAACAAGGCTTTCATCTAACTTCTGGTCCATAGTAACTGTAGAGGAACAAATTAAACCCATGCATACTACAGGACAACTGACCAGGTTTCTTTTGCAAGACAGAGGCATTAAACAGAAAGGGGATGGGAAACACCTGTTTCTGATTAAGAGTGATCTAAGATACAAAACAATGACATACAGTAAGTGGGAGAATTTTAGATCAGGATCAAATTAACTATAAAAATACATACCAAGAATATTTTTTAGACAATTAGAGAAATTTGAATATGAACTGGGTATTAGATGAGATGACAGAATTGTTAATCATGATAGATGCAATAATATGTGGTTACTTAAGAAAACATCTGTTTGTACTTTTGAATAGAGATAGTACATTTGGAAATTTTCAAAGAGTTTAAAAAGCATTTTTAGCCAAATAAATACTGAACTAAAAAGAAAAAGTTGATAATAAATGTAGTGTTTTTAGTTTTTCAGAAAGTGGAAAGTTTGAGGGTATACTTTTATTTAGGATCAGTACAAGGATATAAGGTAGATATAATTTTTAAAGTCAGACATTTATTACCGAAAGTCCCTATATTCTACAAAGACAACATAATCTAGAATTCAAAAATCCAATTTTTGTAGATTGGCCAGGTAACTGATTGATAGTTTTTGAATAGAATATTGTGAACTTCTGATAAGTGACCTAATAACTTGCCAATAAAAAAAATCAGCAAAAAAAGTAGACAAGTATATCAATTTTTTTTTTGTATTTTTCTTAAGCTGGAAACAGGGAGAGACAGTCAGACAGACTGCCGCATGCGCCCGACCGGGATCCACCCGGCACGCCCACCAGGGGGCGATGCTCTGCCCACCAGGGGGCGATGCTCTGCCCCTTCGGGGCGTCGCTCTGCCGCGACCAGAGCCACTCTAGCGCCTGGGGCAGAGGCCAAGGAGCCATCCCCAGCACCCGGGCCATATTTGCTCCAATGGAGCCTTGGCTGCGGGAGGGGAAGAGAGAGACAGAGAGGAAGGAGGGGGGTGGAGAAGCAAATGGGTGCTTCTCCTATGTGCCCTGGCCGGGAATCGAACCCGGGTCCCCCGCACGCCAGGCTGACGCTCTACCGCTGAGCCAACCAGCCAGGGCCGACAAGTATATCAATTTTTATTAACATGTATATTAACATGATAATCCTATATTAAAAGAAAACTATAATGCTGACAATGCACTTTTAAAGCAGTCTTACTTGTCCTTCTATCTAATAATGATGACTATAATTACTGTGATTATTTCAAACTGAACTATGAGGTCAAACAAGGATCACAACAAGTCATGTGTTTAGTGTTTTAATGTGAATGTCTTATCAAATACCTTGCAGTAGCTTTAAGTCTAAATATTTGAACTGTCATAAAAGATTGTGAGACTCTGAAGTAAACAAAAAAGATTCTTGAATGTCCTAATACTCTTCTGTGTAATCTGACATGACCTTGGAACAAGCCACTATCAGGTTCCAATTAGATTACAGCAACAGCTTCCCAGTTGGTCTCTCTGCTTCCCCCTTAGAGCAACCAGAATGATGTGACATTTTAAAGGGATCATGACACTCTTCTGCTCTAAAGCCTCCAATAAACTATTATCTATATTATTTTTAATCATCCTAAAAATAACTGACAGTTTAAAGTAATAACACTAACAATGTATTAGATATTTATAGCATATACAATAGTAAAATATATAGTAATAATGACAAAGAGATGGGAGGGAAGATTTGAGTATATAATGTTATTAGGACCTTATATACTATAGGTAGAGTGGTATATTACTACTATAAGGTGGACTCAAATGATTTAAATATATATCCTGTACTGTAAAACCTAAGGCAACCATGAAATAAAAGAGGTATAAACAATAAGTCAATACAGGAGGTAAAATATAATAAAAAATGGACTATTAAACAAAAAGAGCTAACAAAAATACAAATACAAATGGAACAGAAAGTAGCTAGCAAGATGGTAAATGCTGATCCAACTAGATCAATCCCTTTCAATGTGAATGGTCTAAACACAACAGTTAAAAGACAGAGATTGGCCCTGGCCGGTTGGCTCAGTGGTAGAGCATCAGCCTGGCGTGTGGGAGTCCCGGGTTTGATTCCCAGCCAGGGCACACAGGAGAAGCACCCATCTGCTTCTCCACCCCTCCCCCTCTCCTTCCTCTCTATCTCTCTCTTCCCCTCCTGCAGCCGAGGCTCCATTGGAGCAAAGATGGCCCGGGCGCTGAGGATGGCTCTGTGGCCTCTGCCTCAGGCGCTAGAATGGTTCTGGTCGCAACAGAGCAACACCCCAGATGGGCGGAACATCACCCCCTGGTGGGCATGCTGGGTGGATCCCGGTCGGGCGCATGTCGGAGTCTGTCTGACTGCCTCCCCGTTTCCAACTTCAGAAAAAAAAAAAAAAAAGACAGAGATTGTCAGGATTGAAAAGGAAGAACCAACTATATGCTAGTTACAGAAAATTCACTTTAAGTATATAGACTTCAATAAGTTAAAAGAAAAGGAATGTAGAAATACCGGTATATCATGAAACACTAACAACCAAACAAAAGCTGGAGTAGCTATATATCAGACAAAGATTTCAGAACAAGAAAGAATATCAGAGACAAAAAAAGGATATTACATAATTATAAGGGCTTTCCAAGAAGTCATAAGTCCTAAATGTGGATGCGTTTAACAAGTTTCAAAATTCACAAAGCAAAACCTGATAGGATCTAAAAAGTGAAATAGACAAATCCATAATTACAGTTGGAGACCTGGACATGCCTGTCTTTACTTCATAGAACAAGTAGGCAGAAAATCAGTAAGACTATAGATGATCTAAATAGCACTATCAACCAAATAGAGCTAGTGGATATTTATAGGACAGTATACCAAACCAAAGCAGATTACATATTCTTCTCACATGTATATAGACTATTCACCAAGATATACTATGTTCTGTGCCACAAAACAAACCTTAAATAGTACAGTGTGTGTTTTCGGACCATAATAGTATTAATCGACAAATCAATTACAGAAACACATCTGGACAATCTCCAAATGTTTGGAAATTAAACAATATACTTCTAAATAATCCTTGGATCAAGTGAAAAGTCTCAAGAGAAACTAAAAAAAATTATGAACTGCACAGGGGACCAACATACTTTTTCTGTAAAGGGCCAGATAGGAAATCAGCAAAACAATAGATACAATAGTGAGTGTGGCTGTGCTTCAAATAAAACTTCACTCACAAAATCTACAGTAGTCCATGTTTTGCCAAACCATGAATTAAATGAAAATACATCATACCAAAATTTTTTTTTTGTATTTTTCTGAAGCTGGAAACGGGGAGAGACATTCAGACAGACTCCCGCATGCGCCCGACCGGGATCCACCCGGCACGTCCACCAGGGGCGACACTCTGCCCACCAGGGGGCGATGCTCTGCCCCTCCGGGGCGTCGCTCTGCCGTGACCAGAGCCACTCTAGCGCCTGGGGCAGAGGCCAAGGAGCCATCCCCACTGCCTGGGCCATCTTTGCTCCAATGGAGCCTCGGCTGCGGGAGGGGAAGAGAGAGACGGAGGGGAAGAGAGAGACAGAGAGGAGGGAGGTGGGGGTGGAGAAGCAAATGGGCGCTTCTCCTATGTGTCCTGGCCGGGAATCGAACCCGGATCCCCCGCACGCTAGGCCGACGCTCTACCGCTGAGCCAACCGGCCAGGGCCCATCATACCAAAATTTGCAGGAGGCTTAAAGCAGTGCTTAAAGGAAAAATTTTAAGATGTACTACATATATAGTCGGTCCACATTATTTGTGGATTCTTTATTTGTGAATGTGCCTACTTGGTAAAATTTACTTGTGACTCCCAAATCAATACAGTACTTGCAGTTTTTTTCATGGTCATTTGTGGACACACACAGAATGGCAAACAATTTGAGCTGCCTGAATTGCATGTTCCCAGGTGAAAGTGAACAAAGGAATTCTCTGCCTTATTTCAGCATTCATTCTGTAAGCAAGTGTCTTTTTCAGTCTATTTTGTGCCACATTTTCCAAATTTTGTACTTTTTGTTGGTGATTTTGCTGTTTAAAATGGCCTGAAAACATAGTGCTGTATAATGTTCCTAAGCTTAGGAAGGCTGTGATATATCTTACAGAGAAAATATTTTTTAGGTAAACTTCATTCAGGCATGAGCTATAGTGCTGTTGGCTCTAAGTTCGATGTTAAAGAATCAGTAATATATACTAGAAAGGTTTCTTTAAACACACACACAACAAGGTTATATATGGTTTGCTTTATCACATACTATACATGTGCACACACACATTCGTGTTTATTTTTCTGAGACATTTATTTTATTTTATTTTTTCTTTTTAATTAAGCTGGAAACGGGGAGAGACAGTCAGACAGACTCCGGCATGCGCCCGACCGGGATCCACCCGGCATGCCCACCAGGGGGCGATGCTCTGCCCCTCCGGGGCGTGGCTCTGTCGGGACCAGAGCCACTCTAGCGCCTGGGGCAGAGGCCAAGGAGCCATCCCCAGCGCCTGGGCCATCTTTGCTCCAATGGAGCCTTGGCTGCGGGAGGGTAAGAGAGAGACAGAGAGGAAGGAGGGGGTTGGAGAAGCAAATGGGCGCTTCTCCTATGTGCCCTGGCTGGGAATCGAACCCGGGTCCCCCGCACACCAGGCCGACGCTCTACCGCTGAGCCAACCGGCCAGGGCCTATTTTTCTGAGACATTTAAAAACAGCAGAAATCATGTCACTTCAGCATGCCTCTCCTACGTAGTCACAATACCATTATCATACTTAAGGATACTGACAATAATTCCATAATATCATTTTCAAAATTTTCCAGTTGCCTCAAAAATGTCTTTTACAGCTCACCTAACCCCAATCCAAGATCCAATCAAAGTTCATTTCTTGCATTTAAATCGTTATGTTTATTTTAATACAGAAGCCCCCCAGAGCTTTTATTTGTTTTCCAGAATATTGTCTGAAGAGTCCTAGCCAGCTATCTTACAGAATGTCTTCTATATTGGATTTTTTCTCATTGTTTCCTCATGGTATCATTCATTTAACATTTCCTTAGATTTTCTTTCTTTCCTATAAACTAGAAGTTAAGTCTTGGCTTGATAAAATTCAGGTTAAATATTTTTGGCAAGAATACTTCATGGGTAATGTTGTATACTTCTTAATGCAGCACATCATAAGAAATACAATGTTAGGCTGCCCTACCATCGGTGATGCTAAGTTTGATCACTGGGTTAATGTGGTGATCACCAAATCTCTGCTGTAAAGGTATACTTCCCCTTTGAATTAGAATGTATAAATATCCCTTTTCTTATCAACTTTTACCCCAATAGTTTTAGCATCCACTGATAGTCTTTATCTGAACTAATCATTACACTGGGGGTCGGAAAATGGTGATTTCCAAAGTCTATCATTTCTGCTACATTTATTAGCTCACAGTATTCTGTAAAGAGCAAAAGAGCTTTCTCTTATTTCCTCTTTCCTTCTTTTTTATTATCACTATGGATGCATGAATTTCTGTTGTTGAATCAATTCCCTTTATTATTCTTTTTGATGCTTGAATTGTCCCAAATTTGGCCAGTGGAAACACCTTCAAGCTGGCTCCTGTGACCTTTTGACATGACTTCATTTAGTGTTTGAGTACTTCCTATGAACATTTCCGGTTTTAAAAGCTGTTTATATGATGTTTATTTGCTGAAATCCCTATAACATCTGCACACTGGTTTTAGTTTTACTTTTTGTGGGAAAAGAACATTGTACTTTGTCCATGTGGAATGTTGTGTTACTTAAACACAGACGTTATCTTTGGGTTAGGGCACCTTTTTTAAGACTTTATTCAATTTTTAGAGAGGGGAGAGAGGGGGGAGAAAGAGAGAGGAGGGGGGGAAGGAGCAGGAAGCATCAACTCCCATATGTGCCTTGTCCAGGCAAGCCCAGGGTTTCAAACTGGCTACCTCAGTGTTCCAGGTCGATGCTTTATCCCACTGCGCCACCACAGGTCAGGCTGGGTTAGGGCAATTTGATGAAACAACTTCACTAACATTATGTAAGTATATAAATCATTAATTTAGCCCTACTCATATGTTCACTTCATCCCTAGTCCTCACACTTTAGGAAGCCCATTACATACATTATTACATTACATTATTTGATTAAATTTCTGAAAGCTGCTGAGAGTTTAAAAGTTCATTTTCAAGGTTCCATCAGAATGTTCCCATGTCAAAAAAGTTGCATCAAAGGAGCCGTGTCTTAATTTCTTATATATAATCTGGGCTAGATTCATGCTCTGGCTTGGATTGAGTTCTTAATACTACTATAGTAACCACAAAGGTATATGAAATACTGTATTAACACTTACAGGCTGAGTCACACCCAGCATTAGTTATTAAAATTATCCTAACAATCCTCCCACATTTCTATACAAGTTCTTGCAATTTATTACAACTTATAAAGAACATATAAATGCAGACATGCCTTCTTTCTAACATCTACTCAGTCAGTGTCACATATTACTATACATATTTGCTCAGTCAGTAAAGAAAAGCCTGATGAGCCATGAACTTTGAGCAAACAATGTCCCCACTCTCAAAGAAAAATAGTACTCTGTCCTCTAGAATCAGCACACCTTCAATACATATGGCAGACAGCAACCCTTCCAAAGGGCACGCTAACTCTAGTTCCTCTGTTCACAGACCTATTTCCAGTACCTAAAATTTGTTCATAGGACTTGCCTGCTGGGGAAAATAGTCCTAATTATGTGTGGGAAGTTAATCATATTAAATACATAAAATAGTATGCCATTTTATTTATATTTCTTACTTTTCTAGTACAGTCAACACCTACTGAAGGCACAAAGAATCCTTATGAAGTGCTTTGTAATTCTGCATAAGGAGAATGAATTGGTCATTCACTACAGTGCAATAATACAACAATAATAAAATAATTAAAAATAATAAAACATAGTAAGTCTGACTTTCAGTTACTAAGAAAATAGAATAGGAAAAAACTTAATGTCTGATTTCTAGTTAGTTATATATGGTTTTTTGAGTTAGATGAAAATTTGACATTTCTAAATAGTAGGAAAAAAACATAAAACAAATGAGAAAGAGAAGGCAAAGAGAAAAGCTAATGGCTAGAATAAATCAAATCAACACGTCAAGAGGGTAACCACAAAAGTATACCAGTCATCCATAAGGTACCTTTGTTCAAATAACGAATGAATTCAGGTGCTCTTCCTCGAAAAACCCTTCTAGCGTCCTCAGGTTTCATTGGCATTTCCCTCGTCTGAATCAGGAGAAAGCCTTCTTTAACCAGCTGTTGAAAAGAAAATTTCACTTAGATTTTACAATGAACTTGAGATTAAAACAATATTCTTAGTATTTTTCTGTATTAAACGTGACGCAGCATGCTGATTTTTGTTTTAGTTATAACTCTAATTCAGGGTATTGGCTGTAACAAGATTTCACACATATAAGATTCTTTCAGATAGGTGGCTCTGGGCAATAGTTAGTACATGTAGTACAATGGCTAGTGCTAAGATTAAGAGTCAAACAAATGTGAATGATCCCCTGACATTTTAAACATAATTAAATTTTTAAAAAATTTTATTGATTTTAATTTATTATGCTTACAAACATAATTAAAATTTTGGGACTAAAACTAACAGATGGAAAATTTAGTTTGGTAATACTGCAAAACATTCAATGACAAGAGAATGTTTAAGTAAATTATGGTACACTGACATGATAAAATACCATAGTTCATTAAACATAAATAATAAAATGTGAAAAGCTTATGTAACATGTTAATTTTTAAAAGCATAATACAAATTTATAGCGAATAACATAATAATGATAGATTACATTTATGGAGTACTCACTTTGTACCAGATAGTTTTATGCATTTTAGGTGTATGATACATTTAACCTTTTCGTGAGGTAGGTACTATTATTATCCTCATTTTACAGATAAGAAAACTAAGGCACAGAGTGGTTAATAAACCTGCCAAGGTTGAACAAACATTAAGTAAAAGAGTTGTCATTAGAACCTAATTAATCTGACTACACACTAAATAACTTAAAAACTATTTCTAAAAAGACTATTCAAAGACACAGTACATTATGATTTTTTGAGAGCATGCACGAGAGAGACGGAGAGGAGAGTGGTGAGAAGCATCAACTCATAGTTGCCTTACTTTTAGTTGTTCAATGACTGCTTTCTCATACGTGCCTTCACTGGGGGGCTCCAGCTGAGCCAGTGACCCCTTGCTCGAGCCAGTGACCCCTTGCTCAAGCCAGCGACCTTTGGGCTCAAGCAAGTGACCATGGGGTCATGTCTATAATCCCACACTCAGGCCTAAGACCTTGGGACTTAGAACCTGGGTCCTCAGCGTCCCAGATCAACTCTCCATCTACTACCTATTCAAGCTATTTGTGTGTGTGTGTGTGTGTGTGTGTGTGTGAGAGAGAGAGAGAGAGAGAGAGAGAGAGAGAGAGAGAGAGAGAGAGAGAGAGAGAGAGACAGGGAGGGAGAGAGATGAGAAGCATCAATTCTTCATTGCAGAACATTAGTTGTTCATGGATTGCTTTCTCATATGTGCCTTGACAAGGCGGCTACAGCAGAGCCAGTGACCCCTTGTTCAAGCCAACGACCCTATGCTCAAGCTGGTGAGCCTATACTCAAGCAGGATGAGCCCACGCTAAAGCCAGCAACCTCAGGGTTTCAAACCTGAGTGCTCTGCATCCAGTCTGATGCTCTATCCACCCACTGTGCCACCGCCTGGTCAGGCAAGCTAGATATTTGTTTTTCATGAAAATTCCACTTTTGGACTTGAGAACAATGGTAATTACCCAACTTCAATTATGCAATACTTCTAAACAATTCAAACTACCTTCATTCTAATTTATCCTGTGCACATGTGTGATCCAAGTAAGAGTCAGCAAGAAATCTGATGTTTAGGTGAAAAAACTAAGGCCCAGTAACTTCTTTTGACTCCATATGGAATGTGCTTTTTGCTTCACTCAGCGTTTGTGGACTTTCTACCCTCTCAAGTTTTACACTTCCTATCTCAAAAAATCATTATGATATATTTAATTTATAGAAATAAATGAAACAGAATTCTGTGATACTCCTAGGGTTTAATAAAACCATAGCTAGCAATCACAGTTCCAGTCTAAGACTGTTCCAAGATATTTGTGTTATTATAAAAGAAAGACTTAAATTTTATTTTTTTCCATCTCAGAATTAACTAGCTTCTACACATATTTTCCTAGGAACTCAAGTTTCATTTAAAAAAATACATGTAATTTCTCTTAACATGTAAGTCATTGGTTTTCAGCATGTTCTGATACCCTCCTTCGCATGTACTTGGCATTTTCTTCTTTTTGTTCTCTTTTCATTCCTTAATTTTGTGTTTTCAGAATTTGGTAGGACAGCTAGCCAAAACGTCACAGGGTTTTTCCTTATAGACTGGATGATAATATTTGTCTTGTCTCCATATACTTTTGGTCACATTCCTACTCTACAAGGCATTTAGCAACTTTTCTTTACCACTCAGGGAGAAGAGTAGCATCAGGTTTGTTAAGGGTTGAAATGTGGCCTATAAAGCCACACTGTCTGGATTTAAGTCATGGCTCTGCATTTACCAGCTGAGTGACCTTTTGCAAGTTACTTACCCTCTCTGTGGCTCACTTCCCTTATCTGTCCAAAAGAGGAACAATGACACTTATTTCATAGGTTATTCTGAATTAAGTGAGTTAAATCCCTTACGACAGTGCCTGGTATAGAGTCAATACTAAATGTTAGCTATTATCATTACTATTAGATTTATGTTTATCTTAAATTACACTGGGGAACAAAATTTTTGTTGCATCCACAAAAACAATTGTTCTTACCTAATTTGAGTGTGCTGATCTGTAATCTGACATTAATTTTTCTCTGTAAGCTACAGTTTTTTTGCAATTCAAGATTTTAGGTTTTCATCTTATTGTAAAATTTTCAGCATTTAGTTTAACATAATGAAGTAGAATGTCTTCTTGGGCATCATCTTTGTGAAAATATAATAATTTATATAATGCAGTAAATACACTAATACACTAAAAGATATGATTGCATCAGAATTTGTCTACAGCCTGACCTGTGGTGGCGCAGTGGGATAAAGCGTCGACCTGGAACACTGAGGTCGCCGGTTCGAAACCCTAGGCTTGCCTGGTCAAGGCACATATGGGAGTTGATGCTTCCTGCTCCTCCCCCCTTCTCTCTCTCTCTCTCTCTCTCTCTCTCTCTAAAAATCAATAAATAAAATATTAAAAAAAAAAGAATTTGTCTACAATTTCAAAATAGAACATATTAAAACACTTATTTTAATCATAAAATTTGCGCAAAATTTATTTAAATTCTATTCAGGCAAAAATTTGCGTTTGTAGCTTTTGCGTTTGAGTACTTGTTGAGGACAATCTCGTTTGATGCTCCAGCAGTAGACTGTTCATCACTAACAGCTCCAAGATTTTCGGGAAAGTTATCAAGGTGACTGTTCAGGAAGTGAATCTTAACGGTCATGTTACATCCAATGTCACAGAAAGCCAACAGCATCCTTTGAACCAGAAGTTCATAGTTTTCTGCTTTTTTGTTGCCAAGGAAGTTCTTTGTAACTGCCACAAAAGACTGCCACGCTGCTTTCTCCTCCTTATTCATCTTCCTGGCAAATTCTTCATCACATATGGGGGTTCGAATTTGAGGTCCATCGAATACACCTGCTTTTATCTTCTCGAAAGACAAGGCAGGAAAAGCAGAAATAATATGTTGAAAGCATTCACTTTCTCTATTCAAAGCCTGAACAAACTGCTTCATTAAGCCAAGTTTGATGTGAAGTGGGGGGGAAATGATCCTGTCTCAATTAACTACAGGTTCATTCACAATATTTTGCATCCCTACTTCCAGAGCTTCACATTTCGGCCACTCCTTCTGTGTCCAGTGTTTCTCCTGAGCTCGGCTGTCCCACAAACACAGAAAGCAAGGATACTTCATGAAACCTCTCTGTTGTCCTAGCAGGAAATTTACCATTTTAAGATCCACACAAGCCCTGGCTGGTTGGCTCAGTGGTAGAGCATCGGCCTGGCATGTGGAAGTCCCGGGTTCAATTCCCGGCCAGGGCACACAGGAGAGGCGCCCGTCTGCTTCTCCATCTCTCCCCCTCTCCTTCCTCTCTGTCTCTCTCTTCCCCTCCCGCAGCCAAGGCTCCACTGGAGCAAAAGATGGCCCGGGTGCTGGGGATGGCTCCTTGGCCTCTGCCCCAGGCGCTAGAGTGGCTCTGGTTGCGACAGAGCGACGCTCCCAATGGGCAGAGCATCGCCCCCTGGTGGGAGTGTTGGGTGGATCCCGGTTGGGCGCATGCGGGAGTCTGTCTGACTGCCTCCCCATTTCCAGCTTCAGAAAAATACAAAAAAAGAAAAATCGCAACAGATCCACACAAATGATCCCGTTATGCTCCTCATACTTCAGAAAGTCAAGGACAATTTTTATGTCATTCTTACTAAGTCATTCAATTCGGGTTAGCTAAACTGCTGAGGGGTTAATGACTGCTTGGAATCAGAAGAAGACCCTTCAGATTGCACAACCATTTTCTCATGCATCTTATCAAAACACACTTGATCACCATGTTCACTTTCTTTGTCCTTAGAAGAAATAAAACCATTGAAAACTGGAACCAGGAGTGTCTCAGAGTGTGGGATAGGTCATATTGCTCAAAGAATATTAGGACATGTGATCATATGCCGTTTTTTTATTGCCGATGCCCTTTGTATGGATAAGACAGAAATAACAGTCACTGCTGTGGTCCTTAGGTTCACGCCAAACCATGGGAATACCAAAAGGCATTCCTTCACGTTTTCCTTTTGTCCAGTCACGAAGCATTTCCTCACAATTATGACACACAATATGAGGAGCCCAATTCTTGTCTTGATCGCCAAGGGGAACTTGAAAATAGGCGATATATGCACGTGTCACAAATGATGAAATATTGCACCTTCGACGTTGAAGTGTGTAACAGCCACATATATAACAGAAGGTGTCAGGACTATTCTTACATTTACGCCTACTCGAAGAAGCTATGATTCAATCTTAAAACAAAATAAGAGGGTGTTTTTATCAGATAATAATTTTTTACATTTAAAAACAACTACAATTATGTAAAAGTGATGTTTATAAAACATTAATTGCCTTGTGGTTATGTTCAATCCAAGAGTCGTTGCCTTTTAACTCCAATTTAAAAACCAATGAATGCCATTAACTGTAACAAAAAGAAATTAAAATTGCATAAAAACTAGAGATGCACCAAAAATCGGATTTCAGATTTGGAATCAGTGATGCAGAAATATATAGAAACAGTTCTAAAACCTCATGCAACAGAAAATGAAAAAAAAAATTGTTCCCCAGTGTTATTTTGTATTCCAGATGGACATCTAAAGAACCTCACTCTTCCTGGTCATATTGCTTTCAAGGGCACAACACTGTCATTTTACACATCAGATACCAAAGGTTAAAAGGTCCAGAACATCTGATGATTCATGAGGCAAGAAAATGTTTTTCCTTAAACATACTATATATTCTTTATGTCCACTCCTTATTACTAAACAAAAAGGAGTTTAACCTGAATAATTATATCTTTTGAAAATCATATGTAGGCCTTGGCTGGTTGGTTCATTAGTAGAGTGTCGGCCCAGTGTGTGGATGTCCTGGGTTTGATTCTCGGTCAGGGCACACAGGAAAAGTGCCCATCTGATTCTTCACCCTTCACCCCTCCCGTTTCTCTCTCTCTCTCTCTCTCTGTCTCTCTCTCTCTCTTCTACTCCTGCAGCCACAGCTCAATTGGAGCGAGTTGGCTCCAGGCACTGGGGATGGCTCGATGGCCTCTGCCTCAGGCACTAAGAAGAACTCGGTTGCTGAGCAACAGAGTGGCATCCCAGATGGGCAGAGCATTACCCCCCCTAGTAGGCTTGCTGGCTGGATCCCAGTCAGGCACATGTGGGAATCTGTCTCTCTGTTTCCCCTCCTCTCACTGAATAATAAAATAAAAAGAAAATAATATGTAGATTTTTAAAAATTACCATACAATATAACGAAAATATTTTCTTCCCAGATGTTGGATTAACATGTTATTAGATTACCAGATTCAAGTGTGTTTTCATCAGATTGATATAATCAAAAAAGAAAATATCAAAGTCTTAAAAATTATACCTTGGCTTCTGTTATTTTGAAAACTAGACCTCAGATATACTTTGTAGATTTCAGACATGGGCTTTCTACATTGTAGACTATATATCTACAAAGAGGTAGTCACTGACCAAGCAGGCAGTGGCGCAGTGGATAGAGCATCAGACTGGGATGCAGAGGACCCAGGTTCAAGACCCCGAGGTCGCCAGCTTGAGCGTGGGCTCATCTGGTTTGAGCAAAGCTCACCAGCTTGGACCCAAGGTCGCTGGCTTGAGCAAGAGGTTACTCGGTCTGCTGCAGCCCCACCAAGGCACATATGAGAAAGCAATCAATGAACAACTAAAGTGTTACAACGAAAAACTAATGATTGATGCTTCTCATCTCTCTCCGTTCCTGTCTGTCCCTATTTATCCCTCTCTCTGACTCGGTCTCTGAAAAAAAAAGGAGGTAGTCATTTCTAGAAGGACTTTTTTCCCCTAAAATCATTCCTCTTGAGAAGATACAACTCTAAAAATCCATTGAAAATGCACTTGCTGCCTGACCAGGCAGTGCCGCAATGGATAGAGCATCAGACTGGATGCAGAGGACCCAGGTTCGAGACCCTGAGGTAGCCAGCTTGATCGTGGGCTCATCTGGTATGAGCAAAAGCTCACCAGCTTGGACCCAAGATTGCTGGCTCAAGCAAGGGGTTACTCGGTCTGCTGAAAGCCCACGGTCAAGGCACATATGAGAAAGCAATCAATGAACAACTAAGGTGTTGCAACGAAAAACTGATGATTGCTGCTTCTCATCTCTCTTCGTTCCTGTCTGTCTGTCCCTATCTATCCCTCTCTCTGACTCTGTCTCTGTAGAAAAAAAAAAGACACTTGCTGAGTATCCATTTACTTTTGCATTTCTGGCAGTCTGACTTCCATACTCCTCCTGAAGGACGTCTGGTTAATGGATAATCAGATACCCTACTACCACCTTCCCACTAGAGCTTCCATCAACACAGGAACTGCTGCTTCTGGAATCCCTCATCTCTACAAACTCAGTTATTTTTTAGTAAAATCTGTATCCAAAGAACCTTTCTCTATTTTCAAACTCATCAAAAGCTCCTGCTCATGAGTCCATGACCTCTGCTGTCCCAGCTGCCACCGCTTCTTCTGTACCAACCCCCCTTCATGGCAATAAGGTAAAGGACAATAAGGAAAGTGATGTGCGAGTTGCTCTCATGGTCACAACAGGGTCCAAAAGTTGTATTCCTAAATGCCTTTCCCACCTCTAAACAATTAAAACTCCAAATAAATTTCCCCACTAAATAATTACTCTGCAGTACTACACTGTTGTGAGCGTCCATGGAAATCATTTATTATAAAGAATGGAAGTTCTTTAAGGGCAGATTATTTTGTCAATCTATCTCCAACCCAAAATATAGTATATTTCAACACCTCTAGGTTGCCATCAATTGTAAGATGCATTTCAGAAAACAAAAATATACAAAAACAAATGTGGATCCTATAATCAATGAAATATGGTAAGAAAGTAACTTGCATGTAATAAATGCTTACTGAATGGAACTATATTTTTAAAAAATTTCTTTGGGAGGCCCTGGCCGGTTGGCTCAGCGGTAGAGCGTCGGCCTGGCGTGCGGGGAACCTGGGTTCGATTCCCGGCCAGGGCACATAGGAGAAGCGCCCATTTGCTTTTCCACCCCCCACCCCCTCCTTCCTCTCTGTCTCTCTCTTCCCCTCCCGCAGCCAAGGCTCCATTGGAGCAAAGATGGCCCAGGCGCTGGGGATGGCTCCTTGGCCTCTGCCCCAGACGCTAGAGTGGCTCTGGTCGCAACACAGCGACGCCCCGGAGAGGCAGAGCATTGCCCCCTGGTGGGCAGAGCGTTGCCCCTGGTGGGTGTGCCGGGTGGATCCCGGTCGGGCGCATGCGGGAGTCTGTCTGACTGTCTCTCCCCGTTTCCAGCTTCAGAAAAATACAAAAAATACAAAAAAAAAAAATTTCTTTGGGAAAGTTTTTTTTTTTTTTTTGTATTTTTCTGAAGTTGGAAACGGGGAGGCAGTCAGACAGACTCCTGCATGCACCCAACCAGGATCCACCTGGCATGCCCACCAGGGGGCAATGCTCTGCCCCTCTGGGGCATTGCTCTGTTGCATCCAGAACCATTCTAGCACCTGAGGCAGCAGCCATAGAGCCACCCCCAGTGCCCGGGCCAACTTTGCTCCAATGGAGCCTTGGCTGCGGGAGGAGAAGAGAGACAGAGAGGAAGGAGGGGGTGGGGGGTGGAGAAGCAGATGGGCGCTTCTCCTGTGTGCCCTGGCTGGGAATCGAACCCGGGATTCCTGCACGCCAGGCCAACACTCTACCACTGAACCAACTGGCCAGGGCCTGGGAAAGTATTTTGAGTCCTAAACAACAAGCTTTCAGATAAATCTATAGGGGACAAAGGACTATAACTTAAGGATTTTCTGTATTTCTTATAGCCAATTTGAAAAGAATGGAAGTTCTCTAGAAAGAGATGTGTTTGTATCCAGGTGTATGTCTCTTTCTCTTCCCTCTCTCCTTACCTCATCAACTAGTCTCCTGGCATTTGCAGTAGTATAATCACTAGCAAATAATACCACTAAGCATGACTCATCGCTGCACTTCCGTCTGTGACCGTGGGTTACAGGAACAATACTTTTAGTGGCTTCTGTGGAAATATGGACAGTTTTGAATTCTTTGGTAGTAGGTGGAGGAACACGGTGGCAAATAACAGCATTTTCTGGAAGAATGCCCCAGTTGAGTTCTCCTGGCACAGGTGTAAAGTCATGGATGTTACTCCAGTTATTATTGAAGACATTTAGCCCTGCTTCTTTGAACTGCAAAGCTAATTCAGGGTAGTACCACTGAAAACAGGCAAACTTGATATTTGTGGAAGACTCAATAATGGGTTGAGTAGCACAGAACAAAAAGAATTCCATCTTTCTACAATCTCGCACACGAAACTGTTGACAGGCTAGCGCGGAACGGCAATCTGTGCAATTCCGAAAGAACACACTGCCTTTCACAGGTCCCAGAAAAATGATGCAGTTAATACAGTCATCAACCGTAATTGTAGCAGAGTGATCAAAAATATAGACGTTACAGTTCTCACAGTCTTGAATGATAAATTGTTGTCCTGCAACCTTCCCAGGTAAGCGACCCACTGTTTCATTCTTCAGTCCACTGAACATGTAGTTTTTCAGATCAATCTGCAGGGACAAAACACAAACATTGAGTATTATTAACATTATTCAACAAATATTGTCTATTAGGTGACAGACACAATTCTTAGTGCTAAAATAATACGTTTGTACTCTCAATAGCTTTGCAGCCTAGCTAGAAAATGAATAGGACACGTTTTTTTCTAATAAATAAAAGGCATGAGGAGAAAAAGGGAGAGGAAATTGTTATAGATAAAGTTAGACTCAAGGCTATATCAACCAAATAATGTATGAACAGTCTTTGAATCCTGTTTCTTTTTTTTTTTTCTTGTGGGAGAGACAGAGAGAGTCAGAGAGAGAGGGACAGATAGGGACAGACAGACAGGAGGGAAGAGAGATGAGAAACATCAATTCTTCATTGTGGTTTCTTAGTTGTTCATTTGTTCATTGATTAATTTCTCATATGTGCCTTGACGGGGGGGGGGGCTACAGCAGACTGAGTGACCCCTTGCTCAAGTCAGAGACCTTGGGCTCAAGCTGGTGAGCCTTGCTCAAACCAGATGAGCTGGCGCTCAAGCTGGCGACCTTGGGGTCTTGAACCTTGGTCCTCTACATCCCAGTCCGAAGCTCTATCTACTGTGCCACCGCTTGGTGAATCCTGTTTCAACATACCAATTTTAAAAACACTTTTCTTTGAAATTTTGGGTAATTCTCACACATATACACAGGATGATGGATGATATTAAGGAATAATTCAGCTTACCCTATTTTTTTCCTGATGCTTCACTTTCAAAACCTCTGATATTGGATGTACACTTAGATTAAAATATATTTCTCTAACCTTCCAAAAATGAATGAATGGATCCTAGTTTATAAACCCTGGCTGATTTCTGCAGTATGCTCCAGAAAATGAAAGCACCTAAGGTACAAGACATGGGATGTCAGAATTTGTATGGACAAGTTTGAGTCAAACATTTATTGAGCTATTCCTACAATGGAATTTTTCAAATTTTACCATTTCCATCCTTATATAGTCTAAACCAGGGGTCTCCAAACTACGGCCTGCGGGCCACATGCAGCCCACTGTGACCATTTATCCGGCCCCCGCCGCACTTCCAGAAGGGGCACCTCTTTCATTGGTGGTCAGTGAGAGGAGCATAGTTCCCATTGAAATACTGGTCAGTTTGTTGACTTAAATTTACTTGTTCTTTATTTTAAATATTGTATTTGTTCCCGTTTTGTTTTTTTACTTTAAAATAAGATATGTGCAGTGTGCATAGGGATTTGTTCATAGTTGCTTTTTTATAGTCTGGCCCTCCAACGGTCTGAGGGACAGTGAACTGGCCCCCTGTGTAAAAAGTTTGGGGACACCTGGTCTAAACTAAAGCTCACATAATTTTTTTAAACAGTATGCCTGAAATCTGTCAGACTACTTTTTAAATTTTTAATCAAAATATAGTCACTAAAAAGCCATTTTGATTTTTTCAAATTACTTTGAATCTACTTGCACTGTTTTACCTCTTTGTGGGCATATAAATTGTATGCAAAATTGTACGTGCACCAGAAACAAGCTCCCATAAATACAGTATGTAAAAATTCAATAATTTAATCATCTTAATCATTAGCAAACTAACTTAAAGTGTCTTACTCAATACTGCACAATAAAGGTGGTACTTACTCACTTTTACATAATATATTAGAAGGAGAACTGTTCTGTAGCTTGAGGCAACAAAAGAGGCACTTATTTTCCAGTCTCTATTTTGTCACCTGTGAGCAACATGATCTTGAAAAAGGCACTTTGGCCCTGGCCGGTTGGCTCAGCGGTAGAGCCTCGGCCTGGTGTGCGGGGGACCCGGGTTCGATTCCCGGCCAGGGCACACAGGAGAAGCGCCCATTTGCTTCTCCACCCCCCCTCCTTCCTCTCTGTTTCTCTCTTCCCTCCCAAAGCCAAGGCTCCATTGGAGCAAAGATGGCCTGGGCGCTGGGGATGGCTCCTTGGCCTCTGCCCCAGGCGCTAGAGTGGCTCTGGTCGCGGCAGTGACGCCCCGGAGGGGCAGAGCATCGCCCCCTGGTGGGCAGAGCATCGCCCCTGGTGGGCATGCCGGGTGGATCCCCGTTGGGTGCATGCAGGAGTCTGTCTGACTGTCTCTCCCCGTTTCCAGCTTCAGAAAAAAAAATACAAAAAAAAAAGAAAAAAAGAAAAAAGAAAAAGGCACTTTAATTTTCTAGATCTTCAGTCATTCAACCATTTGAACACCTAATATGAGCCAGACATTGTTTTAGGCACTAAAATGAATATGACCAGCTCTTCCCATGAAAAGTAAACAGTACCCTAAACAGATTATTTAAAACCTACCTGACTATATAATGAAAAATGCCAAGAATATTCTGAAAACACAGAAGAGGGATACCTGGGGTAAGGGAGATAGGGGTATAAGACTTCCTGTACAAAGGGAGAATAAATAAGCTGAAGTTCACCAGGGAAAAGCGGTGGGAGTCAAGGATCCTCTCTTCACACCAGGTGAAAGTAAAGAACAAAATAAAACTCTAGGGAGTGTGAGGAAAACAAAGTAGTTTAGAGTTTCCAGTGATACTGGAATGGGAACAGATGAAGATAGAGAGGTAGGCAGGGAAAATATTATAAAGCTTAGAAGTTATCCATGGGAATTAGGGTACCACAGAAGAATTTAAATAAGCAAGATTTGTATTTCAGGTAGATTATTTTGGTAAGAATAATGAAAAGTGGACACGGATCTCAGAAGCTGTTGTAGTAATCCAGAAAGGACTGGAACTAGAGCATAGTAAGGAAGAGCAAGATGAGATGGATTTGAGAAATACTGAGGAAGTGGAATCAGCAGACTTGTACAATGGCTGTAGGAGGTAAGGCAGAATGATGGGTCGGAAATGATTCCTAGTTCTCTAGTCCAGTGTTTTTCAACTTTTTTGACTACAAACCACATTAGTACATTCTTCAGCACAGCCCAGTCCATATACTTATGAGTATTTGTACATGCACACGCACCAATGAACTAAAAGTTTTACAAAATACTAAAGAACTCACAAAGCTCAGCAACAAACAAGCAAACAATCCAATTAAAAAATGGGGAAAGAACCTGAACAGACACTTCTACCAAGAAGGCATACAAATAGTCAACAGATATATGAAAAGATGCTCATCTTCACTAGCTATCTGAGAAATGCAAATCAAAACTACAATGAGATACCACTTCACACCTGTTAGATTAGCTATTATTAACAAGACAGGTAATAACAAGTGTTGGAAAGATTGCAGAGAAAAAGGAACTTTCATTCACTGTTGGTGGGAATGTAAATTAGTACAACTATTATGGAAGAAAGTATGGTGGTTTCTCAAAAATTAAGAAGAGAACTGCCATATGACCCAGCAATTCCTCTACTAGGCAACTACCCCAAAACCTAGAAAATATTGGTACATAAAGACACATGTACCCCCATGTTCATCGCAGGATTGTTCACAGTGGCCAAGACATGGAAACAACCAAATTGTCCCTCAATAGATGACTGGATAAAGAGGATGTGGTACATATATACAATGGAATACTACTCAGCCATAAGAAATGATGACATAGTGACATTTACGACAACATAAATGGACCTTGAGAACATTATACTGAGTGAAATAAGTAAATCAGAAAAAGCTAAAAACTCTTGTGATTTCACACATAGGTGGGATATAAAACTGAGGCACATGGACATAGATAAAAGTGAAGTGGTTACCTGGGGGAGGGAATGGGGGAAGGGGATGTGAGAAGGGCATAAAGAGGGACAAATATAAGGTGACGGAAAATGATTTGACTTTGTGTGATAGGTATATAGCATAATCAACAGTTCCAATGCTATAGAAATGTTTACTTGAAACCTATGGATTCTTATTGATCAATGTCATCTTGTTAAAGTTAATTTTCTAAATAAAATTTCAAATAAAAAATACTACTTATCCTTATTTTGTATTAAACTTCCTATTGTCTTCTATTATCCTACCTACAGGTTTGAAAAAGGACTGCACTGGTTTACATGACTGGATGTTGGTCGTGCCACACTCCAAAAAAAAAAAAAAAAGTAATATAGGAGATAACACAGGTTTAATGTGGGTAGAGGTATTCAAGCAATTCCATTTCTAGGATTTTACAGGTGACACATACATAAAGGTATGGTGTTCCAATTTGGTCTCTACCAAGACATTGAACTAGTATAATTGCTGGCTCCCTAATGCCAAAGATCAACCCCAAAGGGACTAATAAAAAGAGAAGCCATGAGAAAGTTCTGTGGTGAAGTGTGGTAGGATAAAATAGAAAAGGAACTGCTGTGATTTTTGCTCTTGCTTCTCTCTCTCCCAAATCTTGAGTCAGTAGTGCATCCTGTTTCCCTCCCTGGGACTCAGACCTCTATCCAGACTTTCTTCAGAGTTAAATTCAGGACAGGGTAGAAACCCTGGGCCGGTGAAGAGCTGAGAATAAACAAGAGGGGACTTTCACAGTCATTCAGGACATCCCCAAACCCTCAGAACTGGCAAAATAAACCTTACAGTATGTCTTCTAATGCTGCTTTTCTCAATTATTCATTGGTCAAGTAGACTGAAAAACTGAAATTGGCAAGAGTATAGAAGATCCGAACCAAACAATGAATAAACTTGAGTTCTGCAACCAACAGTAGAGTATACTCACATTTTTCTTAAGTATACATTAAAGATAAGATCATAAAGATCTTAAAGGAAGTACTAGATCATAAAGGAAGTCTCAACAAATAAGAGGTAACTTACAGGCCATGATATGGGACCAATATGCAATTAAGTTAAAAGTCAGTAACAAAAGATATTTTAAAAAATATTTGCCTATCTGAAAATTTAAAAACAAACTGCTAAATAATTCATTGGTTAAAGAAGAAATCATAATCAAAATCTAAAATTATTTAGAATTAAATGTTAAGATACCACATACAGGATGTAGCAAAAATGGTGCTTTGAGAGAGGTCTATAACTATATAGCTACAATAAAAACTTTCAAAATTAATGAGTTAAAGGCCCATCTTAATAAATTAGACAATAAACAACAGAATAAACTTAAAGAAAGTAGAAGGAATAAAAAAGATAAAAATAACCACAGAGAATGATTTAGAAATGGTGTATATAACAGAAAAGATCAACAAAGCCAAAAATAGTTTTTTTGGGGGGGAGGGGAACCTTAAAAAATAGGCAAATTGGCCCTGGCCAGTTGGCTCAGTGGTAGAGCGTCGGCCTGGTGTGCAGGAGTCCCGGGTTCGATTCCCGGCCAGGGCACACAGGAGAAGTGCCCATCTGCTTCTCCACCCTTCCCCCTCTCCTTCCTCACTCTTCCCCTCCCGCAGTCAGGGCTCCATTGGAGCAAAGTTGGCCCGGGTGCTGAGGATGGCTCTGTGGCCTCTGCCTCAGGCACTAGAATGGCTCTGATTGCAGCAGAGCAATGTCCCAGATGGGCAGAGCATTGCCCCCTGGTGGGCATGCCGGGTGGATCCCAGTCGGGCGCATGCGGGAGTCTGTCTGACTGCCTCCCTGTTTCCAAACTTCGGAAAAATACAAAACAAAACAAAACAAAACAAAAAAAACAGGCAAACTTCTGGCAAGAATGATCAAGAAAATGCAGTAAGAATTAGAAGAGATATTTTATGTCAAGTGCTTAGTACAGTGTTTAGGACATGCCGTGGCTTCAACATATGGCCAGAGTGAGTGTTATTATTAAATTCCATGTAATGACAAAGCAGACCAAACAGTGAGCGTTGGCTCAGTGGTAGAGCATCAGCCCAGCATGTGGAAGTCCCGAGTTCAATTCTCAGCCAGGGCACATAGGAGAAGCGCTCTCCTGCTTCTTTTTTTCTTTTTTTTTTTTTTTGTATTTTTCTGAAGCTGGAAACGGGGAGACAGTCAGACAGACTCCCGCATGCGCCCAACCGGGATCCACCCGGCACGCCCACCAGGGGGCGACGCTCTGCCCACCAGGGGCGATGCTCTGCCCCTCCGGGACATCGCTATGTCGTGACCAGAGCCATTCTAGCGCCTGGGGCAGAGGCCAAGGAGCCATCCCCAGCGCCAGGGCCATCTTTGCTCCAATGGAGCCTCGCTGAGGGAGGGGAAGAGAGAGACAGAGAGGAAGGAGAGGGGGAGGGGTGGAGAAGCAGATGGGCGCTTCTCCTGTGTGCCCTGGCCGGGAATCGAACCCGGGACTTCTGCACGCCAGGCTGACGCTCTACCACTGAGCCAACCGGCCAGGGCCTCTCCTGCTTCTTCATCCCTCCCCCTCTCCTTCCTCTGTTTCTCTCTTCCCCTCCTGCAGCCAAGGCTCCATGGGAGAAAAGTTGGCCTGGGCATTGAGGATGGCTCCATGGCCTCTGCTTGAGACACTAGAATGGCTTCGGTTGCAGCAGAGCAATGCCCCAGATGGGCAGAGCATTGCCCGCTGGTGGGCATGCCGGGTGGATCCCAGTCGGGCACATGTGGGAGTCTTGTCTATCTGCCATCCCCGCTTCTCACTCACTTCAGAAAAATACAAAAAAACCAAACCAAAACAAAACAAAAACAGTACAAATGAAAAGGGTAATACAAATAAAGTAGAAGTTAAAAAAAGAATAATTCAACAATTATATACTAACAACTATTTAAAAAAGGTTTTGGGCCCTGGCCGGTTGGCTCAGCCGTAGAGCGTCGGCCTAGCGTGCGGAGGACCCGGGTTCGATTCCCGGCCAGGGCACACAGGAGAAGCGCCCATTTGCTTCTCCACCCCTCCGCCGCACTTTCCTCTCTGTCTCTCTCTTCCCCTCCCGCAGCCAAGGCTCCATTGGAGCAAAGATGGCCCGGGCGCTGGGGATGGCTCTGTGGCCTCTGCCCCAGGCGCTAGAGTGGCTCTGGTCGCAATATGGCGACGCCCAGGATGGGCAGAGCATCGCCCCCTGGTGGGCAGAGCGTCACCCCCTGGTGGATCCCGGTCGGGCGCATGCGGGAGTCTGTCTGACTGTCTCTCCCCGTTTCCAGCTTCAGAAAAATGAAAAAAAAGAAAAAATAAATAAATAAAAAATAAAAAAAATAAAAAAGGTTTTGTCCATGAAATGAACAAAGCTCTTAAAAATAACTTACCATAACTAATTCAAGAAGTTAAAAGCTTAAATAAAAAGCTACTACTGGCCCTGGTCGGTTGGCTCAGCGGTAGAGCGTCGGCCTGGCGTGCGGGGGACCCGGGTTCCATTCCCGGCCAGGGCACATAGGAGAAGCGCCCATTTGCTTCTCCACCCCCCCTCCTTCCTCTCTGTCTCTCTCTTCCCCTCCCGCAGCCAGGGCTCCATTGGAGCAAAGATGGCCTGGGCGCTGGGGATGGCTCCTTGGCCTCTACCCCAGGTGGAGTGGCTCTGCTCACGGCAGAGCGATGCCCCGGAGGGGCAGAGCATCGCCCCCTGGTGGGCAGAGCGTTGCCCCTGGTGGGCGTGCCAGGTGGATCCCGGTCGGGCGCATGCGGGAGTCTGTCTCACTGTCTCTCCCCGTTTCCAGCTTCAGAAAAAATAGAAAAAAAAAAAAAAAAAAGCTACTACTACTAAAGAAATAGAAACAGTGGGTAAAGTGTACCCACAAAGAAAACACCAGGCCCTGATGGTTTTATAAACAGATTCCAATTTTATTCATCCTAGTTTTATGCAAACCCTTAAAGAAACAGAAGGAACAGTCCTAATTCACACTACTACCCTGCCCAATAAGACCCTGGTAAGAATATAAAAGACATAACAATAGAAGAAAAGTATAGGTTCGTTTTACTCCTGTCTATTGATGTAAAAAAAAAAAAAAAGGCAAATTAAATCAAGCCTATAAAAAGAGAAAACACCTCAGCCAAGTTGGATTTATCCTAGGTTGTGTGAAAATAATTCAGTATTAGAAAATCTGTTGTCAGTCACCACTATGTGATATCAACTTACATTTTAGTCTTAGCTCCTATCACCCTCCTATTGGAACTTTATTCTTCAGTAATCTGAAGCACTTGCTTTGAGTTATCTCTGCCCTTCAGTTCTCCTTTGTCCAGAAGCCTCTGTTCTAGATCTATCGCCCACTTGTCCAACTTCTTCTGTGGCGCTTTTGAGTTCCCTCATCCAGAAGCCTGCTCTCCTTTTCTGAGCACCTACATTATATGTATTAAATACAAATCTATGCCCCCTACTATATAGTATGTAAGCTTTGGGCTGGTATTCTGTGTAAACAATCTATTTAAAACTGATTTACCGGCCCTGGCCGGTTGGCTCAGTGGTAGAGCGTCGGCTTGGCGTGCAGGAGTCCCAGGTTCGATTCTCGGCCAGGGCACACAGGAGGAGTGCCCATCTGCTTCTCCACCCCTCCCCCTTTCCTTCCTCTCTGTCTCTCTCTTCCCCTCCCACAGCCAAGGCTTCATTGGAGCAAAGTTGGCTGGAGGGGCTGGGGGTAGCTCTATGGCCTCTGCCTCAGGTGCTAGAATGGCTCTGGTTGCAACAGAGCAGCGCCCCCTGGTGGGCATGCCGGGTGGATCCCGGTCAGACACATGCGGGAGTCTGTTTCCAACTTCAGAAAAATACAAAACAAACCTGATTTACCCATCTTTATTTTTCTCCAAAACACTCAGATTCTTTTTAACACACATATATGAATTATATTTATTGTTTGTCTTCCCCCACCCTTCATTAGAACATAAGCTCCATGAGGAAAAGGATTATCTGTTCGTTTTTTTTCACCCCCGTTTCCTCACCACACACCTAGAATAGTGTGTGGTACCACAGAGACACTCCATATATCCTTGTTGAATCCATTTTAATTACTTAATATTTATTACTTTAGAGTGTAACCTGAGGCAAGTAGTCTCTAGGCGTCTTTTGAATAAACAAAAGTGGAAGGTAACTGAGTTTAGTTAAATCACACACTTCTCCACACCCATTTTCCATTACACCCCCAAAGAACAGAGACTCTAATATTACTCAAGAACATGTTATTCTTTTTTTTTTTATAATAATTTTATTTTTTTAATGGGGTGACATCAATAAATCAGGATACATATATTCAAAGATAACAAGTCCAGGTTATCTTGTCGTTCAATTATGTTGCATACCCACCACCCAAAGTCAGATTGTCCTCTGTCACCTTCTATCTTGTTTTCTTTGTGCCCCTCCCCACCCCCTATCCCTCTCCCATTCCCCCCTCCCCCCCGTAACCACCACACTCTTATCAATGTCTCTTAGTTTCACTATTATGTCCCACCTACGTATGGAATAATACAGTTCCTGGTTTTTTCTGATTTACTTATTTCGCTTCGTATCATGTTATCAAGATCCCACCATTTTGCTGTAAATGAAGAACATGTTATTCTTAGGGACATTCAGTTAGGTCACGGCTCAAGTTGGCCGACTTCTGACTAGGAAGATAAATTCTACCCAAAGCCAAGCACAGGCACTTCTTTTTTTTTTAATTTTTTTAATTTTTTTTTTATTCATTTTTAGAGAGGAGAGAGAGAGATAGAGATAAGGGGGGAGGAGTTGGAAGCATCAACTCCCATATGTGCCTTGACCAGGCAAGCCCAGGGTTTCGAACCGGCAACCTCAGCATTTCCAGGTCGATGCTTTATCCACTGTGCCACCACAGGTCAGGCAGGCACTTCTTTTAATGCCAGTCCTGGGTCTCTCCTGTTTACAGTTTCTTCTCTCCCATAAGGAAAGTGAGTAGTTTGAGTGAGCCCTGATTTAGGCCTTACATAGAGTAAAAACATTCTCTGGTCTAATTCAGCTTGTTTTCTTGGCACCAATCCACCTCCCACAGTGTGGTAAGATGATCAAGGGTGCTACCAGGAGGTGTAGGGAAAAGGATTCCAGGAGTTTGCCTGTTTATACAAAGGCCTCAAGCTCAATGAGCAAGAGGAATCTTTAAGCTTCAGTTTATGGTTTATCTCACCATACCAGAAACTCTTTAAAACTTTTATACAAAGTTTTATGTGGATTTCCTTGGCAAACTGATTTGAGGTTCAAGATTCTGGCCAAATTATCCTTGTCTAAAACACAGATAACAAGCTTGAACATTTGCAAGCATATTTATAAAAATTAAGTAGGTACCAAACCAATGTTTGGATAAAAATAAAACAGTAAAAAAACCTGTTACTTAAAGGAACTTAGCTAACTTCTTTTTTTGGCATGGGAAATATTTGAATATTATAAGATTTGTAGCATTTAACAGAAATTTCAACTATATTAATTATATTAGAGTTAGTACTATATCAGTAGTTATAGTTAAGACTTGTTGTTGGCCCTGGCCGGTTGGCTCTGCGGTAGAGCGTCGGCCTGGCGTGCGGGGGACCCAGGTTCGATTCCCAGCCAGGGCACATAGGAGAAGCGCCCATTTGCTTCTCCACCCCCCCTCCTTCCTCTCTGTCTCTCTCTTCCCCTCCCGCAGCCAAGGCTCCATTGGAGCAAAGATGGCCTGGGCGCTGGGGATGGCTCCTTGGCCTCTGCCCCAGGCGCTAGAGTGGCTCTGGTCGCGGCAGAGCGACGCCCTGGAGGGGCACAGCATCGCCCCCTGGTGGTCAGAGCGTCGCCTCTAGTGGGTGTGATGGGTGGATCCTGGTCGGGCGCATGTGGGAGTCTGTCTGTCTCTCCCCGTTTCCAGCTTCAGAAAAATACAAAAAAAAAAAAAAAAAGACTTGTTGCAAATGCAGAAATAAAATCTATTCTTAGCTTTAAACTTTCTGAACTGATAGCTTAGTCAGTTGGGCTGTACTATGGACTGAACGTTCACTTCCTTTCAAAATTTATACATATATCGAAGCCCTAAACATAAAATTTGATTATATTTGGAGATGGGGTCTTTTGGAAGTAAATAGGTTTATATGAGGTCATGAGGGTGGGGGCCTCATGAGAAGAAAAGGAGAATATTCTCATTCTCTCATGTGTGCGTGTGTGTGTGTGTGTGTGTGTGCAAGCACTTCTCTCTCTCTGCTCAAGCACCCAGAAAAGGCCATATGAGCACACAGCAAGAAGGTGACTATAGGAAACAGGCCGTCACTGCAGAAGTGAGAGCTGCAGAAGTCTAGGCACATGGCAACTCCATACAAAGCCCTGTACGAAGACACTTGACCAAACTCTAGAATAGCTCCCATCAGTACAAAACCATGTCCCTAGGATTACCCCAGCCATACCACCCCAATTAAAATGCCTGCCTGAGAAAGCTCAACCCTACCAGGAAATTTTATTTTTTGTTGTGGCCAAAACCTGAAGACAGGCTCCTGACCTCCCTTTCTCAGAGCATTTACTAAAAAGGCCTTACAATTGTGAATATGTATCTCTTACAACTCAGAAATATCTTTCTCAAGGACCTGAGAGCCATTCCTTTGAAATATAATTATCTAGATTCTAGGAGGACAGGGCCTCTGCTGGCCAGTCTCTGTGGGAGGATAAAATCCTATCTTCAATAATGCCAGCTAACAAATACTGCTGGCCTAATCACATTTACACGGACCAACTTTGTAATTTTCACTTCTCTGATTCCACTAAGCCCCTGCTTTCTCCCCACCTCAATCATTTTCCCTTTAAATCGTCCAAATCAGAATAGAACTCAGCTCTTTTCCCCATTGTCAGAAGTTACTGAATATAATGTTTTCACCACTTTAATGTCTGGATGTATTTAATCTTTGACACCAGACATTCAATCTTCTGGCATCTTAATCTTGGACTTCCCAGCCCCTAGAACTGTGAGAAATAAATTTCTGTTGTTTAAGCCACCCAGTCCAAGCAGACTAAGAATGATTGCCATAGCAAATAACACAGACTGGGTAGCTTAGACAACAGAAGTTTAGTTCTCATATTTCTAGAGGCTGGGAAGTCCAAGAACAAGGTACCACCAGGGCTGATTTCTGGTGACGACTCTCTTTCTGGCTTGAACATGATTATCTTCTTGCTATATCCTCACATGGCCTTTCCAGGGAAAGTTCTCTAATGTCTCTTCTTATAAGGACACTAATTCTATCAGATTAGGATCTCACTCTTAGGACATCATTTAACCGTAATTACTTTCTCATCTCCAAATACAGGCACACTGGGAGTCAGGGCTTTAACAGATGACATTGGTGGGGGGTGGGGACACAAACATTCAGTCCGTAACAGCTGCTAATACTGAGGAGTTCAACGTTAAGTTACTATTCTAAGTATTTTCTCTGGACACTTCAGTTCTCTTAGTTCATGGAGAGAAATTAATTTTATAGCTCAAGATCCTATAGCTAAAGAAATATATAGTAAAAATTATCTGTACTGTCAATATGGTCTACAAAGAAGAAACTTAGGATTTATGTTGCTGTACTTTCTGAGCAATTCCTTAAAGTTCTTTAAAACAGTAATAATAAACAACCTAAAGCTTAGTTCCATATAATTTTGCAAAAGTTACTAATTCTCAAATAAAGTGCCCAAAATCACAAACATGGAAAGGTCAGATTTTAAACTACCTTTTTAACAAGAGCCACTTACAAGATGAGATTATTTTGAGCTATATTTCTTACTAAATCTGTAAAATGTGGTAGATATGCTTTCAAAATGAAATAAATGTTTTAGGAGTTGTAATTCAACTGATACAGTTACTAAACTAAACGTTATTTTCCTAACAGAAAACAAAAGTGAATATTTTATTCCTTTACTGAGTAGTGATGCATAAATTTTTATTAAAATTTACCTCCATAGCCTGACCTGTGGTGGTGCAGTGGATAAAATAGATAATGCTGAGGTCACCAGTTCCAGGCTCCAGGCTTGCCCAGTCAAGGTACATGTGAAAAGCAACTATGAGTTGATGCTTCCTGCTCCTTGTCCTTCCCCAACCATCTTTCTCTCTCTCTCTCCTTTCTCTAAAAATCAATAAATAAAATCCTTAAAAATCTCTGCTTTTAAAATTTATCTCCACAGTAAAACTTTCATAATGATAATCTGAGATAAAATAATGGGATTTGTTCATTTCAATGGAAATCCAGTCTGGATATAAGTTTAAAATAAGACTCAGGAATATAGAAAGCACTATATAGGTACCAGTCACCATCCTAAGTGCTTTATAATTATTCACTCAAGCCTCATAAAAACCCCTATGAGTGTTGCATACTATAATTATCCCTTTCTTATAGATGAGAAAATTGAGGCCCCCCAGAGGCTAACTAACTTGCCCAAAGTTACAGAGTAAGTGTTTGAGAGCTCAGTCTCAGACATAGCTAGTCTGACTCCTAAGTATACAACCAATTCAAACAGAAACCAATGTTTACCAGGTGCATAAATCAATGGAACAGAACAAAGTGTTCAAAAATAGACTTACATATATATTGACAAAGGTGCAAATCCAGTTCAATAGAGGAAGAATAGTCTTTTCAACAAATGGTGCTGAAATAGTTGGACATCTATATGTAAAAAAGAAAAAGAATCACCCATACCCTGTACCATCTATAACAATGACCTCAAGATGGATCATACAGCCTACATATAAAACAAAAAAGCTATAACACTTCTAGAAGAAAACAGAGGGAAAAACAATTTGGTATCTTAGTTAGGCAAATATTTCCTAAATGTAAAACCAAAAACATAATCCAAAAGAAAAAAATTGAAAACTGGCCTTTATCAAAATAGAAAACTTACCTTCTTCAAAAGATACTATTAAGATGATGGTGTCAGAGTAATGGTGGTTTAAGAGATACTCCTGCTCTATCCCCTTGAAATTTCAACAAATTGAACAACTATAATGCAACAAAGGAACCACAGCTAGGCTCACAGGCACGCCTGAAAGATCCACATATGGAATGGACTAAAGGTGGGAAGGGTTGAAAAGGAGGGCAGAAGATAAAACACACTTGTGGTTTGGAGGGGAGAAAAATGCCAAGTGACTGGTTTTGTTTTGTTTTTTTTTTTTTTCTCTGCCAGAATATGGGGATATGGGAAGCTTGGGCTGTCTGGGTTCTATCTGCCAGGATACAGAGAGGAAATCTGAGAGTGCCTGGGCCTCCAAATGCCAGGAGGAGCAGAGAGATTGAGGAGCAGAAGGGGAGAGACTGGACCAAAGTGGCAGCAGAAGGAAGGGTCACAGCAAGTGTTCCCTCAGACTTCTCACAGCCCACAGTTGGTGCAGAGACAGAGAAAACCAAAGTGTGGTCACCCAGCCTCCCAGATTCTGCCTCCCTCATCTCACAGGTAGGAAGAGTGGCAGTGAAAAGACCCCACAGCTAAATCTCCAGAGCCACTCTCGGCCCTGAAGAACAGAGGTGCACCACATCTGGTCCGCTGGTCTAGAAGAGCACCAAGAGGCCCAAGATCACTATTGTGAAAGGCAGAAAGCCGTAAAGCCTGAATGACAGGCCTCATCCACCAACATGATTGCAGCCCTGCCTACATCATCGTGACAGCAATATCTCAGTGGAGAACAGCCCAGGAATTTCACAGAGCTAAAACTTGTAACACAGTGACACCTACTGGAAGAAAATGGTAACCTCTCAAAACTGAAATTTATTTTTCTTTATTTTTTATTTTTTCCTTTTTGAAATCATTCTCTTTAATTTTTATATTTTTTATTCTTATTTTTATGGGTGTTTTGTTTTTAATTTTTTTCATTTTTGATCTTCCTTTTCTGTGTGCTTTCTTTTTTGTTTATCTTTTTTTTTCTGAAGTTGGAAATGGGGAGGCAGTCAGACAGACTCCCGCATGCATGCGTCCGACCAGGATCCACCCAGCATGCCCATAGGTTATTATCAGACTTCTCAGCAGAAACTCTACAACCCGGAAGAGAGTGGAACCAAACATTCAAAGTACTGAAAGAGAGGAATTACCAGCCAACAATACTATTTCCATCAAAGTTATCCTTCAAATATGAAGGAGAAATAAAAACTTTTGCAGACATACAGAAGCTGAAGGAAATGTATCACCAGAAAACCCCCACTGCTGAAAATACTCAAAGGGGGTAATGTTCTTTGACCAGATGCAAAGAACAACACAAATCAAAACTACAAGTAAAAGCTCCAATAAGGTCACAATAAAAACAAGGATAATCTGTGACAACAATAACATAAAAGAGGAGCGGCTAAAGATCTGCAGTAGCAAAGGAGGATGGAATGCAAAAGTACTCATAAGATAAAGGACTCTTCTACATATGATAATTTTTCTCTTAATAACCTAATGGTAACCACCCATGAAAAAGCCAGTACTGAAACACACAGCTTAAAGAAACATGAAACAAGGGAAAGTAGTATAGAATGCCACCAAAGAAAAACAACTAACAGAAAAACAAAAGAGAGGAACCAAAGCAGACACAGAGCTACCATACACACACAAAAAAACACCATAAAATGCCTAGAGGAGATCCTCAAGTGTCAATAATTACCCTAAATGTAAATGGAATGAACTTACCAATAAAGAGACATGGAGTAGCAAACTGGATCAAAAAGCAAAACCCAAACATATGCTACCTTCAAGAGACACATCTAGGCTGCAAGGACAAAAGTAGACTCAAAATGAAAAGCTGTAAAATGATTTTCCAAGCAAATAGTATCGAAAGAAAAAGTGGTGTAGCCATAATCATGTCTCACAACCATGACTTCAAGACAACAAAGGTAACCAGAGACAAAGATGGACATTTCATAATGATAAAGGGGACATGGTATCCAGAAGACATAACACTTCTTAATATATATGCACTGTTGGACCTGACCTGTGGTGGTGCAGTGGATAAAGCATCAACCTGGAACTCTGAGGTCACCAATTGAAAACCCTGGGCTGTCTGGTGTCAAGGCACATATGGGAGTTGATGCTTCCTGCTCCTCCCTCATTCTCTCTCTCTCTCTCTCTCTCTCTCTCTCTCTCCCCTTTCTAAAATCAGTAAAATCTTAAAATAAATACATATACATACATAACACACACACACACACACGAATGCACCAAACTAGGGACCACCAAAATATATAAAACATCTACTAACTGATCTAAAAATAGAAGTAGGCAAAAACACAATTATACGTGGAGATCTCAATACACCATTGATGGCTTCATATAGATCATCCAAACAAAAAATCAATAAAGAAATGTCAGCCTCAAAAGACACACTGGACCGAATGGACATAACAGACATTTACAGGACATTTCATTCCAAAACATCAGATTATACATTCTTCTCCAGTGTGCATGGAATATTCTCAAGGACAGACTATACGTTGGGCCACAAAACTAACATCAACAAACTCAGGAAGATTGAAATTATACCAAGCATATTATCTGAACATACGGCTTTGAAATTAAAATTCAACTGCAAAAAAGAAGTAAAGAAACCCACAAAAAAGTGGAAATTAAAAAACATACTTCTAAAAAAGTGAATGGGTCAAAGAAGAAATAAAAGTAGAACGAGAAGATATATACAAACAAATGAAAATGACAACACGACATATCAAAATTTCTGGTATGTAGCGAAAGCAGTAATAAGAGGGAAGTTTATATCATTATAGGCTTATATCAAGAAACAAGAGAGATCCAAGTAAACAATCTAACATCACACATTCGGGAACTAGGAAAAGAAGAACAAAGGCAATCCAAAGTCATCAGAAGAAAGGAAATAGTAAAAATTAGAACAGAACTAAACTCAAGAGAACAAAAAACCTATAGAAAAAATTAATACAAGAGCTGTTTCTTTGAAAAGATCAATAAAATTGACAAACCCCTGGCTAGACTCACTAAGGAAAAAGAGAAAGAACTCATATAAACAAAATCTGAAATGAAAAAGGAGAAATTACCACAGACATCATAGATATACAAAGGATTATCGTCGAATACTATTAAAGATTATATGCCACCAAATTCAACAACCTGGAAGAAATGGATAAATTCCTAGAACTATACAATCTTCCAAGAATGAATCACAAAGAAGTGGAAAACCTAAACAGACTCCTAAGTAGGGAAGAAATAGAAACAAATATTAAAAACTTCTACAAAAATAAAAGTCCAGGACCTGATGGTGACACTAGTGAATTCTACCAAACATTCAAAGGTGATTTGGTATCTATCCTTCTCAAAGTCTTTCAAAAGACAGAAGAAGCAATACTCCCGAACATATTTTTTTTTAATTTTTTATTATTTATTCATTTTAGAGAGGAAAGAGAGTAGAGAATTTGAGAGAGAAAGTGGGGGAGGAGCAGGAAGCATCAACTCCCATATGTGCCTTGAACCAGCGACCTCAGTGTTCCAGGTTGACGCTTTATCCACTGCGCCACCACAGGTCAGGCCTCCCGAACATATTTTATGAGGCCAACATAACCCTGATAACAAAACCTAGCAAGGACAACACACACACAAAAAAGAAAACTACAGTCCAATATCTCTAATGAATACAGAGGCAAAAGTAAACAAAATACTAGAAAAACAAATAGAACATTAAAAAATAATACATTATGATGAAGTGGGATTCATTCCAGGGGCACAAGAATAGTCCAACATATGAAAATCGATCGACGTAACATACCACATCAACAAAACAAAGAACAAAAATCATATGATTGGACCTGGCCGGTTGTCTCAGTGGTACAGCATCAGCCTGGTGTGTGAAAGTTCTGGGTTCAATTCTTCATCAGGGCACACAGGAGAAGTGCTCATCTGCTTCTCCACCACACCCTGTATCACTTTTCTCTCTCTCCTGCAGCCATGGTTTTATTGGAGCGAGTTTGCCCTGAGCGCTGAGGATGGATCCATGGCCTCCACCTCAGGAGCTAATGGTTGCTGAGCAGTGGAACAATGCCCCATATGGGCAGAGCATCGCCCTGTAGTGTGTTTATCAAGTGGATCCCAGTCGGGGACCATGTGGGAGTTTGTGTCTGCCTCCCCTCCTCTCACTGAATAAAAAAATATTATATGATTCTATCAATAGATGTAGAAAAGGCATTCAATAAGATAAAACATTACTTTATGTTTAAAACACTCAATTAAATAGGAAGAGAAGGAAAGTACCTCAACATAATAAAGGACAAACAATTAAATAGGAATAGAAGGAAAGTACCTCAACATAATAAAGGACATATATGATAAACCATCAGCTAATATCATACTAAATGGTGAAAAAAATGAAGGCTTTTTCCTCTAAAATGAGGAATGAGAGAAGGTTGCCCATTCTCCCCTCTCTTATTCAACATAGTTCTGGAAGTTTTAGCCAGAGCAATGAGGCAAGAAAAAGAAATAAAAGCATCCATATCGGAAAGAAAAAGTAATCGTATCACTTTTTGCAGATGACATGATCCTGTACCTAGAAAACCCCAAAGACTCCACAAAAGAAACTATTAGAAACAATAAACCAATACAGTAAAGTCACAGGATACAAAATCAATTTACAAAAGTCTACTGTTTTCTATACGCCAACAATGAAGTTTCGAAACATGAACTCAAAAACACAATTCCTCTTACAATTGCAACAAAAAATTAAAATACCTAGGAATAAACTTAACAAAGTATGTGAAGGACCTATATATTGAAAACTATAGAGCATTATTGAAAGAAACTGAAAAAGACACAATGAAAAGGAAAAAATATTCCATGTTCATGGATTGGAAGAATCAACATCGTTAAAATGGCCATATTACCCAAAGCCATATATAAATTTAATGTAATCCCCACAAAATCCCAATGTCATTTTTAAGAGAAATAGAACAAAAAAATCACCAGGTTTGTACGGAACCATAAAAAAACCCGAACATCCAAAGCAATCCTGAGGAAAAAGAATGAAGCCAGAGGTATCACACTACTTGACTTCAAATTATACTATAGAGCCACGATCATCAAAACAGCATGGTATTGGCAGAAAAACAGACATACAGACCAATGAAACAGAATCAAGAGCTCAGAAATAAAACCACATATATATGGACAAATCATCTTTGACAAAGGAGCCAAAACATAAAATGGAGAAAAGAAAGCTTCTTCAGTAAATGGTGCTGGGAACATTGGAAAGCCAAATGCAAAAGGATGAAACTTGACTAATTTGTTCCCTGCACAAAAATTAATTCAAAATGGATCAAAGACCTAAATATAAGATTTGAAACAATAAATTACATAGAAAAAAACATAGGTACTTGGCTCATAAACCTTGGCCATAGAAAACAATTTATGAATTTGACCCCAAAGGCAACGGACATAAAGGTAAAAATAAATGAATGGGACTATATCAAACTAAAAAGCTTGTGCATAGCAAAACAAACTGACAATAAAATAGGCAGCCAACTCAATGGGAGATGATATTTCCAGACAACAGCTCTGATAAGGGGTTAATATTCAAGATATATAAACAACCTACAAAGCTCAGCAACAAACAAGGAAACAATCCAATTAAAAAATGGGGAGAGGACCTGAATAGACACTTCTCCCAAGAGGACATACAAATGGACAGCAGATGTATGAAAAGATATTCATTTTCACTAGCTAATCAAGAAATACAAATCAAAACTGCAATAAGATACTACCTCACACCTGTTAGATTGGCTATTATCAACAAGACAGGCAATAACAAGTGTTGGAGACACTGTGGAGAAAAAGGAACCCTCATTCATTGCTGATAGGAATGTAAATTAGTACAACCATTATGGAAGAAAGTATGGTGGTTCCTCAAAAAATTAAGACTAGAACTACCAGATGACCCAATCCCTCTACTAGGCATCTATTCCCAAAACTCAAAAACATTAGTTTGTAAAGATACATGTACTCCCATGTTCATTGCAGCATTATTCACAGTGGCCAAGACATGGAAACAACCAAAGTGTCTTTCAATAAAGGATTGGATGAAAAAGATGTGGTACATATATACAATGGAATACTACTCAATCACAAGGAATGATGACAGTGACATTTATGACAACATGGATGGACCTTGAGGACATTATACTGAATGAAATAAGTAAATTAGAAGCTAAGAAATGAACAATTTCTCACATAGGTGGTATATAAAACTGAGTGCCATGGACATAGATAAAAGTCAAGTGGGTACCAGGGGGGGAGAAGGTCTGTGGGGGAGGGGTGCAGGGAAAGAGTAAAGAGGGACAAATATAAGGTGACAGAAAATGATCTGACTTTGGGTGATGGGTATACAACATAATTAACAGTTCATATGCTATAGAAATGTGTATCTGAAACCTATGTACTCATATTGATCAATGTCACCCTGTTAAATTTAATATTCTAAATAAAATTTTAAAAAATATACTGTTTAGGGAAGGCAAATCATAAATTGGGAAAACATTTTCTTTTTTTGCAAAACACATATATGAGAAGGAATTTGTATCTGAGATATATAATTCTCAAACATCAACAATAAGAAAATAAGTAACCCAGTAAAAATAGTAAAAAAAAAGTTTAATAAACACTTCATGAAAGAAAATATATGGATGGCAAATAAGTACATGGAAAAATGCTCAACATCACTAGTCACTGGTAAATGCAAACTAAACCACAATGAAATAACTACCATGCTCCTATTAGGAGGGCTAAAAGTTTTTTAAAACCTGACCATACCAAGTGCTAATGAAGGTAAAAGGCCACTGGGTCTTTCATACATTGCTGGTGGGAATGGCACAGCCACTTTGAAAAATAGTTTGGCAGTTTCTTATGAAAGTTTTATATATAATTTCCATATGACTCAGCAAATCGCTTCTAGGTAGTCATCCAAGTGAAATGAAAACTTATGCTCCCTCAAAAATCTATATGCAAAGGTTTATGGATAAACCTTTATTTATAATTTATAATTTATTTATTTATAATTACCAAACTTGGAAACAACTCAAATGCCTTTCAACTGGTGAATGGATAAAAAAATGTGATACCATCCATGTAATAGAATACTACTCAGCCATAGAAAGGAACTCCTGATACATGCAACAACATGCATCAATCTTAAACGTATTATGCTTACCAGTGGTAGTCAACTTGGTCCCTACCACCCACTAGTGGGCGTTCCAGCTTTCATGGTGGGCGGTAGCAGAGCAACCAAAGTATAAATAAAAAGATAGATTTAACTATAGTAAGTTGTTTTATAAAGATTTATTCTGCCAAACTTAGCGAAAATCCGACATAAAGTACTTGGTAAGTAATTATTATTATATGCTTTAACTTGCTGTAACTCTGCTTTATAAATTTTATAAAGTAAAGTTATTTCTCTACTTTATAAATCACCATTACTGTGGAACTGGTGGGCGGTTAGAAAGTTTTACTACTAACAGAGATACAAAAGTGGGTGGTAGGTATAAAAAGGTTGACTATCCCTGTACTAAACGAAAGAAGCCAGATTTAAAAGTTTATGTACTATATGATTCCATTTATAAGTCACTGTTAAAAAGACAAAGCTATAGGGATAAAAAACTGATCAGAGCCTGACCAGGCAGTGGCGAAGTGGATAGAGCGCCAGACTGGGATGCAGAGGACCCAGGTTCAAGACCCTGAGGTCGCCAGCTTGAGCACGGGCTCATCTGGCTTGAGCAAAACTCACCAGCTTGGACCCAAGGTCGCTGGTTCGAGCAAGGGGTTACTCAGTCTGCTGAAGGCCCACAGTCAAGGCACATATGAGAAAGCAAACAATAAACAACTAAGGTGTCGCAACGAAAAACTGATGATTGATGCTTCTCATCTCTCTCTGTTTCTGCCTGTCTGTCCCTGTCTATCCCTCTCTCTGACTGTCTCTGTAAAAAAAACCAAAAAAACACTGATCAGAGGTTTGACTACAAAGGAGAATGAGAAAATTTGGAGGGATGACGAAACTGTTCTATATATTGTTTGTGGTGGTATTTACTGACTGTATTCATTTCTCAAAATTCAAAGAACTGTATACTTAAAAGGATAAATTTTATTGTATATAAATTATACTGCAATTTAAATAAACACATTACTTAAAATTTAAGTTTTAAGTCAGTTTCAGGGTCACATACATAGCTATGTAGCTGAAAGTCACAAATGAAAATGGCAGTGCCATATAATTAAAGAAATAATAAATACCAATACCTTGACCTTTATACAATGATGACAAGAGAAGGTGAAGATTATATTTATATTTATATTAGCTCACCATGTTGCTAAATATATAAACACAAAATAGAATTATGAAATTTCAGAATTGGAAAGGATTTTCGGCTATCATCTAATCTAATCTTCATCTAATTTTATATCTTATCACATTCTCTTTGTTCACCCAGATTTGCCTGAATGCTTCTAGCAACGCTTACCTCCCCCTCATGAGATATTCAAACAATTAGAGAACTGAAAGGAATCTTAGGAAGCTGAGAGCTGGAAAAGTTAAATTACTTTATCAGTGAGGTGTAGTGGAGTGCAGAATACAAATTAAAACCTAGTCCCACACATTTTCCACTCCCTGTGCTTTTTCCCTTTATCAAAATTTTGTGCCCTGGCCGGTTGGCTCAGCGGTAGAGCGTCGGCCTAGCGTGCGGAGGACCCGGGTTCGATTCCCGGCCAGGGCACACAGGAGAAGCGCCCATTTGCTTCTCCACCCCTCCGCCGCACTTTCCTCTCTGTCTCTCTCTTCCCCTCCCGCAGCCAAGGCTCCATTGGAGCAAAGATGGCCCGGGCGCTGGGGATGGCTCTGTGGCCTCTGCCTCAGGCGCTAGAGTGGCTCTGGTCGCAACATGGCGACGCCCAGGATGGGCAGAGCATCGCCCCCTGGTGGGCAGAGCGTCGCCCCATGGTGGGCGTGCCGGGTGGATCCCGGTCGGGCGCATGCGGGAGTCTGTCTGACTGTCTCTCCCCGTTTCCAGCTTCAGAAAAATGAAAAAAAAAAAAATTTTGTGAATGAAGAAACTGCAACTCTCATACAATGTTGCTGGAAGTGTAAAATAGTGCAGACACTTTGAAAAACAGTTCGGCAGATCCTCAAAAAATTAAACAAAGAATTCCTATAGGACCCAGGAATTCCACTCTTAGGTATATACTCAAAAGAAATTAAAACATACGTCTACAAAAAAAATTGTACACAAATACTCATAGCAGCATTAACTGTAATGGCTAAAAGGGGAAACAACCTGAATGCCTAAAGTGATCAATAGATAAATATCTATTTTAGCCTGATCGGTGGTGGCACAGTGGATAGAGAGTTGACCTGGGACACTGAGTTCCAGGTTTGAAATCCTGGGTTGGCTTGAGCGCACAGTTGCCAGCTTGAGCCCAAAAGTCACTGGTTCGACTGGAACCCCTCCGCCCTGCGCCAAGGCACATATGAGAAGCAATCAATGAACAACTCAAGTGCTGCAACTACAAGTTGATGCTTCTCATCTCGCTCCCGTCCTGTTTCTCTCTCTCTCTCTTTCCCCCTACTTGCTAAATATATATTGATATTATAATATTCTATGGAATGTTATTCAGCAATCAAAAGGAATTAAGTACTGATACATGTTACAATAAGATGAATCTCAAAAACATGCTAAGTGAAAGAAGCCAGTAACTAAAGACCACATACTGTATTAATCCATTGATAAATGTTCAAAATAGACAAAGCTATAGTAAATAAAAGTGTGGTTTCCAGGGGCTGGAGAGAGGGGGAATAGATTTCTTTTGTGGGGGATAAAAATGTTCTAAAATTAGGTTATAATTATGCTAATATAACACTGTGAACTTATTTTTTTTTTGTATTTTTCTGAAGCTGGAAACGGGGAGAGACAGTCAGACAGACTCCCACATGCGCCGGACCGGGACCCACCCGGCACGCCTACCAGGGATGACGCTCTGCCCACCAGGGGGCGATGCTCTGCCCCTCCGGGGCATCGCTCTGCCGCGACCAGAGCCACTCTAGCGCCTGGGGCAGAGGCCAAGGAGCCATCCCCAGCGCCCGGGCCATCTTTGCTCCAATGGAGCCTTGGCTGCGAGAGGGGAAGAGAGAGACAGAGAGGAAGGAGGGGGGGTGGAGAAGCAAATGGGCGCTTCTCCTGTGTGCCCTGGCCGGGAATCGAACCCGGGTCCCCCGCACGCCAGGCCGATGCTCTACCGCTGAGCCAACCGGCCAGGGCAAATTAAAACTGTACATTTTAAATGAGTGAATTGTATGGTATATGAATTATACATAGCTCAAAAAAGCTATTTTTTATTTATTTTTTATTTTTTTTCATTTTTATTTTTTGTATTTTTCTGAAGTTGGAAACCGGGAGGCAGTCAGACAGACTCCCACATGCGCCCAACCGGGATCCAACCAGCATGCCCACCAGGGGGCAATGCTCTGCCCATCTGGGGCATTGCTCTGTTGCAACCAGAGCCATTCTAGCACCTGAGGCAGAGGCCACAGAGCCATCCTCAGCGCCTGGGCCAACTTTGCTCCAGTGGAGCCTTGGCTGCGGGAGGGGAAGAGGGAGACAGAGAGGAAGGAGAGGGGGAGGGGTGGAGAAGCAGATGGGCGCCTCTCCTGTGTGTGCCCTGGCCCGGAATCGAACCTGGGACTCCTGCACAGCAGGCCAACGCTCTACCACTGAGCCAACTGGCCAGGGCTAAAAAAGCTATTTTTTAAATTAAAGAGCCATTTATTTCATTTAAAAAAACAGCAACTTTATGTAAAATATTTAAAATACACTGACAAATTCTTTGCACTCCTCCCATTAAGAAGTCCCCTCCTCTTGGACATAGGTGGACATTTGTGACTCCCTCAACCAAGAAAATGTGTTAGAAATAACACTACATCATTTAAGGGGCTAGTTAGAAAAAGCCATGCAGCTTTGCCCAGTTTCTATTAGGACACTTGCTCAGCCATCATGCTGTGTAGAAGCCCGGGGTACCTGAAGAGGCCCCTGGCCCTCAGCCCCAGCTGAGCTCCCAGCTGAAAGCCAGCATTAACTTGCCAGCTGACTCTGTGATTAAGCCATATTGAAAGCACATCTTCCAGCTCCTAGTCAAGCTGTCCCAGCCGAGTCCATATAGAGCAGAGAGCCAACCTTACTAAGCTCTACACAAACTGCAGAGTTTTGAAACAAACAAGTATTTGCCATTATTATAAACCATTAAGTTTTGAGGTGGTTTGGTACACAACAATGGATAACCAGAATACCTTATGAACTTAACAGGTTAAAACAGCATTTAGCCCCCTAATAAATACAGACACTTCTTTCTAGTCTGAATGTTATCATGAATACTGAGATCAATTCCTCACAAAGCCACACTTCCATTGATGAACAACTCTGGAATTTGTGATCTGCTTTATGTTCAAACCAATTCTGTCCTTCCCAACCCCTGGTCCATGTTCTAGCCTCAGAGGTGACTAGTACTGTCTAACCCCCTTCCTCAGTACAGGCCTTTACCTGTTAAATAATAGAACCCGTTAGCACTGTCCCATGTTATAACCAAAGAATCTGAAATGCACAAATTGGCTGCTTTATCCAAAGTTCGACAACAGACACTGAATAAAATGCAGTTACTTGAATCTCTGGTCTAAGGCTTTTGTTTAGTATTTTTCCTATCAAATATGTGGCAGATAATGGATACAAAATGTGCTATCCATACCCAAAAATCACAATTTTCATACTTCTGCCATCATTTCTATCATCTAGGGGGAGTACTGGTATGACTAATTGGAAAATAAAACTACTTTTCTGTACCAGTCCACTCATCTTCCCTCTGTAAATATTTCAACACAAAACAACCAGGCAGCAGGGATAATTCTTACATTTTGATTCTGTCTTGGGGTTTGGAGTACATACACAAAGGATTTAAACACAGACCTTACAATCCAAAAATATTTCCCATCATGTCAATGTAGTGGTTATACAATAAGCTTTTTTTCTTTTTCAAAGTCAGCAGCAATAGAAAATGAACTTCATATACTCTTGATTATAGTATCAGCTGCCATGACAATACTTAGTCCTCAAACATTCTTTCTAATTGAGATAATTCCTCATAGCTCCAGTCCCCTAAGACTGACCCAATTACACAACTCAGAACCCAAAACCCAGAGGGTGCCTCTCAATAAAGATACTCTGATTACACAACCTAAAGAAAAATTTAAATATGATTTTTCCAAGTTGTGAGGAAACTTTTCAGGCAATACATCTTGTTTTTACACTTAAAATGTCTTACAAGCTGAATAGTAATTGTCTGATGTAACTTTAAAAATGTATATGCTATATACTCCACGATCACATTATAGAAGACTTTTAATACAAACTATTCTGTTAATATAAATGCAACGTATCTCACGTTCTGTGGGCTGTATTTGCATTCAATTGCTTTTAAGGTATAGTTAAAATCTCCTGAGCAAGGACATGTTAATCTCATTAAAGCATCATTAGACTAATACAGAACATTTGTATAGTAAGCCAAATTGGCCTTATGATGTAAGAAACTTGAAAAAAAATCTTTAAATCATATAAAATTTAGTAGGCTATCAAAAATTTGGCTCCCTAGAGTGAATTCCTACTAATTCCAAAAGAAAAAAAAAATCCAAAAAGAAAAAGCAATGATGAGAAATGTAGTGCCTCCATTGTTTTGAAATGTAAGCTGGCAATTCTTTCCCTAATAGTCCAAAAGATTTTAAAACTGGGTTGTTTTCAGAATCTAATAATCATTTAGAAAAATTTTGATTACTTGAGTTGATCAAGATTTTAACTTTAATACACATACCCAGAAACATGAGCTTATTTTACACATCCAGCAACACTTCTCATATCTCTGCAACTTAAGTGCCTAATAATGGTCCCAAAGAATGTGCCCTATAAGCTCAAAAGAATGTCTACAATTGAAAGTTTACTATATGCTTATTTAAGGAGAAACACTGATATTGGTGTCCCCTTTTCTACTTTTTCAATGAGTTAACCTACTTAGCCAAAGAGGAAAAGAAAAAAATCACAGAACACACTCATTTACCTAAAAGGAGCAAGATTGACTGACATGTGAGATTCCAACTAACCGAAACATCATGTTAATGAGGGTTAATTGTAAAACAATGTATTATGAAGTAAAGACCCAGAGGGCAACCAAGATGACTGTAAATAAAAAAAAAAAATCACTTTAGTAGTTTTTGCCTATGATTTCAAAACAATAAACTAAAATAAAAAGAAATACCCAACCTTCTCTATGGCAGACAGCTGAAGCTTAAACAGTATTGTTAGAAATACTAAGGCTGAGGAAATGAGTCTTTTAAAAAGTGCCCACCAAATAATTTTAAACCGTAGGTACAATCTTCTTGTATGAAAGAAAACACAGTACTTGTCATGCCTACGTTATAAAACGCTGCTACAGATAGGAATAAGAGAGAATAAATATACCACGCAACCCAGAAATGATCTGAGAAACAGGTAGAAAGATGGGGCTGAAGAGTCTGCCAAAAGCATCGACTTTCTTAAATCTGAAACTTGGAGAACCGAGTTCACATGAATAAATCCTCCTGGAGATTGAAAATCACACAGGCAGGTCTATATTAAACATTAACGAGAAAATTAATGGACAAAGATATGCTACATTAACCAAGGAGTCAATTTCATAACACCCATTTAAAAAAAAAACAAGCTTCTCATTTTGTTTGGAAGAAAAACTAATCGATGAATCTATCAAAGTACCTTACTAAATACAAATGGAGAACTATGTATAGAAATAGGAAGCATTATGAAATTTATGACTGTGTTTTGTGCAAGATTAGTGGACATTTTCAAAGCTTTTTAGTTTGTGGCTATATACAGAAGTCAAAACTAGAGCGGTTTCATTCATTTACAGCAATAGTAAATACTGCCTCGTTTACATTGGTTATTTTCACCGCACAGTCTTAACACACATTCCAAGAGTGATTTCATTTCTATTATTCCTTTTGGGTGATCAGAAGAGGGCGGGGGTGGCAAAGCCGTACGTTTAAGAGTCCACTTTTGTGAGAAAATTCAGCAGTGGAATATACCATTAGGTACCAAAGATTTACTGGCTAGGGCAGACAAAAGAGAAAACGGCCCCAGAAAGAACATCAGCTGCAAAAGAGACGAGAATCGGTCCCATGTATAACTGGAGGACTGGACAAAATCCCGCTCGGCGCTGCCGACCAAGAGGGCAGATTGCAGATTTGCCGCATTGCCCGCTCCCCTTCCCTCTCTTGAGTCCATCCAGGGCCCGAAGGTCAGGGTGTGGATCGGAGGGAAAGCCCCCAGGGGTTAATTTAGGCATCTAACTGGAGGGACGATGCCTAAGATCCTTTTAGCGCTTTACAGTCCTCTGTCCCGCCCTCTCTACTCCAGCGCTTTATTTCATGACCCCATCAAAAGTCATTCACCCCGACTTCAAATATTAGAAGAAGGGAGAGAAGAAGGGTTGGGGGAAGAAGGGAGGGGGGGAGGAAGGAGGGGGAGGAGAACGGAGGGGGGAGAGAGAGAGGGAGTGAGAAAGAGAGAGGAAAGAAGGGTGGGAGAGGGAGCGAGAAACGAGGGAGAAAGAGACGAGACGGGCAGCTGTTGGGTCGGTCCCCTCACCCCTCCCAGACCACAAGGGACCCTCATGGAGCGGCTCGGGAGCCTTGAGACCAACAGCTACAGGACTCGGATTACCTTCCCGCGCTGGTCCCAGCTGTACTGCTTCGATCTCTCCCCGCCCCGGCGCTGTGAGTCTTTACCATTCTGTCTTTTGGAGAAACAGCAGCCCATTTTCCCGGCCCGTGGGTCTCCCGACCGCTACTCTTTGCCGGCCCGCTGGCCCAGGTGTCTCCTGTAGTGTGACGTGAACCCCGGGCGCCTGGATACCGCGGCTCTCCGGATACCGCCTCCCAGAGCCTCCCAGCAGCTCTCAGCCTCAGTTCGCCTAGGAGGCCTAACACCCCTTCTCTTTTTTCCCCACTCAGTTGCCCCGACGACCCGCCACGGGCTATGTCCGCTCAGCGACCGATTAGCCAATCAAGGCTCCACGAGCAGCCCTGCGTGCCTATCATAAGAGGCCGATTCACACACAAAACCAATCAACGGCCGACTCCTGCGCCAGCCCCCAGGGGCGGGCCGGCCCGGCGGCTCAGGCGCAGGCACTGCCGGCCCCGCCTCTAGCTCTGCCTGGCCCTCCTAGGACTTCGGCTCTCTATCTCCTCGGAGTCCCCGCTGTGTAGCGAAGCCGATTTGCCCTTGGTTCTCAGTTAACAACTTTGACGAACGGGAGGTAGCCCTAGTCAAAAGTTGAACTTCAGTTTTATTCTGCAAGCAGTGAGAGAACAGGAATAGCTGACATGGGAAGGGGCTCTGAAATTCGTATTCCTCAGACCTCGTCTCCCCTCATCACCTATCCTGTGTCCTTACATTGTCTGCCCAGTGTCATTTCCCTCAGGAAACTCTTCTAACAAACCTCCCGACTCTCTTTGCCCTCTCTTCTGTGCTTTCTTAATATTTACACACTATCACTCTAAAATTGCACAAGTAATTAGTAAAATAATTATTTGTTTATCAGATCTGTGACTTTCTTGAAAAGGCATGTACCTTTGAATTCCCTAGGCCTTGCCAAACTCCAAAAAAAGTGTATCAAATGGATGTATAAATGAATGCTTTCACACTAATGAACGAAGCATTTATAACCTTTCCCACATTCCTTCCCCCCAAAAGGGATTAAAGTGTGCATGGGCGGCTAGAATTATGGTAAAGGGGGTCTCCTCATGGAGTTTATAGCCTACTTGAAGAAATAAGCACTGCCATATAAACAGATCTCTTCTGAGCAAATGGTATATAGGGTTTGTCTGAAGATATGAAAATATATACACTAAATATTAACATTAGTTATACTTGGGCCAAATTTACTACCATACACAAGTATTGCTTATGTAAATAGAAAAGGTCAGTTGTTGATTTAAATCTCTGTGAAAAGTATTTTGACATCATGGTAGGATGCAAATGTGGATCAGTTCAGGTTCAAATTTGGTGATCATTTTACTTTACCACATTTATTCACATCTAGTGTATATCCTAAATGAGTCTCTGACTTAACTTGAGCATTAAGAATGTTCCCTTTTTCACTTCCTGTCCTTTATTACACAATCAGTAAGAAAAGTGCATGGGCTCAAGTATTAGAAATTACTGCAAATTTAACTTCCAGATGTTAGGCAATAGGGTCTTTACTACTGCATACTTTATCTCCTTCAGAGTGAGATGAAAGGTCTATGTGAGGATGTTTTGGTGAAGGTCCTTAGATATTTTATATTCATAGAATGTTAAAACTGTGACCACCACGTAGTACAGGGAGGAAAGTGAGGTTCCAACAGTGATCTCTTCAGGGACTCTTAAGAGTGAACAAACAACACAACCCAAAACTGAACATAAAGTCTCCTCTCTGTTAAATGCCATCCCACCATCACCACTGCCTGAAAAGTAAAATAAAGGAAAATTAAATTAAATCATTAAAATCTTGTAGCTAGAAAGCCAAGGAACAGAGCTAGTGCTAGAGTTCTCTCATGCTCCTTTTTCTCTTTCTTACTGTTTCCTTCTTTTCTCCTCCCTTCTCCCTTATGATTCTCATCACCACTTTTTTTTCCTGCAAACTAGCTCTCATTATTCACTCATTGGCATACACATGGCTAATAGTGATGCCGCCCTGATTCCTTATGACCCTTCTATCCAAGTGCATGCTACAATCTCTTTATACCTTAGTCCACATTATCAAGGGAAATAAACAGATAAATTCCTGGCTAATCAATAATAAAATGGTCACCTATCCATTAAGTGTACATCCCTGCAGCTGGGATGAGTTCTGTATTACAAATGTGAGTGGAGAGAAAGTCCTGAAAAGGGAACATGTGCTGCAGCTCTAACTCTGCAGAGTCCAGACAGAAATTGATTGGTCCTTTTCCCTATATCACTCTTGCTACTTATATTTTTGTGACTTCTTTTCTATATAAAGTTGCCTTCATGTTCAGCTTAATAGATATATTCATGTATATTAAACAGTTCTCTTATAGGTTTGTACCTGGCCATGGGCCCTAGATATGGACTGGGTACTCTATGTGTCTTGAGGACAAAAGTGACAGAGTTACCTCTCAGAAGGCAGTCCTGAAGAGGTATTGCTGCGGACCAACACGGCTAGTAATTTTCCAGGTCCTGAATAAGAGCGGTGTGAAATGAAGAAATAAACTCAAAGAGAAAAAAGGATGGGATTAGGAGGCCTCTGCAAAGCCTATATAGCTTGCAAGAAAGAATCTCCACCCCCAAACCGCTTTATTTATAGGGTAGAGTAAAGTCATTAGCAAATCAAAGAGATCTTTAAAACAAAGTCACATTTCCAAGGCAACCCAAGAATTGTTTCCAGTGCAGAAAACCCCCACCACCCATAACTTCTTAACTTCATGAAACAAAGAATAAAAAATAAAAACTGCCTTCAGTCTCTCGAGGGACATGAGGGATAGAACGAGTGCAAACAATCCAGCATCTCAGCTAACATGGAGGTGTGGGGAAAAACTTAGCCTTTACCAACTTAATCAAGCAAGTGATGTGGGGGGTTGGGCAGATTGTCAGCTTACTGCCAGTCCCCCACACTTCTGTCCCCCAAAAATCTAAACTACAAGGACCCTGTCAGCTTTCAGTCTCCAACAAGGTATTTCTCCACAGCATAAATAAGTCAATTTCCCAGCAACAGTGGTTGGAAAAGTTCCTATTCTTCAATTGACCTGACACATGCTTGCTCACTCTCTACTCACCTAAGAAAACACTTTACAAGTGAAGGCAAAAAGAAGGGAGGAGTGTTTCCATTATCTATTGCTGTGCAACAAACCACTTGAAACTTTTTTTTTTTTTTGAGAGAGAGAGGAAGGCAGGGGGAGGGAGAGAGAGAAAGAAGCATCAATTCATTGTTCCACTTAGTTGTGTACCCATTGAGTGCTTCTCATACATGCTCCATTCCCCAGGCTCAAACCCTCAAAAGGGTGACATAGGGATGAAGCTGGCACCCTCAAGATTGAAGACTCTGGGATTGAACCAGCAACCTTGGCACTTGGAGACGACACTCTATCCACTATGCCACCATCCGTGGCAAATCATTTGAAACTAATGGTTTAAAATGATGATTATTTATTTTGTTCATGAATCTATGATTTCAGTAAGGCTTAGTGGGGACAACTCTGTTCCATGATATGTCCAGAGCTCAGCTGGTATAATTCAAATAGTTGGGGAACTGGCCAGAAATCATTCTATATGAAATGTCAGGGCCTCTTTATTTGATCTCTCCAGTAAGGTGGTCTTAATGTAATAGGACTTCTTATATTATGCTGAGAGATTCAAGGATGAATGTTCCAAGCCCTGACCTGTGGCTCAGTGCATAGAGCATTGGCCCAGCATATGGATGTCCTGGCCTCTATTTTCAGTCAGGGCACACAAGGGAAGCGACCATCTGCTTCTTCCTCCTCCCCATTCTCTCTCTCTTCCCTTCTTTCAGCCAGTGGCATGATTGGTTTCAGCGTGGCCCCAGGTTCTGAAGATAGCTCCATTGGAGCATCAGCCTCAGGTGCTAAAAATACGATGGTACTCAATCATCAGCCCTTGATGGGGTTGCCAGGTGGATCCTGATCAGGGCACATGTGGAAGTCTGCCTCACTATTTCTCCTCCTCTTACCTAAAAAGGAAAAAAAAAATAAAGAAAGAGAATGTTTGTTCCAGGAGACCAAGACAGAAGCTGCAAGGGCTTTTAATGATGTAGCATCAAAAGTCATACAACATAACTTCCACTGGATTCTATTGGTCACACAGGCTGGCCCTAATTCATTAAAGGAGGAGACTAAACAAAAGGCTGAATACTAGAAGGTACAGAACTTTGGGGTGTCATCTCAGAGGCTGACTACCATAGTGGGAGTCAGTTCTGTCAATAGTACTGCAAATGTACTGAAGAAGAGGATTGGAACATTTAAAAAATTGTACAGGCAGATAACTTTTTTCTTTTAATAGATTTTCTCATACTTTAGTTTAAGTAGTTCTTATCAATTTTCTTTTACCATTTTATTGACTATTCCCAATGATTTTGAAAATTATCAAAATTGTGTGTAATCAGGTTATAACACTGTATTTTTTCCGACAGCTTTTAGCATAGGATATCCTATTCACTGTTGTTGGTAGAATTCTCAATGTATACTGAGTAAGAATATTTGGAAGTTACTACAGAAGAGGAATACCTGGGAAAACAGACCTTAACTCAGGTGGGAGTGAGGAGAATAGAAGAGTCAAGAAAATCTTCTCAGAAGTGAATGGTTTTAGAAGCATTAATTAAAAAGATAATGATTCCATGAAATTTTTACAGAAGAGCATCTCCAATGAAAACTTTTCTTAAAACAAATTTAAAGTGTTTATTTAATATTTATTTTAGAGAGGGGGAGGAAGGGGAGGGAGGGCAGCCTCAACTTCCCTATGTGCCTTGACCAGGCAAGCCTGAGGTTTCAAACAGGGACCTGAGTTACAGATTGACACTCTATCCACTGCAACACCACAGGTGAGGCAAATTTTTTTTAGGTGAGAGGAGATAGCGAGACAGACTCATGCATGTGCCCCAACTGAGATCCACCCAGCAATCCCCCCTACTCCGCCTTCATCTAAGGCTGATGCTGGAATCAACTGAGCTATCCTCAGCATACCAAGCTACGCTAGAACTAATCAAGCCACTGGCTTCAAAAAGGGAAGAGAGAGAGAAGGCGGATAGGGAGGGGAAGAGAAGCAGATGGTTGCTTCTCCTGTGCGCCCTGACCGGGAATCGAACCAGGACGTCCATACGCGGACCAACGTTCTATCTACTAAGACAACTGGCCAGGGCCTGGAAATTATTTTTAAAAAATAGTTTCTGGACTAAACAAAAACTTTTTGTAGTAGAATTTCCATTTTCATTCATTCAATACTTTTCAGGAAAGGGACAAACTGATCAAACTAAAACCACAAAGATAATTAAGAGTGTGTTTGTTCATAAAATTTGTTTTCATCCTTGAGAGTTTATTAGTAAAAGAGAGCTACTTCCCATTTCACCCAACCTAAATGAGAGACAGTATTTCCCAGCTCTCTCTATGCATGCAGACCCAAAATAACCTCTCAATCTAATATCAAGAAGATTTCAACCCACATAATTGTTACCCGTCAACATTTGCATGATATAAAATTCCAAAATAGTGAAAAAGAAAGGTTTGGGCAAAATAACTTATGCCACAAGGCAAAGTTTTTAGTAAAAGGATATTTATTCAATTTATTGATTGATTGATTTTAGCAGAGAGAAAGGGAGAGAGAGAGAGAGACAGAGACAGAAACGTAGATCTTCTCCTACATGTGCCCCAACCAGGGATCGAACCAGCAACCTCTGTTCTTCTGGATGAGTCTAACCAATCAAGCCACCCAGTCAGGACAGTAAAAAGATATTTAATTATATTTCCTAATTCTTCCCCAAGAAAATGGTTAATATCATAGAGATGGCAAACACTTAAGCAGGCCTGCCAGTCCCTGGGACCTTTAAGAATAGGATTTCTGCCTGACCAGGCAGTGGCACAGTGGATAGAGCATTGGACTGGGATGCGGAAGACCCAGATTCGAGACCCTGAGGTCACCAGCTTGAGTGTGGGCTCATCTGCTTTGAGCAAAAGAGCTCACAAGCTTGGACCCAAGGTCGCTGGCTCAAGCAAGGAGTTACTCAGTCTGCTGAAGGCCCGCGGTCAATGCACATATGAGAAAGCAATCAGTGAACAACTAAGGTGTTGCAACGAAAAACTAATGATTGATGCTTCTCATTTTTCTCCCTTCCTGCCTTCCTGTCTGTCTGTTCCTATCTATCTTCTCTCTGACTCTCTTTCTGTCTCTGTAAAAAAAAAAAAGAGAGAGAGAGAGAATAGGATTTTTTCTCTACTCTTCCTTCCCGTGGTCTTGAGTTCCTGACAAAAGTAAACAAAATTCAGGGCTCATTCTAGACCAAATCTTCCCCAAGAGCTACTCTGCTAGGTTTGATACGATTCCCACCTCCTTACCTCCCACCACAAACACCCAGCTGTACAGTGCACAAGAAAGTGAATCAGAGAGGAAAACATCTCTTTAGCACTTCTTTCCTGCATTCACTAATTCTTATGGTGTTAAGAATAACATCTAATAAACAAAAATTCACTCTAAGGAAGAAATCTGGGATTTGTAGGGTTTGCAGAATATACATTTTGCCTTGGCTCCTCCTTAAGAAAATAATCCAAATTGTGAATACAAAATCGTTAGGAATATCCAAAATATACAAAGGACTCATAAAACTAGACAACAAACAAACAAACAATCCAATAAAAAAATGGGAAGAGGACGTGAACAGATACTTCTCCCAGGAAGAAATACAAATGGCCAACATATGTATGAAAAGATGCTCATCTTCATTAGTTATTAGAGAAATGCAAATCAAAACGGCAATGAGATACCACCTCACACCTGTTAGATTAGCTATTATTAACAAGACAAGTGATAGCAAATGTTGGAGAAGCTGTGGAGAAAAAAGAACCCTCATTCACTGTTGGTGGGAATGTAAAGTAGTACAACCATTATGGAAGAAAGTATGGTGGTTCCTCAAAAAACTGAAAATAGAACTACTTTATGACCTAGCAATTCCCTCTACTGGGTATATACCCCCAAAACTCAGAAACATTGATACGTAAAGACACATGCAGCCCCATGTTTATTGCAGCATTGTTCACAGTGGCCAAGACATGGAAACAACCAAAAAGCCCTTCAATATATGACTGGATAAAGAATATGTGGCACATATACACTATGGAATACTACTCAGTCATAAGAAATGATGACATCGGATCATTTACAACAAAATGGTGGGATCTTTTTTTTTTATTTTTATTTATTTATTTATTTTTTACAGAGACAGAGAGAGTCAGAGAGAGGGATAGACAGGCACAGACAGACAGGAACAGAGAGAGATGAGAAGCATCAATCATTAGTTTTTCATTGCGTGTTGCAACACTTTAGTTGTTCATTGATTGCTTTCTCATATGTGCCTTGACCGCGCCTTCAACAGACTGAGTAACCCCTTGCTGGAGCCAGCGACCTTGGGTTCAAGCTGGTGGGCTTTTCCTCAAACCAGATGAGCCTGCACTCAAGCTGGCGACCTCGGGGTCTCAAACTCGGGTCTTTTGCATCCCAGTCCGACGCTCTATCCACTGCGCCACCGCCTGGTCAGGCTAAAATGGTGGGATCTTGATAACATTATACGGAGTGAAGTAAGTAAATCAGAAAAAACCAAGAACTGCATTATTTTATACGTAGGTGGGACATAAAAACGAGACTAAGAGACATTGACAAGAGCGTGGTGGTTGGGGGAGGGAGGGAGAGGGGAAGGGGGAGGGGGAGGGGCACAAAGAAAACTAGATAGAAGGTGACAGAGGACAATCTGACTTCGGGTGATGGGTATACAACATAATTGATCGACAAGATAACCTGGACATGTTTTGTTTTAACATATGTACCCTGATTTATTGATGTCACCCTAGTAAAATTAATTTAAAAAATTGTTAGGGTCCTTCCTGGGGTGTGTACAGGGACTTTGCAAATGAGGGGCTCTAAAGTTTAGGTTTCATTAGCTATATTATAGCTTGTTCAAAGATACTAGAGATAATATTTCTTAGGGAGCTAGGAATTAAATTTACACATTTTTAAATATACTAGTTGGCTTCAGAATATATACATGACAACATATTATATAGAAAAATGACTAAGACCATATTTTTCTGACCATGGTGTCCATCTGCCACAATTTATGATAAACCTCCATGAGTACAGAGAAACCCATAGGCACAGGCAGATGAAAATTAATTAAAAAATCAGCTGCTAGAGTCAGAAATGCAAAGAACAAAATTTCTAATGCAAATTAACTTACCTGTTAACTATCTGCAGAGAGAACTATGAAACAACGCGTTCAGATGACCAGAGGTAGGCGTCTACGGCCATACCACCCTGAATGTGCCCGATCTCGTCAGATGACCAGAAGTACAGATTTGGTCCAACTCTTAAAAATTTTCCAATGAGAAAAATAAGTTAGAATCTTGAAACTTATATGTGGGCTCAGTATTTTCATTTTAAATTAGTATGATTACAAAACATTTCTTTTCTCAAGCTCTTTATAAAACTGATGCTTATACTTCCTGTAGAGACAGTGTAAGTTCTTATCAAACCTGTCATTTTGCTATTCCTTGCTTGCAGAAATGAACTCACTTACTATATTTCTTGCCCAGTTTTTTATTTACTTATTTATTATTTTCTTCTTATTATTTTTTAGGTGAGAGGAGGGGAGATAGTTGATAGTTCAGGCAGACTTCTGCTTGCATCCCAGCCAGGATCCACCTGGCAACCCCATTAGGGCCAATGCTCGAGTAGCAAGCTATTTTCAGGGCCTGAGGCTGATGTGCTCCGATGGAGCTATCCTCAGTGTCTGGGGCCACACTTGAACCATTTGAGCCACTGGCTGCAGGAGGAGAAGAGCGAGAGAGGGAGGGAGAGGGAGGGGGGAGAAGCAGATGGTAGATTCTCCTGTGTGCCCTGACCAGGAATCGAACCTGGGACGTCCATATGCCAGGCTGACACTCTATCCACTGAGCAAATGGTCAGGGTCCAGCTTATTATTTTAACAAAAATAACATTCTATTTTGTAGTTACTTATCCTATTGGCTCCTAGTTGATGACCTTTGCTTGAAAAGGGCATCACCAAAGTATAATTTTCAAGTATTTTCTATTGAATTTATTGCGGTGACACTGTTGAATAAAACTATGTAAATTTCAAGTGTACAATTCTATAATACATCATCTGTATGGTAGTTGCCATTTCTTTCATTTTTCTAATTTTTAGTTTTAATTTATTGTGTTGACATGGTTTCAAATGTCCCATACAATGTAACACCCTCTACACACTGCATCATGCCCTCCATGCAGTCTCTTTTCACTCCCATTTGCCCCACTTTGCCCCCTCTCCCACTACCTTTACCCCTCTTTCCCTCCGACTATTGCTATCTATGTGTTACATATACATGATTTTGGCAAATCCCTTCACTTTATTTGATCCCATCCACTGTTCCCCTTTCACTCTGGCAGCTATCCATCTACTCCCTGTGACCCTGCCTCTGTTTTTATTTTGTTCCTCAGTTTATTCTGCTCATTAGGTTCCACTTATAAGTGAGATCATATGGTATTTGTCTTTCTCTGGCTTATTTCACTTAGCATATTAATCCCTGGGTTCATTCATGCTGTCACAAAAGGTACTTTTCCTTCTTTTTTTTTTTTTTTTTTACAGTCTAGTAGTATTCCATTGTGTACATGTACCACAGCTTTTTTATTCTCTCACCCACTGATGGACACTTGGGCTGTTTTCAGAACTTGGCTATAGTAAGCTACGTTGCAATGAACATGGGGGTGCATATCTTCTTTTGAATTAGTGTTTTGGGATTCTTAGGATATATTCCTAGAAGTGGAATTTTTAATTGTTTGAGGAAATGCCATACTGTTTTCCACAGTGGCTGCACCAGTCTGCATTCCCACCAGAAGTGCAGGAGGGTTCCCTTTTCTCCACATCCTCGCCAGCACTTGTTTGTTGATTTGTTAATGAAAGCCAATCTGGCAGGTGTGAGGTGGGTGATACCTCATTGTAGTTTTAATTTGTATTTCTCTGATGATTAGTGACATTGAGCATTTTTTCATATGCCTATTGCCATCTGTATATCTTCTTTGGAGAAGTGTCTATTCAAGTCCTTTGCCTGTTCTTTAATTGAATTGTTTTTCTTCCTGGTGTTGAGTTTTATGATATCTTTATAAATGTTTGTTATTTAGCCCAGAAGTATTGGTGAATATGTTCTCCCATACACTGGGAGAACACTAATTCATTTATCAGGTCTAGTTCTTTATTTTTTCTTTCAGTTTTTAGAGAAGAAAAAGAGAGAGAGAGAAAGAGAGAGAGAAGGGGGGGTGAAAAACAGGAAGCATCATCTTCTATATGTGCTTTGATCAGCTAAGATAGGGGTTTCACACCAGCAACCTCAGTGTTCCAAGTCAACGCTTTATTCACTGTGCCACCACAGGTCAGGCTATGGGTCTAGTAATTTTTTTGGCCTAGACTTTAGGGTTTTCTATGTACAGTATCGTGTCATCAGTAAATAATGACAATTTTACTTCCTCGTTTCCAATTTGGGTGCCTTTTATTTCTTCTTCTTGTCTGATTGCTGTGGCTAGGACTTCCAGGACTATGTTGAATAAGAGTGGTGAAAGAGGGCATGCTTGTCTTATTCTTGCTCTTAAATCAATTGCTTTTAACTTTGCCCATTGAGTATGATATTGGCTGTCATTTTGTCCTATATAGCCTTTATCTTTTTTAGGTATTTTTCCTCTCTCCCCATTTTACTATGAGTTTTGATTATAAATGGGTGCTAGATTGTATCAAATGCTTTATCTGCAACTATTGATATGATCATGTGATTTTTATTCTTCATTTTGTTTATGTGGTGAACCATGTTTATTGATTTGTGAATATTATACCAGCCTTGCCTCCCTGGAATAAATCCCACATGATTATGTTGTATGATCTTTTTAATGCATTGCTGGATCCAGTTTACTAATATTTTGTTGAGAATTTTAGCATCTATATTTAGTTTTCTTTCTCTGTATTGTCTTTATTTGATTTTGGATTGAGGATGCTGCATGCCTCATAAAAATGAGCTTAGAAGTCATTCTTCCTCTTAAAATTTTTGGAATAGTTTGAGGATAGGTGTTCATTCTTCTTTGACTGTTTGGTAAAATTCGCCTGTGAAGCCATCCAGTTTAGGACTCTGTTTGCTGGCAGTTTTTTGATAACTTTTTAAATTCCATTTGTTATAATCGGTCTGCTCAGGTTTTCTGATTCTTCCAGACTCAGTTTTAGAAGATTGTATACTTCTAAGAATTTATCCATTTCACGCAGGTGATCCAATATTTTGGCATATAATTCTTCATAGTATTTTCTTACAATCCTTTGTATTTCTGTGATGTGAGTTGTTACTCCTCCTCTGCCACTTCTAATTTCATTTATTTGGGTCCTCTCTCTTCTTATCTTGATGAGTCTGGTTAAAATTTTGTTAATCTTATTTACCTTTTAAAAGAATCAGTTCTTGGTTTCATTGATCTTTTGTATTTTTTTTAAACTCTATGTCATTTGTTTCCACTCTGATCTTTATTATTTCCTTTCTTTTACTTCCTCTTCCCTTTATTTGTTGTTATTTTTCTTGTTCTCTTAGTTGCAGGGTTAGGTTGTTTATTTGAGCTTTTACTTGCTTCTTACAGTATGCCTGTAATGCTATGAACTTCCCTCTGAGGACTACTTTTGCTGTGTCCCATAGATTTTGGTTGTTGTATGTTCATTTTCATTTGCTTCAAGGAAATTTTTTATTTCTTCCTTGATCTCCTTGTTAACCCATTTGTTTTTTTTTTTTTTTGTTTGTTTTTTTTTTTTCATTTTTCTGAAGCTGGAAACAGGGAGAGACAGTCAGACAGACTCCCTCATGTGCCCGACCGGGATCCACCTGGCACACCCATGGGGCGACGCTCTGCCCACCAGGGGCGATGCTCTGCCCCTCCTGGGCGTCGCCATGTTGTGACCAGAGCCACTCTAGCGCCTGAGGCAGAGGCCACAGAGCCATCCCCAGCGCCCGGGCCATCTTTGCTCCAATGGAGCCTTGGCTGTGGGAGGGGAAGAGAGAGACAGAGAGGAAAGCGCGGCGGAGGGGTGGAGAAGCAAATGGGCGCTTCTCCTGTGTGCCCTGGCCAGGAATCGAACCTGGGTCCTCCGCACGCTAGGCCGACGCTCTACCGCTGAGCCAACTGGCCAGGGTGTTAACCCATTTATTATTTAATAACATACTATTTAGCCTCCAAGTGTTAGAATATTTTTCAGATTTTCTATTGTAGTTGATTTCTAGTTTCATGCCATTGTGATCAGTGAAGATGCTTGATATGATTTCAATCTTCTTCCATTCATTCAGACTTGTTTTGTGTTCTAAAGTTGTTTTTTTTTAATTTACTCATTTTAAAGAGGGGGGGGAGAGAGAGAGAGAAAGAAAGGGGAAAGAACAGGAAGTATCAACTCCCACATGTGCCTTGACCAGGCAAGCCCAGGGTTTTAAACCAACAACCTCAGCATTCCAGGTTGATGCTTTATCCACTGTGCCACCATAGGTCAGGCTTGTTTTGTGTTCTAACATGTGGTCTATCCTAGAGAATATACCATTAGCACTTGGAAAGAATGTATATTCTGCTGCTTTGGGGTGAACGATTCTGAATATATCAATTAAATCCCATTGGTCACTGTTTCTTTGTTAATTTTCTATTTGGAGGATCTATCCATTGATGTTAGTGGGGTATTAAAATCCCCTACTATTATAGAATTGCTGTTGATATCTCCTCTTATGTTCATCAAAATCTGCTTTATTTTTTTATTTTTTTTTAAATAAATTTTTATTAATGGTAATGGGATGACATTAATAAATCAGGGTACATATATTCAAAGAAAACATGTCTAGGTTACCTTGTCATTAAATTATGTTGCATACCCCTCGCCCAAAGTCAGATTGTCCTTCGCCACCCTCTATCTAGTTCTCTGTGCCCCTCCCCCTCCCCCTAACTCTCCCCCTGTCCTCCCTCCCCCCACCCCTGGTAACCACCACACACTTGTCCATGTCTCTTAGTCTCATTTTTATGTTCCACCAATGTATGGAATCATGTAGTTCTTGTTTTTTTCTGATTTACTTATTTCACTCCTTATAATGTTATCAAGATCCCACCATTTTGCTGTAAATGATCTGATGTCATCATTTCTTATGGCTGAGTAGTATTCTATAGTGTATATGTGCCACATCTTCTTTATCCAGTCTTCTATTGAAGGGCTTTTTGGTTGTTTCCATGTCTTGGCCACTGTGAACAGTGCTGCAATGAACATGGGGCTACATGTGTCTTCACGTATCAATGTTTCTGAGGTTTTGGGGTATATACCCAGTAGAGGGATTGCTGGGTCATAAGGTAGTTCTATTTGCAGTTTTTTGAGGAACCACCATACTTTCCTCCATAATGGTTGTACTACTTTATAGTCCCACCAACAGTGAATGAGGGTTCCTTTTTCTCCACAGCCTCTCTAACATTTGCTATTACCCGTCTTGTTGATAATAGCTAATCTAACAGGGGTGAGGTGGTATCTCATTGTAGTTTTGATTTGCATTTCCCTAATAATTAATGAAGCTGAGCATCTTTTCATATATCTGTTGGCCATTTGTATCTCTTCCTGGGAGAAGTGTCTATTCATGTCCTCTTCCCATTTTTTTATTGGATTGTTTGTTTGTTTGTTGTTGAGTTTTATGAGTTCTTTGTAAATTTTGGAAATTAGGCCCTTATCTGAGCTGTTGTTTGAAAATATCATTTCCCATTTAGTTGGCTGTCTGTTTATTTTGATATCAGTTTCTCTTGCTGAGCAAAAACTTTTTATTCTGATGTAGTCCCATTCATTTATCTTTGCCTTCACTTCTCTTGCCATTGGAGTCAAGTTCATAAAATGTTCTTTAAAACCCAGGTCCATGAGTTTAGTACCTATGTCTTCTTCTATGTACTTTATTGTTTCAGGTCTTATATTTAGGTCTTTGATCCATTTTGAATTAATTTTAGTACACGGGGACAGGCTGTAGTCGAGTTTCATTCTTTTGCATGTGGCTTTCCAGTTTTCCCAACACCATTTGTTGAAGAGGCTTTCTTTTCTCCATTGTGTGTTGTTGGCCCCTTTATCAAAGATTATTTGACCATATATATGTGGTTTTATTTCTGGGCTTTCTATTCTGTTCCATTGGTCTGAGTGTCTATTTTTCTGCCAATACCATGCTGTTTTGATTATTGTGGCCCTATAATATAGTTTAAAGTCAGGTATTGTAATGCCCCCAGCTTCATTCTTTTCCCTTAGGATTGTTTTGGCTATTCGGGGTTTTTTATAGTTCCATATAAATCTGATGATTTTTTGTTCCATTTCTTTAAAAAATCTCATAGGGATTTTGATGGGAATTGCATTAAATTTGTATATTGCTTTGGGTAATATGGCCATTTTGATTATATTTATTCTTCCTATCCAAGAACAAGGAATATTTTTCCATCTCATTGTATCTTTTTCGATTTCCCTTAACAATGCTTTGTAATTTTCATTATATAGGTCCTTTACATTCTTTGTTATGTTTATTCCTAGGTATTTTATTTTTTTTGTTGCAATCGTGAAGGGGATTATTTTTTTGAGTTCGTTTTCTAATATTTCATTGTTGGCATAGAGAAAGGCTATGGACTTCTGTATGTTAATTTTGTATCCTGCGACCTTACTGTATTGGTTTATTGTTTCTAATAATCTTTTTGTGGAGTCCTTCGGGTTTTCGATGTATAGGATCATATCATCAGCAAAAAGTGATACCTTTACTTCTTCTTTTCCAATATGGATGCCTTTTATTTCTTTGTCTTGTCTGATTGCTCTGGCCAGAACTTCTAGCACCACGTTAAATAAGAGTGGAGAGAGTGGACAACCCTGTCTTGTTCCTGATTTAAGGTAGAAAGTCCTCAGTTTTATGCCGTTTAAAATGATGTTGGCTGATGGTTTATCATATATGGCCTTTATCATGTTGAGATATTTTCCTTCTATACCCATTTTGTTGAGAGTCTTAAACATAAAATTGTGTTGTATTTTATCAAAAGCCTTTTCTGCATCTATTGATAAGATCATGTGGTTTTTGTTCTTTGTTTTGTTGATATGGTGTATTACGTTAACCGTTTTGCGTATGTTGAACCATCCTTGAGATTCTGGGATGAATCCCACTTGATCATGATGTATTATTTTTTTAATATGTTGTTGTATTCGGTTTGCCAGTATTTTGTTTAGAATTTTAGCATCTGTATTCATTAGAGATATTGGTCTGTAGTTTTCTTTCTTTGTGCCATCCTTGCCAGGTTTTGGTATGAGGGTTATGTTGGCCTCATAAAATGTGTTTGGAAGTATTGCTTCTTCTTCAATTTTTTGGAAGACTTTGAGTAGAATAGGAACCAAATCTTCTTTGAATGTTTGATAGACTTCACTAGTATAACCGTCTGGGCCTGGACTTTTATTTTTGGGGAGGTTTTTAATAGTTTTTTCTATTTCCTCCCTGCTGATTGGTCTGTTTAGGCTTTCTGCTTCTTCATGACTCAGTCTAGGAAGGTTGTATTGTTCTAGGAATTTATCCATTTCTTCTAGATTGTTGTATTTGGTGGCATATAATTTTTCATAGTATTCTACAATAATTCTTTGTATATCTATGATGTCTGTGGTGATCTCTCCTCTTTCATTTTGGATTTTATTTATTTGAGTCCTGTGCCTTTTTTCCTTGGTGAGTCTTGCCAAGGGTTTGTCAATTTTGTTGATCTTTTCAAAGAACCAGCTCCTTGTTTTATTGATTTTTTCTATAGTTTTTCTGTTCTCTATTTCATTTATTTCTGCTCTGATTTTTATTATCTCCTTTCTTCGGCTGGTTTTGGGTTGTCTTTGTTCTTCTTTTTCTAGTTCCTTAAGGTGTGAAGTTAAGTGGTTTACTTCGGCTCTCTCTTGTTTGTTCATATAGGCCTGAAGTGATATGAACTTTCCTCTTATTACTGCTTTTGCTGCATCCCAGAGATTCTGATATGTCGTATTTTCATTTTCATTTGTCTGTATGTATCTTTTGATCTCTGCGCTTATTTCTTCTTTGACCCATTCATTTTTTAGAAGTATGTTGTTTAGTTTCCACATTTTTGTGGGTTTTTCCCCCTCTTTTTTGCAGTTGAATTCTAGTTTCAAGGCTTTATGATCAGAAAATATGCTTGGTACAATTTCAATTTTTCTAAATTTGCTAATATTGTCTTTGTGGCCCAACATATGGTCAATTCTTGAGAATGTTCCATGTACACTAGAGAAAAATGTATACTCTGTTGCTTTGGGATGAAGTGTCCTGTAGATGTCTATCATATCCAGGTGTTCTAGTATTTCGTTTAAGGCCACTATATCTTTATTGATTCTCTGTTTGGATGACCGATCTAGAGCCATCAGTGGAGTATTGAGGTCTCCAAGTATGATTGTATTTTTGTTAGTTTTTGTTTTAAGGTCAATAAGTAGCTGTCTTATATATTTTGGTGCTCCTTGGTTTGGTGCATATATATTAAGGATTGTTATGTCTTCTTGATTCAGTGTCCCCTTAATCATTATGAAGTGACCATTTTTGTCTCTGAGTACTTTTTCTGTCTTGTAGTCAGCATTATCAGATATGAGTATTGCTACACCTGCTTTTTTTTGGGTGTTGTTTGCTTGGAGTATTGTTTTCCAGCCTTTCACTTTGAATTTGTTTTTATCCTTGTTGCTTAGATGTGTTTCTTGTAGGCAGCATATAGTTGGATTTTCTTTTTTAATCCATTCTGCTACTCTGTGTCTTTTTATTGGTAAGTTTAATCCATTTACATTTAGTGTAATTATTGACACTTGTGGGTTCCCTACTGCCATTTTATAAATTGCTTTCTGTTAGTTTTGTATCTAGTTTGATTCTTCTCTTTTGTTTTTCTATCATTTGTTTCTGTTTGTTTGTGTTCCATACTTCTTTCCTCTGTTGCTACCTTTTTTAAGTCATGTGTTTTTGTGGTGGTTTTTTCTAGGGTGGTTACCATTAAGTAATGAAAAGGGTACCTACCATATTCATTGTAGTACCCTATCTTATAAGTATTTCTGCACTTCATCGTCCTTTGCTACTGTTAATCTCCATTCTCTCCCCCCTTTTTTTTTCCTTTGTTGTCACAGTTTAAGTTTGGTTTTATTGTGTTCTTGGTGGAGCTGTTACTTGTGGTGTTGTTTTCTTTTGTTCTTTGAATCTGTTTGGAAAACCCCCTTTAGTATTTCCTGGAGTGGGGGCTTTCTCGTGATAAATTCTCTCATCTTTTCTGTATTTGTGAATGTTTTTATATCTCCTTCATCACGCCTCTTGTCTTGGGTCGGTGAACTGAGAGAGATCTTATCAATTAGAACCGAGGGTGCGCAGATTTCACGGGTTAAGTTAATTTCAGTAATTGGGTCGCAGCTGTGCTCCCGAAGGTATTTCAGGCTGCCTGCGCGCGCCCCTCCCCCAACGCTTGATTGTTAGCTTGAATGGCTGGGTGAGGTGCCCCGCCCGCGGAGAGAATCTCCCAAGTAGGGAATACCGCCCTGGGGCCTCTCCCGCTCCCCGTGCGCGGGCCGCTGGGAACGTTAGCGGTGCTCGGTCTGCAATGCTCGGTCTGCAACCAGACCGGGCGTGCGCCAGCGGCTGCTCGCCGCTCCGGAGTGTGGGCGGTGCTCGCTCTGCAACCGACCCGGGCGCTGCTCGCAGCGGCTGGCGGCGGCGGCTGGTGGCGGCGGCTGGCGGCGGCGGCTGGCGGCGTCTGCTCGCGGCTCCCGAGTGCGGGATGACTTACCACAGGCGCACTTCCTCGCGGCTTGAATGAACGTCCCTGCGGTAGCTTCCTCCACACCCTCGTCTCTCAGATTGAAGTGATAACAGTCCTTTTGCTTTCAGTTTGTGTGGAACTCCGTAATGCTCCGAAGATAAATTTTCCTGTTTCTAGTTGATAAGTTTGTTGTGATTTTGGGGAGATCTGTCGGACGCGCTGCTCACGGCGCCATTTCCGTGACGTCACTCAAAATCTGCTTTATATATTTAGGTATTCCTATATTAGGCACATAAATATTTGTGATGGTTATATCCTCCTGTTGGATTGCTCCCTTTATCGTTATATAGTGACTTTCTTTCTTTTTTTGTTTTTACAGAGACAGAGAGAGAGAGAGAGTCAGAGAGAGATATAGACAGGTACAGACCGACAGAAATGGAGAGATGAGAAGCATCAATCATTAGTTTTTCATTGCACATTGCAACACCTTAGTTGTTCACTGATTGCTTTCTCATATGTACCTTGACCGTGGGCCTTCAGCAGACCGAGTAACCCCTTGCTGAAGCCAGCGACCTTGGGTCCAAGTTGGTGAGCTTTTACTCAAACCAGATGAGCCCGCACTCAAGCTGGCGACCTCAGGGTCTTGAACCTGGGTCCTGGGCATCCCAGTCCGATGCTCTATCCACTGCACCACCGCCTGGTCAGTGTAGTGACTTTCTTTATCCCTTAGAATAGCCTTTGTTTTAAAGGCTATTTTGTTAGATATAAGTATTGCTACCCTAGCTTTTTTTCATTTCCATTTGCATAAAATACTATTTTCCATTCCTTCATTCTCAGTCCAGGTCAGTGGTTCTCAAACTTTTGAAGTTGAGGCACATTTAAAATCCTACAAATAATTGTAGGCACACTATATACAAATTTCTGAGAAATATGTTATAATAATTAAGTCAAATGTTAAAGAAAAAATATATAAAGTCCAAGCATGCTTTTATGGTAATTAAATGAAATAAATATGACAAAATTAAATTTATTCTGACATTAAAAAACATTTTTATGTTACATTTTTTAAGTTATGCTTTTTAGAATTCATAAAAAAGAGGGGTTAAAAAATTTAAAAAATGACAAAAAAGTTATCTTTTTATATATATAGATACCTTCTTAGTAAGATTTAGTAAATTTGGCAGGTCCCAGAACAAATGTGTTAGTTTTTTTCATTCTTGTGTTTAGAGAATCATGAGCCTGATGTGTCCTAGCGATTTCTTCAATGTTTGGGCTTATATTTGAAAGGCAAATTCTCATTTCCTCATCAATACATTGAAGAATTCTTCTTTTTTTACACATAATTGTGTTGAGTGCAGAAAACCCCCACAATACATATCATCTTAACTTTACACCAAACAAAGGGTAAAAGAAAATTGCCTCCAGTCTTCCAGGGAACACGGGGTGTAGTGTAAACAATATAGCACCACAGCTTAACAGCCTTTTACAAACTAATCAGTCAAGTGAGATGGGGGTTTGGGCAGACTGTCATCTTACAGCCAATTCCCGACACTTCTGTCCCCCCAAAATGTAAACTCCAAAAACCCTGTTGGTTTTTTAGTCCCCAGCAGGCACATATTTCTCTGGAATACCATAGGGCACACCTGGAAATCTAGGGCACACCAGTGCACCCTGGTGCACACTTTGAGAACCACTGGTCTAGATGTATGTTTTGTTCTGATGTGGGTCTCTTGTAGACAGCAAATGTGCAGGTCCTGTTATTTTATCTGTGCAGCTATCCTATGTCTTTTGATTGGAGCATTTAATCCTTTTACATTTAAAGTTATTATTGATATGTACTTATTTATTGCCATTTTATCCTTTAAATCTACAATCTTCTTTCTCTTGATTTCTTTTTTCCTTTCCTCTTTTTATAGCAGGCCCCTTCATATATCATGCAGTGCTGGTTTGGTTGTAATGAATTCCTTGAGTCTTTTTTCTCTGGGAAGCTTTTTATTTCTCCTTCAATTTTAAAGGATAGCCTTGCTGGATAAAGTAGTCTTGGTTGTAGGTTCTTTTTTTGCCTCACTTTGAATATTTCTTGCCAATCCCTTCTGGCCTCAAGTGTTTCTTTTGAGAAGTCAGATGTCATCCTTATGGGGGATCCTCTGTCGGTAATTAATTGCTTTACTCTTGCAGCTTTTTTGCATTCTTTCTTTGCCTTTTAACTTTGGCATTTTTTTTTTGTATTTTTCTGGAGCTGGAAACGGGGAGAGACAGTCAGACAGACTCCTGCATGCGCCCGACTAGGATCCACCCGGCACGCCCACCAGGGGTGATGCTCTGCCCACCAGGGGGAGATGCTCTGCTCCTCCGGGGTGTTGCTCTGTTGTGACCAGAGCCACTCTAGCGCCTGGGGAAGAGGCCAAGAAGCCATCCCCAGCGCCCAGGCCATCTTTGCTCCAATGGAGCCTCGGCTGCAGGAGGGGAAGAGAGAGACAGAGAGGAAGGAGAGGGGGAGGGGTGGAGAAGCAGATGGGCACTTCTCCTGTGTGCCCTGGCCGGGAACCGAACCCGGGACCTCTGCATGCCAGGCCGATGCTCTACCACTGAGCCTGCCAGCCAGGGCCAACTTTGGCATTTTAATTATGATATGTCTTTGTGTAGGCCTTCTTGGGTTCCTCTTTAGTGGGACTATTTGTGCTTCTTGAACTTGCGTGACTTTTTCCTTCATCAATTTAGGGAAAGTTTCAGCTACAATTTCTTCAAACAGGTTCTCTATCTCTTGTTCATTCTCTTCTCCTTCAGGAACCCCTATGATGTGGATGTTGTTTTTCTTCATGTTGTCACAGAGATCTCTTGGAGTTTCCTAAGTCTTTTTACTGCTCTGGTTATGTACATTTTTTTATCTTGTCCTCTAAATCGCTGATTTGATCCTCTGCCTCATTTAGCCTGCTGTTGATTCCTTCTAGTGCAGTCTTCATTTCTGATATTATATTTGTAATTTCTGACTGGTTATTTTTTATGATTTTAATGTCTTTTTTGATGCTTGCTATCTCTTTGTTTAAGTTCTCACTGTGACTATCCATTGTTGCTCTAAGATCCTTGAGCATCCTAAAAATAATTATTTTAAATTCTGTGTCTGATAGTTTGGTTACTTCCATATTATCTAGTTCTTTTTCTGGGGATGTCTCTTGTTGATTCATTTGGGTCATATTTCTCTGTCTGCCTATTTTTTCTGTGTATTAGGTACCTCTATCTGATTTTGAAATTTGTTGTGGTGTCTTTATGAGGAAAATGAGGTTGGTGGTACTGACCTCCAGGCCAACTGATTTCCTTGCTTTAGGAATGCTTCTTTAAGGTAGTATTTTCCCTCCTGTTGTATGTGAGTACTGAATGCAGTTGGTCCTTTCATGGTTGCAGTTATCCCTTTAAGCTGGCTGGCTCTAAGGGCCAACCTTGATCATGTGTATTAGATACTGTGCAATGTCTGTTTTGTTCAGCGTATTTATTCTTCACAATGTCTGGTGCCTGCTGGATTCCTCCTTTGGATGTGCTGCTTGTGTAGTTAGCTGAATCTAGGGTTGATGCTGTCTGCCACCCACTACTGGTTGTGTTGGTTCTATGTTTTCTCAGGGTGGTGTTAGCCATTGTTTGTAACCTACTGTGGGTACCTGTCTGGAGCTACTGCTCTGTTCATTGCTTGTGTCTGAATTTTCTGTGTCTGGGTAGCGTGGGAGGGGCCAACCTGTGTACAAGGATCAGCTTCCTTCTGCATAGAGATGACAGCATCTCCTTAAAAGCCCCAAGCTCTGTAATATTTGCTTCCACTTTTCAGCTCCACCTCCTCTTGCAGCTAGCTGCCTGGTCTTCCTACAGAGTCTTCTGTGGAAAGACTGCAATGTGGGCTCAACCTTACCTCACCTCACCTACCCCTCTACAGGTTGCACGCTTGGTGGGTTAGGGCAGCTGAGGTTGGGAATACAATGTTAGTGTGACCACCTACTTCAGGGGTCTCTTGGTCAGGAGCTCAGTACAGGAAATGAGGCCCCTACACAAGAGCCTAATCCCTCAGCCACTGCTGGATACTCAAATTTTATTTCTCCCCAACAAGGTGAGCAGCAGGTTCAGACCGAGTGTGGCCAACTCTGCAGAAGTTCTTTCAGTGATGAGACTCTGGTCTCAGGGAGGAAGACAAGAGAGTTTTCTCCTGGGGCTGACTGTACCCCCACAGAAAGTGGCTAAGGCCCTTTACCAGATCCAACAATAGGCTCACAGGGACTAACACTTTAAATGTCTATGCTCCTAGCCTCTCTTCCTTCCCCCTATGTAATCTAGCCCAGCAGGGCAGGATATCAAGCGCCTGGGCTGGCTGACTATGAAGTTCCATCCTGTCCAATGCACATGAGCTGCTGTGCCAGTGCTGATCACAGAAAGTGAAACTTGCCTCAGCTGGGCCAGGTGTGAGAAACCCTTCCTTAGAACATACCAGTAGCGAGGATTTTTAGGTTATGAACTGATACTCTCTGAGCTGGCCTCTGGATGTTCCAGCCCTGGGCCTACCTGGAAGAACCTGCTGTAGTTCAGTGGGGGACACTGCCTGTGACTGGCCCTTAGCAACCTTCTTGGAGCTACAAGCAACCCAGAATTTGTGGTTACCTCTGCTAGGTCCAGTTGCACATGGAAATACCAAGCTGCACACCTAGGCTGGCTTTTACCCACACTGGGCCTGGAGGATGGTACACAAAAGGTCAAAGTTCCCTGAGTCCTACCTCATTCAGCCTCTGTCTGCTAGGTGCTTGTTGAGCTTGGCCACTAAAAGAACCTCTGGTGGAGTTTAGAGCCTGAGGCAATTCAGGGATTAGGAAGGGTGGTAGGTGTGGCTTGGCCCCAGGTGTCAGTTTGTCCAGACTTTTTTCACAGCCCTCAGTAGGGTATGGCCCCAGGAGTCTGGTGGATGTGGCCTCTGAGACCCAGAGGTGTGGTCTGCCCACAGTCTAGACAGTTTCTACTAAGTCTCTCATGGAGTAGAAGCACCAGTCATACACTCAGGACCATGCAGGGGAAAGCTCAGGCCTCAATGCCAGAATATTGAGTTATTGATAGCCCCCTGCTTCCTAGCTTACTTCTCAGAACATCCCAGTCTCTATAGAGTGGGGCAGTGTAGACTCCCAAGTGTGGAGCACTTGCTTTCCCCCAGGCTGATGCCATAGGGAGTGGACTTCTCTGCCCAAGAAAGATGGCAACTGTGGTATGTATTGGAGAATGACTTAGAACAGGGGTTCTGGTGGCCGTCCCCCAAGGTGTCTCTTCCTGGGTCTCCAAATTCTCACTCTCCTCACACAACTCTAGTCCTCTCAGCTCTCCCTCCACTGGAGCCCCAGGTAAGTGGTTGTGAATGAGAGTTTCTATGCTGGCTCTTTAAGACAGAACCTGTGTTTTTGAGAGTTCCCATCTCTTTCTCGCAGACAGAAACCTAGGTTCTTCTCACTGACAAATGCTGTGTGGGGCTCTAGGCTGGGTCCCAGGAATGGAGTTTAGGACCCTCCCTTCCCAGGGCAAAACTCCCTGCTGTGATAATCCCTCCAAACCCTCAGTCTCCGCTTGCTCCTGAAAGTGGGGCAGTCCCCTCCACATCTCTGCCTTTCCTATCAGTCTCGGTGTGGCTTCTTGTGTGATCCTTGGTTATAGACTCCTTTTCATTTAGTCCAAATTTGTTTTTTCGAGATTACTGTTCTTAATTTAAGTTATAATCCAATTTGGTCCTGGGAGGTGGCAGTTGGAACATCTGCCTACTCCATTGCCATCTTGGAATCTCTACCCTATGTCTTTTGATTGGAGCATTTAATTCATTTACATTTAAGGTTATTATTGATATGTACTTATTTATAGCTGTTTTGTTCATTATACTTACAATCATCTTTCTCATGATTTCTTTTTTCCTTTCCTCTTCCAGGCCCTTTAATATTTCTTGCAATATTGATTAGGTAGTAATGAACTCTTTGAAACTTTTATTTTTTGGTCTGGGAAGCTCATTATTTCTCCTTCAATTTTAAAGATAGTTTTGTTAGATAGAGTAGTCTTAGTTGTAGTTTCTTGTTTTGCATCACTTTGAATATTTCTTGTCAATCCCTTCTGACCTGAAGTGTTTCTGTTGAGAAGTAAGATGACAGCCTTATGGGGGCTTCTTTGTAGGTAATTCATTGCTTTTCTCTGGCAGCTTCTATGATTCTTTCTTGTCTCTTATGTTAGACATTTTTAATATTTTCCTTTTTTAAGTGAGAAGAGGGGAGATCGTGAGATAGACTTCCATATGTGTTTTGACCAGGTTTCACCTGGCAACCCCTAACTGGGGCTGGTGCTCAAATCAACCAAGGTATCCTCAGCACCTGAGGCCAATGCTCAGAACAACTAAACTATCCTCAGCACCTCAGCTGACACTTGAAGCAATCAAGCCATGAGCTGTGAGAGAGGGAGAGAGAGGAAGGAAGAGAGGGATGAGAAGAGAAATGGATGGTAACTTTTCCTGTGTGCCCTGACCGGGGATCAAACTTGGAACGTTCATATGCCAGGCCAATGCTCTATGCACTGAGCCAACTGGCCAGGGCCTGGCATTTTAATTATTATGCATCTTGATGTGAGTCTCTTTGGTTTCATCTTTAATGGGACTCTCTGTGCTTCTTGAACTTTTGTGATTTTTTCCTTCATCAGGTTAGGGAAGTTTTCAGCTATAATTTCTTCAAACAAGTTCTCTATCTTTTGTTTTTTCTCTTCTCTTCAGGAACCCCTGTGATGTAAATGTTGTTTCACTTGATGTTGTCACAGAGGTTTCTTAGAGTTTCCTCAGACTTCCTGAACCTCTTTTCTTTTTGCAGCTCTGCTTCTGTGCTTACACTTATCTTGTCCTCTAAAAAGCTGATTCAACCCTCTGCTTCATCCAACCTACTGATGATTCTTTCTAGTGTAGTTTGTGTGTGTGTGTGTGTGCACGTGCGCACGCGCGTGCAGGGGTACAGACAGGGACAGACAGACAAGAAAGGAGAGAGATGAGATGCCTCAATTCATAGTTGTGGCACCTTAGTTGTTCACTGATTGCTTTTTCATATTTGCCTTGACCAGGAGGCTCCAGCCAAGCCAGTGCCCCTTGCTCAAGCCAGTGACCTTAGGCTCAAGCCAGCAACCTTGGGCTTCAAGCCAGCAAACTTTGGGCTCAAGCCAGCTACCATGGAGTCATGTCTGATTCCACGCTCAAGCCAGCGACCTGTGCTCAAGTCAAATGAGCATGTGTTCAGGTTGGCGACCTTGGGTTTTTTTTTTTATTTATTCACTTTAGAAAGGAGAGAGAGAGAGAGAAGGGAGGAGGAACAGGAAACATCAACTCCCATATGTGCCTTGACCAGGCAAGCCCAGGGTTTTGAACTGGCAACCTCAGCATTTCTAGGTTGACGCTTTATCCACTGCGCCACCACATGTCAGGCCCTGGGTCCTCTGTGTCCCCGGCTGATGCTCTATACATTGTGCTACCACCTGGTTAGGCATCTAGTGTAGTCATCATTTCAGATACTGTTTTGCCATTTCTGACTGCCTCTGTTTTATGGCTTTAATATCCCCCCCTTTTTTTTTTGTATTTTTCTGAAGTTGGAAACGGGGAGGCAATCAGACAGACTCCTGCATGTGCCCGACCAGGAAATTTCTGTTTTTTAATCCACCCAGTCTATAGTATTCTGTTATGACAGCCCTAGCAAACTAATGTCCAAGGGCAAAGAATAGATGATGGTACCATAAGTAGATGGCATACATTCTTGAGGGTGAGTATGAGTAGAAGTAGGGAGAGAGCACTGGAGTTAGGCAGCCCATGCCTATATCGCTTCAGAAGCTTCCTTTCCCCCAACTTTCCACTTTCCTGCTCTAGGTCTCAGAGGTGGGAGGGGGCAATGGGAGGCCTGTGACAACAGCTTCATCTTGAGTTACCCTACAGATGCCTTTCTCCCATTGTGGTTTTATAGGCTGTGTGTCTATGTACTTATTGATAGTCCTGTTTTACCTTCACCTCTGCCTTGCCAAATTTAGAGAATCCTAAATTTCTGGTGTATATTGATCCATTAGCTGTTTCTATTTCATATGATTGTAACATTCTCTAACAGAGGTCCCCAAACTTTTTACACAGGGGGCCAGTTCACTGTCCCTCAGACCGTTGGAGGGCTGCCACATACAGTGCTCCTCTCACTGACCACCAATGAAAGAGGTGCCCCTTCCGGGAGTGCGGCGGGGGCCGGATAAATGGCCTCAGGGGGCCACATGCGGCCCGCGGGCCGTAGTTTGGGGACGCTTGCCAGATATAAAATACAGAATTTGTCCTGCTCAGTTTTCTAAGCTGAGCTCTGAAAATGATGTTGAACTTTTGAACCTTAGTAAATTTATTTTGAACACTGCCAAAAGGAAGAATACGTTATTATTCTGAGTGGCAAGACCTAGATGACTTGGGTGGATCAGCCCAGCGTTCATCACTGATTAATAGTCACACCTGTTCCAAACTCTCTACTGTGCTTGCAGAAGGAGGAAGTTCTGAGGTAAGAGGTGCCAAGTCAGCATATCCCAGCCCAGAGCCAGTTCTGTGAATCACACAAAAGTGACTCTGCTTGCCCTCCAGGCAGTTGGCAAAGCAGTTATAATGGTAGCCAGAGTTCTCTCATGGGGTGGCCAGGAAAACTCCCCTCATAAAATCTAGGAAAGGAGTGTATTTTCTTCCTTTGTAGCTCTATGGGAGTATTGTCTTATAAGAGTCAGTAAAAGGGAAGAAGAACTGAGTTAAGTAAATACAATTGCCTATAATCAATCTATTTTAAACTTTAAATTTCATCCCATATTTCTCTTTGTTTGCTTAAAGTTTAGGGGATCCAATCTGACTTGCACTTCCATTCTTTACTCCTGGAAAGTGTACGAAGATGACAAATTTTTCCTTTTTTTTCTTTTTTTTTCTTTTTTTCTGGTTCTTAGCAGGGGTAGACAATCATTAGGAAAAATTACTGGGTTAATAACAAAAAACTCCTTCATACATTGTTTATAAACATAGAAAAAATTACTTCCATGCACAGCATTAAAGCATTTGCCTTGGGCTTCTGTTGGGGGTTAGAGGGCATGAATCTAAGATGGCAGGAGGGACAGCAGGAGTTTGTGATCCTTCATTCTAGTGCTTCACTCTTATCATGCTTAAGCTATTCTCTATATGTCTGCTTATTTTCGACTCCCAGTTTACTTCTTCACTCCATATTTTTTGAGTACCTCATATCTTCTTTCATTCCTAGTTTCTGTTCTTACACATGACCCACTCTTTTTATAATTATTATATTTCCTGGTGGAATATGACCAAGCTAATCTTTTTTTTTTTTTAAGTGAAAGGAGGGTAGATAGAGAGACACAGCCCTGCATGTGCACTGACTGGGATCCACCCAGCAACCCCTGTTTGGGGCCAATGCTTGAATCAACAGAGCTATCCTCAGTGCCTGGGGCCAATGCTTAAGCCAATCAAGCCACTGGCTGAAAGAGAGGAAGAGAGAAAGAAGAGGAAAGAAAGGGGAAGAGAAGCAGATGGTCACTTCTCCTGTGTGCCGTGACTGGTTATAGAACCCGGGATATCTGCATGCCAGGCAGACACTCTATCTACTGAGCTAACTGGCCAGGGCCACCAGTTAATCTTTTCTTGGCAGGCTAATTCCTAGATTTCTGGCTTGTCCCTGGATTTGTTGCTTTTGGGTCATATGAGTAACTGATCTTTAGTCTAAACATATGTGGCTAGAGGGACATGATATTGTTGAACTGTGTATGCCCAAGGGCTTCCCCTTGTGTGGGAGCTATGGGTGGAACCAACAGTACACTTGGCATGTGAATACAAAATCCTATGCCTCTGGGCACTCAACTAATTGGCTGACTCAGTTACTGTTTACCTATTGTCACACAAATTACATATATATACTTTTTTTTTTTTTTTTTTTGGTTTCAAGTATGTGTCAGGGACTGTAACTAGCTTATCAGCTAAATTAGGAAAAATTCCTGTTGACTTTGGATGTGACTTTGCTGAATAGCAGGCTTATATAACAACCATGTAATGTGCTAAAGCTTTGGCATGATTGGCAGTGTGCTTCTTTCCAGGTTCATGGACTCTGAGGATTACATCTCTCTATACTTCATTTTGTGTTGTAAGTTTGTAATTAAAGTGCGATAGTAAAATGTTGGACCAGATATCAGCAGAGTTTGACAATTATAGGGATAGTAATTGAGGTTTTTTTTAAAGTAAGTAGTCACCGAACTTTAGCTGTTGAACAGAATTTAATGAAATAAGTATTGAGTATCTACTATGTTCCAGGTACTGTTCTGGGCACTGGGGATATAATAGTGAACTATAAAGACAACTTCTTGATCTCATGGAACGTACAGCCTTGATGTAAATGTATGAATAATGCCAGGTGGTGATAAGTGCTAAATAATCAGGTGGTAAATAATCTTCAGAGATAGCTATGGCATCATCCATTCCTTTCTTCCCTGTACATGTGTGCTGTTCTTCCCACCAAGTGGTGGAATATATTTCTCTCTCCTTCTGCCTGGGCTGATCTTGTTTTTTTCCTTGACTAAAAGTTTGTTGCAGAAATGTTGCCACATCAGTTCTGAGTCTAGCTTTTAAAAAGCCTGGCAATTTCACTTCATCTAGGGAGAAACCAGCCACTATGTAAGAAATCCGGATACTCTGATACCACACAGCTGTGAGAACTCTTAAGCTAATGTAAGGCTGGTGGCTGTGGCCATGCAGGTTCACATTAGACTTGAGCAGATGGTGTTATATCTGGACAGGGAGGAGACAAACGTTTTGCTGCACAATCAAGTAGTCAGATTAAGGAGTCTTTAATGTAAATGCTGGCAACCGCATGAATGGGAACTAGAGTTACCAAATCATGCAGCCCTGAGAGAACTCAGGGGTTTGCTTTTTTGTTTGTTTGGTTTTTTTTTTTTGTTGTTGTTTTTTTTTTTTGTATTTCTCTGAAGCTGGAAACGGGGAGAGACAGTCAGACAGACTCCCGCATGTGCCCGACCGGGATCCACTCGGCACACCCACCAGGGGGCGATGCTCTGCCCCTCCGGGGCGTCGCTCTGTCACGACCAAAGCCACTCTAGTGCCTGGGGCAGAGGCCAAGGAGCCATCCCCAGTGCCCGGGCCATCTTTGCTCCAATGGAGCCTCGGCTGCGGGAGGAGAAGAGAGAGACAGAGAGGAAGGAGAGGGGGAGGGGTGGAGAAGCAGATGGGCGCTTCTCCTGTGGGCCCTGGCTGGGAATCGAACATGGGACTTCTGCATGCCAGGCCGACGCTCTACCACTGAGCCAACTGGCCAGGGCCTCAGGGGTTTGCTTTTAAAGGCAAAAAGAAGTGAGGGGCAGGGGTGAGCACCTAGCCAGAGTAGTTTTACAGAAGCAAAACAGGCTTTCAGTTATTGTTGGAACAATCTAGGGAGAGAGTGCTCAGTGAAGCATTTTACAAAAAAAAAAAAAAAGAATGTGCTCGGTTATCTTGGCTTTTTACAGAGGTTGTTAAGGCAGCATTCTGAGGGCTTTCTGGAATCTGACATCAGGGAACATTTATGGCCTTTACAGAACTCTTTTCATTTACTCATCTGTAAATCTTGCAAAACTCGTCCTATGGTCTGGGATATAGTGTTTCTACATTTCATTCCCTACTGGTTTTACTTAATTTTTAATCAAATCCTTGATTCAGTTTCACTGATATTGTCTTAGATAATTGTATATTGCCCTCTGATTGTCATTAATTTAATAGAGTTTACCCTTTCTTGAACGAACCTTATTATAAAATTGATCAAACATGGTCCTAATATTAGAAAAGACAATATTAGAGTAAGAGGACCAATCGCCACAGACAATAGCGTTGTTAGCTAGGGTGACTAATTAAACATTCTCTGGAACCAGTTTTCCAACTGTTCAAATTATTTTCTTCTTTTTTAAATGTTTTTCCTGACCACAGCTAGACTTTCCTTAATTATTTTAGAATTTTTAGCATAGAAGTAAGTTTCTCCTAATGCTGCACATAAGCTACCCTGTTAGAGGAACAATAGATCTAAACCTTTTCTATTTTTTTTTTGTATTTTTCTGAAGCTGGAAATGGGGAGAGACAGTCAGATAGACTCCCGCATACGCCCGACCGGGATCCACCCGGCACGCCCACCAGGGGCGACGCTCTGCCCACCAGGGGGCGATGCTCTGCCCCTCCGGGGCATCGCTCTGCCGCGACCAGAGCCACTCTAGCGCCTGGGGCAGAGGCCAAGGAGCCATCCCCAGCGCCCGGGCCATCTTTGTTCCAATGGAGCCTCTGCTGTGAGAGGGGAAGAGAGAGACAGAGAGGAAGGGGGGGGGTGGAGAAGCAAATGGGCGCTTCTCCTGTGTGCCCTGGCTGGGAATCGAACCCGGGTCCCCCGCACGCCAGGCCGACGCTCTACCGCTGAGCCAACCGGCCAGGGCCACCTTTTCTATTTTGTAAAACTATTTCTTCTATACAAATAAACTTGAGGCATAACATATACTAGAATATAAAATAGAGGCTTATTCTGTTCTCTAAACCTGTTTTTTTTTTCTTTGAACAAATCTCCTACAACCTGTACAAACCTTCTGCAATTTACATAAATCTTTAACTTTCATGAACTTTCTTATCTATTCAGAAATAACTAGCTTTCATAATAACTTACTTTCTCCTTTTTTTCAGAAGTATCTCTATACCTTATACCTTTCATTATTAAAACTATATAATTCCTTTTTTTAAATTAAATTTAATGCAGTGACATTGATAAATCAGGGTACATATGTTGAGAGAAAATATCTCTAGATTATTTTGACATTTGATTGTGCTGTATACCCCTCCCCCAAAGTTAAATTGTCTTCTGTCACCTTCTATCTGGTTTTCTTTGTGCCCCTCCCCTCCCCTAACCCCCCCCCCCACAAAAACTATATAATTCCTTTCTAATTAATTAGAACTCTTAATTTTTAAAAACCTTAATCTTTTTTTTTGTATTTTTCTGAAGTTGGAAACAGGGAGACAGTCAGACAGACTCCCGTATGTGCCTGACCGGGATCTACCTGGCATCCCACCAGGGGGCAATGCTCTGCCCATCTGGGGCATCGCTCTGCTGCAACCAGAGCCATTCTAGCACCTGAAGCAGAGGCTACAAAGCCATCCTCAGCGCCTGGGCCAACTTTGCTCCAATGGAGCCTTGGCTGTGGGAGGGGAAGAGAGAGACAGAGAGGAAGGAGAGGGGGAGGGGTGGAGAAGCAGATGGACACTTCTCCTGTGTGCCCTGGCCATGAATCAAACCCGGGACTCCTGCACACCAGGCTGACGCTCTACCACTGAGCCAACTGGCCAGGGCCTAAAAACCTTAATATTTAGTGACCACCAAACTAGCACCAAGCAATTCTCTTTCAAAATATACTTCCTTTTGGAGGTGTCCATCCCCTATGTAGCCTATCAGTCACATGACTAATATTTACAGGTTACTCTACAGGGGTAGGTATGAGCATACATATATTTTTCATTCACCTTGCAGCTTCTCTCCCAGCAAAGGGACCTACACCCTTTTCTCTATGACTCATAGCAGCATATATATTAAACCTTAAGGTAACTTGTTCTGGCTTTTCCGCAGCCCTAGCCTCCCTCCCTTTCTAAAGTTCAATTATAAGGAGTCCCACAGCGAGGTTCCTCAGGCTTCTGTCTTACGTAAACCAGCCAACTTCAGAGTTTGTGGCTGGAGCAGGGCATGTTGTCCTTCTCAGGGTCAACTTACAGGGGTTGGTGGGATCTGTCTGCACCATCCACGAGAGGGTCAACAAGGGAGCTTAGGGAGAAGAGGTGTTGCCCTGCCTAATACAATTTTATATGGGGTGAATGCTGCTCTGTAGGGGGTGCATTTAGCTTTCAGCAGAACTAGAGGGAGTAAGTTGGTCCAGTTTTCATCTGTTTCTAAAATGAATTTAGTCAGGACTTCTTTCAGAGTTCAGTGTATTCTTTCGACCTGTTCCAAACTCTGAGGCTTGTAAGCACAATGTAATTTCCAATTAATATTGAGTGCCTTTCCTACTAGCTGTGAGATTTTAGATATAAATGCAGGCCTGTTATCAGATCCAATATTAATGGGTAAGCCAAATCTGGGAATAATTTCATACAGCAATTTCTTAACAACTGTTATTGCAGTCTCATTTCTAGTAGGAAAAGCTTCTACCTATCCTGAAAAGGTGTCAATAAAAACTAATAGGTACTTATATCCCTGTACTGGTGGCTTTACTTCAGTAAAATCTATTTCCTAATGTTCTCCTGGGAAAGCTTCTCTTTCCCTATTTCTTTTTTTCTAACTTCTTTACTATGCTTAGCGTTTACTTGAGTACAGACTAAACACTTGGACACTATGCTTTCTATAATAGATTCTAAGCCTGGCAAATAGTAATTTTTCTTAAATAATTTTATTAGCTTAGTTTGGTCTAGATGAGTAGCTTGATGTCACTGGCTGATAATCTCTCTGCCTAGAGCTTCAGGTAAAAAAAAAGTCTCTTATCTGGCAGTTCTAACTATCTTCCCTTAATTTTAGACATTCCTTTTTTGTCAGAAAAATCTTCTTTTAGTTGGTTATAAAAAGGAGCCTCTGGCAACAAGGGTTCCAGTAAAGTCACTAAAATTTCTAAAGGCCTTACTGGTTTTAGGGCTACTTCTTTTGCTCCTTGATCAGTGGCCAGATTTCCTCTTGCCTCTAGTGAGTTTCCTTTCTGGTGTTCTGGGAAATGAATAAAGGCTGCAGTCTCTGGTAACCAAATGGCTTCTAGTAAGGCTAACATTTCTTCTTTCTTTTTAATGTCCTTACTAGCAGACTTCAGAAATCCTCTCTCTTTGTAGATTGCTGCATGAACATGAGCAGAAGCAAAAGCATACCTACTGTCCTATAAATGTTGACCTTCTTTCCTTTGGCCCACCTTAACACCTAGGTGAGAGCAATAAATGCTTCCCACTGAGCTGAGGTCCCTTAGGGCAAGCCTTGGGCCCAGATGACCTTATCAAGAGTCACTATAGCTGCTCCCACATGTTGAACCCCATCCAAGAAAAAACTGCTACCATCTGTGAATAGCTGTTCTTCTACACCAGCTAGGGGTTTATCAGTGAGGTCCAGCCTTGCAGTTTGAACAGAGTCTAGTACCTCAGAGCAGTCATGAAAGCAGATGCTAGGATCCTCGTCAGGCATTGTGCTTGCTGAGCTGATGGTCTGCGTCTGGACAAACTTGATGCGAGGCTGATTGATGAGCAGAGCCTGATACTGTGTGATTCTAGCATTAGACATCCCCCTTTCTGGAGTCCCCTTAAGCAAAGTCTCTACTGCAGGGGGGACTGTTAAGAACAGTTCTTGCCCCATAGTCAATTAATCTGCCTCTCTTAATAGTATGGCAGTGGCTGCTATGGCTCTGAGACAGTTTGGCCATCCAGATGCAACAGGATCTAGTCTCTTGGAGAGGTAAGTGACAGGCCTGTGCCATAGCCCTACTGTCTGGGTCTAGACCCTTTTGTGATTCCTTTGCTCTCATGAACAAAGAGCTGGAAAGGCTTTGTAATCTTGGGCAGAGCCAGGGCAGGAGTGTTAGTAAGGGCCTTTTTGAGGGTTTCAAAAGCCTCTTGTTCCTTATCTGTCCATATTAATTCTTGGGTCCCTGCCATGCAGAAGTTCAAAGGCTTGGCTATCTATGAAAACCTTGGGATCCACAACCTGCAGTATCCAACTGCTCTGAAATCCAGTTCTTGGAATTGTCTCTTGGTGGTGGGGGTTAGGATCCAAAGGATAGCTTCTATAGGGCTGGAGGAGAGAGTAAACTTCCCTGCCTCAATGTGGTAGCCTAAATAGGTTACCTTAGAAGTGCAGAGCTGTGCCTTTTTAGCTGACACTCAGTACCCCAAAGTCTGCAGTGTTTGTAAAAGACCCTCAGTGGCTGTCTGGTAGCTTACCTCCATTTCTGCAGCTAGAAGTAAATCATCAACGTACTATAGTATCATGCATTCTGGATGCTCCTGGCGAAAGGCAAGCAGGTCCTGATGTAGTACCTCATCAAAGAAGGTCAGTGAATTCTTGAAGCCCTGTGGTAATCTGGTCCAGGTTAGTTGTCCCAAGATGCCTCCTTCTGGGTCACTCTACTCGAAGGCAAAATGGGCTGACTTACAGGGGCCAAGTACCCTTTAAATCTAAGACTGTGTAAAATTTCAAGTCCCGTGACAACAGGCTCAAAGGAAGTATAGGGTTAGGCACAGTGGGGTATACTCACTCAACTCGCTTATTTACTTCCTGTAAGTCCTGGACTGGATGATAGTCTTTAGTGCCTGGCTTCTGAACAGGCAGTAAAGGGCTATTCTATGGGGATTGACAAGAAACAAGAACACTAACTTCTAAAAATCTCTTAGTATGGGGGGTTATTTCCTTTTTAGCTTCCCTTTCTTTTTATTCTGGTGTTCTAAACAGCTACAAATACCTTAGTCATTTTCTCAGTTTGTTTCTTCTCTAAGTTGTCTCTATTATTGTAAACTTTCTGAGCTATCTCTAACAGTTGGGAAATTACCATCCCTGGGAAGCCTTGTAATTTTTGTAGCTTCCTCCTAATATCTGGAGCTAACTGGAACATGAAAGCTAAGTTAATTGTGCTAGCATTTTCTGATGCCTCTGTGTCTACAGGTGGATAGACCCCGTTGGCTTCCTGCAGTCTTTCTAAGAAAGCTGTGAGAGTCTCCTGAGGATCTTGAATAACTTCTGACACCTTAGACAAATTTATGGGTTTCTTAGCAGCTCCCCTGATCCCAGCTAACAGAAACTGGTGAAAATGTTCAAAGCTTCCTGTTCTGCTGTGGTGTTAGGGTCCCACTTAGGCTGGGTAATCAGAAACACCTTCTTGAGGTGGTCTCAGTTGTCCTCCTCAGACCCGTTTATTCCTAACATAGCAGCTTTTCTCGCCTCAGTTTTGATTCTTTCCTGTCTTTAGCAGTGAACAAGGTAACTAGAAGCTGCTGACAGTTTTCCTAAGTGGGGTGATGTATGTATAATACAGATTCTAACAGTCCTGTTAGGGCCTGAGGCTTTTCTGAGAAAGGAGGATTCTGAGCCTTCCAATTACACAAGTCACAAGAGGAATAAGGGACATAAATAAGAAAAGGCTCTTCCCTCTCCCTTCCTTCTGCTGGTGGGGCTTCTCTCAATGGTTAGAGGGATTCTGCTTCCTTTTTCTTTTCTTGCCTCCTAGTCTACCTTGACAGTGGCTCTGGGCTCTCTGGTACGGGTGGAGCTGATGGAGAAGGAGGGTATGGAGGAGGTCATTCAGATTCCTCCTCAACAGTCTGTGAGACAGGGACCTTCTTTCTTGATTTTTGAGGGTTGTTTCTAGTAAAACATGATGACTGCCTCTGATTGCAAAGCCTTTCTCCAGGGAGGGGGATTTTCTACAAGGGCCCTTCACTGATCTATGTAGGGGAACTGGTATGTGTATCCCTGGGGCTTAGCTATTATATTCTATACAGCTTTGACATCTCTAGGATGTAATGAGCCCTGTGTTGTCTGCCCTACCCTAAGGGAGGGCTACTCTAATTCAAAAAGAGTTTGAAGTCTCCCCCTGCTTAATTTTACACTATAATTATTAGAGAATCCAATTTTGAAAATTTTAAGCATACATTCAAGGGGAGTTTGGCAGTTACTTTGCCCATCTCCTATTGTTATAAACAATATTAGCACAAATGAGCTTCCTAAGATCACAAAGGGGATCAAGAACTGAGGTTTGTGCCAACTCTCTAAAATGTCCCCCATTGGGTCAATCCCTAAAGAACCAAAGGACAGAGAGCTTTCAGACAAATTTTGATATACAAAGGAAGGGGGTACCCCATGAAGAGCCACTCAGGTACCCACCTGGCCACATCCCTCATGGGAACTTAGGCACCTCTTTAGCATTGGTGGGTTGGTATAAGGACCCGACTTGGATAGAGAGTGTCTGATACGACCCTAAGCCATATGAGGATTGCCATGGAACCACAGGTTGGAGCCCACTCGGACTCCGTGGTTATTTACTGTGGAGCAACAAACTGGAAACTCAGGTGCAGGCACCAGAGCCCCTTATGCACACACCATTCACTCAGGTGTTTTCAGTGTAGAGACAAAATAACAAAGCAAAAGCAAAGAATGAGATCTGGGCAAGAACAGACAGCACAAACAGACGTGTCCTGAGAAGCCTGAGGCTGGACTTAACTGAGTCCCCACTGATGTCTTCCCTGAGAACACACTTACTCTCTGCCAATGTCTTGGTCCTGGAGAACCCATTGTTTAAATGCGATTGCATCTGATCCTCGATCACAATAGGTGCAAGACTGCTAGCCACAAGCAAGTTACAAATTGAGCAAATTGCAAATTTGCTCTACTCACCTCCAGAGGCTTTCCAGATGACTCCAAATGGGTGGATGAGCATGCTGATTGTCCACGGCTGACTGTTGGCCAGACAGAAAAGACCAGTGGGGTCCTGGAACATCTCAGGTGGGTCCTCCCCTGCTGGGTTTCTGTTCCCGGCAGTCAGGCTGAGGAGGCCAGTTGCCCATGTGTGGCTTAGAAACCAAATGTGTCCAGAGGACACAATTTTGCTGGGGCCTCCAAATGTTATATCTGGACAGCGAGGAAACAAATGTTTGCCACATAATCAAGTAGTCAGATTAAAGAGTCTTTAGTTTAAATGCTGGTGACTTCATGGGAACTAGAGTTACCAAATCATGCACCCTTAATGAATTCAGGGGTTTGCTTTAAAAAGCAAAAAGAAATGGGGGGAGGTGAGCACCTAACCAAAGCAGTTTTACAGAAGCAAAACAGGCTTTTGGTTATCGTTGGAACAATCTAGGGAGAGAGTGCTCAGCGAAGCATTTTACAAAAAGCAAAAGAATGTGCTCGGTTATCTTGGCCTTTTACAAAGGTTGTTAAGGCAGCATCCTGAGGGCTTTCTGGAATCTAGACATCAGGGAACATTTATGGCCTTTACAGAAATCTTTTCATTTACTCATCTGCAAATCTTGCAAAACTTATTCTATGGTCAGGAATATGGTGTTTCTTCATTTCAATGGTAAAGGAACTGTGCAGCCAGTAAATGGTGGGCCATTCTGTTTAACAGAATGCAACAGCAGATGAGCAAGCAGGCATGGAAAATTGCTTTTCTCTCTTTAAGCTGATGAGCAAATAGACTGGGTAAAAATCCCCTCGTTTCACAAACAATAGCAATAAATGGCCTCTCCCAATGGCTGCAGGCAATCCAAAGTCTAAAATCTGTCACCCGGAGGGCAAGAACCTGCTGCCTTACACAGACTATACACACATGGTGCTGCCCCGTGCTCATGCACCAATCAGGCAAAGTACAAGCAAGCAAGCCTAACACATTTGTTTGCCCAACAGCTGGCTACATGGCAAATTTATCTTGGAGGGAGCTGAGGAACTAACAGTAAGAAGTGAGGACTTATACATTTGAGGTCAACTTCAGCCATTAAATCTATCCCAGGTGAGGCTCCAGAATACTTGAATTCATATCTCACAAAAATTGTAAATAAATAAAATGGTTGTTGTTTTAAGTCACCACGTTTTTGGGGATGGTATATTACATAACAATAGATAACTGGGTCAAATTCTCCAGAGAAAAAAGTCAGGAAAAAGAGACAGGGAAATGCAGTATTATTATGTTAGAGAGAGTGGTCAGGGAGGGTATCTCTGATAAAGAGACAATTCAGCAGAAACCTGAGGTCAGTGAAGGAGCAGAGCATTTGCCTCTGGAACAAGTGTATTCCAGGAAGAGGAAACAGTAATTGCTGACATTAAAAAGCAAATAAATGTTTGACATGTTGTAAGAATAGCATAAAGGCAAGTGGCAGTAGAGCATGGTGAGCAAGGAGATTGATAGGAAATCTGGGGAGAAGGGAGGAAGCACCAGGTAAGGGAGCAATGTGATAAGGACTCTGAGTTTGACATGATCTGATTTACATGTAAAAAGGGGCACTTTGAAGTGGTGAACAGAATGTAGGGAAGGCAAGAATGGAAGCAGAGCAACCAGTTAGAAGCCTATTTCAATAATTCAGGTAAGAGATGATACTGGGTTAAACCAGTAAGGTAACTGTAGAAATGATGTGTTGGATTTTGGTTTTATTTTGAAGTGGAACCAACAATGTGGGTGGAGCACAGAGTGCATTCCTAGCAGCTGTAGCCACAGCTGCGAGAATACTCCAGCTCCCAGAACCCTCCTGGGCATACCCAGGAAGGAAGCTTGCCTGCTATAAGGAAGTGACTTAGCGCCAACCACGCAGCTCCCTGACCTTTTCAGCCATTGGCTTTGAGGAACACGCTGTAACACCTTATAGGCTGAACCTGTGTATATAAGCTAGCTTACTTCCTGAATAAATCAGATCTGTGTCACTGAACCTGGTCCCCGGAGTCAGGTCTTTGCATCTCTGTCGTCTTCACCCACGGCAGGACTTGTCCACACAACAAGATGTACTAATGGATTGGATTGGGGTAGAGAAAAAGAGAGAAGTCAAAGGTGATATAAGCACCTGGCAGAATAAAGTTGCCATTTACTGAGAAAAATGATGAAAGAACTAGTTTAGATAGAAAAATCATGAATTTGGTTCTGGAAGTATCTAGTTTGAGGTATCTTTTAGACATCTAAGGTGGCTGAATATGTAAGTCTGGGGTTCGGTTCAGTCAAGTGCTCATTGCTGAGGATAGTTATCAAGAGCTATGTGTAATAGTAATTAAAGTCACAGTATCTGATGATATCAGCTAGGGATGAATATAGCTAGAGAAAAATAGAGCTCTGAAGAGGGAGTCTTGGAACTATGAAGAATGAACAAAAAATACCTGATAATGGGCTTTCAGTTCCAGACAAGATGGAGTAAGCATATTTCACCGTATTAAACCCATTAAAAAAAATAAAACCTGGACAAAGTTGATAAAGTAACAATTAGTAAACTCTGAAAGATAAAGATAAAAAGGTAGACTGGTTCGGACCTTAGGACTTAAAGAGAAACCAGTGGGGAGTTCTGTGTGTGTTTTATTGTTTGTTTGTTTTTTCTTTTATATATCATGGCCTGGGTACTGGAGAGGGCCAAAATCTAGAAATGTCAATGGGCACAGACAAAAATGCCCCAAAGGAAGCCCCATCTTCCTTGCTAAAGAAGTAGGAAAGGGTGACTCAGCAGGACAAACATTTTGACTAGTGTAATACCTGCTCAAATCCAGGTGAACATCTTGAATAAAGTCACGCCTTATCCCCTCCCAACTAGCAAGTGGAAGAAGAATTATTAAGAGAAGGGAGTTAAAGAAACTAATTTTTTAAAATATAAAACCCTGAGAAGACCTCTGAGTAGCCCATGTTTACAGAGTAAGAGCATAGTGGGATTTCTGGATACCATTTGACAAACCGTTATGGAGTCACTGTCAGCCATGACAGTTATGTCAAGGGGCAATTTGACCAAGACTGAGGTAATGGAGTGCAATGGGGATGTCCTTGGGAGGGACCTGGCACCATCTAAACCACAAATCTAGACACTCAAATAAGTACTCCACTTGCCATGATGAGACCATTGTCCATTTTGGGCTATAAGAACTCAGAGCTCTGACCAGTCGACACTGGAGTTTGGCTATACCACAGGTCAAACTCTGAAACCAACTGGAACTTTCACTCTACAGGATGCATGCTGCCACTGTCGCCACCTGGCTTGAGACCAATGAATGTCTCTCTACTACCAGTGACTGGCACTTTGTGCTGGACACTTGCTCTCCTTGCTTCCATCCATAAGCTCTTTCTCTCTGTGTGTAACCTGCATGTAACTCTATGGCTTATCAGAGAGGTCTCCCCTAATAATTCTGGCATTGTGGAAAGATACAAATATGTGTGAGTAGCTCCTTTTGGGGATGCTCCCTTGCTCAAGACACCATGCATGAAATTGACTGGAAATAACACAGCAAAAAGTTTCAGAAACTAAACACTAGTCAGGGATACTACCAGGTTTCAAATTGGCCTCTGAGTAGCACAGACATGAACAGACCAAAACAGTACCGCAAAGGCTTTGAAACTAAATGGATATTTCCACAAAAGTGTGCCAAAAAGTGTGTTCTTAACCTAAATGACTTTACCACTTGCTACAACAGAAGATTTGAATAGGAACCAGAATCTCATTAAGTAATACTCAAAATGTCTAGGATACAATAAAAAATTATTCATCATACAAAGAACTGCAAAAATCTCAACTTGAGTGAAAAAACACAATCAACAGTTGTCAACATTGAGATAATACAGATGTTAGAATCACTTGACAATTTTAAGCAGCTATGATAAAAAGTACTCCAACAAACGATCATGAACATTTTTGAGAAAAAAAATAGAAAGTTTCAGCAAAGAAATAAAATCTATAAAAATGAACCTAGTGGAAAGTTTAGAACTATAAAGTATAATAACTAAAATTAAATAAAAAACATAAAACAACAACTCAGTTGATAGTCTAACTAGCACAATGAAAATGCCATGCCAAATAAATCAATAAGTAAATTTAAAGTCAGTTCAAAGGAAATTATTCAATATGAACACAAGAGAGAGAAAGTAGATCGGTAACAGCTTTAGTAAAAGACATAAATGTAGATTCTAAGATAGCAACCGAGTCGGCAGACATTCTAATCACCACTTCTCAGGACCAAACTTGGAGTTATAACTAAACTTAAAAACAATCATCTTGAAAAACCAACTTAGGGCTAAATGAAGAGGAGTCTATAACTAAGAAGTCACAGAAGAAGCTACATTGAGACTGGTAGAAAGGGTGGAGACTTAAAAAGGGCTGCCCCCACTCCCAGGAGTGAGAATCAGCTGAGGGCTCCAAAGGGCCTCTCAGTTGTTAGGAGGTTTTCCCTGAGAGGTGTGGATCCTAATCCCAGGCCAGACACTCCAGCAGAGCACCAGAGCCTAGAAGATGAGTACATATAGCATTTGTCAATGAAAAGAGGTGAGGTTTTTGTCTATGAGAGATGGGAGATCTCAGAGATGCAGATATCCTCTTAAAGGGTCAACACAGAAAATCTCATTCATAGCCACTTACCCTGGGATCCAGGCAGAGGAAGAGATGAAAGGACTAGAGTCACATGAGGAGAGTGTAAAATTGGTGGCCTTGAGGAGTGACTTGGTGGGGGACAGCCAATGGAAATCCTGTGCAAATAATTCTCTAATACCTTAGTCACAATCTTCCTTGGGTGGAGCAGTCCCCTCTGTGCAGCATTACCTGGGGGGAAAGCAACTGCTCCACCCTTGGGAATCTCTTTTGCCCCACAGTATGGAGATTGGGCCCTGCTGAGAAGTAAAGAGCCCTGGCCAGAAAGAAAGGGGCTGAAAGGACTCAGGGGGTTGACAGTGACTCAGTTGTCTGACATTGAGTCCAGAGCTTTCCCTCCACTTTCCTGAGAATATGACTGATGCTTCTGCCTCACAGAAGATTCAGTAAAAACTGTCCAGACAGTGGGTAGACCAAATTTCTGGGTTTCAGAGGCCACACCCTCAGACTCTTAGTGGCCATACTCTACTGAGGTATGTGAAAAAATTCAGGACAGACTGACACATAGGGCCCTGGGGTGGGAGCTACACCTGCCACCTTTTCTAATTCCTGAATTGCCCCAGTCTCTAGACTCTACCAAAGGTGTTTTCTGGGGCCTATCCTAATAAGCAGCCAGGAGGTAGAGGCAGCAGGAGGTGATTCTCAGGGAAATTTGAACCTTTTGCTGACTTTCTCCAGGCCCAGTGCTGATAAATTCCAGAATAGGTATGCAGCTTCATCCATGTGAACCTAGCCCAGCATATGTAGCTACAAACTGTGGTTTGCTTATAGCTCCAAAAAGGTTGCTGAGGATCATTCACAGGCAGTGTCTTACACTGGTCTGCACCAGGTTCCCTTCTAAGATGCCCAGAGCCAACGTATCAGAGCATGAGGCAAATAGCCTTTCTAGCAGCATGTCTGAAGGAAGAGCTCGTCAGGTACAAAACTCAGCTGAGGTGAATTCCGCTTCCTGTGGTCAATACCAGTGCAACAGCTCACATACATTGGACGAGGTAGAGCTTCATAGTCAGCCAGCCTAAGTCCAGGATATCCTACCCCACTGGGTAAAATTCCACAGGGTGAAGGGAAAGAGGCTTAGAGCATAGACATCAAAGTGTGAGTTTTGTAGAGTCTGTTGTTGGAACTGGCCGAGGGGCTAAGCTACCTTCTGTTGGATCTTAATCAGCCCCAGTGGAAGACTCTCTCAATCTTCCTCCCTGGGGCCAGGGGCTTCCCAGTTGAAAGAACTTCTGCAGAGGGGATTGTTGGCCTCACCCAATCTGAACCTGTTGCTCACTTTGCTGGGGAGAAATAGAATTGGAATATCCAGAAATGGCTGAGGGATTAGGTTCTGGAGTAGGGGTCATTTTCACCATACTAAGCTCCTGACCAAAAGACCACCTAAGTAGGGGGTTCCCACTAACATTGTCATTCTGACCTCAGGTGCCATAACCCATTAAGCTTGCAACCTGAGGGATTGGTGGGGTGAGGCCAGTCTGCACCACCTCTACAGTCTTTCTACAGAAGACTCTACAGAAAGACCAGACAGCTGAAAGATGAGGTGGAGCAACTGAAAAGTGGAATCAAATCTTTATGGAGCTGCTGTCAGCTCTAAGCAGAAGGAAGCTGATCCTGAAGCACAGGTTGACCCCTCCCACACATATCCAGACACAGAAAACTGTAAACACAAATGGTAAATGGAGTGCTAGCTTCAGACAGGTAGCCCATGGTGGGTTACAAACAATGTCTGACATCAACCCACTCCCAATCACCCCCCACAAGAGTACCCAGAACCAATACAACCAGAAATGGGTTGGAGACTGCACCAGTGCTCGACTAAACTAGGCACATAAGTGACACACCTAAAGAAGGAGTTCAGCAGGCACCAAAGCCTGCTGAGAATAACTACGTCCCATAGGACAGACTTCACAGTGTCTAGTACATGTGATAAAGGTTGACCCTTAGAGTCAGACAGCCTGAAGGATTAACTCCACCCACGAAAGAGCCAACAGCATTCAAGACTCACATACAAAAGGAGGGTAAATATTACCCTCAAGAAATATTTGAAGAGCAAGGAGCTCAGGTGACCTGGAGGTTAATAACACTGAGCCCACCTTTCTTGTAAAGATGGCACAACAAATTTTGGAGTCAGAGCAGAGCTACCTAATACACAGACAAAATGCACAAAGAAATATAACCCAAATGAATCAACAAGAGAAATCCCCAGAAAAAAGAATGAAATGAAATGGATGCAACCAAATTACCACACGTGGAATTTAAAACAATAGTTATTAGGATGCTCAAGGATCTTAGAGTAAGAATGGATAATCACAAGAATTTAGTAAGCATTAAAAAGAACATTAAAGCTATAAAAAAGAGCCAGTCAGAAATGGCAAATACAATATCTGAAATGAAGACTGTACTAGAAGGAATCAACAGCAGATTCAATGAAGCAGAGGATCCAATCAGCAATTTAGAGGACAGGATAAATGTAAGCACAGAGGCAGAGCAGCAAAAGGAAAAGAGGCTTAGGAAGGCTCAGGAAACTCTAAGAAACCTCTGTGACAACATCAAGTGAAACAACATCCACATCACAAGGATTCTTGAAGAGTTGAGAACAAACAAGGGATAGAGAACTTGTTTGAAGAAATCATAGTTGAGAAGTTACCTAAACTGATGAAGAAAAAGTCACACAAGTTCAAGAAGCACAGAATCCCATTAAAGAGGAACTCAAAAAGGTCCACACTAAGACTCATCATAATTAAAGTGCCAAAAATAAAAGACAAAGAAAGAATCATAAAGCTGCAAGAGAAAAGCAATAAACTACTTACAAAGCAGCCCCCATAAGGTTGGCATATGACTTCTCAACAGAAACAGTTCAGGTCTGAAGGGATTGGCAAGAAATGTTCAAACTGATGCAAAACAAGAAACTACAACCAAGACTACTCTATCCAGCAAAGCTATCTTTAAAATTGAAGAAGAAATAATGAGCTTCCCAGACCAAAAAATAGTTTCAATGAGTTCATTACCACCTAACCAATATTGCAAGAAATGTAAAAGGGCCTGGAAGAGAAAAGGAAAACAGAAATCAAGAGAAAGAAGACTATAGGTATAATGAACAAAACAGCTATAAATAGTACATATCAATAATAACCTTAAGTGTAAATGGATTAAATGCTCCAATCAAAAGACATAGGGTAGCTGAATGGATAACAAAACAAACATGACTCATATATACGTTGTCAACAAGAGACCCACCACAGAACAAAAAATACACATAGACTGAAAGTGAAGAGAAAGAGAAAAATGTATTTCATGCAAATAGAAATGAAAAAAAAGAAGGTGGGGTAGCAATACTTATTTTAGATAAAATGGTTTTTAAAACAAAGGCTATAGTAAGGGTCAACAAAGGTCACTACATAATGATAAAAGGAGCAATCTTTATGCACCCAAAATAGGAGCACCTAAATATATGAAGCAGATTTTGATGGACAGAAAGGGAGATATCAACAGTAATACAGAAATAGAAGATTTTAACACACCACTGACATCAATGGATAGATACTTCAGACAGAAAATCAACAAAGAAGCAGTGGCCTTTAATGACGTACTAGTTCAACTGGATTTAATCAATACCTTCAAAGCATTTCACCACAAAGCAGCACAATACACATTCTTGTCAAGAGCATGTAGTACATTTTCTAGGATAGACTGCATGTTAGGACACAAAACAAGTCTCAATAAATTTAACAAGATTAAAACCATATCAAGCATCTTCTCTGACCACAGTGGTATGAAATTAGAAATCAACTACAATAGAAAAACTGAAAAACATTCAAACACTTGGAAACTAAATAGCACGTTATTAAATAATGAATGAGTTAACAATGAAATCAAGGAAGAAATAAAATATTTCCTTGAAACAAATGAAAATGGACATACAACAACCAAAATCTATGGGGAACAGCAAAAGCAGTCCTGAGAGGGAAGTTCATAACATTATAGGCATACCTCAAGAAGCAAGAAAAGTCTCAATTAAACAATCTAACCCTGTATCTAAACTAACTAGAAAAAGAACAACAAACAAAGCCGAGAGGAAGTAGAAGGAAGGAAATAGTAGAGATCAGAGTGGAAATAAATGACAGAGGCTAAAAAATAATACAAATGAAACCTATCAATGAATCAATAATATCAATGAAACCAAGAGCTGGTTCTTTGAAAAAATAAACAAGATTGGCAAACTTTTAACTAGACTCATCAAGACAAAAAGAGGGAGGACTCGAATAAATATAATTATGAGTGGCAGAGGAGTAGTAACCACTAACATCACAGAGATACAAAGGATTGTAAGAAAATACTATGAAGAACTATATGCCAAAAAATTGGATCACCTGGGTGAAATGAATAAATTCTTAGAAGCATAAAATCTTCCAAAACTGAGTCTGGAAGAATCAAAAAACCTGAGCAGACCGATTATAATAAATGGAATTGAAACAGTTATCAGAAAACTGCTAGCAAACAAGAAGTCCTGGACTGGATAGCTTCACAGGCGAATTCTACCAAACATTTAAAGAAGAACAAACACTATCCTTCTCAAACTATTCCAAAAATGAATGACTTCTAAGCTCATTTTTAAGAGGCATGCATCATCCTAAATCCAAAACCAGGTAGACAATACAGAGAAAGAAAACTAAACATAAATGCTAAAATTCTCAACAAAATATTAGCAAACTGGATCCAGCAATGCATTAAAAAGATTATATGACATAATCAAGTGGGATTTATTTCAGGGAGGTAAGGCTGGTATAATATTTGCAAATCAATAAATGTGGTTCATCACATAAACAAAATGAATGACAAAAATCACATGATCATATCAATAGATGCAGAAAAAGCATTTGATAAAATCCAGCATGCATTTATGACCAAAACTCTTAGTAAAGTGGGAATAGAGGGAAAAGAGTTGAAAACAAAATAAAGGTCATATATGACAAAATGACAGCCAACATCATACTCAATGGACAAAAGTTAAAAGCAATTGACTTAAGAACAGGAACAAGACAGCTGTGCTCACTATTTCCACTCTTATTCAAGATAGTACTGAAAGTCCTAGCCACAGCAATCAGACAACAGAAGAAATAAATGGCATCTAGGTTGGAAAGGAAGAAGTAAAACTGTCATTATTTACTGATGACATGACAGTGTACATAGAAAGCCCTAAAGTCTCTGCCAAAAAAACCGCTATACCTGATAAATGATATGGCAAACTGGCAGGATATAAAACTAATATTCAGAAATCAGTGGCACTTTCATATACCAATAATGAACTATCAGAGAAAAAATAAGGAAACAATCTCATTTACTATTGCAACAACAACAACAAAAATAAAGTACTTAGGAATAAGTTTAACCAATTAGGAAAAGACTTGTACTTGAAAAATTATAAGACATTGAAAAAAGAAATCAAAGAAGATACAAATAAGTAGAAGCTTACCATGTTAATGGATAGGAAGAAAATGAATATCATTAAAATGTCCATACTACCCAAAGCAATCTACAGAATCAATTCAACTTGTATTAAAAATACCAGTGGTGACTGACCAGGCAGTGGTTCAGTGGATAGAGTATTCACCTGGTATGGTGAGGACCCAGGTTCGAAACCTCGAGTTTTCCGATTTGAGCAACAGCTCACCAGCTCAAGTGTGGGGTTGCTAGCTAGAGCATAGCGTGGGATCATAGACATGACCCTATGGTTGCTGGGTTAATCACAAAGGTTGCTGGCTTGAAGCTCAAGGTCACTGGCTTGAGTCCAAGGTCCCTGGATTTAGTTGTGTGTCACTGGCTCAGCTGGAGCCCCCCCTCCCACCACCAGTCAAGGCACATATGAGAAAGCAATCAGTGAACAACTAAGGTGCGGCAACTATGAGTTGATGCATCTCATCTCACTTTCTCAATAAAATAAAAACAAACAAACAAACAAGAACAATAAAAAAAAACCAGTGGCATACTTCACAGATCTAAAACAAGTATTTCAAAAATTTATATGGAACCAAAATCAAGCTGAATATCCTCAGCAATCTTAAAAATGACGAACAAAGTTGGAGGTATCACATTTTCTGATATCAAGCTTTACAACAGGGCCACTGTAATCAAAACAGCTTGGTACTGGCATAAGAACACGCATATAGATCAGTGGAACAGAATAGAGAACCCAGGAATAAACCCATGCCTTTATGGTCAATTAATATTTGACAGAGGAGGCAAAAGTATACAATGGAGTAAAGACAGTCTCTTTAATAAATTTTGTTGGGGAAATTGGACAGGTACATGCAAAAAAATGAAACTAGACTACGAACTTATACCATTCACAAAAATAAATGAATAAAAAACTTAAATGTAAGTTGTGAAACCATAAAAATCCTAGAAGTAGACATAGGCAGTAGACCCTCAGACATCTCTCAAAGCAATATTTTTGCCTATATATCTCCTCAGGCAAGTGAGATAAAGGACAAAATAAACAAATGGGACTATGTCAAACTAAAAAGTTTTGCACAGCAAAAGACACCATTAACAAAATAAAAAGACAATCCATGCAATAGGAGAACATGTTCAATGATATGTCTGATAAAGGCTTAATAACAAAAATTTATAAAGAACTTGTAAAACTCAATACCAGGAAGGTAAACAATCCAGTCAAAAAAATGGACAAAGCACCTGAATAGACATTTCTCCAAAGAGGACATACAGATGGCCAATAGGCATGTGAAAAAATGCTCAACGTCACTAATCATCAGAGAGAAATAAAAATTAAAACCACAATGAGATATCATCTCACTCCTGTCAGAATGGCACTCATTAACATATTAATAAGCAACAAGTGCTGTTGATGGCATAAAGAAAAGGGAACCATCCTGCACTGCTGGTGGGAATGCAGACTGGTGCAGCCACTGTGGGAAACAGTATGGCATTTCCACCAAAATTTAAAAACAGAACTGCCTTATGACCCAGCCATCCCGCTTCTAGGAATATATCCTAAGAATCCCAGATCACTAATTTCAAAAGAAGATATGCGCCCTCATGTTTATTGCAATGTAGTTTACAATAGCCAAGTTCTGGAAACAGCCCAAGTGTCCATCAGTGCATGAGAGAATAAAACTGCTGTAATAGATTTCCACAATGGAATACTACTAGGCTGTAAAAAAGAAGGAAAATTTACCTTTTGTGATAGAATGGATGGACCTGAAGATTATTATGCTAAGTGAAATAAGTCAGGCAGAGAAAGACAAATACCATATGATCTCACTAATATGTGGAATCTTATGAACACAATAAACTGAGGAACAAAATAGAAACAGTCAGGGTCACAGGGAACAGATGGTCAGCTGTCAAAGTGAAGGAGGAAGAGTGGACAGGATCAAAGAAAGTGAAAGGATTAGCCACATAGATGCAGACAACAGGGTAGCAATAGTTGGAGGGAAGGAGGGGTAAAGGTAGTGGGAGAGGGGGGAAATGGTGGTGGAAAAAGACTTTGCATGGAAGGCATGATGCAGTGTGTAGAGCAGGAGTCCCCAAACTACGGCCTGCGGGCCGCATGCGGCCCTCTGAGGCCATTTATCCGGCCCCCACCGCACTTCCAGAAGGGGCACCTCTTTCATTGGTGGTCAGTGAGAGGAGCATAGTTCCCATTGAAATACTGGTCAGTTTGTTGATTTAAATTGACTTGTTCTTGCCTGACCTGTGGTGGCACAGTGGATAAAGTGTCAACCTGGAAACACTGAGGTTGCCGGTTCAAAACCCTGTGCTTGTCTGGTCAAGGCACATATGGGAGTTGAAGCTTTCTGCTCCTCCCCCCTTCTCTCTCTCTCTCTCTCTCCCCTCTCTATAATGAATAAGTAAAATCTTAAAAAAATAAATTGACTTGTTCTTTATTTTAAATATTGTATTTGTTCCTGTTTTGGTTTTTTATTTTAAAATAAGATATGTGCAGTGTGCATAGGGATTTGTTCATAGTTTTTTTATAGTCCGGCCCTCCAACGGTCTGAGGGACAGTGAACTGGCCCCCTGTGTAAAAAGTTTGGGGACCCCTGGTGTAGAGAATGTTATATTGTGTGGGACATTTGAAACCATGTCAACACAATAATTGAAAAAAAAAAAGACAAAATTAAAAATTCAGGATGCTTAGCAAATCCTAACAGGAGAAACCCAAAGAAATCATAATCAGACACATCATAATAAAATTATTAAAAAGTATAAGACAGGCCCTAGCCGGTTGGCTCAGCGGTAGAGCGTCGGCCTGGCGTGCGGGGGACCTGGGTTCGATTCCCGGCCAGGGCACATAGGAGAAGTGCCCATTTGCTTCTCCACCCCCCCTCCTTCCTCTCTGTCTCTCTCTTCCCCTCCCGCAGCCAAGGCTCCATTGGAGCAAAGATGGCCCGGGCGCTGGGGATGGCTCCTTGGCCTCTGCCCCAGGTGCTGGAGTGGTTCTGGTTGCGGCAGAGCGATGCCCCGGAGGGGCAGAGCATCGCCCCCTGGTGGGCAGAGCGTCGCCCCCTGGTGGGCGTGCCGGGTGGATCCCGGTCGGGCGCATGCGGGAGTCTGTCTGACTGTCTCTCCCCGTTTCCAGCTTCAGAAAAATACAAAAAAAAAAAAAAAAAAAAGTGTAAGACAAAGAACAAAATTTTGAAATTAGCCAGAGAGAAATAATGCATTACTTATAGGTAGTGTTCATAGAAGCTTTATTTGTAATTTCCTCAAACTCTAAACAGGCTAACTGTTCTTTAATGAGCAAATAGTTAAACACATTTGTACATCCATATGATGGAACAGTACTCAGTGAGAAGGAGGAGTGTACTTTTGATATACATAACAACTTGAACTGTTTTTCTTTCTCTTGTATTATAAGGGTATCATGCTGACTGAAAAAAAGCCAATCTCAAAAGATTTCATCTATATAATACTATTGAAATGGCAAAATTTTACTGATGAGAGCAGATTAGTGGCTGCCAGAGGCTAAGGATAAGGTATGATTATAAGAAGGAAGTTTCTTTGTGGTGATGAAATAGTACTGTGTCCTGATCATGGTAGTGGGTACATGAAGCTCTACTATATACCCACCCCCTCAAAATAAGCATATGTAAAATTGGTGAGATCCAAATAAGGCCTATAGTTTCATTGTACCAATATAAGTTTCCTGATTTTTATCATGTGCTATGGCTCTATCAGATGCCATTTTTGAGGAAAGCTAGGTGAAGGGTACAGGAAACCTCTCTGTAGTATTTTTTCAACTTTTCTTGAATCCTAAATTATTTCAACATTAAAAAAATTAGAAAATAATAAGGAATTACCAATGAGGTAGGTAAAAGAAGAGTCCAGAGGCCAAAGGAAGAAAGTGTTTCATGTAGAAGAGAGAGACTCCAGCATTTGTTTATATGGAGGTCACTAGGGACATAGACAAGAGCAGTTCTGATATAGAAGTAGGCATAAAAGCTTTACTGGAAAGTGTTCAAGAGAGATTGGAGGGAGAGGAAGTGGGTGCAATTTGTACAGTGTGGAAAAGTTTAAGATTATCATTGTAAAAAAAGAAAATAATTTCTATCTCTTAAGGTTTTATTTTGTTTCATAATAAGTTGTGAGTCACCATTAACTTGTCATAAAACACCTGATTATTTAACTTTATTAGTAGACTGGTGTTATAAAATATATGACATTTACCTGCCTTGTTTTGTAATTCTGTTTTTAAAAATACAATTGTGTTACTCTGAGCACCTCTAGAGAATAAATTATACTACTTGTTAATAAACAGGGTAGCAAGGGACTGCTCATGAAGAGAGGATGGAAAAATATTGCAGCAGATTAATTAATAATGTGACACATCTGAATGTTTTCAGCTCTCAGACTGCGGTAATGATCTCATCTCCTTGACTACCAGCTGTTGTTCATGCTTGTCATCAAAAAACAAAATGAAGAGCCTTGCAGAAGCTTAAAGCAGAAATGGGAAACAGAAAATTGCCTTTTTCTCTGCAAAAACAAACAAAAAACCCCCCACTAAAATGTCTTTCTTCCAAGCACAACAAAACAATTTATTCTCAACAGATAAATGATACATGTTAAGGACAAAGTCCTTATAAATAAAATTAGGAGATTTAAGTAGTCCTTTCAGAGGAAGAATTAACTGAGATCCCAACTATAGCATCTATGTTGGAAAAAAAAGTTAAGACACACACACAAAAAAAACATTATCAAAGAATCAGATTCAACATTCTTTTTTTTTTTTTTTTTTTTTCCCTAAGTGAGAGGAGGGGAGATAGTGAGACAGACTCCCACATGTGCCCAACAAGGATCCACCTGGCAATCCTCATCTGGGGCTGATGCTTGAATCAACTGGACTATTTTTAGCATCTGAGGCTGACGCTCACACCAACCGAGCTACCCTCAGTGCCTAGGGCCAACACTAGAACCATCGAGCCACTGGCTGTGGGAGAAGAGGGAGAGCAGTAGGGCGGGGTGTAGAGAAGCAGATTGTTGCTTCTTCTGTGTGCCTTGACAGGGAATCAAGCCCAGGATGTCCATACATTGGGCCAATGCTCTATATCCACTGAACCAACAGGCCAGGGCCAGGATCAGCATTCTTTATGATCCTATCTAATAAGGATCTTGAGACAACTTTACCACATTTTTATAAATGGAGCTAACAAATATCTAAACCTTTGTTCTTTCTTTTCTTTTTTACAGATTTATCAAGGTATACCTGACATATAATATTGTGTAAATTTAGGGTGGAAAATGTGTTCATTTGATACATGTATGTATTGCAAAATGATTACCATGGTAACATTAGCTAACACCTGAAGTTGTGTTCCTGAAGAAAAAGAAGTCAACACAAATCCATGTATGCTTAGAAGTTCTGTTCACTTTTATCAAAAATAATTTTATTTACTCTCTTGCTCATTCATTCATTCATATATCCAGAAATTATTTATTCACATTGGGTATACAAGAATGGACAAAGTATGGTCTCTGCTGTCCTCACAAAGCTTACAGTCTAGAGAGAAAACACATAAACAGACAGTTACAAGACAATGTAATTATTATTATTATTAACATTTATTGTGTGCTGTCTATGTGCCTGGTGCTTCTTGGTGAATTCATGTAACAGTTATGTGCCTTGTAAGGTAAGTGCTATTATTATTCTTATTTCAAAGATGAGAAAAATGAAACCAAAAGAGTTTTGGCCATTTAACAAAGGTCATACAATTTGAACAATCTCAGGGCTATTTTACTCCAAAGTCAGGAGTTCAGTGAAATGGTGTCTAAAGTATAGGGGCTTAGGTAAGGTTTGTTGGACTGAGGAATGTTAGCAGAAAGTGAGTTTAGAGAGATGACCGGGGGCCAGATTTTCACAGGCCTTTCAGTCCCTTTAAGGACTTAGGACTTTATCCTGAAAGCAATAAAATAATGTCTTTTATAGTTATGTTAACTGTAACAATCCACTCCAAAATTTAGGGACTTAAAGCAAGTACCACAAATCTGTTGGTTAAGAATTGGGGAAAGACTTAGCAGGGTCAGCTGGACTGTTTGTGTTCTGTTAGCTAAGATGGCTCCATGAGAGCTGAATGATTCTAGATGGTCTCACTTATACATCTGTGGCATTGGTGGAGGTTTTTGGATGACTGACTCAGCTCTCCTCCACATAGCTTCCAAATGATTGAAAATGAACGCTACAAGGCTTCTTAAGGCCTAGGCCTTGAACTGGTACAGCATCATATCTATCACATTCCTTTGGCCAAAGCAAGTTATGAAAGCAGAAAAAATTCAAGGGTAGAGAAATAGGCCCCACCTCTTGATAGGAGCTGAAAAATTACATTGAAAAAGATATTTAGGATGAAAGGGATTGCTTTGGCAATCCTTGGAAACAATCTACCACAACATTGCAATGTTTCTTTTTTTTTAAAAGATTTTATTTATTCATTATAGAGAGGGGAGAGAGAGAGAGAGAGAGAAAGAGAGAGAGAGAGAGAGAAAGAGAGAGAGAGAGAGAGAGAGAGAGAAGGGGGAGGAGCAGGAAGCATCAACTCCCATATGTGCCTTGACCAGGCAAGCCCAGGGTTTTGAACTGGCAACCTCAGCATTTCCAGGTTGACACTTTATCCACTGTGCCACCACAGGTCAGGCTGCAATGTTTCAAGAAGGGTGCAACATTCAGGAAGAAGGAAAAAGACTGCTGTGGATACCCAGATGAGAAGTTGGGTGGCCTGAATTAAAGCATTGTTCTAAACCTGGTTGACAACCAGTATTAGCTGGGACAGCTTATTAAAAGTTCAGCTTCTCAGAACCTATCACAGACCACTGAATCAGAATCCCTAGGCGTGAAGTCTGAAATATCCATTTTATGCTTTCTTTCAACAAACATTTTATTGAACACCTACTTTGTGTTATGCACCATTTTGTGCTCTGGGAATGAAGTGGTGAATGAAAGAGACAAGGATCCTGTTTTCTCCTAGGGGCAGGGAGTGAAGTGGATCAAACAGACAAAAAATAAATAAACAACTAAATAAACAAATTAGTATGTTTTGGAATTTTGTACCAAAATTTTTCTTTTCAAAAGGAAACAAAATTAAATAGTGTAAAATTATAATAAATAATGGAGAAAATAGGTAGAGATGGAAGGAATGAACACATATGAAAATATTATTACGGTATTACTTGTGATAGCAATAGATTTGTTAAATACAACTTTATCAGGTTGTAATTTAGCTACAACAAACTCTACTCACCTAAAGTGTATAATTCAGCCTGACCAGGTAAGTGGTGGTGTAGTGGATAGAGCGATGGCCTGGGATGCCAAGTTTGAAACCTCGGAGATGCTGGCTTGAGCCTAAAGGTCGCTGGCTTGAGCAAGGAGTCACTGGCTCAGTTGGAGCAACCCACCCCACCCCCATCAAGGCATGTATGAGAAAGCAACAATGAATAACTAAGGTGCCACAATGAAGAATTGATGCTTATCATCTCTCTCCCTGTCTGTTGGTTCCTGCCCTGTCTCTTGCTAAAAATAAATAAATAAATAAATAAATAAATAAATAAATAAATAAATTGTATAGTTCAATATCTTTTGACAGATGTCATGTTCCCATATTTCCCTCTCCAATCCTCAAGCAACCACTGACTTGCTTTTTTTTTTTTTGTATTTTTCTGAAGCTGGAAACGGGGAGAGACAGACAGACTTCCGCATGCGCCGGACCGGGATCCACCTGGCACGCTCACCAGGGGCGATGCTCTGCCCACCAGGGGGCGACGCTCTGCCGTGACCAGAGCCACTCTAGCGCCTGGGGCAGAGGCCAAGGAGCCATCCCCAGCACCCGGGGCCATCTTTGCTCCGATGGAGCCTTGGCTGCAGGAGGGGAAGAGAGAGACAGAGAGGAAGGGGGGGGTGGAGAAGCAAATGGGCGCTTCTCCTATGTGCCCTGGCCGGGAATTGAACCCGGGTCCCCCGCACGCCAGGCCGACGCTCTACCGCTGAGCCAACCGGCCAGGGCCCTGACTTGCTTTCTTTGATCATAAGTTAGCTTGCAATATTTAGAATTTCATACAAATAAAATCATACAGTATGTAATAGCATAGATTTTTAAATAACCTAAATGAATAGTAACATTGGTAATTTGTGGTGCATTTAGTGAAATACTATGTAGTCATGGGAAAGGGGAGTAATCTTTTAATGTACTTAATTTAGAATGATTTCCTGAAAACGTCGTTAGGTGGAAAAGGCATATAGCAGAACAAGGCATCTAAGTATGCTATTATTTATATACAAAGGGAATAAATAAAAGAATATCAATATATTTGCTTGCATATTTATAGACTAACTCTGAAAAAAGTAGGCGATACCGGTTGCTTTATGAGAGGAGAACTGAGTATCTAGGAGAGGTTTACCAGGAGAGTTTATCACCTGTTCACATAACAACTAAAATTAAAAAAATTTAAATCATAACAAATAGAATAATTGAGAAATATCCTCTAACCTTGGCAGATTAAAGACTTTGTAATGTCAAATAAAACACTATATGCTTAAAATATTACAATTCAAAATTAATTAAAATTATAGTCAAAATCAGAAGTTATAAATCTCAATTATCATCTGAAGAGAAAACATTGAGAAAAATCAACTGTAAATAAAGAAGTTGAGGGTTTAAACAAGCTGATCTCAAAATTAATATGAAAAAAAGTAACCAGAAAAATATGACTAAAATAAGAGCAAGTATAGGGGACCAGAACAATCAGATATTAAAATATAAAGCCCTAAGAGTATTACTAGCATATGAATAGATGGGACAATGGACTCAAAGATAAAATCCAGAAATGGAAATTGATACAAAATGAAAGTGATATCTTGAATAGGTAGAAACAACATGGACTCAGGAACCAAGCAGGAAGGTGGGACAATGGGAATAGCTCACATCAGGTATAAGCAATAAGGGTTTCACTGTTATAGAGAATTCAAAACAATAATAAGACTAAGTCAGCCTGCTTTTTATCATTATCAAGCATTGGTAATTGTAAAGATCAGTGATAAAAATGATAAAATTCTCCCCCCAATCCAGCAGCTGGATGATTGCTCCCACCTGCCCCTTCTTTGAAATACTGCCGAATGGATCTTTAATACATTACATTGGTTGGGTTAAGTTTGGTTTTTCAGCTCATTCTTGGGATGGTTAATGCAAGATGCAATCTCATTTTGACAGCTGTGTGTGTGTGTGTGTGTGTGTGTGTGTGTGTGTGTGTGTGTGTGGTGTGTTTAAGAGAGACAGAGACAGAAAGACAGAAAGAGGAAGGGAAAGAGAGAAAGAATATCTTTAATCAAATCAAGGAATAAATGTTCTCCACTTGACACCTCTTGAGCTACTTTTGGTCATGAGTCCATAAGCTCCAGATAGAAGCCTTATGTAGCTTTTGTTTCTTAATTAAGAGTGAAGTCTCCACATACCCAGAGATATTTTACTGACACCTTTACTGGAACACAGTCCAATTTGTCACCTCTGCCTCTGACCAGAGCAGAATGCAGCAGAATGGAGAAATGGAAGCCTCCCGATATAGACTGCATCTGTGTCTTCCATTTTTTGGAATGATGATCAACATTTTCTCAGTTTTATGTAAACTGTTAGACAAATGTAGCTTCAAGATGGATTCCTAGAAGACTTCTTTTCACCATAGATTGCCAGTGTAGATCCTCCTATCAAATCAAATTTTGAAGCCATCACTAACTGAAATTTGCTTTCTTCCTTCTGTACTCCTTAGATTAGAATGTAATCCAATTACTTCTCCTTAACCACACACACACACACACACACACACACACACACACACACACACACACATCATTATCTTTCCCAAGGCTGAGTTTCCAGAACATTACTCAAATTCTATCATCAATTTGGACACCTATCTTTCTTCTCAACTCTTGCACTGTTCTTAAAAAATATAATTTCCAGTGCCACTGACTACCCCTGTAATGATGGGATTTCATAACAGGATGGTTGCCTGTCATGCACATGTTTTGCAGGCAAGTCTGATGTGAAGTAGGAAGGCAAATAAGGAAGCCAGGTGAGTGGGTAGGAGAAAGAAATATTTAATAATGTATGAACATTTAGTGAGCAACACGTAATCCCTTACTCCCAATGCCTGCGGTTGGACTTTTATGTGCTTTCAGTTTTTCTCATTCAGAAATTAGTTTCATCCATAAACACAAAATTTACTCTCCATTTGTAACTCACCTTATTTCAAAAGGGTCCAAAGCCTGTCAAGTAATTTTTGTTGTGTTTCTCTAAACTTTGTTTTTATGTCTGTGTTACCAATAAACAATCTTGTTTTCTTTTGAAATGTTTTCAAAAGATTTTTGGAAGATTTTATGAGTTTCAAAGAAAATTTGGTACTTGATATTTTATATAAAATCCATAATTCAACTTATTTGAAAATAATATAGCTGCTTTCAAGGAGATAAGGAGAAATGATATATATTTTGGGACTCTTCTTTTGTCTCTTTGCAAAATGAAGTGCCCTATTTTTTTCTCTATATATTTGGGCAAAGCTGATGACAGTATGTGTAACCTGCACAAAAATTCACTAAAGGACCCTTCTGTTAAAAACAGAAGGGGGGGCCCTGGCCGGTTGGCTCAGTGGTAGAGCGTCGGCCTGGCGTGCAGAAGTCCCGGGTTCGATTCCCGGCCAGGGCACATAGGAGAAGCGCCCATCTGCTTCTCCACCCCTCACCCTCTCCCTCCTCTCTGTTTCTCTCTTCCCCTCCCACAGCCGAGGCTCCATTGGAGCAAAGATGGCCCGGGCGCTGGGGATGGCTCCTTGGCCTCTGCCCCAGGCGCTGGAGTGGCTCTGGTCGTGACAGAGCGACGCCCTGGAGGGGCAGAGCATCGCCCCCTGGTGGGCAGAGCGTCGCCCCCTGGTGGGCGTGCCGGGTGGATCCCGGTTGGGCGCATGCGGGAGTCTGTCTGACTGTCTCTCCCTGTTTCCAGAAAAAAAAAAAAAAAAAAAAAAAAAAAAAAAAAAAAGCAGAACAGGGTAAAAACAGTGAATGGAAAAAATTTAAATAGCTGAAAGTTTTATGCCATGATGAGATGGAAAGAGCTAACCCATCGAATAGAAAATAGGCTCATACTTTGAGTCTACATGACAGAGTAGGTACACATTATAGTTTCATCCTCCTATGACCCCATCAAAATTACAACTAAAGTACAGAAAAACCATCATTGAGAACTGCCTGAAGACTAGCTGAACAGAAGTCCTATAATGGATATAAACAAGAAGCCACATCTAAACTTGTAGGAGGTATGAAAATGCAAAAAAGTTTGTTCCTACATCCACAAGTGGCAGTGAAAAACTGGGAGAGATATCTCGGCTGCAGAGGTACTCCCTTGAGAAACGAGGAGTCTCGGTCTCGTACCAGGCTCCCCAGCCCAGGGTTCCGGTACCAGGAAAAGAAGTCCCTATAAGAGGGGAGTCCAGCTGAGTAAGATGAGAGTTGCTGGAGTCCTAGGCATTCCCCTTAAAGGGCCTGCACATGAACTGACTCAGACTCACTTGATCCAACCTTCAGTGCTGGGGTGGCAGTTCAAAAGGCACCAGGGACACATGGAAGGAACTGAATTTTCTAGCTTCAGAACGAGGGCTGAAGAGCCATCTTTCTCCCAGACAGAAGCACTGCCAAAGGCCGTTGTTCTTTTGCTGAGCCCTCTCTCTGCAGGAGCAAGTGGGCTCCAAATCTGAGTCTTTATCAAGCTGGCCCCACCTTGGTGATTCCCTAAGACCCCACCCCACTAACTTGCAGGTCCACATAAGGTGTTTCCAATGGCTTTTCCATACAAACGGCTTGTCTTGGCTCATTCCGCAAACTTTCCTAAAATCTCTCAAAGGTTTACAAAGCCCCAAATGAGCAGCATCTGGCCTCAATGTGACCTGTATTTCTTGCTAAACAGCCCCAAGCTTGATACTAGTGGCAGCTGGCCTCTGTTCAGAACTTGGCCTTTCCCAGGTAGCTCTAAGTCCAGCACAAATGGCAACCATCTGCAGATTGCTTTGTAGCTTATGCCAGGTGGGCCCAGACAGGGAACAGGGAGCAGCTGACTTTGGCCTGCACCTTCCAGGAGGCCCTACAGCAACACACTTAGCAGATAGCTTCAAACCACGTTGAAGCACCACCCAACCATCTCCACAAACAACACATTCACGGGGCAGACTTGGTGGGCACCAGACCCCTGCTGAAACTAATCCTTCTCTGTGGGGTTAGCCCCTGCACAGCAGCAAAACTGCTGTAGTTGTGGCCTTAAACCTAATTGGCTTGGGAGGGGGGAATCAATCCTCCCATTGACATGCCAACAGCAATGAAGGCTCAACTATAACAAGAGGGTGTACACAGCCTACATCGAGGGCACACCTAAGCAGTCTGCTATGGTGAGTGGGCAGGTTATGCAACTGGGGGTCCACTGGACACCTACTACTTAAGACCACTCTACCAAGACTGGGAGACATAGCAGCTCTACCTAATACATTGAAACAAACAGAGGAGGCAGTCAAAACGAGGAGACAAAGAAACATGCCTCAAATGAAAAAATAAAACAAAACTCCAGAAAAATAACTAAACAAAATGAAGACAAGCAATCTTCCAGATGCAGAGTTCAAAACGCTGGTTATAAGGACTCTCAATGAACTTAGGGAAATATAGATCAACTCAGTGAGAACTTCCACAAAGAGATAGGAAACATAAAAATGGAGATTTAAAACATTAAAAAAGGACCAGTCAGAAAAGGAGTATACACTAGAACAGGGGTCGGGAAACTTTTTGGATGAGAGAGCTGTGAATGCCACATATTTTAAAATGTAATTTTGTGAGAGCCATACAACGACCCTTGTACATTATGCATTATCCAATAAAAATTTAGTGTTGTCCCGGAGGACAGCTGTGATTGGCTCCAGCCACCTGCAACCATGAACATGAGCGGTAGGAAATGAGAATGTTTTATATTTTTAACGCTATTGTTTTTTTTATTAAAGATTTGTCTGCGAACCAGATGCAGCCATCAAAAGAGCCACATTTGGCTCACAAGCCATAGGTTCCCAACCATATCACTAGAAGGAATCAACAGTAGATTTTATGAAGCAGTGATTTGGAAGATAAGATAGCAGGAAATAACCAATCAAAACAGCAAAGAGAATAGAATGATGATAGTTTAAGGGGTCTTTGGAACAACATCAAGTGTAGCAACATTCACATCATGGGGGTTCCAGAAGAAGAAGAAGAAAGCAAGAAATTGGAAACCTATTTGAAAAAACAATGACAGAAAATTTTCCTAACTTGGTGAAGGAAATAGACATACAAGTCCAAGAAATTCAGGAAGTCCCAAACAAGATGAATTCAAAGAGGCCCACACAAAGACACACCATAATTAAAATGCCAGAATTAAAGACAAAGAAAAAAAATCTTTTTTTAAAAGATTTTATTTATTCATTTTAGAGTAGGGAGATAGAGAGAGAGAGAGAGAGAGAGAGAGAAGGAGAGGAGGAGCAGGCAGCATCAACTCCTATATGTGAGTTGACCAGGCAAGCTCAGGGTTTCAAACCAGCGACCTCAGCATTCCAGGTCGACAGTTTATCCACTGTGCCACCACAGGTCAAGCTAAGAAAGAATCTTTTTTCATTAAATTTTTTTTCACTTACAGTTTACATTCAATATTATTTTTTATTAGTTTCAAGTGTACAAGCACAGTGGCTAGACAATCAACCTTACGAAGAGTTAACTGTCATATCTCAAGTGTCCACCTGGTACCACACATAGCCACAATAATATTGCCAATATTCTTAATGCAGAAACTCACCTCTCCATGACTATTTTGTAACTACCATTTTGTCCTTTAAAATCCCTTTGCCTTTTTCACCAAGTCTTCCAAACCTGATGGCTACCTTTCTGGCTAACATCAGTCTGTTCTATCTATGAATCTGTTTCAATTGCTTGCTCATTTACTCTGTTCTGTAGATTCCACATATAAGTGAAATCATATGGTATTTGTATTTCTCTGCCTGGTTTATTTCACTTAGCATAACAATCTCTAGGCCCCTCCATGCTGTTGCAAATGGGAAAATTTTATCCAAGACAAAGAGAGAGTCTTGAAAGCAGCCAGAAAAAAGCAGTTAGTTACCCACAAGAGAGCTCCCATAAGACAGCTGATTTCTCAAGAAAAACTTTTCAGGCCAGAAGAGGTTGGCACAAAATATTCAGAGTGATGAAAAGCAAGGACCTCCAATATTACTCTACCTAGCTAAGCTATCATTTAGAATCAAATGACAGATAAAGAGCTCCCTAGACAGGAAAAGATGAAAGAATTCATCACCACCAAACCAATAGTGTATGAAATGTCAAAGGGTTTTCTATAAGAAGAAGAAAAAAATATGAATAATAAAATGGAAATAAATACATATATATCAACAATTACTTTAAATTCAAATGGATTAAATACTCCAATCAAAAGACACAGGGTGGATTAATGGATAAGAAAGTAAGACTCATATATATGCTGTGTACAAGAGACCTACTTCAGATCAAAAGACACATGTAGACTGAAAGTAAAGGGATGGAAAAAGATATTGCATGAAATGAAAACAATAAAAAATCCCTTGGAAGCAATATTTATATCAGGCAATATAGACCTTAAAGCAAAAGCTCTAAGAGGAGACAAAGAGCAACCCAGCAATTTCACTTCTGAGTATTTATTCAAAGAAACTCAAAACACGAATTCAAATAGATATATGCATTTATTGCAGTATTATTTACAATAACCAAGATATGGAATCAACTTAAGTGCCCATCAATAGACAAATGGATAAAGAAGTGGTACATATTATATACAATGGAATATTATTTGACTATAAAAAAGAATAAAATGTTGCCATTTGCAGCAACATGGATGGGTCTAGAGGATATAGTGCTGAGTGAAATAAGTCAGAGAAAGACAAATACCATATGATTTCACATATGCATAATTTAAAGAACAAAATAAATGAATAAATAAAACAGAAACAGACTCATAGATAGAGAACAAATTGATAGTTACCAGAGGTGGTGGTGGTGGGGGTTGGTACAGCTGGGTTTAAAAGGTGAAGGAAGCCTGACCAGGTGGTGGCACAGTGGATAGAGCGTCAGACTGGGATGCAGAGGACCCAGGTTCGAGACCCCGAGGTCGCCAGCTTGAGCGCAGGCTCATCTGGTTTGAGCAAAAGCTCACCAGCTTGGACCCAAGATTGCTGGCTCGAGCTAGGGGTTACTCGGTCTGCTGCAGCCCCACGGTCAAGGCACATATGAGAAAGCAATCAATGAACAACTAAGGTGTCGCAACGCGCAACGAAAAACTAATGATTGGTGCTTCTCATCTCTCCGTTTCTGTCTGTCTGTCCCTGTCTATTCCTCTCTCTGACTCTCTCTCTGTCTCTGTAAAAAAAAAAAACAAAAAGATTAAGAAGCACAAATTGGTAGTTACAAAATAGTCCTGGAGATATATAGTACAGCATAGGGAATGCAATCAATAACATTTTAATAACTATGTACGGTGTCATGTGGGTACCAGATTTTTCAAGCTGACCACTTCATAAGTTATATAAATGTCTAATCACTGGGTTGTACACCTGAAACAAATATTGTATATCAATTGTAATTTAAAAATTAAAAAAAAAAAAAAAAAAGGAAACAGACCCATAGAAACATCGATAACAACAGCCACAAGGTGGCAGCAGGGGACCAAGTCAGGAGAATGTATTGACTTAGAAAGGCACTGGATGGATCTTTGGGCCTGAGAACAGGCATCTGTCGGGAGTTGGTAGAGGGTATGATACGTTTCCCCAGAGAGAAAGAAATGGTGTTAAGGTTCTTCCAGAAGCCCAGGGTTAGAATCTAGTGTGTAAAATGAGGGGCCCACACAATGTAGTGATTACAGCGAACAAAATACTCTGTTATAAATTTCAAATTTGCTAAGACACTAGATTTTAGTTTTTCTCAAGACAGAAAAGAAATTATAATTACATGATGTAATAAAGATGTTAGTTACTGCCATGATCATAATCATATTGCAATATATAAATTTATTGACAACATATTGTACACTTTAAAGATACACAATGTTATATGTTGATTACATATGAACAAAAATTTTAAATGAAAAAATAATAAAATGAAAGGCACAAAACCGTGGGTGTTTGATAGGGAGCAGGGGTATATGTAAGTCTAAGAGAAGGGTGGCGCAGGAGTGAAACTATCCCCAAGGCAAGGAGAAGGGCAAAGGAGAGAGAGCGGGAAGAGAGTCAACTTCTGACACACAGATGACAGTGAAGAGTGAGAAGCAGGTCAGAAAGGGTGGAAGTCACTTCTTTTTGTGCGTCTGATGGTAGCACTAATTTTAAAAGCTCTTAAAATAAGTAGAATTAACCCAAATGTTCATCAATGCATGAATGGATAAGCAAAATGTGGTATATACGTTCAATGGAATATTAGTCTTAAAAAGAAAATTAATCTTAATTAGTCATTTTCTATCACTGTATATTTGTCCCTCTTCACTCCTCTCCTCCCATCCCCTCAGCCATAAGAAATGATGACATATTGCCATTTACAACACATGCTACATGTGGATGAACCTTGAGGACATAATGTTAAGTGGAGTAGGCCAGTCACAAAATGACAAATACTGTATGGTTCCACTTATATAAAGTATCTAGAGTAGTCAAATTTATGGAGACAAAAAGTAGAATGGTGGTTGCCAGGAGCAGGCGGGAGGGAGAATGGGGAGTTGTTTAAAAGGTATAGCATTTTGGTTTTGCAAGATAAAGTTCTGGAAATTGATTGCATAACAATGTGAATATATTTAACATACCTGAACTGTACACTTAAAAATGGTTAAGATGGTAAATAAAGTTCCATCTCTTTCTATCTTTAAGAAGTCATAGGCCATTCCAGGCATGGTGGTAGTACATATAGGAAATGACATCAAGTTAATATAAGAAGTAATACCTAATATTTAAATGGCACATTGTAATTTACACAGTTCTAGTGTGAAAATATGTTTCCTTGTCAAGCCTTCCCAGCAACAAGTATGAAGTGGGGTTGGTCTCTGTATTAAAAGTAAGTAGGTGGATTACATGAAGATTGAGTAGAAAAGCAGGGAGTGAATAGGTTAAGGAGTAGAGGGACAAATGCTAGAATTTGTTGGGCAGAAACAAGTGGAAAAAATGTAAGAGAAAGGGGCAGAGCAACAAGCCCATAATCATTCTACTTGATTTCTCTGTTTATCCTAAGATGTAGCAGGTGGTAACCATAGTCTTGTGTATTCAAATGCTTTCTACTGTTTCTAGGACTCATTTTTCACAAAACCTGTTCCAAGAAGCAGTGCTATTTTGTAATTAAAGGTGCCTGTATTCAAAGTTTGGCCCTGGCCCTTCCTCATTATGTGATTTTATCTCTCTTGACTTTAGTTTCCGCTCAGATAATAATAGATCCTGTCACCTCTAAGCTTTCAGTACATATTTTCTATTTTTTCTCTGGGTTTTTTTTTTTGTTTTTTTTTTGGTCTTGAGACCTCAGGAACAAACACTGCCCACTGACTGAAGTGGTAGGAAATAACTCTTTGAGATTTTTCTTCTTTACACTTGTCTTGCCACAATATTCTTGAGAAAATCTCCAATGTCATCAAGTGGGAAAAGAAAGTACCGATATTTGTAATATACAGGTTTCCTGTGTAGTAAAACTTGATGACTTCAAGGGTTTAGAAAAAAGCAGTTAACCCAAGTGTGAAGTTGGCTGTTCCACAAAGTTTTTCAGAGGTTGATGGAAACCTTGAGGGATATTTCTGTTAAGTTATTGCCAATAATTTTCCTGAAGTATCTGATTATAATAGCTGAGATGACATTCTAGGTCAGGGGTAGTCAACCTTTTTATACCTACCGCCCACTTTTGTATCTCTGTTAGTAGTAAAATTTTCTAACCGCCCACGAGTTCCACAGTAATGGTGATTTATAAAGTAGGAAGTAACTTTATAAAATTTATAAAGCAGAGTTACAGCAAATTAAGGCATATAATAATAATTACTTACCAAGTACTTTATGTCAGATTTTCACTAACTTTGGCAGAATAAATCTTTATAAAACAACTTACTATAGTTAAATCTATCTTTTTATTTATACTTTGGTTGCTCCGCTACTGCCCACTATGAAAGCTGTAATGCCCACTAGTGGGCGGTAGGGACCAGGTTGACTACCACTGGCTTAGGTGATAAGGTAGATATTTTCATGAGTCCAACCCACAGAATTTTAGTCAGACCCAACACCAGGAGAATTTGGCTCTGAAACTTCAAGAAGCTTTGCTTATTATACTGGGTACATTCTGACCTGTGGGCGATGGTGGTTTTCAGTTCCTTATATTTAATGAGTTTTTACATTCTCTATTTTTATTCATTTATTTAATTTATTTAGAAATTAAATTTAATGGAAGTGATATTGATCAATAAGAGTATATAGATTTCAGATTAACATTTTTATTGTGTTTGAACTATTGATTGTGCTGTGTGCCCATCACCCGAAGTCAAATCATTTTCCATCACTGTATATTTGTCCCTCTTTACTCCTCTCCTCCCATCCTCTCAGCCATAAGAAATAATGACATATTGCTATTTACAACAACATGGGTGGACCTTGAGAAAATTATGCAAAGTGAAATAAATAAATCGGAAAAAGCTTAGAATTATATGATTTCACACATAGATGGGATATAAAACAGACACATGAACATAGATAAAAGTGAAGTGGTTTCCAGGAAGGGAGAGTTTTTACATTCTAATTAAAACCTAAAGTGGAATTACTTCTTTTGTTTGTTAACAATATAAATTCTCTTAGCTGCTATGAAAATAAAAGAATTTTCATTTGTATTTCTCAAACGCTGATATGTACTGCTCATTTGAGAATATCTGGAAACATTAACTAAAGGAGATTATCCTATATATAGAGAAAATGTTTTGCTTTAATTTATGCCTGTATAGGCATACTTTGTTTTATTTTGCTTTGCTTGATTGTGCTTCATAAGTGCTTTTTTAAAATTAATTTTAATGGGATGACATTGATAAATCAGGGTACATATGTTCAGAGAAAACATCTCCAGGTTATTTTGACATTTGATTATGCTGCATTCCCATCACCCAAAGTCCAGTTGTCTTCCGTCAGGTGCTTTTTTTTTTTTTAATTGAAGGCAAGACCCTCTACTAGGAAAAAAGATTTAAACTTGCTTTATTGCAATACCTGCTTTATTGCCATGGTCTGAAAACAAACCCACGATATCTCAGAGGTATACCTGTATTTCATATTTAGCTGATGCAAAAAATAAACACAAACCTAATACCAACCAGGTTAAATTGCAAAACATTCACACAGTATTTAGGATCAGGAAGTAAACCTGTGTGGTTGATGGAGCATGGCAGGAGTCATTTCTCTCTGCTTCCCCATGTCTGGGGCCTCAGCTGGGTAGACTCAGTTGCTGGGGTGACTCAAAGGCTGGGGGCTGGAATCATAGAAAGGTATCCTTATTCACGTGTCTGCCTGTTGATGCTGGCTGTTGGCTGGGAACTCAGCCCGGGGTATTGACCAGAACTCTGCTATGTGACCTCTCTATGTGGCCTGGGCTGCCTCACATTATGATGGCCTCAGGATAGTAGACATTTTTATATGGTGAGCCAGGGCTGTAAGGTTAGTGTCGTAGGGAGCAAGACAGAAGCTGCATCACTTTTTTTCTCATCTAGCTTCAGAAACATGCAGCATCACTTTTGCTTCACTGCATTGGTTACAAGTCAATCACAAGCCTACACCAGTTCAGAGAAAGGGGACATAGGCCATACTTCCTGATGGAAGAAGAGTCAAAGAATTTGTGAACATGTATGATGATTAATTTTATGTGACAAACTTGACTGGATCACAAGGTGCCCAGATATTTGGTGAAACATTATTTCACCTGTGAGATTTTTTCCACATGAAATTAGCATATGAATTGGTGAATTCAGTAAAGTGGTTTGCCTTCTTCACTGTGGATGGGCATCACCCAATCCTTTGAGAGCCTGAATAGAACAGAAGGGCATAGAAGAAGAATTAAACCAGTCCTGCTTGATATGCTTGATGTGGGATATTGACACCTCTCCTCCCTCCAGTGCTTCTGGTTCTCAGGTCTTTGGAGTCGGACTGAATCACAGCACTGGCTTTCCTGGGTCTCTAGCTCACAGAAAGCAAATCATGGGACTTCTTAGCCTACAGAATTATGTGAGCCATTTCCTTATAATAAATGTCATTATATATTTATATGAAGAAATTTATGTCTATCTATCTATCTATCTATCTATCTATCTATCTATCTATTGATCTATCATCTATCATCTATCTAATACCTATTAAGTGTTTCTGTAGAGAACCCTAATGAATACAACATGTTTTAAAATTGCACAGTTTGTTAAGCTCTATGTATTTATCACTGAGTAACTCTATCATGATTTTCAAACAATACATCAAATTGGATAAAAAAATGATGACAGAAATGAGCTCTAGTCCCAGAGATGAATAAAAAGAACACCGTAGAATTTCAATTGGGCTTGGAGTCTCTGTGTTTAAGATTGACTTGGGTAAACCTGTGAGAGCAGGGACTTACCCCTCTTAAAGGAATATGGGGTCTATGAATAGCTGTCTCTGGTGGGCACTGTGATGTGCTTCCCAGCTCTCCCCCTAGGGAAAAACTTGTTGGCCTAATTTCTAGGTGTTAAGCTGCGTTCAGCCGTCAGTCCTCTCAGAGATTGCTTCAGTTGCAGAGCCACCTTGCCCAAGGTCATACCCCTAGTGGCTTTCATCCAGTGATATAATTAAATGATTGACATTCATCTCCCTCAAAAACAATTTGGGTACCATTTAAATCAAGGGGCCTGACCAAAGCCAAATGTATCAAATTAACAACATATTTCCACTTGTTATAAAGATAGGAGTCCATTACTGCACAAAGGCCCCATCGTGAGTCAACAAATATTTCCTTAAAAGTATTTCCCTTTGCATGTGCTTCTAGTCCCCTCTTCTCTCCTAAGGTGTAAACAATGCAAACCTTTTTTTTTTATTTAGAAAATTAACTTTAACAGGGTGACATCGGTCAACAAGAGTACATAGGTTTCAGGTAAACATTTCTATAGCCTTTGAACTATTGATTATGTTGTATACCCATCACACAAAGTCAAATCATTTTCTGTCACCTTATATTTATTTGTCCCTCTTTATACACACCCTATCTCCTCCCCTTACCCATTCCCCCACATTCCCCTCCCCCTGGTAACCACTTCACTTTTATCTATCTCCATGAGTCTCAGTTTGATATACCACCTATGTGTGAAATCATACACTTCTTAGCTTTTTCTCATTTACTTATTTCACTCAGTATAATGTTATCAAGGTCCATTCATGTGGTCGTAAATGTCATTATGTCATCATTTTTTATAACTGAGAAGTATTCCATTGTATATATGTACTATATCTTCTTTATCCAATTCTCTATTGAGGGACACTTTGGTTGTTTCCATGTCTTGGCCACTGTGAATAATGCTGGGATGAACATGGGGATGCATGCGTCTTTATGTACCTATGTTTTCGAGTTTTGGGGTAGATAGCAAGTAGAGGGATTGCTGGGTCATATGGTAATTCTATTCTTAATTTTTTGAGGAACCACCATGCTTTCTTCCATAATGGTTGTAATGGTTGTACTAGTTTACATTCCTACCAACAGTAAATGAGGGTTACTTTTTCTCCACAGCCTTTTTAACACTTGTTATTACCTGTCTTTTTGATAATAGCCAATCTAACAGGTGTGAGGAAGTATCTCATTGAAGTTTTCATTTGCATTTCTTGATTAGCTAGTGAAGATGAGCATCTTTTCATATATCTGTTCGCTATTTGTATGTCCTCTTATGAGAAGTATCTATTCACATCCTCTCCCTTTTTTAAAATTGGATTGCTTTCTTGTTTGTTGCTGAGCTTTATGAGTTCTTTATATATTTTGAATATTAACATCTTATTGGAGCTGTTGTTTGCAAATGTCATCTCCCATTTAGTTGGCTGCCTATTTGTTCTATTGTCAGTTTCTTTTGCTGTGCAGACGCTTTTTAGTTTGATATAGCCCCATTCATTTATTGTTACCTTTACTTCCCTTGCCTTTGGGGTCAAATTCATAAATTGTTCTCTATGGCCAAGGTCCATGAGTTTAGTACTCATGTTTTCTTCTATGTAATTTATTGTTTCAGGTCTTATATTTAGGTCTTTGATCCATTTTGAATTAATTTTTGTGCAGGGGGACAAACTGTAGTCAAGTTTCATCCTTTTGCATGTGGCTTTCCAATTTTCCCAGCACCATTTATTGAAGAGGTTTTCTTTTCTCCATTGTGTGTTTTTGGCTCCTTTATCAAAGGTGATCTATCCATATATATGTGGTTTTATTTCTGGGTTCTCAGTTCTGTTCCATTGGTCTGTATGTCTGTTTTTCTGTCAATATCATGCTGTTTTGACTATCATGGCTTTATAGTATAAATCAAATTCATGTAGTGTGATACCTCCAGCTTCATTCTTTTTCCTTATGATTGCTTTTGCTATTTGGGGTTTTTTATGGTTCCATACAAAAAAAATTTTTTGTTGTTGCTGTTCTATTTCTTTAAAAAAAAATGACATGAGGATTTTGATGGGGATTGCATTAAATTTGTAAATAAAAATGCAAACATTTTAATGCAGTCAGTAAGCTTGCTGAGCATTATCTCAATCACTATTTTTAGATCACTATAAGACTATTCATTCAGACACTTTAGTCAATTCTTTTGGGCCATGCCTGGACTCACACTTCTCCCTCAGAACCATGCATTTTCTGGGTTGAAGAATTTAAGAGTGTATATGTGCTGGGGCTGCAAGGTTTCAGCTCAGAAATGAAGGTCTGCTTGTCTTGGGTTTGGATGTAGCTGTTGCCTGCAAGTATCACCTACACTGCCTTGGCATCAACCTGGTGCTTCTAGGTCCTTCCAAGAGTCCTCTGTATTCTGTGGTCTCTGTTAGGCCCAACTATGCTCACTCTCAAGGCCAAGGATAGATGACATCTTATGAGGGTTGTTCCTTTACCATGGTCCTTCCATGTGCTCTAGTAATGTCTCCTTTACCCAAATAAATAGGCTTCCTGGGGAAAGAGCTATTCTGCATAAGAGGATTTCCCATATAACTCAATGTACCCCTTTTAATGCCATTTGAAAAAAGTAACATTTTAATAAAAAACTTCTTAAAATAAATTGTAGAATTATCTGCCTTCCTTCAAGGTGCATTAAAATATAATTTAACCTTTCACTGGTGTGCCATGACTACCAAGATGTGTAGGATTTTTTGCCCTATGGCTCACACTAGTTGCTTTTAATAGTTCTACCAGCTTGGGTTTTAAAGTAACATTTGCTTTTTCCCTTGTATAAAAGAATTATCTTTTTATTATAGAAAATTTGAAAAATAGAAAAAATAAATAACATTACTCTTCTAGACCTAGAAACATGTAGGTGCATTTTCTTCTAGTCTTTTAAAAATTTTCCTTGAGACATTTTTTCTATGTATACCTTATTTATTCAGCCTAGTTGTAGTCTCTTATAGCTTCCACAAGTGGTTCTATCTCGTCTCTTTTTTAGCTTGTTAGCCACCGCATCTCACCGCCTTTAGGGTCACACTGCCCACCCCCCTCTTCATTTCTATAGTTGGTGGCTTTTAACTTGTGAGCTGAGGAAAAGTTTACCATGATTATTAGAATTGGGGGTAAAGATAACAATGAATAGGCTCTTGAGGAAAACTTGCAGCTCACACCATGAGTCAAATATGCTGGTTTTGAGATGGCTGGCGATGCTCTGCCCATCTGGGGCGTTGCTTCTGTCGCGACCAGAGCCACTCCACCGCCCGAGGCAGAGGCCATGGAGCCATCCCCAGCGCCCGGGCCAACCCTGCTCCAATGGAGCCTTGACTGCAGGAGGGGGCGCCTCTCCTGTGTGCCCCGGCCGGGAATCGAACCCAGAACTTCTGCATGCCAGGCCAATGCTCTACCACTGAGCCAACCGGCCAGGGCCTCCAAAGTGCTTTTGATGAAGAAAATTCAATTGAGATATTACCAGTTTCAATCTAGACCCAATTTTACTGATATGTTTTATCTGTACCCAAGTTTAGATTTTACAAAGTTTTAATCTGAATAAGGTTAAGAGTGAATCTAGTAGTGGTTGTGGGAGACATCCTTGAGTATCCTTTTACTCAGTATTTGGCCATATCCCCTGCTTTCACATTGCAAATTATTCCTCTCCCACCCTAACTCCCTCATAAAGCATGTGACCTTTAAACCAATCAGCATCACCTTCTCCCAGCCACAGTGATTAGTTCAGAGCTGGGCATGTGACCCATTTAGACCTAGTTAGTGTGAACTTCAAGGCTTATTGGAATTCTAGGAAAATAAAGATGCTAACTTCTTTCTGTTGGCTGTGAAATTGAAAGAATATCACCCCAGGAGTTCTTGGCAGCCACCTTCCATTAAGTTGCCTTTTATAAATGGATACATGTATAGACATAAGCAGAGCTGTACTGAAGAATAGAACATGGGCTTGATTACAACTTTGAGCCTTGGTATTCCTGTGTGTGGCCATGTCTGAAGCCAAATCTATCACTGGTCAATTAAGTTACTGTTGCAAGTTGGGTTCTCCAGAAGTAGTCATTAAAATGCAGTTTGGAGGCCCTGACCTCCTGACCGGTTGGCTCAGCGGTAGAGCATCGGCCTGGCGTGCAGGGGACCTGGGTTCGATTCCCGGCCAGGGCACATAGGAGAAGCGCCCATTTGCTTCTCCACCCCCACCCCCTCCTTCCTCTCTGTCTCTCTCTTCCCCTCCTGCAGCCAAGGCTCCATTGGAGCAAAGATGGCCCGGGCGCTGGGGATGGCTCCTTGGCCTCTGCCCCAGACGCTAGAGTGGCTCTGGTCGCGGCAGAGTGACGCCCCAGAGGGGCAGAGCATCGCCCCCTGGTGGGCAGAGCGTCGCCCCTGGTGGGCGTGCCGGGTGGATCCCGGTCGGGTGCATGCGGGAGTCTGTCTGACTGTCTCTCCCCGTTTCCAGCTTCAGAAAAATACAAAAATACAAAAAAAAATGCAGTTTGGAACGCAAGATGTTTATAAGGGATCAACATCTGTAAAAGGAGGAGGAGGCAGGATTGGGCAGAGAGACAATGAAGCAGGTTTAACAAAGGCTCAATCTAGCAGTGATCTCTGGAACAAGTATTTCCTGTCATAGTTCAAATCTCAGGGTAGCCTTTTATTCTTTTGTCTTGCCTTGTCATTGGATGTAGGCTCCTCAGAAAGGAGTCACTTTGAGGGAGGTGGGTCTTTGCACTTCTGGCAGCTCAGGAAGGAGCTGACAACCCAAAACTATATGGTGATGGTGTTCCCTGCAGCTGCACATCAATATTTTTAAGGTGGATATGGGAGGCACATCTCTGTGTCTAGCTAGTTATATCAGCATTATTATTATTATTATTATTATTATTATCATTACTATTTTGCGCTGAACTAGTTTGGGCTGAATTTTCTGTCACTTGCAGCAAAGATAGTTCAAATTAATAATGTAGTTATTTTGATAGTTGAAATCTCACTGTGATTTGAAAGAGTCAATTCTCTCAAAACCAGATAGTCCTTGGATTTAAGTATCTTAGTTTGAGATCTTGGGCAGGCATACGCACTTAAGCTTGACATGGCATTAGGATTTAGGAATTGATAAAGTTGCTCTGGCTTAACTGGTCCCAATGCACTCTTTTCTTATTCTTCTGTGAAACACCTTGCTTCAGAATGTAGAAAGTGGAGCCCTCTGTCAATATTCTTTATTATTTCTAAGAGTCTATGTCTTCTACATAACTAAGGAGTGAAACAGTATGGTATATTAAAGATAGCCACAAATTCTTTGCCAATTCTCCCATCAAGCCCTGGAGTCTATCCTCCTACCCTTTAAAACTGGGCTGATCTTGTGACTTGCTTTGACCAGTGAAATAAACTGAATAATATTATGGGACTTTTTAGCCAAGACCTTAAAAGAAAATGGCAGCTTCTGCTTTCTTCTTCTTGGAGCCCAGCCGCCATGCCATAAATAAGTCTAAGCTGGACTACTGAAGAGATAGGAGGCCTGAAGGCTGAGAGGCTATCTTAGTAGTTGCAGCCCTGGCTGCCCTTAGAGGTTAAAGATCCCAGCTGAGCAAAGTTGCATAAGAGATTACATGGAAGACCAGCAGAAAAACTGCCTACTTGAATTGCAGTCATTCCACAGAATTGTGGAAAATAAATAAATAGTATTAATAATAATATATTATTTTAAATTGTGGTAAGAAACAGAAAGATAGAATTTAACATCTTAAACTGTATAGTTCAGCAATGTTAAGTATATTGACGTTGTGAAACTGATTTCCAGAACTTTTTCATTTTGTAAAAATGAAACTCTACTTATTAAACAGCATCCACACTTTCCCCTTCCTACAGCCCTCACAACCACCATTCTATTTTCTGTTTCTATAAATTTGACCACTCCAGATACATCTTATAAGTTGAATCATACAGTATTTGTCATTTTGTAACTGGCTTATTTCACTTAGCATAATGTCAGCAAGGTTTATCCATGTTGAATAAATAATTATTGTAAGCCACACAGTTTTGGGATGGTTTGTTTCACTTTAATAGAGAACTGATACAGATATAAGCTTATATGACAAGGTTTATTTTTCAAAAGAAAGAAACATTTTTCTTTATTCACTGAAGGGGTGGACTTACAGGAAAATTAAGTAAGCTTATTTTGATGACAGTTTGTAATATATTTCTTTAAAAAATGGATTGCATAATAGCATCTTGATTAGGAATCATTTCCCTCCAGCTTTATTGAGATACAATTGATATTTAACACTGTGTAAGTTTAAAGTGCACAATGTGATGATTTGATACATGTACACATTGCAAAATGATGACCACAATAAAATTAGGTAGTATCTCTATAACCTCACATAATTATCATTTTTTTTGTGTGTGTGTGTGGGTGTTTGTTGTGAGAACATTTAAGATCTATTCTCTCAGCAACTTTTATTTATTTATTTATTTATAATTTTAATTTTATTTATTTATTATTTATTTTTTTTACAGGGACAGAGAGAGAGTCAGAGAGAGGGATAAATAGGGACAGACAGACAGGAATGGAGAGAGATGAGAAGTTTTTCGTTAAGACATCTTAGTTGTTCATTGATTGCTTTCTCATATGTGCCTTGACTGTGGGCCTTCAGCAGACCGAGTAACCCTTTGCTCGAGCCAGCAACCTTGGGTCCAAGCTGGTGAGCTTCTTTTTTTTTTTTTTTTTTTTCTCAAGCCAGATGACCCCGCGCTCAAACTGGCGACCTCGGAGTCTCGAACCTGGTTCCTCAGCATCCCAGTCTGACACTCTATCCACTGCACCACCACCTGGTCAGGTCTCTCTCAGCAACTTTTAAACATATGGTACAGTATTGTTAACTATAGTCATTATGCTATATATTAGATATCCAGAACTTATTCATCTTATAACTAACTAGACATTTGTACTCTTTGACCAACATCCTCCCATTTCCCTCATTCCTCGTTCCTGGTGACCACCATTCTACTCTCTGTTTTTATGAGTTTGGTTTTTTAGATTTCACATTTAAGTGACCTCATATAGTATTTGTCTTTCTTTTCGTGGCTGAATAATATCCCAGTGTACATCACATCTCCTTTATTCATTTATCCACTGACAAACACAGCCTGTTTCCACATCTTGGCTATTGTGAATAATGCTGCAATAAATATAAAAGTGCAGATACCTTTTTGACATAATGGTTTTGTTTCCCTAGATAAATACTTGGAAGTAGGTTTGCTGGATCATATAATAGTTTAATTTTTAATTTTTTGAGGAATGCTCATACTGTTTTCTATAGTGGTTACACCAATTTCCATTCTACCAACAGTGCACAAGGGTTTCTTTTTCTCCATACACTTGCTAACACTTCTTATATCTCTCTCTTTAAGTGAGAGGAGGAGAGATAGACAGACAGACTCCTGCTTGCACCCCCACTGGGATACACCAGCAACCCTCATCTTGGGCCAATGCTTAAATCAACCAGGCTATTCTTAGTGCCTGAGGCTGATGCTTGAACCTACCAAGCTATCCTTGGAGCTTGGGGCTGACACTCAAATCAATTGAGTCACTGGCTGTGGGAGGGAAAAAGAGAGAGAAGGGGGAGAAAGGGGAAAAGAAGCAGATGGTCACTTCTCAAGTGTGCCCTGACTGGAGATTGAACCTGGGATATCTGCACGCTGGGCCAACACTCTATCCACTTAGCAAACTGGCCAGGGCTATTTTCTCTTGTCTTTTTTTTGCATTTATTTTCTCAGCTTTTATCTTTTATTTTTTTTACTTTAAATATTTTGTTTCAATTATAGTTGAAATGCAATATTATATTAATTTTGAGGATACAACCCAGTGATTAGACATTATGTAACTTCATAAGTGACCATCCCAATAAATCTTGTACCTATCTGACACCATACATAGTTTTTACAATACTATTGAGTGTATTCTTGATGCTGTACTTTACATCCCTGTTACTATTCTGTAACAACCAATTTGTACTTCTTAATCCTTCACTTTTCACTCATCTACCCAAACCCTCTCCCATCTGGCAACTGTCAAAATGTTCTCCTTATCTGAGTCTTTTTCTGTTCTGCTTGTTTGTTTACTTATTTTTATTTAATTGTTTATAGATATGTATTTATTGCCATTTTATTATTTATACCTTTGATCCTTTTTTTCTTCTTCTTCTTAAAGAAGATCTTTTAACATTTCCATAATACTTGTTTTGTGGTGATGAACTTTTTAAACTTTTCCTTGTCTGGAAAACTCTTTATCTGTCCTTCAATTCTAATTGATAGCGTTGATGGGTAGAGTAGTCTTGGTTATAGGTTTTTGTTTTTCATCACTTTGAATATTTCATGCTAATCCCTTCTGGCCTGCTAAGTTTCTGTTGAGAAATCAGCTGACAGTCTTGTGGGAGCTTCCTTGTACGTAAATAACATTTTCTCTTGCTGTTTTAAAGATTCTCCCTTTATCTTTAACCTTTTGCATTTTAATTATGATGTGTCTTGGTGTGGTCCTCTGAGTTCCTCTTGTTTGGGACTCTCTGTGCTTCCTAGACCTGTATGTCTATTTCCTTTACCAGGTTAAGGAGTTTCCTGTTGTTGTTGTTATTATTATTATTAGTTTTTACATAGGTTTTCAATTTCTTGCTTCCTCTCTTCTCCTTCTGGCATCTTCATAATATAAATGTTGTTATGCTTGAAGTTCTTCATATGCCAGAGGCTCTTCATACTATCCACATATTTTTGGATTCTTTTTTCTTTTTGCTGGTCTGATTGGGTGTTTTTGGCTTTCTTATTTTCCAAATTTCTAATTTAAACTTCTGCTTTATCTATTCCAGTATTGATTCCTTGTAATGTATATTTCATTTCTGCCTGGTTCTTTTTTATGTTTTCTTGTTTTATTTTTATGTTTCCAATATTTTAGTTGAAATTCTCACTGTTAATCTATGCTTCTCCTAAATTCATTGAGCTTCCTTATAACCAGTGCTTTGAACTATGCATCTAGTAGATGGCTTGTCTCCATTTTGTTTAATTCTTTTTGTTCTGTATTTTTCTGAAGTGAGAAGCAGGGAGGCAGAGAGACAAACTCCTGCATGCGCCCAACCAGGATCCACCCGGCATGCCCACTAGGAGGCAATGCTCTGCCCATCTGGGTTGTTGCTCTACTGTAACCAGAGCCATTCTAGTGCCTGAGGCGGAGGCCATGGAGCCAACCTCAGCACCCAAGCCAACCTTGCTCCAATGGAGCCTTGGCTGCAGGAGGAAAGTAGAGAGATAGAAAGAAAGGAGAGGGGGAAGAGTGGAGAAGCAAATGGGGGCATTTCTCCTGTGTGCTCTGGCTGGGAATCGAACCTGGGTCTTCCACGCACCAGGCTGATGCTCTGCCACTGAGTCAACTGGCCAAGGCCTGTTTAATTTTTTTCTGAAGTTTTGTTTCGTTCTTTCATTTGAGACACATTCATTTGTCTTCTCATTTTGCCAGGTTCCCTGTATTTGTTTCTATGTATTAAGTAGGGCTGCTATGTCTCTCACACTTGGTAGAATGGCCTTATATAGTAGATATTCTGGTCTAGTGGCACACTTTCCCTGATCATCTGAGCTGTGCATTCCAGGTGTACTCCCCCTAGTGTAAGCTGTGTACACACTCTAGTAGTTGAGCCTTGATTGCTGTTGGAATGTCAGTGAGAGGGATTTACCCCAAAGCCAATCAGCTGCAAGGTTTGGCTAAGATCACCATGGACATTAGCTGTACAGGGGCCCACTCCATGGAGCAGGACTTACTTCCACAGGACTTTTGTGTCTGCTGAGCTCATCTCTTGAGTATACTGTTTGTGGAGGTGGCTGGGTGGTATTTTGACAGGGTCTAAAGCTATCCACCAGGTGCAATGTCTCTGGGGCCTACCAGGAGGTGCAGGCCAATGCCAGCTGCTGCCTTTGTTGTGCCTGAGGCACTCAGTATGAGCTACAAAGCAATCTGCATATGGTTGACACTCGTGCTGGGTTTGGAGGTGCTTAGGAGAGACCAGCTGCCACTAGTGCTGGGCCTGGAGCTGCTTAGGTAGAGGTACAGGGCATACCAAGGTCAGATGTTGCTCATTTGGGGTTTTTGGACTTTTGAAAGATTTTAGAAAAGTCTGAGGCGTGAACCAAGAAAGGCCATTCAATGGAAAAGCCACTGAAAACGGCTTATCTGTGCCTGCAAGTTGGGTGGGGCAGGGTCTCAGGGAATCATCAGGGTGGGGTGAACAGTGATAGTCAAGTTGATGGAGATTCAGACATGGTCCTGGTGTGCTGGCTCTGTGGGGGGAGGCTTAGTAATGAACAATGAATGCCCTCTGCCAGCACCTGTGTTTGGGAGAAAGCTGTCCCTCCATCTCTGGTCCTGATGCCAGGCAATTCAGTTCTTCCCTGTAAGTCCCTAGCAGCCCTTGAGCTGCTGCCTCAGCACTGGAACTCAGAGCCAGTGAGTCTAAGTAATTCTATATGTGGACCCTTTAAGAGAAACACCTGGGACTCCAGCAGTCCTCTGTCTCACTTGGCCACAATCCTTGTTGGTTTTTACAACCAGAATTTATAGGGACTTTTCTTTCTGGCACTGGAATACTTGGCTGAGGGATCTGGTGTGGGGCTAGGACCAATCGCATTTCCCTGATAATTAGTGATATTGAGCATCTCTTCATGTACCTGATGGTCACTTGTGTATCTTCTTTGGAAAAAAATATCTCTTCAGTTCCTCTACCCATTTTTAAAACCATATCATTTGGGGCTTTGGCTATAGACTTAAAAAAATTCTTTATATGTGCCTAAAACAATAATCTCTTATCAGCTTGCAAATATTTTCTCCCATTCATTGGTTACCTCTTCATTTTGTTGATGGTTGCAGAAGCTTTTTAGTTTAATGTGGCCTCTGCCCATCAGACTCTGAACATCAAAGGACAAAGAATGTGCCTTTCATGTCTTAGTCCCAAGTACTGGAGGAAGTTCCTGGCACACAGCATATGTTTAATAAAATCCTGTCATTTCTTGCCTCCACATCTTTTCATCTCTGTGTATTTGTTTGCTTATGCTGTCCCCCCACCTGTGATGCTTTTATCCACATCTCCCCAAGTCCAAATTATACTATTTTATATAATTCACCTTAAAAATAATCTTTTGAAGTAAAATTTCTCTGATTTTTCCAGCTAAAAGTAGCCTTTATTTCCTTTGAATGTCCATTGTACTTAAATATGTAGCTCACTTACTGGATTTTGGTTTTCACATTGCCCAGTATTCAAACCTTCTACTTCTGTTATTCATCCTATACATTTTTGGCAGACCCTACCTTCCACTGCAAAATCTGAAAATCTAGTGCTTGTTTTGCATGCTCCCTTGCAGCCAGCAGGCTGGCACATGACCTAGAGGCTGAGCCAATGTTATACATCTGCCTGTTACTTTGTGTTGAAAGCTGGAGAGATAAAGAATTAACAGTAGTGAGAAACCTGTCTGGAGGTGGTGGTGATGGCAGCAGTAACACCCAGTTTCCAGGGCGTCAGTGTCAAGGAGATGCCAGGACTCCAATCTAAACTGCAGCCTCCAGGAGTCACAGGAAACAGCAAGGGTGCTCCTGCCAGTATGGTTTGTGGGCACAGTTTGGCCTGCTCTTCTGGATGCTTTGCTTCCCTTGGTCCCTGCCCATTTCTGAGTGCGATGTTTCAGCCTTGCCAATGGTTCTGTGAGAAGCTTGAGTCTGTGGCTGGAGCAGAAGAAATCTGACTTGTAAAGAATGGTAAGGTCCGTGATGGTAGGGCTCTGACTTTGTGATTTCACTAATATGACTACAGAGGTTTATACACAGGAGAAATCCATTGTTTTTCATGAGTAAATGAAAAAATGGTAATTGTTATATATAGGGATAGCAGTTATTTATAGCTTTCTTTTCCATTTGTTAGCCTTTTGTATTTTTCATCAATATCAATTTTCCTAGATATATGGATACCTTCAACATACTCCATATTTAAAGAAAAGTCTTTAATTACTGAAGTTGATTTCATTAAATTATAATGCCCACTATAAATTATCGTGCATATATATGATTGATCTCAGATATTTCACTGTTTGATGAAATAGCGAGTTGAGAGAGGTACTTTGATAACAGTTCTATGATCTGTTTGACTAAATATGAGAAAGGAGGAAACTTGGGCAGAGAAACACTTTTTCCAGGGCTGATCCTACAGTCACCCACACATAACCAAGTAAAAGGTTACACATGAAGAAGTGATGTTGTATGTGAACCCGTGTGCATGCATTTCATTGTAAACATGGCTTTACACCACCCTGAGAATATACATTGATTCCAGTGCACAGATGGTAGAAGAAGTTTATCTCTGTCAATTTAAACAAAACTAAAAGATGAAAAGATTCAAAAAATAATAACTTGGATATGAGATTTCCTGTTTTGTTCTTATTTATTTATTTTTTAATATTCTAGTAAGAAAAAAACATTCAAAGGACACTCATAAAAGTGTAAAGTTACAGCACTTGTGCTAGTCTATGCCTATTATGCAGAAACCTCTCTGAGGTATCTAAGCTATGAAAATCCTCCAGGTACCTATTTTTACCTGAAATCAGGTCCGTCAGAGAGCCCATTATATACAATTCAGTGATGGTTATTAGAAAATAGAATAGAGACCATCTCTGTTTTGTTCTGGCTCATTATTTTCTGTGTTTCACTTGCATCTCTGCAGCACTTCCCTCTTTTTCCAGGTCTGGCTAATGCTTCTTCAAGTAATTGTAGACACATTTTTCTCTCCTGGCTTTGAAACATCATGGAACATGATTGTTTTGGGAAAATTCAGTATGGTTTTATTCTTATTGCTTGTCTTTTTGTCAAAAAAGGGGAGACAGGATAAAGCTCTGTAGCTTCCATTTTAGTCAGAAAAAAACCCAGCTCTTTTACAGAAATGCATACGATTTCGCCTGGGGAAGATGATTTAAAAATCTCTCTTCTTTTTTCCTGAGCTACTTTCAAAATACACTATATCAATTAAAAATTCTTTAGACCAATGCTGTCACATAGAGCTTTTTTTCTTTTTTTAAAATTTTTATTTATTTATATTTTACAGAGACAGAGAGTGAGTCAGAGAGAGGGATAGACAGGGACAGACAGACAGGAATGGAGAGAGATGAGAAGCATCAATCATTAGTTTTTTGTTTTTTTTAAAGGATTTATTATTATTATTTATTTATTTTTTATTTTTTTGTATTTTTCTGAAGTTGGAAACGGGGAAGTAGTCAGACAGACTCCTTCATGCGCCCGACCGGGATCCACCCGGCATGCCCACCAGGGGGCGATTGCTCTGTTGCAACCAGAGCCATTCTAGCACCTGAGGCAGAGGCCATAGAGCCACCCCCAGAGCCTGGGGGCCAACTTTGCTCCAATGGAGCCTCGGCTGTGGGAGGAGAAGAGAGAGACAGAGAGGAAGGAGAGGGGGAGGGGTGGAGAAGCAGATGGGCGCTTCTCCTGTGTGCCCTGGCCAGGAATCGAACCCGGGACTCCTGCACGCCAGGCTGACGCTCTACCACTGAGCCAACCGGCCAGGGCACATAGAGCTTTCTTAACAATGGAAATGTTCCAAAATTCTAGCTGTTCAATACATTAGTCACTAGATACATGTGGCTATTGAGGACTTGAAATTTAGCTAGTGTGAATAAAGCACTGAAAATTTAATTTTATCTACTTTTAATTAAAATTAATTTTTTAATACCCACATGTGGCTACTGTATCATATAACTAGTAGCTAGCCCAGGGCTGACAAAGCATGTGGTTATATTTTCAATTGCAATTCTTGCCATATGATTACACTGGTATCCTTAGCATGCAGGCCTCCATTCTCATGTTCCTTGTCTTGTGGCTGCCAAGGACTGCCATACCTCAGCTATCATATCTGTATTCCAGCAGGAAAAAGGAGAAAGAAGAGGAAGAGACACTAGGGTTGATCTTTATATATCATATAGCTACTCTTAGCTGTAATGGAGATTGGAAAGTGGAGTTTTTAGTTTATACAGTCTCTATAGTAGAAGTAAGCAAAGAGAAAATAGAGGTTGTTTATTGCAGCATTGTTTACAATAGCCAAGATCTGTAAACAGCCCAAGTGTCCATCAGTGGATGAGTGGATTAAAAAGTTGTGGTACACAATGAAATATTATGCGGCCATGAAAAAGAAGGAAATCTTACCTTTTGCGATGGCATGGATGGACCTAGAGATTATTATGCTAAGTGAAATAAGCCAGGCAGAGAAAGACAAATATCATATGATCTCACTTATATGTGGAATCTACAAAACAAAGTGGACTGAGGAATGGAATAGAGGCAGAGATGGGGTCACAGGGACCAGTGGGACAGCTGTCAGAGGGAAGGGGGATGAGGGGATGGGATCAGAGAAGGTGAAGGGATTAGTAAAATTATATATACATAACACAGAGATATAGATAACAGGACAGCAAATCCCAGAGGGAAGGGGGGAGGGGCTAGGGGGAGGGGGGCAAAGGGGTGTAAATAGGGACATAGGGGTATGGGTGAGGGTGCTATATTCAGTGGGACACTTGAATCCATGTTAACACAATAAATTAAAACTAATAATAAATAAAAAGAAAATAAAGTTTGGGTCAGCCAATCTATGATGTCTGCCTGAACACTAAAGAATTATCAGACCCTCATGGATTACTAAGAAACTATACACATGCTTTAAAGAAAAATAGCTGATTAACTATCTGTCTGGCAAGGGGGCAGGAAGGCAGCTGGTAGCTACTCAGGTGATCTAAGTGTGAAAATAATTATGCCCATTTTCATTTTATGAAATCTAAAAGATTTAAATTCAGAAAGGTTAAACAATCTTATGTCTAAAATTATACAGATAATATCTTAAAGAGAAGGGGTTTTCAGCCTTGGTTGAGGAGTGGAATTACCTGGGGTGGTTTTAAAATTCCCAATGTCTGGGCTACACCTTTGACCAATTAATTCATTCTCAAGTGCAGGGGGCGTAGAGTGCAGCTAAGGTTGAAGACTGTGTTGTTATTACTTATTGCTGCATAACAAAGTACCCCAGGACTTTGTACTTTAAAAAAACCACCATTTTCTTATGGTTTACTTTGATGATTTTCTCTTCCATGTGGTATTGACAGTGATCACTCCATGCTGTTCAGCAAGCAGATGGACTGGTCTGGAGTTTAAAGATGGATCTACCCATATGCCTGTCACCTTGATGGAAATTGTTCTTCAGAGACTGGCTTCATTTGAAACTATTGACTAGAGTAACTACATGTGGCTTCTTCTGCACTGGGGCCTGATGATAGTTGCACTTCTTACATTGTAGCTTAGAGTTCTGAGAAAGAATATTTTAGTACATAAGGTAGAATATTTTCATCCTTGGAAATCACATAATATCATCTGTGCCATGCTCTATTGGTCAAGGTTGTCATTAGCTCACCTAGCTTCAAGGGGAGGGACATAGACTATTCTTGTCTTAGTCCAATCAGGCTTCTATAACAAAATATCACAGATTGGATAGCTTATTGAAACAAATTTATTTCTCACAGTTCTGGAGTCTGGGAAATGCAAGATCAAGGCACTAGTATAGTCATATTCTGGTAAGGGTCCATTCCCTGGTTCATAACCAGTGACTTCCTGCTGTATCCTTGCATAGTAAAAGGGGTGAGGGGAGCTCTCTGGATTCTCTTTTATAAGGCACTAATTCCATTCATGAGAGCTCTACCCTCATGACTTAAGCACCTTCCAAAGGCCCTACCTCCCTACCTCTTAATACCATTGTTTTGGGTAATTAACATTTCAACATATAAACTTTGGGGGGACACAAACATTCAGACCATAGCACTCCCCAAGTCTCAATGGGAAGAAAGTCAAATAATTTCTTGGAATGTTTTAAAACCACCATATACTGTTACAAAGCAGTGGTTATCAAACTTGATGTGCATTTGTATCCCTTGGGGTGCCTGTTGAAATGCATATTTGGACTCATGTCTGGGATGGAGCCCAAGAGTCTATAGGGAGACACCAATGTTTCTGGTCCGTGAACCACACTTTGAGTAGCAAGAGTGTAAGAGGACTCAAAACTCAAGCTGGAAGGGGGAGAAGAAGATGGTTGCTTCTCCTGTGTGCCCTAATCAGGAATCAAACCAGGGATATCCATACACCAGGCTGACACTCTGAACCACTGGCCAGGGCCATAAAAAATATTTTTATAAATTAAGTGTAGCCTAAATGTTCATACAGTTTGCAGTAGCATAATATCCTAGGTCTTCATGTTCACTGACTCACTCACCCAGAGCGACTTTCAGCCTTGCAAGCTCCATTCATGGTGAAGGAATGGGATCCTACTCTTTCAATAAATCACACAGCCAATGATGCTCAGATAAAAGCGAGAAAATTGCAAGTGAGGACACCAATCAAGAAGCAATATGGAAATATCTTAAATAACAGTTTTATTGGTTTTTATCAGGCTGCTGTATAATGTCCTGAAAGGATTCGTTGTGAGGAAAATGTCAATCGCAGCTTGAAGACCTTGCTTTGGAAGAAACTAATGAGGAAGCAATTGAAAGTTACTTCAATGAGACAATCAAGCACTGAATGAACGGCTCCTGACAGCAAACAAGAGAATGAGATTACGGCCCTGGCCAGTTGGCTCAGTGGTAGAGCGTCGGTGTGGCATGCAGGAGTCCCAGGTTCGATTCCCAGCCAGGGCACACAGGAGAAGCGCCCATCTGCTTCTCCACCCCTCCCCCTCTCCTTCCCCTCTGTCTCTCTCTTCCCCTTCTGCAGCCAAGGCTCCATTGGAGCAAAGTTGGCCCGGGCACTGAGGATGGCTCTGTGGCCTCTGCCTCAGGCACTAGAATGGCTCTGGTTGCAACAGTGCAATGCCCCAGATGGGCAGAGCATCACCCCCTGGTGGGCATGCCGGGTGAATCCCAATCATGTGCATGCGGGAGTCTGTCTGACTGCCTCCCCGTTTCCAACTTCAGAAAAATACAAAAAATAAATAAAGAGAATGAGATTAAACGGAGGAAGCTGGGAAATCAAGGAACCCCTCTAAGAACTCTCTGGGGCTGGAGGAGTTGGCCACTTTTGGTGCAACAAACAAGAGAGAGACTGTATAGAGAAGACTAAAGAACCATGGGAGTTCTTTGAAGACTAAGGAAATTCTCCACAGTCAGAGGAGTTGGATGATCACAATCTTCTTAGCAGTGGAGTATTGCTTGAAACTGAGACTATCTCAAAGCAGCTGTGACACTCAGACTTCAGGTTACAACCTGCTGCTTCACTTTTCACTGGAAGCCATGCAAAGCAGTATGTGGCAGGGAGAATTGTGAGCCGTTCAGCCAGCATTAACCTGCTTCATGATCTTATACTATGCCTGCTTCTTTGCTGAGGATGCTTTTGTTACCAAGAAAGAACACAACTGAGAAATATGCATGATAGGATTTGGTCACCGAGAATCATACTTGGACCAAAGTTGATATCGGGAATGAAAGGGATGGTCACTGATTGAAACTAGATAGAAGAAAGCCATAAGTCAAGCAACAGGAGTACTCAACTGATAATTGGTTCAACTACTATGAAACTTTCTTGAGCTGTTGTTGTGAGTCGGGGGCACAGAGAGAGAGATCAGCAGACGAAATCATCGTGTACTAGCAAAGGACCACCGCTCACTCAGGCACAAACTTGAGTTTGTGCTGTGTCCTATTTTTATTCGAAAGACTTCAAAAAGCTTGTTTACTGAGAAATTGGCATACCATCAAGCAAAACTTTTACTTAAAGATACATGGAGTACACCTGCATGATAGCTTAATAACAATGTAATATCAAAAGGCATTAATTGCTATTGCTTCTATGGTTCCCACAACATTCCTTTCTTTATCTCAAGGGATAACCTTGAAAGGAACAGAAATCTTATGAGAATGTTTTACTGAGAAAAAGCCCAGCAACTGCCTTCAGTTACATAGACCTGTTTCAGTGACCTGCCTTCAAGTCATAAAACAATTCTCTTGGCAAAACATTCTTTTCTTGTTGGCTGTGTTCCCATCCAAGGCCATGCAATGGGTTATTCTACTACATTGAGCTGTAAATACAGGATTTGAAAAAGACATGGAAATAGATGTAAATAAGAAGAAGGTGAAACTTGGTTCCAGGGTGAAGATGTTAATGTCCACTTACATGGTCACTTATTCCTTCAACAGTGGTCCTTGTTTTTTCAGCATTATGAAAATGTCCTAAAAGAAAATAGGATTGACTATGTTTATGAAAAGATTGGCACCAAATAAAGTATGACCAGTATAAATTTGTGAGTTAAAATAAATTTTAATATACCTAGTACTGTAATTGGTAAATATTATTTTAATACCAAATGAGCTTTTTTTTTTTTTTTTAATTTATTTTTTTTTTTTTTTGCATTTTTCTGAAGCTGGAAACGGGGAGAGATAGTCAGACAGACTCCCGCATGCGCCCGACCGGGATCCACCCGGCACGCCCACCATGGGGCGACGCTCTGCCCACCAGAGGGCGATAATCTGCCCATCCTGGGCGTCGCCATGTTGCGACCAGAGCCACTCTAGCGCCTGAGGCAGAGGCCACAGAGCCATCCCCAGCGCCCGGGCCATCTTTGCTCCAATGGAGCCTCGGCTGCGGGAGGGGAAGAGAGAGACAGAGAGGAAAGCGCGGCAGAGGGGTGGAGAAGCAAATGGGCGCTTCTCCTGTGTGCCCTGGCCGGGAATCGAACCCGGGTCCTCCGCACGCTAGGCCGACGCTCTACCGCTGAGCCAACCGGCCAGGGCCCCAAATGAGCTTTTGAATAGAGTTGGTTATGTGGCACTTAGGTTAGTCCTTGTATGAAATAAGAATTAAGCCAACTTGAAATATTTCTCAAGATAAATGGAGATAAGGAGGAAGAAAATAGCTCATAAGCACTTATGATATTCAAGCCATTGTGCTAGGCACTTTATTGAACAAAACAATCTCTTTTTTTTTTGTATTTTTCTGAAGCTGGAAACGGGGAGAGACAGTCAGACAGACTCCCGCATGCGCCCGACCCGGATCCACCCGGCACGCCCACCAGGGGCGACGCTCTATGTCGCTCTGCCGCGACCAGAGCCACTCTAGCGCCTGGGGCAGAGGCCAAGGAGCCATCCCCAGCGCCTGGGCCATCTTTGCTCCAATGGAGCCTTGGCTGCGGGAGGGGAAGAGAGAGACAGAGAGGAAGGAGGGGGGGTGGAGAAGCAAATGGGCGCTTCTCCTATGTGCCCTGGCCAGGAATCAAACCCGGGTCCCCCGCATGCCAGGCCGACGCTCTACCGCTGAGCCAACCAGCCAGGGCGAACAAAACGATCTCTTGAATTTGAATATGTACATGTCATGTTTTGTCATTTTAGCTGGGAACATTACTGTATTCTAACAAATAAGATTATAGCAAGACAATTTTGAAAAAGAGTTTAGAGTAAAAAAGTAAATGTTCAGATCAAATTAAAAGCATTTAAGCAAAAAAAAGAGAGAAATTATTAAAAAAACCAAAAAAATACTCAAGCAGGTCAGCTATGTCTTTCTGACTATACCACACCACTCAGAATCCAGTCCTCACTGCTTTTGTGCGTGTGTATGTAATAAGTAATAAGAGTTGTAAAAGGAAGCTCTTGTCCCCACAACCCTCAATAAAAAGGTCAAAATATCAAATCAAGTTCAAGTGGTGAGCAAGAAACAGCAATTGAGTTTTTAGTAAGAACTTGTGGTTTTCTTAAGTGGTCTCTATCATTTAACTGAGCATTTTTCTTGGACAGGCTGGGCCCTGGATCACCTAGGTTCTGATTCTGGCTTTGCCACCAATTACCTGTGCAGGCATAGCTAAATTATCTTTATCTCTCAGTTTTCTTATCTGTAAAATTAGGTAGATACAAATCTTCCCTAAGTCCCTTTCAGCTCAAACTAGCTCCACCATCCAGTTTCAGAGTGGTTACCCTTGTTTCTCTGAAAGTGTAAGTTTATTTCAAAAGTGTAACCAAAGAGACAAGATAGCATATTCTGAGGGAATTTGCTTTGGTTTGCCCTCCTGTTTCAGGTGCATCCATTGCCTCAGAAGCACCTGCCCCAGCTTCAGTCTTGGCCAGAACACTGCAAAGTCAGCCCTAATACTTCCCGAGCACAGCCTCTTACCATGATAGTACAGCCGTAGGTCTTCCAACCACTGAATTAGGACACCAAATTTTTATAAGGACAAAAATTTCTCCAATCAAAATATTTAACCTCTAATATAATGGGTAATTACGTTTCTGTTGTGATAATGCTGTGTAATGAACAATCCCAAAGTTCAGTGGCTTACACAAGCATGTATTTCTCACTCACAGGACTCAGGTTTGATTTGGGAAGTTCTGAATCAGGCTGCAGGACAAGTTCAGATCTGCTCTTTAACTCTGATGACAGCAGCTACATGGGTCATGTTCTTTACATGGCGATGGCAGAGACACAATATGCCAGGTTAAACCAAGCAAACACATTTAGAGCCTCTGCTCATGTCATGTCCACTATTGTCCCACTGACCAAAGCAAATCACATGATCAACACTAAAGCCCATGGAGCAAGGAAATCTACTCTACCTACTTTACTAGGAATCCCTGCAATGTCACAAAACAAAGGGTGTGGAGATATAATTTTAATAAGGGGAGGGACTAAAGAGTAGGAACTCATTATACTAAAATGGGGCAGAGATTTTTTTTCTCTCCAATGTTTTACTATGAAAAATTTTCAAACACAGAAACTTTAAAACAAATTTAGTAAATACCCATATATTCTAAACCTAGATTCTATAATTAATATTTTACTATACTTGATTTATCACATTAAGTATCTCTTCATCTTTTTATCCATTCATCAATCTTATTTTTGATGCATTTCAGCATAACTTGTATACATCAGTGACATTTCCTCTTAAATACTTAAGCATACATAAGGTTAACTAGAATTATCATATTGTTTATGATACTATTGTTTCCTTTGAGGTAACATTTACACAGGAAAATGCATAGCAAGTCTTAAGTGGATTAGTCCACGAATTTTGACAAATGCATACACCTGTGTAACCCACACTGTGCAAGATTCAGAACATTATTTATCATCCCAAAAGTTCCCTTGGGATGTGGTTTTTAACTAAAATTTTTTATTATTTTTTGGGACGTGGTTTTTAAAAAGTCTTCTTTCTCATCTACAAATTTATCAACTGCAGATCTACATAATGTAGTCTAAAAATTGCCCCACTATTAAGCAGAATACATAAGAATGAACAGAAATATAAGGTCTACTGGAAAGTTCTGTCCATTTTTGGAATAAAACAAAATACAAATTTTTCTTACCGTCAATAAACTTTATTAAATAATATAATTGCCATTATTATTATTGATTTCTTGCCAGCGTAAGGGCAATTTGTATATCCTATTTTTGAAAAATGTTTTATCTTTTGATGCGAAAAATTGAACCAGTGCTTGTTTGATATCTTCTTCATTTTTGAATTTTTTTCCCTTCAAAAAATTTTGTAAGGACAAAAACAAGTGATAGTTGGAGGGTGCTAAGTCCAGGGAATATGGTGGATGCGACAGACATTCTTCTGTAGCATTTTTTCCTTGTTGAAATTCATAAAAATTACAGTGGCGTAAATGAACTTTATCAGTAGCCCTGGGTACACAATTGCTTCACACATAAGACTAATGTGAATTAACTTTGTTTTAGTTAATTTGCTATGTCAGTATGTATACATTAAGTGATAAAAATAGAGAGGCACACATGCGCCAAATAAACATGTGCTTACATGTCGAAACATTGTGATAGAAACGGACAGAACTTTCCGGTAGACCTTATACAATGCTGACAGGACACAATGCTGTTCTTCCTGGGGTAGCCTGGGGTTGTGGCCAGAATTAGAGAGTGCTAATAGAAGGAGGGCATTCATTTGTTTTATATTTTTTTCTGAGAGCCTCCCAGCTGCTGCCACTGCATGAAACCTCTGTGTGAATTACAAAAATGGTCACCCGCTGGATAGGTGTAGCTCTTTTCACTTAACTTGGGGAACCCAGAGGACTTTTGTACAAATTAGAAAAAAATCTCTCTTTCCTGAATGGAAGTAGCCCCAACCAGTGTGCAGGGTAGGTGAGCAGGAAGGGCTGGATGTTAGTCCTGGTTAACTTGCTATCCCCTTTGCATGCACTCTTGAAAACAACCTACATAACCAGACATGACTGCTAGGTGACTGCTATGTACCAGGCCCTGTGTGCTAGGTGGTTGTGAGACTGGTGAGAAAAGCAGACATGATTTCTGACCTCAAAGAGCTTGCATTCAATTGAGACAAACTTACATTTCAGAGATGAATGATCTATTCAGCAGCAACAGTGCAATAACACCATTTAGAAATATGGACACATAATTGATATGTGAACTGTCTACAGTTGGTAAAGACACTGAAAATCCTTGAAGTCCAGGTATAATAAGAAAACACGAATTCTGACATTGTTGAACTGAAGTCCAATAAGACTAAGACAGAAGCACTTCCTTAATCACATCCTCAGGCAGAGACTTTTTTTTAATTCAGTAAGAGGAGGGGATGCACCCCGACTGGGGTCTACCCAGAAAGCCCACTAGGGAGAGATGCTCTGCCCATCTGGGGTGTTGCTCCATTGTTCAGCAACTGAGCTCTTCTTAGAGCCTGAGGTAGAGGCCATAGAGCCATCCTCAGCACCTGCGGTCAACTCACACCAATTGAGACATGGCTGCAGGAGGGGGAGAGAGAGAGAGAGGAAGAGAAGTGAGAGGGAGAGCGGTGGAGAACCAAATGTGCACTTCTGTGTACCTTGACCAGAAATTGAAACCAGGACATCCACATGCTAGGCCAACACTCTACCACTGAGCTAACTAGCTAGGGCCAAGAGACATTTTTGACTAATTCTTTCTCCTTACTTTATCTATGAAGTCCCAAGTTGGAAGAATCACTTCCAAGGGTAGTTCTCATACAGGAGCCCAGTAAATTTTGTACACATGTGAAGCACTCAGTGTGAGAAAACACAGAGTAGGGACATCATGGGAAAAGGAATGCATGACCCGTTACCGTAATCAGGTATAATAAATAAATAATAAGTAATAATATTAATAATAAGATAAACAAATATGATGGCTAAACAAAATGTGCTTATATAATAGGTTTGGCCAATCTGTGACCTCTGAGGTCTGTTGATAGAAGTGCACATGTGGTGCGACTGACTATCAATGAGACCAGGTAAGTGTCAGCAACACCTGTTATGAAACAGGTTATAGCCTTGTAGGTAAAGCCATTCTTACTTTGGAGTGGAATATATTACTCATGTTCTGGGTGGTATTATCTTAAATAAGTTAAAGCATAAGAATTATCTAGAGGAGGTTATGCTGTCATATCAGTTACAATTAAGTTTGGCTGCAAACAACACCACCCTCCCCATAACAAATAACAAGAAAGAATTTTCTTTTCTATTTCTCTCAGTTAAAGAAAATCTGGAGATGGCCTATGAATGACATAGTATCTTTTGGTTGTCACTGGGGACTCAGTTCCTTGTCTTATTGCCCTACTGCACTAGTGCATGGCTTCCATCTTCAAAGTCATCTCAAGGTTCGAATTGGCAGGTAGTGCTACAGCCATCTAGCCTGTGTTTCAGGCTGGAGGAAAGAAAAAAAGAAGAAAGATAAAAAGTCATATATTGTTAAAGATCATACCTGGAAGACACACCCAATGCTTTCACTCACATTTTACTAAACAGAACTTAGTCTCATGGCCATACCTTACTGTAAGGGAGACTGGGAAATATAGCTTTTGGGTTTTTTTTAGTTGGGTACTTTGATTAGGTTTCAATTACTAAGAAAATAAAAGATAGAAGAAGGCAGTATTAAAGAATTACTAGTTATCTCTGCTTCAGTTGCAAATAAGTGATTCTTATTAAAACTACCACTGCCAAGATGGGTTTGTAGGATCTGAAGAATAAATGCTGTACAAAGATTATTTGCATAAGGCTATTCTTATTTCAGAAGAAAGCAAGAGAAATTCACATAACATAAAATTAACTATTTTAAGAGCAATTCAGTACATTCAAACTGTTGTGCAACCTTATCACCTTTACCAAGTTCCAAAACATTTTCATCATCCAAAAAGGAAACCCCAAATTCATTAAGCAGTTGTTCCCAATTCTCCTTTTCTCCCAGACCCTGGTAACCATCAATCTGTGTTCTGTTTCTATAGTTTAATTTATTCTGCATAATTCACATGAATAGAATCACATAATCAGTGATTTTCATGTCTGGTTTCTTTCACTTGGCATAAAGTTTTCAAAGATCATCCATAATATAGCATGTATCAGTACATTTATGAGCTGCATAATGACATTTCTGTCAATATACGCTGGTGGTCTCATAAGATTATAATGGAGCCAAAAAATTTCTATCATCTAGTGAACACTATAGCTATTGTGATGTCATAGTGCAATGCATTATTCACATGTTTGTGCTGATGATGACGTAAACAAACCTATGCGCTGCCAGTTGTATAAAAGTATACCACATACCATTAGAGTACATAATACTTAATAATGATAATAAATGACTATATTACTGGTTTATGTATTTACTATACTATACTTTTTATTGTTGCTTTACTCCCTTATAAATAGAAAGAGTGTGCTCCTCTGTCTATAAAAAAAGTTTACTGTAAAACGGTATTTAAAACAGTATGCTATAAAGCAGTATGTAAAACAGCATGCTGTAAAAAAGTGTTATGCGGCAACAGACTCATACATCTTGTGTGTCCCGCACCTCTTGATTGCATCATTTCTCTTGTGCTTGATTTAATGTTGTGTTGTTTTGTACACTAACATGCTGTATAGGCTTGTAGCCTAGGAGCAATAGGCTATACCATAGAGCCTAGATGTGTAGTAGGCTATGCCATCTAGGTTTGTGGAAGTTCACTGTATGATGTTTGCACAATGATGAAATTGCTTAACAATGTATTTCTGAGAACGTTATCCCCATTGTTAAGTGATGCACGACTGAACTTCATTCTTTTTTTATGGCTGAATACAGGAGGAGAATTCTCCTTAGCAGGTGCATACCAGCCCTCTATGCCACATTCTAAACAAAGGCCCTAACAAATATCGGTTGCCTTACAATTGGGTATAACATTCTTAAACAGGCTTGTCATGGCAGATGTTTGCATTAGTACCAAGATTTTGGCATAAGTACCCTCTTCATAGCTAATGGATTCTTGATTTTTAAAAAAAATCAGTAGGCTCACGCTTGCACTAAGCCAGCTGTGACAAACCTATTCTTCATTTTCCCAGTCTCTCTTACATTCAAGAGGTGACCACTTAAGTTGGGCAATGAGACCCAAGTAGAATTCTGCTAGGCCTCATGGAGATACATCTAAGAAAGATCTTGCTTTCTTGATAAAAGGGGAGAGACTGCAAAAGAAAATAATTATAACTAAAAATATTAACAAAGTAAAAATTAAAATGGGAAGGATAAAAGTTGCAGGGGCCCTTTTTTCATCTTTCTGTTCTAAACCCAGACTTGATGGTTGGAGCTGCAGTACTTCTTTCTCAGTCATAAAGACTTGGCTATATGGAGATGCAGGCCACACATTCTTCAGGCATTGAACCTGTACTAGCACCTTCCTATGCAGACAACTCTTGTTATATGAATAAGGTAAATTCATTTTTGTTTCAGCCATTGTGAGACAGGTTTTTCTGCTACTTATAATGAAAGTATTTCTAATAAATAGCTGATTGGTTTCCCATATATGTAATAGGCAGAGGTTTACAGCTGCTATGCAAAGAAGGATATATTTGGAAGGAACTCCTAATGTATACTCTGGCTAACCTCTGACTAGAGTCTAAGGCAGGGGTCCCCAAACTTTTTACACAGGGGACCACTTCACTGTCCCTCAGACTGTTGGAGGGCCAGACTATAAAAAAAAAACTATAAACAAATCCCTATACACACTGCACATATCTTATTTTAAAGTAAAAAAACAAAAACAAAATGGGAACAAATACAATATTTAAAATAAAGAACAAGTAAATTTAAATCAACAAACTGACCAGTATTTCAATGGGAACTATGGACCTGCTTTTGGCTAATGAGATGGTCAATGTCCGGATCCATATTTGTCACTGCTAGCTGTAACAAGTGATATGACACGCTTCTGGAGCCATGGCGCGTGCATCCTGTGTCACTGGAAGTAGTACTGTACATGAGTGAAGCCACGCTTTGCGGCGCCGCCACATACAGTACTCCTCTCACTGACCACCAATGAAAGAGGTGCCCCTTCCAGAAGTGTGGTGGGGGCCAGATAAATGGCCTCAGGGGACCGTAGTTTGGGGACCCCTGGTCTAAGGTAGCACTTTCCTAACATGGCTACTGAATTATAAACAGATAGTCTGTGTGGGTTTGTACAGGCATGAAGGCAACAATGCCTGGGTCTTCCTCTGTCTTTCTGTCCCTCTTGCATTAAGAAAAGGATCGTCTATTTATACCTGTGATAGTAAAACATTCACGAAGATTCCTCAGGGGCCTTTTGACCTTAGATGTCATCAACTCACAGAGTGTGGCACTGCAGTGGGAGCCCTGGATGAAGGCCCAAATTTGGAGAATGGTAAAAGGAGCTAAAATGTGTAATGCTACATTTTGCTTAATGTAGTGAGATAGGAGCAGGCGGAAAGAAGGGCCAAACCTGAGTTGTTAATAAAAGCTTTAAGGAATATATTGAGCTCATAATAAGCTCTTTTAAAACATCTTGCTAATAAAGACATTCTCTCCAGCATTTGCTTAAATATTTTCAAATTACATTAAGATAATAAAAAAAATCTGGAGAGTTCCCAAGACTTTGCTTAAATGACTCACATTTAGAGGAATCTCAATGTGTATAATGAGAAGCATAAAACAAAACCATGAGTGCTTAGAAATGACTTTCCTTTTGTTCTAGAGAATATGAACTGAGATTATGTTTTGAAATTGAGTAGGGAGGAATTTTAATCTTTGGAAATATAACAAAGAATGAAGAACTCTGATTTGGGGATGTTCAAATAAGTGAAAAAACCCCAAGCCATGTCTTTTATATTTATAATTACTTTTAATCTAATTTGGAAGATGTTATAGGGGTGTGACAACATTAAATATATAAAAGACATTTAAAATCTTTTAGTTTCCTAGAACTACACTGAACTTTATACAAGTTTACTAACAGATCAAGTAAGTGGATCTTGCCAAATATCAGTTGGAACAAATATCACAGAAACACAGCAACAAAAGCAATAAGGGGGCAGAAAATTTATCAGACAAAAGGAAGTCATAGCAAAAAAGGTATTAATTCTAAATAAAGTAGATGATCAAGACTCCACATGAGGTGATTAAGTTAAGGATCTTGATATGGGGAGATTACCTGGATTGTCTGAGTTGGCTCTAAGTCTAATTACCAAAGTTCTTAAAATGGAAGGCAAGAAGGTCAGAAGAGGAAGCAGGAATTGTGATAATGAAAGCAATTTGCTACACTGCTGGTTTTGAAGATGGAGAGAGGGGCCATGATGCAAGTAATGTAGCTTCATAGGCTGAAAAGAAAATCAAGGAAATATATTCTTCTCCTGAGCACCCAAAAGAAACAAGCCCTGCTGACACTTTGACCTCAGCTCAGTGAAACTGATTTAAATCCTGTTTCATGTGCACTTACAGACAAAGTGTATTCCACTGTTGTTGAGTGGAGGGTTCTAAAATATCAATTAGATCTAGTTGGTTGATGATATTGTTCAGATCTTCTATACCCTTATTGGTTTTCAGTCTACTAGTTCTATCTATTACTGAGAAAGGAGTATTGAAGCCTCCAACTCTAATTGTGGACATTTTTATTTCTCCTTTCAGTTCTGTCAGTTTTTGCTTTGGGTATTTTAAAGCTCTGGTATTAAATGCATACATATCTATATAGAACCGTGTAATGAGCAGTCCCTAAGAAGGTGAGTCCCAATGAATTGACCTCTTGATGCTCATGCCTTTGTGTAATCCCCTCCCACTGAATGGGGGCAGGACTTGGAATTGCTTCTAACCAGTAGAATATAGCAAAGGTTATGAGATATCTCACTCTTGATTATGTTATATGGTAAAGATGAAATATCACTCCCATAATTATTTCACATCATGTAAAGCTCCATCTTAGCAGATTGGAGTGAAAGATTATCTTTAGCAGATTGATGAGTGAAGAAGCCATGTTGAAGAAACCCATATGGCAAAGAATTTCAGCTGGCCCCTAGCAACAGCAGGTAACTTCTCATGCCTGAGGGTGGTTGCAAATGGACAGCTAGAAACAATTCAGGGCACTTTGTCATACTGCTGCAAGGAAGTGAATTATGCCAAAAACCTGAGTGAGTTTGGAAGTGAATTTTTCTCTAGTCAAGTTTATGATGAGATTGCGGCCTTAGCAGACACCTGGATTGCATATACTCTGAAGCAGAAAACCCATTTAAGCTGTGCCCTGGCTTTTGACCTACAGAAACTGTGAGATATTAAATGTACATATTGTTTTAAGTCACTTAGTTTGTGGTAATTTGTTATGAAGCAGTAGAAAACTAATACAGATGGCAATGTCTTCTTGGTGGGTAGATTAGTTATTATGCTGTAATGTTTCTCTTCATTCTTCATAATTTTCTTTCCTGGAAAGTCTAAATTTTTTTTCTTTCCCAAGTGAGAGGAGAGGAGATAGAGAGACAGACTCCTGAGTGTGCCCTGACCAGGATCCACCTGGCAACACCCGTGTGGGGCTGATGCTCTGCCCATGCTTGCAACTGGGCTATTTTTAGCACCTGAGGCAGAAGCTCCACGGAGCCATTCTCAGTGCCCAGGGCTGATGTGCTCGAACCAATCAAGCCATGGCGGTAGGAGGGAAAGAGAGAGGGAGAGAGAAAGAGAGAGAGAGACAGAAGAGGGAAGAGTGGAGAAGCAGATGGTCACTTCTGTGTGCTCTGACCAGGAATCAAACCTGAGACATTTATACAACGGGCCAATGCTCTACCACTGAGCCAACCAGCCAGGGCCTAACCTTTTTGGTGCTTATAAAGCCATCCTAGCTGTCTATTATTAATATTTACATAGTATGTATGTTTCTATACTTTTACGTTAAAACTATAATGAATTTCTTGTAGGCACTCATTTTGGGATACTGCTTTTTATCCATTATGACAATCTCTCTTTTAGCTGCTTTACTTAGGCCATTTACATTTAATGTAGTTATTGATATATTTGGATTTAGGTCTACCATTTTATTATTTTTTTTCTTTTTGTTCCCTCTGGTTTTTTTGTTTGTTTGCTTGACATTTCCCCTTTCCCACCTCTTTTTGAGTTTCTCTGAGAATTTTAGTATTCCATTTAATTTATCTCTTTGTATATTCAAGGGAATACAATATAGATACTCAAGTTTTTACAATCTACTTAGAATCAATATTTACCAATTCAAGTAGAATATAGAAACCATAGCAATATATAGAATTCTTCTTTTATATTTGGGTGTGTTTGTGTATTATAACTACATACTATGAAAATCCCATTATACCATGTTATAATTTTTGTTTTCAATCACAGAGTACATTTTAAAGCACTGGTGAAGAGAGGAACTTCTTTCAGTCATTTTTTTTTATAGCAAGTCTGCTGGCCACGATTCCCTCATTTTTTTCTTTTTTGGAGAATATCTTTTTTTTTAAGTGAGAGGAAGGGAGATAGTGAGACAGAGTCCTGTGTGTTCCTTGACTGGGATCCACTTGGCAACTCCAATCTGAGGCCAGTGCTCAAATCAACCAAGCCATCCTTCACACCTGAGGTTGACACTTGGACCAACTGAGCTATCCACAGTGCCGGAGCCAACACTCAAACCAATCGAGCCACTGGCTGAGGGGAAGAGAGATAGAAGAGGGAGAAGGAGGGTAAGACAACTAGATGGTTACTTCTCATGCATGCCCTGACTGGCTATTGAACCTGGGACATACATAGAGTGGGCCAACACTCTATCCACTGAGCCAATTGGCCAGGGTGACAATATTTATTTCACTGTCATTCCAGAAAGCTATTTTTGCTGGACATATTATTTTGGGTTGACAATTCTTTCAGCACTTTAAAAATGTTGTAGATTTCTTGATGACCTCCTTGGTTTCTGAGAGAAATTCATAGTCATTTGGGTTTTACCCTAAATGTAATGTGTCATTTTTCTCTTTCTGCTTTAAATATATTTTGTCTTTGTTTTCAAAAGTTTAAATATGTATAATATGTCTGGGAATTGACTCATATGAGTTTATCCTGTTTGTAGTTTGCTGAGGTTCTTGAATTTGCAGGTTTGTTTTTAGCTTAATTTAGAATGCTTTCAGTTTTTATATACTTACATATTTTTTTTCTGCATCACACTCTTTTTCTTGTCCTGAGATTCCAAAGGCATGACTGTTAGACCTTTTGTTATTATCCTACATGTCCTTGTGGCTATATTCATTTATTTATCAATTTTCCCTCTTTGTTGTTTAGGTGGGATAATTTCTCTTGCTCTATCTTCAGATTTACTGATTTTTTCATCTTCATTTTGCTATTGACTCCATCTAGTCACCTTTAAAAATAAAGGAGTACTCAGCCTGACCAGGCAGTGGCACAGTAGATCGAGCATTGACCTGGGATGCTGAGGACCCAGATTCAAAAGCCCAAGGTTTCCAGCTAGAGTGCAGGTTTACCAGCTTGAGTGCTTGATCTCTACCTTGAGTGTGGGATCACGGACATGACCCTGTTGTCGCTGGCTTGAGCTCAAAGGTTGTTGACTTGAAACCCAAAGTTGTTGGCTTGAACCCAAGATTGCTGGCTTGAGCAAGAGGTCACTGGCTCAGCTATAGACTTTCCCCCTGGGGTCAAGGCACATATGAGAAAATAATCAATGAACAACTAAAGGTGCCTCAATGAAGAATTGATGCTTTTCATCTCTCTCCCTTTCTGTCTGTCTGTCCCTCTCTCTGTCTCTTTTGCTAAATAAATAAATAAATATATTTAAAAGAATAAAAAAGGAATATTCATATATTTGTTCTAGTTTGTAGTTAACATATTTGGGTCCAGATCACAAGTTCTGACTTGCTTTTTGTAGATCATGACTCCAATTTAGTTTTCAAAACTTTTGCAGCATTATTTAAATCTGTCCCACAGGTGTTTTATCCAGTGGCTAGTCTAGGATCTGGGTGATCTGTTTCTTAGTTCAGTTATTGTAGTTCTTGGTATGCTGTTTAAGAGAAGATCCACATATAGGTCAAAGTGAATCTAGGAGTTTATAATGACTTGATAGGATTCTTTTCCCCAAACTTCTCTCTTTCCACAATTTCTCTGATACTTAGAGTTCCCCATTTTGAGCTTTCAGCAAGAAATCTGAGTGTTTACTCTTCTGTTTTGCACTTCCTACAACTTTGCCTATGCCTGGAAGAAAGCAACAGGAGGACAGAGAGGGAGAAAAATATCCCAGGGTTTTTTTTCCCTACTATCTTGGAACCATGTCTACTCCAACCATAGAGGAAGGGTCCCCTCTCCCTTAGCATTTAAGCACTTGATAACACCACTCCCTCTATTGCCACTGTCTAAGGCGATTGTGTATCGGCTAGAGTGCGAGAGAATTGAGGGGAAAATCTAGATGAAGAAATTATCCTGCTTAAATAAAGTCCTAATCAGGCCTGCCAGAGTGTTCACCAGGGGAACCAGGAAGGCTGTAGTGCTCCAAATAGCTTTCCTACTTAATGTCATCTCTACCTTATTATTAATCTTTTAGTTAAGCACTATTTTCTTCAGTGAATCCTCTTTAAAATGCAAACAACTCTGGGAGAGAAATCCTGGCAGCTGGTACAGATTTCAGAGTAATTCAATAAATATTTAATGAGTATAGTGCTAGGTACTGGGAATTCAGTGATTAGTAATTTGGTTTTTCTTTTCTTCCTTGACCAGAAGAACAAGGTGGATTGGAAATTCTAGGTCCTGAGAATTTGTTCCAAGAGGTTTTATCCTCCAGAGTAAATTTTATCATTTTTTCCAGAGCTAAGCCTGGTCCGAAAAATCATCCAAAGACTTTCTGGGTTACCTAGAGGTCAGTGTAAAAGTTATACCCGCTGCGCCCCACGTGGCACTGCTCATCTACCTTGAATGGCAAGTGCTCAGTTCCTTCAACCCTCTTCCTATAATCGGAAGTTATTCTATTTCCCAAGTGGTGAAGGATATGTTTTTAACGCTCTACCTCCATTCTGACCCCTTGTGGGTCCTCACTTTGGGGCAACTAGAGCAGAGGGTTGAATGAAGCCTGGCAGATTTTGGGAAGTCCAGAGAACTGGCAGGCAATGTGAAAGATGTGGAAAGAGAGGTGTAGGGGATAATGTGGCTTCGCGACTTCTCACTTTCACCAGGCCCCCCACTTTATTGGGCCCAGGGAGGCTACACAGTGGTCTGAGATCAAATACTCGCCGTGGCCCCAGAGACAGCGCACATAGCGAAGCTGACGCTCCTTCCAGGCACAGGCGACCTCTGGCGTCCGGTTTAGGAAGCGTGGTGGCGAGGCCTCGGGAATCCTACCCCAAGATCCCAGACGGCCCGACCAGGTACGCCAGGACCGGGCGAGGAGCGCAGAGAGGCCAGGGGCTGGCGGCCAAGCCCCTGGGTCGGAAGGCGACAGCCAACACTCCTTTGGTGACCCGGCCAACGCTGGGCCGGGCACGGCAGTTGGCCAAACAGGTGCGCGGGCGGGGGGGCGGTGCTTGGGGATCCTGCGCACTGCGCGCGCCCCTCCCCCGACCGGGCACCAGTTGGAGGTGGAGCTGCGGCGGCCACTGCCACTCCGGCAGGTCCGCGGCGTGGAGTCAACCCATCGACGGTGCGGGTTGCTTGTCCTCGCGCTCAGGAGGCCGGGCGGCTCTGGGGCCATGGAGCCTGATGGTGACGCGGCGCGTCTTGGCCTGGGGCGGGCAGCCCAGACGCTGCCACCGCGGCTGCTGCTGCTGCCCCTGCTGCCGCTGCTGCTGGGTCGGGGGCTGCGTGTCGTGGCCGCGGCTTCTTCCTCTGGGGCGGCGGCTGAGGACAGTAGCGCCATGGAGGAGCTCGCCACTGAGAAGGAGGCGGAGGAGAGTCACAGGCAAGACAGCGTGAGCCTGCTCACCTTCATCCTGCTGCTCACGCTCACCATCCTCACCATCTGGCTCTTCAAGCACCGCCGGGTGCGCTTTCTGCACGAGACCGGACTGGCGATGATTTATGGTGAGCACCCCACTTGCCCCCACCACCCCGACACCCTCAGGCGGCCGGGCCCCTGAGCTACCCCCCACGCTTCACTATGCTTCCCCTTTACTTGCAACACGTTTCGTTCCATTTCCTTTTCCCCGCTGAGGCGGTGTTAGTTCCCAAGGTCAACTACATGTTCTGGTTTTCTGTCACTATTGAAAAGAATTCCACCCCATTTTGACGTTTCTTCATGGGGAACCAGGAAAATGAAAGGCACAGAAGTGGCCTGGTTCTGTCCACCGGGTTCTGTCCACCCACCTCTCTCCATCGCGCCCCCGGATCCCCGCCCCGGGTCAGTTCAGTGGGTGTGAGTGCCCTGGCAGGACGTGGGTGACTTCGCAGGGGACTGCGCCACCCCAGAGGCAGGCCACGGTGAGGGTGGGGGAGAGGGTTTAGGGCTTCCCGGCTTGGGTATGGGCTGGCGGGGCCTGGTGGATGCTCCATCTATCATCAACCTTTCTGGGTGTCCACTTCTGAGATCTGTGTTCCCTGGTCTCTGGTTAATAAAGTCAGAGTATGAAGCACTGTGAAAGATGAGTATGTTTCAGGATACAGAGTGGTGCCCAACCATGTCAGTCCAAGTCTGGGAGATGGGCACGCCTCCCACCCTTTTGTCAAGGTGGGAAGTTATACCCAGTTACTTGCCTTCTCTAAGCAGAGAGGAGCTTATGGACACGACTTTGAAGATAGTGGGTTTTTAAAAAATTATTTATTTTTATTTTTTGTGAATGTATGAAGAGTAAAAGTAGTGGTTTTAATTCTGAAGTCAGTCTTCTTTTGTTGTGAAGGGTGGGCTGTTGCCGCCATCCTCTTCTGTCTTTTATGGCACATGGTGTGTCATATGCACAGTGGTCAGCACAAATCGTCTATCATTACATAGGTTTCATTAACCATAATCTGAATCATCTTTTTTCCCTCACTATGCCCCCCTCCACCATGACTCCAAACTGGAACCAAGTATTCATTCTTTTTAAATTTAATTCAGTAGAGTTAAGGCCCATGTTGGCATCCTCATGTGAAATAGATGAGCCCACTTTATGACTGTTCCCGATAGGCAGCATTTTACTTTATCACTTATACTGGAGATATTTCACCACTCAATTTCCATTCAGGGTTCCCTGATAGAGAATGGAAAGCAGACACCTTAATCTTTAATGTGAAAATTACCCTTGGCCCTGGGCCTTGCTTCTTGGAGTTCTTAATTGGTTGTTGACAGCCCAGGCTCATGTCCATCAAGATTATGAAGTGCTGTTGGGAGCTTTTATGTTTTCAGGGGGGTAGTGTCCTCGACAGATCTTGAATTGAAACAGGATCAGGTCCAAAATTGAGTTTGGTTATTACAAATTACAGTATAAACACAAACTTTGGCCTAGTCATTCTTGAGCTCTGTGATTTGTGTCAGTGGTGGTAGATGTCTGAAGCTAGGGCTGCAGGTAAGCTACAAGGTTTCCTGAGCAGAGAGCAGAGTGGGGAGTTGAAGCACATTATCATTTCTAGTGATTGACTCTGAGCCATAATGCAATGAAGATTGCCTTTATATTATATAGATAGCCCTGAAAATACTTTTATTTTATAGCCCCTATATCCAATTCATTATAATACTATGTGAAATGCTTTTAGAAGGTAGCTTTGACAGGCTCATAAATACATGTTCAACTACATGGAAAATAAATGGGGATTTAAAAATACGTGAGTGTTTTTGAACGGTACTCCATGTTCTTAGGAGCTCAATCACCTTTATCTTAAGGCTTAGAAACAGCAGTGGAATTTTCCTTTGCTGATGTGTACTTTTTAAACTCATCACAAGCTTTTAGTCATTGGGGCTGTTTCATTTTGTGTTACTGAAATCTGGTTTAATTGATGATTGTTCAGAGATGGCAACATCATCTCATAGAATTTTGTGTAATTTTTGTACTGTCTTTAGGTTGTAGTGTTACTTGGAAATGTATTAAGAAATTTAGTCTGTCAGTATTTGATGTCCTAGGTTATGCCAAATATTAATATTTTGACATGGATTGCTTATGATTGTGAGAAAACATTTCTCTCTCTCAAGGATATTCTCTTCCGTGTCAAGACCTCTATCCCTCAATCTGAATTCTAATGTCATTTGACTAGCTAATTATTCATTATATACTGAAAACTATTGGGATTCTGATAAAAAATTCTGTATGAAAATCTTTGAACACTTAAATAAATGCAATATAGGTTTTCAGAACTTCTCTTTTTTAATAGTAAGAAACAGATTGTATTTGTCAAGGTCAGTAGAGGAAGTGAGTAATTGTCCTATTGCCTCTGAGTAATAAAGGACAACATGACCCAAGGAAATACATAAGTATCTGCTGCATGCTGGGTGCCCAACTTCATATCTGGAGGTAAAAAATTTAACTTAAATGTGGGCAAATTTTTATGAGTGAAAGAGTTCATTTGTGAATTTTAAAACATTTTACTTTGAAAATTTTTAAAAAATCTAATTTCTGCCACTTTGAAAGTATTTAACTGGCACTTTAATCTTAGATGAAAGGCTTTTATATATTATCTATTATATATAAATGTATTTAAATTGTGATTATATATGTATATGTATGTATGCGTATATATATACACACACCACACACACACACACACACACACACACACTTGCCAGTATAATCATGAAATATCTCTGGAAGGACATATAATAGACTAAGTCCCATTGGTTTCCTTGATGGAGTTGTAGGAACTAGTTGGCTGTGACATAGGGGTTGGAAGGAGACATCACTCTATACCCTTTTGTGTTATTTGATGTTTGAACTGTGGAAGTATGTCCATGCATTCATTCTGTGGCATTTGTGATGGTATTTTAAGATTCTCCTCAGATCATCTAATTTGATACGCACTTCTCCCTACTGAAAAAACATTGTACTGTCAGTTTGCTGTGACCTTTCCATTGCTGTCTGTTCCCATGGAGCTTCAGGAGTGCTGTGCCTGGAATTGAGACAATATGGGGAAAAGGAAAGATGTTTTCTTTCCCCTCCCTCTCTTCTTTTTATCCCAGTATTCTCAGTGAGTACTTGATGTTACATTAGGAGTGGTGTGCACAAATAGATCTAATAACAAGCACTTACCTTGGTGTGAAGGACCTAAGGACAATAAGAGACAGATACACTATGAATGCTTACCATATAAATGGAAAAGGACTTCCTCGCCAACCAAGGGAGAGTTATAAGCACTCCTCCCTGACAACAGCCCCAGACAGCTACAAGGGAAGGTGACCACAGACCAGACTCCAGGGAAGTTGAAAGCAGCGCCCCAGACCCTGAGGTAGGAGCTGCATGGCAGCAGGCAAGGCCACCAGTCTAACCTGTTTTGTCAGGGCAGGGAGCTCCCAGCTGTCTGGCTCTATAATGATTAAGTGCCATCCTAAAGTTAGTGAGTATAGTTTGTCTGTACAGCAGAAATTGCAAGTGTTCGAAGCAGGGAAAGCTGGTATAAACGTACTGTGTCAGTTAATGGTGATTCTCTCTCATGTGTACAGTAGTTCCACTTCCCCCTAATGTTTTTTTTTTTGTGTGACAACTGATATGGGTTCAAAATATCTAACCTGGCTATGCTAGCCTACCACCTGCTTCTTGTTTCTTCTCTGTTCCCTGCCTATCAACTTTCCAAGTACATATTGGTCAGCCCCTCCAGGTTCTGTGGCCAGTGGGCTCATTATTGCTTTGTTGGAGCTGGATTGCTAAGCACAGCCTGAGAGTGGGTGCATAGTCAAAGTCTTAAAGGAGAAAACATGACATTTTGCAATAGCATGAAATTAACATTTGAGTCTGTAAGCAAACATTTCAGGACCACCCACTTCCTGGTTAATCAGGAGCCCTTGTTATTTATTTATTTATTTATCTATTTATTTTTTTGGTGACAGACAGAGGGACAGACAGGAACAGACAGAAAGGGAGAAAGATGAGAAGCATTATTTCTTCATTGTGGCACCTTCTTTGTTCAGTGATTGCTTTCTCATATGTGCTGTGATGGGGCTACAGAAGACCGAGTGACCCCTTGCTCAAGCCAGTGACCTTGGGCTCAAACCAGCGACCATGGGGTCATGTCTATGATTCCACGCTCAAGCCAGCGACCCCACGCTAAAGCTGGCAACCTTGGGGTTTCAAACCTGGGCCCTCTGTGTTCCAGTTCGATGTTCTATCCACTGTGCTACCACCTAGTCAGGCAGGAGCCCTTGTTTTTATAAAGAACTCATTACTTCGGCTCTCGATTGGGGCAGCTGCATGTGGTCTCACTTTGCTACCAGATTGAGTAGGTTCAAATGCTAGCCTGGTTACTTTTAAAGCTGTATATAACACTGGGTAAGCTGTCTGAGCCTTAGTTTCCTCTTTACAAATTTGGAGGCAATGCCACCTCACAGGATTATTGTATGAATGAGGTACTCTAAAGGTCAAGTGCAGTTTCTGGTATTTAAACACTTGGTAAATATTAGTTTTCATTCTCACTTTAGACTGTGATTCCTTGGCCAGTGTTGCTACTTGAGGTTGGTTCAGTAGATGACTGCTGTAATTTGACAATACATTAGGATAGAGTGAGTGGGGGTGAGAACTGTAATTTTTTTGTGGGCTATTTATACTTTTGTTTTATTTTTGAGCGAGAGACAGGCAGGGACAGACTGACAGGAAGGGAAAGAAATGAGAAGCATCAACTTATTGTGGCACTTTGATTGCTTTCTCATATATTCCTTGAGCGGGGGGCTTTAGCTGAGCCATAGACCCCTTGCTCAAGCCAGCGACCTTGGGCTCAAACCAGTGACCTTTGGGCGCAAGCCAGCAACCGTGGGGTCATGTCTACCATCCCATGCTCAAGCCAGTGATCCTGCGTTCAAGCTGGTGAGCCTGCATTCAAGCCATAAGAGCCTGCACTTGAGCTGGTGACCTGGGTTTTTTTTAACCTGGGTCCTCAGCATCCCAGGTCGATGCTCTATCCACTGCACCACTGCCTGGTCAGGCTAGTTGGTTATTTTTTTAAAAAAATTATTTAGAAAATTAAATTTAACAGGATAACATTGATCAGTAAGAGTACATATGTTTCAGGTAAACAACTCCATAGCATTTGAACTGTTGATTATGTTGTGTACCCATCACCCAAAGTCAAATCATTTCCATCACTTTATTTTTTGTCCCTTTTGACACCCTTCTCCCCATCCCCTCCCCCAACCCCCCCTCCCCCCGGTAACCACTTCACCTTTATCCATGACCATGAGTCTCAATTTTATATCTCGGTGGGCTATTTGTGAATACTTAGAAAAAATGTACAGTGTTTCCACCCTACTTTAAAAAAATGTTTATTTATTGATTGATTTTTAGAGAGAGATGAAGGGAGAGAGAGAAACATAGAGTTTTTGTTCCACTTATTTATGCATTCATTGGTTTGAGTCTTGTATGTGCTCGGACTGGGGACCAAACTCACAACCTTGGCATATTGGGATGATGCTCTAAGCAACTGAGCTACCTGGCCAGGGCCTCTACCCTCCTCTTTTATCCATCAGTCTCAATTCATAGACTTTATTCTTCAGAAATTCTTGCATTAGCATGTTACATTGCTTGCCTGCAGTATTTGTTGTAGCAGAAATAAGTTGTAATTCTCATCAAGAAGGGACTGGTTAAATTATGGCACACTTTGGCTGAGGAATACTATGCAGCTGGTTAAAAGAGGTATTTTAATATCTTCTTTTAAGGCAGTTGTCCCCACATACTGTTGTGGGAAAAACAAGGCACAAAACAGTATGTATAGTATTATCTCCTTTATTCTTTAAAAATATGTTATCTATATACATAAGCCTGATGTATAGACATTTATATATGATGTATGTGCTTCTCTGGAAAGATACACAAACAAAGCAGTGGTTATCTTTTGGCAGTGGGACCAGTTGTTAGGAGAGAGGGAGGGAGATGTTACTGTTCCCTTTATACTCTCTCTCTCTCTCTTTTTTATGATTTTTTTTTGTATTTTTATGAAGCTGGAAACGGGGAGAGACAGTCAGACAGACTCCCACATGCGCCCGACCAGGATCCACCCGGCACGCCCACCAGGGGCGACGCTCTGCCCACCAGGGGGCGATGCTCTGCCCCTCCGGGGCGTCGTTCTGCCACGACCACGACCAGAGCCACTCTAGTGCCTGGGGCAGAGGTCAAGGAGCCATCCCCAGCGCCCGGGCCATCTTTGCTCCAATGGAGCCTTGACTGCGGGAGGGGAAGAGAGAGACAGAGAGGAAGGTGGGGGGGGTGGAGAAGCAAATGGGCACTTCTCCTATGTGCCCTGGCCGGGAATCGAACCCGGGTCCCCAGCACGGCAGGCTGACCCTCTACCGCTGAGCCAACCAGCCAGGGTTCTCTCTCTCTTTTTTAGAAAAGATAAATTTCTTTTAAATGGCATTGTGGGCATCTGAACATACATATAAATGAAAACAAATGTGTTCTTTTACCACATGACAGGATTAATTCAGTTGGATCAAAAATTTAAATTTAAAAAAATTGACACCAAAAAGTAAAAATAAAAAATAAAAATATTGACACTATTCAAGATCTTAAAACAAAGCATGAATAAATCCTTGGATTCCTTTAATAACTTCTGAGTTGGTAAAAGTTTCTTAACTTTGATTTAGCATAAAAAACTGATCAATCTGATTAGACAAAGTTAAGAGAAAGAAAAAAATACCTTTTTGTATGGCAAATACATGAACGGCCAATATGTTACTTTTACAATTGAAACATTGTTTTAAAATAAAGCAAATTATTTTTATGTAGCAAAAATGCATTAGAAATAGTTATGTGACTAGGTTGCACTGGTTATTTAAAAGTTATAAATGGAACTAAAATTTGTGTTAAAATGGGAAAAATGACATTTCCTGAAGTGTGTCTCAGAAGTTTCAGAAGAAAACCTTTTTAGAATGATGTAATTAGAAAATCACCATTTCTCAACCCCCAATGATAATTGATTTAGACAAGGAATTTTCAATGAATTCAAGAGTTCTGGGTGAGACGTTGTTGGAAAACGTAGTAGTTGCATGCTGTTGAATATTACCACACAGATTACTTGGCTATTGCAAAGGAAAGAAGGTACCTTTATAGTGGAAAGATATGGCAATCACAATCTTATAACCAAGTCATCAAATTTATCCTTGCTCCTTATGGAACTCTCTGGTATTATGTGCCCCTTGATGTGATGTAATAGTAAGCATACAGCTTTACCTGTGTAGTATTCATCCTTCAAATGTTTCTTCTCAATCTAATCAAGGTTTTAGACATACCTTTCAGTTTATAGGAAATATAGGGGATAGAGAGACAAATTACAAAATAACATGCATCCCTGGCCAGTTGGCTCAGTGAATAGAGCATTGGCCTGGCATATAGACATCTTGGATTCGATTCCTGGTCAGGGCACATAAGAGAAGTGACTATCTGCTTCTCTCTGTCTCCCTCTCCCACTTCTCTCTCCCTCCCTCTCCCACTTCTTTGCCTCTTCCTCTCCCACTCTTTTTCCTCTCCCTCTCCCACTCCTCTTCCTCTCTCTCTCCCACTTCTCTCCCTCTTACCCCACAGCCAGTGGCTTAGTTGGTTCAAGCATTGGCTTGGGTGCTGAGGATTGCTCAGTTGGTCCAAGCGCATCAGCCTCAGGTGCTAAAAAAAGCTCAATTGATTCAAACATTGGCCCCAGATAGAGGTTGCTGGATGGATTCCAGTCAATAGGCATGGGGGTGTCTGTCTCACTATCTCCCCTCCTCTTACTTAAAAAAATAGCATGCAAAAACAAACATATCCAAGATAGGGACAATCTATAAGACAAATACCCTGAATTTTTCAAAAAGGCTTTGTGAGGAAAACAAAGAGGCAAGTAAGTGTTTGTTATGGAATGTATTGTATCTCCCCCAAATTCATATGTTGGAGCCTTAATCCCCAATGTGATGATACTTGCAGGTGGAGCCTTTGGGAGGTGATTAGGGTTAGATGAAATCATGAAGGTGATATCTGCATGATGAGATTAGTGCCTTCATAAGAAGAGAAAGAAAGCAGAGTTCCCCCTCTTTCTGTCATGTGAGGATAACAGAAAGAAGGCAGCGATCTACAAGTCAAAAAGAGTGCCCTAACCAGATACTAAATCTGCTGGCACCTTGATCTTGGACTTCCCAGCCTCCAGAACTGTGAGAAATAAATGTTTGTTGTTTAAGCCTCTCAGCCTAGTATTTTTTTCTAGCATCCTGGGCAGACTAAGACTGTGTTCTAAATTAATGGAGACAAAGAGACATAACCAAAAGTAGGACAGGAAACTTGACTGGCTTCTGTTTTATGAAACTTGACTGGCTTCTGGCTCATGAAGAAAGTATAAAAATGTTTGGGGGACAATCTCAGGTATACTTTAATGTAGAGTTGGTATTGGGTGATATTAGGGAATTACTGTTATTTTTCTCAGGAATGATAATTGAGGTTATATAGGAGAATGTACTTATTTGTTGGAGATGTAGGCTGAAGTATTTAGGGATGAAGTATATGTATCCTAATGTATGCAACTCGCTTTGAAAAAGTTCAGTCAAAATATACACATGCTACATATACAGTGGTGGGCAAAAATAGGTTTACAGTTGTGAGTACATGAAACACAGTTTATTCTTGTATTATTATTTATTAATTATTGTGTTATTTTTTATATGACCTACTGTAAACCTACTTTGGCCCATTCCTGAATAGAGGAAACAAATATGGCAAAATACTAGCAATTGTCAAATCTAGGTGGTGGGTGAAAGGGTGTGCTTTATACTCTTCTTTCAACTATTTGGTGTGTTTTGAAACTTTCGTTAAAAGAGAAGATTGGGGACAACATTAACCTCCCTATTAACCTGTTAGCTGGTAACCTGTTAACCTTCTTGCCTGAAATATTGTACAGATAGAGACTGAATATATCCTGCTTGTTACTCTCATTAAACTCTTTCTGACACTGAGTAATGCTGTTTGCCTTTAGTTTTCATGCAATGATATTAGGCTTACATGACTTGAGAATCAGTAACACATTTTTTATTTCAATTTTTTGTTTGACTTTTAAGTTTCATGTAGCTCTTGAAAAATTGTCTCTGTTCCACCTTCAAGAGACTATATTTTAGGAGACTTTTCTCTTTTTGTTAAAGCACACTACATGACTTTTAAACAATGTGTATATTTGTATTAGGGTAATACTACCTGTTATAACACACCAGCCCAAAATTTCAGTAGCCTACCATAAGAAAAGTTCAGTTTTTACTCATATAATGTGCCAGTGCAAGGGTCTGGCAGGTGGTTACTCCATGTGGTGATTCTGGCACCAGGTGCCTTCCATCTTGTGACTTCCCCATCCCTTAGGGTTTTTGGAATCCTTCTCCAGCCAATGAATGTGGACAGAAAAAAGAGGATCATATGGAGAAGATTTAATATGCTAAGCCTGGAAGTGTTACACGTTGTTTTGTTTGCTTCTGTTGGACAGAACTTGGTTATGAGGACACATCTAACTGGAAGTGAGACAGGGAAATGTAGTCTGGCTGGAGGAAGAGGAACAGGTTTGGAAAGCAGCTAGCCAATCCTTGTTGCAATATTTGATAAGTAAGTTGTCATACATAATCCAGAAATGAGAAGTAGTAGGATTTGCATGCATTTTTTTATTGCTATTTTTGGTTGTTGATAAAATATTTTTTTTTTAATTTAAGTAATCCAGTTTGAGGAGAGCATTAATTTTGAGGTTATGAAGTTGTTTCAATGGATGTATTAGTATCACTCACCTGGGAGCTTGTTAGAAGTAGCAGGTCTGGCCCAGACTTACTTAGAATGTCTCAGAGTGGGACTGTGCAATGAAAACACCTCATTTCCTGGCCTCTCTTGCAGTTAAGTGTGGGCATATGACCAGGTTCTGGCTAAAGCAGGGTTTGGGAACCTATGGCTCGCAAGCCAGATGTGGCTCTTTTGATGGCTGCATCTGGCTCGCAGACAAATCTTTAATAAAAAAAAAATAATGTTAAAAATATAAAACATTCTCATGTATTACAATCCATTCATTTCCTACTGCTCATGTTCATGGTTGCGGGTGGCTGGAGGCAATCACAGCTGTCCTCTGGGACAACACCAAATTTTTATTGGGTAATGCGCAACGTACACAGGTCGTTGTGAGGTCAGGAAGTAAACTTCCCTCCTTTTAATCAAGTAGTCAGCTAGCTAATTGCAGAAACCCTTTTGATGAAGAAGATGGCTAAAAGAAAAAAAGATGAGGAATATTGTACTTTTCAGCAGGAATGGACAGAGGAATTCACCTTTGTGGAGAGAGCAGGTTCTGCAGTGTGTCTAATATGCAATGATAAAATTGCATCAATGAAACGGTCAAATATAAAGCGGCACTTCGACACATGCCATACTACATTTGCATCGAAATATCCAGCGGGGGACAGCAGGAAGAAAGCATGTCAAGAGCTACTGTGCAGAGTGCAAGCTAGTCAGTAGCAACTCCGTGTTTGGACCCAACAAGGTGACTGGAATTCGGCTAGCTTTGCTGGTGCTTTAGCAATTGTGAGAAATGGAAAGCCATTCACAGATGAGGAGTATGCCAAAACATTCATGCGTGATGTTGCCAATGAACTTTTTGATGACTTTTTGGATAAAGACAAGATAATCAAACAAATAAAAGACATGCCTCTGTTGGCAAGAACTGTTCACAATTGTACCATCATGATGGCAAATCAAATTGAGGCAACACAAGTGAAGGACATAAGTGCAGCACCATTCTTTTCTCTCACTTTGGATGAGTCAACAGACAGACGTAAGCCATTTATCCCAGTTCAACGTGATTGCAAGGTATGCTGTCAGTTACACACTATGTGAGGGAAGTCTTGCTGTTTTGCCTATGAAAGAGACAACAAGAGGGGAGGATTTATTCAAGTCTTTCACTGAGTTTGCTAAAGAAAAAAATCTACCGATGGATAAACTTATTTCGGTGTGTACTGATGGTGCTCCGTGCATGGTGGGGAAAAACAGGATTCGTAGCGCTTCTTCATGAAATTGAAAAGAGACCCATCCTAAGTTTTCACTGCATCCTACATTAGGAGGTGCTTTGTGCTCAGATGTGTGGTGAGCAGCTTGGTGCAGTGATGTTGCTGGTCATTCGGGTGGCCAACTTTATTGTTGCCCGAGCTTTAAATGATCGCCAGTTTTAAACACTGCTGGATGAAGTTGAGAATAATTATCCTGGTCTGCTTTTGTACAGCAATGTATGTTGGTTGTCAAGAGGGAAGAGGCTCAGCCATTTTGCGGCTTGTCTGAGCGAAATCCGGACTTTTCTTGAAATGAAAAATGTCGAGCATTCTGAGTTAGCTAACACTGAGTGGCTCCTGAAGTTCTACTATCTAGTGGACATGACTGAACATCTGAACCAGCTCAATGTGAAAATGCAAGGTGTTGGAAATACAGTCTTATCCCTTCAACAAGCAGTGTTTGCATTTGAAAACAAGGTGGAACTCTTCATCACTGACATTGAAACAGGTCGTTTACTACACTTTGAAAAACTGGGAGAGTTTAAAGATGCATGTACAGCAAGTGACCCTGCTCAACATCTTGATCTCCAGCAGCTAGCGGGCTTCACATCTAATCTCCTGCAGTCATTCAGAGTGCGCTTTGGAGAATTTTGTGAGTGCACTCGTCTTTTTAAGTTCATCACCCATCCACACGTGTGTGCAGTGGACAGCGCCGACCTGAGTTACATCCCAGTGTCTCCGTCAGAGATTTTGAGCTACAAGCTGCTGACCTGAAGGCCTCAGACATGTGGGTGAATAAGTTCAAGTCACTGAATGAAGATTTGGAAAGACTTGCACAACAGTAAGCAGAGTTGGCGAGCAAACACAAGTGGGGAGAAATGAAAAAACTTCAACCCGCGGACCAGCTGATTGTCAAAACTTGGAATGTGCTTCCCATCACATACCACACACTGCAGCGTGTGAGTATTGCTGTACTGACAATGTTTGGCTCTACATATGCATGTGAGCAGTCTTTCTCACATCTAAAGAACGTTAAGACCAACGTAGGATGACGTTTAATGGATGGAAGTCTCAACGCCTGCATGAAGCTTAACCTCACTATATATCAACCAGACTACAAAGCCATCAGCAAAACCATGCAGCACCAGAAGTCGCATTAATGGTAAGAAGTTGTAGGTAGAGCGCAGAGCACATTCCTAGCAGCTGTGGCTGATGCAATGCTGTGAGAACACTCCAGCACCTGAAACCCTCCTAGGCACACCCAGGAGGGAGCTTGCCCATTGTAAGGAAGTAACTCAGCACCAACTACGCAGCTCCCTGAACTTTTCAGCCATTGGCTGTGAAGGACATGCTGTAACACCCTATAGGCTGAACCTATATATATAAGCTAGCTTACTTCCCGAATAAAGCGGATCTGCGTCACTGAACCTGGTCTCCGGAGTCGGATCTCTGCGTCTCTGTCGTCCTCACCCCTGGTGGCCTTGTCCATAAGAAGTACTTTACTCATCATTGGTTAGCAATAGCATAACAACGTTATTAAAAAGAATTCAGAGACTTATTGTACTTTAAAAAGGTTGATCTTACATAAAATGCACACATTTACTTGTATTTAGTGTTAAACATATTGTATGCCTTTCACAGAATTACATTTTATTAATTTATTTTTATTTTTTATTTTTTTGTATTTTTCTGAAGCTGGAAACGGGGAAAGACAGTCAGATAGACTCCCACATGCGCCCGACCGGGATCCACCTGGCACCCCCACCAGGGGGCGATGCTCTGCCCCTCCGGGGCATCACTCTGTTGCGACCAGAGCCACTCTAGCGCCTGGGGCAGAGGCCAAGGAGCCATCCCCAGCGCCCGGGCCATCTTTGCTCCAATGGAGCCTCACTGCGGGAGGGGAAGAAAGAGAGAGGAAGGAGAGGGGGAGGGGTGGAGAAGCAGATGGGCGCCTCTCCTGTGTGCCCTGGCCGGGAATCGAACCCGGGACTTCCACACGCCAGGCTGACGCTCTACCACTGAGCCAACCGGCCAGGGCCAGGAATTACATTTTAAAATATGTGGTGTTCAAGACTCTCTCAGCCAAAAAGGTTTCCGACCCCTGGGCTAAAGATTCAAAGAAGTATTATGTGGGATTTGTGGTAAGTATCCTTAAAAGGAAGGTAACATGCCCTTCTTCTGCCATGCTCTTTGTCCTCATGAATGTGGATGTTATGGTTAGAGCTCTAGCTGCCATACTGGATCAGGGTTGACCTTGGGAATGGAAGGCACTACTAATAAGATAGATGGAACTGGGGTCTCTGATAGCATAGAGCGGGCATGCCAGGTCTGCATACTTTTGGACTCCTTATTTGTGAGAGATAAATGAGTCTTTGTTATTTGCTACTGAATCTAATTGTAACTTTTATTTACACCAGCCTCTGACTTCACTTGAAACTTGGGTGTGACAATATGGGAGTGTTCCAAGGACCTGAGGCAGATATTCATGACTACAGTGGATATGGTTCTTCTTGGGATTCTAATAGAGATTGAAGAATAGGCAGTACAGCTCTGGAGAAAGAATTTGTGGAAAGAGTTAAGATTTAAAGTACCACTTACATCATTATTTGGTAATTCTTTTGGGCATCTGACAATCACCCACACATTTGGTGATTTGTTGGAAGTACTCATGGGATTTAGAGACATTTGTTGCTTCAGATTATTACAGTGATAGGATATGCAGCAGGATCAGCAAGGGAAAAAGATGTAATGGGTGAAGTCTGGAAGAGTTTAGAGATGTAGGCTTCTAAAGTTCTCCCTTAGGGGATTAGTGTAGCGTTTTACAGAACAAGCTTCTTCCTCCAGCAATTAAATACAGTAACACATACACAGTGTTTCTGCCTAGGGAAGCTTGCTTAAGACTCAGACTTTTTAAAATTTAAAAAAAAAATTTTATTGGTGGCAGATCAGGCACTACTACTGAAATTTGTGACTCCCAGAAGGAAAGCAGGTGTTCACCATAAATCACACTTGCAAAAACTATCAATCTAGCCAGGGTGGTATGGCAGAATTCAATGTTCCAGGCATACAAAATAACCTTATCAATTAGCAGCATATGGAATATTTTATAGGCCTAGTTCCCAGGAGCTATTATTGCAAGGATCAATCATGAAATCAGGCCCTCCTAGGGATAGCAACATCAGGCCCATTATGTTAACTTATTCCTACAGAGTAACATGTGGTGTCAACTGACTATTAATTTTTTGTGTTCCTGGGGGCACCCACTTTTTATTTTGGCTCATACACTCTCTTTTATTTTTTTTAAATTATTACTTTTTTAAGGATTTTGTTTATTGTTTTTTAGAGAGAGAGAAGGCTTTTGCTGTCATATCTACTCATTGCTTAATCAAGAAGGTTTTCTCCTAAAAGGGAACCCTCCTGCAATACTGGTGGGAATGCAGACTGGTGCAGCCACTGTGGAAAACAGTATGGAGATTCCTCAAAAAGTTAAAAATCGAACTGCCTTTTGACCCAGCTATCCCACTTTTAGGAATATACCCTAAGAACACCATAGCACTGTTCCAAAAGGAGAAATGCACCCCCATGTTTATGGCAGCATTGTTCACAATAGCGAAGATCTGGAAACAGCCCAAGTGTCTGTCAGTGGACAAGTGAATTAAAAAGCTTTGGTACATATATACTATGGGATACTACTCAGCCATAAGAAATGATGACATCAGATCATTTACAATAACATGGATGGACCTTGATAACATTATATGGAGTGAAATAAATAAATCAGAAAAAACTAAGAACTATATGATTCCATACATAGATGGGACATAAAAATGAGACTCAGAGACATGGACAAGAATGTGATCGTAACTGGGGGGGGGGGAGGAAGGGAAAGCAGGGGGTGGGGGAAGGGAGGGGCACAAAGAAAACCAGATAGAAGGTAATGGAAGACAATTTGACTTTGGGTGAGGGGTATGCAACATAATCAAATGTAAAATAATCTGGAGATGTTTTCTCTGAACATATGTACCCTGATTTATCAATGTTACCCCATTAAAATTAATAAAAAAGAAGAAAAAAAGATTTCTCCTAAAAAACTTATAGTTTTGCATTTCACACTTCGATCTGTGACTTATTTTGAATTAGTTTTTGTAAAAGGTATGAGGTTTAGATTGAGGCTCATTTTTTAATGTATGGGTGTTTAAACTTTTTCAAAAATTTTGTTGAAAAAATTATCTTTCCTTTATGAAATTACTTTTGCAACTTTGTCCCAAATCAATGACTGATATTTGTATGGATATATTTCTGTACTTTCTATTATGTTCTACTTATGTCTATATCTAGCTTTTTGCCAATACCACACTGCCTTGCTTACTGAAACTTTATAGTGGGTCTTAAAATAGAGTCCCTCCAACTTAATTCTTTTTCATAATTGTTTTAGCTGTTCTAGTTCAAATATTTTATATTCTTAATGATTTTCTATGTAGTCCTATCAATTTTTCACCACAGTCAATTTTAAAACATTTTTTATCACCCCCACAAGTAGCCCTGTATTCATCAGTAGTCATGCCATATTTTCTCCCAACACCTCCAGCCCCAGACAACCACCAGTCTACTTTCTGTTTCTATGGAGTTACTTATTTTAGACATTTTATGTAAATGGATTTATACAATATGTGGTCCTTTCTGACTGGCCTCTTTTCACCTAGCAGGCTGTTTACAAAGTTTATTCATATTATAGCATATATCATTATTTAATTTTATTTTGTAGCCGAATCCTCTTCCATTGTATGAATATATGATATTTTATTTACCCTTCAATTGACTGAAATTTGGGTTATTTTTACTTTTTGGTTATTATGAGTAATGCTTCTACAAACATTTATACACAAGTGTTTGTGTGGTCATTTGTTTTCTTTCTTTTTCTTTGGACGTATGTTTTCATTTTTATTGGGTAGATACTTATAAGTGTAATTGTTGGGCATAGTTTTATTTTTGACCCATTTATGTCTTTATATTTAAAGTGACTTTCTTGTAGGCAGCATTTAATTGGGTCTTGCTTTTTAAAAAGCAGGTAATATGATCTCTGCCTTTTATTGGGATATTTTGTCCATTTATATTTGATGTGATTATTGATATGGCTATTTTGAATTTGTGATCTTATTATTTGTTTTCAATTATCCCATTTGTTTTTGTTCTCTTTTCCTACTTTTCTGTCTTCTTTTTTAATTACTCAAGTATTTTTAAATTTCATTATATTTACTTGTAGTTTATTAACCATAACTCATTGCTTTGTTATTTTAATTGTTACTTCAAGGTTTATAGTATACATCTTTAACTTGTCAGTCTACCTTGAAGTGATATTACAACACTTCAGATTTAATGTAAGGATGTTACAATAGGATACTCCCATTTCTTTTTTTTTCTTTTCTTTTTTGTATTTTTCTGAAGCTGGAAATGGGGAGGCAGTCAGACAGACTCCCGCATGCACCAGACTGGGATCCACCGGGCACGCCCACCAGGGGGCGATGCTCTGCCCCTCTGGGGCATTGTTCTGTTGCATCCAGAGCCACTCCAGCGCCTGAGGCAGAGGCCACAGAGCCATCCTCAGCGCCCGGGCCATCTCTGCTCCAATGGAGCCTCGCTGCGGGAGGGGAAGAGAGAGACAGAGACGAAGGAGAGGGGAAGGGGTGGAGAAGCAGATGGGCGCTTCTCCTACAAAGACAAGGATGAGAAAAATAACATAAGCAAAAAGATGATAGAGCAAGAAATGGAGAAAGGGGAAAAAAGCAGCCTAGAACTCTATACCCAGCAAAAAACGTTTTTCAAAATGGAGAAAATAAAGACATATTCACACATGGAAAAGCTGAATGACTTCATCATCAGCAACCCACACTACAAGAAATGTCAAAGCACATCCTCCTGGCAAAAGAAAAATGACAACAGATGGAAATAAGAAACACTGGAATGAAGAGCACTGAAAATAATATATATATAATTGGTACATATATAATTGATAATCCTACAGATGTGGCGCTAAACCCCACAATCTATTATTACTTTTGTTTAAACAGTTATCTTTTAAAAATACTTAAATAATAAATAACTCTTATAAGAGTAATATATAATTGATATATATATATATACACATATATATCAATTATATATGTACCAATTATATATATATTATTTTCAGTGCTCTTCATTCCAGTGTTTCTTATTTCCATCTATTGAGGAGAAGCAGATGGGCGCTTCTCCCCGCCGGGGTCGCGACCCACAGGTTGAGAACCGCTGCTCTAAACCTTTGTTATTTTTTCTATGCATTGTTTTCACATGGTATAAACCCCACAATCTATTGTTATTACTTTTGTTTAAACAGTTATGTTTTAAAAATACTTAAATAATAATAAATAACTCTTATAAGAGTAATATATAATTGATATATATTATTTCCAGTGCTCTTCATTCCAGTGTTTCTTATTTCCATCTGTTGTCATTTTTCTTTTGCCAGGAGGATGTGCTTTGACATTTCTTGTAGTGTGGGTTGCTGATGATGAAGTCATTCAGCTTTTCTATGTGTGAATATGTCTTTATTTTCTCCTTCATTTTGAAAAACGTTTTTTGCTGGGTATAGAGTTCTAGGCTGCTTTTTTCCCCTTTCTCCATTTCTTGCTCTATCATCTTTGCTTATGTTATTTTCCTCATCCTTGTCTTTGTTACTCTGTATTTAACATGTCTTTCTCCTCTGACTGCTTTTGACATTTTCTGTTTATTACCAGTTTTGCGTAATTTAATTATAATTTACCTTAGTGTAGTTTTCTTCATGTTTCTTTTGCTTGGGATTTGTTTCCTTGGTCTGTGATTTAATAGTTTTATGAAGTTTGGAAAATTTTTAGCTATTATTTCTTCATATATTTTATCCTTTCTTTTCTGTATTTATGAGCTCCAGTTACCTGTACATTAAACTACTTCAAGTTGTTCTATAGCTCATTAGTGCATTTTCATATTTTTTCTGTGTCTTCTATTTTGGATTTCTTTTTCTGCACCCTTGCTAATCTCCCCACCCACAATATCTAAACTGCCATTAATTCTATCCAGTGTATTTATTTTTCATCTAAGATATTGTAATTTTTATGCTCAGAAGTTCTATTTGGTTCTTTTTATATTTTCCATGTCTCTGCTTAATTTTTTGAACATAAATATGTTAAAGTAATTGTTTGAAAACTTTTTTTTGATACTTTTAAAGTTTGGGTTTGTTTCACTTCATTGATTGATTATCCTACTTATTATTGGTTGCATTCTTCTGCTTCTTTTTCTTTTTCTTTTTTTTGTATTTTTCTAAAGCTGGAAACGGGGAGAGACAGTCAGACAGACTCCTGCATGCGCCCGACCGGGAACCACCCGGCACGCCCACCAGGGGTGACGCTCTGCCCACCAGGGGGCGATGCTCTGCCGTGACCAGAGCCACTCTAGCGCCTGGGGCAGAGGCCAAGGAACCATCCCCAGCGCCCGGGCCATCTTTGCTCCAATGGAGCCTTGGCTGCAGGAGGGGAAGAGAGAGACAGAGAAGAAGGATGGGGGGGTGGAGAAGCAAATGGGCACTTCTCCTATGTGCCCTGGCCGGGAATCGAACCTGGGTCCCCCGCACGCCAGGCCGATGCTCTACCGCTAAGCCAGCCGGCCAGGGCCTTTTCTGCTTCTTTTTATGCCTGCTAATCATTAGTTGGATGCCAGACATTGTGAATTTTACCTTGTTAGGTGGTAGATGCTTTTGTATTACTGAAAATCATCTTGCACTTTATTCCTACATATAGTTAATTTACTTGGAGATAGTTTGATACTTTTAGGTCTTGCTTTTATGATTTGTTTGGTAGGTCTGGAGCAGTACTCATTCTAAGTCTGATTATTACCACTACTGAGGCAATACTATCTTCATTGTTCTACCCTATGCCCTATAAATTGTGAGTTCTTCCAATTTGGCTGATGGGACATGTAGTATTCCAGTAGCTAGGTGTTGTTCTCCCTAATCTTTTCAGATTATTCTTTCTCCTCATATGCATACGCTGATTTCTGTTGAATACCTGAGGGAGTGACCCTCTATGGATCTCCAGGATTCTCTTTCTGTCCAGGTCCCCTTTCTGGTACCCTGTCATATGTATTTCAACTGCCTTTATATCCAGACTCTAAGCTTTGTAAATTTAGAGAGTCTTCTAAAGTTTCTTCTTTATATTTTGTACCTTGAAAACTCTCTTAAGGCAATAAGCTGGAGCAATCATAGAGCTCATCTCATTTCTCCCCTCCCCTATCTCTCAGGGATTATTGTTCTTTATTGCCTGATGTCCATGGTCTTGAAAATCATCTCTCATATATTATTATTATTATTTTTTTTGGTCAGGCATAAAGATAAATCTAGTCCCCATTTATCTGTCCTATCTGGAAATTGAAACCTTAATTCCATAAAGAAGTTTTCATCTTTTTTTTTTTTGGCATTGGTTACAACACACATACTCTGTCTTTTGGTATTTATTTTTCTTGAACTGTTGACTTTATGTATGTGTTTATGCAGTTATGCATGTTTATATACACACAGGCACACATTTCAAACAAGCCTACCATATAGAATCTGTTGGCTACTGTACATTTTTGCTGCTGAGAGAACTGGGGAAAGAAACAATTGCATTCATGAACAGAGTAGGCTATGAATGATCCAGAGTGATTCTCTTCAGTGGTATGAATGAAAGAATTGTCTCTCTTCAATGGCAGTGTTGTGCAGGGTGTTTATGATGGCACTGAGGAGAGATGCAGGCAAGATGGTAATACTGTAGTGATTTTTATCTATTATCAGGAAATGTGGTAAAGGGTGGAGCTCTGATAATGACAGATGAAGTCCTCCCAGTCCACTCAAGAAAGAAGAGGCAAGTAGTTCAGTAGGAGCTGAGAAGCCAAACAGGGTGCATTGAAGCAACTTAGTGATAAGCAATAACAGGAAGCCACTGTCACCCCTAGGGCTGACAATAGGGAGAAGGTGGTATTATTAAAGCCCAGGAATGAGGTTGCCTGGCAGAAACTAGAACCACTGTGGGGGCTGCCTAGTGAGATGTAGGAGCTGGAAGGAGGGCTGTCTGGTGGGAACTTCAGCCATGGAGATCAAATAGCCATTGCCTGAGAGAAGGAGAAGGACAGAGGAGAAAGGGAAAAATGGAGAGAGCATGAGTTTGTGCACACACAGCTGAGAAATAGTGATATCCTGGTTTCTTCTTTCTTCTCACCCTCTAGTCTCTCACTTGTGCCGCCTATTGGATGCATCTAACTGGAAGTCACTTGGAAGGGAACCTGGAAATGTAGTTTATAGGAGGCACCCCTTTCTTTATCCCCCCCAATATGTAGCAGAGAAAGAAAGGGCAGAAAATGGATCTGAGGGCACATTAGCTTAGGACTGGCATAAGGAGCCTTCCTCAGATTGAATGCCTATTCTGGAGTGAAGTGTGTCTAATATCTAGTCATGGCCCAGAAGTGAGGAGAAAAGCTGTGTGTTCAGGGTCAAAAGAACCAATATCCCTATCAGCAGACTCTGAGGGAAAGAAAACTAGGTGTTGAAGCACACACTGGATTTGCTGTGGTAATATATGCCTAAAAGATGGGATAAGGTAATTATGATAAACAATTGTACATATTTGAAATGTTAAGTAGATACATTAAAAAACCCTACATTAACTATTTTGTAAGCTTGTCTATCAGTGCTTTTTTAATGAATTATTATATATTATTTAGAGAGAGGAAGTGGTGGTAGATATCAGGAGGGAAGGAAGGGCCTTTTAAAAATAGGTTAGTTATAATGTTATAACTAACATTATAATTTAATGTGCACAGTAATCATTTCACCAGCAAAATGGTAAAAATTTCTATAACAATGTCTTTTTTTTTTAAACAGGGCTACCTTAACGGTGATACTTTCACATCTCTAAGCCCCTTTTTTTGATGAATTCAGCCAGGGAAACGGTGCCTGTAGAGTGTACTAATTTCTGAATCCAGGTTGCTTAGATTTATAGCAACATTTCTTCAATTTCTACAATTCAGCTCGTGTTTGGAAAAGTCCTAATTGGAGTTGCGGATCTGTAAAAGAGGAAAGCTCCAGGGGAGTAGGTTATTTAAGCACCTACTGTGCTCTCAGTCTCCCTCACTGGTATGGAGGATCTGGTTGGGTCAATACTATAATGTCAAAGGTAGGACGCAGGTTTGAGCAGTTTCTTCTACTCAGAAGGCCAAATGGACATCAAGCATTTATGTATTACAGAAAAAAAGGTTAATGAAAACATATTCTTTCTATAGTGGAATTATATATAGCAACTCAGGTAAGAATATCAGTTTTTTCAAACTGATCAGAAACCTTGATTAGATATTAAACTACAGGAATTTTTAATCTTTCTATAATTTTCTAGGAAAATGTTCAATGAATTGTTACTTAGTAAATTTTAATTTGATTGACAGAGTCTTTCAATATTTCAAGTATCTCCTCTTTTTGGTAAAAGGCTGCATATAATATATAAAGACTGTTGATGAAGCATAAATGAATCAGGAGGCTTTGCCTAGGAATAAATTATAGAGATTTATTTAAGGGTCTTAGGATTTTCAAATCAAAAACACAACTAGGCAATACCCAGAGTGTTTTAACGAAAAAAGAACAGCTGAGTGTTCTTATAGTAAAAAGTACAGTATATTCTTGAGAAAAACCATTCCTGCATTCTTAGCCTCTGAATTGGTCTGAGATAATAATCTTCCAGATGTCTGGACATGTGAACATTATTTCCCAAGTTTCTCAGAGAATTATCTGTGTGATTTGTCTATGTTTCCAGGCATTGATGCACAATGGAAAGGTTAAAAAGTTTAAGTCCTTAAGCTAAGGTAAAATAAAATCTATTCCTCATGTATTAGCCCCTTTGGTCTGAACCAGTTTTGTCAGCTTGACTATATGGACTCCATTTTTAGTCAGCTTAGCTATACTGACTTCATCTTATTTTCTTCACTCATTTCTCAGTATACTTGAAAAACTAATAAACAACCTTCTGGTTTTAGCTCAGAGATACAGACGGTAGAGCTCTCATCCTTAAAACAAGAAAAAAGATAGACAAATTGCAAATTAATGACTTTTCTTGAACCCAACAGAAAACTGAGATTTTAGGACAAACACCTAACCCCCAAATCAGGAGAGATGCAGGTGCCACTGCAGGGAGAAACAGATCTGAGCATGTGCTTACCTGGGACAGATACTGCTAAATGTCATATAAGCCAGTAATATTAAACTAGAAATTTTTAATGAATTGCTAAAGGTCAGGAGCCATAGGTATGGGAGGTTCTTACCCTCTTGTAGACTTTTCCTTCAGGACCCCACCTGGAAAAGTCACAGGGAAGATCAAGAAGAGTCCTAAGAAAGTTTCTTCCATGTGCTGGCTGGGATAGACGAACAACAGCCACTGTCAAAATCTGCCTAGACTGGCCGGTTGGCTCAGCGGTAGAGCGTCGGCCTGGCGTGCAGGGGACCCGGGTTCGATTCCCGGCCAGGGCACATAGGAGAAGCGCCCATTTGCTTCTCCACCCCTCCCCTCCTTCCTCTCTGTCTCTCTCTTCCCCTCCTGCAGCCAAGGCTCCATTGGAGCAAAGATGGACCAGGCGCTGGGGATGGCTCCTTGGCCTCTGCCCCAGGTGCTAGAGTGGCTCTGGTCGCGGCAGAGCGATGCCCCGGAGGGGCAGAGCATCGCCCCCTGGTGGGCAGAGCATCACCCCTGGTGGGCGTGCCGGGTGGATCCCGGTCGGGCGCATGCGGGAGTCTATCTGACTGTCCCCGTTTCCAGCTTCAGAAAATTTAAAAAAAAAAATCTGCCTATAAATCTCTCCCCATCTCCCTAAGGAACAAAAGTCTTAATCTTCAAGAAGTATAACAAAAACTGAGGGCACTGGAGGAAACCCTTGCAGCTGGGGAAGAGGAACAGGAAAACAAAGAAGCTCTTTTTCTGGGGGAGGAAACAAATGCCTGCTGGGCTCAGAATTATGTTTGGAGGAGGATCAGGAATGTTTATAAGACCACAACCACAGGACCAAGGATCACAGTGCCTACCTAATATGGAGGATTAATTGGAACACAAGAGATGCCCCTTTCTCTCACCTTCTCTGTACCAAGCTAACAGGTATCAAATAAAAATAGAAATAGGAGTGATAAAATGAAATAATAAAACCTAAAGAAAACATAAAAAGAGGGGAAAAAAGAAATAAAGCACAAATGGAACAAGTAAAAGTCAGCTAACAAAGTAGTAGATTTTAGTCCCACCACATCAGTAATTCCTTTACATGTGAAAGTGTGAATCGTCTAAAAGACAGAGATTGTTGGTATGGATAAAAAAGAGAAGACAGAACTGAATGCTGTTTATGAGAACCTCACTTTAAATATAAAGGCATACATAAAATAAAAGGATCAAGATACACTATGCAAACACTAAACAAATTAAAGCTTGAGTAACTATATCAATTTCAAATGAAGTACACTTCATAACAAGGAAGATTAAGGACTTTAATTATATCTGCAAAATCATTTAACCTTTGCTATATAATGTAACATAATTATAGAAATAGTATCCCACCACCTTTGCTATATTATTTTGGTTAGAAGCAAGTTAGAAGTTCCACCTCCCTAAAATATAGTTAGTCCTCACTTTGCATCAGCCTGATAGTACAGATTTCTGTTACCATGGTTTAGTTATATAACAGCAGTCCCCTAACAATACAGTTTACATTTCTGGTACCATGATTTATTAACTGTTAGTAATTGCACAAAGTACCAACTTTACTACTAGCTTTGTTTCAGAAGTCGCTATGTAAATAACAAATGTGTATCAAGATCAGAGATCAATCATGTTATTTATTTCAAAGTCTGTGATTGGTCACTGTCCATCTGTTATTCAGTTCATGTGCAGACAGCAAGGATATAGTTGTTTTGTCTCTGTTTCCCACTGGTAAACCTATGTGGCATTTTACAAAAATGGATAACAGAAAGAGGAAATTGGCCAACAAAGATGAAAGTGCTGCAAAGAAAGGAAAAGTGGTAACACTGGAAGAGAAATTTGTATTGAACATAAATGGAATTATATAAGCAATAGCTGAAGCAGAAATGTTGACACTGTCAGCATTTGAGAAACTATAGATAATACCGCCAGAAGAACTTAGTGAAAGGGAACTTATTGACATTAATGAACAAAGTGATGCAAATAAAAAAGGATGAGATAACACGGAAATTATACCAGCAAAAAACTCTTCAGATTCAGGGAACTCTTTGAGATATTTTAAGACACTGAAAATGCTAAGGATATAATGTGGAAGCTGATCCTAGCTTAGAAAGGAGTGTAACAATTCACCAAAGCATAGGGGGGAAAAATGCTCGCCCTGTATTGTAAGTATACACAATGAAAAAAAGAAAGGAAGCACTATTCAGACTATTCTTTTTTTAAATTGAATTTTACTGAGGTGACACTGTTTTACACAGGTAAACCTATGTGGCATTTTACAAAATGGGTAACCAAAATAGGAAGTTGGTCAACAAAGATGAAAGTGTTTTATACAGGTTTCAGGTGCCCAATTGTACAGCACATTTCTATACACCATATCGGGTATTCATTGCCCTCCCCCAGTCAAATCTTTGTCCATTACTGTTTATCCCCCCTCTACCCTCCTCCACCTCTCCCCACCAATCACCACACTATTGTCCATGCTCCTGAGTTTATTTTTGTACTTTTTTGCTCTATCACTCACTCCACCTTTCTCACACAACCCAAACCCCACTGACAGCTGTCAACCTGCTCTCTATGTATGAGCCTGCTTCTATTTGCTTATTCATTTTGTTCATTAGATTCCACATATGAATGAAATCATATGGTACTTGTCTTTCTCTGACTGCCTTATTTCACTTAGCATAATAATCTCCAGGTCCATCCATGCTGTCGCAAAGGTAAGATTTTCTTATTTGTTATGACTGCTTAGTATTTTATTGTGTAATTGTATCACAGCTTCTTATCCACTCATCTACTGATGGGCACATGGAGTACTTCCAGATCTTAGCTATTGTAAATAATGCTGCTATGAACATAGGGGTGCATATGTTCTTTGAAATTGATGTTTTGGGATTCTTAGGATATATTCCAAGAAGTAGGATCACTGGGCCAAAAAGCAGTTCCATTTTAATTTATTGAGTTAACTCCATACTGCTTTCCACAGTGGCTGTACCAATCTGCATTCCCACCAACAGTGCACAGTGGTTCCTTATTCTCCACTTGTTGTTGATTTATTGATGATAGCCATTCTGACAGGTGTGAGGTGATATCTATTGTGGTTTTAATTTGCATTTCTCTGGTGATTAGTGACATTGAGCATCTTTTCATATGTCTATTGGCCACCTGTATGTCCTCTTTAGAGAAGTGTCTATTCAGGTCCTTTGCCCATTTTTAAAAAAATTGCATTGTGTGTGTGTGTGTTGAGTTTTATTTATAAATTCTGGATATTAATGCCTTATCAGATGTATCAGCGAATATCTCCTTTCATTCAGTGGGTTGTCTTTTCATTTGATTGGTGGTTTCTTTAGCTGTGAAAAACCTTTTTAGTTTGATGTAGTCCTATTTGTTTATCTTTTCTCTTTCCCTTGCCTAAGGAGATATGTCTGAAGAAATATTGTTACAAGATATATCCAAGACTTTAGTGTCTATGTTTGCTTCTAGGATTTTTATAGATTTGTGTCTAATATTTAAGTCTTTAATCCATTTTGAGATTATTCATGTGTATGGTGTAAGAAGATAGTCTAGTTTTATTTTTTTGCACACATTAGTCCAATTTTCCCAACATCATATATTGAATAGATTGTCTTTACCCCACTGTATGCTCTTGCATTCTTTTTCAAATATGAATTGACCATATAGGCATGGGTTGACTTCTGGGATCTCTATTCTGTTCCATTGGTCTATATATCTGACTTTATGCCAGTACCATTTTGCTTTGGTTACTATGGCCTTGTAGTATAATTTGATATCAGATGATTCCTTCAACTTTGTTCTTCTTCCTTAAGCTTGCTGTGGCAATTCAGGGTCTTTTGTGGTTCCATATAAATTTTTGAAATGTTCTAGTTCTGTGAAATACACCATTGGTTTCTTTATAGGAATTGTGTTGAATGTGTAGATTGTTTTGGGTAACATGGATATTTTAATGATGTTAATTCTTCCAGTCCATGAACATGGTCTGTGTGTCCAATTATTTGTATCTTTTATTTTTTTTCTTCAGCGTCTTATAATTTTCTGAGTACAGGTCTTTTATGTCCTTGGTTAAGTTTATTCCTAGGTATTTTATTCTTTTTGAAGCAGTTGTGAGTGGTGTTGTTTTCTTAATTTTCCTTTCTGATCATTATTAGTGTATAAAATGCGACTGATTTCTGGATATTTATTTTGTATCCTGTTACTTTATTGTATTTATTTACCAGTACTAGTTTTCTGGTAGAATCTTTAAGGTTCTCTTATATAGTATTATGTCATCTGCAAATAATGGCAGTTTTACTTCTTCCTTTCCAATTTAGATGCCTTTTATTTCTTTTTCTTGTCTGATTGCTGTGGCCAAAACTTTCAGTACTATGTTGAAAAAGAGTGGTAATAGTGGACATCCCTCTCCTTTTCTGATCTTAAGGGAAATGCTTATAGTTTTTGCCCATTGAGTATGATGTTGGCTATGGGTTTGTCATATATGACCTTTGTTACATTGAGGTATGTTCCCTTTATTCTTACTTTGTTGAGAGTTTTTAACATAAATGGGTGCTGAATTTTATCAATTCTTATTTTCTGCATCTTTTTGGTATAATGATATGATTTTTATCCTTCATTTTTTTATGTGGTATATCGCATTTATTGATTTGCAGATGTTGTACCAACCTTGCATCCCTGGAATAAATCTCACTTGAATGTGGTATATGACCTTCTATGCATTGCTGGACCCAGATTGCTAATATTGGCCCATAGTTTTCTTTCTTTATAGTGTCCTTATCTAGTTTTGGAATGAGGATAACACTGGCTTCATAAAATGATATTGGGACTCTTCTCTCCTCTTGAATTCTTAGTATAATTTGAAAAGGATAAGTATTATTTTTTCTTTGAATTTTGATAAAATTTTCTGGTGAAGCCCTCTAGTTCAGGATTTTTGTTTGTTGGGAGTTTTTATTATTATTATTATTACTGCTTCAGTTTCACTGGTTATAATCTGTCGGTTCATATCCTCTGATTCTTCCAGATTCAGTTTTGGAAGATAGTATGTTTCTAGGAATGTATCCATTTCATGCAAATTGTCCAATTTGTTGGCATATTATTTTGGCATAATATTTTCTTGCAATGCTTTGTATTTCTTTGGTGCCTGTTGTTACTTCTCCTTTTTCATCTCTGATTTTACTTATTTGGATCCTCTCTCCTTTTTTCTTCATGAGTCCTGTTAAAGGTTTGTCAGTCTTATTTATCTTTTCAAAGAACCAGCTCTTGATTTTATTGCTCTTTTATATTGCTTTTTTAAGTCTCTATTTCATTTATGCCTTATCTTTATTATTTCATTTTTTCTACTCTCTTTGTGCTTTGTATATTGTTCTTTTCTAAGTTCCTTTAAGTGTAAATTTAGATTGTTGATATTTTTCTTGTTTCTTGAGACAGGACTGTAATGCTATAGATTTCTCTCTTAGTGCTGCTTTTGCTATGTCCCATAGATTTGTGATTTTTTGTGTTCTCAATTTCATTTGTTTCCAGGAACAAATTTTGATATGTTCCTTGATCTCATTGTTAACCCATCATTGTTTAGTAACATGTTATTTAGCCTCCATGTTTTGTGTGCTTTTTTGTTTGTTTTGTTTTCTTGTGATTGATTTCTAGTTTCATACCATTAGGGTCAGGAAAGATCCTTGATATGATTTTAATCTTCTTAAATTTATTGAGACTTGTTTTGTGTCCTAACATGTGGTCTATCCTAGCAGATGTTCCATACACACTTGAAAAGAATATATATTCTGCTGTTTGGGGGTTAAATGCTCTGTGGGTATAAATGAAACACAGCTGATCTAATGTGTCATTGAAGGCCACGGTTTACTTGTTGATTTTCTTTCAGGAAGCTCTATCCATTGATATCAATGGGGTGTTAAAATTCCCTACTATGACTATATTGCTGTTGTTATCTCCCTTTATGTCCATCAAGATTTGTTTTACATATTTAGGTGCTCCTAAATTGTGCACATAAATTTTTAGAGGGTTACATCCTGTTGTTGGATTGCTCCCTTTATTATTATATAGTGTCCTTCTTTATCTCTGACCATAGCCTTTGATTTAAAGTCTATTTTGTCTGTTATTACTACCACCCCAGCCTTTTTTCCCTTTCCATTTAAATAAAATATCTTTTGCCATCTCTTTACTTTTAGTCTGTGTGTATGTATCATTTGTTCTGAGGTGGGTCTCTTGTAGACAAAATGTATATGGGTCTTGCTTTCTTATCCATTCAGCTACCCTATGTCTTTTCATTGGAGCATTTAAGCCATTTACATTTAAATTTATTATTGATAAGTATGTATTTATTGCCATTTTATTGTTTTAGCTATGTTCCTCTGTTTTCTTTTTCTCTCCCTCCCTCCCTCCATCCCTCCCTCCCTTTCTTCTTAAAGTAGGCCCTTTAATATTTCTTGTAATATTGGTTGGGTGGCAACCAGCCCATATAGCTTTTCCTTCTCTGGGAAGTTCTTTATTTCTTCTTCAATTTTAAATGATAGCCTTGCTTGGTAAAGTAATCTTGGTTATAGGTCCTCACTTTTTATCACTTTGAATATTTCATGCCAGTCTCTTCTAGCCTGAAATGTTTCTGTTGAGAAATCAGCTGACTGCTTACAAGAGTTCCCTTGTAAGTAACTAACTGCTTTTCTGTTGCTTATTTTAAGATTCTCTCTTTGTCTTTAACCTTTGCCATTTAAATTATGATGTGCCTTTGGGTCCATCTTGTTTGGGACTGTCTGTGTTTCATGGACTTGTCTTTTCCCCTCTCCAGGTTAGGGAAATTTTTGATCATTATTTCTTCAAATAGGTTCTCAATCCCTTTCTCTGTCTCTTCTCCTTCTGATACCCCTATGATACAGATGTTGGTACGTTTCATGTCCCAAAAGACCCTTAAACTGTCCTCATTCTTTTAAATTACATTTTCTTTTTGCTCGTTTGATTGGATTTTTTTTCCTACCTTTCTTCCAAATTGTTGATTCAATCCTCTGCTTCATCCAGTCTACTATTTCTTCCAGTGTATTCTTGATATTGTATATTGTATTCTTTATTTCTGATTAGTGGTCCTTTTTATGGTTCCTATGTCCTTTTTTTATGCTCTCTATCTCTTGGTTGAAGTTCTCACTTTGTTCCTTGAGCATCCATATAACCATTACTTTGAACTCTATATCTGATAAATTACTTATCTATAGATCACTTAGCTCTTTTTCTGAAGATTTCTCTTGTTCTGTCATTTGGGGCCTGTTTCTTTTTCTCTCCTTTTTGTTTACCTCTGTGTTTGTTTCTATGTATTAGATCTTCTATGATTCCCAATCTTCAATGGGTGGCCTTATGTAGTAGATATTCAGAAATGCAGACTCCTTGGTCACCTGAGGTGTGTGCTCCAGGAATGTCCCTCATGTGGATTATGTGGGCCCTCCTACTATAATTGAGTCTTGACTGCTATTGGCCCATTGTATGTGGAATCAACCCTCAGGCTGGCTGACTGTGAGATTCTACCTTGACCAAAGGGTGTGGGCTTCTGTATAGGTGCTGGTCATAGAGAGTGGAAATCACTTCAGCTGGGTTTGGTGCCTGACAAGCTTTCCCTTTGGATATGCTGCTGGTAATGCTAGTTTGATTCTTCTCTGATGTTGTCTGTAGCTGGGCACTGGTTGTGTTGATTCTAGGCCTCTTGGGAGGGAATCTGATGTAGGCCAAGGTAAGACACTGTCTGTGACTGGCCCTTAGCAACTGTTTGGAGCTACAAGCAAACTACATTTGTGGTTGCCTCTGATGGTGAAATGTGTGGAAAAGAAAGCAGAAATTTAAGAATTGAAAGCTTTGCCTGACCAGGCGGTGGCACAGTGGATAGTGTCGAACTGGGATGCGGAGGACCCAGGTTCGAGACCCCAAGGTCGCTCATCTAGCTTGAGCAAAAAAAAAAAAAAAAAAAAAAAGCTCACCAGCTTAGACCCAAGGTTGCTGGCTTGAGCAAGGGGTTACTCGGTCTGCTGAAGGCCTGCGGTCAAGGTACATATGAGAAAGCAATCAATGAACAACTAAGGTGTCACAATGAAAAACTGATGATTGATGCTTCTCATCTCGCTTTGTTCCTGTCTGTCTGTCCCTATCTATCCCTCTCTCTGACTCTCTCTCTGTCCTTGTAAAAAAAAAAAAAGAATTGAAAGCCTTTTTGGAATTTGGAGGAACTGAGTGTTAACAAAGAACTGAAATGCCAAGCTCGAAGTCTAACAAGAATTCAGTTTATTGGGAGTATTAGAAATGCTTCAGAATTTATGGGCATATTCTATAAAACAAAGAAAAATGTGTATGCTTCAGAGCTCCACTTTCTCAAGTGCACATGGGAGGACCAACCTGCACACCAAGACTGGCTTTTACCAGCAACAGTCCCAGGTGCAGGTCTGCCAAAGACCCAAGGAACCCTGAGATCACCTTCCAGCCTCCCCTGTCTGCTGGCTGCTTGTTAGGCTTGGCCATTGAAAGAGCCTCTGTTAGATTCAGGAGGATGGGGCTAACAGATCTCACCATAGTGGAAGGTACCAGTCAGGCTTTAGGAAAGTTGGTGGCTGTGGCCCCCACCCTAGAGCCATAGTTCATAGTCTGTCCCTGATTTTTTTTTGTTGACCGCAGCAGGGCAGAGCCAGTAGGATTATGGTGGGTAGCCAGGAGAGTGGTTCTATTTAATTTCCTGTGGGGGTGAAGCATAGTTAGCTTCTTGGTAAAGTAGGGGGAATAACTCTCACCTCAAAGCCAGACAATTGAGTCACTGTCACCCTCTGAGTCTATCCAGACCTTGACTACCTGACCGAGGCCACTGACTCCTCAGCAGGGCCTAATCTCCACAGGATTGGGTGATTAGAAATGCTTCAGAATTTATGGGCATATTCTATAAAACAAAGAAAAATGTGCATGCTCCAGAGCTCCACTTTCTCAAGTGCACATGGGAGGACCAACCTGCACACCAAGACTGGCTTTTACCAGCAACAGTCCCAGGTGCAGGTCTGCCAAAGACCCAAGTATTAGAAATTCTGAAGCATTTCTAATACTCCCAATAAACTGAATTCTTGTTAGACTTCGAGCATGGCATTTCAGTTCTTTGTTAATACTTCCTGAAGGTGGGGCGGTTGCTTTCCCCCAGGCTGATGCCACATGGAATGAAGTACTCTTCCCAAGAAAGATGGTGACTGTGGTATTGGAGATTGACTCAACACAGGAATCCTAGTAGCTGTCCCTTACCATGTCTCTACCTAGAGCTGCAAACCTCAGATTCTCTTTATGATGTCTCTAGTCTGCTCAGCATTCCCTCCATCAGAGCCCAAGGTAAGTAACTGTGAATGAGATTTTGTGTGTTGGTACTTTAAAAGGGTGCCCATATCTTTACAGACTTCCATCTATTTCTGGCAGAGAGAAACCTCACCACATTTCACAGCTGAAAGCTATGTAGTTGCCTGTTCTTGGCCCTGGTGCTCTAGGCTGGGAGCCCAGCTTGGGTTTAGGCCTCACACTTCTCAGGGCTACCCCCCCCCACACACATACACAGAGCTGAGATACCCATCTGGAACCTTAGCTGCTGCTTGTGGGAATGGGACCAGCCCTTTTCATATCTCTGCCATTTTCACCAATCTCAATGTGACTTCTTCTGTTAATCCTTGGTTATAAGACTTCTCTTCATTTAGTCTTGAGTTGTTTTTTCAGGATGATTTTTTCTTAAATTTAGTTTTAACTCCAGACTGGTCCTGGGAATGAGTGTAACATCCATCTACTCTTTCACTATCTTGGATCTCCCTTATGGTTTTAGGTCTTACACTTAAGTTTTTTATCTATTTTCAGTTTATTCTTGTATATGGTGTTTCTTTTTCTTTTTTTTTTGCATCTATCTGTCCAATTTTCCCACCATTATTTCTTGAATAGACTGTCTTTACTCCATTGTATATTCTTGTGTCCTTTGTCAAATATTAATTGACTAATAGGCATAAGTTTATTTCTGGGTTTTCTGTTTTGTTCCATTGATCTATATGTCTTTTTATGCCATGCTGTTTGTTAACTACAGCTTTGTAGCACAGTTTGATGTCAGGTAGTGTAATACCTTTACCTTTGTTCTTCTTTCTAAAGATTGTTGAGGCTACTTGTGGTCTTTGTGGTTCTATGTAAAGTTTTGAATTATTTTTTTCTAGTTCTATGAAATACACCATTGGTATTTTGATAGGAATTGCATTGATCTATAGATTACTTTGGGAAGTATGGATGTTTTAATGATGTTAATTCTTCCTATGCATGAGTATGATATATGCTTCCATTTATTTATTTATTATTTTTTTGATATTTTTTTCTGAAGCTGGAAATGGGAGAGACAGTCAGACAGACTCCCGCATGCGCCCGACCAGGATCCACCCGGCACACCCACCAGGGGCTACGCTCTGCCCACCAGGGGGCGATGCTCTGCCCCTCCGGGGCGTCGCTCTGCTGCGACCAGAGCCATTCTAGCACCTGAGGCAGAGGCCGAGGAGCCATCCCCAGCGCCCGGGCTATCTTTGCTCCAATGGAGCCTTGGCTGCAGGAGGGGAAGAGAGAGACAGAGAGGAAGGAGGTGGGGAAGGGTGGAGAAGCAAATGGGCGCTTCTCCTATGTGCCCTGGCCGGGAATCAAACCTGGGTCCCCCGCACGCCAGGCCAACGCTCTACCGCTGAGCCAACCGGCCAGGGCTTCTATTTATTTTTATCTTCAGTTTTTCTTCAGTGTCTTATAATTTTCTGTGTACTGGTATTTTACCACCTTGGTTAAATTTATTCTTAGGTATTTTTAAAATATTTACTTTATTGATTTTAGAAAGAGGAAGGGAGAGCACACATAAGAGAGACAGGAACATCAATCTGTTCCTGTATGTACCCTGATGGGGAATCAAACTGGCAACCACTGTGATTCAGGATGATGCTCTTAACCCACTGAGCTATCCAGCCATGGCTTTGGTATTTTTTAGATGCAATTTTAAATGGGATTGTTTTCTTTCTTAAGAGAGACATACTTTAGATAATGGTCTCTTGACCTTGGCACCAATGAAATTTTGGAATAGATGATTCTTTGTTGTGGAGGCTATCCTGTACATTGAAGAGTATTTAATAGCATCCCTGGCCTTTATCCATTACATGATCATAGTAGGCATAGCAGTTGTTATAATCAAGAATTTATCTAGCTATTGCCAAATGTCACATAGGGCTCAAAATTCTTCCTGGCTGAGAACCACTGCTTTAGATTAACATACACACACAGAGAGAGATTGAAAGTGAGAGGATGGAAAAATACATGCCAGCTAACACTATTCATAAAAGCCATCTGGTAACTATGTTAATATCAAACAATGTAGAATTTAAGACAATAAATCTTATAGGCAGAGGGACAGTTCAGAATGCCATCCAAAAGATATAAAAATGATGAATGTATACATACTTGAAAACAGAACCCCAAAGCACATGAAGCAAACACTTATGAGCTTGTAAGAGATGTGGCCCTGGCCGGCTGGCTCAGTGGATAGAGTGACGGCCCAGTGTGCAGATGTCCCAGTTTTTATTCCCGGTCAGGGCACACAGGAGAAGCAACCATCTACATTTCTTTTCCTCCCTCTCCACCTTCTCTCTCTCTTCCCTTCTCGCAGCCAGTGGCACAGTTGGTTTGAGCAACGCCCTGGGTGCTGAGATGGTTTGGTTGAGTGTTGGCCTCAGATGCTAAAGGATAGATAGCTCGATTGATTCCAGCATCAGCCCCAGACGGGATTTGCAAGGTGGATCCTGGTCAGGGCGCATGGGGGAGTCTATATCTCTATCTCCCCTCCTCTCACTTAAAAAAAAAGAAAAGAGAGATGTGTGATTCAGTAATAATGGTAGGAACTTTGATACCCTTCTCTTAATAACTGAAAGAACAACTGGATAAAAAGTAGGCAAGTTTATAGAAGATTTGAACAACACCATCAACCAACTTGACCTAACTGACATTTATAGAACACTCTACCCAAAAGCATCAAAACAAGCCATGTGCCATATAACAATACTTTAGTCAATAACAAACCACCTATATGATGAAGGTCCCATGAAATTATAAAGGATTATAAAAATTTGTCTGTGATGTTGAAAGAAGTTTTGACCAGACTATGATGTTGGATTTACTGCTAGCTCTGGGTGGTTTAAGTACACAAAGAGGCTCAGCATGCTGTCTGTCAGTTGCATGCTGTCCATCAGCTACATGATGTCCTTGGCTGGAGTTAGCTGGGCAGGGGAGGGGTCAGAGTGCCCACATCCGCCTCTGCACACAAGCCCATGCACACACACTTCTGCATTCAAATTCACTGCCCTTTGTTTATCTCTCTTTCCTCCCAGTCTTGTTTCTCCCTCCCAACCCCTCTCCCTTTTATTACTTCTCTTCTGGAGTTTTTTCTCTTTGGAGCTCTTTTGATCTCTACTTTTCTCCCTTTTATTTTCTCTCCCTTTGTCTCCTCCTTCTCCTCGTGGCTTCTCTCACTCTGACAGTGCCTCCATCCACTGCCCTCCCCTGCTTCCCACAACAAACGCATATGCATGCCCACACATACATTTTATCTATTAAACCATATTTTTACTGTACATTTTCTGTTTAGATACATAAATACTTATCATTGTGTTACAGTTGCCTACATACTTAGTACAGTAACATGCTGTATAGGTTTGTAGTCTAAGGAGAACTAGGCTATACCATATAGCCTAGGTATGTAGTAGGTTGTACCAGTGGTCTCCAACCCCCGGGCCGTGGACCAGTACTGGTCCGTGGGCCATTTGGTACCGGTCCGCAGAGAAAGAATAAATAACTTACATTATTTCTGTTTTATTTATATTTAAGTCTGAACGATGTTTTATTTTTAAAAAAATGACCAGATTCCCTCTGTTACATCCGTCTAAGACTCACTCTTGACGCTTGTCTCGGTCATGTGATACGTTTATCCATCCCACCCTAAAGGCCGGTCTGTGAAAATATTTTCTGACATTAAACCGATCCGTGGCCCAAAAAAGATTGGGGACCACTGGGTTATACCATCTAGGTTTGTATAAATGCACTCTATGATGTTTGCACAATTAAAAAAATCACCTAATGATACATTTCTTAGAATGTATCCCTGTCATTAAGCAATGCATGACTGTACACGTCCTTTTTAAGCACATATGGAACATCGTACAGAATAGGTCAAATGCCTAGCCATAAAACACATTTTATTAAATTTTAAAGGTTGAAATCATACAGAGAATGTTCTTTGACTGAACAGAAATTAGCATTATACTCAACAACAACAATAAAAATTTGGTAAATGTCTAAATAGTCTTTATAATTTTATAACATGTACTATATGTAGTCCTTATAGTATATTATTTAGTGTTGTGTATTTTTGCCCTTCCTGACTTGTTTTTGTAATTTAAAAAATCTTTTCACTAAGTAATACATTTACATGGTGCAATTTTAAAAGCAAATTTAAGAGATACATTGAAAAATGTACACCCTATCCCCTTCTATGCATTTCTCCTTCACATTGTAGTAACCCCTTTTGTTAGTTGTTTGTCCTTCTTGTGTTTCTATCTATAAGTACAAGCAAATACAAATTTATGTGATTTTTGCCTTTTTCTAGAAAAGGTAATATACCATATATCCTGTATTGCATTTTGTGTTTTTTGTTTGTTATCCTAGAGATGTTGCCATATTAGAACAAAGAGGTCTTCCTCATTCTTTTCTTTTATAGCTGCAAGGTATTCTATTGTGTGGATGTACTATGATTTAGTCCTTTGTTGGTGGGCATTAGGGTTGTTTCCAGGCTTAATGCAATAAAAAAATACTTCACTGGATGACCTTGAACATCTTATACATGTATAGTTGTATCTCTGACATGAATTCCTAGGGGTAGGATTGCTGGATTAAAAGTTAAATGCATTTGCAATTTTGGATGATATTGCCATATTCTTCTCATTAGTGTTTATACCATTTTTTTCACTCATACCAGCAATGTATGAAAATGAGAGTTTTCTTGCCAACAGGTTGTACTATCAAACTTTTGGACTTTTGTCAATTTGAGAAGAGTGGTGTCCCAATGTCATTTGAATTTGCATTTCTTTTATAAATAATGATGAGTATCTTTTTTAAAGCTTCAGAGCCATTTGTATTTTTTCTGTGACTTGCCTATTTATATTCTTTGTCTATTTTTCTACAAACTTGTTTCTTTCTTAATTCTAGGAGCTTTTTAAAAATCTTATTTTTATTAATTTTAATAAAATAATTTTAATTTGATAAATCAGGGTACATATGTTCAGAGAAAACATCTCCAGATTATTTTGACATTTGATTATGTTGCATACCCCTCACCCAAAGTCAAATTCTCTTCCATCACCGTCTATCTGGTTTTCTTTGTGCCCCTCCCCTCCCACCACCCCCCTCTCTCCTTCCTCACCCCTTTTCTACCCCTGCACCCCACCCTCCGTTACCATCACATTCTTGTCCATGTCTCTGAGTCTCATTTTTATGTCCCATCTATGTATGGATTCATATAGTTCTTAGTTTTTTCTGATTTACTTATTTCACTCTGTATAATGTTATCAAGGTCCATCCCTGTTACTGTAAATGATCCTATGTCATTTCTTATGGTTGAGTAGTATTCCATAGTATATATGTACCAAAACTTTTTTTTTCCATTTTTCCGAAGCTGGAAACGGGGAGGCAGTCAGACAGACTCCCGCATGCACCTGACCGGGATCCACCCGGCATGCCTACGAGGGGGCGATGCTTTGCCCCTCTGGGGCGTCACTCTGTTGTGTCCAGAGCCATTGTAGTGCCTGAGGCAGAGGCCACAGAGCCATCCCCAGTGCCCGGGGCCATCTTTGCTCCAATGGAGCCTCGCTGTGGGAGGGGAAAAGAGAGACAGAGAGGAAGGAGAGGGGAAGGGGTGGAGAAGCAGATGGGTGCTTCTCCTGTGTGCCCTGGCCGGGAATCGAACCCGGGACTCCTGCACGCCAGGCCGACGCTCTACCGCTGAGCCAACTGACCAGGGCCATACCAAAACTTTTTAATCCACTTGTCCACTGACAGTTACTTGGGCTGTTTCCAGATCTTTGCTATTGTGAACAATGCTGCCATAAACATGGGGGTGCATTTCTCCTTTTGGAACAGTGCTATTGTGTTCTTAGGGTATATTCCTAAAAGTGGGATAACTGCGTCAAAAGGCAGTTTGATTTTAATTTTTTGAGAAATCTCCATACTGTTTTCTACAGAGGCTGCACCAGTCTGCATTCCCACCAGCAGTGCAGGAGGGTTCCCTTTTCTCCACATCCTCGCCAGCACTTATTCTCTGTTGTTTTGTTGATGAGCACCATTTTGACTGGTGTGAGGTGATATCTCATTGTGGTTTTAATTTGCATTTCTCTAATGATTAGTGATGTTGAACATTTTTTCATATGCCTATTGGCCATCTGTATGTCCTCTTTGGAGAAGTGTCAATTCATTTCTTTTGCCCATTTTTTGATTGGATTGTTTGTCTTCCTGGTATTGAGATTTACAAGTTCTTTATAAATTTTGGTTATTAACCCCTTATCAGATGTATTGTCAAATATGTTCTCCCATTGTGTAGTTTGTCTTTTTATTCTGTTCTTGTTGTCTTTGGCTGTGCAAAAGCTTTTTAGTTTGATATAGTCCCATTTGTTTATCCTGTCTTTTATTTCACTTGCCCGTGGAGATAAATCAGCAAATATATTGCTGTGAGAGATGTCAGAGAGCTTACTGCCTATGTTTTCTTCTAAGATGCTTATGGTTTCACGGCTTACATTTAAGTCTTTTATCCATTTTGAGTTTATTTTTGTGAATGGTGTAAGTTGGTGGGCTAGTTTCATTTTTTTGCAGGTAGCTGTCCAATTTTCCCAACACCATTTATTAAAGAGGCTGTCTTTACTCCATTGTTTGCCCTTACCTCCTTTGTCAAATATCAGTTCTCCATAGAGCTGTGGGTTTATTTCTGGGTTCTCTGTTCTGTTCCATTGATCCATATGCCTGTTCTTATGCCAGTACCAGGCTGTTTTGAGTACAATGGCCTTGTAGTATAACTTGATATCCGGAAGTGTGATACCTCCCACTTTATTCTTCTTTTTTAAGATTGCTGAGGCTATTCGTGGTCTTTTTTGGTTCCATATAAATTTTTGGAATATGTGATCTATATCTTTGAGTATGTCATTGGTATTTTAATTGGTATTGCATTGAATTTATAGATTGCTTTGGGTAATATAGACATTTTAATGATGTTTATTCTTCCTAACCATGAACACGGTATATGCTTCCACTTGTTTGTATCTTCCTTGATTTCTTTTATCAATGTTTTATAATTTTCCAAGTACAAGTCTTTAGTCTCCTTGGTTAAATGTACTCCTAGGTACTTTATTTTTTTGGTTGTAATAGTGAAGGGGATTGTTTCCTTAATTTCTCTTTCTGACTGTTCATTGTTGGCGTATAAAAATGCCTCTGATTTCTGAGTATTAATTTTATATCCTGCCACTTTGCTGAAGTCATTTATCAGATCCAGTAGTTTTTTTTGACTGAGACTTTAGGGTTTTCTATATACAATATCATATCATCTGCAAATAATGATAGTTTTACTTCTTCTTTTCCAATTTGGATGCCTTTTATTTCTTCTTCTTGTCTGTTTGCTGTGGCTAGGACTTCCAGGACTATGTTGAATAAGAGTGGTGAAAGGAGGCACCCCTATCTTGTTCCTGATCTTAAGGGTATTGCTTTTAATTTTTGCCTATTGAGTATGATGTTGGCTGTGGGTTTGTCACAGATGGCTTTTATCATGTTGAGTTATGTTCCCTGTATTCCCACTTTGTTGAGAGTTTTGATCATGAATGGGTGCTGGATTTAATCAAATGCTCTTTCTGCATCTATTGAAATTATCATGTGTTTTTTCTCCTTCCTTTTGTTTTTGTGATGAATCACATTGATTTGCGAATATTGTACCAACCTTGCCTCCCCAGAATAAATCCCACTTGATCATGGGGTATGATTTTTTCCATATATTGTTGGATCCGGTTTGCTAACATTTTGTTGAGGATTTTAACATCTATATTCATCTGGGATATTGGCCTATAATTTTCTTTCTTTGTGTTTTCTTTGCCTGGTTTTGGAATCAGAATTATGCTCGCTTCATAAAAGGAGTTTGGAAGTCTTCCTTCCTCTTGAATTTTTTAGGAGCTTTTTATTCATTAAGGAGATTAACCCTTTAGCTATGATAACTTGCAAATAAATTTTTCAGTTTGTCTTTTTAAACTTTGATCATGTGTTTCCCTTATTAGAATATTGTTGTTGTTACTATCGAGTAGTTGAAGTTTTCAGGTTTTTTTTTCTTTTAAGATGTTTGAACATCATTAAAAAGACATTCTCCAAATGTTACCCAGTTGTCTTAATACCAATTACAAAAAAGTCCGTATTGACCCTGCTGACTTGAGATGCCACTTCTTTCATATACTAAATACCTGTCTATTTCTAGACTTTCTATTCTGGTACATTGATATGTCTCTACTCTAAATTAATGCTATCAATATTAATATTTCACCAAATGTTTGAGGCCCTTATTTTAGAATTTGGTGGAGCTAATGCCCCCTCATTGGCCATTTTATCCTCCCACCAATTTTTCATGGTTTTTCTTGTCTGTTTAATTTTACTAATGATTCTAGAATCAGCTTGTTTAGTTCCTGTCCAGATGTTTATTGGTAGTCTTATTGGGATAGCATCAAATTAAATCAATGTGGGAAAAAATCATTTTTACTATGTTCATTCTTCCTATACACAGACCTTGTAATTTTTCAAGACTTTTGTGTTCAGAAGTATTTTTGAGTTTTCCTCTTAACTTTAGCACATTTCTTAACCTTATTCCTACATATTTTATTTTTGTTACCATTATAAATGATGTATTCCTGTCCATTATATCTTTAAACTGTACTGTTTCTCTGGATTTCTTTTTCTTTAAATTGGCTTAGCCACATTATTTTTCATTTTTTTAATTCTCATTTTAATAGTTGAGGATAGTTCCTGGAAGTTGTCAAAAGATTTTTATTATACTTTTGCCTTGTAATGAAGTATATTGGGAATTAGTGTAAAAGAATCAAAGTACTGGCCCTGGCCGGTTGGCTCAGCGGTAGAGCGTCGGCCTGGCGTGCGGGGGACCCGGGTTCGATTCCTGGCCAGGGCACATAGGAGATGCGCCCATTTGCTTCTCCACCCCCCTTCCTTCCTCTCTGTCTCTCTCTTCCCCTCCCGCAGCCAAGGCTCCATTGGAGCAAAGGTGGCCCGGGCGCTGGGGATGGCTCCTTAGCCTCTGCCCCAGGCACTAGAGTGGCTCTGGTCATGGCAGAGCAATGCCCCGGAGGGGCAGAGCATCACCCCCTGGTGGGCAGAGCGTCGCCCCTGGTGGGCGTGCCGGGTGAATCCTGGTCGGGCGCATGAGGGAGTCTGTCTGACTGTCTCTCCTTGTTTCCAGCTTCAGAAAAATACAAAGAAAAAAAAAAGAATCAAAGTGCTGAAAATGGATTAGGGTTTCTAGTGTACATGTTGGTAATGATGGATTTATCCTAAATGCTTGAAGGCAGAGAAGGCTCAACTCAGAGTATATTTCTTAGTGAAGGCTGGCCAATCATGAACCAGAACTTAAAATCCTGCAAGTTAACAGATTGGTAACATATATTAGGGATACACTGAATAACTATTTTTGATAGTTGTTGAATGGCAAGTGTTAAACATCAATATTTTGCCGATGCTGAACCAAAATATCTCTAACTTAGAATGAACCTCTGAGTTAAATAAATCTGAATTTATTTATTTATTTATTTGCAAGAAGAAGAGACAGAGAGGGACAGTCAGGAAGGGAAAGAGATGAGAAGCATCAATTCTTCATTTTGGTACCTTAGTTGTTAATTGATTGCTTTCTCATATGTGCCTTGATCAGGGACTATAGCAGAGTGAGTGACCTTAGGCTCAAGCCAGCGACCTTTAAACTCAAGCCAGAGACCATGGGGTCATGTCTATGATCCCATGCTCAAGCCAGCGACCCTGCACTCAAGCTGGCAATCCTGTGCTCAAGCCACTGACCTCGAGGTTTTGAACCTGGGTCCTCTGCGTCCCAGGCTGATACTCTGTCCACTGCACCATTGCCTGATCAGGCTAAAACATTGTTTTTAATGCTATGAATGCTAATGCACCAAACTGTTCTACAAAAAATAAAATTATGTAATAATCTAATGCCTATTATTCTATCTTGTATTGTTCCTTAAAATGTTAGATATTTGTTGACTTAACCAGTGTATTGTTTTTTCTTTAGTGCTAGTACTCTTCATCATTATTTCATTCAATAAATATTCACTATCTGTTTACCTTTTTATTTCTTTTTTTCTAAGTGTGTGTGTGGGGGAGATAGAGAGCAGACAGACAGACTCTTGCATGCACCCAGACCAGATCCACCCAGCAACCCCCCGTCTAGGGCCAATGCTTGAATCAACTGAGCTGTCCTTAGCACCTAAAGCTGATGCTTAGACCAACCACGCTATCATCAGTACTTGGGGCCAATGCTTGATCCAGTCAAGCCACTGGCTTCGAGAGGGGCAGAGAGAGGAGTGAGAGGGGGAAGGGAAGAGAAGCAGATGGTTGCTTCTTATGTGTGCCCTGACCAGGGATTGAACCTGGGATATCTGAATGCTGGGCCAATGCTCTAATCACTGAGCAAACCAGCCAGGGACACCTTTTAATTTCTTAATATATTCTTTTTTTTTAAATCTAGATTTATTGAGGTATAGTTTACATACAATAAAATTAATTTCTCTTAAATCTACAGTTAAGGAATTTTGAGATATGTGTACACTTATGTAGCCACCACCAAAATCAAGATACAGAGCCTTTGAGCTGCCCCTGCCCCCCAAAAAGTTCTCATGTACCTTTGCAGACCATGCCCTTATCCTACCTGGCATCTACTGATCTGTTTTGTGACCCTACACTTTTGCTTTTTCTAGAACTTCATGTGAATTAAATCATATATTAGGAAACTTTTTGTGTTTGGTTTCTCTCACTTAGTATATTACTTCTGTGATTCATTCATGTTGTGTGTATCAATAGTTTGTTCCTTTTTATTGCTGAGCAATATACCATTGTATGAATGTATCTCAGTTTACTTACACATTCACCATTTGTTGGACATTTGGCTTGTTTTCTGTTTTGGGTATTATAAATAAAGCTGCTATGAACATTTGCCTACATGTCTTTGTGTGGGCATGTGTTTTCATTTCAGTTGGATAAAAAAAACACACCAAGAGTGAGATTTCTGGGTTGAATGGTAAGTATATTTTTAATTTTATAAAAACCTGGCAACCTTTTTCAAAAGATCTGAATGTTTTGCATTCTCAGCAGCAGGGTGTGAGATTTACAATTATTTCATATCTTTACCAACTTGGTTGTTATTTGGAAATTTGTAATTTTAGACATCCTAGTATGAAGTAGCATCTTGTTTTAATTTGCATATTCCTAACGATAATGATGTGGAGCATCTTATGCTTATTTGCCATCCATATACCTTCTTTGGCACTCTGTTCATATTTTTTGGTTTATTTTGTCTTATTATTGGATTGCATTTTTTATATTTTCTGGGTACAATCCTTTTATCAGGTAAGTGGTTTGAAATATTTTCTCTCTATTGCTTATCTTTTAATTTCCTAACTAGTGTTTTTTGAAAGGTAGACCTTTTAGATTTTGAGAAAGTCCAATTTATCAGTTTTTTTCCTTCATGGTTTATACTTTTTGTGTCTTATCTTAATACGTTTTTAATAAGTTGACTGTTTTGTATATAAAATTAACAGTTCTTATAGTCACTAATCAGCATTTTATTCTTACAATAATAAAAATGAATGTATCACTCAAGAGACTGATAGAATTTCTACATGTAAAACACATAAAGTGATCTGCACTCCAAGTTACAAATAGACTTAATAACAAATGCAAGTGGCATGCTTTGTTCATGTTACTCATGTTGTTGTGCTGGTCACATGTCATGACAAGTTATGCCATCACATGGTCATTGCTCACTAACAGTTAAGGCAGGGGTCAGGAACCTATGGCTCGTGAGCCAGATGTGGCTCTTTTGATGGCTGTATCTGGCTCACAGACAAATCTTTAATAAAAATAATAATAACGTTAAAAATATAAAACATTCTCATGTATTACAATCCATTCATTTCCTGCCACTCATGTTCATGGTTGCAGGTGGCTGGAACCAATCACAGCTGTCCTCCGGGACAACACCAAATTTTTATTGGATAATGCGTAAAGTACATGAGTCGTTGTATGGCTCTCACGGAATTACATTTTAAAATATGTGACATTCATGGCTCTCTCAGCCAAAAAGTTTCCTGACCCCTGAGTTAAGGAATATCAAAATTGATACTTTGGGAGACATTCAGTTGCTTTTGAAGACCGAATCTGATTATTGCCTAAGTCAAACTTTGGGCCATTTCTTATTTATATAGATTGGTTCCTTGTATTTATTTTGGTATTGTCTATCAATTACAGATTTCAATCTTTACATAAAGAGACTCTAGTAAGCCCAGTTATGACTTTCACAAAATTAAATTATATGTCAAATATCCAAACATTAGTGACTATTTATTGTACAGGGAGGGACACAGATTCTACTTACAAGGACCTGTATGGGAACACTCTAAGGAGGGGGTTGTTAATAGATTAGCTTTATGATCCCTCTGGGGCTTTCTATTTCCCTCTTTTGGTTTGGATGGGGCTTGTGGTCTTTAACATCTCAAGTGTGTCCTCACTGTCATACAGACAATGAGACTTTTAAAATTGCATAATTTTCATTCACTTTAGTAAATTAATTGTGACCCAGCTTTATTAATTTCTTAAATGCAGTTAATGTTTTGCTGAGTTTTTAGTGTTTAAGAGACTATGCTATGGTGGGAAGAGGAAATAAAGAAAAGGTTTCTGCCCCTAGTGAGCTGACATTCTGAGTGGAGCACAATTGTGTACAATGCCCCAAAGCCAAGTCAGGCTGTGTGGCTGAGCTTAGGGAATGTGGGAATAAATATGGACATAATACAGTAAACATATTCAGGGAATATTGTGGGCCTCAGTTGCCCTTTGGGAGTTTTGAGGCTCCATTCTATTAAAAATGGGTTGGCATTTGTGAGTAAAAGCTTGGGTTGATTTATGCTTGCCTGAGAATGACCTTTGTCTCCCATACTCTGTGTCTTTGAAAGTAGCAAAGATAATTGGAGGATGTAGTGTTTTCTTTGGTTGTTGAATAGATCTGCACCTAGCTTGGGAGCTGTGAATCGATATGTGGACCATTGGCCTGCATGAGGGTGGTATAAAAGGTTGGTGGCATAAAGGGTTGTGGCTTCTCTGTATCAGCAAGAGCCATGAACGTCTTGGCTTTTTACCGTAGCAGGTCATATACCACCTGTGGGGATGAGGGAACAGAAGAAGATATCTACTTGGGTGGGTACTGGGTCTCCCTGGAGATGGAGCTTTTGTCCTTGATGTATTTCCTCTTCTGTATTATTCTCTAAACCTAAGTAAATATATTAACTGAAAACCTTTTTGGATCTTGGTAGTTTGGCTGCTGGCTCGAACAATCACTGCAGCTGTGCGGCTGTACTAATGCCTTGGAATGAAAGGTTAGCAGTATCAGCTGGGGAGGTGCCTTTAGAGTAGTTGTATGGGTTTGAGGGGGACCTGAATTGGGATTACAGCAATGAGAAGGTGAGAATTTTGAACATCTGCACCCATGACAAGTGCTGAGACTCCTCTTAGCAGTTCAGGCAAACGGTCTGGGGAAACAGGGAAAATAGAACTCTAACTATGGCTCTGGTAAGAGGTCTGAATGGAGTCGGGGGCTCTTCCTAGTTGTGTAAATATTTTATTTTAATTTTTTTAAATTTAATAAACAGTTGATATATGTCAAGCACTATTCTGGATACTTTATAAATATTAATAATTTCTCATAACTCAATACCATTTATAGTTTATTGATAAGAAAATTGAAGCATAAGAAAGTAAAGTAACTTACCCAAGGCTATATAGCTTAGTAAATGGTGAAGCCAAGACTTGAACCCAGGCAATCTGGCTTCAGAATCCTTGCCCCTGAACCCTTGAAATTCTTCTGGTTTCTCTTTTGCATTCTTCCTCATAGAAATGAATGGAATTAATAGTTTTTTTAAAATGCCATTGTTGATGACTGAGCCAGCATGTTCAGGCAGGTTATAGCTTCACAGGGTTATGTCATTGGACAATTTCTGGAGAGCACAAATTTCTTACACAGTATGTAAATGAGGATGGCACCTATTCTCTGGATTGTACCCCTGTCCTACTTAAGGCCTGTGCTACAGTTGTAGAGCCTCTCTGAACATCTATTTGACCCCTTTGCTATCGAGATAGCTTCTTTCTCAAAATTCTTGGGATCAGAAGGTGTATTTTCCCTTCTATTTAGCAGCCATTGTGAGGATCTCAGCTTTAATGCCCCAGCAGTCTCTCCTGCTTTACCTCCTCATAGGGGCGTGAGTGAGTTCGCTTTGGGAGAAAACCCAAAGCAAGGTCTGAACAATAGGTGTGCACTTGGGGCTCACTAAGGGTTCAGATATTGCTTTTGTTGTATTTTTTTTTTTTTTTTGCCTTGGCAGAAGTCTGATTGTTAAACATGGCTCTCTACGCAGGCCTTTTAGTCATAGCAATGAAAGCAAATTGTGTTATATTACATGAATTATTTCATTACCTCTTACATTAAATTATCAAGTTCGCCATTTATGAGTGATGGTGATTTATGTATTTTTTTTTTCTTAGGTGGGTAGAGCAAATTTTTAGGTTTTTCCAGAAAGCAGTGACTTGGTTTCTAGGGCAATACTGATGGGCCACAGCATTCTAGTTTCCTCATGCTGGAGGCTGAGCGGAGGCTGCTGAAATATATTGATTAAGATGTTGGTATTTTCATTGCCATATTTTGTAACGAGTGAAGTATGCTGTGACTGAAGCTGTCAGTGACAGTTGTTTCCCTGTGGTGGCCTAACATGACAGAAGGATATCTGCTTACTAAAGAAGAATCTTCTGCAGGTTTCCCCTACACCTCTGATTTAGCCCACAGCAAAACCCTTGAATGGCATCTAGTAAATTGCATCCCCATTGTTATGATGATCTGCAGGCACTAAGAAGAAATAATTTTGTTAAATAAAATTTTGGGTCTCTCAAATCACCTACTTAATGTCATTTTTAGTGGTTTTATTGGTATACATTCCTGTGAAAAGGCTTTGTGATCAGCATTCATCTCTTTGTCTTTCTTCTTTCCTCCGTCCCTCCTTCTCTCTCTCCCTCCCTTCCTCCCTCCCTGTTTCCCTCCCTCCCTTTCCTCCTTCCTTCCTTTCTCTTTACAAAATTTTATACAGTTTATTGATTTAGGAAACAAACTAGGCAGCTAGTTAATTTGGTCAGTTAAGAAAGACACCTCATTGAAAATACATCACAGTGCTGTTGAGTGATCTCAGTCACAGGATTTGAGGACAGGAAGGACAATCTTTGGATGCTGCTGCTTAAGACACTTGCTCATTTATTGAAAGGGTCCCTTCACACATCATAGATGAAAGAAGGACAAACTGTAGGATTGTGGCACACCTTTGGTGATTGCTGATTGCTTACCCATGAGAACAGATGGACTGGTAAGTCAGTGGTAAGTCTGGAAGGGAGTGAGATCAGCCTGTTCTACCTTCCTTATGACCCCTGTAAACTTGATTTGCTGAGCTGCTGCCCCCATGAGCACAGCCTAAATCTATTTCAAATGTGGAGATGATTTTTTGATCTCTTGGTGTTGGAAACCAAGGTTAGGGGTCAAACCCTCCCTGTCCCAAACTACAGGACAGACAGGATGACAGTTTAATTTCCTGCATTTCTGGGCTGGCAATCCATGAGGTTCTGAGCTAAAAGCTGGGAATTTAGGGCACTGGCTTCAAAAAATACTGTCACCAATCCAGAGTAAAGGAAAACTTAATTTCTTAGAAATAGTACTGTACCTCCCTGTTTCTACTTACACCCTCCAGTCAGTTTTTTTTTTAAAATAATTACTCATACTTTTTTTTTCTTTTCTTATTTTTATTAATTTTAATTCAGTGACATTGATAAATCAGGGTAATTACTCATACTTTTTAATACTCCTATATGTAAAAGAAATTGCTTCACTGAAACGTTGCTGCTCTTCCAATATTTTTCGTCAGTCCCTCACCACTCCTCACTTTCCATCCTTACTCTGATCACCCCTCCCCTCTGCCCAGCCTCTAAGAGCAGGGGTGATGAGCAGTGGTGCTCTCACTCAGCCTTCTGTTACTAGGATTTGGCTTTGGAGAAGGCTGGTAAGATGTTTGAAAACATGACATCAGGGGTCTGGGATGCATCAATGGAGTGAATCCCCCATTTCCTGTAGTACTCTACCAGGAGGGCTGTCAGAGTGTGGTAAGCCTCCAGGCAGATTTTCAAGGCCTTCTCATTATTGTCTGATCAGTGGACCAAGGGTTCCCCAGTGATGTCATCTTTCATGGGCTCCTTTGTGGAGTTGAACTCCTTGTGGTAGAACGGCCACTTGAAGGGTAGATCAACCTTCCTGTGATTCTCTGGATTAGCAGAGAGTCTGGGATATAGAATTCAATCACAGAATCAAGCTTCTCTTTCCTCTTCTCCATGAGGTTGTTAAGTATTTCTGCCTGCCTTACTAAGGGAAGCCATCTGAAAGAAAACCATTTTTGCATGGAGAGGTATTCAGATTCTTCTCAATGAGCTCCACTACCACTTCGTTGCTCTCCATTTTCCCAGTATCCATAGTTGCCTTCAGCTTTTTTCCCAGCTCTGACCCAGAAGCCACCATGGCTCTCAGCATGTCCCCAATAGCTAGATGGCAGGCACAAGTTTTTGGCCAATTTGGGTGCCTGGGTATCTTTGCTGGCCCTGGGTGGCCCCAGTAGCATGGCCCAGATGCCCTTAGGACTCTATGGGGTGGAATTGGCTGCTGGTACATTGGGAACCATGGCCGCTGAAGCCTCTTACCACCATTCATATCTTATTTCATTACTTTCCTCAATATTGTAGTTCTTTATGTGTAACGCTTAAAATAAACATCATAAATGGGAATGATAAAACTCTTTTCTTGCCTCAGTGAAGTTTAGCTTTTATAAATAATCTTAGAATAATTCAAGTAACTATGATTTGAAGAAGAAAAAGTTATTGTACCTGAAAAACTCTCTATTGTGCTCCATTTTTCTGCAAATAACTAGTAGCTAGATTAACAAACATTGTCACAGAAACAAAGTGTTTTTTTGAAGCCATAGATCAATGCATCTATATTTATAAAAGCCATAAATAAACAGGCATTTCTTCCTTATTAGGAGGACTAAAACAGTAGTTTAGAACTTAAGGCAGTGACAATTCTAAAATATAATAAAATGGTAAATTAAGGCTTTATGTTTGTTCTGAAACCCATATTCATAGGCTGCTTATGTGTAGAACACCTTCGCATTTTGGTGCAAAGTAAAATTCAGGCTATTGTCCCTGGTATCCAGTGACCACCACCACCACCACCACCACCACCACCACCACCACCACCACCAACAACAACAACAACAATAACAACAAAACAGAGACAAGATTTTATTAAAACACAGGATCATCAAAATAGATTTGGGTTTGTCAACACTTAGACGAGAATAGGAAACCCATATTTATTCTAGTGTTTGTATGATTAATAGTTCAAACTATGAAGTTATATGTTGATTGAGGATGTGGGAGGCAAAATGTAAAAAAATGTCTCTTGCTGATGAGTGCTGCATCTTGTTCTGTTTAGTTATTTCTGGCTACTCTTTCCTAACTGCACTAGATTGCAAAGTCCAAAAAGTCGTGGTCCTTGGTTGCTTGCTTTGTGATTGCTTACAGATTGGTTTGCATGAGAAAGTCTCCATAGTCTTTGGTGGGTTGGTGAGGAAGTGTGAAGGGAGGGTCTTTTCTCAGTTCTGGACCTTTACTTAGTTCAGAAGCCAGGTTACGTTGTGATAATTATACTAATTTAAAACTCCAGCATCTGAAGATGACTCTCCAGGAAATTGAATTTCAGAGGAAACTTAATTCTTGGAAACTTAATGGATGAATTTTAAAAAAGAGAATCATTTGCTCCTAGCTTTGGTGAGCCATTTTCCTGTTTCCTTTCTCTTTCAGTTTTGATTTCTATCAGGGTAACATGACCCAGGGGAATTATTTGCATCTTTGAAAATTCTACTCTCCTCCTAGATGATTAAACTGGTAAAGTGGAGACACATGTTATATGTTCTTTATCATTCTGGAGAATTATTAATAAAGTCACTGGCAAGTCTCATTATTGACTTAATTTTAGAAGTAGAAAGAGCCTTATCTATTAGAGCTGTTGAACCTAAGAAGACTATTATATTAAACCCTATTAAGGATAATAATTATTTCCTGGAATTTTTTATGATCCACTTAAAGTTAAATCAAGTTATGTCTTAAAATAGGATCACAAAAATAACACAGTTGTCAGGACTGGGAAAGGACAGGATGTCGGGGTAATGAAGTGCCCACTCACTGGTACCACATTTTTGTGCTTGAATCATATTTGTGTGCTCAGGTGCTCTCTGAGGAAACTCTTTTAGAGAGAGAGAGAGAGAGACAGGAAGAGAAAGGGGGGGGAGCAGAGAGATGAGAAGTATCAAATCATAGTAGCTTCACCTTAGTTGCTTATTGATTGCTTCTCATATGTGCCCTGATGGGGTGTGAAGTGGTGACTCAAGCTGAGCCAGTGGCCCCTTGCTCAAGCCAGAGACCTTGGGCTCAAGCCAACATGAATCATGTTGATGATTCTGTGCTTAAGCTGGCGAGTCAGTGCTCAAGCTGCCAAGCCTGCTCAAGCTAATGAGCTTGTGCTCTAGCAGGTACCTCAGGGTTTCAAACCGAGTTCCTCAGCATCCCGGGTTAATGCTCTATCCACTGAACCACCACTGGCCAGACTCTGAGGAAACTCTTCTTTGTGATTTTAGAACTGCTCTTCAGCAGGCAAGAATATACAATCAGGATCTTTGATTTCTTAAATTTTTATTATTATTTTTAATTTTATTTTTTTAATGTATTGTGTTGACATGGTTTCAAGTGTCCCAATCAATATAACACCTTCTACATATTGCATCATGCCCCCAATGCCTCATGCAAAGTCTCTTTCAACCCCCATTTTCTCCCTTTGTCCCCCTCTCCCCATCTCCACCCTCCTTTCCCTCTGGCTATTGCTACCCTGTTGACTGAATATATGTGTTATGTATATATGATTTTGGCTAATCCCTTCACCTTCTTTGATCCAGTCCCCTCTCCCCTCTTCCATCAGTCAAGGATCTTTGATTTTTTTAAAACAAATATCTTTATTACAGACACACCTGGAACTGTACCTTATAGAGCTTTTAAATGACCAGGTATTGAAATCCTCAGTAATGACCTTAAGTCATGTTGGTCATTCATCTGGCTCCTGTCAGAAACCTGGCTGAAAACTTTGGTGTTTGAGAAAGAAATGTTCTTAAAGAATATATTATTAATTCTTTGAAAACTAATTTCAGTCAAAAACATTAGGAAATGACAGATTGGACCATAGTATTTTGCCCTCTAGTATTCCACCCTCAGAATTGCTAACATTATGTCTTTAGTTTTCTCTGAGGGCTACTTATATGTGGTATGCTTTGGCATTTTGAAGAAAAATATTAAGGTTATTGTTTGTCTGAGTGGTTCCCTTCCTTCCAATTTCCACAAAAATCCTGTTGAGAGATTCTTCTTAGAGCACAGGAACAATAAAATAAGTTTTTGATTTATCAAGCCTTATGCTAGAATAGGAGACTCATTTTTATTCTGTTTTCCATTTTTCTCTTGTCAGCCAAAAGCACAAAAATTAAGCTTATTTTGGTTTTCTTCAGATAACGTTTTGATTGTTTATGACTTTTCCCCTGTGCTTTTTCATATTGTATTCATTTATATTGTAACTGGATTTGTGTTTTTAACTCATTTTAATCAATTGGATAAATATTTAAAGTACATTTCAAGGAGAATTAAGATTTTGGATGACCATTTCAGTATTTATTATGATATTTAAGAAAAGGACTGCATAGACTTCCTTGAACAGTATTTTTCTTAATAACTTTAATACTTTATTACCTAAGCATAATAGAAATTACCAAAAGAAATATTAGGGCAGTTTTTGTAGTACTAAGTAGGATTTCTATTCACTTGATCCCTTGCATAAGTAATGTTTATAATATATATACCCATTTATATGGCTTGGAGCACCATTTGAATATTTTCCAGGAATATAGACTGCAGTTACAATTTTGCTTTTTATGATATACCTTCTCTCTGCAATGCTTAAGACTGTGTTACCCCATTCCCAATTATTTCATTATTTCTTTGGGGAAATACAATTAGATTATTCTGGTGACTGCATGTGGGCTTAACTCATGTGACCAGATGTCCAGGATAGAGGACCAGGCCTAGTGTTTCTGTTTTGATTTTTCCTGGGAAGCCCTTATCCTTTTGATCAGACTTCTGGTTTTATCTGGAAGCCAGCTGACTTTAGGGACAGGGTGAGTCCCCCTTCTCAAAATACCAAGGAACGGGAATCAGACAGAAAAAAGAAAAAAATAATAAAAACTAAAATATTATAAAAATAGCTACAAATAGGGTTTTAAAGACACTTGGGAATTATTTGCCTGTTAATTATCAGAATAATCATCCCTTCCTGTGTGGGTATAAATGAGACCTCCAATTTGCAGCTGCTAGGTATTTTGAACCAGAAGAGTGTGTGCTTTCATAATAGATAGGCTTAGATTCTTCATAGTTGTATGTTTCAAGTGCTTTTTTTTTTTTGGGGGGGGGATGAATCAGAGGGGAGTTTGAAAGCATATATCAGCAAAGTAATTACTTCCCCTTCTCTGTGCTGCCTTAGCATTTGCCTCTACTGCTTTACTTCTGCTCTGTCCTAGTATCTTATAGAGTAGGATCCTGCCTTAGTTATCTCACGGCTCTCGGCATCTAGTGGCCAAGTAATACAGGCAACAGGGAGTCCTTTCTTGGTTGATTTTCATTTATTATAAGCTTAGGGACTCTAAAAATAAACATATCTTTACCAGATGTTACTGGAAGGCAGAGCTCTCTAAAGGTTCTGCAAACATTCACTTTGCCTGTTAGCCACTTAAAGATGTATTGTGCATCCAGTTCTATACATATGAGCATTGGTTTAGAAGTCAGGAGTCTCATGTCTGAGTCACTGCTTTCCTCTTTCAGTATCTATTTGTATTTAAGCAGACTATTTACTATCTCTAGATTCTAGCATCTTTATTTTTTTTCAGGTTGACACATACTTTATCAATAATATATAGCTGTCTGAGTTTCTGTCTGCTTTATTATTTTCTACTGATAAATTTCTAACCAATGGTATTATACTGATTTTTTAAATGTTATTTTATTAATTTTAATGCAGTGACATTGATAAATCAGGGTACATATGTTCAGAGAAAACATCTCCAGATTATTTTGACATTTGATTATGTTGCATACCCCTCACCCAAAGTCAAATTGTCTTCTGTCACCTTCTATCTGGTTTTCCTTGTGCCCCTCCCCTCCCCAACCCCCCCCTCTCCTTCCTCGCCCCTCCCACTCCACCCCCCCTCGTTACCATCACATTCTTGTCCATGTCTCTGAGTCTCATTTTTATGTCTCATCTATGTATGGATCCATATAGTTCTTAGTTTTTTCTGATTTACTTATTTCACTCCGTATAATGTTATCAAGGTCTAGCATCTTGTTTTACAAAAGGCTAATGTGCATAGCCTACCTTAGAGGGCTTTCGCCAGGAATAAAATTGGGTTTGTGTGTGTAAAGACTTCTCAAGGCTGAAAAATACACTATATGTGACATTTTTCATTTTTTTTTAAAATAAGGGGAGATATTTATACTTACTTTATTTAAAACTTTTTTTTCATTGATTTGAAAGAGAGAGGAAGGGGGAGAGTGAGGGATAGTAGAGGGAGGAGAGAGAGAGGCATCAACTTGCTGTTCCACCCAGTTGTTCCATTTAGTTGTATGCTCATTGATTGCTTCTCATATGTGCCCTGAGCAGGAAGCAAACCTAAAACCTCAATGTGCCAGGACAATGCTTTATCCAGTGATCCACCTGGTCAGGGCGACATTTGTCATTTTAAACTAAGGATGATGGTACCTTCACAAACATTTGATTAGATCTAGAACTTAACTTTATATCACTGGACTCATCATTTAATTTTAGGAATGATGAATAGTTTCATAGTTATTAAAATATTGTGACCATTTCCAAGAGCTAACTGTACTTGAGCCATTACAGAGAAAAAAAACTGTTTAGTAAACTTGGCTTTTTGTTTCTGTTGTATCCTTACAGGGCACAAGGGGCCAGGGACTTCTTTGGAACCTCTTTTATAAAACACTAATTCCATTCATAAGGGTTCTGTGTGATTTAAACACCTTCCAAAGTCCTCATTTTCTATACAGTCAGCTTTGGGGGTTAAGATTTCAACATATGAATTTTTTTTGGGGGGGGCACAGACATTCAGGCTATAGAATCAGTATTTTAAAATCTAACTGCCCTAGCCAAATAGCTTGGTCGATTAGAGCATCATCCCCTAGGGCAGAGTTTGCCTGATTGATCCCCAGTCAGGACACATACAGGAACAGATCTATTGTTCCTGTTTTGCTCCACCCCTTCTCCTTCTTTTCTGTAAAATCAATAAATAAAAAATAAAATAAAATCTGACATAGCAATCTTTTTTCATCATTCTTTCTTCTGTTGACTATATATCCTGGTACAGTATTTTCTTTTCTCCTGAAAACCAGCTTTTTACCATTCTGCTTGTTCCAGTTAAGCAGTCTAATGTCTTTGACATTTGCATACTATATACAGTGGTACCTTGAGATATGAGTTTAATTCGTTCTGTAACCGAGCTCGTAAGTCAGTCAACTCATATATCAAACAAATTTCTCCAATTTAAAATAACTGAAATAGATTTAATCCATTCCAGCCCTGTGAAACATCCCCAAACCATCCTAAATTATGAAAAAGACATGTTTTTAATTAAGAAATACACATGTATACTTTACCAATGCATAACAAAATATATGAAATAAAAGAAAAAAGTGTTATTTAGTACTGTACTCTTACCTTGGAGACAGATGAGTGTGGCTAATGGAGGAGAATAGCGGAGGAGGAGGGAGGGAGGAAGGGATGCAGGCACTGTAGACATGTAAACTAAAACTGCACTTTCTTAACACTAAATGTAAACTAAAACTGCATTTTCTTTACTTTAAACAAAACTAAAACTACACTTTCTTTACTTAAAATTGAAACCACAAAAACTGAATTGTAAAAAAAAATTCACTTTCTTAACTTTAAACTTAACTTAAGCTTAACATTACCTATTTTTCATTTAATCATCACCTGTTTTTGCCTTTTTTGGCTGCACTTTCGGCACTTTCATTTGCAGGACTTTTGAATAACAATCTATCCAAAGAGGTTTGCTTTTGCCTGCCTTTTAAAATGTTATGGAAATGTGACAAACAAGTGTCATTAAAAAGTGCTGAAGCACGACCAGTTGATTCTGACTTGTATCTTGGAATTTCGCTCGGATCTTGAACAAAAATACGGACCAAGTCGCAGCTCGTATCTTAAAAAATTGTAAGTTGGTCTTCTCGTATCTCAAGGTACCACTCTATTTTTATTTTAAACTCTGCATCCGGAAGTTTGATTATTTCCATATCACTCAGTTCATCTCCTGAAGGTCTCTCTTGTGGTTTCATTTGGATTGCACTTTTTTGTCTTCTCATTGTGCCTACCCAGGGTGTTTTCTTTGTAGAGCTGGTTGAGTCTAGGCTTGGTGTTGTCTGCCTCTAGTTTTTACTTGTGTTGTTTCTAAGTCTTCTTGGGTTGGCATCAGCTATTATTTGTAATCCACTTTAGGATTTGGGCCGCTTTGAAGTCTTGATTTATTTGTTTTCTTAACAGGTGATTGTCTTGTTTGCTGATCTCAGCAGGGGGCTTATTTGACCACTCTATTTTTATGAGAATCTTGTTTTTAAACTCTTTGAATTCCATACTGTAACAGAAATAGAACCTAGAAATAATTTATACCACGGTTAATCCCCAACCATCCCCCAAATAAGTTTAGTCTATGATGTACCTGGAATAATTACATTTAAATTTTAAAAATTATAATATTATTAATGACAGTAATTTTAAGCTAATATTAAGAAATTTTATCTTACTTGACTTTTTGGTGATAGGTAGATTTGATTGGAGGATGAAATGAAAGTAGACTAAGTGTGGAAATGTTCTAACCCAAGTAAAAATTTTTTTGTGATGGTACAAGATGGAGTCAATTGCATCTACCACAATGTCTGATATGTAGTCGATGCTCAATAATTGCTTGATGAATGAATCTCTATTAATAAGTTTATTCTCCAATTTTCCAGTTCCCTCTTCAATTGTGTCTAGTATTCTGTTGAACGTAAAAATATAATTCTAACATTTTTTTCTGCTCTAGAGTTTCTGTTGGTTCTTTTAAAATTATAAACTTACACTGCCACATTACTTTCCTTAACCCTTTCTCTGCTTTGTTTTTTTGCCATAGCACTTACCATGTTTTTTTATGTATATTGTTTGCTTATTTTGTTTTTTGTGTTTCTCCCCCTGCTAGACTGTAAAGAAGTTTCATGAGAGAAAAAATTTATATTTGTTCACTGATACATATCCCCAAAAACTAGAATAGTGCCTAGGATATTGTAGGAGCTCAAAAAATATTTATTCAATGAGTATATGGTCCATAAATGTAGAGGCAATGATGAAACCTAGAGCATAATATGAAATAAGACTGAAGGCATTCATTATGGCCAGATTATAGAGAGAAGCTTATGTTGAGGTGAGTTTTAAGGGTTCTATATAATTGTCACATATATTATTTATAAAGCTGAGCAAAATTTTACTTATAATTCACTTATCATCTGGGAGGCATCAGGAAATAGTAGAAATAACTCTGCTTTTGAAATTAAAGTATATGAGTTTGAATCTTAGTTCTACAGTTTATGTGACCAGACCAGTTTTGTGACATTGGGAAAATTATTAGACAATCTAGTTTTCTAAAGTAAAGTAGTAGTAATAATTCCTACCTCATAAAATGTGTTGAAAATTGAGATAATGTTGTAAATAAAACCCTTAGTATAGAGTGGATATTCAGTGAGTTTTTCTTGTTCTGTACTGATTGATTTAAAACTGTTATCTCTTAACTTACTAAAATGTACTTTTTCTGTTTGGGGCAAATTGTGTATAATAATAGGAAGAAACAAACAACATTGGGATAGTATATTTTAACTGTGGTTTCAAAAAAAAAACACCACTGAATATGAGTAAAAAAATGAAAAGGAAGATATATTTGGATGTTTCACAGTCATGAAAAAAACTCTCAGAAATAAACAGTATCTTTTCACTTCTTCAAAGTGGTTTGAAACCTTGAGTTAATTATAGGAGAGAGAAAAAACCCCTTATATTAGACTAGAGTCACTAACAATGTGGTCTTCAAAAAGTACCACACCAAAGGGAAGCCACCAGGCTCTGGGGGACAACTGGCCTTTCCTGAGTGGTCAGGTCCTCATGGATGTTCCCTTCTGAGTAGGAATCCCACATTGACATGAACCTGGAACACTAACATGAACCTTTACAGATAAACATTTAATGTTAAATTCTCTACTTGTTAAGGGTCAGCCAAGGAAACATTCTCCTGGAGAAACTTTGTGCAGTTTCTGTATAACTGGTTGTTAAAGATGGTATCCTTTCTTACTAAGGGTTCATATGTCAGATTTGTTTTAGAATTAGGATTAAGCAAACACTTATTTCTCTTAACTGGTTTATTTCCTTTTATCAAAATGATGCAAATCAAATGGAACGCAATTTTTCCTTTTTGTTTCAGTTGTCACAATATCCATGACACCATGTCATGCTCGACTGCAGTAACAAAGTTGAAAACTGTTTAATTTCTCCTCTATATAGTTTAGTATTTTTGGTTTCTATTTTGATTGGCTTGCTGTAGGGTACTGTACTTGAGACAGGTCTATATAGTTTAGCATTTAACTAATTTCACATTTCCACTTTGTAAATATACACTATATTTACATACACCACAGTTCTAAAGCATATCTGTCATGTGTGCCTTTATAAGATGCACAGTATACAAGTGAACAGCAATGAATATGCATGAACTTCTGTGTTTTGAACATGAGTAACTCTCAAAAACATATTTAAATTTTTTAAAGTTTATTTTTATTTATTTATTTATTTTTTAAGTGAGAGGAGGGGAGCTAGTGAGTCAGACTTGCACATGCATCTTGACTGGGATCCACCCAGCAACCCTTTCTGGGGCTGGTGCTTGAGTACCAAGCTATTTTTAGTGTCTGAGGCTGATGCACTCCAATGAAGCTATCCTCAGTGTCCAAGGCCAAGCTCAAATCAGACAAGCCACTGGCTGTGGGAGGGGAAGAGGATGAGAAGGGGTAAAGGGAGGGATGGAGAAGCAGATGGTCACTCCTCCTGTGTACCCTGACTGAGAATTGAACCCAGAATATTCATATGATGTGCTGACACTCTATCCACTGAGCCACTGGCCAGGGCCTCAAAAACATAATATTGAAAAAGGGGAGATTAAGCAAAATCTATCCAGTAAATATGACAGAGAATGCTACTTGTTTCCCATCATCTGCTTTCTATTTCTTACACAGTAATGGAATTTTGGAAGGAGAAATGAATTCATAGAAAGAAAACTTTCTTTTTTTGACCTCTGTTGCAGTCACATATGACCATGTGACCAGGTTCTGGCCAGTGGGGTGTGAGTGGAAGTAGTATGTGCAATTTAGAGGCTGTACCCATAAAGGGAAAGGAAGAGCCTTTTCTTGTGCTTTACTTAATTCTCTCTCCCTGAAACATGGGCCTGATGATGATGGCAGCACTCTGATGATGATCGCAGCACTCTGGCTCGAGCAAGGGGTCACTTGGTCTGCTGTAGCTCCCGGTCAAGACACATATGAGAAATCAATCAATGAACAACTAAGGAACCACAATGAAGAATTGATGTTTCTCATCTCTCTCGCTTCCTGTCTGTCTGTCCCTATCTGTCCCTCTCTCTGACTCTGTCTCTGCCACAAAAAATAAAAATAAAAATAATAAAAGCCATCAGAAGGCCCTGGCCAGTTGGCTCAGTGAACAGAGCATCAGCCTGGCATATGAACATCCTGGGTTTGATCCCCAGTCAGGGTACACAAGAGAAGTGACCATGTGCTTCTTCACCCCTCCCTCTGCCCCTTCTTTTCCTCTTCCCCTCCAGCAGTCAGTGGCTTGATTGGTTTGAGCCTGGCCCTGGGCGCTGAGGATGGCTCCACTGGAGTGCATCAGCCTCAGGCAATGAAAATAGCCCCGTACTCAAGCATTGGTTCCAGATGGGGTTTCTGGGTGGATCCTAGTCAGGAGCATGTAGGAGTCTGTCTCACTATCTTCTTTCCTGTCACTTAAAAAAAACCCAAACAGAAAACACTTAAGCATAAAGCAATCACAACAATTTTAAACAAACAGACTCTTCATTATTCATTACTGAATTAACTGTCCTACTTGGTCTTGGTTGACTGTGCACTACACACAGAAGAAAGAGAATCACTTATGGCTTAGTGCATAGAGAAAGATCAGGCTGTATTTATCCCTTTACAGTTCCATTCTCTCCCTTCTGCTTCTATAACAACCATCACTCATTGTAGTCTCTATTCAAGCCAAGGTTTATTAAATATACATATCCAAAAATACAGGGGGTGGTTAAAAGTAGGCTTACAGTTATGAGTAAACAAAACACAGTTTAGTCTTGTATTATTTTTAATGAAGGCTGACAATTTGAGCACTTAAGAATTACACCTAAGTTACTGCACCACCACCCAGTCAGGCCTGATGGCTTTTAATAGTGATTTTTACCCCGGTTTGAAGTGAATAGATTAGCAGGAAATATTGCTATTATCTGGTTGCCCTTAAAACGGACATGGAAGCCTGACCAGGTGGTGGAGCAGTGTATAGAACATCGGACTGGAATGCGAAGGACCCAGGTTCCTAACCCTGAGGTCGCCGGCTTGAGCATAGGCTCATCCCCTTGAGTGTGAGCTCACCAGCTTGAGCGCAAGTTCGCTGGCTTGAGCAAGAGATCGCTTGGTCTGCTGTAGCCCCCCAGGTCAAGGCACATATGATAAAGCAATCAATGAACAACTAAGGAGTTGCAACGAAGGATTGATGCTTCTCATCTCTCTCCCTTCTTGTTTGTCCCTACCTGTCTGTCTCTCTGTCTCTGTCACACACACACACACACACACACACACACACACACACACACACACACACACACACCAAAAACCAGACATGGAAGACACAGCCATAGTTGCAGGAGTGAGCTGTGAAATAGAACTGAGAAAACAGATCCCTTTGCAGTTTGATGTTAATGCCTGTGACACAGATGTTGTCAGGAGAAAGCTTGCAGGCTGCAAGGGCCACACGGAGAGCATGTATCTTGCCCCAGACTCTAGACAACAACATTGCCGGCTTATAAACTGAAATTATCAGCAGCCTGAACGACTCTTTCAGGGTTAGGCTCATGTTAATCAGGCTCAGAGAGCCAAACATAAACCAGAGTGCCAGTTTATTAATGTAGGATAAGAGAGTTGACTGTTAAGCATAGCAGAATGTATGCTTAGACAGAGCAGAGCATTTTCTCTGTGTAGATAAGCAGCAGGGAACCCCTGGTTGTCGTTAGAAGGTTGTTTAGAAGACAGAATAAGAACAGAGACAATTGGTTATGATAAGCTGATATATAGACTGGAAAACACTGATGGATTAATTTCCTTAGTAGGAGTAGCCTTATCCCTTTTCCACTGTTGGTCCAGGTAAGGCACTATATCTTTTCTGTCAGCCAGTGGTTGCATGGACGGTCTCACTAACTGCCTTTCAGAGGTTTGCTTTTCTTCCTCCTTTTAACAGTATTTTTCCAACCTGTATCCCATAGAATAGATGGATTCCCCCCAAATGAATTTTAGGTGCATTCCACGTGGGTCATTTGCAGTTTGGGGATTCCCAGGCTCTTTAGTGTGCACAAACAGCTAATCCTCTGGTTTACTCCTGCAATTTGACAATCACATCTAACATGGAAATTTTGCTGGCTAACTCTGTTTAAATCTATAGGAGTCCTCACTTTTGCTCCCCTATTCCAGGTGCATTCCATGATACTTTTAGTAGTATTTTTGAATGAGAGTCTTCCCAGCACATAGGAGGTTTTTCTGTCTGCCCAATTGTCTCTTCTTTCACTCAGTTTGCTTAAACATGGGCTACAGAAGGGCCAGTTCTTGTTCTGGTAACTTTCTTTTACTCTGATCTGTGGTTTCAGATATCATTTCTACATAGCTGGCCTACAGGTCTTTATGTCCAGTCTTGTACGTAATTTCTACAATAGAGTCTTGATACTCACTACTTTTGAAAATTATTTTTTTATTAGATAATACATACTATAGTACAGAATTCAAAAGTTCTAGGAGAAGACAACCGAAAAAAAATGGGGCTCTCTTTGTTTCTAGACAGAAAATTTTCCCATTCTCTTCCTTGGAAACAAATTCTCTCCTAATTTGCGCTGTTTCTTCCTGAAGGTACTATGCTGTGAAGTCAGTGTATGTGATGACATGGCACCTTCCATTTTTAATGCCAGCTTTGCCACGGGAAATTCTCACTTCTGTAAATGGTAGCCACATCTTATCAGCCACCTAAACTCAAAGCCTTGGTGTTTTGTTTTTTTTACTTCTCTTTGTTCTTTTGCCTCATTCATATCTTAATCGTTGTATTTCATGAACTTATTCATGGTGTATTTTGCAGCATACCTTTCCTTTTTGTTACACTAGATTGCTGTCAGCACCCACTAGATTGTGAGGTGACCTCCCTGCCCACACAACATATGACTGCCCGATTACTCTCTGAGAACTATGAGCTCCCACTGCTGTAACACAACTGGAAGGATAATCAATGGATTCTCTACCCAATGCTTTTTTCCCCCTACAATTCACCTTCAATTGGATTATGGACTATCAGGGGACAAGAATCACTATATGTGGTATATCCCTTTTAGTGCTGTACAAAGTGTTATATATAGAGTGGATTCTCAACATATATTTATCTCATGTTGAAATAAACTGTTTTTTGTAAGTTTTATATATAAGAATGGATTCTTAACATATATTTGTCTCATGTTGAAATGAACAGTGTTTTTTGTTAGTTTAAGTAATTAGAATGTAGACATTTTTTTTTTGTTTTGTTTTTAAAAACATAGAAAAAGCCCTGGCTGGATAGCTTGGTTGGTTAGAGCATTGTCCTGAAATGCAGAGGTTACTGGTTTGATCCCTGATCAGGGCACATATAGGAACAGCTCAATGTTTCTGTCTCTCTCCCTTTCCTTTCCTCTCTCACTGAAATTAATAAATAAAAAATGACAATAAAACATGAAAAAAATAACTGGCAGAGAATATAATGGCAAGAAGATGATCAGATAACCTACTGTATTTATGATGGTTTATCACATTTTCTTTTTTTAAATTTTTATTTATCAATTATGGAGAAGGAGGAAGGGGGAGAGAGAGAGAGACACAGAGGCAGAGACAGAGACATTGATCTGTTGTTCCAGTTAGTTATGCATTCATTGTTGATACTTTTATGTGCCCTGCCCAGGGATCAAACCTGTAACGTTGGTGTATCAGAGTGATGCTCTGACCAACTGAGCTGCCTGGTCAGGGCTAATATCACATTTTCTTTTCATTGAAATCTTTTTTTCTTTCTCTGTAATATTGAAACACTGTCCTACTCCAGGACCTTCCACAACACTACCTGTACTCCTTCCCTCTTTTATTTTTCTCCTTAGTACTTATAAAATACTATATAATTTATTTATCTTGTTTTAAAAAATTACTCTTAACTGGATAGAGGGTGACAGAGGACAATCTGACTCTGGGAAAGGGGTATGCAACATAATTTAACGACAGGATAACCTAGACATGTTTTCTTTGAATATATGTACCCTGATTTATTAATGTCATCCCATTAACATTAATAAAAATTTATTTAAAAAAATTACTCTTAGCAATCCTAGGTTACTACCCTTTGTTCTTTTCAGTGTTACTTAGTATCAGTGCTTTGAGGCCATGAAGACATTTTTTATCTCTGCAAACCTAAGTTACAGTTTGAGACTAAGTGACTGAGAGGCATGTGGAAGGAAGAAATAGACAACTTAGTCAAATGGTTCTGGAAAAAGACATTTTGGCTGACCTCACTCATTTGAGGAATCCAAGGAATAATGAGAACTGAGGAACGGAATTGAGACAGAGGAGAGATCAAAGGGACCAGAGGAAAAGAGGACAGAGGGAAAAGGGATGATAGGATGGGATAAACCTGAAGGGAAGGGGGAGGGCACTGTAGGGAGGGGGACAAGGGAGATGTTGAGGGGAATAGGGGGGAGGGGGGTTGCATTTGGGGTGACCCTAGAATCTTTGTAAACACAATTAATTAAATAAAAAAATATATAAAAAGAAAAAGAAAAAGACATTTTGGGCTCTGCTTTCCAATGGCTGGCATATTCTTCAAATACTCCTCCTTGTATATATTTTGCTAACTTATTTTGAGCATAGGCAGTCCCTGCATTATAAATGAGATGGGTTCTGTAGGTTTGTTCTTAAGTTGAATTTGCATGTAAGTTGGACCGATACATTTACCTATTGAATGCAACTTAGACAGATGTTCTTCTTAGCATACTATTTATTTTTGCCTTTCTGTGCATATAAATACTTAAACATTTTCAATTTTACTTTACTAATTTTTTTGTTCATTGATTTTAGCAAGAGAGAAAGGGGAATAGAGAGAGTGAGAAAGAGAGAGAGAGAGGGGCATCGATCTGTTCTTGTATGTGCCATGACTGGGAATCGAATTGGCCAGCAACCTGTGCACTTCAGGATGATGCTTTCACCAACTGAGCTATCTAGCCAGGGCAATACTTAAACATTTTCAAACCTACAGAATCTATCTTGATCGTTACCTGGGGACTGCCTGTACCTTTAATAAAGGTTGTTATTCTAAACAGAAAGTATGTCCTTTCTTGCGGCTTAATTTTTCCTCCTTTCATGGTTAATATCTCTTTGGACTCCTTTGCTTAGGTGCTGCCACCCAGTTGATTAGATTTGAATTCAAACCTTAAGTAGATCATTTAGTCTCACTGACACAAACTCTTGTTTTGTGGCCACATTTTGCCCATTCATTCAGGTACCTGCCATGAATATATGAGCCTTAGGTTCCTTCTCCTGTGGGGGCAGTCAGGTAGGCCCTGGCATTCATACACAACTGAGAGGATGCTGGTTGACTGGTGACCCGGGATTTCCAGTAAGGGCAGCCTGGCAACCTTACCTCAGGAGATGATCCCCTGTTGTGACTGTGCATGTCAGATATAAACTGGGCATCTGCTCACTAGTCAGATAATTAGTTCTAAATGGGTTTCATACCCTTTGTGACAGTGTTGTAGGCAGCTAGGCAGACATGAGCAAAGGAAGGACTACAGGCCAGGCACAGGAGCTCACTAGGGTGGAAAGCCTCAGGTGCCTAGCGATGAGCAAAACTGGGAAGACAAGGATCTTGCCCCAGAGAGACCTTTCCTCCCTTAGCTGATCATGCAGGTTAAACACCTTTAGCAGAGGAGTGAACAGGGAGCCAGAGAATAGGTCAGCAAGAGAATGTGTAACTTTTGTCCACTGTACTAAAAACTGTTTTATGCTTTCTGCAGACATGGAGATGAATTGCAAAACCACCCCTACTGTATCTTATGCCTTTGGTCATGTTAAATTACCCTCAGGATGGTTTCTAATATGTAGAAGGACAGTTTATCCCTGTGTTCCAGCTAACAGTTTTTGGGATTATGCTCTCTAGGAAGACTGACGGTGTTTATGCCTCAGGAGTCCCATACCACCTGGGCTGGATGGGAACTCTCCCTTGCACTGTATTGTAACAGTGATTTGAACCTTTTTACTCTGCTGAATATGTATCTTTAACTATATTTGTAATGCCAGTCATGGTAAACTCGTGGCTGCATAGTATTAGTGGTCATAAAGAGGCATTTGTTGTTTTTTCTTTTCTGTGACAGAGACACAGAGAGAGACAGAGAGAGGGGCAGATAGGGACAGACAGACAGGAAGGGAGAGAGATGAGAAGCATCAATTTTTCGTTGTGGCACCTTAGTTGTTCATTGATTGCTTTCTCATATGACCGGGGGGCTACAACAGAGCAAGTGACTCCTAGCTCAAGCCAGTGACCTTGGGCTTCAAACTAGTGACCTTTGGGCTCAAGCCAGTGACTATGGGGTCATGTGGTCATGTCTATGATCCCATTCTCAAGCCAGCGACCCTGTGCTCAAGCTGGCGACCTCGTGATTTCAAACCTGGGTCCTCTGCATACCACTCTGATGCTCTATCCACTGCGCCATCACCTGGTCAGGTTGTTTTCATTTTTAAAAAAACGTTTCCAGTATCATAACTTGTTGTTGCATACAATATTCTCCTTATGTAGATGTGCTATAAAGTATATTCCTAAACCTCCTACAAGACTTTTTAATGGGAAGATACATGCTCAACAGGAAAATGATTACTTCCATATAAAACTGATCTCATAGAAATAAGGTAGTTAAACCAAACAGTGGGGAATGATAGGGAAACTCTTGAGTTTAAAATTTTAGCTTTACTTGTAGTTAATAGGCTTAATGTTTAATGCTTTTAAAGTTTAGTGTTAATTGATGGGCTTAGGGATTAATGCATGTAAAAAGTTGTTGTTCCAGGCAATTAACCATTTGTTCAGAGGACTGCAACCGGCAAGCAATTAACCATTTGTTTGCCAGGAGGACTGCGATTCATCAAAGTGGTGCGTGTGAAATGCTAGACTGGACCCTGACTCCAGAGAGATAGGAGCAATAAACCTTTCACCTTGAATCCTGACTCCAGGAACAATTAACTTTTTTCCCCTCTGAATTCCAAACCGCTTACCTACCATTTTCTCCTCCTTATAAAAAGGTTGGCTTGAGATGAGATGTTAGGATAGTTTTTAATGTACATAACCAGCCATCTCCTCAGATTGCTGGCCATCTGAATAAACAAGCCATAAGGATTCAATCCTGTTCTCTGCTTATATGGCTGTGTAGTTACATGTAGCATGAATGCCAACTTTCTAGTTTCAATAGCTCCATTCACTAAGATGGTATTAGGAAAACCTCAGAACCTTATAAACACAAAGAGAACAACGGATTGTGCTTTGCTGAGAGGCAGAGGCTCTTGTCCTATGGATTGGAAGGACTCACTAGAAGACTTTAAGTTAGGCAGAGATGTTTATTTTAGAATTATTGTTTTTTCAGTGGTTTTTAGGTAAACTGCTCAGGAGTGTAAGATGGGTACAGGGAAGCTAGGAAAACGTTAAAAAAAAGTTTATGTGAGAAGAATGGTTGCCCCTGTGCAGAACTAGATGACCTTGGGGATAAATTAGATAAAGATGAGTCACAGATATTTTGTTCTCACAGGGACAGGAAATGGGGAAAGGAACAATGTTTAAAGAGAGGTCTGAGAGTTACCTACCTCTTGAACCTGTTGAGTTAGAGGTGTTAGGGAGAAGTTGAGCAGAAATTTGGATGTAGGCTTTGGAGCATGGGGGAGAAAACTGTGCTTTAAAGCTTCAGGTTGGGTGGATGATTTTTAAGAAATTGTTTTTATTATGGAAAATGTCAAGGACATAAAAGTCAAGACAACAGTATTGTGTGATATTGTGATTTATCTAAGAAATATGTATTTGGTCACAGAGCTCCTAAAAGGCTTGGAATTTCCTAAGTGATAAGAGCAATAAAGGTGTCTTAATATTCATAACAACCCTCTTTCAGCCACATCTGAGTTAATGTTAATGAGGTGACATTTAGAAAGCACCTAAGGATGGGGGCTCGTTGCCAGGGGAACCAACTGTGTAATTAGAAAATTGGAACTTTCAGTCCCATCTCCTGACATCCAGAGAGGGGAGAGGGACTGGAAATTCAGTTAAGTCCCAATGGCCAATTATTTAATCAATCATGCCTATGTAATGAAGCCTTCATAAAAGCCTCAAACGATGAGGTTATAGAGCTTCCAAGTTGGTGGAGGTGCTAGGAGAGAGTTGTGCTCAGCGAGTACATGGAAGCATTATGCCCCTTCTTCATACTCAGCCTTAAGCACCTCCTCCATCTGGCTGTATCCTTTTATAATAAACTCGTGATCTAGTAAGTAAAATGTTTCTGAGTCATCTGAGCTGCTTTAGCCAATCAGTTGAACCCAAGGATGGGGTTGTGGGAACCTCTGATTTGTAGATCTGTAGCTCGTTGGTCAGAAACACAGGTGACAATCTGGATTTGTGATTGGAATCTAAATGGGGTGGGGTAGGCAGTTTTGTGGGACTAAGCCCTTAATTTGTGGTATCTGAAGCTATCTCCAGGTGGGTAGTGTCAGAATTGAATTGAATTGTAGGACACCCAGCTTGTGTCAGAGAATTGCTTTGTGGTATGAAAAACACACACAGAGAAGCTTAATAAACAAACTGCATGTACCCATTCCACCAGTTTATTAATTACCAGCTAACAGTCATTATTGCATTATCTATATCCACCAGAGATACTCCTTCCCATGACACAAAATCCCAACTTTTATTTGTAAATATTTCAGTATTTATCTGCAAAAAATCAGGAATCTTTAAAAAAATATATAGCCACAATACATGATCACTCTTCAAAAATAACAGTAATTTTATAACATTTGTCAAATATCCAATGAGTTCACATTTCCCCAATTGATTCTTCTTTTAGTTTGATTTAAGATGCAAATAAGGTCCCAACAACTGCATTTGGTTGATATACATCTATGTGTCATGAAACTGTCTTGATATGTAGGCTTGGGTGGGTAACTGCTCAGAGCATTCTGCATCCTATTTGTGTGTTAAAGGCAGAAACCATGGGCCGAACCAAAAATAGGAGACTAGTGTGTTCCAAAAAGTAAGTTTATTTTAAAAATGCCTGGGTGCAGGCAGACTGAGACCAGCAGAGGGTATCAGCCCTTTGGGAGGGATGGGTCAAGGGTTATATGAATTCGTCAAAGGGCCTGGGACAAAGGCCGCTATAAGATAACTTCTGTTGCCTGACCTGTGGTGGCGCAGTGGATAAAGCGTCAACCTGGAAATGCTGAGGTTGCCGGTTCAAAAACCCTGGGCTTGCCTGGTCAAGGCACATATGGGAGTTGATGCTTCCTGCTCCTCCCCCCTTCTCTCTCTCTCTCTCTCTCTCTCTCTCTCTCTCCTCTCTCTCCTTTCTAAAATGAGTAAAAAAAAATTAAAAAAAAAAGAAAAAAAAAGATAACTTCTGTTTATGGTTGGCAATGGTGCCACAGTTCCTCAAAATTGTCTGCACCCTAATCCAATCATCCCTTATCAACATCTAGCTACAAGGGAGACCTGGGCCAGATTACTGAGTAGACAAGTCCTTCTTCCTCCTTCAGGCCTCATTGTGCTTAAGAAAGATGGTGGCTGAGTAGCCATTTTACCTATCCATGTGAACCTGAAGGATAACAAAAGAGAGAGGTGGAGGAAGATAGTGTTGATGTAAGAAACATCCAAACCTGTAAACAATTTTTAGAACTTATTGGAGCCAAATTTATAACATTGCCAGGAAGCAAGATCTCAAAAGCTGCAAGAATGACAGTTTTGCAATTTCTTTCACGCATTGGAAATTAAGGAGGACTGTAAGGAGGATGTCATGGAGGTGGGAAAAAGCAAGGAGGGGACTGGATTACAGGGTAGTTAACAAAAGTATATGCTCTTTTGCAGGTGGGTAGCTTTGAAAAGAGGCATTTCAAAGGTGTGTTAACCTAGATGCACAGAAACAGTGGACAGGGCTTGCTTAAGGCACAGATAAAACTTACTGAACAAGTTATATGCCTGGGCATGACTACTGACTGTGATCTGACCAGATAGGAATTCATGGTCAGATGGCCCTGTGAGGTTACTTTCCCGGGAACCCCACTCCCCTTTTTGGTCCATAATAGAATAACTTAGGGATCTTCTTAGCTAGAGGAATAATTTTGATTTTTTTTTCTCCTGAGAGTCATGATGCTTTTAGGAAAGCTTGATAAAGTTCTTGAACTTGTATAGTCTCTCTTTCCTGCAATTCTCTGTACTGCTGCTATAGTGTCTTCTAAAAGGCCTGATATGTTTCTTCTTAGCCCAGAAGTCTCTGCACCCTCTGTTTCCTGTGGGGAAATGTGTGCTTGCAGGAGCTTGGCTTTAAGAGATTGCTCATCATCTTACTTGTACCCCAACCTCACTCCTTGACACTTGGTCTCTACCCTTTCTCTTTCTCCCAGCATGGTCTGTGCTCCAGCCACATTGCTGTGGTTATGTTCACTTTCCCACCTAGCACTGACAGTTTTATGTGAAATATAGTTTATACCCCCTCTTCTTTCATCCATAAAAATCTGACTCATCTTGAAAGGCACAACTGAGGAGTGCCCTTTACTGTGAAGTTTTTCTCAGCTACTTTTTCACCTGAAAGAATTATTCACTGTGTCACCTTTTTATACCTCTGTTTTGTGGTGCTTTTCACACTTTGCTGGTTTTTTTCTTAGTTATATGTTCCCCAGGCAGGCATGGGTGTGTGTATGGAAGCTCAGGAGGGCAGGTTTTGTGACCTGGCCAGCACTGTGTCTCCTCAGCACCCAGCTCATATCCCTCCCCTCCCAAAATGTGTTTGGTACCAGCTCTTGGAAGGATGAACAACAGATTTCCTATTACAGCTTCTCCACTATGTGATTTGTTTTATATCAAGCAGGCTGTTAAATATGATACAGTTTTGAGCTGAGCTGAGTTAAAGCCAGTGAGTAATTATATTTTATTCTGCCTCCATAAAAGATTTTGCTGGGTATATGGTGTAAAGAGTTTCTTTTTATGTTGTGTTGACTCTGATTGTTGACTTTCGATACTTCCCAGACACCAGTTTTATGACTCAAAAAAATTGCAACAAAACCACAAAGCTCTAATCTTTGCAGATACTGTTTGTTGCCTGCCAAAACCCAGACATAAATTTGGAGGGGGAAGGCATTATGTTCATAATTTAGGGAACTGACACTTCCGTATGTGTATAATCTGTTAATATGATTTGTAGTCAAATTATAGTTTTTGATTTTCATTATTTTATTCTTTCATCAACCATTAATTGAATGATTACCATGTTCCAGACATTATGCTGGGTTCAGTGGCGCTTGCAATCTTTTGGGGAGTACAGACACAAAATAATTGTTATGTGCGCACCTCACCACACACAAGAAAGAAGAAGTAGTTAACTTCGTGAGAAAGGTGGCGCTGTTTCAGCTGAGTACTGCCAGCGCACAGGAAAAGACCAGGTAGATTGTGTGGGGTAGAGGGAGGGCAGGGGCTTGTGAGGGACTGGGAGAGAGACCTGACAGCAAGGGTAGTGTCAAGAACATAGACATAGGAAATGTCCTGGCTTCAGTATTTAGCTATCATTTTTATTTTTAATAGGAAATATATATTACATGTGGTATGAAATTCAAATGGCTCAACAATGAAAATTAAGTTCCATCTTTCCTTTGACCTCTAGCCATAAAAGTCCCCTCCCTAGAGACAGCCACTGTTACACTTTATTGTATAAACCTTTCCATAGAGTTTTGCTGCATTTACAAACCTGAGATAGATTTTATTTCCATGCAAGGGTAGCATGCTATATAACTTGTTCTGCACCTTACTTTGTCCCCCACTTAATGTATTGGACATAGTGTTGCTGCATTTTTTAAATATAATTTCTACAGTCTCTGATATATAAAGGGACCACAATTTATTTTGTCAGTACCCATTGAAAGAGACATGTAGGTCTTTTGTAATAATGTGTTATTATCCATTCTGTGAAATACATGGGAATAAGTGAACTGCAGCCACAGAGATCAGAGCAGAGGGTTGTAAATAAAATTAGGGAATATTTCAAAATGAATATGAAGCGATAAAAAGAAGAAGCATTTGATTTTTTAAATTAAACAAGAACATCAGAAAAGCAAAGGACAAGTCAAAGAAAGTTGTTCGATTATGCAAATGAGATGCAAAACCAACTTTTATTTTGTTGTTGAAAATGCACTATAGAAAAGGCTGAAGTAAAAAAAAAAAAAAAGAAAAGGCTGAAATGCTGGAATATCTGCACGTTCCCTGATCCCCTAATTTTTGTGAACAGTATATATTCAACTCTTACTTCAGGTTCTGTTAAACAAAAAGCCAGACATATTTGGAAAAGAACCAACCAGAATTTCAAGAAATTAAAAATAGTCATTAAAATTACAAACTCTTTCAGGTAGAGAACTGAAAGAGAACTGATGACGCAAATGATGAATCTGAAGCAATTATTCAGGAAGTAGCACAGAGAAGCAGAAGGAAAATAGATCTACATAATGAAGTGCAACGCAGTGCTAAGACCACAGGAACCAGAGTCACATGTCAATACGGATGAGCCTCACAACCATACTGTGGGGTGAAAAAAAGCAAGTTAAGGAATAATTCACACCATACCTAATTCAAAGCCGTATATGATTAAACTACATATGTATGCAATTAAACTCTAAGGGCATAATAAATACCAATTTCAGGCTAGCGGTTTCCAGAAGGTGGAGTGGAGGGTAGTGAGGGACTTGATTGGGAAGGATACAAAGGGTACTTAGCTTTCTTAGGAATGTGCTGTTGATGAACTTGAGTGATAGCCACATAGATGTCCATTCTTATCCTGATTAAATTTGTGAAATGTTTTAAATGCCATAGGCATAGAGATATTGCAGGTTTAGTTCCAGACCGCCATAATACAGTGAGTATTGCAATTAAGTCAGTTATAATTCTTTTGTTGGTAGAGGGTCTTGTCTTCAATTTCTTAAAATAAAGCACAAAAAAACAAGGTATGTCTGTGTACAAAATAATATGTATAACTTATGTACAGATAAGAAATGGAATAAACATCTCTGGATTTATTGTACTCCTTAATAAATAGAAAAGTACCAGAAACTTTGAAACCCCCTGTATATTCCTTTCCAATTATGTTATTCTTTATCTCTGATATGCAATACTATACCTATACTTTTTTTTTTTGTATTTTTCTGAAGCTGGAAACAGGGAGAGACAGTCAGACAGACTCCCGCATGCGCCCGACTGGGATCCACCCGGCACGCCCACCAGGGGCGATGCACCCCGGTCCCCCACACGCCAGGCTGACGCTCTACCGCTGAGCCAACCGGCCAGGGCTATACCTATACTTTTAGATGTCTGATATATTTCATAATTAATTTTTTAAAAGGGATGCTTTGTAGTCTTCTTATAGTTATCTTGCTAGTATATGTAATAATTAATTTGAACTTAAACCTTTGTCCCTCCTTTTTTAGAATTGTTGCATTGGTCATATAAGTAAAAAACAACAACATTGTGTGCCTATGACTAATTTCCTAATCACAACACATTTCCAACATGTTCCCAAATATGTGTGTTTTAAAAGCATTAATGAAAATTAATCTTTGGCCTTACCTGTGGTGGCGCAGTGGATAAAATGTTGCACAAATGGGAGTTGATGCTTTCAGCTCCTCCTTCCCTCCTCTCTAAAAATAAATAAACAAACAAAATCTTAAAAATAGTCTTTTTCATATAAAAAAAGAAAAAAATTAATCTTTGGTCTGGCCTCATCAGGTTTAATCAGGGAGAACAGAGGTATGATAGTTTCTTGGTTAGTGCCATAGGATAATACTTTGTACAAAAGTAGTTCATGCCACAAGGTCAATATGTTGAAAGTCTCCTTTGGGAGATTAAGAAAACTCATTGTGATGGTGGTATGAGAATGGAAAACAAAGAAATAGGAACATCTCTGGAGTAGGGATTAGGTACCCTGTGTTAGAGTGGTGGAACCCTAATTTCTCATTTGTAAAAGAAAGGTTTCCTAGTTGGAAGGTAAAATATGAGTTAGTTGTAGAGATATTGTTTATAGTCTAGCCACCAGAAGTTTCTCAAAGAGATAGTATATCAACCAGCTAAGGTTGTCATAACAAAATACCACAGACTGGCTTCATCAATAGAAATTTATTTTCTCGTATTTCTGGAGGCTGGAAATCTGAGATCAGGGTGCCAGCAGGGTTGATGAGTTCTGGTGACACCTCTCTTCCTGAATTGTATTGTAGATGGCCACCTCCTTCTCTTCCTCCTCCTCCTTCTCCTCTTCCTCCTCCTCCTCCTCCTCCTCCTCCTCCTCCACTTCCTCCTCCTCCTCCACCTCTTCCTTCTCCACCTCCTCCTCGTCCACCTCCTTCTCCTTCACCTCCTCCTCTTCCTTCTCTGCCTCCACCTCCTTCTCCTCCACCTCCTCCTCCTCCTTCTCCACCTCTACCTCCTCTGCCTCCTCTTCCTCCACCTCCTCCTCTTCCTTCTCTGCCTCCACTTCCTTCTCCTCCACCTCCTCCTCTTCCTTCTCTGCCTTCACCTCCTTCTCCTCCACCTCCTCCTCCTCCTCCTCCACCTCTACCTCCTCTGCCTCCTCTTCCTCCACCTCCTCCTCTTCCTTCTCTGCCTCCACTTCCTTCTCCTCCACCGCCTCCTCCTCCTCCACCTTCTCTTCCTCCTCCTCCTCCTCCTCCTCCTTCCTTTCTTCCTTCTCCTCCTCCTCCTCCTTCTCCTTTCTTCTTTTTCTTTCTTTTGCATTTAAAAAAAATGGAATTTATTGGGGGCCCTGGCCGGTTGGCTCAGTGGTAGAGCGTCGGCCTGGCGTGCAGAAGTCCCGGGTTTGATTCCCGGCCAGGGCACACAGGAGAAGCGCCCATCTGCTTCTCCACCCCTCCCCCTCTCCTTCCTCTCTGTCTCTCTCTTCCCCTCCCGCAGCCGAGGCTCCACTGGAGCAAAGATGGCCCAGGCGCTGGGGATGGCTCCTCGGCCTCTGCCCCAGGCGCTAGAGTGGCTCTGGTCACGACAGAGCGACGCCTGGAGGGGTAGAGCATCGCCCCCTGGTGGGCAGAGCATCACCCCCTGGTGGGCGTGCCGGGTGGATCCTGGTCGGGCGCATGCGGGAGTCTGTCTGACTGTCTCTCCCCGTTTCCAGCTTCAGAAAATAAAATAAATAAATAAATAAAAATAAAATAAATGGAATTTATTGGGGTGACACTGTTCAATACAATTACATAGATTTCAGGTGCCCAATTCTACAATACATCTTCTGTACCCTGTATTGTGTGTTCAACCACCCAAATCAAGTCTCAGTCCATCACCCTTAATCCCCCATACCCTCCTCTATATCCCCCTACCCCAGCAATCACCACACTGTTGTCTATGTCCATGAGTTTTCTCTTTTTTTTTTTTGTCCTTTTTTGCTCAGTCCCTCTACCATCCTCACCCAGACTCAGCTCCCCTTCCCAAAAGCTGTGCATCTTTTATGTTGAAGTCTGTGAGGGCTACCTTGGTTGTGGAGAATCCAATCCAGTAGTAAAAGGAACAAACTATAGAAATGATCCCTGAAAGTATAGTCTTAAATCCAGTAGTGAGGGATCAGGAAGGACCTCCCTGCCTGTAAGAAGTAATATCTACATTGTGATTTAGAGGATGAGTAGGAGTTAACTCAGTGAAGATGTTTAGGGAGCAGAGAGTGGAAAGAGAATTTCAGGAAGAGGCTCAGAGGAAAGATTGATTAATTCTAAAGAACAGCTGGTGTTTAGCTGAAAGTCTTTACCTGTGCTTTAAAGAGTGGGACACAGGTAAGGAAAGTGTGTGACAGTCTTCTGTAGTAACTTTGTTGTCTAATCTTTTGGCAATTGACTTGAACTTGATTGTATTTAACTAAAAGAGAAATACACAAAACAGTAATTAAAATGTTTTGATTGATGACTCAGCCACACGTACACTGTCATTGATATTGGAAATGTCAGAGTATGAGGCAGAAACAAATAAATCATATACCAGATCCAAAACAGAAAACTGATGCTTTGTTTTGAAAGGTCCTTAGACCTAATCCAGGAGTCTCTTGGACTCCCATTCTCTTCTGCTCAAACATTATCTGTAAATTTTATTTTTAAAACATTTTAAAGAAAATGTGTTTAAGAATATGGGTGGCCATCCATATTTTTTGGTTTTGAGGGGTTGAATTAGTGATATTCTTTTGTTCCCTAATAAAATTTGGAACCAACTGGGAGATAAAGGAGCCAGGTGGATAGAGATCAAAATGGCTTGTTTATCAGTGACAGGGCTTAGAGAGTATGGTTTATGTGTGTGGCAATATTGGGTTTCCTGAGACTGTAGCCCCAGATAAAGTAAATGTAATTCCTCTAAGCCTTGGAGATGTTGAGCCAACATAGGCCCCACCTAGAATAAGGCCAGTGTAATCAATCTACACTTGGGTACCATTTTGGGGACCTCTAGTAAAAAGTTCAGTAACTGAGACTAAGTCTGCCTTTTTGATCCTATTTTCCAATGAAAGACTATTCTACTCTTTCATCCTACACTAGAATGGACATCTTAATTTTATAAAGCCTGTCAGAAGATATGTGGTTTGTAGTTACCAATGGAGAAATGCAATGCAGCACAGTAGTGATGGAGAGTTTATCCTGGCATCTCATCTGAGAGCTTCATGGGATAGTAAAATGATTTTTCCATGTCTAGTTTTCTCAAGTAGTTATCAAAGACCTAGAATCATTTTCTTTCATCTATTCCTAACTGTGACATTCTATATTTAGGGAAACTACTTTGAATCACATAAACCTGTTCCATATTGGTCTTAATCAAATCTTTGGAATTTTAGCTGTTGAAGAAGAGGGGCATTGGCTTAGAGATTGAATTCTTGACTGATGGGCTTGATTTTCATTAGTTTAGTTTCTCATATACTGATGGGAGCAAGACAGAACTTTTGTCTTGAAAGTTATGGACTCAGTTTATCTCTTTAATCAAAGTCACTTGTTATCAGGGTTGGATGTTTGGTGATCCACAGATTTCTGTTGTATTATCAAGAAGGTTTAGATTTGGAGCAACTGGGACTCTCATAAATTGCTTGGGGTTGGGGGTATTGGTGCAAAATGTGTAGTAACTTGGGGAAATGTTCTGGTAGATTCTTACGAATTAAACATACATCTGTCATATGACTGAGCAATCCCACTCTGGGTATTTACCCTAGAGAAATAGAAACATGTTCATATAAAAACCTGTTTATGGATGTTAACAGCTTTATTTGTGATAGCCAAAATCTGAAAACAAGCCAAATGTCCATCAATAGGTGAATGAATAAACAACCTCCTTGTACAATGGAGTACTACTTAACAGTAAAAAGGAATGAAATGTTAATTCATACATTAATTGGGTGAATCTCAAAGGCATTATTGCTGAGTGAGAGAAGCCAGTTTGAAAGAGTCATACATATACTGCATGGGTCCATTTATCAATATTTAACTTTGAAAAGACAAAAACTCTAGTAATGGAAAACAATTCAGTGGTTTCTGGAGTTAAATAGGATGAAGGTGTAACTCAATGGATAGTGCAAGGGAGTTTTCTTGGGAGTGATAGAACTATTCAGTATCCTGATTATGATGGTGCTTACACAAATCTGTATGCACTTACAATTCATAGAGCTGCACACCAAAAGAAAATTATTTTATTGTAAGAAAATTTAAAAAGTAAAAATTAAAAAAGACAGCTTCAAGAAAGTTTAAAAAAATAAAAGAAAAAATAAGGCACAGACTAGGAGGAAATATTTTCAAATTGAATATTCAGTAAGGAACTTGTATCAGAATACATAAAGATCTCTTACAATTCAATAAGACAACCCAATTTAAACATAGTAAAAAATTGTTTTTTTAGAGACAGGAAGGGGGGGAGAAATGAGAAGCATCAACATACAGTTGCTTTACTTTAGTTGTTTTTTATTGATTGCTCCTCATACAAGCCTTGACCAGGGGCTTAAGCTGAGTCAGTGACACCTTGCTCAAGCCAGTGACCTTGAGCCCAAGCCAGCAACTTTTGGGCTCAAGCCAACAGCCATGGGATCATCCCAATGATCCTATACTCAACCTGGTGACCCCTCACTCAAGCTGGATGAGCCCGCACTCAAGCCAGTGACCTTGAGGTTTTGAACCTGGAACCTCAGTGCCCTGGGTTGATGATCTATCCACTCTGCCACCGCTGGTCAGGCAAGATTTGAATGAATGGACATTTCACCAAAGAAGATATACCAGTGGCTCATAACACATGAAAAAATGCTCAACTTCATTAGGCATTGGGGAAGTGCAGGTTAAAACCACCGTGAGATACTACTTAACACTCTCTAAAATAAGTATAATCAGAAGACAGTAACAGGTGTTGTTGAGCATCTAAACAAACTTTAACTCTCATGCATTGCTGGTGGGAATATGAAATGGTATCCTTTCCCAAAGAGAAAACAGTTCAGCAGTTTCTTAAAATAACATAGATTTACATATGGCACAGCAGTTCTGATTCTGGGTATCTACCCTAGAGAAATGAAAACATGTCAACATAAACTTGTATATGAATGTTCACAGCAGCATTATTTATAAGAGAAAAAATGTGGAAACAACCCAAATGCTCATCAACTGGTGAATGTATAAAGAAAATATGGTATATCCATACAATAGAATACTATTTGGCAGCAGAATAATGAAATATGTACTGATAACTTCCTTCTACCTGGATGCACCTTGAAAACATGCTTGGTGCAAGAGGCCAGACACAAAATACTATTATTGTGTGATTCCACTTTTATATAAAAAGTCCAGAAATGGTAAATCTATAGATACAGAAAATAGGTCAGTGACTACAAATGGAAGTGTTCCAAAACTAGATTGTAAGTGATAGTTGCACAAATCTGTGAATATACTAAAAATCATCAAATTTTACACTTTAAATTTGATTATTTTTATTGTATGTAAATTGTACTTTAATAATTTTTAAAAGTTTTTACTACATACTCAAAACGAGTAATAAAAATATTTGAATTAATTCTCCTTGAAACTAATATATCTATGAATAGCACAGATACATAATAAGCAGCTGAACCAGTTTATATATATATGAGAGAATGAGACTGTAACACTCACTCTCAAAAACAGAGTCGCTAAAATGGTCCCCAAATCTGAAAAGTCATTGTCACTGCTGGAATGGATCTATTGCTTTCTCTTTATACACTGATATAGGAATAGTTATCATTATCTTCAGATACTGTGTAGCTGAGTCTAGAATGATATGCTTTCAGATGAAGCTTGAGAACTCAGAATAACCCGTAAAGTGCTGTAAACAAATGTCCAGTAGTGTCCAAACCAAACTGCTGATTATTTACTCCCAGTAGCTCATTTAAGGGAAGGTGAGGTTTCAGTAGAGGAGAACAGTGCATCCATACACCTGTTCCCCAACTCCTTAACAAAGGCTTATTAATAGAGACATCTGAATATTGCAGCTGGTGGATGGTTGTCTAGAATTACAGCTCAATGTCCACTTGTTTTACTGTTCTCCCAACAATCTCAGTCACAAAAATTGAAACTGGCACTGGACTAAATGGAGGATGGTTTCTTTAATTACTTCATGGGATTTTTGAACCACATTTTGTCCGTAATTAAAATCCTTCCTCATACCACTAATTTTTAGATATGGGCACATAAATAGACTGTATGTAGGGTTTTTTTCACTATGATTTTCTTTTAAAAAAATTAGAAAAGTTGGTCAGCACAATATGCAAATACAATTATGAAGTGAGTTTTTTCATACCCATAAGTTGAAACAATATTGAATTAGTCTTGAATTTTTGCAGATTTGGAGTTCACCATCTTGTTTAAGCCACACCAAATGTCAAATGAATTTCATCTATATTTGCTTTTGGTATATAGTCAAAGCTAAATTCTTTCCTGATATTAGTTATATACCTGTGACATCAGTATTCCTCTTTTTATCAGCTGATATCTTTGTGCTGTTTTTCTGGCTCACAAACAGTAGGTTATTTCTCTTTGTTGTCTGGAATCCTGTGATGTTGATCCAGGAAAATCATTAATACCTTTGTTTCTCTCTCTCTCTCTCTCTCTCTCTCTCTCTCTCTCTCTCTGTGAATACTGAGCATTCTAAGCTTTAAAAAATATCTAGGCCTGACCTGTGGTGGCGCAGTGGATAAAGCGTTGACCTGGAAATGCTGAGGTTGCCGGTTCGAAACCCTGGGCTTGCCTGGTCAAGGCACATATGGGAGTTGATGCTTCCAGCTCCTCCCCCCTTCTCTCTCTCTGTCTCTCTCCTCTCTCTCCTCTCTCTCCCTCTCTGTCTATGAATAAATAAAAAAAAAACTAATTCTTTCTACAAATCCTAAAAAAAAAAAATATCTAGTGTCATGTTTAATTCCTTGTAGTTATGACATTTTTCAGAGGATGTCTTTCAAATATGGCAGATGAAAATATACCATTCATGTTTTCTCTATGCCTTTGTCCTAATATATTATTCTTTCTTGAAGTGGAATATGCTGAACATGTACTTAATACCATAGCAATGACTGCCCTTTTGCTCCATGGACTACAGTGGTAATAAATATGAATCTAAAATGTTTGAGGTGTTACCTTAAACTGTACTTTGAATTAGCAGTATATCCTGTTGGTCATTTTTGGTCAAAACTATCAGGACAGTGTTAACTTTGTATCATTGTTGTGTTCTTTTGTTGCTATGTTTTATCACAAGGGGCAGCATCATCACCTTCCCTGTCTCCATTTAATCTTTAATATGGATGCACTGGGCCTAGGTAGGAAGGGAAAGATTTTAAAAGTACTATATAAAAACAATATCCATCACTTAATAATGCTTATAGATATGATAGTGATGGTAGATGGGATAGAGTATGAAGACATTTCCTGTAATTGAGGGATTTGTCTGCAGATTTAAACCTGTAGGGAAAAAACTCCTGTTTTCTGCCTTGCTGTCAGGACTCACACTGGATACTTCTGTGACCAGGTGTGTGGGAATTTTCCCACACCAAGCAATCCTTCAACTCTGCTGAATACTGACTGGGTTTGATTATTTTCTAGAATATCTCAAACAAATCAGAAAACAGTTTACTGATTCATTAGAAAAGGATATACTGTAACTCAGGAACAGCCATATGGAAGAGAAGCATAGGGCAATGCGTATGGGAAAGGACACTGAGTTTCTGTGCTGAGTACAGCACTCTCCCAGCACAGCACCTCCACTCGTTCACCAAATCGGAAGTATCAGGGCTTGCATAAGGCAAAGCTAAGCCTTTTACTAAAGAAGTTACATGCCTAGAGTGTGACTACCCATCATGACCTGCCTAGTTAGGAATTAGTGATCAGATCACCGGTGAGGTTACTTTCCTTAGAACCCCATTTTTGTCCATATGTCTATCTAGGGAATTAAATAAGAATAAAAACCAATTTTAAGTTTGATCTGGAGTAGACAGTGAACCCCAGAAGACCCCTTAGCAGCCCTCTTGCTGCCAGCAGCCTTTAACATCACAGCTGTGGAGGAGCTGTGGCTGCCACAGTCAGCTGTAGTCACCACCCTCATTACTGTAACTACGAGCAGTGTGGCTGAAACCAGCAGCTGCCTGATACACTTCTTTATCGCTGCTACCACTCAATATGATGCCAGGCATAGATGCAGAGCCAGAAGCGGCGGCATCTCACTGGTCATCACAGTGAAGTTTGGGGAATAGTAACATCAGCCTGCCATAAAGAGTAGCCTCCAGGAAGCATCTCCCCAGTACAGGAAGTAGAGAAACTATAGACTTTGATGTTATTGATGGAGAAAAGGGTGAGAGGCAGCAAATGTTATGCACTCGGCTGGATTTCCAGTGCCAGGCAGGAAATAAGCAGCAGTGTGTAACCATTATAAGCATTATCAACATTATGAGGTTCCTCCGGGTATTTATCAGCAAAATTACCTGAATAAAGAGACTGGGGAAAAGAAAGAGGGTTTGTAGAGTACCCCTACATGCCAGGCCCAACAGCATGCATTCTCTTCATCATATAGAGACCCCACTTTAGGTGTTGTCCAGAGTATTTCAATCCTGTGCAAGGAGAAGTGGTGGGGGTGCTGATGACCAGGGTAAAAGAGAACAAAATAGACCATGCAGACAGTTCACCTACTGAGGTTAGAGTAGACAGAGCCCCTCCTCACCTAGAATAGCAATAAAGAGTAACAGGAAAATCAAGAGGTGACCCAAGATCAGTAGATACCAGTGTAGCTGCCCCTAAAATTTCAGTTACCAATGTAGACACCCAGAAAACCCTAAATCACAATATGGAAAAGAGACCATAGGTGGGAAGTCAGCCCCAAGGCTGAGCAAGAAGAGGATGAGTAAGTGAGGATTTATAATCTCTACCATCATCTGGGTTCGTTGCCCCCCTCCCAAATAAATGAGTATGAAATTTCAGCAATAAGACCTGAACAAACAATTGGCGCTAAAGACTTTAAGTGTTGCTTTGTGACCATTGACCAGATAACTAGAACTATCTTTATTATAAGGTTTTTATTATTTTTTTTCAAAAGACACCTCTTTTTGGTAATGACCAACATGATTTTTAAAGTGTAGTGTTTTTCATATACCTTTAAAGGTTTGAAAATTGTTTCATATCAGGTCAATTTCAGATTATTAATAACGATTTTAATTTGTAATAAAATTTTACAACTTGATTTTTTTTCACAAGACAGCAAACTGTAAGTATCTATTAATACAAGTCAACAACAACAACAATAATAATAAAGCAATGCAAAGACATTAAGTTTTCCCTAGATTTTGTATATTATTTGTTCTTCGACAGTGTCTTGTGAGTTCTCAGATATCTTGGTGATAAGAGACATTATAGAACCTTACATAGTATATAGTAAACATTATTCATTCCTTTTCTCATGTAACTTTCTCCTTCAATGGCAAGATGGGATGGGGGAATATTTTACAATTCTTTTACTATTGCTCGCAAAGGACTGAATATAGAGAGATGTCTGAATTTTTCCTCCTATGAGAGAAGTGTAGAAAGTGGTAGTTATTTACTTATTTTTTCACATTTCACTCACTTTTTCTTGGGCATGTGTGAGTCATATCTAGAGTCAAGGTACAACATTCCTTCCTTACTCATGGAATTGAATGCTTATATATGACTTTGTTGGAAGGGTGGGGGTTGTTCCTAATGGGAAAACCCTACTAAGAAGAAAAGAGATTTAAGACTTGCAGAGGCCTGACCAGGTGGTGGTGCAGTGGATAGAATGTCAACCTGGGATACTGAGGACCCAGGTTCAAAACCCCAATGTCACCAGCTTGAGAGTGAGCTCATCTGGCTTGAGCACAGGCTCAACAAGCTTGAGTGTAGGGTCAGTGGCTTGAGTGTGGGATCATAGAAGTAACCCCATGGTCGCTGGCTTAAGCCCAAAGGTTACTGGCTTGAAGTCCAAGGTTGCTGGCTTGAGCAAAGGGTCACTGGCTAAGCTGGAGCCCCCTGGTCAAGGCATGTACGACAAAGCAATCAATGAAGAATTAATGCTATAACTACCAGTTGATGCTTATCATCTCTTTCCCTTCCTGTCTATCTGTCCATCCCTGTCTCTTCCTCTCTCTGTCTCTTGCAAAAGAAAAAAAAAGATTTGCAGAGTTCCTGGCCACTGGATAGAGCATCGGCCCAGAGTATGGACATCCTGGGTTTGATTCCTGGTCAGGGTACACAGGGGAAGCAACCATCTGCTCCTCTCCCCTTCCTTCTTTCCCTCCCACAGCCAGTGGCTTTACTGGTTCAAACATGGCCCTGGGCACTGAAGATGGTTCTGAGGATAGCTCTGTTTGTCTGAACTTTGCCTCAGGTGCTAAAAATAGCTTGGTATCCCAACATCAGCCCAGGCAGGGTTGCCGGGTGGATTTTGGTCAGGGTGCATAGGCAGGGTTACCCGATGGATTTCGGTCAGGGTGCATACAGGAGTCTGTCTCACTATGTCCCCTCCTTTCTCTCTCTCTCTCTCTCTCTCTCTCTCTCTCTCTCACACACACACACACACACACACACACACACACACACACACACACACACACACACAAAGACTCACAAATAATTTTAGCCATATCATAGCCACAGGCCCAAGAAGTCAGCTCCACAGTCCCTGAATCATGACTGCAAAGATGTATACTGTGGTATTTAGTGCCCCAAGGGATATAATTATTTTCTCCGTGATACCCAGTCCTTGAAATGACCTGAACAAAAGCATTTTTCCCCTTTTTCCTCTGGTATGTGGCAAAGCAAATTGCATTTGTTGCAACAAGAAATTCCTGCAGCCTGGTCCTTGTTGTCAGATGGCAGCAGGACTGGCCTGCGGGGCTGTTGCTGGTGCACATCAGAGATCAGAGGTTCTGCCCTTAGCAAAAAGAAAATTGCTTCTATCATCCCATCTTCCTTCACCAAAAGCCTGAGAAACAAGATGTGATTGGTTGTTGAAAGTACTCAGTGCTATAATACCCGTGAAATGTACTGTTTTACCTTGTCCTCCTGGTGTCTGAGGGTCTTAAAAATAGATGGATGCTTAAACCTTTTTGCAGGACTGTGCAGTTGCTCCTAAAATACCCACCCTGTACCTGGACTCTAAGATTACTTCTGAGTGTCTTAGCTGTTGCAAATCAACTGTGCCATTACTTCCATGCTCTCTTTGTCCTTCCACAGGCCTGATTTTTTTTTCCACTCTGTTTCAGGGCTCATCGTCGGGGTGATCCTGAGGTATGGCACCCCTGCCACCAGTGGCCATGACAAGTCACTCAGCTGCACTCAGGAAGACAGGGCCTTCAGCACATTATTAGTCAATGTCAGTGGGAAGTTCTTTGAATATACCCTGAAAGGAGAAATCAGCCCTGGCAAGATCAACAGTGTAGAACAGAATGACATGCTAAGGAAGGTGAGCTGGGGACACTTTGTGGTTGTTGTCCTGATGTGGTTTCTGATTTTCAATTTGGTCTCGACCTAATGGAGAGAAATCTTTTCAAACTCCTGGAGTATGGGTAGCATTCCTGCCTCTCAGTTTTGCTGGGAAGATTTTCGGCTAAGATGAGGAAAAGAAGGAACCATATTTGAACTTGAGCCTTTCAGCTTTGCTAGGCTCAGTAGCTGGCTTGGGCCACACTGATGGTACAGAGGGTTTGTACATTCACACTAAGCTCATCTCTCTAATCCTCATCTTTTCTTTACTGTGTCTTTTCTTAGGATTGGTTTTACTTTCAACTTGTTTTATTCAGTGTTCAGAAAATATAATTCTTAGTTCTGCATGTTTTTTTATATATACTATAAATATTTATTGAGTGTCTCTTCTCATTGGTGATTGATGCCAAAAACTTATTCTTCAGAGGAAGAATGTCTTCTTGTCTTAAAATTTAAGTCCAAACATTGGTTTTTATTTGCTGTTGGGGGTAGCTATAATACTCGACAAGAAAAAGGATTATATATCTCCTCACTTGCGTGATTTTCAGCATAAGCAAGAGATTTGTGTTTATTCTCATATATTCTATTACCTCATAAAACCTCACCTTAGACTTCTGGATAAAGTCTGCAAAATCCAAGTTGTAGGAGCCCCTTTTATTTTTTTATTTTATTTTTTTTAATTTTTTTTTTGTATTTTTCTGAAGCTGGAAACGAGGAGGCAGTCCGACAGCCTCCCACATGCGCCTGACTGGGATCCACCCGCACGCCCACCAGGGGGCGATGCTCTGCCCATCCGGGGCGTCGCTCTGTTGCAACCAGAGCCACTCTAGCGCCTGAGGCAGAGGCCATGGAGCCATCCCCAGCACCTGGGCCATCTTTGCTCCAATTGAGCCTTGGCTGCGGGAGGGGAAGAAAGAGACAGAGAGGAAGGATAGGGGGAGGGGTGGAGAAGCAGATGAGTGCTTCTCCTGTGTGCCCTGGCTGGGAATCGAACCCGGGACTTCCGCACACCAGGCCGACACTCTACCACTGAGCCAACCGGCCAGGGCCTAGGAGCCCCTTTTAATATAGAACAAGGTTAATGTGTGTGTAGGCTTGCTGTCAAAGACAAAGTGTAACTTTTGCTCCAAAAATTAAATTATTATGATCTCAGGATCTACCTGGTCCTTAAAGAAAATTATTCTCAACCTGGAGCATTCAACATGCCCATCTTTTCCATGTCCTGAATGGCAGTGCTAGTGAGTTCTTTGCTTTCATCCCTCCATAAGAATGCATGGGATGGAGTGGGTGCCAGGAAAATCTTGTGCTGCTTCAGACATTACTGGGTTTGGTGACTTCAAGCAAGTCTCACTCTCTTTGACTTCCGTTTTCTCATACTGGATAGGTATTGTCAAAATTCCTTTCTCATTCTGACAGCCTCTGCTTTTCAGACTACTCTTATCTTCAGCAAGAAGATAGAATAAAACATAATTTTGAGAGAACTGTTCTAATTAGACTGGTTAACATTTCCAGTTTCTAAAGAGAAGTGCTTATTTGACTTTTAATAATTAGGATGAAGATTTAAAATAACTAATTGAAATAAGAGCCAATTAATCTACTAACATGAACAATTTCTTTTAAAAGGGTAGGAGTTTATAGAATGGTTATATTTTCTGGATGTGATAAAACTTTGCTGTCTAATAATTTCACAGTGATTTCCTTGTGTCAAGCCTACAGGTAATTTTAGTCCCCTTAGAGCTGCTAAATTTATGTTGATGTTTAGGAAGCCATTAGGATCACTAGAGACTTTCATGTAGGCCACATCATGTGTCACAAAAGCCTGGGAACTCAAAAGAGAATTAAATTTGGTAGAATTATGTCTAGAAATGATTTGTGGGAGGACCCAGAAAATTAATAAAAAAAATTATGAATGCATCTTTTATTGCAGTTGACTCTTCATAAAGTTTTGTTAAAAATCAGGATGATTTTTATAACTAATGTCACCACAATAAATTCAATAAAAGTTTTTAAAAATCAAGATTTTTGTATTTCTTGGTTAAAAACATTGACCAGAAGCTTTCTCTGAGGTCTCAAAACTGCATTATACTTAATATGTTCTAGTATGTCTTAATATGTATTAAACAGCACACTGAGAACAGGACTTAGAAGTGCTATGTGGAAAAAAAACTTGCCAGTCCACAGGGGAGCTATGGATTCTCTTCTGTGATGAGCTCATGATTTTTCACTTTTAAGTTATGTGCTTTAAATATTTAAACTTCAGCCAATGGTTTAAAATATTAAACAAATGTTATAGCACCAATTGATATTAAACTAAAAATGAACATTTTTCCTTTTAAACTTTTAGGTAACGTTTGACCCAGAGGTCTTTTTTAACATTCTGCTGCCTCCAATTATTTTCCATGCCGGATACAGTTTAAAGAAGGTAAGAGATTTTTGCCAGTGTTTCTTTTGCTTTCTTTCTTCTTTTTTTGTTTTGTTTGTTTTTTGAGCTTAAAAGTAGATATAAATTATCCACAGATAATAACATATAATGACATTCTTGGGATGAGTTATCATAAAACAAGAGCTTTGAATAGTTGAAAAATCAAATGTAGACATAATCCAAAATAGCGCTCATGATAGTACATGTGTGTGTGGTATATACAGGCAATGCCACGAGTGGGTCTACCTGTACCAATAACTTCATGGAAACTATGGAAGGAATTCCCATGGCAAACAGATTTCTTGTTGGTTGACCTTTTAATAGTGTTATTGCTTGGTTTAAACTTTTACTTGCACTTGAGAGGTAGAAAAGCTTCAAATTATGTAAGCAATATGATTTTTGCCAGTATTTCTTCTTGTTTCGGATTATAGTCTTTTATTTTCACAATTCTGTTTAGGCATAAGCAACAGGTAGAAAACATGGGATTTAAAGTTAAGATAAACTGTGTTCATTTCTGTTTTCTATGACCCCTGGCAAATCACTTCATCTCTTTAAATCACTACTGGTGTGTCACAGGGTAGTAATAAAGATAACATGAGAATATACCTTTAAGAACTCTGTAAACCATGCTATTACCCAGCCAGGAATTACCTTCTTCCCTTAAATGAATTCCAGATCTCAGCCTACATGGCTCCAGCTCAACTGTTGCATGCTTCAGGGACTTTTTCTTTAATAATCTCTAAAATGTAAATGATATGGTGTTCATGTTCTGGAAATTGTTAAAAAGAATGAGGAAAGTCTAAATGTACTGAGATACTAAGTAAAAAATAAGCAATGGAATGCATACATTGTGGTTTTATTTTTATGTTTAAAGAAGAAAAGAAGTAACCATGTCATACCCACTTAAGAGCACGCCCGCGCCTTTCTCTTCCCCTTTTCTTCCCCGCCAGGTGCGTTACCTAACAGAAGCAAAAGAAGAGCCCTTGCCAGTATTTCTTAAAGCATGGGAGTCTCTGCGTTAATTTACCTGCATAATTTTCTAAATTTTTCTTTCTCCCATATTGCTTATTGCTGTGTTCTGTACCCACAAAGAGACTATAATTAACTCATCATCAGCGATTCATTTCTGTTTTTAAATCTGGAGCTCTCATACATTGCCAGTGGGAATGGAAAATGGCACAGCCACTCTGAAAAACAGTTTCGAAGCTTCTTATAAACTGAAATTGAAAGTCTCATATGACCCAGCAATTTTATTCCTGAACATTTATTCCAGAGAAATATAAACTTGTGTTCACACAGAAACCTGTACATGATTGTACATAGCAGCTTTATTTGTAATAGCCCCAAACTGGAAACAACTAAAATGTCCTACAATAGGTGAATGGTTAAATTAACATCCATACCATGGAGTACTACTCACCAATAAAATGCAGCAAACTATTTTTATTACTTATTTATATTTTATTAATTGAATTTATTGAGATGACATGGGTTTGTAAATCCATACAGGTTTCAAGTGTACAACTCAAAACACCAAAAGCATACCTCATAGTGTGCCTTCCACCCCAAGCAAAGTCTCTTTCTGTCCCCACTCCCCCTGCCACTGCCCACCTCCACCTAGTCCCCACCACACCTTTCCCTCTGGCTATCACCACTGTTGTCTGTGTCTGTGTGTTTTTTTTATTGCAGATGTTAGCTTTTATTTTTAATTTATTGTGTTGACATGGTTTCAAGTGTCCCGCTCAAATTAACACACTCTACACACTGCAACATGCCCCTCATGCCCCATGCAAAGTCTCTTTCTACCACCATTTCTCTCTATGCCCCCTCCATTTCTCAGTTTCCCCTTTCTTTCTGGCTATTGCTACCCTGTCTTTGTGTGTGTGTGTGTGTGTGTGTGTGTGTGTGTCTAATCCCCTCACCTTCTTTGATCCTGTCCCCTTTCTCCCCTTCTCTCTGACAGCTGTAAAATCTGTTCCCTGTGGCCCTGCCTCTGTTCCTTTTTGGTCTTCAGTTTATCTTGTTCATTAGGTTCTACATATAAGTGAAATCATATAATATTTGCCACCTATGCCTGACTTATTTCACATAGCATAAGAACCTGCAGGTCCATCCATGTTGTTATAAAAGGAAATATTTCCTTTTTTATGGTCATATAGTATTCTATTATATAAATGTATTGCAGCTTTTTTTAAAATTTATGATTTTAATTTGTGTTTACATAGATTCAAATGTCCCACCGAATATATCTCCCCCCACTCCCTTATTCTCCTCGGCCTCCCTTATGCCCCTCCCCCCAATTTTTTCCCCCCTTCCCTCCAGGATTTGCTGTCCTGTTCTCTATAATGCTGTGTTATGTATATATAATTTCATTAATCTCTTTCCCTTCTCTGATCCTATCTTCTCTTCTACTTTCTCTCTGACCACTTTCTCTCTGGTCCCTTTGATCCCGCGTCTGCCTCTGTTCCGTTGCTCAGTTCACATTGTTCATTGGATTCCTCAAATGAGTGAGGTCATATGATATTTTTCTTTCTCTGCCTGGCTTATTTCACTTAGCATGATAGTTTCCAGGTCCATCTGTGTTGTCGCAAAAGGTAAGATTTCCTTCTTCCTCACGGCCATGTAGTATTCCATTGTGTATATGTACCACAGCTTTTTTTTTTCTGAAGTTAGAAACGGGGAGGCAGTCAGACAGACTCCCGCATGAGCCCAACCAGGATCCACCCGGCATGCCCACCAGGGGGCGATGCTCCACCCATCTGGGGCATTACTCTGCTGCAACCAGAGGCATTCTTGTGCCTGAGGCAGAGGCCATGGAGCCATCCTCAGCGCCTGGGCCAACTTTGCTCCAATGGAGCCTTGGCTGCGGGAGGGGAAGAGAGAGACAGAGAGGAAGGAGAGTGGGAGGGGTGGAGAAGCAGATGGGCGCTTCTCCTGTGTGCCCTGGCCGGGAATCAAACCCGGGACTCCTGCACGCCAGGCCAACCTCTACCACTGAGCCATCTGGCCAGGGTCTGTACCACAGCTTTTAATCCACTCGTCCACTGATGGACACGGGCTGTTTCCAGATCTTGGCTATTGTAAATAATGCTGCAATAAACATGGGGGTGCATTTCTTCTTTTGAATCAGTGATTTGGTATTCTTAGGGTATATTCCTACAAGTGGGATAGCTGGGTCAAAAGGCAGTTCCATTTTTAATTTTTTGAGAAATCTCCATACCATTCTCCACAGTCACTGCACAAGTCCATATTCCCACCTGCAGTGCAGGAGGGTTCTTTTTTCTCCACATCCTCTCCAGCACTTATTCTGTGTTGTTTTGTTGATGAGCGCCATTCTGACTGGTATGAGATTGTATCACATTGTGGTTTTAATTTGCATTTCTCTAATGATTAGTGATGTTGAACATTTTTTCATATGCCTGTTGGCCATCTGTATGTTCTCTTTGGAGAAGTGTCTATTCATTACTTTTGCCCATTTTTTGATTGGATTGATGATCTTCCTGGTGTTGAGTTTTAAAAATACTTTACAAATTTTGGTTATTAACCCCTTATCAGACGTATTGATGAATATATTCTTCCATTGTGTGGGTTGTCTTTTTATTTTGTTAATGTTGTCTTTTGCTATGCAAAAGCTTTTTAGCTTCATATAGTTCCATTTGTTCATCCTGTCCTTTATTTCACTTGCCCATGGAGATAAATAAGCAAAAATATTGCTACGAGAGATATCAGAGTTTACAGCCTATGCTTTCTTCCAAGATGTTTATGCTTTCCTGACTATTTAAGACTTTTATCCATTTTGAGTTTACTATTGTGAATGGTGTTAGTTGGTGATCCAGTGTCATATTTTTGCAAGTACCTGTCCAATTTTCCCAACACCATTTGTTAAAGAGACTGTCTTTACTCCATTGTATGTTCTTACCTTCTTTGTCAGATATCAATTGTCCATATAGATATGGGTTTATTTCTGGGTTTTCTGTTCTGTTCCATTGATCTGTATGCGTGTTCTTATGCCAGTACCAAGCTGTTTTGAGTACAATGGCCATGTAGTATAACTTGATATCAGGAAGTGTGATACTCCCCACTTTATTCTTCTTTTTCAGGATTGCTGAGGCTATTCATGTTCTTTTTTGGTTCCATATAAGTTTTTGGCATATTTGTTCTATATCTTTGAGGTATGTCATTGGTATTTTAATAGGAACTGCATCGAATTTCTAGATTGCTTTGGGTAATATAGACATTTTAATGATGTTTATTCTTCCTATCCATGAATATTGTATATGCTTCCACTTGTTTGTATCCTTGATTTCCTTTATCAATGTTTTATAATTTTCCAAGTACAAGTCTTTAACCTCTTTGGTTAAATTTACTCCTAGGTACTTTTTTTTGTTGTTGTTGCAATAGTGAAGTGGATTGTTTTCTTCATTTCTCTTTCAGACAGGTCATTGTTGGTGTATAAAAATGCCACTGATTTTTGAATATTGATTTTATATCCTGCCACCTTGCTGAATTCCTTTATCAGATCCAGGAGTTTTTTTACTGAGACTTTAGGGTTTTCTATGTACAGTATCATATCATCAGCAATAGTTTTATTTCTTCTTTTTCAATTTGGATGCCTTTTATCCCTTCTTCTTGTTTTATTGCTGTGGCTAGGACTTCCAGAACTATATTGAATAAGAGTGGTGAAAGGGGGCACCCCTGCCTTGTTCCTGATCTTAAGGGGATTTCTTTTAATTTTTGTCCATTGATTATGATATTGGCTTTGGGTTTGTCATAGGTGGCCTTTATCATGTTGAGGTATGTTCCTTGTATTCCCACTTTGCTGAGAATTTTGATCATAAATGGGTGCTGGATTTTATCAAATGCTTTTACTGCATCTGTTGACATTATCATGTGATTTTTATCCTTTCTTTTGTTTATGTGGTGGATCACATTGATTGATTTGCAGATATTGTACCAGCCTTGCCTCCCCAGAATAAATCCCACTTGATCATGGTGTATTATTTTTTTCATATATTGCTGGATCCGGTTTGCTAATATTTTGTTGAGAATTTTAGCATCTAAGTTCATCAGGGATATTGGTCTATAGTTTTTTTTTTTCTTTGTAGTGTCTTTGCCTAGTTTTAGAATCAGTACTATGCTTGCCTCGTAAAAAGAGTTTGGAAGTCTTTCCTCCTCTTGAATTTTTTGAAATAGCTTGAGAAGGATAGGAGTTAGTTCATCTTTAAATATTTGGTCAAATTCGCCTGTGAAGCCATCTGGCCCAGGAATTTTGTTTGTTGGGAGTTTTTTGATAACTGTTTCAATCTCATTTGATGAAATTGGTCTGTTTAGGTTTTCTGATTCTTCTATATTGATTTTTGAAAGATCGTATGTTTTGAGGAATTTTTCCATTTTGCCTAGGTCAGTGGTTGGCAAACTCATTAGTCAACAGAGCCAAATATCAACAGTACAATGATTGAAATTTCTTTTGAGAGCCAAATATTTTAAACTTAAACTATAGAGGTAGGTACATTCCTTATCAAGGTAGCACCTGCATGTGGTATTTTGTGAAAGAGCCACACTCACGGGGCCAAAGAGCCACATGTGGCTCGTGAGCTCAGTTTGCCAACCAGGGGTCTAGGTTGTCTAATTTTATGGCATACAGTTCTTCATAGTATTTTCTTACAATCCTTTGTATTTCTGCTGTGTCAGTTGTTACTTCTCCTCTCTCATTTCTAATTTTATTTATTTGAGTCCTCTCTTTTTTCTTGGTAAGTCTGGTTAAAGGTTCATCTATCTTGCTTACCTTTTCAAAGAACCAGCTCTTGGTTTCATTGATCCTCTGTATTGTTTTTTAGACTCTATGTCATTTATTTCCACTCTGATCTTTATTATTTCCTTCTATCTAATTCCCGTGGGTTTTACTTGCCGATCTTTTTCTAGTTCTTTTAAATGCAGGGTTATATTGTTTATTTGAGCTTTTTCCAGCTTCTTAAGGTATGCCTATAGTGCTGTGAACTTCCCTCTCAGGACTGCTTTTGCTGTGTCCCATAAATTTTGAGTTGTTTTATGTTCATTTTCATTTGTTTCAAGGAAATTTTTGTTTTCTTCCTTGATCTCACTGTTAAGCCATTCATTATTTAATAACATGCTACTTAGTTTCCAAGTGTTTTAGTGTTTTTCAGTTTTTCTATTGTAGTTTATTTCTCGTTTAATACCATGGTGATCCAAGAAGATGCTTGATATGATTTCAATCTTATTAAATTTGTTGAGACTTGTTTTGTGTCCTAGTATGTGGTCTATCCTAGAGAATGTACCATGAGCACTTGAAAAGAATGTATATTCTGCTGCTTTAGGGTGAAAGGTTCTGAAGGTATCTATTAAATCCAGTTGATCTAGTGTGTCCTTTAAATCTGCTGTTTCTTTGTTAATTTTCTTTTTTGAGGATTTATTCAGTGATATTAGTGGGATATTGAAATCCCCTACTATTATAGTATTGTTGTTGATCTCACCCTTTAAGCCCATCAAAATCTGCTTTATGTATTTAAGTGCTCCTATATTAGGTGCATAGATATTTATAATGGTTATATCTTCCTATTAGATTGCTCTCTTTATCATTATGTAGTGACCTTTTTTATCCCTTTGTTTTAAAGTCCATTTTTTCTGATATAAGTATTGCTACTCCAGCTTTTTTTTCATTTCCATTTGCATGAAATATTTTTTTCCATCCCTTTACTTTCAGTCTATGTGGTTTGAGGTGTGTTTCTTGTAGACATCATATGTATGAGTCCTGTTTTCTTATCTACACAGCTACCCTATGTCTTTTGATTGGAGCATTTAACCATTTACATTTAAGGTTATTATTGATATGTAGTTGTTTATTGTCATTTTATTCTTTAAATCTACATTCCTCTTTTACTAGATTTTTCCTCTCTTTGGTCTGTTTACAGCAGGCCCCTTAACATTTCTTTTAGCATTGGTTTGGTTGTAATAAGTTCCTTGAGATTTTTTTTTTGGTCTGGGAAGCTTTTTATTTCTCCTTCAATTTTAAATAATAGCCTTGCTGGATAGACAAGTCTTGATTGTAGTTTCTTGTTTTGTATTACTTTGAATCTTTCTTGCCATTCCCTTCTGGCCTCTAATGTTTCTGTTGAGAAGTCAGATGTCATCCTTATGGGGGCTCCTCTGTAGGTAATAGACTGCTTTTATCTTACAGCTTTTAGTATTCTTTCTTTATCTTTTAATTTTTGTATTTTAATTATAATATGTCTTGGTGTTGGCCTTTTCGGGTTCATCCTTAATAGAACTCTCTGTTCTTCTTAAACTTGTGTGACTTTTCCTTCATCAATTTAAGGAAGTTTTCAGCTATGATTTCTTCAATCAGATTCTCTATCTCTTGTTCTTTCTCTTCTCCTTCGGGAACCCCTATGATGTGGATGTTATTTCTCTTCATGTTGTCACAGAGCTTTCTTAGAGTTTCCTCAGACTTTTTGAGCCTCTTTTCTTTTTGCTGCTCTACTTCCATGCTTTCGTTTATCTTGTCCTCTAACTTGCTGATTTGATCCTCAGCTTCATCCATCCTGCTTTTAATTCCTTCTAGTGTGGTCTTCGGTCTTCATTTCTGATATTGTATTTGTCATTTCTGACTGATTCCTTTTTATTATTTCAATGTTCTTTTTTATACTTGCTATCTATTTAGGTGCTTGTTATGTCCATCCATTGTTGCTCTAAGATCTTTGAGCATCCTAACAATCATTATTTTAAACTCTGAATCCAGTAATTTGGTTATTTTCATCTCACTCAAGTTTTTTTCTGGGGATTTCTCTTGTTGATTTATTTGGGTTGTATTTCTCTGCCTTCCCATTTTGTCTGTGTATAAGAAAGGTGTGGCCACAGGAGTCTGATGGGTGTGGCCTCTGTGTTCCCTAGGTATGGTCTGTCTGCAGGCCCACCATACCCTCTGCCACCGCCTTGGGTGTTCAGGCACGGGCATTGCTGGTGCCATACTGCTGCAGCAGTTGGTGCAATTTCTGCCTAGTCTTGGTGGGTCGGACTGTGTTCACGTGCCTGGGCTGCAAGCCTTGGCTGGCCTGGCTTCTGCATTTTCCCCGGGGGTGAGACTGGGCTGCAAGCCCTGGCTGGCCTCTGGCCTTCACCCCACTCCTGCTGGTAGGACTGAGTTCACATGTTTGGGCTTCAAGCCCTGGCTGACCCCCTGCCGACGGGACCATGTTTCGGCATCCTGCCACTGACTGCCCTCCTGTGAGCACTCAGCAGTGTGAGAGTGGTGATGTAGCTCAGACCTCAGCACTCAATATTGTATCCCTGATGGCTCCCTGCTTCTAAGCAATTCTTTGCTCTGACTGCAGCAGGACAGCTTCTATTTGGCTGGTGAAATGCTTCCCTTTGGTGGTATTGCTGGTTCCTGGAAAAATACTCACTTTAGATTTGGGGACTGACTCAGCCCAGGGCTTAGGGTGGCTGTCCCTCAAAGTGTTTCTCCCTGTGCCTCCTAGATTACATTCTCTTCCTGCTACTCTGGTCCTCTCAGCTCTCCCAGTCCCCTAGAGCCCTGGGTGAGTGGTTGTAAAAGAGGTTTTCTGCATGGACCCTTAAATCCTGAGTCTGAGAAATCTGTTTCTTTATTGCAAAAAGTCTCCTGGCTTGTTTCGCAGCTAAATGCCATCTGTATACCTCTTTTAGACTCTGGGGCTGCAGGCTGGGGCTTTGTTCCTGGGGCCCAGGACCCTCCCCTCTACGCTAAACTCACTTCCCGCCCCATGAGTCCTTCCAGACTGCCACTCGCTCCCAGGAGCTGGGCAGCCCTTCCACGTTTTTGCTTTTCCTACCAGTCTCAGTGTGGCTTCTTCAGTGATCCTTGATTAAAGAGTCCTCTTAGTTTAATCCAAAGTTGGTTTTTCCAGATAATTGTTCTTAAAATTAAGTTGTAATCCACTTTGGTTCTGGAAGGTAAAAGTTGGTATATCTGCCTACTCCATTGCCATCTTGCCACCCTCTGACATTGTCTATTACAGCTTTTTTATCCACTTGTCCATGGATGGACACTTAGGCTGTTTCCAGATCTTGGCTGCTGCAAACAACGCTGTAGTGAACATGGGAGTAAATATCTTCTTTTGGATTAGTGTCTTGGTATTCTTAGGATATATTCCTAGAACTGGGATAGCTAGGTCATAAGGAAGTTCCATTTTTAATTGTTTGAGGAATTGCCATACTGTTTCCACGGTGACTTCATAAGTCTACATTCCCAGCACCAGTGCAGGAGGGTTCCTTTTCCTCCACACACTCACCAGCACTTTTTTTTTGTTGATTTGTTAGTAAGCGCCATTCTGACAGGTGTGAGGTGACATCTCATTGTGGTTATAATTTACATTTTTCTCATGCTTAGTGATGTTGAGAATTTTTTCATATGCCTACTTGCCATCTGTATGTTCTCTTTGGAGAAGTGTCTATTCAGGTCCTTTACCCACTCTTTAATTGGATTGTTTGTCTTCCTGGTGTTGAGTTTTATAAGTTCTTTATAAACTTTGGTTATTAAGCCCTTATAAGACAATTGGTGATATGTTCTCCCATAGAGTACACTGTCTTTTTATTTTTTTAATGGTGTGCCTTATCTTGTGCAAAAGCTTTTTAGTTTGATACAGTCCCATTTGTTTATTTGTCCTATATTTCCTTGCCCAAGGAGATATATCAGCAAAAATATTGCTTTGAGAGATGTCTGAGAATCTACTGCACATATTTTGTCTAGAATTTTTATGGTTTTACGAACTACATTTAAGTGTTTTATCCATTTTGAATTTACTTTTGTGAATGGTGTAAGTTGGTGGTATAGTTTCATTTATCTTGCATTATATCTATCCAATTTTTCCAGCACCACTTATCAAAGATGTTGTCTTTACTCCATTACATACACACTTGCCTTCTTTGTCAAATATTAATTAACCATAATCACATGGATTCATTTCTGAGTTCTCTGTTCTGCTCCATTGTTCTGTGTGCCTCTTCTTATGCCATTACCAAACTTTTGATTATAGTGGCCTTGTAGTATAACTTGATATCAGGAAGTGTGATACCTCCCACTTTGTTCTTCATTTTTAAGATTGTTGAGGCTATTTGGGTTATTTTTTGGTTCCCTACAAAGTTTTGGAATATTTATTCTAGACTGGTGAGGTATGCTGTTGGTATTTTAGTAGGAATAATATTGAATCTTTAGATAGCTTTGGAGGGTATGGACTTTTTAATGATGTTAATTCTTTCTATCTATGAACACAGTATATCCTTCCACTTGTTTGTATCTTTCTCAATTTCTTTTTTCATTGTCTTATACTTTTCTAAGTACAAATATTTTACCCCCTGGTTAAATTTATTCCTAGGTACTTAATTTTTTTTTTATTGTTGCAGTAGTAAATTGGATTGTTTCCTTAATTTTATGTCCTGACACTTTGCTGAATCCATGTATCAGGTCTAATAGTTTTTATGGCAGAGACTTGTGGGGTTTTCTATGTACAGTATTATGTCATTAGCAAGTAATTACAATTCTCTTCTTCCTTTCTAATTTGAATGCCTTTTATTTCTTCTTCTTGTGTGATTTCTGTGGTTATGACTTGCTATACTGTGTTGAATAAGAGTGGTGAAAGGGGACACCCTTGTCTTGTTCTTGATCTTAATGGGATTCCTTTTAGTTTCTGCCCATTGAGTATGATGTTGGCTGTTAATTTTTATATATGGCCTTTATTATGTTGAAGTATGTTTTATGTATTCACATTTTGCTTAGAGGTTTTTTTTATTTCATTTTTTTAATGGGGCGACATCAATAAATCAGGATACATATATTCAAAGACAACATGTCCAGGTTATCTTGTCGTTCAATTATGTTGCATACCCATCACCCAAAGTCAGATTGTCCTCTGTCACCTTCTATCTAGTTCTCTTTGTGCCCCTCCCCCTCCCCCTTTTCCTCTCCCTCTCTCTCCTCCCTCCGTAACCACCACACTCTTATCAATGTCTCTTAGTCTCACTTTTATGTCCCACTTACGTATGGAATAATGCAGTTCCTGGTTTTTTCTGATTTACTTATTTCACTTCGTATAATGTTATCAAGATCCCACCATTTTGCTGTAAATGATCCGATGTCATCATTTCTTATGGCTGAGTAGTAATCCATAGTGTATATGTGCCACATCTTCTTTATCCAGTCATCTATTGATGGGCTTTTTGGTTGCTTCCATGTCCTGGCCACTGTGAACAATGCTGCAATGAACATGGGGCTGCATGTGTCTTTACGTATCAATGTTTCTGAGTTTTGGGGGTATATACCCAGTAGAGGGATTGCTGGGTCATAAGGTAGTTCTATTTTCAGTTTTTTGAGGAACCACCATACTTTCTTCCATAATGGTTGTACTACTTTACATTCCCACCAACAGTGTATGAGGGTTCCTTTTTCTCCACAGTCTCTCCAACATTTGCTATTACCTGTCTTGTTAATAATAGCTAATCTAACAGGTGTGAGTTGGTATCTCATTGTCGTTTTGATTTGCATTTCTCTAATAACTAAAGAAGATGGCATCTTTTCATATATCTGTTGGCCATTTGTATTTCTTCCTGGGAGAAGTGTCTGTTCATGTCCTCTTCCCATTTTTTTTATTGAATTGTTTGTTTGTTTGTTGTTGAGTTTTATGAGTTCTTTCTATATTTTTTATATTAGGCCCTTATCTGAGCTGTTGTTTGAAAATATCATTTCCCATTTAGTTGGCTTTCTGTTTATTTTGTTATCAGTTTCTCTTGCTGAGCAAAAACATCTTAGTCTGATGTAGTCCCATTCATTAATTTTTGCCTTCACTTCTCTTGCCTTTGGAGTCAAATTCATAAAATGCTCTTTAAAACCCAGGTCCATGAGTGTAGTACCTATGTCTTCTTCTATGTACTTAATTGTTTCAGGTCCTATGTTTAGATCTTTGATCCATTTTGAGTTAATTTTAGTACAGGGGGACAAACTGTAGTCCAGTTTCATTCTTTTGCATGTGGCTTTCCAGTTTTCCCAGCACCATTTATTGAAGAGGCTTTCTTTTCTCCATTGTGTGTTCTTGGCCCCTTTATCAAAAATTATTTGACTATATATATGTGGTTTTATTTCTGGGTTTTCTATTCTGTTCCATTGGTCTGAGTGTCTATTTTTCTGCCAATACCATGCTGTTTTGATTGTCGTGGCCCTATAATATAGTTTGAAGTCAGGTATTGTAATGCCCCCAGCTTCATTCTTTTTCTTTAGGATTGCTTTGGCTATTTGGGTTTTTTTATATTTCCATATAAATCTGATGATTTTTTGCTCCATTTCTTTAAAAAATGTCATTGGAATTTTGATGGGAATTGCATTAAATTTGTATATTGCTTTGGGTAATATGGCCATCTTGATTATATTAATTCTTCCTAACCAAGAACAAGGAATATTCTTCCATCTCATTATATCTTTTTCGATTTCCCTTAACAATGGTTTATAGTTTTCATTATATAAGTCCTTTACATTCTTTGTTATGTTTATTCCTAGGTATTTTTTTGTTGTTGTTGCAATCTTGAAGGGGATTATTCTTTTGAGTTCGTTCTCAAAAGTTTCATTGTTGGCATATAGAAAGGCTATTGACTTCTGTATCTTAATTTTGTATCCTGTGACCTTACTGTATTGGCTTATTGTTTCTAGTAGTCTTTTTGTGGATTCTTTGGGATTTTCGATGTATAGGATCATATCATCTGCAAAAAGTGATACCTTTACTTTCTTCTTTTCCGATATGGATGCCTTTTATTTCTTTGTCTTGTCTGATTGCTCTGGCTAGAACCTCTAGTACCACATTAACTAAGAGTGGAGAGAGTGGACAACCCTGTCTTGTTCCTGATTTAAAGGGGAAAGCCTTCAGTTTTGTGCCATTTAATGTGATGTTAGCTGATGGTTTATCAAATATGGCCTTTATCATGTTGAGATATTTTTCTTCTATACCCATTTTGTTGAGAGTCTTAAACATAAAATTGTGTTGTATTTTATCAAAAGCCTTTTCTGTGTCTATTGATAATATCATGTGTTTTTGTTCTTTGTTTTGTTGATATGGTGCATTACGTTAACCGTTTTACGTATGTTGAACCATCCTTGAGATTCTGGGATGAATACCACTTGATCATGATGTATTATTTTTTTAATATGTTGTTGTATTTGATTTGCTAGTATTTGTTTAGTATGTTAGCATCTGTATTCATTAGAGATATTGGTCTGTAGTTTTCTTTTTTTGTGCCATCCTTGCCTGGTTTTGGTATGAGGGTTATGTTGGCCTCATAAAATGTGTTTGGAAGTATTGCTTCTTCTTCAATTTTTGGGAAGACATTCAGTAGAATAGGAACCAAGTCTTCTTTGAATGTTTGATAAAATTCGCAAGTATAGCTGTCTGGGCCTGGACTTTTATTTTTGGGGAGGTTTTTAATGTTTTTTTCTATTTCTTCTCTACTGATAGGTCTGTTTAGGCTTTCTGCTTCTTCTTGACTCAGTCTAGGAAGGTTGTATTGTTCTAGGAATTTATCCATTTCTTCTAGGTTGTTGAATTTAGTGGCATAAAGTTTTTCATAGTATTCTACAATAATTCTTTGTATATCTACGGTGTCCGTGGTGATTTCTCCTCTTTCATTTTGGATTTTGTTTATATGAGTTCTTTCTCTTTTTTCCTTGGTAAGTCTTGCCAAGGGTTTGTCAATTTTGTTGATCTTTTCAAAGAACCAGCTCCTTGTTCTATTAATTTTTTCTATAGTTTTTCTGTTCTCTATTTCATTTATTTCTGCTCTGATTTTTATTATCTCCTTTCTTCGGCAGGTTTTGGGTTGTCTTTGCTCTTCTTTTCCTAGTTCCTTAAGGTGTGAAGTTAAGTGGTTCACTTGGGCTCTCTCTTGTTTATTCATATAGGCCTGAAGTGATATGAACTTCCTTCTTATCACTGCTTTTGCTGCATCCCATAGATTCTGATATGTCGTATTGTCATTTTCATTAGTCTGTATATATCTTTTGATCTCTGCACTTATTTCTTCTTTGACCCATTCATTTTTTAAAAGTATGTTGTTTAGCTTCCACATTTTTGTGGGATTTTTTTCCTCTTTTTTGCAGTTGAATTCTAGTTTCAAGGCTTTATGATCAGAAAATATGCTTGGTACAACTTTGATTTTTCTGAATTTGCTGATGTTGTTTTTGTGGCCTAACATATGGTCAATTCTTGAGAATGATCCATGTACACTGGAGAAAAATGTATACTTAGTCACTTTGGGATGAAATGTCCTGTAGATGTCTATCATATCCAGGTGCTCTAGTGTTTTGTTCAAGTCCACTATATCTTTGTTGATTCTCTGTTTGGATGACCGATCTAGAGCCGTCAGTGGTGTATTGAGGTCTCCAAGTATGATTGTATTTTTGTCAGTTTTTGTTTTAAGGTCAATAAGTAGCTGTCATATATTTTGGTGCTCCTTGGTTTGGTGCATATATATTAAGAATTGTTATGTCTTCTTGATTCAGTGTCCCCTTAGCCATTATGAAATGGCCATTTTGTCTCTGAGTATTTTTGCTGTCTTGTAATCAGCATTATCAGATATGAGTATTGATATACCTGCTTTTTTGGGGGATGTTATTTGCTTGGAGTATTGTTTTCCAGCCTTTCACTTTGAATTTGTTTTTATTCTTGTTACTTAGATGAGTTTCTTGTAGGCAGTATATAGTTGGATTTTCTTTTTTAATCCATTCTGCTACTCTGTGCCTTTTTATTGGTGAGTTTAATCCGTTTACATTTAGTGTAATCATTGACACTTGTATGTTCCCTATTGCCATTTTATAGATTGCGTTCTGTTAGTTTTGTGTCTTGTTTGAACCTTCTCTTTCATTTTTCTATCTTTTGTTTTTATCTGGTTGTATTCCATACATCTTTCCTCTGTTGCTATCTTTTTTAAATCGTGCTTCTGTGGTAGTTTTTTCAATGGTGGTTACCTTTAAGTAATGAAAAGGGTTCCTACCCTGTTCATTGTAGTGCACTATTTTGTGAGTACTTTTGCACTCCATCGTCCTTTGCTACTGTTAATCTCCATCCTCTCCCCCCCTTTCTTTTTGTTGTTGTCACAGTTTAAATTTGGTTTGATTGTGTTCTTCTTGGAGCTTTTACTTGTGGCTTTGTTTTTTTTTTTTTTGTTTTTTTTTTTGTTCTTTGTATCTGATTGGAGAACCCCCTTTAGTAATTCCTGGAGTGGGGGTTTTCTGATGATAAATTCCCTCATCTTTTCTGTATCTGTGAATGTTTTTATTTCTCCTTCATATTTGAAGGATAGCTTTGATGGGTATAGTATTCGTGGCTGAAAGTTTCTCTCTTTCAGGACTTTAAATATTGGGTTCCACTCTCTTCTAGCTTGTAGAGTTTCTGTTGAGAAATCTGATGATAATCTAATGGGCCTTCCTTTATATGTTGTATTCTTCTTTTCAGTGGCTGCCTTGAGAATTTTTTTTTTGCTGTTGGTTTGTGCCAATTTCATTATGATGTGCCTTGGAGTAGGTTTGTTGGGGTTAAGAAAACTCGGAGTTCTCTTTGCTTCTTGAATTTGAGGCTTTAGTTCTTTCCACAGGCTTGGGAAGTTCTCATCTATTATTTGTTTGAGTATGTTCTCCATTCCATTTTCTCTCTCTTCTCCCTCTGATATACCTATTATTCTTATGTTATTCTTTTTGATGGAGTCAGATAATTCCTGTAGGGCTATCTCATTTTTTTTAAATTTTTGAGTCTCTTTCTTCTTGTCTCTGTTGTGCCTCAAGTTGCTTGTCTTCTATTTCACTAATCCTACCTTCTATCTGGCCTGTTCTATTAGCTAAGCTTGTTACCTCGTTTTTCAGCTCGTGAATTGAGTTTTTCATCTCTGATTTTTTTTAATAGTTTCAATTTCCATGGTAATATATTCTTTGTGTTCATTGAGTTGTTTTCTGAGCTCCCTAAATTGCCTTTCTGTGTTTTCTTGTATATGTCTGAGTATTTTTAGGATTTCTATTTTAAATTCTCTGTTGTTTAACTCCAAGGTTTCCAATATATTAAATTTTTTCTCCATAGATTTTTTCTCATCTATCTGTGTTACCTCTCTTTCTTTTGTATCCATGATATTTGATTTTCTCTTCCTTAATGGCAACTTAGTGTGGTTTTGTTGATAGTATTAATGAGATTTAATAAATAATAAAAAGTTGAAAAATAAAAATAAAAAATCGAAGAGTTGTTTTTTAAAAAAATATTAATAATTAAGTAAATAAAATAAAATAAAATTTAAATTTAAAAAAAGAAAATTATTCCCCCCTCCTTTTTTCCTCTCCTCTCCTCTCCTCTCTTTCTTTAGAAAATCTTGTGGTGAACTGTGAATTATATTGTACTAAATAGAACAAACAATGCCTGTAATGGAGGGCCTGAATTGGGGAGAAGTAATAAAGGGGCAAAAAACAAAAAACAAACAAACAAAAAAACCAAAAAACAAAAACAAAAAAAGGGGGATATGGACTCACAAAAATAAAATAAGGAAAAAATTTGGGTCAAGAATAAAATGATTTGCTTTTAGGTGTTCATTGACTAAGAGTTATGATGAGAGGAATAAGAGGGAAGCAGGAAAATGGGGGGACAAATTAAAAAGTTACTATTGTATTTAGTGGAACAAGAACTAGATAAAATGGAGAGCCAGGGATGGGAGCACTGCTAGTGAGTTAAAAAGGTGAAGAAAAGCCCCCAAAATGCCATAAACATAAGTTTGAGTCCCAGATAAGTTAATTTGTTTGTTATTGAGGTTTGAATGAGAGGAGACTTAAAGGAGAAAAGAAGAAACTAATATAGAGGGAGAAAAGAGAGAGAGAGAGAGAGATAGAGAGAGAGAGAAAAGAGGGAACCACTAAAAGAAGAAAAAAAGAAAAAAGAGGAGAGAGTTAAGGGTTTTGGAGTGCAACTCTCATAGAGAGAAAGGAAGAGGAAAGAAAAGATAATGGGAGATGTAACACTTATGGGTAGTGTAGTTCAAGGAGAGGAGAGAGTAAGACCGGCAGAGAGTTAATCGACCAAATTGGAGGAGGAAAAAGAAAAAAAAATCAAGAATGAAGATAAGAGAAACAAATGAACAAATATAATAAAATGGGATAGATTATAAAGTCTGCGGATTATTCTTGATTTTGAGAGGTTGTCTTCTTGCTTTTTCTTTTCTCTCCCTCTTCCTGGTTGGTGACTCTGTACCCCGGGTTCTGCCCCTTTGGCACGCTCAGGTAGAGGTTTGCAGTTGATAAGTCTCTATGGCGATGTCATGTATTGTGCTTCAGTCTCATTGGCAGTCGAGGCTCATTGGCATTTATAGGTTCCGACAGTGAGAGAGTATGTGTTCCTGGAGCCTCTCTCCTAGTCTTTCCTTCCTCAATTAGTAGCCTGATAATCCAGCTATGGGGTTGCTGCTGCCTCTGCCTTGATAGTAAGAGGCTCAAAGAGCTGGCAACTTCCCACTCTATTCCCACTCAGCACAGGGCTCTGGGTAAAGCTCAGTCAGTCAGAGCTGCTAGCATAATCAGGCGGGGCTTCTGCCCACTCAAAGACCTCTGGCTCTGCCACTCTGTCCAGTAACATGGGCAGGTGCCCACTCCCTGGGTGCTTGGAGGAAACTCTCACTCACTCTCTGCATGCGCAGACCAGGATATCAGGCCGGCAGTCTCACACTCTGAGTGAAACCTCCTCCCGCACAGAAAAGTTCCAGCGTTGGAATTGGCTCTCGCTCCCTCCCCGTGCGTGGCTTTTTCAGGGTGCTGGGGCAGCCCAAGATTGTGCTTTTGGCCCACACAGAGGCCTCTGACTCTGCCCCTCTGTGGGATAACACGGGCTCCCACTCCTGAGGTGCTGGGAGGAATCTCTTGCCCACTCTCTGTGTGCACAGACCAGGATATTAGGCCGGCCACCTCACCCTCTGAGTGAAATCCCCGCCCGCACGGAAAAGTTCCAGCGTTGGAATTGGCTCTCACTCCCTCCCTGTGCGCGGCTTTTTCAGGGCACTGGGGCAGCCCGGAGATTCCACACACAAAGGCCCCTGACTCTGCCTCTCTGTGGGGTAACACGAGAGCCCACTGCTGAGGCACTCGGAGGAATCTCTCGCCCACTATTTGCACGCACTGACCCGGAGATCGGGGAAAATGCTTGCCTGCTTGTTTTTCTTTGTCTGGGTTTGGCACGAGTGTTAGCTTGTATTGACTTGGTTGCCACAGGCACAGTTTTTCCTCGGCTTGGATCTCCGTGCCACAGCCTGGTTCGGCCGTTTGTGCCGTGGCCTGGATCTATTCACCCCCTTTGCCCACCATAGTTTCTATATTCTCAGTTCCCAGTGAAAGCAGCCCTGTTTAGGTTAGTGAGGAAGGCGGAGTATTTCTTACTCCCTATTTCTTTTTGGGTTTGATTATATATTTAGCCAATTTTTCACTCGACCATACCTTCGAGTGTATTGTGAAACATCTGGAAACTCCAAGGATAGGCTTTTCTGTTTCTGGTTGAAGATCTTGTTGAATTTTGGGGGAGATTTATTGGTATCACTTCCTACCGCGCCATTACTCTGACGTCATCTTTGCTTAGAGTTTTTATCATAAATCATTGCTGGATTTTTATCAAATGCTTTTTCTGCATCTGTTATTATAATCATGTGATATTTATACTTTATTTTTTATGTCATGAATTACATTTATTGATTTGCAAATATTGTATCAGCCTTGCCTCCCCAGAATAAATCCCAGTTGATCTTGGTGTATGATCTTTTGAATGTACTGCTGATATGGTTTGCTAATATTTTGTTGAAAATTTTAGTATCTATGTTTATCAGGGCTCTTAGTCTATGGTTTTCTTTCTTTGTAGTGTGTTTACCTCGTTTTGGAATTAGGATAATGCTTGCCTCATAAAATGAGCTTGGAAGTCTTCTATCTTCTTGAATTTTTTGTAATAGCTTGAGAAGAGTAGGTGTTAGTTCTTGTTTGAATGTTTGTTAAAATTCACCTGTGAAGCCATCTGGTCCAGGATTTTTGTTTGCTGGAAGTTTTTTGATAACAGTTTCAGTTTAATTTACTGTCATTGGTCTGCTCAGGTTATCTGATTCTTCCTGATTCAGTTTTGGAAGATTGTATGTTTCTAGCAATTTATCTATATCACCCAGGTTGTCTAAATTTTTGGCATATGATTCTTCACAGTATTTTCTTACAATCTTTTGTATTTCTGTGATGTTAGTTGTTACTTCTCTTCATTCATTTCTGATTTTATTTTTTGCATCTTCTCTCTTTCTGTCTTGATGACTCTGGTTAAAGTTTTGTCAATCTTGTTTACCTTTTCAAAGAACTAGCCCTTGGTTTCATTGATATTTTGTAGTTTTTTAGCCTTTATGTCACTTATTTTTACCCCAATCTTTATTATTTTACCCTAATCCTTCCCTCTACTTCCTCTGGTTTTTCTTTCCTTTTTCTAGTTCTTTTAGGTGCAGGGTTAGATTGTTCATTTGAGCTTTTTGTTGCTTCTTAAGGTATGCCTGCAATGCTATGAACTTCCCTCTCAGGACTGCTTTTGCTGTGTTCATACATTTGGGTTGCTGTATGTTCTTTTTCATTTGTTTCAAGGAAATTTTTGATTTCTTCCTTGATCTCATCGTTGACTCATTTGTTATTTAATAACATGCTCTTTAGCCTCCCTGTGTTTGAATATCTTTGTTTCTATTGTAGTTAATTTTAGTTGATCTTGCTTTGATGTAGTCTGTAGCTGGCCACTGGATATGTTGGTTCTAGCCCTCTTAAGAAGGAACCTGTTTCAGTCCAGTTTAAGACACTGATCATGACTAGCCCTCAGGAAGATTTTTGGAACTATAGGTGATGCATAGTTTTGGTTGCCTCTGCTGGGTTTATATGTACAAGGAAGAACCAAGTTGCACAGCTAGGCTGACTTTTAACAGCACTGGGCCTGAGGTAATTCAGCATAATCCTAAGGTTCTTTGAGATTCACCTCCTCCTATTTCTCTCTGCTGGCTGCTTTTTAGACTCATCCCCTGATAAAACCTCTGGTAGAGTATAGTGGCTCAAACTAATCAAGCATCTAGAAAAGTGGTGGGTATTTGGTTCTCACCCCAGGAACCCAGGTGATGGTCTGTCCTAAATGTTTTTTAGACCTCAGTATAATGTAGACACTAGGAGCCTGGTGAATGTGGCCTCTGAAACCCAAAGGTTTGGTCTTCCCACAGTTTGGACAGTTTCTAATGAATCTCCCATGAGGCGGAGCACCAGTCATGTTCTCAAGAAAGTGGAGGGGAAAGTGCAGGTCTCAATGCTGAACCACTGAATCCCTGTCACCCCTTGAGTTTTTTCAGCCCCCTGTTTCCTGGCCAAGGCTGCTTCCTTCTCAGCAGGGCCCAATCTCCAATGTGGGGCAAGAGAGATTCCCAAGGGTGGGATAGCTGCTTTCCCCCAGGCTGATGCCCTATGTAGGGACTGCTCCACCCAAGAAAGATGGTGACTGTCATATTGAAAAATGATTCAGTACAGGGGTCTTGTAGGCTGTTCCCCTTCCAATCTCCCACTCTCCTCTCCTGACTTTAGTTCACTCAGGCCTTCCTCCACCAGAGCTTAGGGTAGGTAGCTGTGTGCAAGATTTTCCATGTTGGTCTTTTAAGATGGTGCCTGTGTCTTTGAGAACTCCTGTCTCTTTCTTGTAAACAGAAACCTTACCTCTTTTCACTGCCAAATGCTATGTGGTACCACTTCTAGGCTCTGGTGCTTTAGGATGGGGTGCCTGGCCTGGAGCTTATGACCCATACCTCTCAGGGAAAACCTTCCACAGTTGAGATGTCCCTTGGGACCCTCAGCTGGTGCTTTCCTGGGAGTACAGTCAGCCCTTTTTTGTGTCTTTGCCCTCCCTGACAGTCTTGATGTGACTTCCTTTGTAAATTTTTGGTTATAGACTCCTCTTTATTTAATCCTGGGTTAGTTTTTTAGGATGATTGGTCTTAAATTTAGTTTTAACTCCAGTTTGGTCCTGGGAATAGGTGAGTGGAACGTCCGTCTGCCTACTCTGTTGCCGTCATGGATCTGTATAATTTTTGTCTAATCTCTTCACCTCTTTTCATCCAGTCCTCTCACCCCATCCCCAACTGTAATACAACAATCTGGATGGATCTCAAAGGCATTATGCTGAGTAAAAAGATTCCAATCACAAAAGATGACATACTGTATTATATCATTTATATAGCATCATAAAAATGACAAAATTATAGGAATGGAGAACAGATTAGAGGTTTCTAGAGATTAGGGATGTGAAAGTGAGAGGGGGATGAGAGTGACTATAAAAGTGTTGCACAAGGGAGATTTTTCTGCTGATAGAACAGTTTTGTATTTTGGTTGCAGTGGTGCTTACATGAATCTACACTTGCAATAAAATGACATAGAACTATACATACACATTGTACCAATATCATTTTCCTGGTTTTGATATTGTACTACAGATATAACCAGTGGAGGAAACTGGGTGAAGATACATGGAACCTCTCTGTACCAGCTTGGAAACTTCTGTGAATCTGTAATTACTCAAAAATTAAAAGGTTTTAAAAATTTATACTGATTATTAACGGTCATTGTGCTCTGCAGCAAGGTGGGGCCTAAGCCCCTAGTTATTTAAAATATCAAATACCTTTACAAATAGTGTTAGCAGCTCCCTTACTCCCCCACTGTGAGGAGTATTGTGTAAAAATTTAACCTCCAAAAAGGCTTTCCTCCCTCAAGCTGGGTAGCTTGTTTCAGCTGTCTTTCTGAATAGGACTAAAGGAAACCTTTTAAATGAACCTAGAGAAGGGAGATCTTGGCTGCCAGTAAAACTCAGTAACATTCTTAAGAACTAGAGAATGCCTTCCAAATTGATAAACCTCTAAATACATTAATCTAGAAAAAAAAGAAACAAATTACCTATTATCAAGAATGAAAGGGAGAGTATCACTACAGGCTCTTCAAACAGTAAAAGGACAATAGAGGAACACTGCAAACAACATTGTGGAATTAAATTTGACAACCCAGGTGAAATGGACAAATTCCTTGAGAGGTATAAATGATCAGAACTGACCTGAGAAGAGATAGAAAACTTGAACAGCCCTATATTAATTTAAAAAATTGAGTTCATAATTTAAAACCTTTTCATGTGCCCATATGGCTTCACTGATGAATTCTATCTAGCAATTAAGGGAAAAATAATACTAGTCCTATTCCAAATTCTTTCAGAAGATAGAGGCAACACTTCCAACTCATTTCATAAGAGGATGCCTGCCTATTAGACTGGTTCTTTTGTAAAAGCAACTCTGCAGTTGTCAGAGGTTTTAAAACTATTTCCAACCAACATAAATATAGTTAAACTTTATGGAGCATCTGACACAAACTCTATAACAGGGGTCCCCAAACTACAGCCCACAGGCTGCATGTGGCCCCCTGAGGCCATTTATCCGGCCCCCACTGCACTTCCGGAAGGGGCACCTCTTTCATTGGTGGTCATTGAGAGGAGCATAGTTCCCATTGAAATACTGGTCAGTTTGTTGATTTAAATTTACTTGTTCTTTATTTTAAATATTGTATTTGTTCCCGTTTTGTTTGTTTTTTTTTACTTTAAAATAAGATATGTGCAGTGTGCATAGGAATTTGTTACTAGTTTTTTTTATAGCCCAGCCCTCCAATGGTCTGAGGGACAGTGAACTGGCCCCCTGTATAAAAAGTTTGGGGACCCCTGCTCTATAATAATGTGAGAGTAGTAGATTAGTTTCCACCCCTTCTCCTTCATGTTTTCAACTCATTGATAAATAGACACAAAGAGCTAACTGGTAATTGAATGATCCTTTTATGATCCCAAGTTCCTGATAACACATGTTGGATGATATAGTTTAATCCTTAGTTTTGGGGTTCCTTGCTACACATCATGAATTTCAGCCTGCTAAAGGCTGTCTCGTTTGCTCACAGCATGGAGACTAAAAGAACAAGAACAATACCCTACCTTGAGCAAGAAGATCAAGACTGCGAGTCAGGGCCAAGCCAATCTTCCCCTTCAGAGATCAAATGATTCCTCCTTACTGTATTATCTTTGGGGGAAGAGGGATGAAACAAGTCCCCTCTCCACAATGGATACTCGAAGAGCAAGAGGCTGTGTTTCTGCACACTAGCCCAACATACCTTTGTGTTCGTCCAGATGTGTAGAGAGCATCTTGCATTTTACTGATGATGAGCCTGATTCAGAATTATTAAGTGACATCTATGAGGTTACATAGATGATGCGGGACTGAGGCAAGGTTTTGGTCTATCTGTCTTCTGACCCCAGGGCCCAGGGTGTTCATTTATGGTACAGTCCATCTGGATTTAGGATTTCTGTACAAAAAAAAATGCATCTTTTTTTCTGACTAATCTATTGGTTTTCCAAAGTTACCTGAGTATATATGTTAGATATTGACATATATAGTAAAAGACAAGAGATGATTGATTTTATGGATATAAATGATGTTATTCTTTATCTAAATGAAGAATTTGGAAACTCTTCTTAAGATTAAATGGGTAATTAATAATTTGGTATCTTAAATAACTAATCTCAATGTATAACTATGATCATAGTTACTTTCAAATAAAACCAAATCATTGGTTGTAAAAGCCACTCTAATGACCAAAAAACATTTTAGATTTTTTTCCAACCTTCTCTTTTGTCAGCTTAATTTTCTCAGAAGGAAAACAAATAACAAGCTTTGCCAATTACCAATTTAAACTGTTTTGAAATATTAGTTTAGTCTCTTTCCTTTTTAAAGTCATTATAAAGACACTTAAATATTTGGTTCTTACATGGTTGCCATCTCTGATTAAACTTACTGTCAATTGAATGTGCAATAAATATTTTACCGCTTACTGCAGGTTTTTAAAAAGGTATATTCAGAACCTTCAACCTATATACATATATTTATAGTTGCCGTGCAGACATAGCCTTTTTTATACTAACTTGAAAAGGTATCCTTGGAATTAGCTTTGATTTTGCATTGCTGCTCATGATTTGCTGTCAGGGCATTGGTAGAGAAAGAATTCACCTATAGAAGCTTTATTTTTTTGTAAGCTTCCCCTACTACTACTACTACTACTACTACTACACACACACACACACACACACACACTAAAATTTGTTAATGGCAGAAGATGGGGTTTCCCAAAGAGTTGGAATATAAGGCTTAGAATGGTAGGAATTGGTATGTTAAGTGGGTTTTCATCATAAGCAAACTTTCTCATACTGATCTGTCTTAGGCTTATATTCTTGAAGGTTTTACTAGGGCATGTCATCTCCTTTTGTCTCTTTGTTCCAATCTGTAATGGAGAGGGAAAGGCAGGGAAAATTGATCTAGTCATGGCCGTGTGAACCACACATGACTGTGTGTATCTTCATGGCTAAGTAAGAAGATGAAAGATATAGGATTCCACTAGACACATGTTTTTTCTTCCCTAAAAGGATGTGGTGGGAATTGAGAAGGGTAGCATATGCAGTGAGAATGCAATGCCTTGGGGTCAAAACACCTGCTTTCCAGTTATAGTGCTATGGTTTGGTGGCATGTGACTTCAGGCATTTCTCATCACATGAACTTTTGTGCCTAGATGTCTCATATATAAAATGGTTTAAATAACACCTTCCTGATGGGGTTGTAAGAATTGGATGGGCTTATATATGTGAAAGTACAGTTGACCCTTGACCAACACAGGTTTGAGTTGCATGTGCCCACTTAATACACAGATTTTTTTGCAATAAATGTAGTAAATATATCTCTCTTCCTTATGATTTTCTTAATAACATTCTTCCTTCTCTAGTTTATTATAAGAATACAGTATATAATACATATAACTTACAAAATATGTGTTAATTGACGATTTATATTATTGACAAGGCTTCCAGTCAACAGTAGGCTATTAGTAGGTAAGTCATATGAGGATTTTTGACAATGTGTGGGGTGGGTGCTCATAACCCCTAAATTGTTCAAAGGTCAACTGTACTTTTGTAAACCATGAAGTATACAGTTAATTACTAGATGTAGTAATACATAAATAAAAGGCATGTTATACCTTTCCAAGGTCATATAAATAGATATAAATGTAGATTCTTAATTGTGTGTGTGTGATTTTAGAATATATTATCAATGTATTTTGTGTGATAAATTTACATTCCTAATTTTTTGCTTTGACTATCATGAATATGAATTTACTTAATTTATTCAAATTAGTGTTTAGAATAGTTATCTGAAAGAAAGCTGACTGGCAAGAGAAAGCATATCTGATATTAAAATTTGTTCCTGAATGCTGAATTTCATTGGACTCATGTTTTCTCTTTGATGAACTCCGAGCCTTCCCTGATTTAAGCCCTTTGATGGAGCTTTTAGAGGCAAATAGGCTCACAGTTGATTTTTTTCCCAAAACATTGTATAAATGCATTAGCTTTAAAGTGATTGGTTTAGGAAACAAAGTGTGTTCATAGTATGTGCAGGCAGCACCCTCATTTGATGACTGTGGTGTGGCAAACCCTTGAAGGCTTCTGGTCTGAGCAGGTGCCTTAGGGATAGCAGGCATTCCTGACACCTTCTTCAGCCTCAGAGAGGCAAGCACTGGGGAAGGCCAAAGCCAAGTCCTCACATCCTCTGTCTGGAAAGCAGGCCAGAGATGCCCGCAATCCTGTGTCTGGTCATGGTGGCTGCACAATCCAGCCTGAGATCTTCTTGTGCCTTGACTGTCCCTGATATTGCTCAGCTGGCATGCTGGGGCTCTCTTGCCTTTTAAAGTTTTAAGATAAAGTGTTTCTGGCCCCTGTTTAATTAGGGTGCTTTTGTTTGTCTGTTTTTGTTAAACAGTTCTGATTGGCCAATGAAAATAGCTTATACCTTGAGGCCTAAGAACCATGACTGAGGACCCCAAGAACAGGCATTTTCCCCATCAGAATGTCCCACAGGCATGATTTATGAGAACTAAAACCACCTGTGCATGTGTGCAGGCATTTGTGTGTGTGTGTCTGTATTTTAAAGTAGGCAATAACTGTACATAGGCATCAAGAAAATTACAGTTTTACCATATCTTTATGAATAATTGCTCTTATATCGGTATAAGTATATGAAATTTTATATATACTTAAAAACTTGACCATCTTAAATGGAACTAGTTGTTTCTCATTTCTTCACATCTATCTTTCCCAGGCTGTAAAGATTAATCCAAATAAATATCAGAAGACACTGCAGATGGCATGAGCAGATACTTAGGGCATTCTGTTTTCTGATACTGAATTAAGCAAAAAGATCCGTACATAATATTTTCATATTTTATTAGTTTCAAATTTATATCTGTAAGGATCTTCTAAGGTTCCACCAGAACTGTAAGTGACTAGCTGGAGTAAAATGGTTTGGGTTAAATCTATGAAAATGATTGACCTACTTATACATCTGTGTGCACACATGCACTTCATGTAATTTAGTATAATTAGCTGTAATAGTTTTGTCTGAAATTTACTAAGTCCTTTCTTACTTGTTCAGTGATAGGTAAGACAGAGGCTATTTTAAAACCATGATAGTTAAGGGTAAACAGCATTATTCAGGAGTAATTTCAGTTATAGCTTGATATAACAGAAGCATATGGTTATATATTTATTTAAAGCTTTAATTTTTAGAGAATTTTAATGTGTTCCTAATGCTCACTGTCAAAAATCACAATGTGATTCCTGCCTTTTTGTTTTATTCAGAGACACTTTTTCAGAAATCTTGGGTCTATTCTGGCCTATGCCTTTTTGGGGACTGCTGTTTCCTGCTTCATTATCGGGTAAGGGACTCTTTCTCATATAACCTAATTAACATATTTTTCAAAGAGATGGGATCCACATGGGTCCACAGAGTTCAGTATTTCCCCCAGCTTTGAGATATAATTGACATATAACATTGTATAAGTTTAAGATGTGCAAAGTGTTGATTTGATACATTTATAAATCGCAAAATGATTATCACCATAGCATTAACTAACACTTTCATCCTGCCTCATAACTACCTTTTTTTTATGGTGAGAACATTTGAGACCTACTCTAATATCAACATTCAAGACTATGATACAGCATTATTAGCTATAATAACCATGCTAGATGTTAGATCCTCAAACTTGTTAATCTTATTACTGGAAATTTGTACCCTTTGAGCAACATCTCTCTATTTCCCCCACTCCCCAGCCTCTGGCAATCACCAGAGTCAAGTATTTTGATGTTTTTGATGACGGTAGTTAAGATCTAAAGCTACATTATCCGGCCCTGGCTGGTTAGCTCAGTGGTAGAGCGTCGGCCTGGCGTGCAGAAGTCCCGGGTTCGATTCCCGGCCAGGGCACACAGGAGAAGCGCCCATCTGCTTCTCCACCCCTCCCCTTCTCCTTCCTCTCTGTCTCTCTCTTCCCCTCCCACAGCGAGGCTCCATTGGAGCAGAGATGGCCCGGGCGCTGGGGATGGCTCCTTGGCCTCTGCCCCAGGTGCTAGAGTGGCTCTGGTCGCGGCAGAGCGATGCCCTGGAGGGGCAGAGCATCGCCCCCTGGTGGGCAGAGCGTCACCCCTGGTGGGCGTGCCGGGTGGATCCCGGTCGGGCGCATGCGGGAGTCTGTCTGACTGTCTCTCCCTGTTTCCAGCTTCAGAAAAATACAAAAAATAAATAAATTAAATAAAGCTACATTATCCAGTAAGGTAGCTAATTAGCCATATGAGGCTATTTAAATTAAAATTTGTCAAAATAAAATAAAATTATGTTTAGTCCCCAGATCATGGTTTCTAACATTTTCCAATAAAAAAGATTCAGGGTTCTTTGCAAAGTGGCTGAATCTAGGGCTGGGGCAGCATATATACAAAACTAGAAAGGAGACTCTCACAATGCCAAAATGTAAGGAAGTGCTCAGAAAACAAACAAACATCGGAGATGATGGGGGGCAAGATGGGGAAAAAGTTGCCTGAGAGAAGTCTGGTAACCATGTCTAAGCTTGTGGTGGAAGGAAATGAAGAAGAAGGTGTGGTTTCTGGAAATATTTAAAAGGTAGATGAAGCCTTTCATAAGCAACAACAGCCAAATCAAATCTATATTATAGAGTTATTATAAATTGAAGTAGAACTGTTCAAGTGTCTGAAATGGGGCCTAGCATACAGGAAGCAAACAATAAGTTATAGTTATTCTCAAAAGGATTAAATTATGCAAATAGTTCTTGAGCTCCTAGCTTAGTCAATCTACTTGTTCTAGGCACTCAAGGTACAAAAGTGAGCAAGGACATGGTTCTGATCACCAAGAGTCTTATTATCAGAGGATTGGCTTTAGGGTGCAATGAGTCTATTCTGTGGTTATTTTTAGTTCCCTAACCCCTGAAGCTCCTGCAATTACACACACACACACGCACACATACATACACAACCTTAGTAACATGTACTAGGCCTTCTAACACTCCTCACTCCTGATTTCTAAACTGATCTATAGAGGATGTGCTCTGGCCAAGTTGCACATATTGAACTTGTTGGTCCCTCTTGGGCCACATCATATTCTGCAAAGCATAAAGAGGGCTGCTGCTGGCCTACCAAACCCATGCAAAGAATAAAAGATCAGGTATGTCAGTGGGTACGCTGATATTTTAATTGGATGTTTAGAGAGTTTTGCCTCTTTTCCCTTCTTTGCAATAATTCTTGGCAGGAAAGGTTGATCACTTGAATCTCTGTAGCTAAACCAATTTTTTACTCTCCAGATTCATCCATTACTTTAAACACATTATCTTAGAAAAAAGCCTGTGAGTTTTATAGCAATTTATTGTACATTATGCAGGGTTCTTTCTCTTTCTTTCTTCTCTATTACCCAGCTGCTTAAGATGCCTTTGTTGCTAATTGAGGACCAAACTTTATAGTTGTAAGTAAGCACAACTTTTAAAAATGGAATATATGGATGTTTCAGCAAGATAACATTAACTGCAAAGTATTACTTGGTGCCAAAGTCTTACTGCACATGTTCCTGGTAAGTGTCCAACCACAGCAGCTGCTTGATGTTTTCATGACTCTCTCTTGAAGCACAATATTCTGGTACTGCTCTGCTTGCATATTTGCTAGGTTACTCAATGAAGGGAGTTTTATTGTCCTCTTCTGACATAATTTATCCTCCCTTTTTACAGAAATCTCATGTATGGTGTGGTGAAGCTCATGAAGATAGTGGGACAGCTGTCAGATAAATTTTATTACACAGATTGTCTCTTTTTTGGAGCAATTATCTCTGCCACTGACCCAGGTATTTGCATATTTTGGCATTTTCATTATGATCATTATAATATTTCATTATTTAAATCTTAAAAAGTTCAGAGTAATCATGTACTTTTGTTGCAGTGGGGAGACTGTAGTATTAAAATGGAATAATGGAGGAAGAGACCACTAAGTGACAGACTTAGATAGCTTTTCTAAGCATGAATTTCCCCATTGTTATTATTATTATTAATTGTAGTAAAACATATAACAGTTTACTGTTTTAACCATTTTAAGTGTACAGTACAGTAGTGTTAAGTATATTCACATTGTTGTCCAACCAACCTCCAGAACTTTTTCATCATATAAAACTGAAACTCTACACCCATTAAACAACTCCCCATTTCCCCCTCCCCCAGCCCCTGGAAGGCACCAACCATTCTACTTCCTGCTTCTATGAGTTTGACTGCTTTGGGTACCTCTCATAAGTACAGTCATATAGTATTTGTCTTTTTGTGTCTGGCTTATTTCATTTTTCATAATATCCTGAAGGTTCATTCATGTTATAGCATTTGTCAGCCTGTGTCAGAATTTCCTTCCCTTTTAATGCTAAATAATGTCCCATTATATATGTATGTATACCACATTTTGTTCATCCATCTTTCAATGGACACTTGGATTGCTTCTACCTGTATTTCCTTTTTGTCTTTTATTAGAGAATGTCTAATTTATTCATACTTTTTAAACATGAACTATCTTCTTCAGTGTTGTGCTTTTACCTTCTTTTGGTTCAAACAGTACCTTTTCTTAGTAGAAACACATATTCATACCTGTAGGAGTGTAATTTAATTTGTAAACTTTGTGCAATGTTACTACGTGGCTGCACGTTGTGATATGGTTTTTATATTTATACATAATTTTTTTACCTTATATATTTTCACGTGTTAGTTGAACCAATTCTTAAAAATTAAACCAGTACTTATTATCTGTCTTTTTCTCCCTTTCAGCTCAAAAACAAACAAGCAAAAACAAAACAAAAACAAAACAAAAACCAAAACTCTATGTTGGAACCCATAATTAAATCAGTTTGCATAAAGGTCAACTATTGAGGGTAAACCTTAGGGAAAGAATTTACGGAGATAAAGCTGATCCTGTCCCAGTAGTGGAAATGGAGAGGTCTGTCATGTCCTCTAACATTCTGGACAGTAATGATCTTACATATACTAAGATTCTCTCCCACTTCACTATGTCTCTTGTGGGTTTTCTAGATCAGCGCTATCCCACAGACGTTTCTGTGACGGTAGAAATGTTCTGTAACCTTCACAGTCCGTTATGGTAGCTAGTAGTCACGTGTGACTTTTTGAAATGTGGGATAGTGGAACTGAAGAACTGAATTTTAATCTTTATGTTAAGTAATTTAAATTTAAATAGCCATATGTTGATAGCACATCTCTAGACAGTTACGTGGTTCTAAAAAATCTTAATGTTCCCAAACCATTAACCCTCTTATCCCCATATTTTATTTCAAATACTTTAAATCAGTGGTCCCCAACCTTTTTTGGGCCACGGATTGGTATAATGTCAGAAAATATTTTCACGGACCAGCCTTTAGGGTGGGACGGATAAATGTATCATGTGACCGAGACAAGCGTCAAGAGTGAGTCTTAGACGGATATAACAGAGGGAATTTGGTCATTTTTTAAAAATAAAATATCGTTCAGACTTAAATATATATAAATAAAACGGAAATAATGTAAGTTATTTATTCTTTCTCTGCAGACCGGTACTGGTCCGTGGCCTGGGGTTTGGGGACCACTGCTTTAAATAAATCAATATTGAAGACTTGGTTGGTTGAAGCACTCTGGTTTGTGTAAAGAATGTGGGATGTGGAGTTGTAGGCAGAGGTTTTCCTTCTAGCCCTGCCAATTATTGAACTGGTGGCCTCACGCACTTGATCTCTTTCATGTCAGTTTCCTCATTTATGAAGTAGGGATAATGGTACCTATTTCCTAGGGATATTGTGAAGATTAAATGAAATAATACAGTATGTTCATAAAGTCGTGGTGCAATTTTGACCGGTCACAGGAAAGCAACAAACGACGATAGAAATGTGAAATCTGCACCAAATAAAAGGAAAACTCTCCTAGTTTCATACCTATTCAGTGCAGTTCGATGTGGGCTCACACACAGATTCTTTAGGGCTCCTTAGGTACCTATCCTGTATAGCCTCTACAGACTCATCAATGACTGATGGCCTATCAGAACGGGGTTTCTCCACCAAACTGCCGGTTTCCTTCAACTGCTTATCCCACCGAGTAATGTTATTCCTATGTGGTGGCGCTTCGTTATAAATGCGCCAACATTCACGTTGCACTTTGGTCATGAATTTGAATTTAGCGAGCCACAGAACACACTGAACTTTCCTCTGTACCGTCCACATCTCAACTGGCATGGCCGTGGGCTGCTCTACTGTATACATGGTGTTACGTCATCATCTGCACATGCACACATGCTGCCACATCATCCTACAGAAACTGGGATGGTTTTCCCTTTATTTGGTGCAGATTTCACATTTCTATTGTCTTTTGTTGCTTTCCTGTGACCGGTCAAAAGTGCACCATGACTTTACAGACACACTGTATATATAAAATATTGAGCATAGCATCTGTTATTTGAAAATTTGGGCCATCAAAGAAATAAAAACTTAAGTATAGAGTTAGAAGGGACCATAAGACCAAATTGAATTCTTGTACCTGGTACATCAAACAAAAATCTGGCATTGGGATATACAATGATATTGACTGATATGAAGAATATAAGTTTTTGTTCCTGATGACATTTAACACCAGTCTTTGGCCTTCCTGTTGAAGAAGACAGTATATGTGTAGAATGGTGGAGGCTTCTCTATGACCAGGAACCCTCTCCATTCTGTGGTTATGTATCATGGGTGCTATGTGCCATCTTTGTGGACTGTTACTTTTGATGGATCCACAATTCAGGAAAGAAGATGACATTCTCAATCTGTAGTGCATTCCAGAGAAAACAAGTGCTATTCCTTCTTGTGGACCATTATGAGGTGACTCCCCTCATTTTAAATCTTTCACCTTTATTCCACTTGAGTCAATCAAGCCTACTCACAAGTTTCAAAATCTGTCATCAATGTTGTCAAAGAGTGGTGTCACTTAGGCTAGTCAGTATTTTGCTTATCCTTTGAGACTCAGTTCAGATCTGCCACCTGCCTAGTTCTTCCCTCACTCCTTCAGTTACTTGCTCCTGCAGATCTTCAGTTGTCTATTTTGTACACAATACTTGCTGCTTTGTACTGAGTGTTAGCAAATGCTAAGTGCTCTTTAGTACACAAATGAAGTGTTCAGGAAAAGTTAGTTGAATGAATAAATTAAGGTTCTTAAGTTTTCCTTTCTCCCCTGCTATACTTTTATTTTTTTTACTGCTTTTTAGATACCTGTACCAGCAGTCGTCAGTTAGTTCATTGTGATTTCTCTGTTCACATCCAGTTGGAAATAGCTGTTGTGAGCCTGATTCCAAGGGTCCTGCTGTGGGTGGAACAGTGCGTTTATGCCCCACTTTTAGAAGCCACTCACTCAGTCTGCCATCCCCATGTCATCTTCCTGGTGTCAGCACGCATATTCCTCATCTTGGTTGGGCACAGCCTTGCTCAGGAAGGGAATGGTAGAGTTACTGCCCTGTTTTATAATGTGATGGGTAGGAAGAATGAGAAATCAAAACCAGAGCAGTCAAGTTCAGACTGGTGCTGTACAAATGTTCATTGTTATTGTAATTAATTATGCAAGCTAGCCTTCGTTGTCATGGATAAATGAGTTAACCGTACATTATTATTATTATTATTATTATTATTATTATTATTTCTACTGGTAATTGTAGTATTTTAGGAAAATAGTAGTTAAATTCAGAAGACCTTTTGAAAGTTATGTAGCTCAAACACTCACTTTGCTAAAGTCTTTACACTTTCTTTCCTATGTGCTCAGTTCTCATAGCTAGTTGGTGGTCATATTGTATGCCCTGTGTGCCCTCCAGGTTGACTCACCACCCGTTTCCACTCTCCTCTCCATGCCAAAGGGCTGACTTATATGGAAGATTTCAGAGGTTCCTTTGCCTTCTTGGATTTTCATTGGATTTGTCCATGGGGGGGAGCGCCAATGGGAAAATAGAAGGAAGGTGGAGATGTATGGTCCCTGAGGGCTGGCTGTGTCCTTTGATCAAAGGTCATAGCTCCTATCAGGCAACTTTTTCCATACAGTTTATAGTTCTGACAATCATTCCTTCACTGGACCCTTTGGGCCTAGGGATGGCATAAAGCTCCATATTTCAATCTCAAGCACTGCCCTCTCTTTGTGGCTTTCCTGTACTCCCCCCACCCTTCTATGAATAATCCCTTATTAAACACTGCTCAAATTGCTCATTTTGAGGATGCCAAATGTTTCCTGCTAGAGTCTTGATGGATGAAGTCCTGCGATCCAGGTCCCTGTGCTCTATTTGTGGAGATTAGCCTTCATCAGTCCTGAGTCCCTTCATCAGTCCTGAGTGACATGAACAGAGGCCTTCAATGCCAACACCCAGTGGGCATGTTGTATGAGTAACAAAAAACTATTTTTGGATTCAACCACTGAGATTTTAGGATTTTTGATACTGCAGTAGAGAGCAGCCCATCATGCAGGGCCTTATTTCTTTTTCTCTGAGAGAAATGATAGTAGTATCCACAGGCTTTTATGAGGTCTAAGTGAGATTGTAAAATGTTTATAGTGTCTGTTTCATGGTAAATTCTTAATAATTGTTGTTATTATCATCATTGTTAATTTTTTCTTCCACATTGGGTTAAAAACAAGACAATTCTTATGTCATATACAGTTGAATCTTGAACAATATGGGTATGAACTGTGTGGGTCCACATATATGTGGGGTTTTTTTTCAATAAATACTTGTACTGTTTTCAGTTTGCAGTGGGGAGTCTGTGGATGTGGATCTACCTTATTTCAAACAGGGGACTTGAATGTCTGTGGATTTTTGGTATCCGCAGGGGTCCTGGAACCAATTGCCCATGGATACTGAGGGACTATAAGTTTTGGGGGAGATAACATTTTATGTAGATTTCCGACTGTGCAAGGGGTCAGTGCCCCTAACTCTCAAGTTTAAAGGTCAACTCTAATGATAAACTACTATAGTAAAGGTTTTTTTTAAAAAAATATATTATTCAGGGTTCTTCAGAGAAACAGGAAAAATAGGAGGGGTGTGTGTGTGTGTGTGTGTGTGTGTGTGTGTGTGTGTGTGTGTGTTTGGAGAGAGAGAGAGACTGAGAGATTATAAGGAATTCTCTAATGCAATTATGGAGGCTGAGAAGTCCCAAGATTGACAGTCCAAAATCCTAAGAACCAGGAAAGCCAATGGTATAGTTCCAGTCCAAGACCAAATGTAGGAGGAGACTGACATCCCAGCTCCAAAACAGCAAAGTAGCGAGAGTGAGTTCTCCCTTACTCTTTTTGTTCTAGTCAAGTCTTTAACAGACTGGATGAGTCCCATCAACATTGGGGAGGGCTCTCTTTTTTACTCCATCTACTGATTCAAATGTCAGTCTCAGACAGAACCTCACAGACACACCTGGAATAATGTTTAATCAAACATCTGGGCACCTCAAGCCCCAGTCAACTTGACATATAAAATTGGCCATTACAAGTTTTATGTAAGGAGCCACAGATGTTATTCATATAATAAATAATACAGGAAATAAGAACTTTTTAAGCCTAATTTCTAATGATTTTTCCTCTTGTGAAACCTGATAAACTGTATTTAAGGATAGATGAAAGAGACAGACTGTGTTTTGTGTTATGAAGATGATACGTCCTTTAGTAATTAAAGCTGCTGGTGATGTCCCCTGTTGGTGCCTGGTTAGCATCTGAATGCTTAGAGTAGCTAGTGATTTTTGTAGCCTAAATTTATAAGTATCTGGAGTAGCCTCATGATATAGTAGGCATTTTTCAAATCCAGTTTATTCTTTGGTTACCATTAATAAATGAAATAAATGTTTTGAAAAGGAAGGCATGATGGGGGTAGTATAGGTTTGGAATCTCCTTTAATCCCTAACAAAAATAGAGAAAGCAAGACAGCAAGAGAAAAAAAGATTCAGAGATACAACTAGCTGACAGAATATCCTCATGAATCCCTAACTGTCACTTGGTAGGGTAAAACCTCCCTTCTGAGGAAGCAGAAGGGAGAAGAGGGGTGCTACTGATCATTTTAACTGTCAGGAAACCCAGAAATTTCCCACAAGTATCACACTCAAAATGAGGGGTCCACATTCCTGGGGGGGGCAATTTCATAGGCATATTGGGTAACAACAGTTAAAACTGGAAGTGACCTTACCAGCTCTAATTTATGGGTGAAGGTAAGGAGACTGGAGGAAATGTGAGACTTCTAGAGTCACGTGAGCCTTCAGGTTTTTCAGAAAATACCCAGGGAAGATCTATCTGGAAGCTAATCCCTATATTTGAACTGCTAGGACCATGGACTTTGAATAATGGGGAATTAAAGGAGAAAGAAACCTCAGATACAAGTAGAGGAGACCAGAGGAAGTAGATCTGAGTGCTGGGTAGGTGGTTACACCCAGAGGCCATGTTTTTAATACTTCAATGTAAAACCAGAAGAGGGAGCCCCCGAGCCATGAAACTAGAAAATCTACTCTGGACCTTCTACACCAGACTTAATATGAGGAGCAGAAATGGATTGAGGTTGAACTTCATACAAACATAAGAAAAATGAAGTTCATCCTTCTGAATAATAAAGTTTCAAATAATGAAGTCATACCAGAAATATAGGGTCCCAAGGCAGATCATTAATATTCCAACAGAACCTAAAGGAAAATTTTGAAAAATGATGGTTATGAAAGAACTGTATATATATCACTATTAGAAAATTTAGGAATGAAATGGCTAAACAATAGAACATTATGAACAGAGAGCTGACAGAAAGGAATGGAGGGGGTACTTATGGAGTAAAAGATGTAAAAAGTATTTAAAAAATAAACTTTGAAATGGACAAAACCAAACAATAGTGTCAGGGAATATACATTGGGTGGTCAAACTGTAAGAAAACGCGAGGAAGTGATTACTAGAAAATCAAGTTAGTGGTTACTTTTGAGTGAAGGAAGGGGTTTGAGATTGGAATAGAACATATAGGGAGAATTCTGTGGAGGCTGGCAAAGTTCCATTACAAGAGTGGCTTGGCTTATAACTCACTAAGCTACACATTTGTTTGGTTTATTTTTCTGATTACATCAGTTTGTAATGCTTTTGGCTGCAAATAACAGAAAAACCTGGCAGTACCAGCTTAAACAAATAACTATTTATCTTGGCTAACAGTCCTGAGCTGGTGCTATGGCTCCTGCTACAATCAGTCATCCAGATGCTTAGTGTGCAGTGTTACTAGTTTCTTGTGGGTAGAGGCCAGGGATGCTGCTAAACATTCTACAATGCACAGAACAGCACCCCCGCCCCGCTATGACAAAGACTTTTCTGGTCCCAAATGTCAATGGAGCTAAACTTGGGAAACTCCAAAACCCTTTTAGGGGGTTGCTCCGGTCAAAAAGGATTTAATAATAATATCAATACACTATTTGTCATTTTTACTTTCTTTAAGAAGTATTCAGTGGAGTGAGGGTTTTCCAGGGGCTGCATAACGTGTGATACTATCTGTTGATCAAATGCAGAAGCAAATAAGCACCATCTGTCTTACATTAATCAAGATTTAAAAATATTTGAAAAAAATATAAAACAATGGCTTTCTTTTCTCATTTTCTTTGGAAAATATGATTATTTTCTATTAAAATGTGTTATCATATAATGGGTTTATTAGTAATTTTAAATAAATAAATATTTTTCTGTTTTATTTAGTACATTAAATATTGATAACTATAGTCCACAAAACTAAAGCTCTTTGGGGGCCTTAATAATTTTTAGAGTGTAAAGAAGTCCTGAAGCCAAAAGTTTGAGGACTGCTGGTCTGGAGACTGATTTTTAAATGCCCAAGAAATATGGAGACTATAAGAAGTGTAATTATATATAGTGCATCATAAATGAAGACTTATTTCACTAAATGTTATTAAAGCCTTCTCTGTGCCCTGACCCTCTGCTCGGTTCTGGGAGCACAGTGGTCAATAAAATAGGTTTCTGTTCCAATGGTAGAGCTGAATCACATTGTGATTATTTTTTAAAGTCCTGTAATAGAGTCCCCCCCCCCCCCGAGGTGTGATGGGATTATAGTGGAAAGGGCAGTGTTTCAGTGCAGTGTTATTAGATTAAAGCATCATCTCACAACTCATTCTGATTAGGAAGTTTGCCATTTTTATTTCTGCCATAGTCAGAGACCCTGCCTTTGACTCCTTGACTCTCCCAAGCCACTGATCCTGCTGAAGATAAGAATTGCTTCTAAAAATTTGTCATCAATGGCTTAACGTCAGAAAAACTGAAACTAATTTATGTGCTTTTGGCTCACTTTTTAGTGACTGTATTGGCGATATTTAATGAGTTACATGCAGACGTGGACCTTTATGCACTTCTCTTTGGAGAAAGCGTACTAAATGATGCTGTTGCCATTGTGTTGTCCTCGTAAGTAACAATATTTCTGCCCAGGGAAGAGGGACTCTGTCTTCCTGAATGCTCTGGGATAAATTCAGAGGCATGTCTTAAAAGTGTTAAATATTGAATTAAGTGTTTTTCTAAATGATGTTTCTCAACTTTATTGGTAATATTATGTTGCTTTGTCCGGTCAGCAGCAATCAGAATGCTGTTACAAGCATAGCATGGTGATTGCAGATTAAGTTAAACGAATATACCATAGGGAGTGCCTGGCAGAGTGTAGATACCTGTTTTTTACATTCTTTTTTCTTCTTCTTCTTTTCCAAGTGAGAGGAGGGGAGACAGAGAGCCAGACTCCTGCACGTGCCCTAACTGGGATGGACCCGGCAACCCCCATCAGGGGCTGATGCCCTTCCCGTCTGGGGTCATGCTTGCAACTGAGCTACTTTTAGCACCTGAGGTGGAGACTTTCCAGAGCCATCCTCAGCGCCCAGGGCTGATGCACTCAAACCAATTGAGCCATGGCCACAGGAGAGGGAGAGAGACAGAAAGAAGGGAGAGGGAGAGGGAGAGGGGTGGAGAAGCAGATGGTCACTTCTTTTGTGGGCCTTGACCAGGAATTGAACCCAGGACATCCACATGCCAGGCCGACTCTCTACCATTGAGCCAACCAGCCAGGGCCTAGATACCTATGTTTGTTGATAGTTTTTGGTACCAGGGTGTAAAACCAGCACAGTCTTTTAAAACTTTCTCTTCTTTTTAAATTCCAGGTCTATTGTTGCCTACCAGCCTGCAGGGCTGAACACTCATGCCTTTGATGCTGCTGCCTTTTTTAAGTCAGTTGGCATTTTCCTAGGTATATTCAGTGGCTCTTTTACCATGGGAGCTGTGACTGGTGTTGTGACTGCTCTAATATCCTTTTGGTAGTTTCTGCCCCTGCCTGGATGTGATTATGTGACATTACAATGGAAAAAAGAAAGTTGCCGATTCTTCCTTTCAGAAATGAATCTTAAATCTATTGTTCCACTGGGATTTGGGGGCTCCAAAATAGCCCTTTGGCAAAACATGACAGTCAACTGCCTCGCTAAGATTCTGAGAAAATGTTTGGGGCATAGCTTTAGGCTTATCTTTGTCCTCAGGTTTGCATTTTTCTCTCCCTTCTATGAACCAGTTGGAGATGGGAGCTAAGGAGAAGCATTAGGTTTAGGAGGATGAAAAGAGTTGAAAAACCAGAAAGAGTCTAGGAATCAGGGACCACCTCACAGGAGGCCAGGGGGAAGCAGGCTGGGAAATACTTTAGCTTCAATTGCTGCTACTTTCAGCTCTTCTGGCTCATAGAGGGCTAATGTAGCCATAACTAGCTGGGAAGCATCAGTAGGAATTACTGAGAGGTGGTCTTCCTTAAGTAGGTTGCACAATATTTAGTTTAAAGCCAACTAACTAGCCAACCAACCAACCAACAAACATTTCACATTTACAGTGTGAAATGAGCAGACAGCCCCTCCACAGCTGTGCTGAGTCCTTCATCAAATTTCTTTCAGTGGCATTTAGATCCCTGCTCTCCAATTCAAATGTAGTGCGAGCCACAGACGTGAGCCACATTTCAGCCTGCAATCACATACAAATTAACAAAACTTATACAAATTATTAATGAGATTTTATACAATCGATTTTTGTACCAGATCTTTGAAATATGCTGTGGATTTTGCTCTTACAGCACATTTCAATTCAGACTAGCCACATTTTAAGTGTTCAGTGGCCATGTGTGGCTAGTGGCTACCATATCTGACAACAAAGATTGATACTGCTTTCTTCAGAGTCCCTTTTTATGTCCTGGAGACTTATACTGCTCAATGAAGCCACCCATGAGATGGTTCCATGCTGGCCCACCGTGGAATGGCAGTGTTAGGAGGGAAATCTCTGGCCCCCAAAAGGTTATACCCACACCTTGTAGTTGCCCCTGGAGTTGCACATTTCTTTCTTTCTTATGCCTTCATTAGGCACCTGTTTTGGAGTCAGGCTGCAGTGGCCCACAGAGATCAAGGTCTCACAGTGCCCTCTTCCCAGGCCAGCCCTAGGCATTCCCAGCACTGTCAGAACTAAACTGACAGTCACACCTCCGGCCAAGACTGTGTCTTTCAGAACTATGGGCATTGCAAGGAGCACAAAAGCCATTTCCACTTTCTTTACAAACCTTAATTTAAAAAAAAAAACCTGTTTAGGTCAACATTCACATAAAGTGCAATTCACCCTTTCGAAGTATATATTAGATGTTTTTTGACATTATTCATTTTTAAAAATTGTGCTAAAATGTATATAACATAAAAATTGCCCTTCCAACTATTTTTAAGTGTACATTTCGGTGTCATTAAGTACAACCACATGTTGTGTAACTACTTCCATTATCAATTTCCAGAATTTTTTCATTATTTCAAACAGAAACTGTGTACTCATTAGACAATATCTCCCACCCCTTTCCCAGCTCTTGTTAACCTTTATTTTCCTGGAAAGCTTAGTTTTTATAACTTTAAAAAGTAAGCAACACCTTTGGGACCCCAAAAGAAGAGCTGAAGGGAAAGGATGGCCCTTAGGCAGGGGATCTTCGGCCAATAGAATGGAGTTCTTGGTGACTTGAATACTTGTTCCTGGAGGTGAGTTCCTTGACAGGAGCTGACGTGACCAAGTTTACCAAGCTGCACTGCTTCCCGCTACTGGAGACAGCACTTTTCTTCCTGATGTCCTGGAGCACGTTCCTCTTGGCAGAAGCCTGTGGCTTTACAGGTGAGTTTTCTTTACACTTGGACCACCCTTCTCCTTACTGTGTCAGGGACTGTGGGAGCTTGAGGGCAGGGAAGAATTCTTATATAGCAGCAGCATGAAGTTGATTAACTACTTACCAAGCGTCTATGTGGTAGATTGCTTATGAATAATTTAGTTTCCAAAAGCTACAAATCTTTTTAATTGATTGATTTTAGAGAGAGAAGGAAGTATGGGGGGAGAGACAAAGAGAGAAAGAGAGAGAGAGAGAGAGAGAGAGAGAGAGAGAGAGAGTTGTCATTCTACTTATTTATGTATTCATTGGTTGATTCTTGTATGTGGAGTGACTGGGGATTGAAGCCACAATCTTAGTATATGGGACAGTGCTCTAATCAACTGAGCTACCCAGCCAGGGCTCCCAAAGCTACATATTTTTAAAGATAAAAAGTTTATTGTTTCAAACTCAGTTATGTCTTTGAGTATTCATTCTAACTCTCGGTATATGTTTAGCTGCAAAGGTTACTGAACATATTAACATCTTATTTGTATCCTCCCTTAGATTGCTATGTTAGTTTACAAACAGTAGCAGTAATAAGCAAAATATGTATCCTTTTAAAGGTAATTTTATATCTAATCAGATGAGAACACAGTTATTCCTTGTTTTGTTTCTGGTCTCTTTAATCACTGTTTTTCTTTTTCTTTTCTTTTTTTTGTAGTGAATGAGAGAGTGTGTGTATGTGAGAGAGAGGGACAGACAAGGAGGGAGAGAGATGAGAAGCATCAACTTTTAGTTGCAGCACCTTAGTTGTTCATTGATTGCTTTATCATATGTGCCTTGACTAGAGGGGGGGCTCCAACTGAGCCTGTGACCCCTTGCTCAAGCCAGCAACCTGGGTTCAAGCCAGCAACCTTTGGGCTCAAGCCCATCATGTCCATGATCCCACACTCAAGCTGGTGAGCCTGTGCTCAAGCCAGTGACCTTGGGGTTTCCAACCTGGGTCTTCAGCATCCCAGGTTGATGCTTTATCCACTGCACCACCACCTGGTCAGGCTAATCATTTTTTTCAATACCATGATTTTATGGTGCCAGTTTAATATATTATTAGTGTAAGTGGTCATGTGGTTTTAGTTCCTCACATTTTCTCATTACAAAAACCAACAGAGCTCTGGCCGGTTGGCTCAGCGGTAGAGCGTCGGCCTGGCGTGCAGGAGTCCCGGGTTCAATTCCCAGCCATGGCACACAGGAGAAGCACTCATCTGCTTCTCCACCCCTCCCCCTCTCCTTCCTCTCTGTCTCTCTCTCCGCCTCCCGCAGCTGAGGCTCCATTGAAGCAAAGATGGCCCAGGCGCTGGGGATGGCTCTGTGGCCTCTGCCTCAGGCGCTAGAATGGCTCTGGATGCAGCAGAGCAAAGCCCCAGAGGGGCAGAACATTGCCCCCTGGTGGGCATGCTGGGTGGATCCCGGTCGGGCGCATGCGGGAGTCTGTCTGACTGCCTCCCCGTTTCCAGCTTCGGAAAAATGAAAAAAAAAAAACAAAACAAAAAAACAAAAACCAACAGAAAACCAATCACTGAATTTTTTCATTAGAAAACTTAAATAATAAAATTACTATACATAATCCATGTAGTTAGGGAATCCTTTTTATCATCTTTAAAAATATTGCAACCTATCTTTATGTACAGCATTATAAAATGCTCCACTGCACTTCCTTAAAACTTGACAATTGTCTGTAAATATATAGGCAAAGTCCCAGGTGTATCAATTGTCTTGTACAACAAATTGGTTAACATAAACCGGAAATATAGATCGTCAAGATGTGGGTAAGTGGAATAGTAGTCTGGGTCCATTTTGTCTGAATCCTTAGACCATGCTAAAAATGTAAAGCATTGATTTGAAATTAAACTCACTCATTCTAAGTACAGAGAGGAATAGGACAAAAAGTGTATGACAGACCCTCACAGTCTCTTTGAATGCTAAATGTGCAATACAGATATGGTAATTAAGTAGGAATTTAAAGAATGGGGGAGAAGACCATTAAAATGAGTAAGGGAGAAGGTCAGGAACCTTGGGTTTGAAGGAAGGCAGGTTTGGGAGAAAGCAAGCTTGAGATGAAGTGGTGGGGGCAGGGGGAGCTTTCAGTAATAGGAAACAAACATATTCAGGGATTTGGATATGCTGGGGTTGCCTATCTTAACTTTTTGTTTTACCAGGGACTTTTCCTGCTGTTTTTTATTCCATTGATTTTTTAACTCTCATGTCAGGTGTTGTAGCTGTCCTTTTCTGTGGAATCACGCAAGCTCATTACACCTATAACAATCTGTCAGTAGAATCAAGAAGTAGAACGAAGCAGGTGAGCAAGAGCCCTGGGTCCTCATGAGTTACCTGTGACTACAAGGTGAGGGGACCTGCAGGGTTTACTGTTTCCTTTTCCATTTCCGTGCAGCTGTTTGAGGTGTTACACTTCCTGGCAGAGAACTTCATCTTCTCCTACATGGGCCTGGCGCTGTTTACCTTCCAGAAGCACGTCTTCAGCCCTGTATTCATCATTGGAGCTTTTGTATCCTTTTTCGGTACCACTATTTTCTATGCAGAGAGGTGGCCATTGCTGAGGAAGTTATAGTAATAATACTTCTGTTTGCGGTGGGTGACTGAGCCAGCGTGAGTTCATGGTGTTTTTATGATAAGAAAAAGAAGGCTTAAGTGGTTCCTAAAGGTAAATGCATTTGATTTAAAGGACTGGCATTGATTCTGAGGTTGTCCTTTCTGCATTTTCCATGTAAGATGGTCTTTCTGTTACTCTGGTGCTTGGCAGGTGGCAGTTTGTTTTGTAAAGAGCCCCTCTTAACAGATTTAAGGGTAGGCAATCATGTCAGTCCCCATAATTAGTTTTATTTCATTGCTGCCTGAATGCCAATTCAGGATGTTCCCTATTTAGAATACCTGAACGTTCTGTTACTGTGGCTGTTGCCTGCGTACTGGTGTGGGCAGCCCTTCCTGACTGCCCAGGGAGGCTTGCAGCCAAGAAGCATGCTTTCACCCAAGTTGAACATATCATGGTAGAAAAGACTCTTTTTCCCCCCCCAGAAAAAGAAAAGAGAGAGGAAGAAAAGATCAAATGGAAAAACACTTGATTCCTTGATTTAGTCCCACTGGGAATGTAGTTGTTTTCAGAAGAGAAACACAGTTTTGAAGGTTGGTTTCTCTCAAGTGAGGAGGGATGTGAGTACCTAGCAGTAGATTAATAGCTGAGGGTTTTGTTCACTTGACCTCAGATCCTACTGCTTTCATTAAAGTGAACTTTCCTGAGGATTGGAACTGTAGCAATCCATCTCAGCCTGGTTTTCAAAAACCCTAAGCAGGAGTTCTCTATTGCTGGGCATTCACTTTTGCTTTTTGCGAGGCCTCATGAGTGTCCTTAGATCTTGGGATGCTGGAAAAAAAAAAAAAAGAAGAGCATTTTTCATTTCTTGTGCAGAAATAAGTGACACTCACCAAGCAGCTAGATAATGACAGTGGTCTAATGCCATGCTGGAATCCTTCCACATAGAGGGTTATCTGCTTCAACTGGGGCTCATTTTATTGGATTGATACACTTAACAAACAGCTAAAAGTCTGAGGGATCAGTGTTTTTATTCTTGATTAGGAAAGACTTGGCATGTCATTTTGATTTGCATTCCTAGCACAGCATCCTGTGAGAGATAGTGAGAGCACAGCCCTTGTTTACAGATGAGGAGCCTGGATGAGGGCCAGCTGGTTCCCCTGTGAATTCTGAAGGCTGCTGACCAGAGAGGACTTCTGCACGGCTTCTGGGCTAGAATGCGCTTTATAAGCACTACCTGTTTCCTTTTGTTAAAAGCAAAACAACAACAACAACAACAAAAAGATAAAAGAAAAAAATTTAGACAGTGCTTTATCCTGGAAAAAGCAGAGGGTAGTTCTGCCCTTGCTTCTGTCTGAAACACCTGCAGCTCTAGCAGCTGGTGCTTTGCAGAAGCGGAAGCTCCCTGTTCCTCTGGCTCCCACGGTGCTTTCCTTCTGTGACCAGGGCAGTGTGTGCCTCTGTTGGGCTGTGTTCTAAATTCAGCAAATGACAAATGACTAGTTTCCCTGAATTCTTTGGTTTCCACAGTAAGTTCCTTTTCCATACTCTTTGTTTTTCATTTCTTATATCTCTGAATGACATTTTAACTGCTTAGTTAGAGAAGTTGTCCCAGTTCTCAGTATTCTGAATACTTTAAGTTTTCCTACCTCTGATTTATAGAATCTTACTGGTCATTCAAGCCCCTGGTGTTTATTTCCAACTGAAGCTTATGAGCTTACCCAGAAAACTTTCTGTTCATAAATTGATTCAGGGGTTAATAATTTTTTTTTCTTGTGGTTTTTCTTCTGAAAGACCTCAATGCACTCTTTGCTCGTTCAGCTCTTCACTCCTGCTATGGTACCTTAGCTTATGTCTTGACTCATTTTAAGATAGTTTGGATGAGTCATACCAGTTTTATTAAATCAGAAATTTACAACAGTGCATTTAATGGGCTAGAGGTGACCTCTATGGGCCAGGAGGTTGGGAAAATTGGTCAATTGAATACCACTTATTGTTGAGACCTGTTTAAAGGGAAAATAGAAAGCCTGGCTTCTCTGTGCAACTCTCCTGATCATGAGCTGTCATAGCATTCCTGAAATCCTCTGTTCCACCAGACGTTGTGTGACAGTGGCATTCTGGAAATGTGTTCGGCCCTTAACCTTCTCCTGCTGCTCAGGTTGCCATTTTCCTGGGCAGAGCTGCACATGTCTACCCACTCTCCTTCTTCCTCAACTTGGGCAGAAGGCATAAGATTGGCTGGAATTTTCAACACATGATGATGTTTTCAGGTAAAACAATATAAATGTAAAGAAAATGATTGTTATTCAGCAGGCAGTGTTAGTCTGATTAAAGTACCAAAAAGGTTCATAAAAAGAGGAAAATTCAACTTTATTGTTCTTTTGTATGTCCTGCAGTACTGAGTAGATAGATATATGTGGTAAACTGACTTAATATTGATTTTGCAAACTCTGCTACCGAATGTGAGCATTCTCCCCTAAAATATTTGCATCTTTACTTCATGTCTGCCACCTAGGGGGTCTAGAGGTACATATTGAAAGTGCTTAATTGTTCTCTAGTATACTACTCATAAAAATTAGGGGATATTTCAAAATGAATATGAAGCTCTAAAACAGGGGTCCCCAAACTTTTTACACAAGGGGCCAGTTCACTGTCCCTCAGATGGTTGGAGGGCCGCCACATACAGTGCTCCTCTCACTGACCACCAATGAAAGAGGTGCCCCTTCTGGAAGTGTGGCGGGGGCTGGATAAATGGCCTTAAGGGGCCACATGTGGCCTGCGGGCCGTAGTTTGGGGATGCCTGCTCTAAAATATCCCCTAATGTTTTTGAGCAGTATAGATTGTTCATAACTTTAAATCTTTAAGAAGGGCTCCAGATTTATACTTAGAAGTAAAGTAGGTCTTTAATGAGAAAGAACCTGGGCCATGTCACTCAACACCCCCCCCCCAGCTGCAGTATCCTCTCTTGTAAAATAATGAAATTGAGCTAATTAGTTGAGATCCCTCCTAGGTCTAACATTCTATGGAGCAAAAGAGATAAAATACACTTGTAAGAAAGATGAACTACAAACTGGAAAATAACAGCTATGCTAGTTCTGCTGATTTACATTGTCTCCCAAGTGCCCCCTCCCCACTATAATGCTAGGAAGTATGGAGAAAGCCACTGAGGGGATAAAGGACAATAAAGAAATATGTGGAGATAGAGGAAGGAAGAAACAATCGGCATGAGTAGATGGTGCATAAAGGGTGGTAAGCGTCTAACCCAAGTTAGAGCATATCTGCAGATCAGAGGGAGGAAATTGTTATGCAAAAGGCTACTGTGACCCTTAAAGGTACTTCTGTCCCATGTGGGGAATAAGGAGAGGCTGTACAAGAGGCAAAGGAAGTAGCTGCCCTTTACTGCCACGCAGCCATTCTTGGGGGCCTCAGAGAGTCATACTGAAACTAAACCAACTGGCACTGTTCAGCAAAGCGGTCTCTGTCTAGTATTCATTTGCATCTGCCTTTACACGTACAGCCTGCCATAATGATTTCCTTTCAGGCTAACAAATGTTTATTGAGCATTCTTTCTTTATAAGCCACAGTTCTAGGTTGTGGAGATAGAGCAACCAGCTTGCTTCAAGGAGCTCACTGTCTACTGGGGGCAGACAGGTGTACAAAGTGCTTTCTCTGAAGAGAGCGGGGTGAATTGCACAAAAGAAGTATAGACTAAATGCAGAGGAGAAGAGGGGTCAGGGCCTTCTTTACAAAGGGTAACCTTTGAACTGGACTTGTAAGAAACAGATTTCAGAAGGCAGCAGGTTGGACAGACAGGGAAACATTGCCCCATGTGGCTTTTTCAGGGAAAGGCAGCAGGGGTAATGCAGAAAGAGGGTGAGGCTGGAAAGGGGAATTGTATGTCAAATAGTGTGAACCTTTAGGATGCATTGGAATCACCTGGTTAAAGAAGAGGGTACAAGGTGGCCTTGAGAATTTGCATTTCATGTTCTCTGCTGGTGCAGGTTTGAGGACTGCACTTTGAGGACCGCTGCTGGAGCCTAGCTCTACCACAGAGCAGCTCCAGTGCAGCGCCAGTTTGGGGTTTTCTTAGGAGCAGCTGGGAAATGTTAGCGGTTTCTGCGGACAGGGACAAAAACCTCCTCACATATTTGGAAGGTGGTGGTTGAAAGGAGGGAGGCGGATTGAATATAACTCAGTCACCTAAATAAATTTAAAATATGTTCATTATCTTTTGTAGTAAAAGACTGAGAAGTACATAGTGCTGTTTAAAGGTGTCCTTATAAAAATAATTTTCTGCTGGGAGAACTTATTTTTCAAGGCCATAATCTACCTAAGGTTTCACTTTTATATTGCTTACAATGTTTACCTAATAAAGAGATGTTGTCTCTTTCTGACCCCCAAATTTTCTTCTTTAAACATCTCTTTAGAGGCTTAAATATTGATTTACTGATCAATACCATAACTGGCTTATAGGGTAATCTAGATATATGCAAATATTTCATTAGGACAGATTAGTAGAAAGCATTAACTTTACTTTGTTTTTTAATGTAACATTTCTGAGTCATGCTTTAGTAAATTGTAGTGAAGTTCTCAGATTAACTATGAAATTACTGGGAAAGGTGGGAAAATATCCAGACATATAGTGGGCATAAATTTCATTCTCATTTAATATACACACAATCTTGTTCATGGGGAGTAGGAATTTATGCTAGATATGTATTAAAGACCATGGATTCAGTCTTTCCTATGGAACAAATTATGGACATGGTATAGAGAAGGAACAAAAGAGCTTAGAAAGATAAACATTACATTCATTAGGGTTAGCAAAATATGGTGCCTGGGCCAAATGTGAGTACTGCCTGTGTTCATATACCCTGAGGGCTCAGCATGGATTTTACAGATGAATATTTATAATCTATTTGATGATTGGAAACACTAACTTTAAGACCCGAATAAGCACCCCTGCCTGAGAATTCTTTTTTCAATGGTAGACCTGTATCACAACAAATTATACTCATTGTTATTACTATAGTCTTGGTTTTTGTCAATCAAATTTTGTGAAAATTTGTTTTCTTTTTTTTTTATATATATATAAGTACCTACATAATAGCCTTGATTCTTCCTCATGGCCCACAAAATGTAAAATGTTTAATATGTCACCTTTTACAGAAAAAGTTGCCAACCCCTGATATAGATCAGGTTATGTTCTTACCCTTCTGTGCAGAGGAAATGCTGAGCCGTTTTGCAGTTCATAATACACGAACCACAAATTGCATTTGACATATTCATGTCTAGCCTGTTTCTTAAGTTTATAATGAGTATGTAGTTCATGGGTCATACTTGGATCACAGACTTGGAGAGCTTAAATGATTTCTTATTTATATTTCTTTTTATTTCATATTACTAGTAGGAGAATTTTAGCAATAGGAGTGTTATAATGTGCTGTACAAAGTAGTGCAATGTTTTTTTTATCACTGCATTTGGACATTTTACTAAAGAAAACTTCAAATAGGAGAAAATTATATTCCTTTAAGGTTCTTCTTTCTGAATAAAACTACTTGACTCAGGAAGCATAAGTGGATACAGTTTATGAGCCCTGAGAGGCAGCAGTGGATTTGAGGACACATTGTCATTTGTCCCTATAACCAGGAGATCTTCCTCTTTGATCCCTGCAGGCCTCAGGGGAGCAATGGCGTTTGCACTGGCCATCCGAGACACGGCATCCTATGCTCGCCAGATGATGTTCACAACCACCCTCCTCATCGTCTTCTTCACTGTCTGGATCGTTGGTGGAGGCACAACACCCATGTTGTCATGGCTTAATATAAGGTTGGTTTGAAACCAAGGCCAGTTTTCTGTCTATATCACTATGCATGGAAGTGTTTTATAGTTTTTTATTTTATTTTTGGGAGAGGTTAAAGCAAAAACAACAACAAAAAAAGAAAACAATAAAAATTCAGAGTATTGAATTTTCTGGGAGGAAAAAAATGTCATTAAAATTTTGTTTGTACGGAAACAAGGGATTACAAATACTTTTCTAGAGCCGTGACTTAAGGGCAAAAATCCAAAAAGTCTTAAAGCTGCAGGAGAGAGAATAGACATAGCTGTTGGTGCTGTCTGGTATTTTCAATCAAGTTTTGTTTTTCACAATTAGAGTTTTGTTTTAGGAGGAAACTGCTGTGTCTCTTCTTGCTTGAGTGTACAAAAGAGGTGACATTTCCTGCATAACCCTCATTTGTTGCAGCCTCACAGATGTCCCCTACTTGTGGTTTTACAGCTGTGTCAGAACGAAGGGGCACTGATCTGAGTTCGATGTTTTTAAAGAGCATTTAAATTCCCAACTGGGCATGTGAGTTCCAACGCCCTATGTTACAACGGACTTTGAAATGAGTCAAGAGACCTGCAGCCCAACTCTGGGTCTGGTTTAATGCAAGCCCCTCATGTCTTTAGGCTTCAGTTTCTCTCAATGGTAAATAAAAGCGCATTGTCAGATTTTCCCCAGGTGACCTTTAGCTCTAAGTGAGCAGGCTGCATCATCGGAGGTTCTCTTGCCACCTGCCTCAGTTTTGGGTCTGCAGAGGGTGGGTAGTAGAGAGGAGTAAAGAATTCTCTGAAAAGCCACAAGGTGGCAATGTTTTCATTTTCTGCTGGCTTTTAGTGTGTACAGTATATACTTCCTTCTCTAGAATGTAGAACACATGGGACTGACAGCTGCAAAGTATACCTACCTTAGAGAAGGGAAAATGAACAAAGATCTCACAGTCCTCCTTGGAGTCAAAGAGAAAACTGGGATTTGTGAGAATAGTCTCCCCCATCAGGGATTTTATATCGATGATAGGCAAGGATTCCTGGGTTTGGCCACTGCCAGCTCTACCATTTCTGGGCTAGCATGTCTTGGTCTCAGAATGGGTTGGTCTGCAGAATCTTTGTGGAGCTTATTAGTGACAGTCATATTATAGCTAACACTTCTGCTGCATGTGGTGTTTAAGGCAGTGGTCCCCAACCTTTTTTGGGCCACGGACTGGTTTAATGTCAGAAAATATTTTCACAGACCAGCCTTTAGGGTGGGACAGATAAATGTATCATGTGACCGAGACAAGCATCAAGAGTGAGTTGTAGACGGATGTAACAGAGGGAATCTGGTCATTTTTTAAAAATAAAACATCGTTCAGACTTAAATATAAATAAAACGGAAACAATGTAAGTTATTTATTCTTTCTCTGTGGACTGGTACCAAATGGCCCATGGACCGGTACCAGTCCGTGGCCCGGAGGTTGGGGACCACTGGTTTAAGGTGTCACATGTATATTAAGGTAATTCTCATAACATTTTTATAAGGGAGCTACCACTATTATCTTCATTTGAGAGTTGGGGAAACTGAGGCACAGAATAATAACTTACCCAAGATCACAAAGCTTTATTATTATTATTATTATTATTATTATTATTATTATCCTTCTTTTCCAAGTGAGAAGAGGGGAGAGAGAGACAGACTTCCTCATGCGCTCTGAGTGGGATCAACCTGGCAAATCCCATCTCTGGCCAATGCTCTGCCCATCTGGGGCCATGCTCGCAACTGAGCTATTTTTAGCGCCTGAGGTGGAGGCTCCATGAAGCCATCCTCAGTTCCTGCGGCCAATGCATTCAAACCAATCGAACCATGGCTGTGGGAGGAGAAGAGAGAGAAAAAAAGTGATAGAAAAGGAGAAGTGAAGGGGTACCCTGACTGGAAATAGAACCTGGGACATCCACACACTGGGCCAGTGCTCTACCACTGAGCCCACTGGCCAGGCCAGATCACAAAGCTTTAAATAGACAAGTTGAGATATGAATCCAGGCAGTCTTGCCACAGAGTCCACACTCTGAACTACTACTGTGTGGTACTGCTTCTAAGAAGGCTTGCTGTGTTAGGGTCTTTTTTATTTTGTAAAATTTGGGATGATTAGAATTTAAATTTCTTGGCATGAATCTTAAGAGTTATATTAAGGGAAACAATTCTTCTGTGGTAATATAAACCCAAAGAAAAAAATTTATAGATTCTTGGCTTGAAATTTGGGACATAGAATGGTACCATCTTTGTTCTGTGTAGCAGAGTAAGAACAAGAAAGAAGGTTTACCTTGCATACAGTTGAGAATATTTGCATTCAGTGACCTCTGACATTACGTCCTGCTCCTATTTGGTCACCCAGTAGGTACCCTGGATGATCAGAGCTTGATTGAATTGTGTTTGTTTTTAGTGCTGTTCTATAAGTCCTTTTTTGCTTTATCAACATATACAGGATCAAATAATTTTCCACTGAGAGTAGAGTTGACTTAAGACATTTTGCACTTCTCATAACCCTTTTCAAAAAGTGTGCTATTAAAACAGTCTTACCCAAAGCTGAGAGCGTGGGCAGATTTCCTTGAGACACACAAGCTGTACATGTATGAATATAACATAATTATTGGATTTTAATGAAAATATTAATGTAACACATAGATAGCACTTAGAATGCAAGGGGTTAGAAATGACTATGTACATGACTGTGTGTATGAGAGATTTATTTCTCTATATCCTTGCCAGCATTTGGTGTTATTACATTTTTTTTTTTCAGTTTAGCTGTTCTAATAGGTGTGTGGGATACCTCATTCTGGCCTTAATTTGTAGTTCTGTCATGGCTAATAATGTTGAACATCTCTTTGTGTGCTTATTTGCCATTCATACATCTTTTATGCTAAAATATCTGTTTAAGTCTTTTATTCATTTTCTAATTGGATTGTTTTATTAATTGAGTTTTTAGGGTTCTTTATTTATTCTAGATACTAGTCTTTTGTCAGATGTGTGATTGCAAATATTTTCTCCTAGTCTGTAGCTTGTCTTTTCATCCTTTTAAAAGTGTCTGTCAGTTGGGCCCCTGATACCTGTATAATTATGTTAGCCAATAAATTCAATAAAAACGTTAAAAAGTAAAAGATGTTGAGAGAAATATGGGGGAGGGGGGGCACATTCGGGGTGACCCTAGAATCTATGTAAACACAATTAAATTAAAAACAAACAAAAAAAATTTAAAGAAAGTATCTGTCATAGAGCAAAAGTTAATTTTGATTAAGTACGGTTTATTATTTTTTCTCTTAATAGGTTGTGCTTTTGATGTCATATCTAAGGACACTTTATCAAGCCCTTGGTCTCCAAGATTTCTTTCCGTGTTATCTTTGGAAAGTGTTTAGTTTTATGCTTTACATTTTAATTCTGTGATCCATCTTGATTTAATTTTTATATAAGAAGTGAGGTTTCTATTGAGGTTTCATTTTATTTTATTTGACTGTGGCTATCCAGTTGTCAACACAATTTGTTAAAAAGGCTATCCTCACCCTATTGAATGACTGTTGTTCCTTTGCCAAAAAATCAGTTGGCTGTATGCATTCTGTTCTGTTCTGTTGATTCATGTGTCCATCCTTTCACCAGTACCACATTATCCTGATAACTATAGTTCTATAAGAAGCCTTAACATTAGGTAGAACAAGTCCTTCCACTTTATTATTATTATTTTTTTTTGTATTTTTCTGAAGTGAGAAGCAGGGAGGCAGAGACAGACTCCTGCATGTGCCCGACCAGGATCCACCCGGCATGCCCACCAGGGGGCGATGCTCTGCCCATCTGGTGCATTGCTCTGTTGCAACCAGAAGCATTCTAGCGCCTGAGGAGGAGGCCATGAAGCTGTCCCCAGTGCCCGGGCCAACTTTGCTCCAATGGAGCCTTGGCTGCGGGAGGGGAAGAGAGAGACAGAGAGAAAGAGAAAGGGAAAGAGGGGAGAAGCAGATGGTCGTTTCTCCTGTGTGCCCTGGCCAGGAAGTGAACCCGGGACTTCCACATGCCGGGATGACGCTCTACCACTGTGCTAGCTGGCCAGGGCCTCCACTTTATTATTTTTTAAAACTGTCATAGCTACTCCAGTTCCCTTCCATATACATTTTACAATAAGCTTATGTATGTCTTTTTTAAAATCTTGCTGGGATTTGATAGGAATTGTGTTAAACCTGAATATCAATTTGGGAAGAATTGACATCTTTACTCTGTTGAGTCTTTGGATCTATTAAGAACATGACATTTTTCTCTATTTACTTAGATCTTCTTTTATTTCTTTCTTCACTATTTTATAGTTTTCAGTATACAATGCCTATAGATGTCTTGTTAGATTTATACCTAAGTATTTCTTTTTTGAGCAATTGTAAAGGTTATTCTATCTTTAATTTCAGTTTCCATGTGTTCATTGCTAAGATATAGAAATATACTGGTTTTTGTGTGTTGATCTGATATCCTGTGACCTTAACCAAGATCACTTAGTTCTAGGAGGATTTTTTTTTTTAGATCCTTTGGGATTTTCTATGTAGAGCATCATGCCATTACCAAATAGAGACAGGTTTATTTCTCTTTTCCAACCGGTGTGCCTTACATTTTCTTTTGTTGATTTATTGCTCCAGCTAATAGTTTCAGTACTATTTTGAATAACAATGATGTGAGTGGATATCATTGCCTTGTTCCTGATCTTAAGAGGGAACTGCTTTGTCTTTCACAAATAAATATGATATTATCTGTAAAGTTTTTGTAGATGTTTGTCATCAAGTTGAATAAATTTCTATCTATTGCTAGTTCTCTGAGATTTTTAAAAATTACGAACAGATGTTGAATTTTATCAAATGCTTTTTCTGTATAAATTGATATGATCATATTATTTTTCTTGTTTAACTTGTTAATATGGTAGGTTACATTGATTAATTTTTAAGTATCAAACCAGCCTCACTTCCCTAAAATAATCCCCACTTGGTTATGGTGTATAAATTTTATACATAGTGCTGAATTCTATTAGCTAATATTTTCTTAAGGATTTTCATGATTGATATTGGTCTATAGTGTTCTTTAATCATATTGCCTGTGTCTGTTTTTGGTTTTAGGGTAATTAGCATCACAAATTAAGTTGGGACATGTTCCCTACTCTTCTGTTTTCTGGAGGAGATTGTGTAGAAGTGGTGTTGATTCTTCTTGAACTTTTTTCTTGGAATTCTCCACTACAATCATGTGGTCCTGGAGACTTCTTTTTCAGGGGTTTTTAATCATGAAGCCAATATCTTTAATAGTTTATATGGCTATTATGATTATCTATTTCATATTGGGCAAGTTATTGTAGTTTGTGAGATTGGTCTGTTTCATCTAAGTTGTCATGTTTATGTTGTCCATAGCATTATTTTATTATCCTTTGGATGTCTATGAGATCTACAGTGCTATATTACCTCATATCACTGATATAGGTAATTGGTAATTCCTGATATTGCTAATTTGTATCTTCTCTCTTTTTTTTTTCTTTGTCTTGCTAGAGGTTTGTCAATTTTATTAATCTTTTCAAAGAACTGGCTTTTATTTCATGAATTTTCTATATTGTTTTTGTTTTCAATTTCATGAATTTCTGCTCCTATTTTTATTTCCTTCTTTCTGTACAGCTCTAGCCAGACAATATAAAGAAACAAAGTTTGTCATTGGTGAAAAATATATAAGATGTCAGTTCACTGTGCTTTCCATATGTGTGTGTGTGTGTGTGTGTGTGTGTGTGTGTGTGTGTGTGTAAGTATAGAAATCGACATTTAAAGAAATTACACCAAAAGAAATTCCCTCTAAAATTAGGTAATGAAACCGATTGCTTTTTCTGGCTTGTGGCTTAGTGTGTTACATAATGGCCGCAAATCATTTATATAAATCATGTTCTTTATTCTGAATTGATTCAGAAACCCCCTGAAATTCAGCACAGTGTTTTGACGTCTGTGACCTCAGTAAGATCAATACCTGTTTGTTTCTTACTTCTCCAGGCTGCTGACAGTGGCCCCGCTCAGGGTTCAGAAGCCCAGGGTAAAACTCAGAGTTCCACCATAAATAATTAGGAGTTAGCTATGATTTTTAACCATGGCTAATTTTTAGTCTGTGTATAAAATGAAAATGATTATAACCACAAATCCAAAGACAGGTCCCTGATTTACAGAAATCTGACTTATCCTTTCAAATTGGTATTTTGCTATTGATTTTTAAAACATGGTGGCAAAATGCTCATATTGTTTTTTGTTAATGCACAGAACTATACAATATTATTCTTAGTCTCTTGAACAAGTGTTGTTATTCACAAAGGACAAAGTTTTGTCAGTTAAAAAAAATGATCAGCAAGGCCCAGGCCGGGTTGCTTGGTGGATAGGGTATCATCCTGGCATGCCAACGTCAAGGTTCGATCTCTGATCAGGGCACATATGAAAACCAACCAATGAGTACACAACTAAGTGGAACAGTGAGTGGATGATTCTCTCTGTATCTCCTTCCCCTTTCTCTCTCTCTCTCAAATCAATGGGAAAAAAAAGTGATTACAGGATTATCTCATCAGATAAGCCTTGTATATGTCCTGAGTGCATTTTGGCAGCATGGTGACTGTCCTCTTGGAGCCCCGAGCTTAAGTGACACACACGTGAAATGGTGGGTGGATTGGTGCACAACCAGGCAGCCAAATGAACAGGTAACCTTCCTATCCAAGAATATATTAATACAGTCAGTGAAGGACAAATTAGGATACTCTGCTTTGTATAATCCTGTTAGACTGAGGATTTTTGATAAAGCTCTTTGTAAGATAACTTAAGTAATAAAGGCTGGAAGAAACCCTGAGCTCTTTATGTAATAACATTTGTAACTGGATATTTTTAAAGAGTTTCAAGATGACACCTTATAATCAGAGGCAGTATCCTAGAAAGTGAAGAGCTGGGGCTCTGTTAAGCGACTCAGTTAAAATCTTGGTTCCACCGTATTCTATTTTTGTGACCTTGGGCAACTTACTTACCCTCGGTAACTCCCAGTTTCCTCACTGGTTAAATGGGAATGACAATAGTGTGAGGATAAAATGTGATGATTAATAAATGGGATAAAGAATTTTTTCATTAAATCTACCATCTGGCAAATGGTAAACAGTATATTTTAACTATTATTATTACTCATAGTATCACTACTGCTGCGATCACTATTATTACTAGTGAATCTTACATTAATGGATTCTAGCTCATTTTTCTGGAATTTGTTATAATTTTTAATATTAGACAAAGATATAGTCTGGATAAGTCACAGTCTGAATGTGTGACTAAAAGTACCACTTTAAGAAGCATCACCTTCTCACTTGCATATTTCAGGGGATATTAGCATGAGAATTTGGGCATGTCTGGCACAGTGTTTCTCAACCTTTTTTTCATTATTGCCTCCCCCAAGGAGCCTTTAAAAATATTTTCCCCAATTTTAATTCCACGCTTATTTTTTTAAGGAAATTTCAATACCAGAGAGCTACTATATATTTGTTTATGTACTAGGCTACAAACCATTGTAATATCTAAAAAAAATGTTGGGCCTACGAGAACCAATTTTCACACCTATGGGGACAGTATTAGTCCCTTTTGAGAATACATCATTTAATGTAGTGATACCCAACTGAGGACAGTCCCCACCCCCCAGGAACATTTGGCAGTATCTGGAGACATTTCTAGTTATATTACGGTGGGTGGATGCTTACTGCTATCATATGGTTAGAAGCCAGCGCTCAAAATATCAATAGTTTCAAGTTTGTAGAACCCTGTTCTTCATATAATTATGAAGTCCAAATGTGTTCTGAATAGCCCAGCAATTATTAAGGTAAAACTGGAACATGTCAGCTCTAAGGTTACAAGGTGAAGAGAATAGCTGAAGTTGGGTTCCTGAACTTCAGGTTGACCTCGTATACAATGTAATATACTTGTCTAGAAAAAGAGGCCATCTTTGTTTTCTTAAGTAGTGTTGCTGTTTTCAATAATATAGTGCTTTTTGCTCTTTCTGTCAAATATGTGTTAAAAAGTATAAACACTTTAAATGTGTGCTTAATAACAACCTTGTTTTCTAGTGTTGTATGGATGTGTCTTTATGAAACAGATGAATTCCTGAAAAAATGTGTAAATTCATTTCTTATGAGTTATATTTATTTCTCTGATTTCATTTCATTATATTTTGAGAGGTTGATCTTCATTCCCAATTAATCCTTATTTGACCTGGCTCCTAACATTGTTGCTTTAATGTAAATTTAGTTATCTCTCTGCCTCTCTGAGTTTTAGAGAGTACAGATAGTTTAAGAAAGGGTATGGAATTATGTTTAAAGTGAGACAGTCTATTCTTTGATGAACGTGATCCAGGTCGTGTGTCCAAAGCTCCTGGCTCCTCTCTTGTCCCTGTCACACTCACATTCCCTTCTTCTGCTGCCCAGAGTTGGCGTTGAGGAGCCCTTGGAAGAGGACCAGAATGAACACCGCTGGCTGTATTTCAGGTGACGCAAGGGCATCCTCAGAAACAAATTAATTGGGCCTGGCTTTTCTCCTCTTTCTAACCTGAGATGTTTCTCTTTATGCCATTTGTTTCTTCTTTCTTTCTTCCTGTGTGTGCCAATCTCCTATCTCTTATAGCAAAGGGAAAACAGGTCAGGTCAAGTCTAGTCATTTTTCCACCCTTTCTCTGAGCTGGTTGATATATTAGTGTTTCTGAGATTCTGTCCCTTTACCCTACATTTTGGACAGTGCTGGTGAATGTCTCCTTGTGCAACTGAGCTTAGTGTTAAGAGCAGCATATTTGCACAGCCACAATACTTCCCCACAAACTTCTGCTAATTTCTAGTAAACAAGGCTTCTAACTCAAAGAGAACTAGAATTTTGTTTCAGCCATGATTGGAATATGGCTCACATCATCTTAATTAAGTACTGTTTTAGTTTTTTAATTATGTTTTTGTATACTTATACATTATCACGGTAAATCAGAATATACAAAAAATAGGTATTTTAAAACCAGAAGATAATTAAAGGCTCTTCGAATGCAATTTGTTTCTCAGTGTACATCCAAAATTTTAATTTGATTATGCTTAAGGATAGTGATGTTGGGAAATCAGAATAAAGACTTGAATGTCCTTTCCTTTCTGTATCTTTAACCAACATGCTTTCTTCCTGATCTGGTTTTGGGTGCTGATCAATAATACAAATGCAAATTAGGCTTGAACTCTGTTCTTGGCATGGTGAAAGTATTTCAGTCTTTGAGCACAGTGATGAAAACAGCTATACCTGTCATGGTACATGGATCTTGGGATATCACTAGGCCCTGGATGTATACTGTAATGACACACATACAATTAATTAAAGCATATAACTTTCCTGGGTTTGAACTTTTTTCTACTGCTTAAAATACACACATTCATTTTTGGAGACCTCACTTTAAAAACTGATTAAGTAGCACAAGAAATTCTCTCCTTTGAAATATTCCACTTTTAAGAAAGAAGATCCTTCAGGCAAAGTGCAAATTATTACACTTGGGACATAAGAGAATTCATATTCTGACCTGTTATTCAAGGTTTTGTATGAAGGTGTGTGTCTAATATTCCTCAGATTATTTAGGACCTCAGCTGTTAAAACAAAACAAAACAAAACAAAAAAACCAACCCTGCTGATTAAAGTAGATAGTTATGAAATTCTAAATTTTAGAAGTTCTAAAATTTCTGAAATTTTATATTTTATATGGCAGTTAATCAGAATGTGCATATTATATGAGAAGGGAAATTAATCATTTTAAATTTAATCATTTCAGAATGAGCACATCCATTTTATTGCTTTATTTTCTAATTTGGTATGGGATTTCCACATTTGTCTCATTCTTAATGAAAACAAGGATAATTCAGTTTATTCCAGAAGAAAAGACTATTGCGTTGAGCTATAATGAGCTCAACCCTCATGTATCAGGGGAATCCTAAAATATGATATAGTAAAACTGCACACAGAGTTGCAGATTTATAAATTTTAGGTTAAAAGCATTACAGCAGATCATAAGAGAAAGATATACTGTAGACAGTTGCCTGAAACTAAGAATTTCAGGAAGTCTGGGAACCCTCAAGTTTTCTAAGGCATTATACTTAAAATACTGTACCTGGTCTTTCTTGCTGTCCAGAACACCACCCAATACCCTGACCCATTGCTTAACCTCCTGTCTCTAGAGACCAGGTTGGTTTTGAGGTCTGATAGAAGGGTGAGGCACTTTGTAATGATCCAGTGTTATCCTTGGGGGTTGGTCCAAGGGACCCTCAACCCTGCCAGAGAAGTAATTACTAAATTGTTCTAAAGTAAACAGCTTTCAGTGAGGAAAGAAATTACAGAACACCATTTGAATCTCATGGCCCCTGGTCTGTTTTCTTCTGTTATTTAAAAAACAGTAGCAGTCTGGGAATCAAGTCTTTGTTTTCTTCCTCAGAAATCTCCTGTTAGCACTTATACCAGTAGCAAGGGCTTCCAAGGCACTTCAAGAGGTCCTCCCACGTTCCTCTGCCTCTCCTAAAAGGAGGTCCTTTTAGGCTCTGTGCTGTCAAGAGTTTGGACTGCATCTCAGACAGGGAGTTGATAGCAAGTGGCTACAGCAAGGGTTACAACTTCCATGTCAGAAGGAGGTAAAAGCAAGGAAAGAGGGTGGTGGGTAGGACTGCCCTTAGAACTGATTTCCTGGGGACAGATAAAATTAGATCAGAAGATTGTTGAATTGGTTTGAATTTGGTTAACTATATGTTTCAATTAACTAGCATTTTTCTTCTTACCCTTCACTTTTAGGAAGATCTCAACAAAATGTTCCAGGACTTATCTGGAAAAGAAAACCACATGATTACTAGGATCTATATTGACCTATTTACATACCTATTAAAGCACCCATGTCCATGAATATTCATAATTTGTGGTTTTCAGACCCTGAAATAATACAAGATCCTGAATCATCAATTTTAGTAGATTAGAGGGACAAGAAAATATACTGATGTGTTTATGAAACATTTTCACCAAGGATATAATTAAATAGTGTTCTCCTTATATTGTGAAAATTTTTTAATCTGTAAAAAAGTTGATAAAATGGATCAATGAATACCCAATTTCTAACCTGGATATGCTAATTGTTAGCATTTTATCATATTTTTGGGTCATTTTCACTTTCTCTCAACCATTTAAGAGTAGTACTTCATAGTACATTGCAGATATCATGACTTTCTACCCCTAAATACTTCAGCATGTATCTCCTAGGAATTCAGTCTCCTACATGATCACAAAATCTTTATCACACCCGAGGAAAAGTAACGTGAATTTTACACACACACACACACACACACACACACACACACACACACACACACACACACTGGATCCAGGATCTAATTGAAATTTACTTTGTTGTCATGTCTCTTTAATCCCTTTTAGTCTAGAACAATCCTCATGCTCTCCCCTTTGGTCTCTTATGACACTGAATTTTTTTTTTTAAGTATTCAGGACGATTTCATTTATAATAGAATGTCCCACAATCTGATTTTTTTTTTAAAGTTTGAGAGCATGTTTATTAAAGCTGGGAACAGTGAAACAAGGAAGGATTTAGGATAGAAAAAGCAACAAGAGAGTAAAGGTGGGGCTGCTTTGGATCACTGGGAAGTCAGAGAAAAGGGGCGTTGGAGACAAGTTCAGGGGGATAGCCTGGGAAGAGTTGCCGCTGCCCATGGCTCCACTGCTTGCAAGTCTGGTGAGGACCCTTAGAGTTTAGGAGATGTACACCTGTGGAGAAAGAAGATGGAGAAAGAGAAAGAAGAGGGGGAAGGGGAAAGTATGGTCATGCTTCCAGGAGGGAGAGCACCCACAATCTGAAATTTTATGATTTATTGTCCTCATGACTAGAGATAATCATTTTTTTAAAAACTATAAAAGTGATGATATATATTTTTTGTTGCATCTTACCATGTGGTGCATATTGCCAGGCTGACCTGTATTAGTGATGCTAAATTTGATCACTTTAGACCCCAGGTCTCCCTTGCCCTGGTTGGCATGTGGCTCTTTGGCCCCTTGAGTGTGGCTCTTCCACAAAATACCGCGTGTGGGCGCTACCTCGATAAGGAATGTACCTACCTATATAGTTTAAGTTTAAAAAATTTGGCTCTCAAAAGAAATTTCAATCGTTGTACTGTTGATATTTGGTTCTGTTGACTAATGAGTTTGCCGACCACTGCTGGGACTGTAAAGGTACCATTTTCCCTTTTTAACTAAAAAGTAATCTGTAGAGTGATCCTTTGACATCATGTATAGCCAGATTTACAACAACCTTTTACCCATTGGTAAATCATCTACTGATGACCCTTGCTTGAAGCAGTTATTACACTACGAGTGGAAAATGGTGATTTTCTAATTCTGTCATTCCTTTTATGTTTATAAGATAACATTTATCTGTAAAAAAGAGCTTTCAAAGGGTTTTAAATTTTATTTGCTATACTGATGAAGTGGGGAATCTCTCCACTGTCTAAGTAATCAATTCAAGCAAAGTTTTCTTTCATATTTGTGGTGCTTGAGATTGTGTCCCTGCAGGATCTCAAAAAGTATCTTGGGTGTTATTGAGAAGGCAGAAGGTAGGAGACAGTTATCAATTTTTTTATTCAAGTCAAGAGTTATGCTAGAGAGATGTGGCTGGAATTAGTACTTTCTAGAATCTTCAGTGTCCAATTCAATAGCCTCTAGCCACATGTGGCTATTTAAATTTATTCTTAATTCAGTAAAAATAAATGATATTTAAAATGCATTTCCTCAGTCATATTAGCCACATTTCTAGTGCTCAGTGGCCACATGTAACTAGTGGCTACTACAGTGGACAGCATGGACCTAGAATACTGCCATCATTGCAGAAAGTCCTGTTAGACAGTATGGGTCTAGAATCACTCTCAAGTTCCCCCAAACAAATGTCGAGCATCCCAAGTTTGGGACGAGGTTAGGGTGCCCCTAATTTTGTGAGTTTATAAATTATTCTATTGTTTCATGCTTTGTTGCTTTGATTCTGTTCTGTCCACGTAGGCCCAGGGTAGATAGATGAGTTCCGCTGATGTTGCCAGGAATTGATTGAAAATAGTAAACACCTAGTCTTTATCCTCAGTTCTTGTTAAACAGAAATTTATTTTAATTCTTGTTCAATCAATTTTTTCCTCCTGTACAAATTAATTAAAAAGAATAGAGGGGCTGAATTTCATTTGACAGTTTTTACTGTATTTGACTTTATTTTCTTCATTGTAGTACGGGGCACATTTCAGCCTTTTCTCCTACCCATGGGTTTCCTCGTTTCACCTAGGCTGAAAAAGTCAGTTGGTTTTATTTATGCTGACATGAAAACCATGGAGAAAGGCTTGTTTCAAAATTCATGGTACAGAAAAGACTTGTTTCAAAATTCATGGTACAGAAAAGAGAGATTATTTGTGCCAGATACAAACTGCCATGCTCTTGGCCATGCTGTCCTTCATACCCTTTAAATCACACAGTCTTGTTGCTGCTGCCCTACAATAGCTGCTGTGTGGTGAGGCTAGGGGCTATCAGGTCTGGGACACGCTGGGGTGGCTGGCACTCTGCCCCTCTAAGTCTGCACCGGGAGCTTATCTGAGTCCATTAGTATGCGATGAAGTGGCTTTGTGCTGCTATAGAGGCCACAGAAGGCCACCTAATGTTGGATTCCTAGCTGTTGATTTTACAAATGCTGACAAAACTGCCACATGGAGGACTTTACTCTGTGTAATATACACTAAGAGACTCTCAAAACATGTGAGGGTTCTGAATCAACAGCTAAGAGTTAGATGTGTGACCTCTCCTCTACCACTTCTGAACATTAGACACTTTGGGTGCACTGATGTTTTCTGGTATGACTTTTGTGGCAGTCCTGGGACCCCTGAATTAGATGGATTTCATGTAAAAAAATATCTCTGTGAAATTTGTTGCTTAAAAATTCTTGGATAATGTCCAGTTGTGAGGACAAGCCTGCAGCTCTCACAAACTCCTGCCTAGAAGTGCTTATAGACACATAGCAAAGTTAATCTAATCTATTACAAAGGTCCCATCCAACCTCAGGCTCATGTGGAGGAAATCCGGCACTCGGTACACTGTGGGTTTAATTACATGCTCAGAATAGTGTCTGGCATAGTAAGCACTTAATAAATTTTTGATGAATACATGAATTCATTTTATGGTTTTAAGCTTTGCTTTCAGCAAAATACAGGGTAACTGTTCTCTTTCCTTATATATCTCCCACCCCGTCCAGGGGCAAGCACCTTGGGTTAGTGCTTGATGAGCCTGGAATAAGAGAGTAGAGATTTGTTTTGGAGGGTGCATCTGTGTTGTTTTCTATTCCCCTTTTCCCTTAGTATCTTCTCCCAAGAATATCCTGTGCATCACAGGTGGGGAAGAGGGAAGGAGAAGATGAAAAGTAAGTCACACACACAGGCCTTTGTGCATCTGCTGGTCTGCACATTGGAGTCAGTAGTACCCTGGTACTGGACTACAGATGACACCCTTAGTCAAGGCCATTAAGCACCTCTCTTTAAGCTCATATCAAACTTTCTCAAAGCTGTGTTCTTAGTTTACCTTTTATAATACCATCTGTTCTTTGTGATACTGGAGGGAGTGAGGGAAGATAGAGAATCTTCCTGGCATCTTTGTTTTCTCCCTCATTGTCCCATGTTATCCATTTCATCTATGTCAGAATCAGGAGGACACAGGGATAAAGAACTAACAGATGCTTAGGGCAACATTTGGTATGTGACTGAGCCAAGGAAATACTTTTATGGAATTTGTTGTGAGTGGATTTTGCCACTTGGTTTTTGTTTTCTGTCTTCAGTTGTTGATCTCAGACATGTGATTTCTCAGGTCACCTCTTTTGCGGGAGGATGTGGTGGCACCAGGATAAATAGTTAGATATATTCATACTAAAGTATTTAGGGAAAGTGTACTGATGCCTGCAGCTTTATATGAATTCATCCAAAAATAAAATCGGTGATAGAGAGATGGATAGAAATGTAATGAAGAAAACACAGCAAAAGGTTAATGGTAGAATCTGGATGGTGGGTATCTGGGTGTTCACTATAAATTCTTCAACACTTTCTCGGATCTATGAAAAGTTTTATGACAGAAGGTTAAGAAAATAAAAGCAGGTCAGGACAGAAGTGAAGAAACAATAGAGAGGAAAAGGCCTTGTGCAGTAGGACCCACATTTTAATAATGAACAGTCTGGCCCTGGAGCAAGCGACAGTAGCCAGCTGGTACTTTCCCCAGAGGTCTTGCTCAGGGTATAAGTACACAGGATTTATTGTCTCTTCTACCCCCTGGGATCTGATGTTGTGGTATATTAACTTCTTTCTCATGATTTTTGCATGACAGCCTTCTTCTTCTTTTAGCTAACCATTTCTTCTGCTTTGGGAAGATGGTCAGCCTCTTGCCAACTTTCAGCCAGAATGGCTGCCATGGTCCAAGCTAATACTCTCTGTTTTTCTCCTTGTCTTTCTCCCTGGTGACCTATAGAGTTGGTGTTGACCCAGATCAAGACCCACCACCCAACAATGACAGCTTTCAAGTCTTACAAGGGGTAAGTCACAAGGCATGCTTTTTCCCAGGGAAGACATTATTAAAAATAGCTAAAATTTATTAAGCATTTACTACACACTAGGTACTTTACATGAATTCCCTCATTGTGAGCTTGACAAGAACATTACAAGGTAGGTACTGTTATCCCGCATTACAGGATAGAAATGGAAGTTTGAAAGTTTCAATCAGTTATATAAGGCCAGAGAATCAGAAAGTGAGGATGCTAGGATTTGACTCCAGAGACAGTATTGTTAAACAACATAAGGAGATGGGCTGGCCAGAAAGAGTGTTTAAGCTATGTCCCTGACTCTCTACTTCCATGAATGGATATATCAGATATATTGGTGGTTGGTTCACTGTAACAGGTTCTGAGTTCTCAGTGGTATCCAGGCAGAGGAAGGAAAGGGATGTGTTTGCAGGCTCTTCTGTTCTTCTGGACCCTGGGGTCCCCCAAGGCAGTGATTTTCAACCTCTTTTTTTCAAGGCACAAACACACACTAATTACTAAGGTCAGTGCCCCTGACTAAATACAACCATTTTCATCTTATGGCACAAATAAATTAGTTACTAAGGAAGAAGAGGTCAGGGCCCCTTTTTCTTTAGTAATTAGTTTATGAGTGTGTGAGAAACAAAGGTTGAAAATCACTGCCCTAAGGTCTCTGAGTTTAACCTTCAGCCCAGCCATGGCAGAGCAGCAGCCCTCCCCCCTGTATGGGTTGAAGGTCACAGCAAGGCTAACAGTTAAGGCTTGAGCAGGGCAGTGGCAGCAGTGACAACCTGGAGCAGAGTGTGGGGGAGGGAAGCTGTAGATGCAGTGATTGGAAGAGCCCTAAGGCAGCATTTAGTGCAACTGCAGGGAAGAGTGCCTGCAGCAAGAGAATCCTGATGGCCCTTGGTGTGGCTGTCTGCACCAGTTACTGTTGCTGCATAGTAAACAGCCCTAAACATAGGAGAGTAAACAACAATTTCTTCTACTCATGGATTCTTTAGGTCAGGAATTTGAAAAGGACCTAGTAGGGATGGCTTGCCTTTGCTCCATGGAGAAGGCTGGGGTAATGCGAGGCCAGGGCTAGAATCATCCCAAAGCTGATTTGCTCCAATGTCTGGCTCCTGGGCTGTGAGCACTCAGACAAGGACAGCCAACTAGAATACCAAATTGTGCCTTCTCCATACGGCCTCAGGGGACTGGACTCCTTGTATGGCAGCTGACAGTTCCAAAAGCCAGTGTCTCAGCAAGCGAGGTGGAAGCTACATAGCCTTTTCTGACCTAATCTTGAAAGTCTCACAGATAGCATCACTTCTGTGACTTTCTATTGGTTCTAACAAGTTGCTAGGGCCATCCCAGATTCAAGGGGAGAGGATAGAGACCATAACCTCTGAATGGGAAGAGTGTCAATGAAGTGGCAGACATGTTTTAACGCTGCCATATAACCCTATTGTGAGGCTGGCAGGATAATTTTTTCTCTAGGTTTTGCTTCTTTCTCAGGCTGGCATTTCCTGGGAAGGCTAAGTGAGGGAAAGGAAAGCTGTGATAAGAGCAGAAATTTGTTTCCAAAATGTTATTATTTGCCTTTGGGAGGTAAGAACAGTTTTTTGTTTGTTTGTTGTTGTTTTTTGACAGAAATAGAGAGAGCGGGAGTCAGAGAGAGAGAGGGACAGACAGGAAGGGAGAAAGATGAAAAGCATCAATTTTTCGTTGCAGTACGTTTGTTTGTTCATTGATTGTTTTTTCATACATGAAAAGCATCAATTTTTCATTGCAGTACGTTCATTTGTTCATTGATTGCTTTCTCATACATGCCCTGACTGGAGGCACTACAGCAGAGCGAGTGACCCCTTGCTTAAGTCAGTGACCTTTAGCTTCAAGCCAGTGACCCTTGGGCTCAAGCCAGTGACCATGGGGTCATGTGTATGATCCTACGCTTAAGCCAGCGATTCCGCGCTCAAGCTGATGAACCCGTGTTCAAGCCGATGAACCCGAACTCAAGCCGGCAACCTTGGGGTTTTGAACCTGGGTCCTCCACATCCCAGTCTGATGCTCTATCCAGTGTGCCATCTCCTGGTCAGGCTGAAGAACAGTTTTGTTCAGCATTGAATATCCAGTGTTGAGCATAGTGCCTGGCACCTGAGGAGCTCAACAGGTATTTGGTGGGCAGATGTAGGCATGAAGCAGTAGGAAGCTTTATTGACCACACGCATGTGTTGTCTGTGAAACCATGTCAAGTGTGTCTCTTTCTCCCAGTCAGCTTTGAATTGTGCTCATCATTGCACCTCATTCTAAATCCAGTCTACATATTTCAGATTCTATAGGATCTTCTAAATGACTCCATCTATCAAATCACATGTAACAAGGGTTACAAAATGTGGTGCTGTGTGGGGCCAGGGTGTGCTTTTCTGATTTCTTTCTCTTTGAGGGTGGTCACAGCCTGATAAGGCATTTTTGGTGTTGATGCCCTTTAAGGGACAAAACACTATGCCCTCTGAGAGTTCTGGGCTTTTGGGGAACAACTTTCAATGAGCTATGTTGGAGATTTGGTACCCACTTCAGTGGTGCTCCAGAAGACCTTTGTGATTACAGGAGAATTGGCCATTGTGTCAGTTGGAAACATGTGGTTTCAATGAGAAGTTCTTTTTGAAAAGTTGCTGTATGACTCTAGCTTTGATTAAGGGCTAAGATTAATTTTATAAGAAAAACAGGCCAATTCTAGCTGCATAGCTAGAGTTTAGAGAGATTTCATCTTGACAGTACAGACTGGTCAAACCTCCTAGCCCTTTTTCTGTTTGCCATTGCTCATGCCTTTGGACCCAAACATTTGTAAAAAGGAAATATGGGAAATGTACTGCTCACAAAAATTAGGGGATATTTCAAAATGAATATGAAGCAATAAAAATGTCCCCTAATTTTTGTGAGCAGTGTTAAGCCTAATCCAGAGGGACTCGAAACATTGAAGACATGAACAAAATCCATCGATTACACACCAAAGCTTTATTGTCTAGCTTGGCCAAGCGGCGGCAACTCCAACAAAAATCTGAGGGAGAGCGCGCTGGCCCTTTGTTCTACTTAGTTTTTATAGTTTTGCAAGCGGAAAGTATAGAAGCAAAAATTGCAATTAGGTGCCCTTTACCACTATTGGTTATAGCAGGGGTCCCCAAACTACGGCCCGCGGGCCGCATGCGGCCCCCTGAGGCCATTTATCTGGCCCCCGCTGCACTTCAGGAAGGGGCACCTCTTTCATTGGTGGTCAGTGAGAGGAGCATAGTCCCCATTGAAATACTGGTCAGTTTGTTGATTTAAATTTACTTCTTCTTTATTTTAAATATTGCATTTGTTCCCATTTTGTATTTTTACTTTAAAATAAGATATGTGCAGTGTGCATAGGGATTTGTTCATAGTATTTTTTTATAGTCCGGCCCTCCAACGGTCTGAGGGACAGTGAGCTGGCTCCCTGTGTAAAAAGTTTGGGGACCCCTGGGTTATAGTCATATGCCCTTTAACATGATAGGACCATGTTCAATTTGCAAGCCATACATCATTTTGGAGAAAACAAAATTTATAAGTCAACACAATGATAGAAAGATGTCTCTTTACATATTAAGAGACAGTCCTATATTTTCCAATGTCCATCCGCCATCTCCCTGTCCAGAGTCACACACATCAACTATATGCATTCATATGGGAGAGGGAGTTTCCGTGGAGACAAATGCCCACAAATGGCTCATCACTATAAGAAAAGGTTTATTTTGGCTTTTCTCTTCCTGCACCTGGCCAGCCATTCACCCCTTTCCCCACAGGTGTGGTGGAATGTCTGGGAATCCATGTTTTCCTTCCCTTTGCACTTACAATACAATGCCAAGGGCCATCCTGGTTTTATGCCAATCACACAGTACAGAGATTATTCTCACAATTTCTCTGCACACCTTAACCCAAATTAATGAAATGTTCTTTAAGCCTCTTAAAATATTAATATTGATTCTGTAGCTTTTGGTACTTTACAACACCTGCAGGTGAGGTGGCGCAGTGGCTCCTCATGGCTCCTCAGCAGTATAGTTTGGTTGGGTTCACGCAGCTGAACTTACTATACATCTCACAGGAACTGCACATGGAGACAATGGGCTTGTAATTAGACTTAGTAACAAACTTACTGTCACTTTTCCATGGAAATGTTTGAGAAAACAGTGGGTCCTTAATGCTAAGGGTTTGGCAGTGCATTTAGTCCATGCAGTGATGGCTGAGATAGTGTGCCCTGCCTGGGGTGGGTAAACCTTCCTAGATGGGTAAACTCAGTGACTCAGTGTTCCTGACAGCTCCTCGGAGAGCCCCTTGGGCCAACTGTAAAAGGCCACAACCACTTTTGCTGCATTCCCAGTGGTGCCCAGTTGGCCAGCCCTAGCTAGGAACTGTGTCACAACTTTCCCTTAGCTTCCCATCTTCCAAGTCTCACACACAGTCATGCAGAGGACCTCCAAAATCAGTTCCATTGGCTTTTCAAGATTGCTGTCAGATGAGAGGAGGCAGGACGAACTACAAGCTTGGTTGCCCAGGGCACCTTCTTAAGAATGACTCATGCCCGTTGTGCAGAAAGGGCCTTACTTCTCTAAATCCTCTTGGCCTGACCTTCTTGGTACAGTGAGCCACTAACAGCAGTGCTGGGAGTATTCAGTGGTCATGAGAAACAGTAAAACAGAAATAAATGTGCTTCTCATTTTTGGGTGAAACCCTGGGTTCTTGTAGTTTCCCCTGAAATGGATCCAGATCACACACTCAGTGTTGTCATGAAACTGAAGTCAGAATTGGCGAAAGTTCAAATGTTTGTTCTCCATTAGAAAAGAAAGGGCAGTTCCCTTTACCTCATTTTCTAAATAATGTGTCTAAAAACAAACAATAAAAAGATATTAGATGGGAAGGCATTCTATAGAGTGCAGTTTTCCTCACTAGTTCTGGAAGCCCAAGGTTATAAACGGTGTCATGGCTACAGGGCTACAGAATATTATTAGCTCATGTGGGCAAAATAAAGGAGTTGTTGGCTAGAACTTTTTTGGTTTTATGTGAGAGAAGCATAAGAATATTGTGGGCAGACTTCAGCTTCATGTTCCTGGCAAGTTTGACTCAGAACAAAACAAAACAAAAAACTTAGTTGCTTTGTTTCTTGGAGGTCTTGGTGACTTTGCAACAAAAACAAAAACAAGCACAGCTGGAGGCAGACTGCCCAGGGCTGGGGGTGGCCTCACACCCCGTTCAAGTGGGGACTTTTCATGCCAGACCCAGTTGAGATTTATGTTGGCTGGACATGCAGACACATCATTCACTTCCTTCCTCAAGTTTACAGAAGAGTTCCCATTGATGAGGCTTAGCTAGGAGCCCAAATCTGAATAACCTGGCCTCTATCATCTCAGCCAGACAAGGTCCCAAGCAGGATATTGCGGATGTGGAGGAAAGGAAACCACGGTGCTTGCAGTGTGTGTGTATGAATGCACACAAGTGTGAAAACTGCGGAAAATCAGCTGTTCATAGTTGCATTGATGTCCAGCTTTCTGGGCAAGTTGGATTTTTTTTTCTGAGTCCTCCTACAGTTTTCCTCCAGGCTGAAATATGATACCCAGTCACTTCAAAATTTTAACTTCAAACAGTTGCTGAAGTGCCTTTCTTTAATTGCTTACTTTCCGATGCCCCTCCCACCCAACTTTTTGTTCTTATTGTCTTCCTTAGGCCCATGCTTTCCCTTTCTGCTATTCTTCTTTTTCCCTTAAAGCTCAAAATTAACATTAATTTGCTCATTCATTTGACAAATACTTATTGAGCATCTTGTTATATTTCAGACATTCTTTCAGGCTCTGAGAATACATCTACAAACAAGACAGATGAATCTTTGTCCTTAAGGATTTGGTGACAATGAGATACTGTATTTCCCTATGTATAAGACACACCCTTTTTTGAAAATTTTGGGGTCTCAAAACTGAGTGCGGCTTATAGAGTGGTTGTAGATTTTTTTTACTTGCATTTCCTGCTTTTTTTTCGCTTGTTTTTGCGCTCATTGTTGAAGACAGTGATTAGTCATCAGACACAGATGAGGACAAGCTAATGGATGGGAGTTTTTACAGTGATGGGTTGTTGTATGAATTTTATGATGAATAAAGCTTGAGTTCAATAACTTTTTATGCAATACATTTTTTTTTCTTCAAATTTTGGGCCCTAAAATTAAGGTATGTCTTATACATGGGAGCATCTTATACATGAGGAAATATGGTATGGTAAGGGTGGAGAGTGGCAGAGGTGAGTTCCTGGAGTATCTCATCTGCTTTTCCTTTTTTTTTTATTTTTCTGAAGCTGGAAATGGGGATAGACAGTCAGATAGTCTCCCGCATACGCCCGACCGGGATCCACCCGGCACGCCCACCAGGGGGCAACGCTCTGCCCACCAGGGGTGATGCTCTGCCCCTCCAGGGCGTGGCTCTGTTGTGACCAGAGCCACTCTAGCGCCTGGGGCAGAAGCCAAGGAGCCATCCCCAGTGCCCGGGCCATCTTTGCTCCAATGGAGCCTCGCTGCGGGAGGGGAAGAGAGAGACAGAGAGGAAGGAGAGGGGGAGGGGTGGAGAAGCAGATGGGCGCTTCTCCTGTGTGCTCTGGCCGGGAATCAAACCCGGGACTTCTGCATGCCAGGCTGATGCTCTACCACTGAGCCAACCGGCCAGGGCCTGCTTTTCCTTTAGGGACTTTAGACCTGTCCTTCTGCTACTCCTCTTGTCCCCTGTGGACCAGCAGCCTGGATATGACCAGAGCTGGTTAGAAATGCAGACTCTCAGGCTCCACTTTGACCCACTGGATAAGAATCTTCATTTTTACAGGGCTCCTAGGAAGGTTGTGTACACTTTACAGATTGAGGAGCCCTGAAGTAGGCACTGTGGAGCTCTTGTATCCCTGCTTTTATGCCCTTTTATTACTCCCTTTTGAGAAATCTTGGCCCCATCATCCCAGAGACATGAAAAAGACCCAAACCTGGTTGCATCATTTGTTTACTCTTTTGTTCTGCATTAGTTTTGTATTTTTGCTGTACCGTAGGTCCTAACAAATTACCATAAACTTAACAGCCTAAAACAACACAATCTTACAGTTCTGTAGGTCCGACGTGGTGGGCTCTGCTGGTTTTTCTGTTTCAGGTCTCTCAAAGCTGAAATTAAGTTATTGGTAGGGTTGGGCTTTGGGGAGAAGCCACTTCCAGGTTTATTCAGGTTGTTTGTAGAATTCAGTTTCATGCCGCAGTAGGATTGAGGCCCTGTTTCCTCACTGGTCATTGGATCGGGGGATCAAGCTCAGCTCCTAGAAGTACCTGCATTTCCTGGCTCATGATCCCCTCTAACTTCAAAGCCAGGAACAGTGTGGCAAGTCCTGTCATGCTTTAAATCTCTCCGGCCTCTTTTCTACTGCATCTCTCTGACTCTTTTTGCCTTCACTTTGTCCACATTAGGGACCCATGTGATTACACTGGACCCACCTGGAAAACCTTCAGTCCATCTACAAGGCGCCTTTGCCATGTAACATAACATACTCAGGCTTCACTGATTAGGATGTAGAAATCTTTGGGGGGGGGCCAGTATTCTGCTCCATTCTGGAAATAAGCAAACATAAGCTGTTTTATTGTTGTAATGACCTTAACTTTAAAAAAATATTTTAATATTAAGAATGGAATAACATCTGATTCTACCCAGAAATCATCATTTACTAGCTCTAGAAAAATTATTTTGAAAGTAGGACCTTTGGCTACCCCTGAGTTCTTTAATCTGATTTCTTTTTCTTCATCACATTTGTCACCATATATGTTATCTATCTGTCTTTCCTTCTGGCAATGTGCTCAAGGGGCAGGTGCTTGGCCTCATTCTTCTTTGTGTTTCCAGTACCCAGCATGGTGCCTGGCAGGTACACATTTGGTGCTTAATGAGTGCAGAAGAAATAGATACTCATTGTTACACACTTAAAAAATGGTGATAAGCAGAGTTGGTGGTACAGGCAGTCCCCATATTATGAACGAGATGGGTTCTGTAGGTTTGTTCTGAAGCTGAATTTGTATGTAAGTTGGAACAGGTACATTTACTCATTAAAGACAACTTAGATGTTTGTCTTAATATAGTATTTATTTTTATTTTTCTGTGCATATAAATAAATATTTTCAAATACAACCTTAAACAATCTTGGATGAAGTAGAAGGTGATGGATTTGGTGGTGAGGGTGGGACTGGTGTTAGAGTCAGGGTTTGATTCTGCTGCTGGAGTCGGTTTTTTGAAGTAGACATCAAGGGAAGTTTGTACAGAGCTTTTCTTTTCTCATCGTAAATGTCCCTGTAGCATCTCAGGCCTTTGGTAACTGTACAGTAAACTTTGGTGAATCTCTCTATATCAGGATCTTGCTCCTCTAACTTTGCCATTCCTGCTTCAGTGAGGCAAAAAGCATCAGCTAACTCTTTTGTAAAAAACTTTTTTGGTTCTTGAGTTTCTAGGTCCCTATTTTCATTCCTAAATGCGCTCATCTGCTGCTCTAGCTCCATAAGTTCTTCATTGGTTAGCTCTTTGTCATGTAAATCAAGTAACTCTATGATATAATTTTTACTGATGTCCAAGTGCAGTTGATTTTCAATATCCCTTATGGCAGTCTGTCCATAAGTATGAGTTGTATGTAAGTCAGATGTTTGTTACTTGGGGACTTATTGTAGTTATTTTTGTAAGAATGAGATGGCACTCGAACACCAGGTGTGCAGGCTTTATTAGAGGAGAAAGACCTGCCGGGGACTCCTCCAGGAGAAGTGCACCCAAACAGATTCTGAGGCAAATTTTTTATAAGGTTAAGGGAGAGCTTTGAGCAAGTGTGTGTTGGGTCAGCAGTTCTGGTATGCTCCCTTCTGTAGTTTTACGATATCGGCTTCTTGGAACGCTTCTCCTCGGGGTGGCTGACCAGCTTCCTAGAACTTTTCTGTTTCAGGGGCGATAGTCCAGTAAGTAAGGGTGGGGTCAGATAGACAAGCGGAATAGCAAAAGGGCAGTTTGGAAGTTTTGGTAAATTCATGTATCCATCAATTTTCTTTAAGGGGCTTTTCCATTAACAATGTCAGTAAAAAGTTTCAAAATCCCTAGTGTAACTCATAAGAACAGAGAGTAGAATGGTGGTTACCAGAGGCTGGGGGGATTGGGGAGATGTTTAAGGGTGCAAACTTGCAACTTAAAGATGAATAACATCTGGAGATCTAATGCACAGCTTAGTGAGTATCAACAATACTGTATTATAGAGTAAAAAGTTGCTAAAAGACTAGATATTAGTTCTCACCACAAAAAAATAAATGATAATTATTGAGTTGATAGAGGTGTTAGCTACGTCCTCTGTGGTAATTATACTGCAATATATAAATGTATGAAATCAACACATTGTACACCTTAAACTTCCCTGATGTAACATATCAATTATATTTCATTTTAAACCTGCCCACAGTCACACAGCAAGGCAGTGGCACAGTCATGAGTAGAGCTAGGATTTGGAACCAGGTGATCTATTGAGAAAGCCTATGGGCCCTGGCCGGTTGACTCAGCGGTAGAGCGTCGGCCTGGCGTGCAGGGGACCCGGGTTCGATTCCCGGCCAGGGCACAGAGGAGAAGCACCCATTTGCTTCAACACCCCCACCCCCTCCTTCCTCTCTGTCTCTCTCTTCCCCTCCCGCAGCCAAGGCTCCATTGGAGCAGAGATGACTCGGGCGCTGGGGATGGCTCCTTGGCCTCTGCCCCAGGCGCTAGAGTGGCTCTGGTCGCGGCAGAGCGACGCCCCAGAGGGGCAGAGCATCGCCCCCTGGTGGGCAGAGCGTAGCCCCTGGTGGGCGTGCCGGGTGGATCCCCGTCGGGCGCATGCGGGAGTCTGTCTGACTGTCTCTCCCCGTTTGCAGCTTCAGGAAAAAAAAAAAAAAAAAGAGAAAGCCTATGATGTTCACACCTACATACACCTCTTGGAGTGCTCTGTTGTCTTTTAAATGTTTCTCAGAAAAAATCTTGTGCACAGCCTTGAAATATGAATAAGAATTGGCCAGGTAGGTGTTGTGAGCAGGAGAAGGTGAGAGTATGACAGGGTGTTCCAGGTTCTAGAAGCAGCCCCGAGCTGAAGATATAGAGGTGTGAACCCTCCTGGTGGAAATGCAGGTTTTGAGGAGGGGTGTGGTAACAGAGCAAGTTCCTGCTTTTTCTGTGGGTAGCAATTAAATGAAAATCCAAGAGTCTGCAAGTGCATGGAGGAAAGGGGCCCTGCCCATTGTAGGATCAGCCTGAACCCCATCGACCCCTGCTCAGCCAGGTGCTGCTCCGATCCTGCAGGAAGTACTCTACTGACTTGTCTGTGATCAATAACAACCCAAATCCAGTTGCGAAGCAGTTGGTTGTCTTCTGGATCAGACTCCAAAATTAATCCTGTTCCACAGACCCTCCCTAATTTCCCCAAAGCCACTTGATGCGGATTTATCTAAACTTTTCCCGTACCGAATCATGCTTCTGGCACCATCTCTTGGAATAAAGAAGTTGTTTAACTCCCCTGTTTTAATGTTGCACTTTTTATTTGACCCAAATTCACCCCATGTAAGCCTTCAGGGCTGTCTCTTAGTTTCTTACATTTTTGTGGTCACTTTGATCTTATTTGTGGACTGCAGTCATATCTCTTTGTAGCCTGAGAAGACCCTTGTTAGTTTTCTTTCAAAAGGAAATGTTTCCCTTGCTTTACTCATTTTAATTGACCCTCTTGGGGCTTATATAAGTCACCTGTAGCTTCCTTGACATGAGATGGCAAGAACTTAATTGATCCAGGTAATGATAATTCATTGTGGTTTTGCAGAGGTGAGGATGATAGAGTAGGGGTTTGTCATTTTATTGTTTTAGAAAATGAGCAGATGAATCTGGCTTTGGAGGACTTGTCTTGTGCTTGATGGTTTAGAGCAGTGGTCCCCAACCCCTGGGCCATGGACCAGTACCGGTCCACAGAGAAAGAATAAATAACTTACATTATTTCTGTTTTATTTATATTTAAGTCTGAACGATGTTTTATTTTTAAAAAATGACCAAATTCCCTCTGTTACATCTGTCTAAGACTCACTCTTGACGCTTGTCTTGGTCACATGATACATTTATCCATCCCACCCTAAAGGCCGGTCCGTGAAAATATTCTGACATTAAACTGGTCCATGGCCCAAAAAAGGTTGGAGACCACTGGTTTAGAGTATTCTTCCTGATGGTGTTCATCATCTCATATTTTCCCCCAGTAAGATTACTTAGAACTGAGAGCTCAGAGCCTTTGACTTTATAAGGAACCATTTAATTTTTCCATAAATATTTTTGCTTTCTGGAACATTTATTCATTGCTTTTCCACTCAGTTCTGTGGCATTTTGAACTTTTCCTAGAATTGTCATTAGGCCAGCAATTAATTACCTGAAAAAATGATTATTATCTGCAAGTGAAGATATTTCTGTGCCCTCTTTCTTCCATATGAGTTATAAAAATGTGAAATAAAATTAATCTCTGGAATCTCTCATTTTTATTTCCTTTTTTACGGAAGTTCCCATTTAACTAAGCCATTTCCATACAGGAGGAGCAAAAATAGGTTTACCATTGTGAGTATGTGAAACAGTTTATTCGTGTATTATTTTTTAATTTCCATAGAAACAACTGTAAACCTACTTTTCCCCCACCCTGTATTTGTCACAAAATATTCCTCAAATACCATAGAGACTTCATTTAAAAAAAATAATCTTCACCATTGGAAACATTAGAAATTTAAATAGTGCATTCTAATATCCCTCCTTCTACTTGCCTATATGCTTGCTTCTCAGAGGTCTTCAATAAGTCCTAGAACTTGTATTTCCATTACAGGTGGAATTTACACCTACTGTGGTTTAGAACTACTCATAATTGTGGCTCAACTTTTATTTGGTTATTGCCAATTGTCTCTCACTTGTACGGTTGCCTCTCCATATAACCTTCGAGAGGATGCTGATAAAAAGAGCTGTGCTTCCCAAGCAGGCTGTACTCTCAGAGCTTACCATCCAGCAACATAGAACCCCAGCATTGCCCCAAATTGCTGCCATCATTCCATTTTTAGTGGTAATTGTGCTGTTTATATTAATACTTGCACAGAACAGATTCCTTTTTCAAAAAAATGTTTTAAAAATATTTTACTTATTGATTTTAGAGAGAGAGGAGAGAGAGAGAAAGGTGGTGGGGAAGGAGTGTGAAGTACCACCTTGTAGTTGTTGCTTGTTGTCTGTGCCTTGACCAGGTAAACCCAGGGTTTTGAATTTGAGACCTCAGTGTTCCGGGTTGACACTTTGCCCACTGCACCACCACAGGCCAGGCCAGAACAGATTTCTTAAACCTCAAATGAATATTTGATTGTGCCAGTTATTTGAAAAATTAAATGATGGGGATGTTTGAGTTGAAAAGGTATGAAAGGAGCAGTAAAGGAACTTGCTTCTCGAAGGTAGGTAAAAGAACAGAAATGCTAGTTCTGGCTTCATTTTCCTCTGCCCACCACCCCGACCTTCCTAAAGCTGATAGGGAAACAAGGTACTGCACCCCCTGGAACACAATGCAGAAACCTGGGTCAGGACACCAAGAGCCCTCGGCTGGCTAGTCAGGAAACTCAACCAAGCATGGTTTCCCCAGATCAGCTTTGGGGGATCTGGAAAGTTCGTTTTACAGAAGCTTTCTGTAATATTCTCTATAAATCAATTTGGGTCTATTAGTATCCAGACTACTTCAGAATAATTAATCTGCTGAAAGACACTTAGAGAAAAATTACAATAAAAATCTCAAAAGAAAGTTTATATCACTTTGAGTTGATCTACCCACAGACATAACCAAGCTGTTTCACTTTGGGGATTGAATTTGCTGCCTTTTGGATTTATTCAATTTCTTTTAAAACTATTACTTCCCAGTATAACTTTGATACTTTGGTGATACAGGATGTTTTATTCTGAACTGAAAAGAACTAAAAGCTATGGTTTAAAAAAAAAACATTTTCCCCTTATTTCAACTCGTTTGTACAACTAAACATATGTCTTCTTGTTTGTTCTTAGGATGGTCCAGATTCTGCTGGAGGAAACCGGACAAAGCAGGAGAGTGCGTGGCTTTTTAGGCTGTGGTACAGCTTTGATCACAAGTATCCTTTTAAGTGGTTTCCCTGAAACACTGATGATGAAATCCTGTTGTTTAACTGCCAGTGAATGATTTCTGATAAGTAAGCAAAGACCTGTGCTTGCTACAGTATAGTCAGTCCTCTCTTGGAACTCATGCAGTGATCATTCAACCACAGGTAGTCCTGGTAGGTATCTTTTTGGCCACGAGGAATGTTTGTACATCATTAGGTTAGTCAACCCATATCCTGGTAGACTAATGTGTTTCTTCAGAGCTTTTATACAAAGGTAATAAGCCTTTGTTGATGAATTGGTGTGGTCAGAAAGGAAGTGGAGCTTGGGCAGTTAATCTGTGTGTAGAAGCTAATTTCTAATGGCTGATTCAGGCCTTAACTGAGCCACATGCAGGGCAGATTCTGGTCTACTAGATTTACTTGGTCTCAGGTGAAAATTAAAAACCCAAAAGTTACACTTTCATGGTTTCTTAAGTTGATGTAGTGACCAAATGGGTGAGTAGCAAGCTTACATATAGTCTTTGGAGACTTAGAAAATATTTAGTATTTTTTATTGAAGTATAAGATATGTATAGATACCATATAAGATATGTATAGAAAAGTACACAAATCATAAGTGCTCAATCCATTATCACAAATAACATTTATTTATTTAAAAATAAACATATTTATTTAACTTCAAACGGATCAAGAAGCAAAATTCTAGGTTCCCTCATGCCACAACCAATTACTACTCCTTTATCTTCCAGATTCACTATCATTTTTAGCCTGCTAGATGTTCAGCTCAGCTGCTGAGGTAACTTTAGGGAAAATATGGCTTACCAAGTGCCAGGCTCACCTCTTGGGTACCCTCCTCCAGATTTTGGCTCTCTTTACTGTCATGATATCTTTCTGATTCCATTAAGCAGAAGATTTTGTTGTGTTTTTCTTGTTTTATTTTGCCCAGCTTTTCAAGGTGTTCTCAGTGAAAAGTATGGTTTAAATTACTATTTCCTATCAACTGAAATAGAACCCCAAGGGATTTCTTAAAGCCACATGAAACTGCATCTACATTGTAGTCCAGAATGCATATTACTCACTGGGCTTAGAAAGGCTGTAGAGAAAATAGGAGAGAGTTCACAGGTGAGTGATAAGATGCTGAAGTGATAAAAAGTTGATTCTTGTCAGCATTTAATACTTCACTTTCAACAATAGATAGATTATCCAGACAGAAAATCAATAGGGAAACATTGGACTTGAACTTCATTTTAGATAAAGTCAACCTAACAGACATGCACAGAACATTTAATCTAACAGCAACAAAATGTGCATTCTTCTCAAGTGCACATGAAACATCCTCCAGGATAGATCTGTATGATAGATCACAAAACAAGTCTTAGAAAATTTAAAAATATTGAAATCATATCAGATATTTTTTCCACAATAGTATGAAACTAGAAATCAGTAACAGCAGTAAAACTGGAAACTTTACAAATACGTGTCCATTAAACAACACACCCCTGAACAGAACAAGCAGTGGGTGGACATTAAAGAATACACTCTTTAATAACCAATGGGTCAATGAAGAAATCATAGGGAATTAAAAAATATCTTGAGATTAATTAAAATGGAAACACAACATAACAAAACTTATGTGATATAGCAAAAGAAGTTCTAAGAGGGAAGTTTTATAGTGTTAAATACCTACATTAAAGAAAGATCCCAAATAAACAACCTGATTTTATGCCTCAAGGAACTAGAAAAAGAGAACAAACTAAGTTAGAAGAAGGAAGGAAATAAAGCTTAGAGCCGAAATAAATAAAACATACTATTAATAGAAAAATAGAAAAGACCAACAATACTAAAAGTTATTTTTTGAAAAGATAAAATTGAAAAACCTTTAGTTAGACTAAGAAAAAGAGAAGATTCCAAAATTAAATCAGAAATGAAAGAGGAGACATTATGACTGATACACAGAGATACAGGGGGTCATAAGAGACTGCTATAAATAATTATACACCAAAAATCAGCCTAGAAAAAATGGATAAATTATTTTTGTTACATGTATTAACATGTTTATAGCAGCATTATTCTTGTAGACAAGATATGAAAACAACCTAAGTCAGGGGTCCCCAAACTACGGCCCGCGGGCCACATGTGGCCCTCTGAGGCCATTTATCCGGCCCTACTGCACTTCTCGAAGGGGCACCTCTTTCATTGGTGGTCAGTGAGAGAAGCATAGTTCCCATCGAAATACTGATCAGTTTGTTGATTTAAATTTACTTGTTCTTTATTTAAATATTGTATTTGTTCCCATTTTGTTTTTTTACTTTAAAATAAGATATGTGCAGTGTGCATAGGGATTTATTCATAGTTTTTTTTTATAGTCTGGCCCTCCAACGGTCTGAGGGACAGTGAACTGGCCCCCTGTGTAAAAAGTTTGCGGACCCCTGACCTAAGTATTAATGTATGAATGGATAGAGAAAATATATATATATGCAATGGAGTATTACTCAGCCTTAAAAATTAAGGAAATTTTCCCATTTGAGACAACAAAATTGAATGTTAGAACACTGTTGTACATGATCAGAGTTCTAGGATGAAAAGACAAAGTCTGAGGCTAGAATTTTACACCCAAACTGTTAATCAAAAGAAAGAGGGGGTGGCTTTTAGGCATGCAAGAATTCAGAACGTTCACCATTGTGCAGACACTGTAAGGAGGAAAACAAAACATAAGGATCAAACAAAACAAAATCCGACTAAGGGGACAACGTTGAAGAAGCAGTGATGTGTTATAAGTCATAAAAAGTGAACAAGATAAAAAAGAAATGAAGATTTTATTTAGCAGGACACTCAAGTGTTCTAACAAAGTTTAAATGACATTGCATTATATTCCAATAGTGTTCCAACCACTCTACTTGGTTACAGTAAATAATATTAATATAATAACATTATTACAAAATCATTTTATATATTTTTTTGTTTTTGTTTTTTTTGTATTTTTCTGAAGCTGGAAATGGGGAGAGACAGTCAGACAGACTCCTGCATGCGCCCGACCGGGATCCACCCGGCATGCCCACCAGGGGGCGACGTTCTGCCCACCAGGGGGCGATGCTCTGCCCCTCCGGGGCGTCGCTCTGCTGCGACCAGAGCCACTCTAGTGCCTGGGGCAGAGGCCAAGGAGTCATCCCCAGCTCCCGGGCCATCTTTGCTCCAATGGAGCCTTGGCTGCGGGAGGGGAAGAGAGAGACAGAGAAGAAGGAGAGGGGGAGGGGTGGAGAGGCAGATGGGCACTTCTCCTGTGTACCCTGGCCGGGAATCGAACCCCGGACCTCTGCACGCCAGGCCGACGCTCTACCACTGAGCCAACCGGCCAGGGCCCATTTTATGTTTTTTTAAAAAATTTATTTTAGAGATAGAGGGAGAGAGAAAGACAGGAATATCCATCTGCTCCTGTACATGCCCTGACCAGGGATCAAACTAGCAACTTCTGCACTTCGGGACGATGCTCCAACCAACCAGGCTATCTGGCTCTTCTTATTGGTTTTTAACAATTAGACTCAATTCATAGACAAAACATAGAATTTTTAAAAAATTTATTTAGAAAATTAAATTTAACAGGTTGACATTGATTAATGAGTATATAGGTTTCAGATAAACATTTCTATAGCATTTGAACTGTTGATTATGTTGTATACCCATCACCCAAAGTCAAATCATCTTCCATCACCTTATATTTGTACCTCTTTACACCCTTCCCCCAACCTCTCCCTCACTCCTTCCCCTACAATCTCCTCCCCTGGTAACCACTGCACTCTTTATCTATGTCCATGAGTCTCAGTTTTATATCCCACCTATGTATGAAATCATACAGTTCTTAGCTTTTTCTGATTTACTTATTTCACTCAGTATAATGTTCTCAAGGCCCATCCATGTTCTTGTAAATGGCACTATATCATCATTTCTTATGGCTGAGTCTAAGTAGTATGCTATTGTATATATGTACCACATCCTCTTTATCCATCCTCTATCGGGGGACACTTTGGTTGTTTTAATGTCTTGGCCACTGTGAATAATGCTGCTATGAACATGGGGGTGCATGTGTCTTTATGTACCAATGTTTTTGAGTTTTTTTGGTAGATACTGAGTAGAGGGATTGCTGGATCATATTTACTTATTAGTTATAACATAGAATATAAATTTTAAATATCTGCTGTATACAATTAATTATAATAAAAATTAGGAAGAAAAAAATAGAAGATGCAGGAGTATAAATGTATTAAATTTGTTATCTCTCATAAGAAGGAGTTAGAAACCTCTGACTAAAGTTTATAAGTTAAGAAATAGGAAAAAAATGTATTCTATACAGTTATGATGGTAATTACCAAAACCAATAAGTGAGAGAGATAATTGATCTTTTATTTTTGCCCTTCTGACAATGTGAATATGTAAAAATTTATATGTACATATGTTTTTTTCTTTTTTAAAGAAGTTGTTAGAGGCTATTCTGTATTTGGGGAAGAAGGATGTTGTTTGAACTGCCTGAGTCAGGAAACTGGAAGGTAGCCTCTGGGTTCCCCTATGACTCTTGTATTAGTCATTCTATAAAACCCAGCTGCTGTCAGCTTCTAAGTTAAAGACACAGGAATACTAATAAGCCGGTTGAGGCTGTTACCAGAAATGTAGTTAGAGGATAGGGGTCAAAGGGAGCTTGTTCTACTTGTAAAGAGTTCCAGTGGAGCCCACACATCCATCCTCCTTTGTTAATTCCCAACTAGAAATGTGCCTCTGGGCCCCCTCCCATCTGCTCCTGTACAGAAGCTTTTTCTTTCTTGCACTGCTCTAAATAAAGACAGGATGTGATGGTGCTTGGAGCAGTCATTCTCTTGGGTACAGATGGTTGTGACACATTCTTACCTTCCCTTAAAGTCTCTTGGCCATTCATTCCTGCATTTGAGGTGGCTCTGAGTCTTTACTTTTCTATATTGCTTAGGCTGTGGGTATAAGAAATGGTCATGGATCTATCATAATGTGACACATGCTTCATGGTGCTTCCAACACAGTGCTGCACATTTGGCAACACAGATATCCACAGACTGACAAACACTGAGCTCTCCACACAGCAACTGACCTTTATGGAAGAGCAGTAGTCTCAACCGAGGGCGAGTTTGCTTCTTGGGACAGTTGGCAACGTCTGGAGACATTTTTGTTGTCACACCTGAGGAGGGGTTGGGGGTGCTACTGGCATCTAGAAGGTAGAGGCCAGGAATGCTGCTAGACAGCCTACAATATAGGATAGCCCCTTATAAACGAAGAATGATCTGTCCCAAAATGTCGACAGTGTTGAGGTTGGGAAAATTCGTGTTGGAGAGTCTGGGAGAGAGGCAGCAAGTCCAGTGCAGAATAGTCCTGTATGGGAAGTGGGGTGATCTAGGTCTGAGTGACCTTTGTGAAATCATTTTACCTTGCCAAGTCTCAGTTTCCTCCTTTGTAGTAGCTCCAAGTTACCTCTAAGGTCCTGCCCACCTCAACCATTTTCACCATGTGACCTCTGAGCAGAGTTGTTTAACAATAATCCTTACAGAGAACCAGGGGTAGAAGGGACTCAGGGGCTGCAACATCTCCTTCCACTCCAAGTGAACTACCATATTTCCCCATGTATAAGACACACCTTAATTTTAGGGCCTGAAATTTGAAAAAAATATTATATAAAGTTATTGAACTCGTGCTTTATTCATCATGAAATTCACACAACTCCTCATCACTGTCAAAACTCCTGTCCATTAGCTTGTCCTCATCTGTGTCTGATGACGAATCACTGTCTTCATATATTGCCTCGTCCTCATTTCCATCTATGGCATTTGAAATGCCACAACCACTGTATAAGACGTACCCAGTTTTTAGACCCCAAATGTTTTGAAAAGGGGTGCGTCTTATACACGGGAAATACAGTATCTCCTATTTCTAAAATGTGAGCTGGCTGTGTGTCAAAAGCTATTAATGCTGATTGAAGTAAAAATTCCCATTCAACACAAAAGAAGGTAGAAGGACATTCTAATTAATCAAATATTCATTTTTACTGAAAATTGGGAGTCACCAACCTGAAAATTAACAGTCAACACTAAAAGCTGATGGGGCATAGTTTAATCTTCGATTCAGACTTTTGTAGACTACAAGTACAGGCACACCTCAGAGATATAGTGGGTTCAGATCCAGACCACCACAATAAAGTGAGTCATAATATTTTTGCTGGTGGAGGGTATTATAATAAAAAAAGGAACATCTCTGAAGTGCAGTGAAGTGAAGCACAATAAAAGGAGGTGTGCCTGTACTTTCCGTATTGCACTGGTGAAATGGGGGAAAGAGGCTTTTGGTGGGTAAACTGTCAGATGATTTACTTGTTGGGATTTCTAAACACATTTTGTTGGGTGTGTGTTTTCTTTGCAGATATTTTTTTTCCTTAATTCTCTCTTTAAAGTTACTTGAAGCCCATCCTCACACACAGTGGGCCCCCATTAACCACCACTCTCCCAGCCTGGTGCGGCTTGCTTGCACGATGTCTGACCAGTCCCCAGGTATATGATGTAAGTACAGCATGCCAGGGCTGCATTCCTCTTTAGCCTCCAAATTCAGTTTACTTCTCCAATAAGGTCAATACAAAAGGTCAGCTTATGGATGCTTAATATGTACATTGTGCAGAGCAACAGAGAAATCATTTACCAGGATTATGGGATTCCTGACCATTAGCAGTTGTCATATAGTAGAAAGAACACTGGATTTGTAATCAGAACAACTAGGCCAATAGATTTAAAAGTTAGTATTATTATTTCCAATCCTGCTGATAGCTTATTTAATAGTCTTTTTCTGAATGCTTAATAGTTTGCTCATTTTGGACCTCTGTCTAATGTGACAGTATGGGTCATTTAGATGTTTTTCAAAATCATCAGAGAAAAAGAGCACTGACCTGGCATCACCACTTGTCCCACTTTTGAAGCTCCAACTGATTACACCCTCCAACCTTATATTTCATTGGGTTTACATGTTTTTTTTGCCTTCTGGCTCTAGTCTCTTCTAAACAGTTTCTAAAGCCTTCCATCTTAATTAAGGTTTTATAAGGGTCACTTTTCATGATTATGTAATAGTGTGAGAACTAACCCACTATTAAGACTTTATAAAAACCCTTATCTAATCTGAAGCTTATCAACTATATTCCCTTGCTCGTTGATTAGGGACCTCTGAACTAGTTTGAACTCAGCACAAACTCAGTAAACTTCCAGACACTTAAATTGAAAGTACTTCCCTCAACAATTTTAGAGTCTGCTTAAGTTTTGCTGCTGGGGATCATATTTGGGCTGTGGACTCCCCACAGACAGCCAAGTATGGGGTGACTTGAGCTACAGCTAGAATTACTCTCCACACTGCAGCTGCCACCTTGGGGCTGCAGTCCTGACCAGGGTCTCTATCAGCTCCAGACACAGCAAGGCCTGTTTGTGAGAAGTAGAAGCAAAGGGTCTTTGGAAAATTATCTGAGGAACCCAAAGGTGAGACAGTGGAGGACCTCCCTGCAAAATTTAGTGTTGGGTGAGGG